>NC_064635.1:33343863-34606720 GCF_023864275.1 Schistocerca cancellata | reverse complement strand
TTGTGATTCAAAAGAACGATATTATATGAATTCGTGCAGACCGTATGTCAATAGACGGCTTTCTTCGAGGTAATTCATACTGTTCGGACACAGTATATATTCCAAAACCCTACTGAAAATCGACTCCAGCGATAATGGGACTGCAATTGAGGGGATTACTCCTATTTCTTTCTATAAGTATTGCTGTGAGCTTGTTGATTTTTCGAGTTATTGGGTCACAATTTTCGTAGAGCGAGAGGTTGTGTATGAATGGAAAATATGGAGGTACTATACAGGATGGTCCATTGATAGTGACCGGGCCAAATATCTCACGAAATAAGCATCAAACGAAAAAACTACACAGAGCGAAACTCGTCTAGCTTGAATGGGGAAACCAATTGGCGCTATGGTTGGCCCGCTAGATGGCGCTGCCATAGGTCAAACGGATATCAACTGCGCTTTTTTAAATAGGAACACCCATTTTTATTACATATTCGTGTAGCACGTAAAGAAATATGAATATTTTAATTGGAACACTTTTTTCGCTTTGTGATAGATGGCGCTGTAATAGTCACAAACGTGCAAGTACGTGGTATCACGTAACATTCCGCCAGTGCGGAAGGTATTTGCTTCGTGATACATTACCCGTGTTAAAATGGACCGTTTACCAATTTCGGAAAAGGTCGATATCGCGTTGATGAATGGCTATTGTGATCAAAACGCCTAACGGGAGTTTGCTATGTATGCTGCTCGGTATCCTGGACGACATCATCCCAAGTGTCCGGACCGTTCGCCGAATGGTTACGTTATTTAAGGAAACAGGAAGTGTTTAGCCACGTGTGAAACGTCAACCACGACCTGCAACAAATGATGATGCCCAAGTAGGTGTTTTAGCTGCTGTCGTGGCTAATCCGCATATCAGTAGCAGACAAATTGCGCGAGAATCGGGAATCTCAAAAACGTCGGTGTTGAGAATGCTACTCAACATCAATTGCACCAGTACCATATTTCTATACACCAGGAATTGCACGGCAACGACTTTGAACGTCGTGTAAAGTTCTGCCACTGGGCACAAGAGAAATTACGTGACGATGACAGATTTTTTGCACGTGTTCTATTTAGCGACGGAGCGTCATTAACCAACAGCGGCAAAGTAAACCGGCATAATATGCACTATTGGGCAACGGAAGATCCACTATGGCAGCGACGAGTGGAACATCAGCGAACTTGGCGGGTTAATCTATGGTGCTGCATTATGGGAGGAAGGATAATTGGCCCCCATTTTATTGATGGCACTCTAAATGGTGCAATGTATGCTGATTTCCTACGTAATGTTCTACCGATGTTACTGCAAGATGTTTCACTGCATGAGGGAATGGCGATGTACTTCCAACATGTCCGGCACATAGCTCGCCTGCGGTTGAAGCGGTATTGAATAGCGTATTTCATGACAGGTGGATTGGTCGTCGAAGCACCATACCATGGCCCGCACGTTCACCGGATGTGACGTCCCCGGATTTCTTTCTGTGGGGAAAGTTGAAGGATATTTGCTATCGTGATCCACCGGCAACGCCTGACAACATGCGTCAGCGCATTGTCAATGCATGTGCGAACATTGCGGAAGGTGAACTACTCGCTGTTGAGAGGAATGTCGTTGCACGTACTGCCAAATGCATTGAGGTTGACGGACATCATTTTGAGCATTTATTGCATTAATGTGGTGTTTACAGGTAATTACGCTGTAACTGCATGCGTTCTCAGAAATGATAAGTTTACAAAGGTACATGTATCACATTGGAACAACCGAAATGAAATGTTCAAACGTACCTACGTTCTGTAATTTAATTGAAAAAACCTACCTGTTACCAACTGTTCGTCTAAAATTGTGAGCCATATGTTTGTGACTATTACAGCGACATCTATCACAAAGCGAAAAAAGTGGTCCACCTAAAACATTCATATTTCTTTTCGTACTACACGAATATGTAATAAAAATGTGTGTCCCTATTTAAAAAAAAAAAAAAAACGCCGTTGATATCCGTTTGACGTATGGCAACGCCGTCTAGCGACCCAACCATAGCGCCATCTGGTTTGCCCCATCAAGCTAGACAAGTTTCTTCGTTCTTTGTAGTTTTTTCGTTTGACGCTTGTTTCGTGAGATTTGTCCCGGTCACGATCTATGGACCAGCCTGTATATGTCAACGAGGTACTGCATGCCAATATTACGTATGTTTGCCTTCGCTAGTACTAGTATGCTATCCTTCAGATGAGTTATATAGGTCAACTGAAGAATGGGATACTAGTGCTAGCGAAAGCTAGGATACTTGGCTTTCCTACTGTGAAACAAGTGACATTTGTACACTCCTGGAAATTGAAATAAGAACACCGTTAATTCATTGTCCCAGGAAGGGGAAACTTTATTGACACATTCCTGGGGTCAGATACATCACATGATCACACTGACAGAACCACAGGCACATAGACACAGGCAACAGAGCATGCACAATGTCGGCACTAGTACAGTGTATATCCACCTTTCGCAGCAATGCAGGCTGCTATTCTCCCATGGAGACGATCGTAGAGATGCTGGATGTAGTCCTGTGGAACGGCTTGCCATGCCATTTCCACCTGGCGCCTCAGTTGGACCAGCGTTCGTGCTGGACGTGCAGACCGCGTGAGACGACGCTTCATCCAGTCCCAAACATGCTCAATGGGGGACAGATCCGGAGATCTAGCTGGCCAGGGTAGTTGACTTACACCTTCTAGAGCACGTTGGGTGGCACGGGATACATGCGGACGTGCATTGTCCTGTTGGAACAGCAAGTTCCCTTGCCGGTCTAGGAATGGTAGAACGATGGGTTCGATGACGGTTTGGATGTACCGTGCACTATTCAGTGTCCCCTCGACGATCACCAGTGGTGTACGGCCAGTGTAGGAGATCGCTCCCCACACCATGATGCCGGGTGTTGGCCCTGTGTGCCTCGGTCGTATGCAGTCCTGATTGTGGCGCTCACCTGCACGGCGCCAAACACGCATACGACCATCATTGGCACCAAGGCAGAAGAGACTCTCATCGCTGAAGACGACACGTCTCCATTCGTCCCTCCATTCACGCCTGTCGCGACACCACTGGAGGCGGGCTGCACGATGTTGGGGCGTGAGCGGAAGACGGCCTAACGGTGTGCGGGACCGTAGCCCAGCTTCATGGAGACGGTTGCGAATGGTCCTCGCCGATACCCCAGGAGCAACAGTGTCCCTAATTTGCTGGGAAGTGGCGGTGCGGTCCCCTACGGCACTGCGTAGGATCCTACGGTCTTGGCGTGCATCCGTGCGTCGCTGCGGTCCGGTCCCAGGTCGACGGGCACGTGCACCTTCCGCCGACCACTGGCGACAACATCGATGTACTGTGGAGACCTCACGCCCCACGTGTTGACCAATTCGGCGGTACGTCCACCCGGCCTCCCGCATGCCCACTATACGCCCTCGCTCAAAGTCCGTCAACTGCACATACGGTTCACGTCCACGCTGTCGCGGCATGCTACCAGTGTTAAAGACTGCGATGGAGCTCCGTATGCCACGGCAAACTGGCTGACACTGACGGCGGCGGTGCACAAATGCTGCGCAGCTAGCACCATTCGACGGCCAACACGGCGGTTCCTGGTGTGTCCGCTGTGCCGTGCGTGTGATCATTGCTTGTACAGCCCTCTCGCAGTGTCCGGAGCAAGTATGGTGGGTCTGACACACCGGTGTCAATGTGTTCTTTTTTCCATTTCCAGGAGTGTAACATTACGTCCGAAATATGGATCTAAGCGAAATATGTCCACGATCTATTTTCTCTGTACTACAATCGTTTGTTTCTCAACAGTTGTGTATGTTTTTTAAATCTTTGAACAGATCACCTGTGCTAAGTTGTGACGTCAGTGGTCAATGCCGACGGGTTGTATCCCAGTCTTCAGTATTTCCGGGTTGGGCCATCGCTGACCTGTAACAGGCTTGTCAAGACGTGGGCCTAAAAGCGTGTCTGACTAGGTGAGGAACGCCAAACATCTGTCACAAGGAAAGTGATGTTCCGCCTCACATTCTGAACAGCACGACGACGTACAGTTTGGCGACAGGACGTCAAGAATCGGGCCCACCCCACTCCCACGGTTCGCACCCACGCACCGCTGCTGCTGTGTTGCGGTTTCCACGGAGACGCCGGGCTGCGAACCAAGAACGTCGGGATGTGGCAGGATAGGGTGAAGCAACAAGGGTGCTCCTTCCTGCGCGTGTTCGCCGTGCTCGCAGGAGCAGAGGGCATCGTAAGTACTTCACAGATTCACCTACCGAATTCATTTACTTACGGCCAACATCTACATTGCGGTAATTTCCAAGAATGATTGCGTATCGAAGTCGGAGGAGTCCAAAATGATGCATATCAAAGTGTGGTAGTAAATAGATTATGGAAGTCTCGTGGCCGGGCGTTATGAAACACGAACAGCTGCTAGCATGAGTTGCTTAGAAGTAGATACCTTAGGGGTTGCGAAGGAACTCAAATCGCTTGATACGGGCAAGTCTTCAGGTCCAGATCGTATACCGATTAGGTTCCTTTCAGATTACGCTGATACAATAGCTCCCTACTTAGCAATAATATACAACCGCTCGCTCACCGATAGATCTGTACCTACACATTGGAAAATTGCGCAGGTCGCACCAGTGTTTAAGAAGGGTAGTAGGAGTAATCCATCGAACTACAGACCTATATCATTGACGTCGGTTTGCAGTAGGGTTTTGGAGCATATACTGTATTCAGACATTATGAATCACCTCGAAGGGAACGATCTAACGATACGTAATCAGCATGGTTTCAGAAAACATCGTTCTTGTGCAACGCAGCTAGCTCTTTATTCGCACGAAGTAATGGCCGCTATCGACAGGGGATCTCAAGTTGATTCCGTATTTCTAGATGTCCGGAAAGCTTTTGACACCGTTCCTCACAAGCGGCTTCTAATCAAGCTGCGGGCCTATGGGGTATCGCCTCAGTTGTGCGACGGGATTCGTGATTTCCTGTCAGGAAGGTCGCAGTTCGTAGTAATAGACGGAAAATCATCGAGTAAAACTGAAGTGATATCAGGTGTTCCCCAGGGAAGCGTCCTGGGACCTCTGCTGTTCCTGATCTATATAAATGACCTGGGTGACAATCTGAGCAGTTCTCTTAGGTTGTTCGCAGATGATGCTGTAATTTACCGTCTAGTAAGGACATCCGAAGACCAGTATCAGTTGCAAAGCGATTTAGAAAAGTTTGCTGTATGACGCTAAATAACGAAAAGTGTGAGGTGATCCACATGAGTTCCAAAAGAAATCCGTTGGAATTCGATTACTCGATAAACAGTACAATTCTCAAGGCTGTCAATTCAACTAAGTACCTGGGTGTTAAAATTATGAACAACTTCTGTTGGAAAGACCATATAGAAAATATTGTGGGGAAGGCGAGCCAAAGGTTGCGTTTCATTGGCAGGACACTTAGAAGATGCAACAAGTCCACTAAAGAGACAGCTTACACTACACTAGTTCGTCTTCTGTTAGAATATTGCTGCGCGGTGTGGGATTCTTACAAGGTGGGATTGACGGAGGACATCGAAAGGGTGCAAAAAAAGGGCAGCTCGTTTTGTATTATGACGTAATAGGGGAGAAAGTGTGGCAGATATGGTACGCGAGTTGGGATGGAAGTCATTAAAGCAAAGACGTTTTTCGTCGCGGCGACATCTATTTACGAAATTTCAGTCACCAACTTTCTCTTCCGAATGCGAAAATATTTTGTTGAGCCCAACCTACATAGGTAGGAATGATCATCAAAATAAAATAAGAGAAATCAGAGCTCGAACAGAAAGGTTTAGGTGTTCGTTTTTCCCGTGCGCTGTTCGGGAGTGGAATGGTAGAGATATAGTATGACTGTGGTTCGATGAACCCTCTGCCAAGCATTTAAATGTGAATTGCAGAGTAATCATGTAGAGGTAGATGTAGATAATCAATTATTTATGGTCGTCATTTTTATCAGTTTCCCGTTGTTCCTTTAGTTTGTGTGCATTACATTCGCGCCGTAATTACTTGTGATGTGATTGGGAAACCCACACCGTCTCTGTCGATAGCGAGTGTAATGTCCGCTTTTTCTCACGTTTCTTCTGCGGATTCACTGACGTGGAAAACTCTTAATTCCATGCATATACAGCATAGACAAATGTTTGACTTTTTGCCGCAAATGTGGACTTCTGCCGGACGAGGAATGGAGGGACTGTGGTGCTGCTAACTCTGTAAAACGTTGTAAGAGGAGTTTCGACACTGAGAGACCGTTGCAATTTCGTAGCGGACTTTGCGGAAAGCGAACCAGCATCAGGAAAAATACGTGGTTCGAGTCCACTAAATTATCCACTCAGACGAGCGTAATTCGTGTGTCGTACTGGATTCGAGATTACACGTTACAAGCCACAGCATCAGAAACTGAGATATCCGCAATTACCGTGTGTGACTATTGGTTTCGACGAGACGTCTGTTACATGGTAGTGACAAATGATAGTGTGCCAATTGGTGGAGCGAATAAAATTGGAGAAGTAGACGAATCTCATATTGCTAGACGAAAGAACCAGAGGACGACCTTCTAAAAGTGAAGTAGATCATATTTGGGTGTTCGGTGGGATAGAAAGAGAGTCCCACAAGTGTTTCGTTGTGAGGGTATTGTCCCGAAACAAGGTGACTAAAGGGTCTCATAAAACACTTCATAATGCCTGGAACGAAAGTGTTTACAGACGGGTTTCAGTCGTACAAGACTCTAAAAGCTGAAGCATTCGACCACGAATTCGTGAACCATTCTGCTGAGTTCGTCTCTTCAGATGCTGCCAGTGTCCACACCCAGATTATTGAGCGACTGTGGAAGTCTGTCAAGTCTACCATAAAAAGAGAAGGGCGTCCAGGACAGAGGGACAAACTGTACGAGGTCCATTCAAGTTCTAAGGCCTCCGATTTTTTTCTCCGGACTGGAAAGAGATAGAAACATGCGCATTGTTTTAAAATGAGGCCGCGTTCATTGTCAATACGTCCCAGAGATGGCAGCACCGTACGGCAGATGCAATTTTACCGCCAGCGGCGAGAATGAGAACTGTTTTAAATACTTAAAATGGCGCCTTTTTCCTTACTTGAACGGCGTACAATCATTCGTTTTCTGAATTTGCGTGGTGTGAAACCAATTGAAATTCATCGACAGTTTAAGGAGACATGTGGTGATGGAGTTATAGATGTGTCGAAAGTGCGTTCGTGGGTGCGACAGTTTAATGAAGGCAGAACATCGTGTGACAACAAACCGAAACAACCTCGGGCTCGCACAAGCCGGTCTGACGACATGATCGAGAAAGTGGAGAGAATTGTTTTGGGGGATTGCCGAATGACTGTTGAGCAGATCGCCTCCAGAGTTGGCATAACTGTGGGTTCTGTGCACACAATCCTGCATGACGACCTGAAAATGCGAAAAGTGTCATCCAGGTGGGTGCCACGAATGCTGACGGCCGACCACACGGCTGCCCGTGTGGCATGTTGCCGAGCAATGTTGACGCGCAACCACAGCATGAATGGCACTTTCTTTTCGTCGGTTGTGACAATGGATGAGACGTGGATGCCATTTTTCAATCCAGAAACAAAGCGCCAGTCAGCTCAATGGAAGCACACAGATCCACCGCCACCAAAAAAATTTCGGGTAACCGCCAGTGCTGAAAAAATGATGGTGTCCATGTTCTGGGACAGCGAGGGCGTAATCCTTACCCATTGCGTTCCAAAGGGCACTACGGTAACAGGTGCATCCTACGAAAATGTTTTGAAGAACAAATTCCTTCCTGCACTGCAACAAAAGCGTCTGGGAAGGGCTGCGCGTGTGCTGTTTCACCAAGACGACGCACCCGCACATCGAGCTAACGTTACGCAACAGTTTCTTCGTGATAACAACTTTGAAGTGATTCCTCATGCTCCCTACTCACCTTACCTGGCTGCTAGTGACTTAACAATGAAAGACAATCTCTGTGACCGCACATTCACCAGCCATGATACTATTGCCTCAGCGATTTTCCAATGGTCAAAACAGACTCCTAAAGAAGCCTTCGCCGCTGCCATGGAATCATGGCGTCAGCGTTGTGAAAAATGTGTACGTCTGCAGGGCGATTACGTCGAGAAGTAACGCCAGTTTCATCGATTTCGGGTGAGTAGTTAATTAGAAAAAAAAAATCGGAGGCCTTAGAACTTGAATGGACCTCGTACTCGTTCCGGTACTTATACTTCCGCAACTTGCGTTTGCAGAGGAAAGTCGACGCATGCGACACTCTGCCGATATTCCTGCGCGATATTGGCAGAGTTTACCCTGGGTACGGGAAAAAAGGAATTGTCCCTGCAGCTAATACATCACGCGGACTGTCACGAGACGATAACACCGACGACGAGTAAGGCAAGTCGTCTCCTTTCAATTTACAAGCGCTTCTCTAACGCTTATGTTTTGGCGTCGCTGTAGTGACAACTTGAAACATACTCGTAATGCGCGCCACGAGACTTCCATAATCGATTTACTATCGCAACTTCGATATGTACCGTTTGGAGCCCTCCAACATCGATAGGTAATCATTCTTGGGAATTACCGAGATTCTTGTCGGGCTATCTGGGTGGCCAAATCGTTCTCTCTTACTGTCCAGAAAGTTCATCAAACGCCGGCTGCTGTGGCCGAGCGTTCTAGGCGCTTCATTCCGGAACCGCGCTGCTGCTACGGTCGCAGGTTCGAATCCTGCCAAGGGCATGAATGTGTATCATGTCCTTAGGTTAGTTAGGTTTAAGTAGTTCTAAGTCTAGGGGACTCATGACCTCGCCGGCCTCGGTGGTCTAGCGGTTCTAGGCGCTCAGTCCGGAACCGCGCGACTGCTACGGTCGCAGGTTCGAATCCTGCCTCGGACATGGATGTGTGTGATGTCCTTAGGTTAGTTAGGTTTAAGTAGTTCTAAGTTCTAGGGGACTGATGACCACAGATGTTAAGTCCCATAGTGCTCAGAGCCATTTGAACCATTTTTTTGACTCATGACCTCAGATGTTAAGTGCCATAGCGCACGAAGCCACTTGTTCATCAAACCAATCGCCAACAATTATGTCCGGTGCCATGGCGCAGTCCCACCCATAAACATTCCATGGTGGTTTGGGAACATGAATTTCTTGTATGGCTGCAAATGGTCTCCAAGTAGGCGAACATAGCCGCTTCCAGACAACGATCGGTTCAGTTCGACTAGAGAAGCCCCTACAGCTTGCATGGCGGCTTGTTGACAATTTGGATCCTTGGCTTCGTGGGTTCTACGCCACACTCGATCCCTGCCGTCAGCTCTTACCAACCGAAATCAGGACTCATCCGACGAGGCCACGGTTTTCCAGTCTAGGGTCCAACCGATATGTTCACGATCCCTGGAGAGGCGCTGCAGGCGATGTAGTGGTGTTAGCAAAGACATAGCCCTCCCCCTGCGGGTCCGGGGATTAGAATAGGCCCGAGGTATTCCTGCCTGTCGTAAGAGGCGACTAAAAGGAGTCCCTCCCCCTCCAAGGGGTAGTTAGCGCCTGCGTCCGGAGACGGACGGTTCCACGACCTCTATTTGCGGTCATTTTGCTTTTTCACTTCTCGTTTCTTCCTTCCTTTGGTTGGTTCCTTTCTTTGCTCTTCTCCACCTCACTGTCTTCCTTACTCTTTCCCTTGTCTTCTTCTCCTTGCCTTCTCATTGCCTTCTTCTCCTTGCCTTCACATTGTCTTCTTCTCCTTGCCTTCACATTGCCTTCTTCTCCTTGCCTTCTCATTGCCTTCTTCTCCTTGCTGTGGCATGCCGATTGGGCTGCACTTACAGACAACAAGCTTCGGGCCTTGAAACCTCTTCCCGTGGCCTGGACGTCTTCCTCACGCCCTTCTCGGCGGGAGGAGGTAGTTTTGGCCCGGTTACGAATTGGACACTGCCGGTTCAGCCATCGCCATCTGCTGACGGCTGCGCCGGCACCGTTCTGTCCATGTGGGCAATTGCTGACGGTCCGCCACATTTTACCGTCCTGTCCGGATTTTAACACACTGCGTCTTGATCTTGGCCTGCCATGTACTCTAGAAGCCATTTTAGCGGATGACCCACGAGCAGCTGCTCGCGTTCTTCATTTTATCAATTTGACAACCCTCTCTAAGGACATTTGATTATGCTGTTTTCTTTTTTTAATCCTATGCCTCAGTCTGTCTTTTATCGTGTTTTCCGTTTCGTTGCTGTTTTAAACTTGTGACTCGCGGTGCATTCCTAACGTAGTCTGGGCGCTAATGACCGTTGAAGTTGTGCGCCCTAAAATCACAAAAAGAAAAAAAAAGACATAGCCCAACAATGCCAAATTTCGCCGCACTGTCCTAACGGATGCGTTCGCTGTACGTCCCACATTTATTTCTGCGGTTATTTCAGGCAGTGTTGCTTGTCTGTTGGCACCAACAACTCTACGCAAACACCACTGCTGTCTGTCACTGATTGAAGGCCATCGCCCACTCCGTTGTCCGTGGTGAGAGCTAATGCCTGAAATTTGGTATTCTCGGCACACTCTTATAACTGTGGACCTCTGAATATTGAATTCCCTAACAGATTCGGAAATGTAATGTCCCGTGTGTCTAGCTCCAACTATAATGCCGCGCTCAAGGCATGTTAATTTCCGTCGTGCGGCCACAATCACGTATAAAAGCTTTTCACATGAATCACCTGACAAGGGAACCTCCCCATCGCAACCCCCTCAGATTAAGTTATAAGTTGGCACAGTGGATAGGCCTTGAAAAACTGAACAAAGATCAATAGAGAAAACAGGGAGAAGTTGTGTGGAACTATGAAAAAAATAAGCAAAATATACAAACTGAGTAGTCCATGCCCAACATAGGCAGCATCAAGGATATTCTGGGGTCAGTAGCGCCGTGGTCCCGTGGTGAGCGTGAGCAGCTGCCGAACGAAAGGTCCTTTGTTCAAGTCTTCCCTCGAGTGAAAATTTTAATTTTTTATTTTGAGACAATTATCAAAGTTCAGGTACTCACACATAATCAACTTCGCTCTCCAAAATTCCAGGGCATGTTCAGATTTGCTTGGACATATGCAGGATTTGACGGTCCACACACGGAAGAATTTGAAAACGTTAAAAACATATGTTTTGACAGAGCACAGGGAAAACTGTGCGACTGTGAAACTGTTGCATTTATTTGTTGCAGTTTCTGTGACAAACTCTTATGTTTTCATCAGTTTTTTGGGAGTGATTATGACATCCACAAGAAAACCAAAATCGGGCAAGGTAGAAGAATCTTTTCACCCATTCGCCAAGTGTACAAGTTAGGTGGGTCGACAACATATTCCTGTCATGTGACGCACATGGCGTCACCAGTGTCGTATAGAATATACCAGAGGTGTTTTCCTGTGGAGGAATCGGTTGACCTATGACCTTGCGATCAAATGTTTTCGGTTCCCATTGGAGAGGTACGTCCTTTCGTCTACTAATCGCACGGTTTTGCGGTGCGGTCGCAAAACACAGACATTAAACTTATTACAGTGAACAGAGACGTGAATGAAAGAACGGACAGATCATAACTTTGCGAAAATAAAGTAAAAATTTTCACTCGTGGGACGACTTGAACCGAGGACCTTTCATTCCGCAGCTGCTCACGCTGGGACCACAGCGCTACTGAGCCCAGAATATCTTTGATGTTGCCTATTTGCGCATGGACTACTCAGTTTGTATATTTTGCTTATTTTTTTGATAGTTTCACACAACTTCTTCCTGTTTTCTCGATTGATCAGTGTTCAGTTTCTCAAGGCCTATCCACTGTGCTAACTTATAACTAAATCTGAGGGGGGTGTGATGGGGAGGTTCCCTTGTGAGTACAAATGACGCCTCCGGCAATTCACTGCTGCTTCATACCTTGTGTACGCGATATTACCGCCTTCTGAATATGTGAAAATCCGATGACATTTATCACCTTAGTTCACCACGGGGCAACACTCTGGGGTGATAAAACGCACGTCCCAGGGCGTGGGTGCGCTCCGGATTACAGCTACACCACGGGTGGGCAAGCACTGGCTCGCGGACCGGATCCGACCAATGAATGGTTAAAATGCGGCCCTCGCATTGTTATTTTCCGATGTTTCCGCCGACGGTTGACTAGCCTCGGGTTTGTAGCTTATGACGCAGACCACAAAGTTTTGCTTGATCTGCGCATGCGCAATGCCATTTCGCCGCCACTAAAAGTAATCAACGTTTGGTCTGAGCCCAAATGGTTCAAATGGCTCTGAGTACTTTGGGACTTAACTTCTGAGGTCATCAATCCGCTAGAACCTAGAACTAGTTAAACCTAACTAACCTAAGGACATCACACACACCCATGCCCGGGGCAGGATTCGAACCTGAGACCACAGCGGTAGCGCGGTTCCAGACTGTAGCGCCTAGAACCGCTCGGGCACCCCGGACGGCTTCTGAGCCCATGTGCTCACGCGAGTGCGGGGAGGCGACGAATCAATTCACCACCTTGAAAGTGTGCCGGGAGAAATATTTTCGTGAAATGCATTTGCGGTTGCGTGTACGAACAACCATGACTGTACAAGGGCATGATGACAATGAAAATTGCTGTCTCACCGGCACACAAGCTTCGATTTCCCGCTTTACACCAACAGTTGCCTTCACGGATTTGGCTATCCCTGCCCACATCACGGCCAGACCCAAGCTTCCATACGTCTGCGTTCCTGCGTCACAACCTGTACATCTTGGACATTATGTAATTCTCGTACAGGGGAAGACATTTTAGTTGTAAGTCGCTGACACGTATCGGCGGATAAATACGATATTGCAATTCCTGTACTTTGAAGAGAGACGATGCAATGTTCTTTCGGATATTCATCCACGTCCGAAGGAACTTTTCTGCGTTCTTCTTCACAACACGGGCACCGCAATATCGTAGGAACATTGCCACCTCTGGATCAGTGCTGGCAACACACGTCTAATTTATAGCCTACTGCTGTGTTTGTTGTACACATTGACAGACTGCAGACGTTAGAAGTGGGCCACAGTGGCATGAAAATTATCTGCTAATCGCCAAATTTGCCTACTTGTACAGCCCTGTTCACGCGCAAAAGTTTTATGCTAGTTGTTTAACTTCATACAAGTGTTGCCGTGCGTCTTTATCGACTTTTTCGCAAAACGTCTGGCAGTTATAGGAGAAAAGTAGATGCTGAATATCGTCAATTGCAAAAGCAGTGGACGGAGGATTATTTCTTCACCATGTACAGAGATCAATCTAGTTGCTTGTTGACTAGTGCACAAGTGCTCGAAAGTAACGCGCTCCTAAAATAGCCTGAACACCTCGGATTTATTTTATGAGCATAATGCGGTGTCATAGGAGCAACGACGCACATGTGATAATTTACTACTAAAAAATCATCCATAAAATACTTGAAAATGGCCTAAGGCCGAAATTGTACAATCGTACATGAAATAAAGAAAATGGCAGCGGAAGGCATCAACAAATCTTAAAAAAAGGAATCACCACTTGTTACGAGGTAGTTGCGGAAGGAAAAATTTCAAATATTAATTTCGAATTTCTACGAGCAAAATAAATCAAATGGCTCTGAGCACTATGGGACTTTTTGAGGTCATCACTCCCCTAGAACTTAGAACTACTTAAACCTAACTAACCTAAGGACATCACACACATCCATGCCCGAGGCAGGATTCGAACCTGCGACCGTACGGTCGCGCGGTTCCAGACTGTGGCGCCTAGAAGCGCTCGGCCACTCCGGCCAGCTTACGAGCAACAGCATATGTTTTCCAAACCGACGGTACAGTGCGACAGTTATGTTAAAGCTACTTTTATAATGAGCATAAAAACACTTATCCTGACACCGAATTCGTAGAAGAGTAAATCTCTGGCATTGTAGGTGTACTATATTCCCATAGAAAAAAAAGCCTGTTCTAACAAATAAGTTTTGACACAAAGAAGAGTGAACAACTGACAAGACCGGTCACTAAATTGCTATCATAACTGCCAAATTAGACGGCTGTTTAGTAATTGCTTTTTTAGTTTAAGCATGTTTAAGCCCAATCTCCCAAAAAATTGCCCGTAACTGGTTATCAAAAACCGACTGACAATACCCGACTGACCATTTATACTTAAAGAGAGGTCGTATGGCTTTTAAGGAAAAGTATCCGGCTAATCATAGCCCCGAGGCTGGCTTTTTTTTATTTTTGGGCCTGGTAACCCTGTTCCCTGAAGGCCGCGACTGCCTTGTTGCGCAAGTTAAAAAATAACGAGCAGTGAGAAAAGTTATCATTCCGAATTGGGATCCCTTGTGGCCCTGCCCCAGAGCCCGCTGCATTTGCGTGGCTCGAAAGAAACTCTTCAGCAACGCATCGGTAAGCCCACAATCACGAGGAAAGTTGATGTCATTGGTAGAAATTTGCTAATTATGTTGTCGATTCATTTAATATGATTGCAGCCAATGGATTCGTTTCGCCTTCTGTACGAAACTGTGATTGAATTTTACGTCACTTGAGTAATTCGGTACATTTCTTCGTAAGCGGTGGGCGAAAAGTCTTCTAAGATCTCTCCGTATGTGTGCGAAACATCTATGGAAAGTCTCATGTTTATACGGCGAACACCTTAGCCGAAGTACCCTGCATGGTTGTAAGTAGGCTATTTATGTTTTCTTATTGGCAACGTTACATAGCGCTCTGTATGAAAATCACTGGCTGTGCTGTGTGCAGTCTGTGGCTAGTTTGCATTGTTGTCTGCCATTGTAGTGTTGGGCAGCGGCAGCTGGATGTGAACAGCGCGTAGCGTTGCGCAGTTGGAGGTGAGCCGCCAGCAGTGGTGGATGTAGGGAGAGAAATGGCGGAGTTTTGATATTTGTAAGAATGGATGTTATGAACTGATATATATATTATGACTATTAAGGTAAATACAATGTTTGTTCTCTATTAACATCTTTCATTTGCTAACTATGCCTATCAGTAGTTAGTGCCTTCAGTAGTTTGAATCTTTCATTTAGCTGGCAGTAGTGGCGCTCGCTGTATTGCAGTAGTTCGAGTAACGAAGATTTTTGGTGAGGTAAGTGATTTGTGAAAGGTACAGGTTAATGTTAGTCAGGGCCATTCCTTTGTAGGGATTTCTGAAAGTCAGATTGCGTTGCGCTAAAAAATATTGTGTGTCAGGTTAAGCACAGTCATGTATACTTTTTCTAAGGGGACGTTTCATGGTTACATATCGAAAATTCCTTGTAAACATACTAAAGAAAAATAAAAGACGCAACACGAAGGAATTATCCGAATGGGACGGAAAATGATAGGTGTGACGTGTATGCATGGACAAACAAATGAGTAAAATTTGAGAAAAAAATTGTTGATTTACTGAAGGGAAAGGGACTCGCAAATCGAGCAAGTCGGTAACTAAAAGAAATCCGATAAATTTTGGGTATACGATAAATCGCACAAATCTAAGGGCTTTCAATTCGACTAAATGCCTAGGAATTACAATTACGAGCAAATTAAATTGGAAAGACCACATAAGTAATATTGTGGGGAAGGCGAAACAAAGGCTGTGACGTCATCAGTACTGTCGTCGTGTTCTGAAGCGGGCCTGTTTGTTTTGCAGGTGGAAGGCATTGCGCTGGTTGTGCTGTGCTGCATCACCATCAACGGCGCCATGTACTACCGGGCGATTGCCCAGGCTCACCTCACGGCGCCCGAGATGGACCAATACCTGCGCGTCTACTACCGTGAGTCATTCCCCTGATCAAGTCTACAGCTCAGACCGAAACCCGTCTCACACGGAGTGAGATGCGCCCTAAGTTTACTAGGTGGCAAGCATGACTGTATATTGGTTAAAACCGGTCTTGGTTGCAATTTTAGTTTTTTATTTTTCAACTACGCGTTTCGCCTTATTTAGGCATCTTCAGGTTGTCTTAAAAAAAAAAAAAGTTTTAATGCGTGTGAAATCTTATGGGATTTAACTGCTAAGGTCATCAGTCCTTAAGCTTACACGCTACTTAACCTAAATTATCCTAAGGACAAACAGAAACACCCATGTCCGAGGGAGGACTCGAACCTCCGCCGGGACCAGCCGCACAGTCCATGACTGCAGCGCCCGAGACCGCTCGGCTAGTCCCTCGCGACAGGTTGATCTTAATTTGGTATTTCTTAGAAGGATCCTTCAGTCAGTGTAGGCAAAGGGCATCGTCGAATATATCAGGCCAACATCGCCTTCGTTAAACTCAGTAAAAACTTTTTCTAGATGGAGTTTCTGTTACTCGCTCCTGCGAACGGGAACGCGTTATGCAGGTCTTCGTGTCACTCGCGTCCATCTAGAAACGTTTTTACTGAGTTTAACGAAGGCGACGTTGGCCTGATATATTCGACGATGTCCGTTGGCTACACTGACTAAAGGCTCCTTCTAACAAGGAAACCTCCCCATCGCACCCCCCCTCAGATTTAGTTATAAGTTGGCACAGTGGATAGGCCTTGAAAAACCGAACACAGATCAATCGAGAAAACAGGAAGAAGTTGTGTGGAACTATGAAAAAAAATAAGCTAAATATACAAACTGAGTAGTCCATGCGCAAGACAGGCAACATAAAGGAGAACAGAAGTGCAAGAGCGCCGTGGTACCGTGGTTAGCGTGAGCAGCTGCGGCACGAGAGTTCCTTGGTTCAAGTATTCCCTCGAGTGAAAAGTGTAATTCATTTTATTTAATTTATGATTATCAAATCCACAAGAAAACCTAAATCGGGCAAGGTAGAAGAATCTTTTTACCCATTCGCCAAGTGTACAAGTTAGGTGGGTCGACAACATATTCCTGTCATGTGACGCACATGCCGTCACCCGTGTCGTATAGAATATATCAGACGTATTTTCCTGTGGAGGAATCGGTTGACCTATGACCTTGCGATCAAATGTTTTCGGTTCCCATTGGAGAGGCACGTCCTTTCGTCTACTAATCGCACGGTTTTGCGGTGCGGTCGCAAAACACAGACACTAAACTTATCACAGTGAACAGAGACGTCAATAAACGAACGGACAGATCTTAATTTTGCGATAATAAAGAAAGTAAACTTTTCACTCGACGTAAGACTTGAACCAAGGACGTTTCGTTCCGCAGCTGCTCACGCTAACAACGGGACCACGGCGCTCCTGAGCTCAAATCATCCTTGATGTTGCCTATGTTGCGCATGGACTACTCAGTTTGTATATTTTGCTTATTTTTTTCATAGTTCCACACAACTTCTTCCTGTTTTCTCGATTGATCTGTGTTCAGTTTTTCAAGGCCTATCCACTGTGCCAACTTATAACTAAATCTGAGGGGAGTGCGATGGGGAGGTTCCCTTGTAAGAAATACCAAATTAAGATAGCCTGAAGATGCCTAAATAAGGCGAAACGCGTAGTTGAAAAATAAAAAACTAAAATTGCAACCAAGACTGTTTATAACCAATACTGTTAAGCACTGGTTTGCTGTATGTCACATATGGATCGCCGGCCGGGGTGGCCGAGCGGTTCTAGGCGCTACAGTCTGGAACCGCGCGACCGCTACGGTCGCAGGTTCGAATCCTGCCTCGGGCATGGACGTGTGTGAAGTCCTTAGGTTAGTTAGGTTTAAGTAGTTCTAAGTTCTAGGGAACTGATGACCTCAGCAGTTAAGTCCCATAGTGCTCAGAGCCATTTGAACCATTTTTGAACCACATATGGATTGGAAGAATGACTGTGTACTCTAGTCAACGGAGGAAGCTCAGGGGGAAAAATCGAGTAATCATGGCTGCAAAATATTAACACGTATTTCTTACAGACAAATGAAAAAGCTGGTAGAAGCTGACTTCAGGGAAGATCAGTTTGGATTCCGTAGAAATGTTGGAGCACGCGAGGCAATACTGATCCTACGATTTATCTTAGACGATAGATTAAGGAAAGGCAAACCTACTTTTAAAGCATTTGTAGACATAGAGAAAGCTTTTGACAATGTTGACTGGAGTACTCTCTTTCAAATTCTGAAGATGCCAGGGGTCAAATACAGGGAGCGAAAGGCTATTCACAACTCGTATAGAAACCAGATCGGCGTTAGAGTTGAGGGGCTGTGATGAGACTTGTGCAGGTATGTGAGACGTTTGGAAAGGTACCTGCCGCACTTGTGATCAACTGCCTTCTCTCCTGTGTTCCAGTGGATGTGTCCATCGCCTCCATCACCATGCTGTCGTTCATGGCTTCGGCTATCATAAATGCGATGGTCTTCGCGGGTGCATTTCTGGTAAGCAACTTCATCTCTTTTTTTGGTTCCCCACGATTTGAAATATTGATAGGCTGGTAAGTCAATAGGTATTTTTTTTTTCTTTATTGATTTTCAATTCCCCCCGAAGGGGGCGGGCTGGCAGCAGCTTAGTACGCTGCTCTACAGCCTACAGACTTTTTTTTATAAAAAAGGAAGAAGAAAGAAACAAGGAAAAACAGGCGATAAAATGGTGACTTAAAGTGTAAAATGGCGTAAAAATGCGGAAAGTTAAAACAGAAAGCAAAAGGGGTTGGCAATGTTGATAAAATACACAGGAATCAGACAAGTAACATAGTAGACACACAATTAAAAAACAGGGCGACACTCTGGTTTCCGTTCGCAAGAGATAAAAAAAATCACACCCAGCGACAGTATGATGGCTGTTCGCTACACTTCCCAAAAGACAGAACACGGAACACTCACTGGAAAAACACACACTGTAAAACACTGCACGAAAGTGGCGGCACAAATATGGCACTCCCGAGCCAAAGGCAGATGGGGGTGGGGGGGAGGGGCGGGACCTGGAGGAGGGGGAAAAACAAGGAGGGAGGAGAGAAAAAAAACGAATAAGGGGGGGGGACCAAGGAGGGAGAGGACTAATAAAGGGGGAGAAGGGCAGACGCGAGAGGAAATGAGAGGAGGCAGAGGAGGTAAATGTAAAAGGACTTGGGGGAGAGAAGGGGGCAAAGAGAGGGGAGGTGGGGAAGAAAGAGGATGGAAGGGGGGGAGAGGGAGCCCGGGAAAAGGACAGAGGAAAGGAGGGGGAGTGAGGATCAGAGTTGATAGGAGGGATAAATGGAGGGAGAGAGGGCATCATCCGGGAGGGGGAGTTGACGGAAGCCACCTTGGGAAAGGAGATGTAGGGTGTAGAGATGGAGGGTAGGGGGGACACAACTAAGACGTGGCAGGGGGCGGAGATGGGAGAGGAGAGGAGCAACCAGGGGGTGAGGGGGTTCTAGGTCAATAGGTGGCGCTTGAGAACAGTACTTGTAACTCTCAGCACAATATCGTTATGGTTGTAATATCGCCATCTTTGTATGCATAACTCCGTGTGATGAAACTTCTAAGTGTGTGAGTGGTGCGTTGCATTCTCTGCATATACAGGGTGCTACATTGACCGTGACCGGGCCAAATATCTCACGAAATAAGCGCCAAACGAAAAAACTACAAACAACGAAATTTGTCTGGGTTGAAGGGGGAAACCAGATGGTGCTATGGTTGCCCCGCTAGATGGCGCTGCCATAGGTCAAACGGATATCAACTGCGTTTTTTTTTAGACAGGAGCCCATATTTTTAATTACATATTCGTGTAGTACGTAAAGAAATACGTTTTAGTTGGACCACTTTTTTCGTTTTGTTATAGATGGCGCTGTAATAGTCACAAACATATGGCTCACAATTTTAGACGAACAGTTGGTAACAGGTAGGTTTTTTAAATTAAAATACAGAACGTAGGTACGCTTGAACATTTTATTCGGTTGTTCCAATATGATACATGTACCTTGGTGAACTTATTTCTGAGAACGCATGCTGTTAAGGGAGATTACCTATAAATACCACATAAATGCAATATATGCTCAAAATCATGTCCGTCAACATCAATGCATTTGGCAATACGTGTAACGACATTCCTCTCAATAGCGAGTAGTTCGCCATCCGTAATGTTCGCACATGCATTGACAATGCGCTGACGCATGTTGTCAGGCGTTGTCGGTGGATCACGATAGCAAATATGCTTCAACTTCCCCACAGAAAGAAATCCGGGGACGTCACATCCGGTGAACGTGTGGGCCATGATATGGTGCTTCGACGACCAATCCACATGTCATGAAATATGCTGTTGAAATATGCTGTTCAATACCGCTTCAACCGCACGCGTGCTATATGCTGGATATCCATCATGTTGGAAGTAGACCGCCATTCTGTCACGCAGTGGAACATCTTCTAGTAACATCGGTAGAACATAGGAAATCAGCATACATTGCGCCATTTGGATAGCCATCGATAAATTGGGAACCATTATCCTTCCTCCCATAATGCCGCACCATACATTAACCCGCCAAGTGCGCTGATGTTCCACTTGTCGCAGCCATAGTGGATTTTTCGTTGCCCAATAGTGCATATTATGCCGGTTTACGTTACCGCTGTTGGATGACGCTTCGTCGCTAAATAGAACGCGTGGAAAAAAATCTGTCATCGTCCCGTAATTTCTCTTGTGCCCAGTGGCAGAACTGTACACGACGTTCAAAGTTGTCGCCATGCAATTGCTGATGCATAGCAATACGGTACGGGTGCAATCGATGTTGATGTAGCATTCTCACCACGACGTTTTTGAGATTCACGATTCTCGCGCAATTTGTCTGCTACTGAAGTGCGGATTAGCCGCAACAGCAGCTAAAACAGCTACTTGGGCATCGTCATTTGTTGCAGGTCGTGGTTGACGTTTCACATGTGACTGAACACTTCCTGTTTCCTTCAATAACGTAAGTATCCGACGAACAGTCCGGACACTTGGATAATGTTGTTGGGCATTTTGATCGCAACAGCCATACATCAACACGATACTGACCTCCTCCGCAATTGGTAAACGGTCCATTTCAACACGGGTACTGTATCACGAAGCAAATACCGTCCGCACTGGCGGACTGTCACGTGATACCACTGACTTATACGTTTGTAACTATTACAGCGCCATGTAGCACAAAGTGAAAAAAATGGTCGAACTAAAACATTTATATTTCTTTACGTACTACACGAATATGTAATAAAAATGGGGGTTCCTATTTAAAAATACGCAGTTGATATCCGTTTGACCTATGGCAGCGCCATCTAGCGTGCCAACCATAGCGCCGTCTGGTTTTCCCCTTCAAGCTAGACAAGTTTCGTTCTTTGTAGTTTTTTCGTTTGATGCTTATTTCATGAGATATTTGGCCCGGTCACTATCAATAGACCACCCCGTATATACACAAAAAAGTGCATTATACAGTTTTGGATGTTGCAAGATGATAAGCAACCTTCGCTGGAACGTAATGGCGCGGATTCTGCTTTGGTATCACCACCCCAAGGAAGTTTCGTCAGGTGGGGGAACAAAACACGAAATGTAATGTAAAACGTTAACTAGCCGTCTGAAGATCAACTTATCGGTTCGAAACCGGTAACGGCGCTGTCTAAATAAATAAATAGCACTGTAAAAAGTGGCAGGTTGCTGTAATCTTCTGCGTAAGAGTCAACCTACAAACATTTTTATTGAATCTCTTCCTCCCACGGGTGGTGATGCAGAATGTTTACAAAGCCCGATGTCCCACAGGCGTCGTTAAATGGAGGCAGATTTTTATATAGCATCCAGCAATGTTAGCTGTTAAGCTGTGAAATGATGCAGTGCCAAAAAGAACGCTGTCCTTTAAGCCAACACACAGCGGATGACCATCCGTCTGCGCCAAGAATGTGTATGCGGAGAAACCCGCAGCCCTGGGCGTGTCACACTACACTGCATCGCGTATATACAGGTTAGACACGAATGGATGACACTTGGCAACGTAACTGTGCGCGGTGGACACTATTTCAAGAATATTACAAAAAGAATATTCAAGGGAGAGACTGTATAGACCCGCACTCAGACTAAACATATCCGTGACACTAAATGAGAGCAGTAATTACAGAGAAAATGAAACACGATACAGTGACACAGAAACAGACGATGTGGCAGACAAACACTAAGATACGGAAACACTTATCAGAAACGTGATAAAAAAAACTACATACATATGTAAAAATAATATTGCAGATAGAAATACATACGAATAAAGCTTCAGAAAATTACGGATAATGAAAATTACTGTCAGAAATGCATAATTTGACGACCCTTTTTCCTGATCTGGCTTCTTTACAAATTTTATAAAGAACTGAAAGCAGTAACCACAATAGGAATGGTCTTTAAAATATGTTGCATAACAGTCTGTAAACAGTGACTGGCTATTGTTATCTAAAGGTCACTGCAACTAATTCCGAGCATTCACGACACTTTGTGTGACTTGTAGGAAGTAACTGGTTTGTGTTTCTACGATGGTAAGACAAATGAAAACCTTAAATTTGTAATAACAAATCGAAATTTCGCGCCATTATCCTGTAAGTTGGTAAGCGTGCTACAAACAGCGTGGCAGCATAGTGCAGATGCACACATACCGTCGCAGTATCAGTATAAAGATGGCCGCCCCACTTGCGACTTGCACCAGGGAAGAACAGCGTTCTGTTATTTGGTTTTTGAGTAGTGAAGGTGTGAAACCTAGTGAAATTCATCGACGAATGAAGGTTCAGTACGGTGATGCATGTTTGTCCCAGCAGCAAGTCTACGAATGGAGTAGGAAGTTCGCAAACGGTGTGACTTCAGTGGAAGATGCTCCTCGTCCAGGTCAGGCACAACGAGTTGTGACTTCACAGAGCATTGCGGCAGTTGAAGCCATAGTGAAGGAAAACCTCCGAGTGACACTGAATGACATTGCAGCATGTTTACAGATTAGTCATGGGTCAGCACACCACATTGTGCATGATGTGCTCCAGTTTCACAAAGTGTCTGCAAGATGGGTGCCACGGCAGCTGACTCCTGAAATGAGAGAACGACGTGTTGATGCCTGTGAAGAACTTCTTCGGCGCTTTGAACGAGAAGGTGATGGCTTCCTTGCAAGAATCGTTACTGGGGACGAAACCTGCGTTCACTTCCAACCACCGGAAACAAAGAGAGCGAGCAAGGAATGGCGCCATTCCTCATCACCAAAACCAAAGAAGTTTCGAACAGAACCATCAGCAGGGAAGGTTGTGCTGACTCCCTTTTGGGACGAAAAAGCCGTCATTTTGGAACATCACATGCCTAGAGGTACCACTGTCACCAGTGCATCACACACAGATCTCGCAAAAAATCGTCTGCGGTGTGAAATCAAATCAAAGCGACGTGGATTGCTGTCAGCAGGTTCCTTTAGCAACATGAAAATGCAAGGCCCCACACTGCCCGTACAACAGTTTGTAATGGTACTTGAATTACGTAACCATTACGGCACCTCACCTCAACCTCTCGATACCAGCAATATTTACTGTGTTTCTGTAAAATAGTTAACATATTTCTGTGACAACATTCATATCTGATTTCATTAATGTAGAGGTACTTCGATACATCGATATGTATATACTGCAATGGTATTATTCTTATGTGTATTCTTTCTTTTGTCACTATGGTCATTGACGTACTTGTAACTCTGATTTTTGGGCGCGTAAGCGGTTATTAGAGTGTCAGGCTTTGGTCGTCATGTTACAAAGACGCGAATTGTAGTCAGTTTATGAAATGTGAACTTTAGCAGTGAGGAAGATATTTTCAAGTATGTTTTATATTGTGAAGTGATATTTTGGAACGAGTTACGTGACATTGCAACAAGAGTAATAAAAAAGAAGTGTAACTTAATTTCTGAGTGCTGATTACTTTTTTACATCATCATTGTCCTAACTTGCAAAAGTTTAATCTTCGAGAATAGTTTATGAAAAAAATCTGTAAAACTTTTGAATATCGCAGAATAACACCTAGACCTCTTTGCATCCGAGCTTGGAATCATCACTACCTAGATTTTCGACGATTGAGCCATGAGTTCAGAACGAGACCAGCGTGGGAAACACGAAAAGATGAGTTCCTAGTTTACCTATTATTTCAAGAAATGACTTTATTAACTGTGCTCTAATGACACTTGCCACATAATATAACTTTGTTGTTGCCCGAAAATGCGATATTTAGCAGCGTGAGCAACACTACATTCATAATTAGTTTTTGACCTTTGTTGTGGTAGGGTTGTTAGAAGTTGCAGCAATCACGGACCTGCATTTTGAGCGTCTTCCTCATCAACCACACTCACCAGATCTTGCCCCTAGTGATTTCCATATGTTTCGACCACTCAAAGACGCAATGGGAGGAAAGAAGTTCCGTTATGATTAAGAGGTACGCCACGTGGTGCATGAGTGGTTGCGCGGACTACCAAAAGAATTTTTTTCTGAAGGAATTTATGCGCTTTGCAGGCGCTGGAGGACTTTCATTGAGCGTGGGGGAGGTTATGTTGAAAAGTGATACAGTTTTATACTACTTCTGCACAATAAATAGTATCTAAAAAGATATTTAAGGTTTTCATTTGACTCACCCTCGTAGGAGAGATGATGATGTTTGGTTTGTGGAGCGCTCAACTGCGTGGTTATCAGCGCCCGTACAATTACCCAATCTTTGCTCAGTCCAATTTCGCCACTTTCCGGGATGATGATGAAATGATGAGGACAACACAAACACCCAGTCATCTCGAGGCAGGTGAAAATCCCTGACCCCGCCGGGAATCGAACCCGGGACCCCGTGCTCGGGAAGCGAGAACGCTACCGCGAGACCACGAGCGGCGGACAGTACCCTCGTAGGAGTCACTTACGTAGAAAAACGGTAATGTCTAATGAAAGGCATAGGCTATACGCACTTTTGAGGATTTCCCTTCTGATAATAGACGTGCAGGGCAACCGTCTTATCTAACCCCTCCTATCTTTCTGCTAGTCATTTCTAAACGACTAGCATTTTTACGAGGACATGCTGAAAAGTAATGCCTTCCAATTTTTTACTCTGTTCTCGATATCGGTCGATGTATTGCTTGTCATGCATACTACTCGGTCGACACTGCACGGATTCGAAGAGTTCGTCCACATATGTAGCACCGTCTTCTTCAGCATGAGAATGCAAGACCACATACGAGCGCTGTGACACCTGCCACATTCCGACACCTGGCGTTCCCTGTGCTCTTCTTTTAGCTCTTTTGTGGTTTGTTTTCAATCTTTTACTTTCTTGATTGGCTATCTTGCCTTCTCATTGGTTTAAATGCATGTGGGAGTGTCTTTGCGATAGTCATTGTGTGGTCGTTTCGTGTGCATGCGTATACGACAGTTTTCGTTCTTATCCACATTCGAGGGCGCTGATAAACCAGCCGTTGGGCGCCCGTAAGTTCCAAAACCACACACACACACACACACACACACACACCACAGACCCGACTTGGCTCTACCCGATTTTCATCTGTTGCCAAAACATATAGAACAGCTTCGAGGACTTCACTTTGATAAAGTGGAGCGAGCGGAGGTGAGTTTGTGGCTCCGCCAACAAAGCGAGACATTCTACAGTGACAATATCAACAAACTGGTGTCTCGTTGGGAGAAATGTTTTCATTGCCAAGAATAAAGACTTAGAATGTTTAAATATCTTCAGCATTTCGCGGCCCTGTCGGCAACTGAATAAGTATTAATTTTAATAATCAACAGCCTCAGTTGCACCGTTTACTTAGAATTTACCTAGGTTTCAGTCGGGATAACCCAACCTTCTTCAGAATAACAGTATCTATCGTTTGTCCACAGTGGACATTGTCAAGCTAAAACCACAAATCCACAAAGTATCGTCAGACTGTAACACTTATCTGGCACTGCCTCGGGACCACTTCGCGACCGCGAAGAGGCAGCACTGTACGTGCTTGAGAATTGTCCTGCAAAATGTTCAGGTCCTGCAAAACGTGTCATCACTTCTGTTTATAAGCTGTTCATTTTTGAAACGCAACCTACGACCAGCTTAGAGACAGAAGTGATGACACTTTCTGCAGGACCTGACCATCATTTTGCAGGACAATGCTCAAGCACGTACAGTGCAAGCTGTTACTGATTTGTTTGACTGACGGGGCTGCTAAGTGCTATACCACCTACTGCACTCCCCTGACTTAAGCCCTCGTGAGTCCAACTCGATTCCTAAACTAAAGGAAACTCTTCGCGGCATTAGCTTCACAACTGCTACCAATTAGTCGGGCAACAGACCGCGCCGCTCGAACTGTCAACACAACTGGCACTGCTGAGAGTAGCCTACGACTTCCACGTCGCTGATAACGGGTTATACACAATGCTGGTGACTTTGAAGGTCAGTAAAAATTTGAAACACGCGTATCTATTTTGTACGAGCTGTAAATAAATAGCTGCCACTATTAAAGCTCCAACCCTCATATATATATACATACAGGGTGTTAGTTTCGTCAGTGTGTACTGTAGTTCCTCGATTCACCGCCAGTTGGCCCAACTGAAGGAAAGTAATGTTGAACATGTGCCTTTACAAGTACGACACAACATGTGGTTCATGCACGATGGAGCTCCTGCACATTTCAGTCGAAGTGTTCGTACGCTTCTCAACAGCAGATTCGGTGACCGATGGATTGGAAGAGGCAGACCAATTCCATGGCCTCCACGCTTTCCTGACCTCAACCGTCTTGACTTTCATTTATGGGGGCATTTGAAAGCTCTTGTCTACGCAACCCCGGTACCAAATGTAGAGACTCTTCGTGCTCGTATTGTGGACGGCTGTGATACAATACGCCATTCTCCAGGGCTGCATCAGCGCATCAGGGATTCCATGCGACGGAGGGTGGATGCATGTATCCTCGCTAACGGAGGACATTTTGAACATTTGCTGTAACAAAGTGTTTGAAGTCACGCTGGTACGTTCTGTTGCTGTGTGTTTCCATTCCATGATTAACGTGATTTGAAGAGAAGTAATAAAATGAGCTCTAACATGGAAAGTAAGCGTTTCCGGACACATGTCCACATAACATATTTTCTTTCTTTGTGTGTGAGGAATGTTTCCCGAAAGTTTGGCCGTACCTTTTTGTAACACCATATATATATATATATATATATATATATATATATATATATATATATATATATAGTTCATTTATTTAACTAAAAATTAACATTTTACTAATTTATTTACTTTACTTGTAGAATGTAACCGCCTTTCTTGACAAATTTCGTTGTGCTGAGTTGACAGGAAGTTTCCTACAGTTTTTTGTAAATCAAAATATTTGGCATACATGGCTGTCTCTTATGATTTCATAGTCTTAGATGCTTAAATTCTGTAGACCGCCAAGGGACCATAGAGTGTTTGGTATGTGACTTATATTTCAACTTCATACGTCTACCCGTTCTTAGAGAAGGATTTTTAACTTGGACAGGCAGACACGCAGACAAAAAATGATCCTATAAGGGTACCATTATAACCGATTGACGTACGGCACCCTAAAAAGCGACTGGGCGATTGGTTGCACATTATACCCAAATAAATCACCAGTTTAAATCACAGATGCAGTTCGCTATTCAGAACGGGTGCAGTGAATTCCCTCCCCTGTTCGCAGTCCGTAGCCAAGTTGGTGCTGTGGGCGCGCAAAGGGTATGTGCTCCTGTACTCGTGGTTCCTGCCGCTCTCGCTCATACGGGGCGTCCTGTGGGCCATCGGCGGCGAGTTCGGGTACCCCGGCATGGTACTCGTCTACATCTGCCGTGAGTATCCTTTCTATTAGCTGTTTTAGCCTTGCCTTACGCGATAGATCAGCAAGTTTCAAATGAATGTGGCATTACGAATGGTACTTCAGAAAGTGGAAGTTGGTATGGGAAATGCGTAAGCTCCGCAAGGAACATAATTACTATTAAAAACAGTCTTGATCACGATTTATTTAACAAGGTGACCGGTTTCGACCACTACTGTGGTCATCCTCAGACCTACAAGTTGTATACAAAGCACTAATTAGAGGGCTACATGCATTAATGAAAATACATAAAGTTATAAGGCTATAAAGCTATAAAACGTTGAATTACCATTGAGTAGGAACCCCTTTCTGTTGGAGAATCACAACTGGAGAAACCAGTGCACGTCTTACTTTATATAATGGAGGCTCCACCCACTTCTGACTGCATGATGTCATTATTAACCAATGAGTTATAAGTCGAATTACAATTTAAAATTTCTTAGTTAAAAGAACATTGTCAAGAATTAGAAATAAATACACACTAAACTTAGCTTATCAAGCAGCTATTGTCAATTAAAAAGCGTTAAAAATATTTAAATATGTAGGAAAATGAACTTCGGTTTGGCAGTACATGGGTTGCCCTCTCATGGCCTGTCAGTGAACCATTTGGAACCACTGGTTGCTATGGTGAAGTTAGACGCCGTTGCAAAGATGAAGAAGCAAGCTTTTTCCACTGAAGTTGTTGTAGAGTCGATAGTCGAACTAGTGGTTGCCATGGTGAGGACAAACGCCGATGCAAAGATGTGGAGGCAGGCTTCTTTCCAACGAAGTTGTTGCGAAGTGGAATGGAAAAGACTGTGGTGTCAGACGATGTATTATTGAGCAGCAACTTGTCTTTATTGAAACGAAAAGAGTAAGCTACAATAATCTGTAGCTGATATATATACTACATGCTGCACAAATACGCTACGAAGTAGTTGACCGTATATATGAAATATTATCTATGAAGTTAATAAACCTTGTTAAATAAATCGTGATCAAGACTGTTTTTAATAGTAATTATTTACAAGACACTGATCACTGCTGTTCCCGTAATGCATTCAAAAGTAATCCGAAAGGAACGCTTAAGTTTTATTACCGACGTCTGAGAGAGGTTAACGTGAGTACTTCCAGTCAACTAGGGTACTATTACTCTTCCTCATTGAACACAAGTCCTATGCGATTCATATGTGTTAGTCCGGGTGTGGTATACATCACTACTAAATCTCAGCACTGAGCAGTGACTGGCCACTTATAACAGAGATTGGCCTTCCAAAACGTACAGCGACCCTAGTCGCCGGCTCCGTTAACTACGGAGCCTTATCTAGCGCCGCTACTGACATCTACAAGTCTGTTCTCATCGTGCTGTGTCCTACGCCACAACTCGGAAGTGCTACGTTGCGGTGGTTTGTTTCCTCTCTTGGACTTGCAGTACTGCGGTTTGGCGTCGATTGGGTTGCGCTCTGGACTTACGGTCCGGGTGCTCTGCTGCAACTTGGTCTTCAACGCTCACTAGGCTGACTACACTGAAGCGCCAAAGAAACTGGTATAGGCGAGTGCGTATTCAAATACAGAGGTATGTAAACAGGCGGACACCCTCGACCGTCGCCTCTCCTGGACTCCCCATCTCCGGACAATCCAAGCCAAGGCACGCTCCCGCCTCAGTCTCCTCAAGCTCCTCTCCGGCCGTACGTGGGGTCTGGACCCCTCCACCATCCTCCACACCTATAAATCCCTCATCCGCCCTATCCTTTGTTATGCCCATCCGGCTTGGATCTCTGCCCCCCTACCTTTTACAAATCCCTCCAAATCCTTGAACGCCATGCTCTCCGCCTCGCCTATCGCATCCATCTCCCCTCCCCCACGCGGATCCTCTACGATCTCATCTCCTTCCCCCACCTCCTCCTTTTCCTTGAAAGGATACGGATCCTGTACACCTCCCGCAAACTCGATCCTCCTCACCCGCTCATCTCCCCGCTCCTCTCCCACCCCCGCCCGCTGCTGCGCCTGTATTCCCACGTCCCACCCGGTCTCCATCTCTCCACCCTCCTTACCCTATCCCGAGGTGGCTTCCGCCAGCTCCCCCTCCCTGATGATGTCCTCCTCCCTTCCATTTACCCCTCCTATCAACTTTGATCCTCCCCCCACTCCCTGTTTCCTTTCCTTTAGGCACCCTCCCTCCCTTCTCTTTCCTTTTTCCCCCGTCCCCCGTCCTCCACCCCTCTTCCCCCGGGCTTCCCCTCCCCCTTCCTCCCTCCCCCACTCTCCCCTGCCCGTGGCATCTCTGCTCTCCCCTCTCCTTCTCCCACTCCCCTTCCTCCTCCTCCTCCCTTGGCAGGTCCCCGGACTCGCACACATTCAGTGAACATTCGCGCGCCGGAGGTCATCGCCATTAGTGTCTCGTGTGTGTGCCTTCGTTTGTGTTTAGTGTTTGTTCGCCGAAACGCCGCCACTGTTCACGTGTACCATCGCCATCATCCCTGTTTTGTGCGCCGTGTCCACTAGTGTCAGTGATGTTTTCTCGTCAGGCGAGAACGGCTCCGTGTTTTTGTTTTTTGGTGTCTACATTGTTTTGCCCACCATTTTTGATTGTATTCTCTGTGTCCCCTGTATTTCTTACTTATTGTAACTCTCGAGGCTGAAGAGCGGCGTACTCAGCTGCTGACAGCCCGCCTTGTGTAAGGTGATAAAAATTACAACAAAGAAAAAAAAAAAACAGGCGGAATACGGCGCTGTGGTCGGAAACGACTATATACGACAACAAGTTCAAATGGCTCTGAGCACTATGGGACTTAACATCTGAGGTCATCAGTCCCCTAGAACTTAGAACTACTTAAACCTAACTAACCTAAGGACATCACACACATCCATGCCCGAGGCAGGATTCGAACCTGCGACCGTAGCGGTCCCGCGGTTCCTGACTGAAGCGCCTAGAACCGCTTGTCCACCGCGGCCGGCAAGACAACAAGTCTCTGGCGCATTTGTTAGATCGGTCACTGCTGCTACAATGACTGGTTATCAAGATTTAAGTGAGTTTGAACGTGGTGTTATTGTCAGCGCACGAGCGGTAGGACACAGCATCTCCGAGAAAGCGATGAAGTGGGCATTTTTCCATACGGCCATTCCATGAGTGTACCGCGACTATCAGGAATCCCGTAAAACGTCAAATCTTCGACACCGCTGCAGCGGGAAAAATATCCTGCAAGAACGGGGCCAACGACGACTGAAGAGAATCGTTCAACGTGACGGAAGCGCAATCCCTCTGCAGATTTCAATGCTGGGCCATCAACAAGTGTCTGCGTGCGAACCATTCAACGAGACAGCATCCATATGGGTTTTCGGAGCCGAAGGCCCACTCGTGTACCATAGATGACTACACGACACAAAGCTTTACGACTCGCCTGGGCCGGGCAACACCGATGATGATGATGATGATTATTAGTGTTTTAGGGCGCACAACAGCGAGGTTATCAGCGCCCGTTCCCAAAAGTTCAATTCAGAGCCGAATTGTGAGAGAATTGGTATTGTTTAAATTTCAAGATTGGACACAGCACATCAAAACAGGGAGATAAAACTAAAAATAAAATAGCAGTACAAACAGGTAAAAATAATTAACGGTGGCTGAGTGACCACTTACAAATAATGGGTGACCAAACCACTGGACAGCACATTAAGACTTCAATCCCAATATTTTGGGAAGAAGGCCAGACATCACACAAAAACGTAAAAGTCTAGGGACACTTGCCTCATTATTAGTTAAAATAGAGGGCAGATCTGGTGGTAAATTTAAATCTTCCCTCAAACCTACATATAAAACACACTCAGTTAAAATATGTCGTATCGACAGCTGTGTCCCACATGTCTGACACGTTGGTGGCGGACTGTTGGTGACTGAGAACATGTTGTCTAGTTGGACGAGTGTTGTTGCAAATTGTACGGGTATGGAGACAACCTCATGAATCTATGGACCCTGCGTGTCACCGGGGGACTGTTCAAGCTGGTGGAGATTCTGTAATGGTGTGGGGCGTGGGCAGTTGGAGTGATGTGGAGCTCCTGATACGTCTAGATACGACTCTAACAGGTGGCACGTACGTAAGCATCCTGCTTGATCACCTCCATCCATTAATGCCCTTTGTGCATTGCTATGGACTTGGGCAATTCCAGCGGGACAATGCGACAGTCCACACGTCCAGAATTGCTACAGGGAGGCTCCGGGAACACTCTTCCGAGGTTAAAAACTTCTGCTGGGCGCCAAATTCCCCAGACATAAACGTTATTGAGCATATCTGGATTGCCTTGCAACATGCTGTTCAGAAGAGATCTCCATCCACTCGTACTCTTACGAATTTATGGACAGACATCACGGTGTCTATTTCGTCCAGCACCACTTCAGACATTAGTCGAGTCTATGCGAAATTAGTCGTGTTGCGGCACTTTTGCGTGCTGGCGGGGGCTCTACAATATTTTAGGCAAGTGTATCAGTTTCTTTGGGTCTTCAGTGTATGTCAACGGACTTGTGATTTCCGCCGGAATTTCACATTTCACTTGCACTTCCTGAACGTTGGTCTAACCACCATCAGTCATATAATTTTCATAAAGTGTCCATCTACATCTTGGCGCTTGGCGACGAAATTATTTGTATCAGTGTTGTATTAAAAAACTTAGAATTGTGATACAGGGTGTTTCAAAAATGACCGGTATATTTGAAACGGCAATAAAAAATAAACGAGCAGCGATAGAAATACACCGTTTGTTGCAATATGCTTGGGACAACAGTACATTTTCAGGCGGACAAACTTTCGAAATTACAGTAGTTACAATTTTCAACAACAGATGGCGCTGCAAGTGATGTGAAAGATATAGAAGACAACGCAGTCTGTGGGTGCGCCATTCTGTACGTCGTCTTTCTGCTGTAAGCGTGTGCTGTTCACAACGTGCAAGTGTGCTGTAGACAATATGGTTTATTGCTTAGAACAGAGGATTTTTCTGGTGTTGGAATTCCACCGCCTAGAACACAGTGTTGTTGCAACAAGACGAAGTTTTCAACGGAGGTTTAATGTAACCAAAGGACCGAAAAGCGATACAATAAAGGATCTGTTTGAAAAATTTCAACGGACTGGGAACGTGACGGATGAACGTGCTGGAAAGGTAGGGCGACCGCGTACGGCAACCACAGAGGGCAACGCGCAGCTAGTGCAGCAGCTGATCCAACAGCGGCCTCGGGTTTCCGTTCGCCGTCCAAATGACGCCAACGTCCACGTATCGTCTCATGCGCCAGAGTTTACACCTTTATCCATACAAAATTCAAACGCGGCAACCCCTCAGCGCCGCTACCATTGCTGCACGAGAGACATTCGCTAACGATATAGTGCACAGGATTGATGACGGCGATATGCATGTGGGCAGCATTTGGTTTACTGGCGAAGCTTATTTTTACCTGGACGGCTTCGTCAATAAACAGAACTGGCGCATATGGGGAACCGAAAAGCCCCATGTTGCAGTCCCATCGTCCCTGAATCCTCAAAAAGTACTGGTCTGGGCCGCCATTTCTTCCAAAGGAATCATTGGCCCATTTTTCAGATCCGAAACGATTACTGCATCACGCTATCTGGACATTCTTCGTGAATTTGTGGCGGTACAAACTGCCTTAGACGACACTGCGAACACCTCGTGGTTTATGCAAGATGGTGCCCGGCCACATCGCACGGCCGACGTCTTTAATTTCCTGAATGAATATCTCGATGATCGTGTGATTGCTTTGGGCTATCCGAAACATACAGGAGGCGGCGTGGATTGGCCTTCCTATTCGCCAGACATGAACCCCTGTGACTTCTTTCTGTGGGGACACTTGAAAGACCGGGTGTACCGCCAGAATCCAGAAACAATTGAACAGCTGAAGCAGTACATCTCATCTGCATGTGAAGCCATTCCGCCAGACACGTTGTCAAAGGTTTCGCGTAATTTCATTCAGAGACTACGCCATATTATTGCTACGCATGGTGGATATGTGGAAAATATCGTACTATAGAGTTTCCCAGACCGCAGCGCCATCTGTTGTTGAAAATTGTAACTACTGTAATTTCTAAAGTTTGTCTGCCTGAAAATGTACTGTTGTCCCAAGCATATTGCAACAAACGGCGTATTTCTATCGCTGCTCGTTTAGTTTTTATTGCCGTTTCAAATATACCGGTCATTTTTGAAACACCCTGTATATTTATCGTGTTATTCCTGGTTATAACGCAATAAAATAGCGACGAGGATGGGATACAATTTTACTGTGTTATAACCAGGAAGAACAGAATAATTACATCACATTTCTAAGTTTATTAACACAAGACGTATCGAATAATTCTGTCACCAAGCGCCAAGTTGTAGATAAACATTTTATGAAAATTATATAATGCGGAACGCACGGAGAAGTACGGCCAACGATGCGTTTCTCGGCCGCGCGTAATGGAGGGCGCCGCTGCTCGCCGCGGAGATTTAGTAGTGGTGGACGCCAGACTGCCTGACGAAACAAGTGCAGCACCCAGTAGACATGGATAGATGCCAGCATGACTTCGTAAGCGTTCACTCCACTGGCAAGGATGCAAACGATTAAGAGTTGCAGTGGTCTTTCACAGTGCGTTAGTATTGTTCGTGTTTAGTGTTGTTACCAGGCCTCGTATGGAGCATTATGTGGTCAAAAGTATCCGGACACATTCGTTTTTCATATTAGGTGCACTGTGCTGCCACCTACTGCCAGGTACTCCGTATCAGCGGCCTCAGTAGTCATTAGACATCGTGAGAGAGCAGAATGGGGCGGTCTGCGGAACTTACGGACTTCGGACGTGGTCAGGTGATGGGGTGTCACTTGTGTCATACGCCTGTACGCGAGATTTCCACACTCCTAAACATCCCTAGGTCCACTGTTTCCGATGTGATAGTGAAGTGGAAACGTGAAGGGACACGTACAGCACAAAAGCGTACAGGCCGACCTCGTCTGTTGACTGACAGAGACCGACGACAGTTGAAGAGGGTCTTAAATGTGTAATGGGCAGATATTTATCCAGACTATCAGACAGGAAATCCAAACTGCATCAGGATCCACTGCGAGTACTATGACAGTTAGGCGAGAGGTGAGAGAACTTGGATTTCATGGTCGAGCCATGACGCAGGTAGATGCCAATAAACGCCTCGCTTGGTGTAAGGGGCGTAAACATTGGACATTTGAACAGTGGGAAAATGTTGTGTGGAGTGACGAATCACGGTACACAATGTGGCGATCCGATGGGAGCTTGAGGCTATGGCGAATGCCCGGTGAGCGTCAGCTGCCAGCGTCTGTAGTGCCAGCAGTAAAATTCGGAGGCGGCGGTGTTATGGTGTGGTATTGTTCAAAAATGGCTCTGAGCACTATGGGAGTTAACTTCTGAGGTCATCAGTCCCCTAGAACTTAGGACTACTTAAACCTTAGGACATCACAGACATCCATCCCCGAGGGAGGATTCGCACCTGCGACCGTAGCGGTCGCGCGGTTCCAGACTGTAGCGCCTAGAACCGCTCGGCCACACCGGCCGGCTATTGTTGTTCATGGAGGGGGCTTGTACCCCTCGTTGATTTGCGTGGCACTATCACAGCACAGGCCTATATTGATGTTTTAAGCACCTTCTTGCTGCCGAGTCTTGAACAACAATTCGGGGACGCCGATTGCATCTTTCAACACGATCGTGCACCTGTTTATAATGCACGGGCTGTGGCGAAGTGGTTACATGACAATAACATCTCTGTAATGGATTGGCCAGCACAGAGTCTTGACCTGAATCATACAGAACACCTTTGGGATGTTTTGGAACGCCAACTACCAGCTAGGCCTCACCGACGGACATCGATACCTCTCCTCAGTGCAGCACTCCGTGAAGAATGGGCTGCGATTCCCCAAGAAACCTTCCCGGACCTGATCGAACGTATGTCTGCGAGTGTGGAAGGTGTCATCAAGGCTAACGGTGGGCCAACACCATACTGAATTCCAGGATTACCGATGGAGGCGCCACGAACTTGTAAATCATTTTCAGCAGGTGTTCGGATACTTTTGATCACATAGTGTATTTTTATAAACATCGAAACCTAGATCGAGGGCTAAACAAACCTCTTGTTTGCAACTGGTTGGCTGATTTTTTCAACCTCTTCAAATTTATACAGTTACTGAATCGCAGTCTTGTTTACGACTGCGATAAACTGTTTTTGTGTGGCGTAGAGGTACACCTGTGGCGAGGAAGATCTTCAGGTTTGTCCCGACAGGGAACTTGTGGTACCATCTCGAAAGTCAACTCCATCCCAGTGGGAGTACAAAAGATGTAGAGGACCAATTACAACAGTTAACAGCCAATTCACCTCAGGAAGGAACGCAACGGTTCTATCACAGAGCCTTCCCTACCGAGTGAGTGCAAGAATCCATGGCAGAGCGAGTGCAATGTAAAATTATGTGGGCTCATACTACCAAGTTCTTTGTAAATCTGACTCGAACTTTGAATCACTGAAATAACATCACATATCTTCTCAACGATTTCTGGGTGCTTTACTTCCTCAGGCAGTCAGTTAGCACCTGTTATGAACATAGGCCGCAGCGAAAGGGGATGACAGTTGCTTTGAAAACCATAGTTCTTTGCTAGGGCTCTTGTCCCATCTTTCAGCTGTACCTACCCAGTTATAGCAGTGCTAGAGTTTAGCATGGACTCCAAACCACAGTAAATATCAGCATTTTTCACGTACTGTTACACAAATCACTCTCAGTGGCCGAAGAGACAGGAGACCGATCGTAGCTGAACGACGTATATTTGTATGTGTTGCTAGAACCTTAAGCATTTAGCTACCGAGCAACAGGTAAGAGTCGATGATTTAGATAAAATCAAGTACAATTTGTGTGCCAATGTTTTCTCTGTGGGGAGACACTCATAACAACAAATAAAGAATAGCTGTGAGTTACTAAACAACCTGGTAGGCTAGATTTACAAAAAGGATACATTTGTCATCTGAATAACATACGGGGTCTTAGCAGTATGAGTGCAGACATTGTGGTCATTAGTGGCTTAATATGTATCCACTTCGGTGTGTTGGTTATTTTTCTCTCTGCGTCTAACAGTCTTCCCACAGACACGTAACATAATTTGCTACCTGATGTTTTCTGCACGATCGTAACAGCGCCACTAAGAAGGAGAACACGGCAAGTGCCATAACTCGATTTCCCATAAACTTCGCCCAGTGGAAGAGGAGTTAAAATAAGCGAACAGGTGTCACAGCTTACTGCACGAACGCTTCTGATCAGATTAGGGGATACGAGGGCGTCACAATAATTGTAAAATTACAGCTGTATTTTACAATAAGTGTTATATATTTATTATACAATATACGCTTGTATGGTCCATTGCTATCTGTTCACTTTCAGAAATACTAAAATCAGGAATGGTGCGTTTCGCTTACTGGTACCTTAAAAGGACAAAACCCGCTGAACAGATCAGCACCGACTGAATTAAAGACCCTCCTAGCAAGCTGCAGGAATAAACTGGTACACTTGCTGGCCGACTGAATAACACTTCTCGGGAACTTGTACGCAACACCAACCAGTATTATTCACAAGACACACAGCAGGAATTCCACTGAAAACAGTTGAAAATTTTTCTCTTTCATTTATTTTTTTACACATTCGTGTAGTACTCATCCGAACACATGGGTAGATAAATGAAAAAAAAGTAAAATGTGAGCAATAATCGGGTTTCGAACACGGAGCTCAAAAGTGTGAAACCGCAACGCTAGCCGCTATTTTACCACTTTGGCTGAACTTGATACATGTTAAATGGCACATAAAGTAACCTTGAAAACTTTGACTGTCGTTGTCTCAGAAACGGTTGAATATCTACGGCTAAGCCGAAACACTGGTTCGCATATTTTGACCCGTCTTCTGCTGAGTAAAGTTGTAGGGAAATCGTGTTATGGCACTTGATGTGTTCTCCTTGTAAGTGGACTACACCTGTCAGTATAGACTAACTGTTTTACACCGACACTTCCACCTGACCTGCTGCCCAGTGGAAAATGAACATTAATGGCTTGCTCTCTCCACATGTACTTGCAAGTACTATCAAAGTTAAAAACATACCACTCCGAATAGTTATAATTATTAATCTGTAAATAAAGTAAATAATGCTGCAATGTTGTTCGATATATTGTCCTCAGTCACCAATAAAAGTATCTGCACTTAGACCCCTAACACGCTGTATAGTCAAGCACCAAAGAAAGCTATGCCTATTGTAAAAATTGTTGGAGGACTTTTGAGAAATAGAGAGTCAATTTTTAAGTTTCCGTCTCCATAACCCAACTGTAAGACACCTTACTAAGAAAGTAATTATGGTATCGTGCTCTGAATTCTTTTTCTAATTTCTATTGACTATTCAATGGAACTACACTGCTGGCCATTAAAACTGTGACACAATGAAGGCGGCATGCAACAAAATTCAAATTACCGTTAAGTGCACAACATGCGAAGTGATCAGCAGTTCAGGGCAACTGCTCGAATCAGTCACGAGTAAAACAACGCCGTCTACATTCTATACTTATGGAAAGATTAAGCAGAGGGTTTCTCATTCAGAATCTGCGTTTGAACATCGTCTGATTGCGAGAAGACTGTGTTACATCTTGTGTAAGAAGTAAAAGCTTCTACCAGCATGTGCAGGAATTCGACAGTGGTAGCATGATGACCTATGGAGACTGCAAGTTATTGTTCTGCAACATGGCTGCCCACATTGGTCAAGATACCACGGATGTCACTAGAATATAAGAGTCGATGGTCTCAGGAAAGCAATACTCAGTGCCATGTCAGATCTCAACAGTCCCATGTGACTAGCGCCCGAGAGCACAGCATACATTATTCACTTGGCCATCCAGAGTTGTACTACCAAGTCGTGTGCCTTGACTCAGCAAATGGACTTGTCTGCTGCCACACAGTGTGAGGACCACGGGCTGCCAGCATGAACAGGCAACCATTGTTGCAACTTTTCTTGATGCGGGAGGAGGTCAGGTGCGACGAAAATTGTGCACCCAACGTCAACGCTGAGCGCAGAAGTGGCACCGTGTTTTCGCTTCAGACGAATCCCAATTCTGTTCAAAGCATCACGACGGACGTGTCCAAGTGTCGGGGCTCCAAGCAGGGTGAATGTTTCCAGAATGCAATTCTTCATGGTAGCAAATCTTCTGTACCTTGAGGTTGGTATCAATTGCCATTGGATTAGCAGCTAATTCCGACATCTGGCATCTCATTTCTGTTGTGTTAAACCAGTGGCCAAGCCCTATCTTGGAGGATTTCCGTGATGTTACTTTTCATTCACGTAATATCTTGGTATCCTCAGGTATTGCAATAGGAGTGTGTTGTTCGACCGTACTCTGGCCTACGCATTCCCCAGACCTCTCAGCCATTGAAAACGTCTGGTAAAGGGTTGCTGAGAGACGGCCACCAGTTGCCGATAACTACAATTTACACTCCTGGAAATTGAAATAAGAACACCGTGAATTCATTGTCCCAGGAAGGGGAAACTTTATTGACACATTCCTGGGGTCAGATACATCACATGATCACACTGACAGAACCACAGGCACATAGACACAGGCAACAGAGCATGCACAATGTCGGCACTAGTACAGTGTATATGCACCTTTCGCAGCAATGCAGGCTGCTATTCTCCCATGGAGACGATCGTAGAGATGCTGGATGTAGTCCTGTGGAACGGCTTGCCATGCCATTTCCACCTGGCGCCTCAGTTGGACCAGCGTTCGTGCTGGACGTGCAGACTGCGTGAGACGACGCTTCATCCAGTCCCAAACATGCTCAATGGGGGACAGATCCGGAGATCTTGCTGGCCAGGGTAGTTGACTTACACCTTCTAGAGCACGTTGGGTGGCACGGGATACATGCGGACGTGCATTGTCCTGTTGGAACAGCAAGTTCCCTTGCCGGTCTAGGAATAGTAGAACGATGGGTTCGATGACGGTTTGGATGTACCGTGCACTCTTCAGTGTCCCCTCGACGATCACCAGTGGTGTACGGCCAGTGTAGGAGATCGCTCCCCACACCATGATGCCGGGTGTTGGCCCTGTGTGTCTTGGTCGTATGCAGTCCTGATTGTGGCGCTCACCTGCACGGCGCCAAACACGCATACGACCATCATTGGCACCAAGGCAGAAGCGACTCTCATCGCTGAAGACGACACGTCTCCATTCGTCCCTCCATTCACGCCTGTCGCGACACCACTGGAGGCGGGCTGCACGATGTTGGGGCGTGAGCGGAAGACGGCCTAACGGTGTGCGGGACCGTAGCCCAGCTTCACGGAGACGGTTGCGAATGGTCCTCGCCGATACCCCAGGAGCAACAGTGTCCCTAATTTGCTGGGAAGTGGCGGTGCGGTCCCCTACGGCACTGCGTAGAATCCTACGGTCTTGGCGTGCATCCGTGCGTCGCTGCGGTCCGGTCCCAGGTCGACGGGCACGTGCACAGTCCGCCGACCACTGGCGACAACATCGATGTACTGTGGAGACCTCACGCCCCACGTGTTGAGCAATTCGGCGGTACGTCCACCCGGCCTCCCGCATGCCCACTATACGCCCTCGCTCAAAGTCCGTCAACTGCACATACGGTTCACGTCCACGCTGTCGCGGCATGCTACCAGTGTTAAAGACTGCGATGGAGCTCCGTATGCCACGGCAAACTGGCTGACACTGACGGCGGCGGTGCACAAATGCTGCGCAGCTAGCGCCATTCGACGGCCAACACCGCGGTTCCTGGTGTGTCCGCTGTGCCGTGCGTGTGATCATTGCTTGTACAGCCCTCTCGCAGTGTCCGGAGCAAGTATGGTGGGTCTGACACACCGGTGTCAATGTGTTCTTTTTTCCATTTCCAGGAGTGTATAAGGAACTGAAGCAGCACGACACGACGTGCTTGCATCTGTCATCCAAGCTCAGTCAGATTCGAGGCCCAGCAGGGTTAGTGCCGTTGTACGAGGAGCATTTTTTCTGAAAGTAGGTTGGTTTTATTGAGCATTTCAATAAACCATATTATTCCCCACACTTATGGATACAAAACCCAGTTTTTCAACGTAATCTCCACTTCGGTGCGACGCCCTAACGCCACCTTACTGAAAGGGGCTGTATGTCCGCATGATAGCAGCCTACTGGTCGACATCAGACCCAACGCCTTGCTGCATCAATTAGCTCCCCATCATCCACATACTACTGCCTGCGGAGTGCGTCCTTCGTTGGGCTAAACAGATGGAAGGCCGAACGTGCGAGGTTCGGACTGTAGGGTGGATTAGGAGAAACAGTCCAATGAAGTTTTGTGAGCTCCTCTCTGCTGCGTAGACTTGTGTAACATCTTGTGTTGTCACGGAGTTCTTTGGCACCTTTGTGGCGACGAACTCGCTACAGTCGTTTCTTCGGTTTCCTCAGGGTAGCACAATACACTTCATAGTTGATAGTTGCACCGTGAGGGACGACATCAAACGAAATAGCCCCTTCAGAGTCCCGGAAAACCGTCGCCATGACTTTACTGCCTGAGAGGGCGACTTCGAACTTTTTCTTCGGAGGACAGATGGTCTGTCGCCAATCCATGCCGTTTTGTTTCTGGTTGGAAGCGAGGAAACGATGTTCGACAAAAAAATTGTCACGACCAGCGTCGAAACGCCCAATCAATCCCGTTCACATGGTCTTTATTACTCTTTATGTTCTTGTGTTAGGCGGCCAGGAAACCAGTGGGAAAACATTTTACGAGGTGCATTCAAGTTCTAAGGCCTCCGATTATTTTTCTAATTAACTACTCACCCTAAATCGATGAAACTGGCGCTACTTCTCGACGTAATCGCCCTGCAGACGTACACATTTTTCACAACGCTGACGCCATGATTCCATGGCAGCTGCGAAGGCTTCTTTAGGAGTCTGTTTTGACCACTGGAAAATCGCTGAGGCAATAGCAGCACGGCTGGTGAATGTGCGGCCACGGAGAGTGTCTTTCATTGTTGGAAAAAGCCAAAAGTAACTAGGAGCCAGGTCAGGTGAGTAGGGAGCATGAGAAATCACTTCAAAGCTGTTATCACGAAGAAACTGTTGCGTAACGTTAGCTCGATGTGCGGGTGCGTTGTCTTGGTGAAACAGCACACGCGCAGCCCTTCCCGGACGTTTTTGTTTGCATTGCAGGAAGGAATTTGTTCTTCAAAACATTTTCTTAGGATGTACCTGTTACCGTAGTGCCCTTTGGAACGCAATGGGTAAGGATTACGCCCTCGCTGTCCCAGAACATGGACACCATCATTTTTTCAGCACTGGCGGTTACCCGAAATTTTTTTGGTGGCGGTAAATCTGTGTGCTTCCTTTGGGCTGACTGGCGCTTTGTTTCTGGATTGAAAAACGGCATCCACGTCTCATCTATTGTCACAACCGACGAAAAGAAAATCCCATTCATGCTGTCGTTGCGCATCAACATTGCTTAGCAACATGCCACACGGGCAGCCATGTGGTCGTCCGTCAGCATTCGTGGCACCCACCTGGATGACACTTTTCGCATTTTCAGGTCGTCATGCAGGATTGTGTGCACAGAACCCACAGAAATGCCAACTCTGGAGGCGATCTGTTCAACAGTCATTCGGCGATCCCCAAAACAATTCTCTCCACTTTCTTGATCATGTCGTCAGACCGTCTTGTGCGAGCCCGAGGTTGTTTCGGTTTGTTGTCACACGATGTTCTGCCTTCATTAAACTGTCGCACCCACGAACGCACTTTAGACACATCCATAACTCCATCACCACATGTCTCCTTCAACTGTCGATGAATTTCAATTGGTTTCACACCACGCAAATTCAGAAAACGAATGATTGCACGCTGTTCAAGTAAGGAAAACGTCGCCATTTTAAGTACTTAATACAGATCTCATTCTCGCCGCTGGCGGTAAAATTCCATCTGCCGTACGGTTCTGACATCTCTGGGACGTATTGACAATGAACGCGGCCTCATTTTAAAACAATGCGCATGTTTCTATCTCTTTCCAGCCCGGAGAAAAAAAATCGGAGGCCTTAGAACTTGAATGCACCTCGTAGTACCCCCACTGGTAGACGCGTGTGTCAGCACATCAAATGGCTCTGAGCACTATGGGACTTAACATCTGAGGTCATCAGTGCCCTAGAACTTTGAACTACATAAACCTAACTAACCTAAGGACATCACACACATCCATGCCCGAGGCAGGATTCGAATCTGCGACCGTAGCGGTCGCACGGTTCCAGCCAGAAGCGCCGAGAATCGTTCGGCCACAACGGCCGGCGTGTCAGCACTACCAACAGAGACGTTCAGTTGAGCACGAGGTGTTTCTGGTCCGTCGATAACCTCGAATGAGAGTGTCCGCACGTTCGAACACTCCAAGGCTCACAGCTGTGTTTGGTCGGAGAGGTTTGCGTTACCTTGTTGCTATGATGACAGGCGCCTCCTCCAACGAATCACCGTGCATTTTGGTCACTGCCAGGTCTTCGTAGACATTCGTCAAGTGTCTATGAATATCTGCAGTGCACTGGTTTCCGCGAAAAGGAAATGAATGATAGATTTCTGCTTGAGACGCAACTCCGTCACAGACGCCACCTGTCGGAACCTGGACCTCTCACGATGGCAAAAAGATTCAGTTCTTCCTGCAGTCTCTCGCGCCGCCAATTTCTTGCTCCCCTAGACGCATCCCCTGACTCGGAGGTTATCTATACCGATGGCTCGATGGTTGATGGCCGTGTGGGGTACGCTTATGCTCATGCGGACTATGTAGACAAGCGCTCATTGCAGGAAGGCTGCAGTGTTTACACCGCAGAGCTAACAGCCATTTTTCGTGCCCTTGAGCGTATTCGTACCAGCACTGGTGAGTCCTTCGTCATTTGCAGTGACTCTCTCAGTAGTATGCAGGCTCTTCGTGACCAGCGCTATCCACGCCATCCCATTGTTGTTGCCATCCAGGAGTCCGTTCACACTCTTGAACAGCGTGGACGCTCGGTGGTGTCCATATGGACCCCGGGACACGTTGGGATAGCGGGAAACGAACTCGCCGACAAGTTAGCCAAAGAGGCTACCCGCAACCTGACGCTGGAGATCGGCCTACCGGCAACTGATCTCCGATCGGTGTTGCGCCGTCGGGTCTTTGGGGTGTGGGCAGACGAATGGCGCACTCTGTCTGCACCCAACAAGCTGCGCGGAGTAAGGGAGACCACGACTGTGTGGGGGTCGTCCATGCGGGCCTCTCGCAGGGATTCTGTTGTTCTCTGTAGGCTCCGCATTGGTCACTCTTGGCTGACGCATGGTCATCTGCTGCGTCGAGAGGACCCCCCTCATTGTCGCTGTGGTGCAAACATGACGGTGGCCCATATGTTGTTCGAATGTCCTCTTTTAACCGCCCTCAGGTGAACTTTTAATCTCCTGGGTGATTTATCATCTCTATTAGGTGACAATGCCTCTATGGCAGATCGGGTTTTAAGTTTTATTCGCGCATGCGGCTTTTATAGGTCCATATAATTTTATTGCGTCACCCTCTTTTGTGCTGTATATTTTACTTCGTTTTGTGTTGTAATTCGTCTCCACCCTAATCTTTTAGGCTGGAGGTTTTAACGTGTTGCAGAGTGGCTGTACAGTTTTAATTCTTTCTGCCTTTCTTCTATGTGTTGTTTTTGTTGCTGTGCTCCATTTTCCATGTTGCCTTACCACTGACCTTGGGGCTTTTCTTCAAAAAATGGTTCAAATGGCTCTGAGCACTATGGGACACAACTGCTGAGGTCATTAGTCCCCTAGAACTTAGAACTAGTTAAACCTAACTAACCTAAGGACATCACAAACATCCATGCCCGAGGCAGGATTCGAACCTGCGACCGTAGCGGTCTTCCGGTTCCAGACTGCAGCGGCTTTAACCGCACGGCCACTTCGGCCGGCTAGCTTTTCTTCCCCCGGAATTTTTATTTTAGTGCTTAGCTTGATTGGTGGATGGTTTCAATATGCTCTGTGTGTTTATGAAACAAGGGACCGATGACCTTTGCAGTTTGGTCCCTTTAATCTTTCAACCAACCATGAAACTGTAGGACCTGAAGCGGGAGTACTCCACGATGCCACACAACAAATTCCGCATTTTTTCAGCCGAAACTGGACAAAAAAAAAATGCATGTTGCACTACTTACTGAACGACCTGCGAGCCTTCTGGAGAAGACATCTCTGCGTATAATTTTTTAACATCTTCTATACCCCCAACGTCAGTACAGGTGGAACACTTATGAAAATTTCATTATCTGCTATCCTTCCTGGTGTAGCAGTTTAAGGGCCAGCAGTGAAGTAAACTAACTTTTCCCGCTGTCAGACTATGTGTCTATGTACAGTGCTGAAGGTCGCCTGCTGGTGGATAATATGGCTGTACGGGAAACACCTCAAGAAGATTAGCAGCACGGAGATCAAGTAGCGTGGCCGGCCAGTTGCCACGTCTGCACAACTCTCATGTGTGTCCGCAAACTAACAAGTTCGCTATGTCTCAATCAATACTTGATGTGGAAAATAAATTCGTCTTCTGTCTGTCACATCACGCAGGAGTCGTCTCATTTGCTATCTATCACAAAAGTTACACCAAATGAAATTACATGGCTCCAGAGGCCTTTTCAGATGTAAAACATCTGAGGTGTAAACATGTAGACTGAAGCGATTAATGAAAACTTGTAACAAGGACGGGATTCCAACCCTGACCTCCTGCTCACTGGGAGGATGCGCTGCAAACCACTACGCCACCCTGGCACAGTGTTTCTGCAAGACCGCACAGACTATCCTAGCATGCTTCACTCCTCAATCTAACGCTTAGACGCTATTCCAATACAGTTGGGAGAGCCGCTGCAATGGTGTTCGGGTTTAGCGGGAATACCAAGTAGGAAGATGCGTGAATGCGAATTTGGATTGTTCAAAAATGGTTCAAATGGCTCTGTGCACTATGGGACTTAACATCTGAGGTCACCAGTCCCCTAGAACTTAGAACTACTTAAACCCAACTAACCTAAGGACATCACACACATCCATGCCCGAGGCAGGATTCGAACCTGCGACCGTAGCGGCCGCGCGGTTCCAGACTGAAGCGCCTAGCACCGCATGGCCACACCGGCCGGCGAATTTGGATTGGAAAGGGAGGAAAAGCCACTGTTCCAAGGCGGCGTGCTGTCCAGTTCACCTGTCCAGTGAGCATGAGACACGAGTCGAATCCTGGACTTGGTACAACAAATTTTCATTCGCTGCTCAGTCTACATTTATAGACAATAATAATAAGCCAAGATTCAGTTTGTCAGTGTCTTTATGAACTGAATGTTATGATCTCAAATTTGTTTGAAAATACTGGCAATAACAAGACTGATCGGTAATTTTCTTACAGTGTCGTATCTACATCTGAATGAATTCCATGTTATTCTGTGTCGCAGAGGATACTTTGTCTATCTCCCCCTTTCTCCATCCACTGACGAGTGATGCTCGGCCAGAACTATTGTTGTTAGGCGCGCACGTGACCTCTAAACACTAATTTTACCTTCACGGTCTTTGGTATCTAGTCCAGGGGCGGAATTACATGATATTAAACCGTGCTTGTAATGAAATAATAATTAAATCAAGATCTTACGCTGTCGACGGGCGTTGATATAACCAACGGCGACAGTTGAAAATGTGTGCCCCAACCGGGAGTCGAACCCGGGATCTCCTGCTTACATGGCAGACGCTCTGTCCATCTGAGCCACCGAGGGCACGGAGGATAGCGCGACTGCAGGGATTTATATCTTGCACGGTCCCCGTGAGACCCATAGTCCCAACTTAGTGTCCACATACTACAGTGTTATTACAAATGATTGAAGCGATTTCACAGCTCTACAATAACTTTATTATTTGAGATATTTTCACAATGCTTTGCACACACATACAAAAACTCAAAAAGTTTTTTTAGGCATTCACAAATGTTCGATATGTGCCCCTTTAGTGATTCGGCAGACATCAAGCCGATAATAAAGTTCCTCCCACACTCGGCGCAGCATGTCCCCATCAATGAGTTCGAAAGCATCGTTGATGCGAGCTCGCAGTTCTGCACGTTTCTTGGTAGAGGAGGTTTAAATACTGAATCTTTCACATAACCCCACAGAAAGAAATCGCATGGGGTTAAGTCGGGAGAGTGTGGAGGCCATGACATGAATTGCTGATCATGATCTCCACCACGACCGATCCATCGATTTTCCAATCTCCTGTGTAAGAAATGCCGAACATCATGATGGAAGTGCGGTGGAGCACCATCCTGTTGAAAGATGAAGTCGGCGCTGTCGGTCTCCAGTTCTGGCATGAGCCAATTTTCCGCGGGCTGCGCGTGAAACTTGCCCGCACGCGTTCAACCGTTTCTTCGCTCACTGCAGGCCGACCCGTTGATTTCCCCTTACAGAGGCATCCAGAAGCTTTAAACTGCGCATACCATCGCCGAATGGAGTTAGCAGTTGGTGGATCTTTGTTGAACTTCGTCCTGAAGTGTCGTTGCACTGTTATGACTGACTGATGTGAGTGCATTTCAAGCACGACATACGCTTCCTCGGCTCCTGTCGCCATTTTGTCTCACTGCGCTCTCGAGCGCTCTGACAGCAGAAACCTGAAGTGCGGCTTCAGCCGAACAAAACTTTATGAGTTTTTCTACGTATCTGTGGTGTGTCGTGACCATATGTCAATGAATGGAGTTACAGTGAATTTATGAAATCGCTTCAATCATTTGTAATAGCCCTGTACATCCGTCGTGCCCTGCCCATTACATTCATTACTCGCGGCAGACAATCTTACTGAGTCCCGTAAGAGTTCGGGCAATGCGTGTGTATCGAGCACAGAAGAAGGAGCTCAATAGTCGGGTTAGCCTGAACTATATGAAGATGGTATCTTTTCTTTCTGGCATGTCCGAAAGAACAGATACCATCTTCATATATGCTAGTAATGATTTCTCTAGGGGTGACCAAGTTTTCTCCGGTGAGTTTATGCCCACGGCATTGTAACGTTCGCTGGCAGCACACACACACTATTAATAAAATGAAATGACATTTAATTGTACTATGTACGCCGCTATGAAGCAATTCGTATGTACTGTAATTGTTTAACAAAAAATATTATTTAATTTTGTATAAAGGACGTTCGTTATTATTGTAATATTTTCTGTAATAATATTCTCGAGGTATTTATGATTGTAATATTTCTATACTCATAATGTAATTACGAAATATGTTAATATCTGCGACGAAAAAATGTAAAATACAGCCACAGAGGAAAATAATGTTGTAAGATTACAAAGAGACATTCACAATCAGTAATAATGTAAATAGGAATACATAATGTGCATTCTTTGTCGTCTTCCCCGAGAGCTGAGAGAGAGAGGAACCTGTGACGTAGCATTATATGAATGAGTAGACTTCTTTTGTCTGTATCTATCTTTAACCGCCATTAGAGGAGAAATTATAAAGGTGTGTAATTTTAATTATTGTTATGGTCTAAATACATTACAATTCATCAAAATTGTGTATTACTAATGTAAATTAGCTTGCCCATGTCATCTGTAATATTTCTTTAAAGAATTTTCAGCACTTTTAGCGATTATCGTTGGTGTTGCTGGGCTGTGCCGCGACCGAACGATTTGCAGCGGCGGCACATTTAAAAAATTGTTCCGCTATAAAGTTAACCAAACCCGTGAATCGGGAGCAGGTAAAATTAGCAGTGAATTACGAAATATTTTTCTTTTACAGCGATCCTGAGGCTGACTGAATTTATTACGGGTTTTACATTTGTGCATTCATAGGCGGATAATTAACGTTGAAGTTGTTAATCTGTTGGTTCTTACAATTTCTAAAGCAAATAACTTAAACGTATAGTGAAGTGTGTTTTGTCAATGATAATTAAACGTTCAGGTCGGTTTGGCAGTATTTAACCATTATATGCTAACAGAGACAGTCTTGTGTTCCATAGCTAACGCCGGGAAAGAATTCAGTAGATATTTAAAAACCCACTGTATCTAGAAAATATGTGCCAAGGCCGAAATAGGTAAAAAAAATTTAATTTAAATAATTTTCGAAGTCATAAATGTTATTAATCAGTTAGTTTGAATTTATCAGCATGAGATGGTTGCTAAAGTTCACGTAATTTTAAGTGTGCTTAATTCTGTGTAAATGAATTTTTATTACCACACGTAAAAAGGGGTTCTACAACAAAGTTCGTACTGAAAGAGTAAATAACAAAAATATTTAAAGCCATTTCTTCCCCATTTTCATCCACTCATTTTAAATAATAAATTTTTTTTCTCTCATCAAAGCATGTAACATTAGTAAATTTTTGAGGCAAGTTGCAGTGTTGTCATTAGCAGCCGGTTACGAAATGCAGGAAGGCTTGCAAATGCGTCACACTCGGTGGAAAGACAGCCACCTGAATTTCAACACACACAAATGGAATGCAGTGCGCCGTATGCAAAGACGAAAAGATTACATGACTGATGATCAGTCAGTGGAGTCGGTCAGAAACGAGAAGTATCCAGGAGTCTATGACCGGAGCGAAACTGGAGCCCAGCCAGACGACGACCTGACCGAAACGTTTTCGTCTCAAACACATCTATATTACTAAACGGCTGCAACATGCAATTTAAGTTACACGTAGCCCATGAAACGGCTTCGAGATTTGCGCCTATGACCACCATTACGATATCTCAGTGAACAAACAGAACACTAAAATTGCAAAAAAGTACACAAAATGCCCGCATCTCGTGGTCGTGCGGTAGCGTTCTCGCTTCCCACGCCCGGGTTCCCGGGTTCGATTCCCGGCGGGGTCAGGGATTTTCTCTGCCTCGTGATGGCTGGGTGTTATGTGCTGTCCTTAGGTTAGTTAGGTTTAAGTAGTTCTAAGTTCTAGGGGACTGATGACCATAGATGTTAAGTCCCATAGTGCTCAGAGCCATTTGAACCATTAGTACACAAAAGTCTATTTTGTTTATGCATCGTGGAAGGTACGTCCACAAAGTGACATATTAATTCCACACGAGAACAATTTTCGTGTTCGGTTACGAAGGGTATTTCTCATAATAAAATATTCTTTCATTGTAACTCTTTAACAAGGTTTCTTGCCGTATGGAGAATGACTTCTTTAAAGCCTTTATCAGGGCTACAAGTAGTGTAGTCAAATTAAACCAACCCCTACGGGAGCGATATGTAGTACCTGATATAGTTTACTAGATTCTTAGTGCTGGCTCTCGGAACTTCGTAACTAGGCTTTCGTGAGAAATTTTGCGTCTATCTTCAAGCGTCTTGCAGTTCAGGTTTCTCAGTAATATCTGTGACGCTCTCCCATGGGTGAAACAAACCTATGATGATTCGTGCTGCCTTCTTTGTTTTCGTTCAATATCCTATGTTAAGTGTAAATGTAGTGCTACTAGGGCCTTCCGTCGGGTAGACCGTTCGCCGGGTGCAAATCTTTCTACTTGACGCCACTTCGGCGACTTGCGCGTCGATGGGTATGAGATGATAATGATTAGAGACATCGCAACACCCAGTCCCTGAGCGGAGAAAATCTCCGACACAGCCGGGAGATTAAAATTCCGTCTTAGAGCGGTTAGATGTGGACAGTCCACCAAAAGATGGGCTTATGTCAAACGATTTTAGGAGTCGATGCCTCCACGGCTAGCTTGGTTTTACATTTTCTGTGTGACGCTGGTTTTTATTCTTCGGTTTAAGTTTTAGTTCCTGTCCTTCGTCTGCCTGTGATCTCTGCCCTAGTACTTTTTTCTTGTCTTATGTTGTCCTTATTGTGTTCAGCATTGTGTTTTTTTTTTTTTTTTTGGTCCGTCTAGAACTCCTGTGGTGTGTCCTGTTTGTTTTCCGTTTTATCCCATGGACTTAGTTCAATGGAACAAGGGACCGATGACCGCATAGTTTGGTCCCTTTAAACATCAAACCAACCCACTAACCAACCAACCCAGCCGGGAATCGAACCCGGGCCCTTAGGATTGACATTCTGTCGCACTGACCACTCAGCTACCGGAGGCGTACAATGTCCTATGTTAGTCTTATGTGGTATGGTTTCCATACAGTGGAGCAATATTCGAGGTAGGTCGCAGAAGTGTTTCTCAAGCACCCTCTTTTGTAGACTGACCGCATTTTTCCAGTATCCTGCGAATCAACAAACCTGCTTTACCTACAACTCCGCGTAAGTATGCATTCTATTTCATACATTGAGCGTTATGCAGGTTCACTCTAAAGGGGAAAAATGTACCACGAACGAATTATGTAATATGAGACGGAAATCGATTTTGTGATGTTCATGTACAGACAAAGAGACGAATACAGTTCCAGAAAAATTGCCTGATTTATTCAAGAGAAAGAGCTTCAGAAACTGAGCAAGTCAGTAACGCGTTGGTCCATCTTTGGCCCTTTTACAAGAAGTTCTTTGACTTGGCGTTGGAATGTCATTCACTGGAGTATAATTGTCTTCAGTAATGAGTCTCGCTTCGAACTGAGTCTCCATAACCAGCGAAGGCAAGTCTGGCGACGCCTCGGTCAATTGAGCGGTTCTAGGCGCTTCAGTCCGGAACCACGCGGCAGCTATGGTCGCAGGTTCGAATCCTGCCTCGGGCTTGGATGTGTGTGATGTCCTTAGGTTAGTTAGGTTTAAGTAGTTCTACGTCTAGGGGACTATTTACGGCATAGCAGTATATCGACGACATACTGCGCCCCGGCCTGTTGCCATTCATGGCAAGATGTATAGGGCTTAGGCAAAGGCCTTGCCGCAGTGGATACACCGGTTCCCGTCAAATCATCGCAGTTAAGCGCTGTCGGGCGTGGCCGGCACTTGGATGGGTGACCATCCGGACCGCCATGCGCTGTTGCTATTTTTCCGGGTGCACTCAGCCTCGTGATGCCAATTGAGAAGGTCAAAGGAAACCATCATAACGACCGGGAGAGCGGTGTGCTGACCACACGCTCCTCCTATCCGCATTCTCAACTGAGGATGACACGGCGGTCGGATGGTCCCGATGGACGACTAGTGGCCTGAAGACGGAGTGCTTTTTACATAGGGCTTACGTTTCAGCAAGACAATGCCTGCACATGGCGAGAGTTTCTACTTCTTGTCTTCGTGTTTACGAAACCCTACTTTGGGCGGAAAGGTCACCGAATCGCAACCCAACTGAGAACGTTTGGAGCAGTATGGGCAGGACCCTCCTACCATCTCGGGATTTTGACGATCTAACGCGCGAGTTGGGTAGACTTTGGTACGAAGTCCTTCATGAGGACATTGTAACATTATGTGATTGCCTTATCATTTTAAATCATTCACTAATCGAGCAGTCGCTGGGCAACAGCTACAGCTAGCAAATAATGTTGCGAGAATGTAAAAGGTGAACGACCTGTGACGTAACTTGTTTATTGTCGAAGCGCCGTCAGAGATGCAGTGAGTTATTGACTTTGAAAACCGCGGCGCGAAAAACGGACAGAAGAAGAACACTTTTACACATTTTTTTTTATGTACGAGATATTCTCGATGAACAGTTACTCATTTCTTCTCTTGTCTCTTGTAACTTGTGTCCGACGCGCATGTCTTGCCGCCGTATTATTATCGTTAAAAATAATATTATTTTAGTGTAAAGTAAATGTGCAATACTGAAAGTGCAATACTGCATAGCAGTAGATTTATTGTGCGGCGTGTATGTGAAAACGTCAAAGGAATTATTTTCATTACGAGAAGTGCCAGTCAAAACGGCATCCATGTTAAATCCTTCATTGCAGTGTAAGTTCGTCTATTAATTGCCATAAATTCAGACTTAAATGGAACTGGTGTATGGACTATTTATTTAATACAGAATCTATGTCTCACTCCTTCATGAAGTTATTTAATTTTCTTTATGTTTCTGTCAAATAGAGAGTTCACAGTCACGAATTCTTTCGTCGAGTTCGGACGGAAGTTGCATGCGGCGAAATATTTTCTCCGCGCCATATTCTACTGGTAAATGCATGATAAACTACGGTCCCTTAGGAAATTCATGTTGAGCTATCCAAAAATAATTATATTTTAAATAGGCATTTACTCTCCTCTGCAATGCAACTTCCGACTGATCAGACGATCAAACAAGAAACAGTCGCACACGGTCGGCGTTCGCAAATATGTTTCCACCGCTGATTATAGCTATATGTTACAGCACAAAAGTAAACATATTGTTATAATTACCGACTACGAACGGGGAAATTTATAACTGTTGTTTATGTATACATATTACGTAAACATATCGTTATAACATCCACCTCTATTAATGAATGACAAGCCGAATAACTGCTTGCATAAGGGGCAGAGATGGACCAACGCCTTATTGAATTGTTCAATTTGACTAGCTCTTTTTCTTGCATCAATTACTCAAATTTTTTGAAACTGTAATCACTTGTTTGTCTGTACATGTATATCACTTTTACCCATTTCCGTCCCATTCGGATGATTCATTTGTGGTGCCTCTTTCTTCGTAGAGTGTTGGTTAGTTGATTTGGGGGGGAGGGGGGGTGTAACATCCACGAGATAAATTTCTGGCTACAGTGCGACGAGAGGAGATTATGCCTCTAACAGTTATAAACATTATGTATTCGACGTACGAAAAAACAATGAAAACTTATAGTGAATTAATTATTTATATAATATCCTATGATATAATTGGACATATCGATGTGTATCATACAAAGACAATGATAATTGTAAAGCGCTTTTATGATCTGCGTTTGTCTTCCTTTGTTTTTACCTTTTGTTGGATGGCTTTTGTAGGTTCAGCACGCAAGACGTATATCAAACTGAGGTCTGTTAAGAAATTGTAATTATTTGTTAATTATTATTATAAACATGAGTGAATAATTATTTGTAACTTTAATTCCTCTCTCAGTAAGCATTATCTGTGTTAATTATTTCTTTCCGCTGCAACGAGCGCAGCCATTGATGATAGCGATTTGTATCGCGTTTTTGTCTGTGTTTTCCTTAGAAACAAATCAAATGTTTGCTTGATGAAGTCTAAATAGTGGACAATACGAAAGTAGAGTTTCTGTAAAGTTTAATAAGCAGTTAAAAAATAGTCATTTGGTCTAACAATAGAAAGTCTCTATCAATTTTCTGCCGCCATCTTAACAATTATCACAGCGGCAAATTAAAATTACGCAACTCTGCAGACATAAATTCTGAACGTAATACAAATGTGTAAAAATAAATGTGCACCGGTGGTCCCGAACTCATTTTAATGAAAATAATTCAAATCAGATTGGTTCTTTAAAAAACACTGTTCATAGCACGAACGTTATAACAAACTTTTCTAGCTGATTTATGGAGCCGAAATTAATTACGCACGAGTTGCGAAGAATATTGTTTCAGGTAACATACGTCAGTGTTGTGCGCGGCTGATATTCGGTGGTTTTAATGATCATTTTGCTGAAGATAACTGTTTCCATCATAATCCATAGTTGTATAGAATCCGTTGTATGAACTGTGATTTAGTGACACTTACACAACTTACAGACAACACTTCAACACGACGTTAACTTTGAGTTCTTTAGCAACTTGACCAATTCTTTAGCCGGGAGAAAATTTATTTAGTAATTACTCAATGTAATAAAATAAGATTATCATTTTCATTTACAAATTAGTTAAATACCAAACCACTGAATAACACAGCGAATGCCACAGGGGCGGGGGGGGGGGGGGGGGGCAAATATCGAGGTTATCGACCACGTCGGATGAGAGAAGGAAGTCGGCCGTGCTCTTTTAAAGGAACCGTCCCGGCATTTGCCAGAAGCGATTTAGGGAAATCTCGGAAATCCTAAATCAGAATGGCTGTACGCGGGTTTGAACTGTCGTCCTCCCGAATGCGAGTCCTGTGTGCTAACCACTGCGCCACCTCGCTCCGTCCGTAGAGTGTATTTTTGTGAGTTACGAGTCGTGTATATTGAAGCCACAGGAAACTTCATATTTGGGGTTTTGTGATGTGAACATTTCCGGAAAGTAAAACCAGATGACAGTTTTTGCACCACTTTGAAGTCTTCAACAACATACATCTACATGTACATGAATACTCTGAAAATCACATTTAAGTGCCTGGCAGAGGGTTTTTTCGAACCACCTTCGCAATTCTCTATTATTCCAATCTCGTATAGCGCGCGGGAAGAATGAACACCTATTCTTTCCGTACGAGCTCTGATTTCCCTTATTTTATCGTGGTGATCGTTCCTCCCTATGTAGGTCGGTGTCAACAAAATATTTTCGCATTCGGAGGAGAAAGTTGGTGATTGGAATTTCGTGAGAAGATTCCGTCGCAACGAAAAACGCCTTTCTTTTAATGATGTCCAGCCCAAATCCTGTATCATTTCTGTGACACTCTCTCCCATATTTCTCGATAATACAAAACGTGCTGCATTTCTTTCAACTTTTTCGATGTACTCCGTCAGTCCTATCTGGTAAGGATCCCATAGCGCGCAGCACCCGAGTGAATAAACTTAAACATGTTCCGTAGTAGGCTGCAATGTAATATTTCCTTAACCCTGCGATCAGCTAACATAGTTGTCGTTGTACATACAGCAGAGTTCACAGTATGATCTTAAGACCTGTCACTGAGTGTGGACCTTTTTGTATAATGACGGAATATGGGTACTTTTGACTCTTAGTTAAGAGTGATTTGAAAATGACATGAAATACAGATGTTACAAACACGCTTGACAATGACGCTTAGACTAAATTACCTAATCGCACGATTAAATAAACCTCGCATTACAGTCTGCTACGGACCACGCTTACATTTCTTTTAAGCATCTGGAGGCTGTGGATCCCCACAAACACAAAAGTTTACACGACTTAATATTTGTCCTGCTGCCTGACGTCGGCATTTAACGACGGCCAGGGAAGAACAGGCTCCACGAGACATACGGTGTCGAAGCCGCCTGCTCCACGGCGTAGCCTCAGCTGGAGACCCGGGCACGGTACGGTATCAGTGTCCCACAATGGCCTGTTTCCTCAGTGCAGGGCCGACTATACAGGACCGGTTTTGGTTGTTCTCAAAAGAAGATCGTCAGGGGGGGGTTGGGGGGAGGGAGGGGATGAAGGATGGGGGGCCGCGAGGTACAGAAGGAGGACAGCCGTCCCATGTGGGTCGCGACCTGCCCACAGCACAGCTGGGCAGCCCATGCTACACGAGGTACACTATACACACCTCAACAGGCCACGCTACACGAGGCAGCCTGATCTCGAAGCAACAGTCGTCCATGACACTTACTTAACGACTCACGATTATTTTACCCATCACAGTGGCGATTAGATTTTCAGTCAGGCAGAGGGGAAAGCTCGATTTGTAAATGGCTTTGGCACAATGTACAGCGAGAAACGTTTAAGAGGGGATCGACATATTTTTTACGAGATAAGATGGGACGTACATGAAATTGATCAAAAATGTATTTTTTTAAATTTTTTTTACCAGATATTTCTGTAGCATGTTTGAAATATTGTTTCCAATTTTCAGAGTTTAATTCGTGCAACAAATGATGTAAAAGCTGTCTTGTTTAAATCAATGGTCAGTGCCACAGCCCCTTTCTATATGACTGTCCTTTTTTGCTATACTTTACTATTTCCTGCCATCAGGAACGACATTTGGTGAGTATACGAGGCTGTGACCCCATTTACGATGCGATTAATTACGATTTTTATTAAACAGATGCATAAACGGTGGAGCACAATATTCAAAGAGAAGCTTTAATAACCTCATCTAGAAAAGACGCCCAAAGACAACACTTTGCTCATCTACTGCTGTTAAAATCTCCTCATATCATACTTATCTGGTGTTCTGTGATGATAACACTGGAAGAGCCAGGGCCTTTGTGATTAGGATCTGAAGCAGGTTGCTTTACTGAAAACCAATTGAAGAAAGTTGATGATGTGCCTGCTGATAATTCTCAAGTGTCAGTAAAGGATATTTGCCACAAGAGCACACTTGAAGGATCAGACCACAGGGAACGAGCTACATGGAGAGCAACAAGACCAAATGTATGGTTATGGACAACATTAAGTTACTTCTTTATGACATAAACCCTAATAAAATATTTTTTCTGCATTTCCTGTGACTTTCATTTTTCAGCGTATAAAGTACATTTCTGCTGAACCACTGCAGATAAAAAGGAGAAATTTTCTATATACTTTGTACATTTTACAACTGTTCACAATGTGGTACAAAATTGTTCAAATTGCGTTATTGTCTATTTTTTTAAATGTTTGTGATATAAGAATTACTATGTATCAGAAGCATAAATTAAAAAAAAGATGTTTCAAAGAAAATGACTTTTTTGCATGCTGCACATCGAAATTTTTATTTTTTACTTATGCACCCAGACGCGTTTCGCCTTTTTTACGAGGCATCTTCAGTGGGTGTTCTGAAATATTACATGATTTGTCCATTTTTACACATAGGTTATGGTTTCACATTTAGGTTACACATTTAAAAACAGTTTCTTAACGTATTTTTTATGAAATGGAAAGGTAGTTACAGGTAACTTCCAATTCATTGCATCCAAGCAAACTGCTTTTTCCTATCTGGCAACCAGGTGGAGATCTTACGGTTCACTTTCAGTTCACTGTTTACGTTACACATCACTGTAACTGCCATCTTTTTAATACAGAGTTTCATTTGTTTTTCTAAGAGTTACCAAGATTCTCACTTTCCTGTACTCAACTGTGTGTGTGTGTGTGTGTGTGTGTGTGTGTGTGTGTGTGTGTGTGTGTTCAAAATGGTTCAAATGGCTCTGAGGACTATGGCACTCAACATCTTAGGTCATAAGTCCCCTAGAACTGAGAACTACTTAAACCTAACTAACCTAAGGACATCACACACCCATGCCCGAGGCAGGATTCGAACCTGCGACCGTAGCAGTCCCGCGGTTCCGGACTGCAGCGCCAGAACCGCTAGACCACCGCGGCCGGCCTTGTGTGTGTGTGTTAGAGAGGGAGAGAGATTTTTTTAAATAAGTATAGTTTCCTGTATATACTTATGAGAGGAATCAGATGTGTAATCATTTGTTGGGATTCCTGTCTATTATATGATCAATCAGTGTAAACAGTAAGTTGTTAGTCATATTTACTTCGTTATTTAGTAGTTGTTTCTTTTCAGCCTTTGTTTTGTATATATGATAATTTTCCTGTAATGTTAGGAGATGTCTTTCATTATTTATTCTAATTATTTTCATATCATTTTCTCTTGTAGTAGGTTTGTGGCTATTTTCTCTCAAATGTTCTGCGAAAGTTGAGTGGCTCGTTCCAGATTTCCATGCTCTGATATGTTCTTTGTACCGGGTGTCAAATATGCCTTGTGAAAAAGGCGAATCGCGTCTGGGTGCATAAATAAAAATAAAAATTTCGATGTGCAACGTGCAAAAAATAATATAAACTCGAGAATTCAGTTTACAATGGAGGAGGAGGTAGACAGCAAATTACATTTCCTCGACGTGTTTGTTTGTAGAAACGAAAATGGTAGTTTGGGCCACTCAGTGTACCGCAAACCCACGCACACGGACCGTTATTTGCACCGGGATTCAAACCACCACCCACAACAGAAGCGGGATGTTATCAGGACGTTAGCGGACAGAGCTAGAAATATTTGTGAACCTGAGTTGCTCGACGCTGAGATGGAACATCTCCACAATGCACTAATTAAGAACGGATATTCGTCCGCCGAAATAAAACGTGCGTTGAGGCAGCCACGCAGAAATCATACTGACGTACAGGCTACTGCAAAATCTAAAGTTTCCCTGCCGTTTGTTAAAAATGTAACGGAAAGAATAGAGAGAATCTTGACGAAGCGGAATATTACCGTAATTTACACTCCCACCAGGAAGATACAGGAATACCTTAGGCCTGCCAAGGACGCTCGCAAACCATTGGAAAAAGCTGGAGTGTATAGGATCCCATGCAGCTGTGGAGATGTTTATGTGGGTACCATTAAAAGAACTGTTTCTAAACGTTCGGAAGAGCACAAGGACAATTGTAGAAGAGGAGAAACGGAACGATCAGCTGTAGCGGAGCATGCTTTCCAGCCAGGGAACCACCATATTCGTTTCGAGGAGACGCAAGTACTAGCGGCCACAAGCGGGTATTACGAAAGGCTCTACAGGGAGGCAATCGAAATCGCTAAACACCCTAATAATTTCAATCGAAAGGAGGAGGGCGTGAAATTAAACGGTATATGGATGCCGGTGTTAAAGAAGAAGTGTACCACCCGTCCACTACTGGGTGATGGCAACGGCGATCGACGGCAACGGAAAGCGTCCAATTGCACTGAAGTTGTTTTCAAAACACGTGACGTCACGACGCGGCGCTTTAGCGCGCGGACACGGAATTTAGCGGCAGTCAGTAGCGAGACAGTGGGTGTGCTGGACCTTCCATCGAGCTACAGACCCCCTTGAAGATGTCTCCGGCAGTCGGAGACGAAACGTTGGGAATTGACACAGAATTCATCAACCGACCACGGCATAACAGCCCGGATAATTGCAATGGACATCGAAAAACTGTTAACGACGTTAGGAGACCCAAAACAAAAGAGGTGCTGGAGGCATGAACTTTCGTAGGAAAAGCAGGTTGGTTGGTTGGTTGGTTTGAGGATTAAAGGGACCAAACTGCAGAGGTCATCAGTCCCTTGTTTCATAAACACACACAGCACAGTGAAACCATCCACCAGTCAGGCGAAGCACTAAAATTATAATTCCGGGGGAAGAAAAGCCCCATGGTCAATGGTAAGACAACACGGAAAACGGAGCACAGCAACAAAAACAACATAGAGAACAAAGGCAGAAGGAATTAAAACTGCACAGCAGAGGACTGTGGCTGGCTGATCACGAAAATAAGAGGATGAGCCAGCCACTGTGCAACACGTTGAAACCTCCAGCCTAAAAGATTAGGGTGGAGTCGAATTACAACACAAAACAAAGTAAAAGATACAGCACAAAAGAGGGTGACGCAATAAAATTAGAGGGACCTATAAAAGCCACTTGCTCGAAGAAAACCTAAAACACGATCTGCCATAGAGACATCGTCAGCTAAAAGACACGATAAATCACCCAGGAGGTTAAAAGTTCGCCTGAGGGCGGTTAAAAGAGGACATTCCAACAATATATGGGCCACCGTCATACTCGCACCACAGCGACAATGAGGGGGGTCCTCTCGACGCAGCAGATGACCATGCGTCAGCCAAGAGTGACCAATGCGGAGCCTACAGAGAATAACAGAATCCCTGCGAGAGGCCCGCATGGAGGAACCCCACACGGTCGTGGTCTCCTTTACACGCCGCAACTTGTTGGGTACAGACAGAGTGCGCCATTCGTCTGCCCACATCCCAAAGACCCGACGGCGTAACACCGATCGGAGATCAGTTGCCGGGAGGCCGATCTCCAACGGCAGTCTGCGGGTGGCTTCTTTAGCTAACTTGTCGGCGTGTTCGTTGCCCGTTATCCCAACGTGTCCCGGGGTCCATATGAACACCACTGAACGACCACGCTGTGCAAGAGCATGAACGGACTCCTGGATGGCAACAAGAATGGGATGGCGTGGGTAGCACTGGTCAAGAGCCTGTACACTACTGAGAGAGTCGCTGAAAATGACAAAAGACTCGCCAGGGCTGGTACGAATCCGCTCAAGGGCACGAAAAATGGCTGTTAGCTCTGCGGTGTAAACACTACAGCCGTCCGGCAAGGAGCGCTGGTCTACATAGTCCGCATGAGCGGCCATCAACCATCGAGCCATCTGTATAGATAACCTCCGAGTCGCGGGATGCATCGAGGAGAGCAAGAAATTGGCGGCGCAAGACTGCAGGAGGAACTGAATCCTTTTGCCATTGTGAGAGGTCCAGCCGAAGCTGCGGCCGACGAATACACCAAAGTGGTGTATGTGGGTGGACCTGAAAAGCAGATGGAAGAGGCAAAGACTCGAGGTCACTAAGGAGTGACCGAAGACGGATCCCAATGGTATGGCCTGATCGAGGCCGCCGGTGTGGGGTATGGACTGCCGCATTAGCGAAAAGGAGACGGTAGTTAGGGTGACGGGGAGAACAACGGACGTGGGCAGCTGTGCCCCAACTGATCCGGAGCATTTTTGTGTACGTTTGTAGAGTACTGAACCACTCTGGTGCCATGGTAAATGGTTAAAAAGTATCGCGACTGGTGTAACACATTTGGTCACGTAGTTTTGCTGTCGGGCAGGCCGCCGCCGCCGCCACCGCCATTACTGACAGGGAGCGTGCCCGGGTCGGCCGGCATCGCTCGGCGCCTGTCTCGGTCAAAATATACACGACTCCGTGACGTCACAGGGCTATTGCCGGCTTGTGCGAGACCACACCGTGACGTGCGGGCGTTCCGCGAATCAAGGAGAGCGGCCGGCAGTTTCCCCGCGACTTGCGCGTTAACCGCGAGGGCATCGCCGACCTGGACGTTGCAAATTGAACCAAAATACAGGCTCCGATTCGCCAAATATTTCAATAACAGCTTCTATTTTTACGCATATCAGATTCAAAATTTCTAATCAGTAGGGAAAACACCGAGCATCGAAGACGGCTAGGTCTCTATAAAAATGTTTGAAGGGTTCTACGAATTCGAAAGTAAAGTTCTATCTAACACGTTTCTTGTAGTGGTCATTCTCGCAGCAGCAGTTGTTTCAAAGAAAATGCCTTTTTTTGCATGTTGCACATCGAAATTTTTATTTTTATTTATGCACCCAGACTGCGATTCGCCTTTTTCACAAGGCATATTTGACACCCGGTACAAAGAACATATCAGAGCATGGAAATCTGGAACGAGCCACTCAACTTTCGCAGAACATTTGAGAGAAAATAACCACGAAGCTACTACAAGAGAAAATGATATGAAAATAATTAGAATAAATAATGAAAGACATCTCCTAACATTACAGGAAAATTATCATATATACAAAACAAAGGCTGAAAAGAAACAACTACTAAATGACGAAGTAAATATGACTAACAACTTACTGTTTACACTGATTGATCATATAATAGACAGGAATCCCAACAAATGATGACAAATCTGATTCCTCTCATAAGTATATACAGGAAACTATAATTATTATTATTTAAAAAATCTCTCTCCCTCTCTAAAATACACACACACACACACACACACACACACACACACACACACAAGGCCGGCCGCGGTGGTCTAGCGGTTCTGGCGCTGCAGTTCGGAACCGCGGGACTGCTACGGTCGCAGGTTCTAATCCTGCCTCGGGCATGGGTGTGTGTGATGTCCTTAGGTTAGTTAGGTTTAAGTAGTTCTCAGTTCTAGGGGACTTATGACCTAAGATGTTGAGTGCCATAGTGCTCAGAGCCATTTGAACCATTTGGAACACACACACACACACACACACACACACACGCACACACACACACACACACACACACACACACAGAGTTGAGTGCAGGAAAGTGAGAATCTTGGTAACTCTTAGAAAAACAAATGAAACTCTGTATTAAAAAGATGGCAGTTACAGTGATGTGTAACGTAAACAGTGAACTGAAAGTGAACCGTAAGATGTCCACCTGGTTGCCAGATAGGAAAAAGCAATTTGCTTGGATGCAATGAATTAGAAGTTACCTGTAACTACCTTTCCATTTCATAAAAAAGACGTTACGAAACCTTTTTTAAATCTATAACCTAAATGTGAAACCATAACCTATGTGTAAAAATCGACAAATAATGTAATATTTCAGGACACCCACTGAAGATGTGTTGTAAAAAAAGGCGAAACGCTTCTGGGTGCATAAATAAAAATTTCGATGGGCAGCATGCAAAAAGGCAGTTTCTTTGAAAGAACTGCAAAGTTCTATTTACCGAACTGATAGAAAATCCTGAGAAGTTTTCATCTGACGTTAAATCCGTAAATGGATGGAATCCATGTGTCCTGTCACTCTGTGACCGTGATGACATCGAAACGGAAGAAGACACAGAGAAGACAAAAGTACTGAACATCGTTTTCTAAAACTTTTTCAGACCTCGAAATACGTGATCACGGGACAGATAAGAAACTGACATCGCTCAATAAAGGAACGGACAATGGATCTGACGCTATAGCAGTACGATGCTACGCAGAGTATGCCAAAGAGAAATTTGCCCCTCTTCAAGTAGCCAGTGTACCATGGGTCTCTAGAGGAGCGAAGCGTTCATAGTGATCAGAAGAAAGCACTGGTGATTCCCGTCTCCAAGAAGGATCGTGTAACAGCTCCAGAAGACTATAGGTATATATATCTCTGATGCCGGTCTCTTGTAGCATTTTGTAACATGTTTTACGATCGCGTATTTTGACATTGCTGGAAGTCGAAAATCTCCTCTTTAGGAAGAAACATGGGTTCCGAAAACAGCGATAATGTGAATTCCGTATCGCCTTGTTCGTCCACGAGACACAGAAAGCAGTAGACAGCGGCACCCAGGTCGATGCCGTATTGGTTGACTTGCGGAAGGCGTGCTTTACAGTTTCGCACTGCCGCGTAATGAGCAAACTACGACGGTACGGAATATGAGACCAACTGAATGACTGCAATGAAGATTTCGTAGCAAACGCAACAAAGCATGTCATTCTGAACGGAGAGGAGTCTTCAGACGCGATAGTTACTTTGGGCGTGCCGCAGGAACTGATATACGACCATTAGTTTTCACGATATGTATAAATGACCTAGTAAGTAACATCGGAAGGTTCATGGTGCTGTTGTCTACAGCAAACAGACATTAGCGCAAATCATTTCAGATGAGAATAGCTCGAGGTTGTACCGAGACCTTCTCACCCATTAATAGAAATAGGCCATTACTAACCAACATGCTACTTAGACTGTATTATTCATCCAAATACAGCATATCACTTCCTTCTATATACACTCCTGGAAATGGAAAAAAGAACACATTGACACCGGTGTGTCAGACCCACCATACTTGCTCCGGACACTGCGAGAGGGCTGTACAAGCAATGATCACACGCACGGCACAGCGGACACACCAGGAACCGCGGTGTTGGCCGTCGAATGGCGCTAGCTGCGCAGCATTTGTGCACCGCCGCCGTCAGTGTCAGCCAGTTTGCCGTGGCATACGGAGCTCCATCGCAGTCTTTAACACTGGTAGCATGCCGCGACAGCGTGGACGTGAACCGTATGTGCAGTTGACGGACTTTGAGCGAGGGCGTATAGTGGGCATGCGGGAGGCCGGGTGGACGTACCGCCGAATTGCTCAACACGTGGGGCGTGAGGTCTCCACAGTACATCGATGTTGTCGCCAGTGGTCGGCGGAAGGTGCACGTGCCTGTCGACCTGGGACCGGACCGCAGCGACGCACGGATGCACGCCAAGACCGTAGGATAGGCCGTCTTCCGCTCACGCCCCAACATCGTGCAGCCCGCCTCCAGTGGTGTCGCTACAGGCGTGAGTGGAGGGACGAATGGAGACGTGTCGTCTTCAGCGATGAGAGTCGCTTCTGCCTTGGTGCCAATGATGGTCGTATGCGTGTTTCGCGCCGTGCAGGTGAGCGCCACAATCAGGACTGCATACGACCGAGGCACACAGGGCCAACACCCGGCATCATGGTGTGGGGAGCGATCTCCTACACTGGCCGTACACCACTGGTGATCGTCGAGGGGACACTGAATAGTGCACGGTACATCCAAACCGTCATCGAACCCATCGTTCTACCATTCCTAGACCGGCAAGGGAACTTGCTGTTCCAACAGGACAATGCACGTCCGCATGTATCCCGTGCCACCCAACGTGCTCTAGAAGGTGTAAGTCAACTACCCTGGCCAGCAAGATCTCCGGATCTGTCCCCCATTGAGCATGTTTGGGACTGGATGAAGCGTCGTCTCACGCGGTCTGCACGTCCAGCACGAACACTGGTCCAACTGAGGCGCCAGGTGGAAATGGCATGGCAAGCCGTTCCACAGGACTACATCCAGCATCTTTACGATCGTCTCCATGGGAGAATAGCAGCCTGCATTGCTGCGAAAGGTGGATATACACTGTACTAGTGCCGACATTGTGCATGCTCTGTTGCCTGTGTCTATGTGCCTGTGGTTCTGTCAGTGTGATCATGTGATGTATCTGACCCCAGGAATGTGTCAATAAAGTTTCCCCTTCCTGGGACAATGAATTCACGGTGTTCTTATTTCAATTTCCAGGAGTGTATTACAAATTATTCTTAAGCACGCTCATTGTGTTACATTTTCTTTTTTTATTTTATTTTTCTTTGACATTTGCATCGTATAAATTATATTCTCATGAACTAGATAGTTACAAATTATATGGAACCATTTTAACATTGTTAAGCATTCAATTCGCTGCAACGTCAGAGAAATCTTTGTGTATTATGTTCTTTATATTATTTTTTAAAAATTATGTTCTTTATATAATTTAAAAAAAAAGCGTTAACAAGTGTATATCAATAATACTGTAACAATGAGAAGTCTTTGCTATTAGATTCAGAAGCATCCGACCCACCTTACATTTCAAGGAGGCGGGTTACTCTGTACTGTTAATGTTGTCTACACAGAAGCCACAGTGCTTAGAAAATTGTAGTGAGATGCAGGAAGATTCGCAGGGTGTGAGTGCTTGGTGCAGGAATTAGCAGTTGACCCTCGACATGAACAAGTGTACAACATTGCGCACAAATATGCCGAAACACCCATTACTGTATGATGACACAATTGCACAAAATTCAGTGCAAGCAGTCAAACGGCCAGATTAAACCAATCGCAGGTCGAGCGCATGCGTTCTGAGATTCAATGGAAGAACCCTCTGGAAAAGCAGTCCAGCCACAAAGGAGGTTGCTTACAACACCCTCGTTCGACCATTGTTTTAATACTGATCGTCAGTCTGGGATCTGTACCAGGTAGGACTGACAGACTAATAGAGATGATGCAGAGAAGAGCAGCACGTTTCGTAACAGATTCACTTAGTAAGGAGAACACGACCATAGAGATGTTCGGCAAAGTCCACCTGGCAGACGCTGCAAGAGAGTCGTTCTGCATCATGGCGTGGTTCAACGTTCAAATTTCGAAAGTGTCATTCCTAGAAGAGTCAGCCAGTAACACTGCCGCGCGGCTGCCCCAGTCGGAGGTTCGAGTCCTCCCTGGGGCATGGGTTTAGATTAGATTAGATTTACTTTCATTCCAATTGATCCGTAGTGAGGAGGTCCTCCAGGATGTGGAACATGTCAGAAAAATAACAATACATGACAAATATTTACAACTAAAACAAATAAGCTAATGTACCATTCCACAGGTCCCAAGTGGAATGATCGTCATTTTTTAATGAACACTAAGAGTCATTTTACAAATACTAATGCACTGAATTTAAAATAAAAAAGTTTTTTATTTATTTATAAGGTAATAAACATGTAATACAACTACTGTAATACTTATTTACAATGAACACATTACTGCACTGAAATGGTGCAGAAGTTAGATTATACTTACACACTTACACACTTACACACACACACACACACACACACACGCACACGCACGCGCGCGCACACACACACACACACACACACACACAAATTTTCAGTGAACACATTACTGCTCTGAAATTGTGCAGAAGTTATGTTGTACTTATATACAAATCAGTTGGTTTTACTAAGAAATTTATCAATGGAGTAGAAGGAGTTGGCCACCAATAAATCCTTTAGGCTTCTCTTAAACTGAATTTCATTGGTTGTTAAGCTTTTTATGGTGCTGGCAAGTTATTGAAAATGTGTGTTCCTGAATAATGCACACCTTTTTGTACAAGACTAAGTGACTTTAAATCCTTGTGAAGATTATTCTTATTTCTAGTATTGATTCCATGAATTGAGCTGTTGGTTTGAAAAAGTGATATATTTTTAATGACAAATTTCATTAAGGAATAAATATATTGGGAAGCTGTAGTTAGTATCCCTAGTTCCCTAAACAGGCTTCTGCAGGATGTTCTTGAGTTCACACCACATATAATTCTTACTGCACGCTTTTGTGCCCGGAAAACTTTAGCTTGGCTTGATGAATTACCCCAAAAAATAATCCCATATGACATTATGGAATGAAAGTAAGCATAGTATGCCAGCTTTTTCATTTTTATATCCCCTATGTCTGACAAAATTCGCATTGCAAACAGAGATTTGTTAAGACGCTTCAGCAGTTCTGTGGTGTGCTCCTCCCAGTTGAATTTATTATCAAGGGTGTGTGTGTTGATCTTAGCGTAAGTTAGATTAAGTACTGCGTACGCTTAGGGACCGATTACCTCAGCAGTTTGGTCCTATAAGACCTTACCTCAAATTTACAAAAATAATATTGCTTCCTCGTACGTGTATCTCGCAAAAAGACCATGAAGATAAAACTAGAGAGATGCGAGCCAACACAAAGGCTAACCAGCAACTGTTATTCCCATTCGCGACTGGGACTGGAAAACAGGTGATAGACAGAGAGAGAGAGAGAGAGAGAGAGAGAGAGAGAGAGAGAGAGAGCAATTTAAGGCTTTGAAAGTATTTGTCTGGAGAGTAGCGTTACGTGGAACTGGAACGGACTAGAACAAAGCAGAAAATTTCGACATGATGTGCTGGACAACAAGGCTGAGAGATACTGAACTGAACTGAAGAGAATCGTAATTTATGCGTCAAATTGACTAGCATAAGGTGTAAGTAGAGAGGACCCGTCTTGCAACTGGCAGACGTTACTGATATTGATTAAAAAAAAAATGGTTCAAATGGCTCTGAGCACTATGCGACTTAACTTCTGAGGTCATCAGTCACCTAGAACTTAGAACTAATTAAACCTAACTAACCTAAGCACATCACATACATCCATGCCCGAGGCAGGAGTCGAACCTGCGACCGTAGTGGTAACTCGGCTCCAGACTGTAGCGCCTAGAACCGCACGGCCACTCCGGCCGACTACTGTTATTGATTTATAATCCTGTGTACCCTTTATTTTGCACTTCATATTAAAGGCATCAATCGCGCCCTTTGCACATGCTTAATGCTCCTTTCCATAAAGGTAGATACTCGGTTGCCAGTTCAAGACCTCGGAGTGTTTAATGGATGTTCACTACGGTAACCAAGAGGCAGTTCTACGATATTCTCTGTTAAGGCCGGTATTACACTATCATATTTCTTTGAAAAAGATTTTATCAAAGATTTGATCAAATATTGCTCAAATTTGTTTGACAAATATACTTGGCGTGGCGCTAAAATGGGGTATTACAATGCCGTCATATTTTTCATCAAATTTCTAGACGGCGGACAACAACCTCTCATTAAAAGAAACATACTTGGATGAAGCCATAAGTATTACGTTGAGATAGTAAAAGCATTCAGCAAAATGTGTTACGAGACCTGCTTGTTGAGAACGTAAAATACTTACGAATGGACGCGAGTGTATTTTGGTATTTGCTCAGTAAAGTGGCTTCTCATATTACAAAAGAGTATACTCGTTTGAGAAATGCTATACGTGCGGAAGACAGGCAAACTGTGACAATGGGATTTCTTGACACATCAGAGAGCTACTCTAGTTTACAATACAGCACTCGAATATCACACTGCACATTAACCAAAATAATTCCAGAACGGTGTGAAGCTATTTATAGAGCACTGAAGGGGGAATCTGTGAATGTATATAAATGTTTAGTATACTATATGGGCAATAAGATCTATTTTTAATTTTCAATAATTGAATTAATGGAATTAGTATTCCAACATCTGCAAAATTAATAAAAAGTACGAAACAGACGAAGCGCTTTTTAACTAGTGGCATATAGAGTTCAAGCATAAACAAAGTAGAATGGAAAACTAAGAACGAATTTTTTATTTTCTTTTCTCTATTCCGGCTTGCTGAAAAGCTTACCGGATGTTTCCAGATGTAGAGGTGGATGGCTGTAGTTGTGATTCTGGACATGAAGTCGCCTGCATCATATTCCACTTGCCCATCAACACATAATTAATAACATGCACTGTGCCCCTTGCTCGCCCCACTTTGTCGAGGCAAATTTATTAAAAAAATATAAAAAGAGCCGAAGGAACACACCAACTTTGAAGCCACATTTACGAACACACTACAGAGACATCAAATAGCTGTAGCGACGCCAGCGCTCCAAGCGGTTACATTTCACATTGCAGTGAACAGAAAACGAACGCCTTTTATGATCAAATCTACGGCGAGGCCCTAGATTTGATTATATTTATTTGACGACAGGCAACATTTGACAAAGTACCCAATTACAGCATCAAATTTCTTTGACATAAATATTTCACATATCAACTTTGCCAAAGAAATATGATAGACTAATACCGGCCTAAGAGTTACGATATTTGGATGGCGATAAAAAAAGAGCAACTCTCTAAAGTAACAAACACACTCCGTCCCATGAAGCAGAATTCGAGGAGATTGAAAAGGATACAAGGCAAAAAAAATATTTATTTGACGACAGGCAACATTTGACAAAGTACCCAATTACAGCATCAAATTTCTTTGACATAAATATTTCACATATCAACTTTGCCAAAGAAATATGATAGACTAATACCGGCCTAAGAGTTACGATATTTGGATGGCGATAAAAAAAGAGCAACTCTCTAAAGTAACAAACACACTCCGTCCCATGAAGCAGAATTCGAGGAGATTGAAAAGGATACAAGGCAAAAAAAATCTCTAGCTGTCTCACCTTTCCGACGCCGGAACAGCAACAATGAGTGTCAGCAGATCAACTCACCTGAAAGAAAACAAAATACATGCATTAGAAAATATAACCTGATTTGGTGAAACAAATAACCTGTCGAGTCATTCCGAAAACGGCATTTTTCTGCTCAAATATCTGAAAACAAAGCGACTACCGCGATTGTTGTTTACATACAGATGTTTTGAAGAGCACGGGTTCGCCTTTACTTCATCATCTGCAACTTCAAAATTTAGAGAGCCGTAATTATCGTCATTACAAGAAAGAATGGAGACCCCTTCGTATAAGCGCGTCATCGTCTTATTCTTATTATTTTTATCGGAACAATGAAACCCAGCTCGTTCTGTTCGTCTACGAAAGCTAGAAAGCACTAAATGCTGGCGCCGAGATCGACGCCGTGACCCTTGACCTCCAGAAATTGGTCTACGCAGTTCCGGAAATGTCACCAATGAACAAAATGCGAGCGTTCAGAATTATCAGACGACTTTGTGACTTCATTGAAGAGATCGTAGGAAACAGTATTCAGTTTATCATTCTTTACGATCAGAAATCTTAAGATGTAAATGTAATTTCGGTTGTACCCCAAGGGAGTGCTATAGCAGCATAGCTGTTCATAACTACTTATAAATAATCAAATAGGCAATGTTAGAAGTTCGATGACTTCGTTCACCAATGATGATGGTGATGTGTTCTGCCCACTCGGCTAATATAGGGTGCCTAGGAAAGCTGGTTCCTCGGGTCGCTGGACAACAATTCAAGCACGTAGTATTAATGAAGTTTATTACGGTAAATTAAAATGGCAATACTTAACATTGCGTATTCACAAAGATGTGTCGCAAGAAAATGGCGACATGCAATTAAGGGGCTGTGGAAAGGCTCAAAATCATGAAAAGTTCAATTTTTACTTTTTTGCGTTTTCTGAATCTGCAGACTATTAACTTTTAATAGATATATAATTTATTCAATTCCGAAGACTACAACTATTTTTAAGTTTTTTTTGAAATGTGTTCTACATGGGCGTGACCCACAGTGGCGCTGTTAAACTGCTGACAAATGGTGTTATTATTAACGTCCGTGTTCATCAGGTACATTTTAGTGATGTGAGATAAAGTATGTGTTGTGGCTAACCTGTGATGGTTCAATATATATCGCTGGTGTGATTGTCGATTGTTTCATGTTTATTTACTCTGTCGTTATCTCGAAAATATTCGTAATTAATTCTGTTTCTTGAGTCTCTGTTTTGTTGAAGTATAATAATGAGTAAAAGTAAAGTTGCTGTTGCGACTTTCAATGATGGCAACATTGTAAGGTGCAAGGTATTTAAAAATATGGGAATGAAGATAGGTTCTAACATGGTACGAGCGATGCTTGCTTTAGATAAGGAACGCCTTCGGGCTGCAGACAGAGCTGTAAAGAGTCTAGAAATACAAGCAAGAGTAAACAGGAGGAGGAACAAGAGGAAGCTGGAGGAGGAGTTTGCAGAGGATGAAGATAATCCATCCTATGGACCTGGAATACACTAAAAAGTTAATCCAATCTTTGTCGCTCGATTCTCAAAAGTTTTATTTTCTCATACTAATTACATGTTTTCTAAGGATCTTCCAAACATATTTGTTTCAAACTTTCAGTAAATGTTACACAGTACCTTCTACATAATTTAACACAGCCTTTTTCCAAAAAACTGTATATTTTTGAATATATAAATAAAAAATTGCAAAAAAATGTTGTGAATTTTCATTACAATTGAAAAAAAAATCATCTTTAATAACTGAACTAAAATTTTGTAAAATCCCTGTGTTAAGTTGTAGCCCATATTCCAATAAATAATCTGTAAAATGTTCAACTTCCTATCTCAAATACTTTGTGAGGAAAGATGTAATTTATAAGCGTTATTTTAACATTGCAAGTATAGGGCGTTCCGGAGCCCCTTAATCAGTGTTCTTCAGTATATACAATTCAAACACAATCACAATAATACAGTTGGTAAGCCACTGCAGTAGCGTTCGTAGAACGGCTCGACTTCAACTCTCGGCCGTGGCTAGGGGGCGTGGCGATTATATTCTCTTACAATGAAATTAATACCCTTAGCTGCATACAGGCGTTGATATAAGTCAACGGGGAGAGTTGAGATTGTTTGCCCCGCCCGGGGCTCGAACCCGGGATCTCCTGTTTACGTGGCAGACGCTCTATCCATCTGAGCAACCAGGACACAGAGGAGAGTTCGACTGCAGAGATTTATCTCTCGGACGCCTCCCGTGAGACCCACGTTCCCAACTTATTGTCCCGCACTATATTCATAGTTCCGAAAGAACAAATACCATCTTCATATGTATACACTACTGGCCATTAAAATTGATACACCACGAAGATGACGTACTACAGAAGCGAAATTTAACCGACAGGAAGAAGAGGCTGTGATATGCAAATGATTAGCTTTTCAGAGCATTCACACAAGGTTGGCGCCGGTGGCGACACCTACAACGTGCTGACATGAGGAAAGTTACCAACCGATTTCTCATACACAAACAAAAGAGATCCAATGACTGTTAGCAGAATATGGAATCGATGGGTTCAGGAGGGTAATACGGAATTCCGTGCTGGATCACAACGGCCTCGTATCGCTAGCAGTCGAGATGACAGGCATCTTATCCGCACGGCTGTAACGGATCGTGCAGCCACGTCTCGATCCCTGAGTCAACAGATGGGGACGTTTGCAACACGACAACCATCTGCACGAACAGTTCGACGAAGTTTGCAGCAGCATGGACTCTCAGCTCGGAGACCATAGCTGCGGTAGCCCTTGACGCTGCATCACAGACAGGAGCGCCTCCGATGGTGTACTCAACGACGAACCAGGGTGCACGAATGGCAAAACGTCATTTTTTCGGATAAATCCAGGTTCTGTTTACAGAATCATGATGGTCGCATCCGTGTTTGGCGACATCGCGGTGAATGGACATTGGAAGCGTGTATTCGTCATCGCCATACTGGCGTATCACCCGGCGTGATGGTATGGGGTGCCATTGGTTACACGTCTCGGTCATCTCTTGTTCGCATTGACGGCGTTTTGAACAGTGGACGTTACATTTCAGATGTGTTACGACCCGTGGCTCTACCCTTCATTCGATCCCTGCGAAACCATACATTTCAGCAGGATAATGCACGACCGCTTGTTGCTGGTCCTGTACCGGCCTTTCTGGATACAGAAAATGTACGACTGTCCTGGCCAGCACACTCTCCAGATCTCTCACCAACTGAAAACGTCTGGCCAACGGTGGCCGAGCAACTGGCTCGTCACAATACGTCAGTCACTACTCTTGATGAACTGTGGTACCGTGTAGAAGCTGCATGGGCAGCTGTACCTGTACACGCCATCCAAGCTCTGTTTGACTCACTGCCCAGGCGTATCAAGGCCATTATTACGGCCAGAGGTGATTGTTCTGGGTACTGATTTCTCAGGTTCTATGCACCCAAATTGCGTGAAAATGTAATCACATGTCAGTTCTAGTATAATACACTCCTGGAAATTGAAGTAAGAACACCGTGAATTCATTGTCCCAGGAAGGGGAAACTTTATTGACACATTCCTGGGGTCAGATACATCACATGATCGCACTGAGAGAACCACAGGCGCCTCAGTCAGTCAGGACTGCATACGACCGAGGCACACAGGGCCAACACCCGGCATCATGGTGTGGGGAGCGATCTCCTACACTGGCCGTACACCACTGGTGATCGTCGAGGGGACACTGAATAGTGCACGGTACATCCAAACCGTCATCGAACCCATCGTTCTACCATTCCTAGACCGGCAAGGGAACTTGCTGTTCCAACAGGATAATGCACGTCCGCATGTATCCCGTGCCACCCAACGTGCTCTAGAAGGTGTAAGTCAACTACCCTGGCCAGCAAGATCTCCGGATCTGTCCCCCATTGAGCATGTTTGGGACTGGATGAAGCGTCGTCTCACGCGGTCTGCACGTCCAGCACGAACGCTGGTCCAACTGAGGCGCCAGGTGGAAATGGCATGGCAAGCCGTTCCACAGGACTACATCCAGCATCTCTACGATCGTCTCCATGGGAGAATAGCAGCCTGCATTGCTGCGAAAGGTGGATATACACTGTACTAGTGCCGACATTGTGCATGCTCTGTTGCCTGTGTCTATGTGCCTGTGGTTCTGTCAGTGTGATCATGTGATGTATCTGACCCCAGGAATGTGTCAATAAAGTTTCCCCTTCCTGGGACAATGAATTCACGGTGTTCTTATTTCAATTTCCAGGAGTGTACATTGGTTGCTCTTCAACAAAATCTTTCTTTTGCTACCCTTATGCCTCCTAGTAGAGTCTATACTAGTTAGGATCTTTTTATTTAACTCGTTGTTGTTGCTACTTGCTGTAATTGCTATAGTTCGCGTTAAGTCGATTTTCTGTGAGGTAAGTGACTTATGAAAAAGAATGGGGTTTGCACTATCTGGATTCGTGACTGAAATGAGTTTAAACAATTAACAGAGTTGGTGATAGTTTCATATTTCTTTCATTTCATATTTCTTGACTTGTATTACTGTTAGGATTTCTTGCAATTCAGGGCCATTCTTTTGTGTTAATTATTGGAAGTCATGTTGTCAGTGTATACCAGTCAGACTGCATTGGGATTGTATATTGTGGTTAATAAATGACTAGTTAAAATTTGAGTTGTCTTTGGCAAGGAAAATTCTGTAGGCCAGTGTTTAATAAAAAAAAAAAATATAAAGAGATAGTTTCACCATAACAAAGGTTACAGATGTATCGTGCTTATGAAAATCATACTTCCCTAGTGCAGCCGCTTCTTCATTGTCGCACACAACAAACTAACAACAACAAACAACTAACAAACCTAGTTGCTATAACGCACGTGAGCAAACGATGTTGTTTTCGCTCACAAGAGGAAGGTCTGATATGTGTGTGAATCACCGATTTTCATCAAGTTTTGCAATGACGATCTAACTGAAAGTAGAGAGACACGTGTTCCGGCTTTAAGATACAAACTCCATAGTTTTTGAAAAAAGTCGAGATCCAAAGTTGTTAACGGAAAATCGTATTTTCAGTACTGTACATCAACAGACTGTCTAAAAACAAATATTACTTATTAATATAACATGGAGTCCGACGTTAATAAGTTCGAATTTTTGTGTTTTCATGCTGTAGCTTGAGATATCCATCATTCTACGTGTAGGAGAGTGACGTCGGCGACAGGGCAGTCGGGACATTTGACTGCCAAACCGCTGGTCCCAGTTCGATTCTTGAGCGTGGCTTTTTTTCATTCGATATATTTTTCGGTGTATCTGACAAAATTCCGATAATCGGAATACCTTTTTTCCCATTTTTTTAAAGTAAGACATCGGGAAGTGAGATTAATAATAAATAATTATATGCAATGAACTGGCAATTGTTTTCATCGTGGTCCATAGACAAAAATACACCGAAAGTGTGTTACTGCATAATCCTGACGGATCGTCTATTCGTGAGCGTTCTCGCAGTCAGTGGGGTGAAACTTATCGTAGGAACTGTCAAAATATAAATATTTCTCGCGTCACGCGCATCACACGAACGAAATCTGACATGTTTTCCGGTGCGCTATTTCTGGAAAACATGTTTGATCCGCGTCGTTGAAAGCAGATCTATCAGAAATAAATTTGGATGCATACCAATCGTATAAAAGCCAGTTTTGGAAGACAGGCGTGGGTAACAGGTTATGGTCCAAGCCGTGAATTTTTATCTCATCCGCTCTATCTTGCAACTGTCTGCTCTTCTATGATTTCGCATAGTTTTGAAGTAGCGCTATGAAATTCCTTAACTGTTGAAAAAAGTAAATTTCAACACGGTGACAAAAGAGAGGTGCATTTCGGTGATACCGCATTCACTGCGCAGGTTCCTACTGTAGTGTGTCATGTATTACGATGAATCTATCAATACATTACATATGCTTCTGTTTTTGGATAGGGCCCGCTTTTATCAAAACACAATTTCTTTTTAATTTTTTTTTATCGCCAACATGTTTCACTGCAGTTGGAGCATCATCAGTGGGCTTTTATCTTATAGCTGTGTAACAAATGGGCTTTTATGTTATGGCTGTGTAACATAATGCAAACAGACACAACACAACACAACACAACACACACACACACACACACACACACACACACACACACACACACACACACACACACACACACAACCTTCCACATAGAATTAATTAATTTCAGGCATACCCGTAACAGTTTCCAAATCGTAATTTTCCTTAAGTAATTTTTCTATATTAAGTTGTATATGGCTGCAGATGACAAACTGTGATAGAAAACAGGCACTATAAAAACTTAATTAATCAAGAAAATCACACCATGTGGTAAAAAGGTATGAAAACATAATTTTATGTATTTTTCAAAAATCTGTAATTACGATTAAAGACTAATAGTTACATGTATACAGTAACAGTAAAAAAAAACAACATTCTTTATGTTTAACAGCCATGAAATAAAATCCCACTGATGATACTGCAACTTCAGTGAAACATATTTGGGATAAAAAACAAAATCGTGTTTTGCTAAAGGTAGACCCTATTCAAAAACATATATATTGTTAAAGCAAATCCGGACAAAAGAGCTTCAACCTGAAGATGTTTTACTTCAAAGTAAGCCAAAGAAAGGTATTCCTGTCTAGGCAGTGATTTTGGAAAAAACGACATTTTGTCTATGGAGGGCATGACTGATTATTCTGTAAAATTTTTTTTTGTTTATTTATAGACGCAATCACATGTTTATGACACATTCATAACCGGTTTGGGCCATACAATGACGATCTTCAGATTCTAAAGGCGGCATACACTGAACACAGGTCATGTGTTGGTTCAAAATGGCTCTGAGCACTATGGGACTCAACATCTTAGGTCATAAGTCCCCTAGAACTTAGAACTACTTAAACCTAACTAACCTAAGGACATCACACACACCCATGCCCGAGGCACGATTTGAACCTGCGACCGCAGCAGTCCCGCGGTTCCGGACTGCAGCGCCAGAACCGCTAGACCACCGCGGCCGGCGGTCATGTATTGTCAATGCATGAAACTGTGTACAGTGTATGCCGCCTTTAGAATCTGAAGATGGTCATTGTATGGCCGAAACCGGTTATGACTGTGTCATAAACCAGTGTTTGCGTCAATAAATAACCAAAAACATTTTTACGAAAGGTATTCCATTAGCAGAGTATTACCAGAGACACCGAAAAAAATATCGAATGGAAAAAGGTGCCTCGATAACTCCATTACCGGCCTCCCTCCACTAGACGCGTAGAATGACGGATACCCCAAGCTACAGCATGAAAACACAAAAACAAAAACGTTAACAACTCGCAAAATATTAACTTTAGATCCCATATTACATTAATAAAAACGTTTGTTTTTAGACGTTCTTTCGATGTACACTACTGGTCATTAAAACTGCTACACCACGAGATGATGTGCTACAGACGCGAAATTTAACCGACAGGAAGAAGATGCTGTGATATGCGAATGATTAGCTTTTCAGAGCATTCACACAAGGTTGGCGCCGGTGGCGACACCTACAACGTGCTCATATGAGGAAAGTTTCCAACCGATTTCTCATACACAAACAGCAGTTGACCGGCGTTGCCTGGTGAAACGTTGTTGTGATGCCTAGTGTAAGGAGGAGAAATGCGTACCATCAGGTTTATGACTTTGATAAAGGTCGGAATGTGGCCTATCGCAATTGCGGTTTATCCTATCGCGACATTGCTGCTCGCGTTGGTCGAGATCCAATGACTGTTAGCAGAATATGGAATCGATAGGTTCAGGAGGGTAATACGGAACGCCATGCTGCATCCCAACGGCCTCGTATCACCAATAGTCGACACGACAGGCATCTTATCCGAATGGCTATAACGGATCGTGCAGCCACGTCTCGATTCCCGAGTCAAAAGATGGGGACGTTTCAAGACTACAACCATCTGCACGAACAGTTCGACGACGTTTGCAGCGGCGTGGACTATCAGCTCGGAGAACATGGCTGCGGTTACCCTTGATGCTGCATCACAGACAGGAGAGCCTGCGATGGTGTACTCAACGACGAACCTGGGTGCACGAATGACAGAACGTCATTTTTTCGGACGAATCCAGGTTGTGTTTACAGCATCATGATGGTCGCATCCGTGTTTGGCGACATCGCGGTGAACGTGTATTCGTCATCGCCATACTGGCGGATCACCCGGCGTGATGTTAGGGGGTGCCATTGGTTACACGTCGCGTCACCTCTTGTTCGCATTGACGGCACTTTGAACAGTGGACGTTACATTTCAGATGTGTTACGACCCGTAGCTCTACCCTTCATTATGCCCATGCGAAACCCTACATTTCAGCAGGATAATGCACGACCGCATGTTGCAGGTCCTGTACGGGCCTTTCTGGATACAGAAAATGTTGGACTGCTGCCCTGGCCAGCACATCCTCCAGATCTCTCAACAATTGAAAACGTCTGGTCAATGGTGGCCGAGCAACTGGCTCGTCACAATACGCCAGTCACTACTCTTGACCAACTGTTGTATCGTGTTGAGGCTGCATGGGCAGCTGTACCTGTACATGCCATCCAAGCTCTGAGTCAATGCCCAGGCGTACCAAGGCCGTTATTACGGTCAGAGGTGGTTATTCTGGGTACTGATTTCTCAGGATCTATGCACCCAAATTGCGTGAAAATATAATCACATGTCAGTTCTAGAATAATATATTTGTCCAATGAATACCCGTTTATCATCTGCATTTCTTCTTGGTGCAGCAATTTGTAATGGCCAGTAGTGTGTTAACGTAAAACATGACCCGTACAAACCCACTATCGGCGGACGACGCCGGCAAAATCTCGGTCCCTCATTGTCAGTTACGTGTCTGCTCTATCAGCGATATTGGCCAGCCATAAGGAAATATTGCCGCGTACAGCAGTGTTGGCTGAATCATTAATGCGGCTCTCTTACGAGATTCCCCGCGGCGGAGCGCCTTTCATCGTTCGCTAGGCGCTCATTAGCTTCTGCGTAGTCGCACTGCAGCCAGGGGCAGGGGTGCTGTGACTGGGAAACTGCTGAGGGAGGAGGAGGGGGAGCAGCATAGGAAGGAGAGTGTCTGCTAGTAGTGTAGGTGGCGGGTGAGGGGGGGGGGGGGAGCTGGTCGTGGACTGGAGAGAGGTCTGCCGCCAGTCGTCTGGAAGACGCCCGGGCGACACGTGGGGACTGCAACCGCTTCTTTGGTGAGTACGCTCCAAGCCCACGGGATGCAGCGCCCACGACAAGTGACAGGCAGTCCGCGTGATAGGTGCTTATAGCTTTCACCAGAACACCACCCCCATCCCTTATCATTTCCTAAAGAATCCAACTCCCATCTACAAAAGTCCTATGTACCGAACCGTGTGTCGTACAACGATGTAATTAAGCAGCTACATTCAGTGGTATGTGTGGATACTATCTACAAAGTGTCATGCGAATAGAGTCAGCAGTAAAAAAGTTATAAAGTAAAACTTCATGTCTGACGCTAAAGTTCTACTGCTGGAACAACGAAAATGTAGTAAGCCAAAGTTTCTGAAACTTACAGGATTCGCGACCCCGTTTTCATCATCTCCTTATAAAATGATTTTTTTTAATAATATGAATATTTATACATGTGTTTGGAGAGAGTGAGAGAGAGAGAGAGAGTGAGAGAGAGAGATTGATTTTTGATTGTGATTTTCACTTTAATTCGTAACTGTTACCTGAATTTTGGTCGCTCCCTCCTTGAATGATCAGCTTCTGCACCAGCTGGTGACGTATTACAATTTGGAGGAAGTTATTGTTCTTCAAGGTTTAAAATACGACTCTGTTAGTTACTTGGCCGTATTACGGGTAGCTCTGAAACCAAGTTTTCGTAGCTTTTCATACCCACGGGATCACTGTTGCAAGTAAATAGGATCAAACAGCAACCTGCTTTTCGTGAGAAAAGGAGATTGCTTGGCGCTTCGAACTTCCTTCAAACTACACGTCCTGCTACATGAAAATTGGTCAGTGGAGTTCAGCACCACACTATTGTACAAGAACATAATCCAGTTACTGCAATTAAGAAATTATGAGAGGTTGTTACTTACTGAATGATAACTATAGAGAATGCATTCCTTTTCCTGTGTTTTAGTGAACTTTGTACACTTAACAATTCTATCGATTGATAACCGGCGACGACAATGAAGTTCACCTCCTTTTCCAAAACAAGATATTTCTATTCTTCACTTCCATAAAATTTGTATACGTTACTGTTTGGCAACTCTTACACATACTTTACTCGGTTTTATTATTAAAATAGCAATTTTCATTAAATGTAACAATACGTTCTCAGCGACGGCCGAGTAGCACGTCCTCTTTCCACAAGATACAGATTAACAGTTCTCTTTTTTTTTATAAATCAATTGTCTTTTTTTTTTTAGAGTCCATACTCAAAGATCCACAACTACTATCGTTGTGGGTATTGCTCGCCTAAGAGTTTCTTGCTGTCCACCTGCGCTTCACTTCAAGTACTTTTTGAATCACATTTACATTTACGGTATTTACATACGTTACTGAGCTTCTCAGAATAAAATCTGGCACAAATTAGTTAAAGAAAAAAAGCAGTGAGGCACACATAACTTTACATCCTCCGCTCTCCATTTCGTTATGTACCGTATGAGAAAAGGATACGATAAAACACATATTAAACCTTTTGTCTACCCAAAGAGGCAAATATATTCTTTCTTTACTATCAGTTATAAAGTTATTGTTCTTAGACCTTTCTTCATCTTTTTTTGTCTCTGCTTATACTTTTCGTCGTAGCACAGCGACAATATGGAAATATCTCGCGTTATTATATTTGAGGGTCTACTAAAAAAATTATATATCTATAATTTTTAATAAAACCCCCAAACGCAATAATACGAGATAGATTCATTTTGTCACCATGCTGCTACGAAAAGTATAAACAGAGACAATAAAAGATGCATATAGGTCTATGAAAAATATTTTTATAATTAGTAAAAACTAAAGAATATATTTTTTATGGGTAGATAAAAGGTTTAATGTGTGTGTTATCGTATCTTTCCGTTTTGTTGGATGTCGCCCAGGTTGAACTTGAATCCGTCCTCTAAAATAATAGTCCATTTGAACATTAATTGGTGCGGACAACGTATTCAAAGTAACCTTTCATAAAAATTAATGAGAGGAATAATCAGGTAATATTAACTGTGGCCGACTTTAAAACGGAATAGATTCGTCTCGTTGATAATTACGAGTGCCATTTGGCTCTAGTTTATTCACTACCGTTTCAGAAATTAAAGCTGCAGAATTACGGGACGAAGTCCGAAAATAGCGCTAATTGAGATTTAACAATCATGCGGTCGCGAAGTTAGTAAAAGGGTCGATTCGATAAAGATTGTGAGCGTAGCTGATATTTTCTAATCCCATAAAAGCTGCCAAAAACCTCACTGACATTAAAGGTACTTCATTTAAAGAAGGACTATCTGCTACAGTCACTGCGCTGGACTAGTATTGCGGGCAAAGATTAATTAGTTTTTTATTTAATATGGTCTGCCCATTTTATCATAGCTTTTAATTCAGGAAGGGTGGAAAATACTTACCCATTAGTATTAGTAGGCCATATTAAAGTATTTTGTGGATAGTTTGACGTTGAATGTGCAAATTTCCAAAACTTACAAATTACCGACATAAGTAAATTTATTGGTATTTCGCAATACCGATCCGCCAAATTGACGAAACCAGAATCCATGATCCTTTATTGCTGTCTCTCTTACTGATAGCACGCAAAAATAGTCCGAAAGGGCTGTCAATTGCCGAAGAAGAGGTCTCACAGACCTCACGTGAAGTGGCGAAATCAAAAGACAATATAGTAATAAATCGCTCTTTGAATTTTGGGAAGGAGTGGACTGATAAGTATTCTGCATTGAAAAAAAAGAGCGTCTCGTATACTAGTACCATTTACAACATTCCATCTTTGCGAAAGCAGATTTTCTACGTTCGCTGCTTTGAAGATAAAATACAAATCTCAACTAAACACAGAAAAACAGCTCCGAGTATCTACCTCCAATACTAAACCCTCCTTCGAAAAATTTTGCTCTACAAGCTACGCCCAGGGGCGACACTAATAATTATAAAAATTGTCTCTAGTGTAGTGCTGAATTAAATGCCTTGTGCACTACTGGTATATTTCTATTTATAAACGCATTATGTCACCGTAAATGTCAGTTTTAATTTTTTGGTATGATGGAATGTATTTAATTTTTTCCCCTTTCATCATTAGTCGGGATTGGGGGGGGGGAGGGGAAGGGGAGGAGGGTAGGGCAAGGTATCAACGAGAAAACGTTCGTAAACGTTTGAAATTGTGTGTGAAGCTTGTTGGAATTCCGTAAGTGCTCTCATTCCCAGACACTGGAAGAATACTGTCGGGTAACTTGAGGGCTGCGAGGCCTCATACACAGTTCCTATCTGTAATACTTAGTGTGTTAAACGTTTCAAAGGAGACGGAGAAAGATTAGGGATGAGGTTGTGTTGACATCGATGTCATTAGAGAAGGAGCACAAGTTCGGAATGTTTAAAGGCTGGGGTAGGAAACCGGCCGAGCTTTTTCAAATGAACCATCCTGGCATTTGCCTGGAGCGATTTAGGCGAAATCAAGGAGAACACCTTAATCTGGAAGGCCGGACGGGCGTTTTAACCGTCGTCTTCCCGAATGTGAGTCATTTCATATAGGCCTAACATTATACCTCTTAAAGCAACATGTACTATCTAAAAAATGCACCATCTACAATTTTGAAAATACGGCAAAGTAATTTTGTACCATGCTTTACATGAAATTAACATAAATTCCTTGGATTCCGTATATCTAACTTTTTTACTGAAATTCAAAATTTTATTTAAAAAAAGTAATATATGCACCTTTTTCTCAGAAACTATTCAAGAGATTTCCATAAAGTTTTCTCTGATTAATATCTTTGCATATAGTGAGCTTCTCTCATGAACTTTTCTGAATATATGGAATAGGAGAATTTTAATAATTTTTTATTATAATTCTGTAAATATAATATAAAATTCATGCAAAATTCCAAGCACTACCTCATATCTAAGCCTACACTCAGAATTTCAAAATTTTCTTCTTAGACAACATTTTATAGAGACAAGTCCACAAAATTTCATGATTGTCGCCTTCATAGATTCCGAGAATAAGACACATAAACTTTAAAGAACATAATTGACAGGAAATGGAATTTCAAGTTCAGCCTAATGTTTTATCTTATGTCACCTCTTCATAATACCCCAGATTTGCATTTAGGGTCCTCTTTTCCCTTCAAGGTTTATCTTCTGGTTTCTTATTTTCTGCCTGACTTCTTTTACCCGCTGTTCAACTGACTTTTCAGCTGCAGAGAGGCGTTGTAAATCTATTTTTCTCAAGATGTCTTGAGTGAAATTTTCTATCTTAAAGCCCATTTTCTCTAATACCTTCATCCTCCCTACGTTCCCTTCATTAAATACAAGAACTGCATCATAACTTGCAATTCTGACAACTGCTGCAGATTTTTATTTATCGTGTCAGAAGCAAACTAAAAAAAAAAAAAATATTAGATACATTACTACATACATACATACATTATGGTTTATGAATTAAACTAGTCAAGAATGAAATAAATGATGAGACACAGATTGTGTTGTCAAACATAAGGTGATTTTAATCTATACAGTGGATGCCCAAAACTTTGCAACGTCTAGTGCACTTTGTGTAGCGTTTACGAGGTCCTCCATGGTGCACACAGTTGGAGGTAATGTGCATTGTAGTAGATGTGTTGACGTCTGCACGGCAGCTCCGCGGTCACACTGGAGAGAGTCCACCTGGAAGCCCCACCTCTCCAGATTACTCTTGGATCTTGTGACAGAAGAACGCAGGCGGTTGAGTGATTTCCATGTGGACCATTTCTCTGTGTGGCCTGGGGGAAGAACTTCTTGCGGGATCAGCCACTCCTCCAGACGCTGGCATCTGACCTGCCATCTCTTCTCCCGGTGTAGATGTGGAGTGTCACCGAGTGGTTCTCTACTGTGAAGGAAGCTCTTTCTAGACACAAGTCTTTGCTGTGCCGGTTGGTGGCCATGTAGTGGGTGGGCTTCGGATGTTAATGCCTTCTTCATTTCACTCCGTGCTGCTGTATCTCTTCGGATATCCGGGGGGGAGGGGGGGGGGATATGCCGGATAAGCAGTACAATTTTTCCACAGGTGTGGCTCTTAGACGTCTCTGAATGTAATCCTATCATGTTCCCCCCTGTGTACCACTCCAATAACGAATCTTGAATGAACTGGAAACCTCTAAAAGGATTACTTGTATTATTATTATTTTTTTTTTTCGTGCTGTGTATTTTGCAACCTATGAAGACTGTGGCACTCCAAAGTGTCCTCCTTAAATGGGAACCTATCGCTGATGGTTCTGCTACATTTTGGAGGAACATCTAATTATTTTAACCGCTCTCACACAACTCTACATCGACAGGTGGCATGCACTGCAGGTCAGGGGTCAATGTCTTCATTCAGAGCAACATCAACTGCTGCAGATGAAAATGTGGTTTCTGGGAAACGTTTCCGTATGTGTGAGTTTAGAGACTAGAGATGCGGAACCGAGTCAAAGACGATCTGTAAAACCGAAGAATATACCACAGTCGTCTTGATGTATCCTGTATAAATTTGCTAGAAAGTAATCCACCTAATCGTTGTTCACCGAGCTAGTACTGAAGTGTTACTAAACAAAACAAAAAAAAAATAGGCTCTGAGCACTATGGGACTTAACATCTCAGGTCATCAGTCCCCTACAACTTAGAACTACTTAAACCTAACCAACCTAAGGACATCACACACAACCATGCCCGAGGCAGGATTCGAACCTGCGACCGTAGCGGTCGCGCAGTTCCAAACTGAAGCGCCTAGAACCGCCCGGCCACAACGGCCGGCTTTGCTTCAAAATGTGGGCGTGGCGGAAAGGTCGCGTCACACATTTAATTATTTTTCAGGCACTTATCATGCGATTTCAACATTGTAACTTTGCGAACTTATTGACCATGAGTTCCGTTAATAAATAATAAATAATTTGGAAATTAAAATTTTCGGCCAGTTTAATGAACGAACATCTTAATTTTTTTTAAATTCGGTAAACAACTGTTTGAAATACTGAAAATCAAGTGTGTGTTGCCCCTGAAAGCGATTATACAGGCAATCTACAACCTGTATTGTGCCCAAGGTTAAGCATTTAGTAATACAGTTCTTTCACCACTTGGTGTAATCTGCGTCTAAGGCACAGTATATGACGGTTTATACGACTGCCGCAAAATTCTACGCTGGACATACATGACTGCTCTCCGATTCACACTTAAGTGTTTGGCAGAGGGTTCTCAGTCCACTTGCACGCTATTTCTCGACCGCTTCCCTCGCGAATAGCACATGGGAGAAAATAAACACCTAAATCTTTCCGTGCGAGCCGTAATCCCTGTTATTTAATTACGATGGTCATTTACAGCTATCTAAGAAGATGCCAACAAATATTTTCGCACTCTGAGGAAAAAGTTGGCGACTGAAATTCTTCGAGAAGATGTTGCCGCATCGAAACACGCTTTTGCCTTAATGTGTGCCACCGAGACTTCTTGCTGATCATACCACTTCCACTCTCTCCCCTGACTGAAGACAACACGGAACCAATTGACCTCCTTTGAAATTTTCCGATGTGTGCTGTCAGTCGCACACAATGCCACACTGAACCGTTGCTTACACGTCGGTGCTTACATACCTGCATCGCAGTCGCGCTTGTATATAGACTGCAGCAGCGTTCGCAAACGGGAACTGTTTCAAAAAATGTTCAAATGTGTGTGAAATCTTAAGAGGCTTAACTGCTAAGGTCATCAGTCCCTAAGCTTACACATTACTGAACCTAAATTATCTTAAGGACAGACACACACACCCATGCCCGAGGGAGGACTCGAACCTCAGCCGGGACCAGCCGCACAGTCCATGACTGCAGCGCCTGAGACAGCTCGGCTAATCCAACGCGACGGGAACTTTTTGATCGCTGCCTTATACACTACTGGCCATTAAAATTGCTACACCATGAAGATGGCGTGCTACAGACGCGAAATTTAACCGACAGGAGGAAGATGCTGTGATATGCAAATGATTAGCTTTTCATAGCATTCACACAAGTTTGGCGCCGGTGGCGACACCTACAACGTGTTGACATGAGGAACGTTTCCAACCGATTTCTCATACACAAACAGCAGTTGACCGGCGTTGCCTGGTGAAATGTTGTTGTGATGCCTTGTGTAAGGAGAAGAAATGCGTACCATTACGTTTCCGACTTACATAAAGGTCGGATTGTAGCCTACCGCGATTGCAGTTTATCGTATCGCGACATTGCTGCTCGCGTTGTTCGATATCCAATGACTGTTAGCAGATTATGGAACCGGTGGGTTCAGGAGGGTAATACGGAATGCCGTGCTGGATCCCAACGGCCTCGTATCACTAGCAGTTGAGATGACAGGTATCTTATCCGCATGGCTCGATCCCTGAGTCAACAGATGGGGACGTTTGCAAGACAACAACCATCTGCACGAACACTTCGACGACGTTTGCAGCGGCGTGGACTATCAGCTCGGAGACCGTGGCTGCGGTTACCCTTGACGCTGCATCACAGACAGGAGCGCCTGCGATGGTGTACTCAACGACGAACCTGGGTGCACGAATGGCAAAACGTCATTTTTTCGGATGAATCCAGGTTCTGTTTACAGCGTCATGATGGTCGCATCCGTGTCTGGCGACAGCGCGGTGAACGCACATGGGAAGCGTGTATTCGTCATCGCCATACTGGCGTATCACCCGGCGTGATGTTAGGGGGTACCATTGGTTACACGTCTCGGTCACCTCTTCTTCGCACTGACGGCTGTTTGAACAGTGGACGTTACATTTCAGATGTGTTACGACCCGTAGCTCTACCCTTAATTCGATGCCTGCGAAACCCTACATTTCAGCAGTAAAACGCACGAACGCATGTTGCAGGTCCTGTACGGGCCTTTCTGGATACAGAAAATGTTCGACTGCTGCCCTGGCCAGCACATTCTCCAGATCTCTCACCAATTGAAAACGTCTGTTCAATTGTGGCCGAGCAACTGGCTCGTCATAATACGCCAGTCACTACTCTTGATGAACTGTGGTATCGTGTTGAAGCTGCATGGGCAGCTGTACCTGTACACGCCATCCAAGCTCTGTTTGACTCAATGCCCAGGCGTATGAAGGCCGTTATTACGACCAGGGGTGGTTATTCTGGGTACTGATTTCTCAGAATCTGTGGACCCAAATTGCGTGAAAATATAATTACACGTCAGTTCTAGTATAATATATCTGTCCAATGAATACCCGCTTATCATCTGCATTTCTTCTTGGTGTAGTAATTTTAATGGCAAGTAGCGTACTTAATTATGTGCGAAAAAAAATTATATTTTAAAATCCCCAGAAATTATAGAAAAGATAGACCGATACCTTAACAGGAGAGGGAATCTTGTAATTTGGACTGGCTACATTGGTGCACCCAGAGACAAATACTAGTAGAAATACACCGAGAGAGGTGGCGCAGTGGTTAGCACACTGGAGTCGCATTCAGGAGGACGACGGTTCAATCCTGTCTCCGGCCATCCTACATCGCTTCAGGCAAATGCCGGGATGGTTCCTTAGAAAGGGCACGGCCGGTTTCCTTCCCCATCCTTCCCTCGCCTGAGCTTGCGCTCCGTCTCTAATGACCTCGTTGTCGACGGGACGTTAAACACTAATCTCCTCCCTCACTAGTAGAAATAAAGAAAAATACCAACGCTATTTTCATTTGTCAATAGGTTCAGGAACACAGTGCCGTTAGGTGTTATGCAGTTGTCTCATTTTTCATCGCTAAGGAGTGAATGATACACTGACCAATTAAAGAGGTGATTGTGTTGTTATGAACTTATTAACATAGCGAGAGGACCTAGTTTCAACAAAGCGGTAGTGAGTAGAAATTCGTCTTCGACAGTGCTGTTGTCTGAGGGACGAGTTTCAGAGGTGTGTAACCACAGTACAGGCCTGTGGCAGGAAATATTGCTCCAGGGCTGGGTGCCGTTACGACGGCGACGCGGTTTAGAGGTGCTGAATAATGGAAAACTGCGGCAATTTTTTCCTGCCGCGGCTCTCGGGATATATATTTATTTCGCCGGCAGGTAGTGAAGCACAGCGTGTTGTGACAGGTATAGGGCCCAAGTTACGGTCCGTCGTAAATCCTGGAGGACAGCAGCTGCGCTTTGAAAGTGTGTGGCGTGCGGCTACCGGTGGCCGGAATTCCGATGACCCGGGAGCAGGGCGAGGGCATTGACCGCTGACCTACAGTGCATGCCACCTGTCGATGTAGAGTTGTGTGAGAGCGGTTAAAATAATTAGATGTTCCTCCAAAATGTAGCAGAACCATCACCAATACGTTCCCATGTAAGGAGGACACTTTGGAGTGCCACAGTTTTCATAGGTTGCAAAATACACAGCACGAAAAAAAAATACAAGTAATCCTTTTAGAGGTTTCCAGTTCATTCAAGATTCGTTATTGGAGTGGTACACATGGGGGAACATGATAGGATTATATTCAGAGATCATTATCACAGAGGTTGAAGGGTACTAGGTTTGCAGGCGCTGATTCTGGCATTCAGTTGATCGCACAGATGGCGAATACTGTCCTGGGATGCCTTACGCGACGTCTGATCGACCTGTTCACGTACTGCAGTAAGAGTGACTTCTCGTCCCATCATATCCCATACGTGCGCGATTGGAGACAAGCCTGGTGAATGTGCTGCCCAGGGAAGTTGCTGCATGTCGGGCAGTGTGTGGGCGAGCGTTATCCTGTTGGAACACTACACCACTTTCCTGTTGTAACAACAGCAAAAGAACAGGTCTAACAGCATTAGGCACATACTGCGAGCTGGTTAGTGTCCTCTCCAGAAACACCAAATGTGAACGAGAGTTGTAGCTTATCGCACCCTAGACCATAAGGCCTAGGGTTCAGCCAGTGTGTCGTAGACGAATCCACTCCCCATTTTTTATTCCTCGTTTCAGAACCTTTATAGTCTCGAGTGGCCTTCCTCAAATGGGCTTAATTTTCTTGCAGATTGGGTGAGTTAATCAGAGAAATGAATAAAATTATTTGAAGTCGATTTCATCGTCGACAAGAGAGGTGTCTTCTCGCCTTCGAATCGTCATGTCTCTCTATTCGTTATTTTAACGGTATAGTCAGCACGCGGCTCCAAGTATTCGAGAGTTACCCTCACGTTATAGGGGATCGTACGTCGATGTGTTTAGCTGAAATGTGCCAGGCAAGTTAGCCGGCCGCTGTGACCGAGCGGTTCTAGGCGCTTCAGTCTGGAACCGTGCTGCTGCTACGGTCGCAGGTTCGAATCTTGCCTCGGGCATGGATGTGTGTGATGTCCTTAGGTTAGTTAGGTTTAAGTAGTTCTAAGTTCTAGAAAAAAATGCAGCAAATGAAGCAGGGAAAAAGGAATACAAACGTCTCAAAAATGAGATCGACAGGAAGTGCAAAATGGCTAAGCAGGGATGGCTAGAGGACAAATGTAAGGATGTAGAGGCTTATCTCACTAGGGGTAAGATAGATACTGCCTACAGGAAAATTAAAGAGACCTTTGGAGATAAGGCAACCACTTGTATGAACATCAAGAGCTCAGATGGAAACCCAGTTCTAAAGAAAGAAGGGAAAGCAGAAAGGTGGAAGGAGTATATAGAGGGTCTATACAAGGGCGATGTTCTTGAGGACAATATTATGGAAATGGGAGAGGATATAGATGAAGATGAAATGGGAGATATGATACTGCGTGAAGAGTTTGACAGAGCACTGAAAGAGTCGGAACAAGGCCCCCGGAGTAGACAACATTCCATTGGAACTACTGACGGCCTTGGGAGAGCCAGTCGTGACAAAACTCTACCATCTGGTGAGCAAGATGTATGAAACAGGCGAAATAGCCTCAGACTTCAAGAAGAATATAATAATTCCAATCCCAAAGAAAGCAGGTGTTGACAGATGTGAAAATTACCGAACAATCAGTTTAATAAGCCACAGCTGCAAAATACTAACGCGAATTCTTTACAGACGAATGGAAAAACTAGTAGAAGCCGACCTCGGGGAATATCAGTTTGGATTCCGTAGAAACACTGGAACACGTGAGGCAATACTGACCTTACGACTTATCTTAGAAGAAAGATTAAGGAAAGGCAAACCTACGTTTCTAGCATTTGTAGACTTAGAGAAAGCTTTTGACAATGTTAACTGGAATACTCTCTTTCAAATTCTAAAGGTGGCAGGGGTAAAATACAGGGAGCGAAAGGCTATTTACAATTTCTACAAAAAACAGATGGCAGTTATAAGAGTCGAGGGACATGAAAGGGAAGCTGTGGTTGGGAAGGGACTAAGACCGGGTTGTAGCCTCTCCCCGATGTTATTCAATCTGTATATTGAGCAAGCAGTAAAGGAAACACGAGAAAAATTCGGAGTAGGTATTAAAATCCATGGAGAAGAAATAAAAACTTTGAGGTTCGCCGATGATATTGTAATTCTGTCAGAGACAGCAAAGGACTTGGAAGAACAGTTGAACGGAATGGACAGTCTCTTGACAGGAGGATATAAGATGAACATCAACAAAAGCAAAACGAGGATAATGGAATGTAGTCGAATTAAGTCGGGTGATGTTGAGGGTATTAGATTAGGAAATGAGACGCTTAAAGTAGTAAAGGAGTTTTGCTATTTGGGGAGCAAAATAACTGATGATGGTCGAAGTAGAGAGGATATAAAATGTAGACTGGCAATGGCAAGGAAAGCGTTTGTGAAGAAGAGAAATTTGTTAACATCGAGTATAGATTTAAGTGTCAGGAAGTCATTTCTGAAAGTATTTGTATGGAGTGTAGCCATGTATGGAAGTGAAACATGGACGATAAATAGTTCGGACAAGAAGAGAATAGAAGCTTTTGAAATGTGGTGCTACAGAAGAATGCTGAAGATTACATGGATAGATCACATAACTAATGAGGAAATCTTGAATAGGATTGGGGAGAAGAGAAGTTCGTGGCACAACTTGACCAGAAGAAGGGATCGGTTGGTAGGACATGTTCTGAGGCATCAAGGGATCATCAATTTAGTATTGGAGGGCAGCGTGGAGGGTAAAAATCGTAGAGGGAGACCAAGAGATAAATACACAAAGCAGATTCAGAAGGATGTAGGTTGCAGTAGGTACTGGGAGATGAAGAAGCTTGCACAGGACAGAGTAGCATGGAGAGCTGCATCAAACCAGTCTCAGGACTGAAGACCACAACAACTAGTTCTAGGGAACGACCTCAAATGTTAAGTCCCATTTGGGAGCTGTGTGCATTGGACGAATGCACTCTAAGAGACAGCGCTCGCCAGGTCTACGTTGTACGTGGAGTCGACTATCAGTTGCGTACTGCAGACAGAATCTGCTTTTATCGCTGAAGACAAGAGAGCGCCGTTCCATCTTCCAACTAATCCTCTGAGAGAAACAGTTGAGCCGTGCAGTGCCATGGTGTATGACGAGTGGAGGACGGGCTAGAGGTTTGTGAGGCTGTAGTCGACTGTTAATAACCGGTTCGCAACAGTACTGACACGTCTGGTCTCAGAAGACGTCTTACTTGCGTTGTGTTAGCCGTAAGATCTGACACGGCTCCTCTTACAATACTTCCACCATGGCGAGCGTCTGTAGTGCGCTTACGCCCAGAAACTCACCTACGTGTGTGGAAATGTTCACACGACCACTGACACCAGGACTGATGCGCAACTGGCGCGTCCAATTTGTGTTGTACGAGGGCAGTTCAATAAGTAATGCAACACATTTTTTTTCTGAAACAGGGGTTGTTTTATTCAGGATTGAAATACACCAGGTTATTCCCCAATCTTTTAGCTACACAACACTATTTTTCAACGTAATCTCCATTCAATGCTACGGCCTTACGCCACCTTGAAATGAGGGCCTGTATGCCTGCACGGTACCATTCTACTGGTCGATGTCGGAGCCAACGTCGTACTGCATCAATAACTTCTTCATCATCCGCGTAGTGCCTCCCACGGATTGCGTCCTTCATTGGGCCAAACATATGGAAATCCGACGGTGCGAGATCGGGGCTGTAGGGTGCATGAGGAAGAACAGTCCACTGAAGTTTTGTGAGCTGCTCTCGGGTGCGAAGACTTGTGTGAGGTCTTGCGTTGTCATGAAGAAGGAGAAGTTCGTTCAGATTTTTGTGCCTACAAACACGCTGAAGTCGTTTCTTCAATTTCTGAAGAGTAGCACAATACAGTTCAGAGTTGATCGTTTGACCATGGGGAAGGACATCGAACAGAATAAGCCCTTCAGCGTCCCAGAAGACTGTAACCATGACTTTACCGGCTGAGGGTATGGCTTTAAACTTTTTCTTGGTAGGGGAGTGGGTGTGGCGCCACTCCATTGATTGCCGTTTTGTTTCAGGTTCGAAGTGATGAACCCACGTTTCATCGCCTGTAACAATCTTTGACAAGAAATTGTCACCCTCAGCCACATGACGAGCAAGCAATTCCGCACAGATGGTTCTCCTTTGCTCTTTATGGTGTTCAGTTAGACAACGAGGGACCCAGCGGGAACAAACCTTTGAATATCCCAACTGGTGAACAATTGTGACAGCACTACCAACAGAGATGTCAAGTTGAGCACTGAGTTGTTTGATGGTGATCCGTCGATCATCTCGAACGAGTGTGTTCGCACGCTCCGCCATTGCAGGAGTCACAGCTGTGCACGGCCGGCCCGCACGCTGGAGATCAGACAGTCTTGCTTGACCTTGCGGCGATGATGACACACGCTTTGCCCAACGACTCACCGTGCTTTTGTCCACTGCCAGATCACCGTAGACATTCTGCAAGCGCCTATGAATATCTGAGATGCCCTGGTTTTCCGCCAAAAGTAACTCGATCACTGCCCGTTGTTTGCAACGCACATCCGTTACAGACGCCATTTTAACAGCTCCGTACAGCGCTGCCACCTGTCGGAAGTCAATGAAACTATACGAGACGAAGCGGGAATGTTTGAAAATATTCCACAAGAAATTTTCGGTTTTTTCAACCAAAATTGGCCAAGAAAAAAAAATGTGTTGCATTACTTATTGAACTGCCCTCGTAGTTCTTCGAAAGGACGATCCCGCCACTCCGAAGGCTGCAACTTGGTCCCTTTCAAATTCTCTCAGTTGGATGTAATAAGCTAAGCCCGAGCACCTCAGCGTGACACGGTTGCTTGTTGCCTGACACGTTTGCACCACACTGAGCCTTCTGGCTGCCACTAATTTCTGCTGTAGGGTAGACACAGATGGCGCTCTTGTAGCTATGCCATTACGCTGCCTATTGGCGAACAACGTTGAAATCTGTACCAGTACAACCACTGTAGCCTATCCGAGACATGCAATCGTCGGATCAAAATCGACGTCTTCATTGCAGGTGTACTAATTTAATTCTTTGTGCAGTGTATAAGGGACGATCAAAAAGTTTCACTTTTAAGGCCACATTATAACCACATGCCTACATGTTGGTGCTTGCATACGTATACTGGAATCTCACTGTGTTGCATATAGGCTGCAGGAACGCACTCAAACGTAAACTTTCTGATGGGCCCATATATTATCGCCACATTAGAGTTACACTCATGGTCATAAATTAAGGATAATGCTGATACATCGTGAAACAACGCTCTTGTGGGTGGTTTGTGGGTTTAAATCACCTCTGGGTATGACCATTCCGTGGCGCTGGCAGCAATCCACATACGCAGAGGCGTGTTGGTGCATGTCAGAGTAAGGTGCAGCGAGTAAGTGTGCAGACGTTTTCAGACGTGCTAATGGTGACTGTCTGTTGAAAATGGCTCAAACAACCCACATTGATGACGTTATGAGGGGTAGAATACTAGGGTGACTGGAGGCTGGTCAAACACAGCAGGTCGTAGTACGGACCCTCCGTGTGCCACAAAGTGTGATTTCAGGATTATGGCAACGATTCGAGCAGACAGGAAACGTGTCCAGGCGCTACAGCTCGGGACGTCCACAGTGTACAACACCACAAGAAGACCGATACCTCACTATCAGTGCCCGCAGACGACCTTGCTCGGTACCTTACCCCAGCCACTGGAACAGTTGTCTCCAGACACACAGTCTACAAACGACTGAACAGACATGGTTTATTCGCCCAGAGACTTGCAAGGCGCCTTCCACTTACCCCTGGTCACAGAAGAGCCCGTATAGCCTGGTGTCAAGAACACAGTACATGGTCATTGGAAGACTGGTCCCAGGTTATGTTCACGGACGAGTCCAGGTATAGTCTGAACAATGATCCTCGGCGGGTTTTTTTCTGGCGTGAACCAGGAACCAGATACCAAACCCTTAATGTCCTTGAAAGTGACCTGTATGGAGGTCGTGGTCTGATGGTGTGGGGTGGGATTATAACTGGTGCACGTACACCCATGCATGTCTTTGATAGAGGAACTGTATCGGGACGTCATTTTGCACCAGTATGTCCGCCTTTTCAGGGGTGCAGAGGGTCCCACCTTCCTCCTGATGGATGATAACGCACGGCCCCACCGAGCTGCCATCGTGGAGGAGTACCTTAACAGAAGATATTAGGCGAATGGAGTGGCCTGCCTGTTCTCCAGACCTGAACCCTTTCGAGCACGTCTGGGATGCTCTCGGTCGACGTATCGCTGCACCCCTACGACACTTCAGGAGCTCCGACAGGCACTGGTTCAAGAATGGGTGCCTATATCCAAGCTGCTGCTCGACCACCTGATCCAGAGTATGCTAACCCGTTGTGCGGCCTGTGTACGTGTGCATGGAGATCATATCCGATAATGATGTCGGGGTACACGCGCAGGAAACAGTAGCGTTTTGTAGCACATGCTTTGGGACGGTTTTCTGAACTTATCACCAATACCGTGGACTTACAGATCTGTGTCGTGTGTGTTGCCTACGTGCCTATGCTACACATTCTGCAATTATCCTTAATTTATGAGCATGTGTGTAGATTAATTGGAGCTTAACAAGCATTTCCATAATATTCCTGTATGTATAAATTTCGACCATAATTTATATGTTTGTCACTTGGATGGACCAGATATAGCAGTAATGAAGCCGTGGTCTAGAAGTACTGTCGGTAATTCTTGCTGTCTGTAATTGCATTCAACGCAGGAAATAATGTTCGCCAAGATGGCGTTTTTCATTGCAAGGCCTTCGGTGCTAAGTCTGAGCGGCCGTCCGCACAGGAGTACACCAGGGAAGCGCCAGAGAAAAGGCTCTGTCCGCTATTCTGACGGAACTGGTTGCTTGCCCCAAACAGTGCAAATAAGCAGAGTCACGTCGGCTGTGAAAAGTAGAGCCCTCTCTAAAGTCGGCTGTTTCCCCCAGAAGCCGAGGTTTTAAATAACTCACTCAAGGAGAGCTCTGCCTGACAAGGACGCGACTTGTCCTGTCGGTAGCTCCAACAGTCAGTCTCCAGGTCATGTGATCCTGCCTTTTAGGAGGCATTTTGACACTGTTTAATTTAGTACAACACGCACCAGAAGGTCGACAAAAGGCTTAACTTAAGTCGAAGAAACATTCAGTGATCTTGTTGCTCTCTTATTTTGAGACAATCATTACGAATTACGTAGGCCCATGCAACCACTAACGTAATAATCTTCGTACATCCATAGTTGAAATTGAGGACAGTGGGACGTCAGCTGGCATACATTTATATTAAAAATGAAGAGATTCCTCCAGCTGTATTTAAGGTGTCGATTTTATTTTGGCTACTAGTTTCAAGGTTGTAAAAACGTCATCTTCAGGCCCTATAAAATATACCATACGTACAACAACCAATGTGACATCAGTAATCTATGAGTTATTATGTAAACATATACATTATAGACATATTATATAACGGACGACTTCAATAAATTTAATTACATTTTCGCCGTTTTCATTAAATGCAATCATTCTCGAAATTAACAATTTATGTGGTACCAATAAGTACAAATGAAATTGTATATAGATGATCGTTTCATTACGCATCAGTGTCAAGCGTTAAATGAAATGGGAGTATATATAAAAAACCTAGGTGGCAAGCCGTTACGCTTACGGATAATAAACACTGCTAAAAAGAATATGCATTACTAAATCAGACATATAGGGTAACATCCATTATTAAAGAATAGTGAAGGGTGGGAAAGGTAGAAATCGAGTTAACTTTGCATAACACTGCATTATAGTAAAGTGACAGTGAAGCAAGTTACTGAACCCACGTCAATCAATACGTCGCAAAACGAATAATAAGAAACCGGAAAACGAGTATGGAACCTACTTAATGAAAGGTAGTCTGTGGTGTAAAATACCTAATAATCAATCTAAAACCCAGTCATTCGAATAAAAATGTAAGTTAACATGCCACTTAAAAACCTTTTTTCAACGTCTTTGTTTCATCGACAGCAGTAACCTTGGTCACAAGTAGTGTAATTCTAGTATGCTTACATGGTCAATAGAACGATCAACTTCATAGCAATACTCCAAAAGAAGTAACTAGGTATTGACAGTCGAAACAATTCGTCACATCTGTAAAATATTTGCTTTTCCTATGATAAACACCAGAACGAAGACATACAGCAAAGTATACAGCGTGTAACACTCGTATTGTAAATGTGATCTAGTCAGAGGTTGATTAGATTAATTAAACTCAATGACATGCTTAATCACTACTTATTAGGACGGCAGAAAGTCTAAAAACCAATATCACCATTACACCATAGGTACTCATTCGTTTCGCATATCCGTGTACATCAGTTCTTGTATAAGATTAATAGTTGAAATACACTCCTGGAAATGGAAAAAAGAACACATTGACACCGGTGTGGCAGACCCACCATACTTGCTCCGGACACTGCGAGAGGGCTGTACAAGCAATGATCACACGCACGGCACAGCGGACACACCAGGAACCGCGGTGTTGGCCGTCGAATGGCGCTAACTGCGCAGCATTTGTGCACCGCCGCCGTCAGTGTCAGCCAGTTTGCCGTGGCATACGGAGCTCCATCGCAGTCTTTAACACTGGTAGCATGCCGCGACAGCGTGGACGTGAACCGTATGTGCAGTTGATGGACTTTGAGCGAGGGCGTATAGTGGGCATGCGGGAGGCCGGGTGGACGTACCGCCGAATTGCTCAACACGTGGGGCGTGAGGTCTCCACAGTACATCGATGTTGTCGCCAGTGGTCGGCGGAAGGTGCACGTGCCCGTCGACCTGGGACCGGACCGCAGCGACGCACGGATGCACGCCAAGACCGTAGGATCCTACGCAGTGCCGTAGGGGACCGCACCGCCACTTCCCAGCAAATTAGGGACACTGTTGCTCCTGGGGTATCGGCGAGGACCATTCGCAACCGTCTCCATGAAGCTGGGCTACGGTCCCGCACACCGTTAGGCCGTCTTCCGCTCACGCCCCAACATCGTGCAGCCCGCCTCCAGTGGTGTCGCGACAGGCGTGAATGGAGGGACGAATGGAGACGTGTCGTCTTCAGCGATGAGAGTCGCTTCTGCCTTGGTGCCAATGATGGTCGTATGCGTGTTTGGCGCCGTGCAGGTGAGCGCCACAATCAGGACTGCATACGACCGAGGCACACAGGGCCAACACCCGGCATCATGGTGTGGGGAGCGATCTCCTACACTGGCCGTACACCACTGGTGATCGTCGAGGGGACACTGAATAGTGCACGGTACATCCAAACCGTCATCGAACCCATCGTTCTACCAATCCTAGACCGGCAAGGGAACTTGCTGTTCCAACAGGACAATGCACGTCCGCATGTATCCCGTGCCACCCAACGTGCTCTAGAAGGTGTAAGTCAACTACCCTGGCCAGCAAGATCTCCGGATCTGTCCCCCATTGAGCATGTTTGGGACTGGATGAAGCGTCGTCTCACGCGGTTTGCACGTCCAGCACGAACGCTGGTCCAACTGAGGCGCCAGGTGGAAATGGCATGGCAAGCCGTTCCACAGGACTACATCCTGCATCTCTACGATCGTCTCCATGGGAGAATAGCAGCCTGCATTGCTGCGAAAGGTGGATATACACTGTACTAGTGCCGACATTGTGCATGCTCTGTTGCCTGTGTCTATGTGCCTGTGGTTCTGTCAGTGTGATCATGTGATGTATCTGACACCAGGAATGTGTCAATAAAGTTTCCCCTTCCTGGGACAATGAATTCACGGTGTTCTTATTTCAATTTCCAGGAGTGTATAAGCTGTCCACTGATTACGAGAACAAGCATTGAGAGTGCGAAATAAAATTATTCTGCGCAGAAGGCTTCTTAAGTGATTAAGATGAAACTGACTCGTAACAGCGAAAGACGATAATGTGTCCAGTTGGAGTCTGACAAGGGAAAGCGAATTCTAACGTAATGCGCCACATTATATTAGATTTGCCGTCATTAGATAGCGTATCTATTGCTCGCCTCATTTACGTGTTTTATTTCATCATTCTGTATTTCTCCGCAGATTATTACGGTGTTTATCAATTTCGATAGCCTCTCTATACATGTGTGCATAATAATGCAATAATTTTAAGAGGAAAGACGAAGGTGTTAAACTGGATAAAATTTGGATGTCAGCGTTGCACCACAAGCGTGACGATAGATTACTTTCAATCGAGAATGTTGGCATCACCAGAGACAATATCATAGCCGACGCCACGTGATCGACTGTGGCGCCCTCTGTACTGCCTATACAGGGTGATTCAAAAAGAATACCACAACTTTAGGAATTTAAAACTCTGCAACGACAAAAGGCAGAGCTAAGCACTATCTGTCGGCGAATTAAGGGAGCTATAAAGTTTCATTTAGTTGTACATTTGTTCGCTTGAGGCGCTGTTGACTAGGCGTCAGCGTCAGTTGATGCTAAGATGGCGACCGCTCAACAGAAAGCTTTTTGTGTTATTGAGTACGGCAGAAGTGAATCGACGACAGTTGTTTAGCGTGAATTTTGAACGAAGTATGGTGTTAAACCTGCTGATAGGTGGTGTATTAAACGTGGGTATAAACAGTTTACAGAGAATGGGTGTTTGTGCAAAGGGAAAAGTTCTGGACGGCCGAGAACGAGTGATGAAAAAGCCCTGATCTTACCCCCTGCGATTTTTTCTTATGGGGGTATGTTAAGGATATGGTGTTTCGGCCACCTCTCCCAGCCACCATTGATGATTGGAAACGAGAAATAACAGCAGCTATCCAAACTGTTACGCCTGATATGCTACAGAGAGTGTGGAACGAGTTGGAGTATCGGGTTGATATTGCTCGAGTGTCTGGAGGGGGCCATATTGAACATCTCTGAACTTGTTTTTGAGTGAAAAAAAACCTTTTTAAATACTCTTTGTAATGATGTATAACAGCAGGTTATATTATGTTTCTTTCATTAAATACACATTTTTAAAGTTGTGGTATTCTTTTTGAATCACCCTGTATAATCAGCGCTTCCTCGAGTTCACTTCGCAGTTCGCCGCCTGTACCTCCGAGGATGTCTCCTGCAGTCGGAGACGAAACATCAGGGGAGAGTTTTATACTTCGACCACGGGCTATCAGCCCGGAAGTTTTAAGTGAAGACACTACCGGCCGTGTAAACCTATATTGTATGATCAGTTGCGTGGTGTCACCGCCAGACACCACACTTGCTAGGTGGTAGCTTTAAATCGGCCGCGGTCCATTAGTACATGTCGAACCCGCGTGTCGCCACTGTCAGTAATTGCAGACCGAGCGCCACCACACGGCAGGTCTAGAGAGACGTACTAGCACTCTCCCCAGTTGTATGACGACTTTGCTAGCGACTACACTGACGAAGCCTTTCTCTCATTTGCCGAGAGACAGTTAGAATAGCCTTCAGCTAAGTCCATGGCTACGACCTAGCAAGGCGCCATTAACCATATCTGAGAGTCTCACTTGTATTATCAAGAGCGATGTACCACAAGGTGAATTAAAGTTAAGTATTAAAGAAGCTACGTACTTTTCTTTATAGCATTCATAACGTATCCTGTTTCAGACCTCACGCAAGCCGGCGTGAGTTAACGCGTGCATTTCGGCTACTCCGAGTGGCGTGGCTGCCTTGCAACGCCACAACAAGTTGTCCCTGTGTTGACCGACCATGTACAACACACACGGAACTCCACCCCACAAACTGACATCCGGCGCCTGTATAACACAACGTATGCACTTTTCACGCTTGCATTCAACATCCTGGCGGTTACACCGGTTATTATTAATGTACCAACATTTCATATTTGCAATGGCCTATCGCGCGCTTGCATTAACCCTGTGATCCTGCAATGTTAATCACTTAAATATGTTACCTAAACAAATGTCTTCCCGAAATAACCTGACTATACGTGTTAATTATTTCTTGGTGTTGGGATTTGTATTCCGTTAATGTACCATCATACGTGATCTAATCCAGTGTGAATGTGAATACAAGATCGAATTATGCCTATAGTATGGGACGAAGTACATGATTTATGCTCAGGGCAGGCAGATAATAGAGTAGTGTGTGCTCTTATCCTAGCCACACAAATGAGACCAGAGTTCACCTTCTCATAGCGTTTTGTATCTTCAGACCGTGTCCGACGTTAGCGAAACTCGCGTGTGAGCGTTATACAGGGCTATTACAAATGATTGAAGCGATTTCATAAATTCACTGTAGCTCCATTCATTGACATATGGTCACAACACACTACAGATACGTAGAAAAACTCATAAAGTTTTGTTCGGCTGAAGCCGCACTTCAGGTTTCTGCCGCCAGAGCGCTCGAGAGCGCAGTGAGACAAAATGGCGACAGGAGCCGAGAAAGCGTATGTCGTGCTTGAAATGCACTCACATCAGTCAGTCATAACAGTGCAACGACACTTCAGGACGAAGTTCAACAAAGATCCACCAACTGCTAACTCCATTCGGCGATGGTATGCGCAGTTTAAAGCTTCTGGATGCCTCTGTAAGGGGAAATCAACGGTTCGGCCTGCACTGAGCGAAGAAACGGTTGAACGCGTGCGGCCAAGTTTCACGCGTAGCCCGCGGAAGTCGACGAATAAAGCAAGCAGGGAGCTAAACGAACCACAGCCGACGGTTTGGAAAATCTTACGGAAAAGGCTAAAGCAGAAGCCTTGCCGTTTACAATTGCTACAAGCCCTGACACCCGATGACAAAGTCAAACGCTTTGGATTTTCGGCGCGGTTGCAACAGCTCATGGAAGAGGATGCGTTCAGTACGAAACTTGTTTTCAGTGATGAAGCAACTTTTTTTCTTAATGGTGAAGTGAACAGACACAATGTGCGAATCTGGGCGGTAGAGAATCCTCTCGCATTCGTGCAGCAAATTCGCAATTCACCAAAAGTTAACGTGTTTTGTGCAATCTTACGGTTTAAAGTTAACGGCACCTTTTTCTTCTGCGAAAAAACGTTACAGGACACGTGTATCTGGACATGCTGGAAAATTGGCTCATGCCACAACTGTAGACCGACAGCGCCGACTTCATCTTTCAACAGGATGGTGCTCCACCGCACTTCCATCATGATGTTCGGCATTTCTTAAACAGGAGATTGGAAAACCGATGGATCGGTCGTGGTGGAGATCATGATCGGCAATTCATGTCATGTCCTCCACGCTCTCCCGAATTAACCCCATGCGATTTCTTTCTGTGGAGTTATGTGAAAGATTCAGTGTTTAAACCTCCTCTACCAAGAAACGTGCCAGAACTGCGAGCTCGCATCAACGATGCTTTCGAACTCATTGATGGGGACATGCTGCGCCGAGTGTGGGAGGAACTTGATTATCGGCTTGGTGTCTGCCGAATCACTAAAGGGGCACGTATCAAACATTTGTGAATGCCTAAAAAAACTTTTTGAGTTTTTGTATGTGTGTGCAAAGCATTGTGAAAATATCTCAAATAATAAAGTTATTGTAGAGCTGTGAAATCGCTTCAATCATTTGTAATAACCCTGTACTTTGGCTTACCTGACCCGCACAGCCGGCTTACAATGACACACAGAAACCCATACACGTTATTGCTTGACAATATGGGAACATAATTAGCGTTAATTAAGAAGATACAGTGGAGAAGGTGTACCTTAGACGAAATGTACAATCAGAGGCATCTTCACGAATAACTTCACCATTTGTATCCGTAGCTACGAATATAGTCATACAAATTCTTCGAATGTACAAGGAGGTGGACAGATATGTTTGACTCTGTGATCAACGGACTAAAGAGCAGTAACCACAAACTTTCAGCAGACAATAAGCATTGAACAAAGGCCGATCATTCCATTACATCTATTTATTCAAATAAATCAATTTGTATCGCACATGTCCTTTCATCATATACCTGTCTAGCCCTAGAAAACGATTCTGTTGTCCCTTAAAAACCTGTTGTTTCAAATCAGCGGTAACATTGTTTTAATTCTGTAAAGTTACGTCAATAATAAACAATTTCAGAAAACGTTTACGCATTTGGTGAACTGATACAACGGAATACTGCACGTCATTTTGCTAGTTTCAAAAGCAGAGAAGTTTGGTCTGGAACAGAAAGCAGTAATTATAGAACGTGTGCTCCAATTTAAAACATAATTTTTTTGGGGTCATCAGTTTTGTGACTGGTTTGATGAGGCCCGTCACGAATTTACTCTCCTGCGTCAACCTGTGTATATCAGAGTAGCGCTTGCAACCTACGCCCTCAATTATTTGTTGGATGTATTCAAATCTCTGTGTTCCCCTACAGTTTTTACCCTTTACAGTTCCCTTTACTACCATGCTCTAGAACATATGTTCTACCATCCTGTTCCTTCTTGTCAGTGTCTTCCACATGTTCCTTCCTTTGCCGATGCAGAGAACTTCCTGATTGCTTATCCTAGCAGTCCACCACAGTTTCCTCTGTAGCGCCGTACCTCAGACGCTTCGATTCTGTTCTGTTGAAGTTTTCCCACAGTCCATGGTTCACTACCACACAATCTTGTGTCCAAACGTACATTTTCAGAAGTTTTATCTTAAAATTATGGCAAATGTTTGATACCAGTAAACTTCTCTTAGTCCTCAATGCACTCTTTGTCAGTGCTAATGTGCTTGCTTATTCCGCCATGGGTAATTTTGCTTCCAAAATAATTGAGGTCGTGATTCCCAATTTTGACAAATTTCTCGTTATCCTCATTTCCGCTACTCTTCAATACATCTGTCATTTTTCGCTTTATTATCAGTCCATATTCTGTACTCATTCGACTGTTCATTCCATCCGAGGGATCCTGTAACTCTTCTTCACATTCACTGAGGATAGAAGTATCACCAGCGAAACCTATGACTGATATCCTTTCACCCTAAATTTGAATCCCATTCTTGAACCTTTCTTTTATTTCCATCATTGCTTCTTCGATGTATAGATTGAACAATAGGGGCGAAAGACTGCAGCCCTGTCTTACATCCTCTTTAACCCGAGCACTGCGTTCTCATTCTTCTAACCTTAATTTTCCTTCTTGGTTGTTGTAAATGCTGGGCATTATACTTATTTCTCTATAGCTTACTCCTATTTTTCTCAAAATTTCGAACATCTTGCACCATTTTAGGTTGTCGAAGACTGTTTATAGGTGGACGAATGTTGTGAGCGTGTCTTGGTTTTTCTTCAGTGTTGGTTCTATTATCAATCGAAAAGTGAGAACTGCTTCTTTGGTGCCTTTACCTTTGCTAAAACTAAACTGATCGTCATATAACTGATCCTCATTTCTTTTCCGTTCTTCTGTATATCATTCTAGTCACCAGTTCAATGTACGAGCTGATAATGTGATAGTTTTCGCACCACTACTTCTAGCAATCCGAAACTGTAATATAAATACAATTTGATTCTTTAGGCAATAAAATACGAGAGCCTCATTTCCAAGTTCTCCTTTTCGTTATGAACTGATGGTAAAACAACTGTGAAAAATTAATAGTGATGTCGTAAAGGAACACGTTTTTCCGTTTTGTGTAGTCCACTTTTTTACATTTCTGAATTGTTGATATACCGGCGCTTTAACTTGCCTGTCAAATGGTTCAAATGACTCTAAGCACTATGGGACTTAACATCTGAGGTCATCAGTCCCGTAGACTTAGAATTACTTATACCTAACTAACCTAAGGACGTCACACACATCCATACCCGAGACAGGATTCGAACCTGTGACGGTAGCAGCAGCGCGGTTCCAGACTGAAGCGCCTAGTACCGCTCGACCACAGCGGCCGGCTAACTTGCCTGTCACATTTCAGCTAAACACATCGACGTACGATCCCCTATAACGTGAGGGTAACTCTCGAATACTTGGAGCTGCGTGCTGACCATACCGTTAAAGGAAGAAATAGAGAGACGTGGCGATTCAAAGGCGAGAAGACACACCTCTTGTCGACGATGAAATCGACTTCGAATAATTTTATTCATTTCTCTGATTAACTCAAACAATCTGCAAGAAAATTAAATCCATTAGAGGACGACCACACGAAACTATAAAGGTTCTCAAACGAGGAATAAAAAAAATGGGAACATTCTTTCCTCCGACCGCGGGAAATGGGATTCCGATGTCCATTCGTAGCTATAGGCGGGAAATGAGAAAGAATTCTCCCAAGACAGTTGAGAGTTTTAATACTTGGTGCGTGATGGACGATCTGCAAGCAGCGATGAGAATTCTTTATTAAAAAATGAGAGGAGGGTGGAGGGGAATGGATCCATTGTGAAAGCCGGTGGATAATGTTTATTCTCCTGTGGTGCTGGAAATGGCTGGAGTGAAGGGTGAATTTTACGCTGGGGAATAGATTACGACAGGGCTGTTGATTCAGCCGCGGTCGCTTCATAAACGACAACAATTTAGCCTACCGATACCAAAAGTTCGCTTTAACCTGCCGTGGTATGTGACGACATACGTGCTCCAACAGAGATAGATTAGAACGCCTACAATATTTATTTTGCTTCTACACAAGTTTTTTTTGAAACGTAATTTGTGGTAACACTTCCGTTTTTAGGGTACACCGAGGTGTCAGTAACGGTAACAGATGACAAATTGGTTGTGAGCTGACGAAGCCACCGAATGTGATACAATGAGGATAAAGCCGTCAGCACACGGACCGTGCTGTTGAACGTTAACGTGGAGCGTGGCAAGTTCAACGTGCTGCTCAACGCTCAGGAACGATGCGACTCGTGCGTACGGTACGTGGGCCCCAACGTGGTATACGCGATCTCAACGCACTCCAGCGGCAGTTGAGGGATGCTTCTAGTTCGGAATCACACTGTTTACTCAACGGGAGCGCGTAAAATTCTATTAAAACGCACATTTCCTCCATCGTCCACGAAAAGAAAAGTACCATGTCCAATTAATAAGGACACAGGCTTATGGAAGTTCCATTACAAACAGTGCATTACAAATTTGGAATACTTCTCCGCATAAGATTTCATAATTCCCACATTTTAGTAAAAACCCCAAGGTCAGTGTTACTTGATCACTGTTCCTACGCAGTAGCAGAAACTTTGCAACATGTGAACTACGAAGCGTAAAAGAAAAAGGAACAAAATATCTTCATACAAGTAGCGCAAGCTGTCCTGTAGATTAAGCCAATCCAACAAAGTCACCCCTAAAAAAAAAAAAAGGTGAACTTATATTTACATAACATCAAATATTATAATATATGCTTATATTAAACTAATAATAAAGTATCAGAACCTAATAAAAACACGAATGTTAGGAAAAAAACTTCGGGCGAGTCAAGACGCGAACCACGACCTCGTTTTAAAACGCTTCACTGGTCAGTGACTTTACTCATTACGCTAAACCAACATCACACCTTACCCTTTGCTGAAATCCTTAATCGTAGATATGTTACTAACTGAAATTTAATTATAACAAATTGTACAAAGAAAAATACGTTTTGGGTCGATCTTCAGTGTGTCGTTGCCTTCAAAACGCCTACTCTCACAATACGCAAGTTACAATAATTCTTTTGCCACGAATATGATGTTTCCCAATATTTTATTGTAACGAATTACACAGTTAACAACGGGTTTTCCTGTGATTCTCAATTTGCTGGTGCTCAGAGATGGCATATATACATATAGGCTTGAAATGAATGCCAATATGGCGCCTCACAACTCTGTACTGAAGGGAGACGGAGTGCTTGTGACGTAGGTGGCGTTGTGTCATCTCATTGGTCAACGCTCAGACGCACGCTCAGAATATCTGACATGCTAGATATTGCTCTGCACGTTCGGAAAGACTCCCGAGCGTGCTATTCCACGCTATGACGTCAGAAACTCGGCACGCTCAACGCTCAACGTTCGGATGCACGGTCCGTGTGCCGACGGCTTAACTATGGACATGAAATGAGCGTTTGGCGTGATTGGCCGGGAGGCCCCTTACGGGACAGGTCCGGCCGCCTTGGTGCAGGTCTTGTTACATCCGACGCCACATTGGGCGACCTGCGCGCCGGATGGGGATGAAATTATGATGAGGACAACGCAACACCCGATCCCTGAGCGGAGAGAATCCCCGACCCAGCCGGGAATCGAACTCGCGCCCGTAGGACTGAAATACGTCACGCTGACCACTCAGGGTTGCTATAAAACACCCCTATTGCCGGCCGAAGTGGCCGTGCGGTTAAAGGCGCTGCAGTCTGGAACCGCAAGACCGCTACGGTCGCAGGTTCGAATCCTGCCTCGGGCATGGATATTTGTGATGTCCTTAGGTTAGTTAGGTTTAAGTAGTTCTAAGTTCTAGGGAACTAATGACCTCAGCAGTTGAGTCCCATAGTGCTCAGAGCCATTTGATTTTGAAACACCCCTATTATTGGATTGGCTTATTGGATTACATTGAGTGTAGCTGCTTATGTTAATTAATACTGGAGAACACGATGCACACGACTAGTATACAACACGATACAGATATTTAGCATTGCGGGGTCGCTAGTTGACGATGAGAACCAGTAGAGATAACATGTTGGTTGCTACGTTTCACTCGCTATTCCCAGTAGTCCCCGGCGTTTTGTATGTGATAACGACTGCCTGATTTAACGGGCCGGTTGAAGAGGGAAAGCGCGTCTGTCTGTTCGTTAAAGCAGGCACGTATGTGTCCAGCTCTGTGTAAACAGCCATTGTAATCCTGGAAAACGGGAGTGTCTACAGATACTCACCGAGAACAGAATGTTACTATAAACATTCTGGTTCATGTAAAAAAAGCCTCCAAAGTAGAAGTTTATATATATGCTGATTACTAACTTCAGCGAAGTTATATTGCCTCCTTCAGATATGTAAGTGTTACAAGTATGTTACAAGGTTCATATTTATCACACGGGGACTGATGACCTCAGATGTTCAAATGGCTCTGAGCACTATGGGACTTAACTGCCAATGTCATCAGTACCCTAGAACTTAGAACTACTTTAACCTAACTAACCTAAGGACATCACACAAATCCGTGCCCGAGGCAGGATTCGGAACTGCGACCGTAGCGGTCGCGCGGTTCCAGACTGTAGCGCCTAGAACCGCTCGGCCACCCCGGCCGGCACCTCAGATGTTAAGTCCCATAGTGCTCAGAGCCATTTGAACCATTTGAGCCACTTATCATACGTAATTTCGAAAACAAAATGTAACAGTTTTAGATACCATAAAATACGTCAACTGTAAAGGCCTTACGTCTGCCACATTGGCAACTGACGACTGAAAACATGAATGTAAAACGTGAAATTAAACATATTCCGTTAAAGAAAGCGGTAAAAAAAATTATGGTGACTTCACTGTCATGCACTAAAACAATGCTTACCTCATAGAAAATATACTCCCATGCAATACTAATTAAAGTAAAATAAAAGCCATAACTGTATCAGCAAGCCATAGACGTGTCAGATACATCAGATATAGCACTCCCACTGCAGTCAGATGTGTGTATGTTGATATCTCACAGAAAATATACTCTCATGCAATGCTAATTAAAGTAAAATAAAAGCCATAACTGTATCAGCAAGCCATAGAGGTGTCAGATACAGCACTCCCACTGCAGTCAGATGTGTGTATGTTGATATCTCACAGAAAATATACTCCCATGCAATACTAAAAAAAGTAAAATAAAAGCCATAACAGTATCAGCAAGACATAGAGGTGTCAGATACATCAGATATAGCACTCACACTGCAGTCAGATGTGTGTATGTTGATATCTCACAGAAAATATACTCCCATGCAATACTAAATAAAGTAAAATAAAAGCCATAACTGTATCAGCAAGCCATAGAGGTGTCAGATACATCAGATATAGCACTCCCACTGCAGTCAGATGTGTGTATGTTGATATCTCACAGAAAATATACTCCCATGCAATACTAAATAAAGTAAAATAAAAGCCATAACTGTATCAGCAAGCCATAGAGGTGTCAGATACATCAGATATAGCACTCCCACTGCAGTCAGATGTGTGTATGTTGATAAGCTACTCCGCAATGCTGGAAAGTTGTCGAAAGCATTACAATGTGCTACATAGTACCACGAGGTGGCAGGAATGTCCAAATAATCACATATAACGGAGGAACAATGTTAATCGGTATACAAGCTATCCCAAATTATTTACGTCAATAATAAGCTTATAAAGTTATTGCAAACATTATAGAGAATGCAGTAATTTTTTTCTTATCGAAAACCATGTAGTGGAAAAATTTACATTTTCGTCATGTAGCAAAAGACGTGCCAAGGAATAATACGATAATACAGTTTGAAGTCAAATTACAGTGACATCAATATATAACATGTTAAGATACCAGACATACTATTACAATATCTTCGAGATGATAGGAGAAATGTACGAGGAGTATAATATAATATTGATAATATGCACAAAGGCAAGACTATGATTACCAGTGGTCAACGTTTCATACCAGATACAGCAAGATAGTAATAGTAGCAACAGACCAATATTACCCCATGTGAAAAGATCCTTAACAAATGTATTAAATCTCTTAACAAAATTACATCGTAAGCTGTTTTAAAGCATGATACATCTCACGAAAGTCTTAACTGGGCTGCACCTATTTTGGCTCATGTTCACTGCAATCTTAATGAGTAGGCCCAAGTCATGGTGTGAACATCAGCCCCAAAACGTCATAGAACCACATCTTTTCCGAACTTTATACCTGCCACACGTGGTGGATAAAATATTTATTTGGGAATTCGGTACACTCGCGTCTTCACCATTTGGAAAGAGGCAAAAAGCAACTCGACAGACCACACAAGATGCCTCCCCTCAGCTACTGTCCAGTTACGTTGTTTTCTCCGCTGAAGACCTGCAGTTTTATGTGCCGCAGTGAGAAATACAGTGTGGGGAAAATAAAAGTGACCGGGAGAACAGAACTCCAGCGTACAAACAGACACAGCGGAGGAAAGGAAATACAAAACTAACTTGACTAGCAGATGCTGAAAGCGACCACCATTCAACTCTTGGCACTTTTGGGTCAGGAAGTTTCTGAGGGCGGATCGTAGCTGGACTCCCAGAATTGCAGTAATCACATCCGAAATGTTCCTGAAGACGTTTAGGGTTGTTGCGATGCACCTTAGACCTGACGGCTTCCCAAACAAAGTGATGGCTCAATGACAAATCAGGTGGCCAGGCTGCTCTCTGCTAACAACGCTGTCAGGGGTGAAGATTGTGTAAATGTGCTCCAAGTTCCGGCTGACTATATGGGCAGCAGTTCCATCCCGTTGGAAGTAACTGTAGGTGTTTTCCTCCTCCGTTAATGCTGCCACAAATTCACGCCCAATCGTATCCACTCATGCGGTGCACTTTTATTTGCCAAGCCCTGTATTACGTCCGGTGAGTTTATATGGAGATGCGGAAGTGTTTTAGGACTTACTATCGAGAAAGCTGCGATTCAGGAGGAAGATACGGAGGAAGAAAGTGGGCCGTGCGGCTCTAAGATGAAGCTGGGATATCGGCGCAGGGAAGAGATGATCAACTGCTCAGTTGGTTACAAGTTTTTGCGGGCTAGAGACACGGTCATCAAGCTGCAGACGTCAGGAGTTACTACGTGCGTAATCGGCACTGTGGAAAGCCTTGACAAGGAAGGAGCGAGCAAGTCCCTTCCCTGGCAGAAATAAAAGAAGTACTGCTTGCTTACGTCAGTGCGGTGTGTGTCCGTGTGTGTGGGAAGCAGGTGCAGAGAGGACATGCGGCCAATCAATCTACGTAGAATGCTTCGTCGCGGCCGTCACAGGTAACGCTCAATCCATCTACATTTCTTCCTATTTATTTGGCATTACGAGTAGCTGCACAAGTTTGCTATCAATAAACATAGCTACAATGCACACAGAACGGAACAAAATAATACAGAAATGCATATTTACAAGTACTGAAAGCTCAAACCGTCACAGCCACGTCCACTATATTTTTGCAACAATTAGATTAAAAGGCAGTTAAAATTGTGTTGAGGTACAGTTCACACTATCCCTGAAATATCTTTAGAAACGAGCTAGTACACCAAAAAACCTACAGATTGTGCGCAGTACTTTTAAGGAACTTAATAATCATTTATAAAGACCGATGTCTTTGGTAAACAAAAGAGAAGTAGCCGATGAATGGAAGTGGTATCCCATACACAGCAATGTCTTCAGAAAGTCCAACAGTTGGCAGTCAAATTTGGGACTCATGAACAAAATGTGGTTGACATCAGCTTATGATTCGGGATCACACTCACATGCCAGCGAAACGTAAACGTTGATCCGATGTCGATGTTGAGGAAAAGAGGTGTGATTGAAGAGAAGTCGCCGACCGCGGTGGTCTCGCGGTTCTAGGCGCTCAGTCCGGAACCGCGCGACCGCTACGGTCGCAGGTTCGAATCCTGCCTCGGGCATGGATGTGTGTGATGTCCTTAGGTTAGTTAGGTTTAAGTAGTTCTAAGTTCTAGGGGACTGATGACCAAAGATGTTAAGTGCCATAGTGCTCAGAGCCATTTTTGAAGCGAAGTCGTAAGATGGTAGAAATCGTGGATCGGTCCAAATGAGTCCTCATCAACCACGGCTGTGAAGGAATCCGAGGATGGAACACTGCGTAATAACCGCCTTCCCTTTGCTGCCAAACGTTCCACATTATTGGTTTGCGTCACCCTTGACCTCACGCAAGTCGTCTGTGTAAGGTAATTCCAGATCCAGAACAGTGTCCATAGATGTCGCTTGTTTGGCTAATGCATCCACTTCCTCATTATATACGATACCTGCGTGGGAAGGCACCCAAAGCAAATAGATTGTCCGCCCCATCCGTGTGCTGCGATTATATTCCGAAACGACTTCCAGGATACAGCTGAGGGTTGTTTCGTTCCATCTCCGGTGTTGAATATTTTGAAGGACGCTTTGAGAGTCGACGCTTTGAGAGTCAGACAAAATTAATATCGTGGGGAAGCGAGAGACAAACTTAGGAGCTTCCAGAAGTGCCACTCTCTCCGCTGTAAATATACACTGAAGAGCCAAAGAAACTGGTACATCTGCCTAATATCGTGCAGGGCCCCGCGAGCAAGCAGAAGTGCCGCAACACGACGTGGCATGGACTCGACTAATGTCTGAAGTAGCGCTGAAGGGAATTGAAACCATGAATCCTGCAGAGCTGTCCATAAATCCGTAAGAGTACGAGGGGGTAGAGATCGCTTCTGAACAGTAAGTTGCATTGCATCCCAGATATGCTCAATAATGCTCATGTCTGGGGAGTCTGACGGCCACTCTGTAGCAATTCTGGACGTGTGAGGTTTCGCCTAGTGCTGATGGAATTGCCCAGTCTGTCGGAATGCACAATGGACATGAAAAGATGCAGGTGATCAGGCAGGATGCTTACGTACATGCCAGCTGTCAGAGTCTTATCTCGACGTGTCAGGGGTCCCATATCACTCCAACTGCACACGTCCCGCGCGATCACAATGCCTCCAACAGCTTGAACAGTCCCCTGCCGATATGCAGGGTCCATGGATTTATGAGGTTGTTTCCATCCCGTACACGTCCATCCGCTTGATACAATTTGAAACGAGACTCGTCCGACCAGGCAACATGTTTCGAGTCATCAACAGTGTAATGTCGATGTTGACGGACCCAGGCGAGGCGTAGAACTTTGTGTCGTGCCGTCATCGAGGGCACACGAGTGAGCCTTCGGGCCATGTCTCAGAGATGTCCTTTCTTCCAGCAGTGCTAGTTCTGCAAGGTTCGCAGGAGAGCTTCTGTGAAGTTTGGAAAGTAGGAGACGAGGTACTGGCAGAATTGAAGCTGTGAGGAGGGGGTGTGAATCGTGCTTGGGTAGCTCAGTTGGTAGAGCGCTTGCCCACGAAAGGTAAAGGTCCGGAGTTCGAGTCTCTCTCCGGCACACAGTTTTCATCTGCCAGGAAGTTTCAGATTTGTGGTGATGCAGATTAATGTTCCACATTTAAATGAACAAGTCAGTCAGAAACTTCAACTATCACGATAGTCCTACTCTATAGTGTTGACTCTGTAGGTGAGGTCTCGAACTGAGTCAGAGCTCTTGATTTCTCGACACTATATTGACCTCAGGGTGAGGTCTCTGCTGTTGCTGAGAGGGAAAAAATGGTTCAAATGGCTCTGAGCACTATGGGACGTAACTACTGTGGTCATCAGTCCCCTAGAACTTAGAACTACTTAAACCTAACTAACCTAAGGACATCACACACATCCATGCCCGAGGCAGGATTCCAACCTGCGACCGTAGCGGTCACGCGGTTCCAGACTGTAGCGCCTATAACCGCACGGCCACTCCGGCCGGATGCTGAGAGGGAAACACGACCTTCTGAGTGCCTCCCATATGTCTTCATGGATTGCAGCGAGCCCTCTCTAATGTCTGTGGTACCAACTCCTGTTGGCAACTTTGGTGTGGCAACACTATCTCTGTACTATAGTCCGCAGCTCGTGGTCGTGCGGTAGCGTTCTCGCTTCCCGCGCCCGGGTCCCCGGGTTCGATTCCCGGCGGGGTCAGGGATTTTCTCTGGCTCGTGATGACTGGGTGTTGTGTGATGTCGTTAGGTTAGTTAGGTTTAAGTAGTTCTAAGTTCTAGGGGACTGATGACCTCAGCAGTTAAGTCCCATAGTGCTCAGAGCCATTTGAACCATTTTTCCGTGTGATACCACAAAGGTACCTCATGCCTACCTTTTGGAAATATTGTAATCCAGTCATCCTCTTTATATTTTAAAATATTGTAAAAATTATTTATTGTTTGTAACGAATTCTTCTACAATATTCCATAAATGTTTTAAAATTTTCAGTTAAATTTAACTCAAAAATTTAAATGTTAGAAGTAGATGTCACTTTCCTGGGTGAATATCATATTCAATAATTTCAGTACCAGGACCCTTTTTACAGATCAGTATCTCTTCAAAAAGTAAGGTGTGAGTAGAAGTCAACAACAGTTCACGAAATAAGCGTTTTTTTAAATTTTTTTGTGGCAATCATATAATACCCACCTCTCAGTTGGTTGTACACGTTACTAAAAATGCCTCAACATAACGTGGCGTGGACTCGACTAATGTCTGAAGCAGTACTGGAGGGAACTGACACCATGAATCGTGCAAGGCTGTCCATAAATCCGTAACAGTACGAGGGGGTGGAGATCTCTTCTGAACAGCACATTGCAAGGAATCCCAGATATGCTCAATAATGTCCTTGTCTGCGGGGTTTGTTAGGCACCGGAGGTGTTTAAACTCAGAACAGTGTTCCTGGAACCACTCTGTAGCAATTTTGGACATGTGGGGTATCGCATTGACATGCTGGAATTGCCCAAGTACGTCGAAATACACAGTGGACATGAATGCACGAAAGTGATCAGACAGGACGCAACATATATCGAGTCATGAACAGTCCAGTGTTGGTGTTGGCGGGCCTAGGTGAGACGTAAAGATTCGTGTTGTGCAGTCATCAAGGGTACTCGAGTGGGCCTTCGGCTCCGAAAGTCCATATCGATGATGTTTGTTGAATGGTTCGCAAGCTGACATTGTTGATGGCCCAACATTGAAATACGGAGCAATTTGCGAAATGGCTGTACTTCTGCCGATTTGATCGATTCTCTCCAGTCGTCGTTGGTCCCGTTCTTGCAGGATCTTTTTCCGGCCGCAGCGATGTCGGAGATTTAATGTTTTACCGGATTCCTGATATGCACGATACACTGGTGAAATGGTCGTACGGGAAATTCCCCACTTCATCGCTACCTCGGAGATACTATGTCCTATCGCTCGTACGCCGGCTATGCCACCATATTCCTAGTCACTTAAATCTTGATAACCTGTCATTGTAGTTGCAGCACCCGATCTAACAACCGCCAGACACTTGTTGTCTTACATAGGCGTTGCCGACTGCAGCGCCGTACTTTGCCAGTTTACATATCTCTGTATTTGAAGTCGCATGCTATAACAGTTTATTTGGTCTAGAAGCGCTTGGGAGCAGTTGGAAACACTATCTGATCAAAATTATCCGAACAGCTATTACTGGCCACTGATGTGGGGTGTGTCAGCCCTTCGCTTCTATGATGGGCTGAACTATGCTGGGAGCACTTTCAGTTAGGTGTCTGAATTTCTGTGGAAGAATGCCAGACCATCTTTCCTGAAGAGCCGAAACCAGAGAACGTACTCATATTGGACGCTGGGTATGGATCGAAGTCGACATTCCGAACCATGCCAACGGTATTCCACTGGGTGCAGGCTGGGACTCTGGGTTGGCCAGTCCACTTCATGGATGTTATCGTGCACGAATCATTGCCTCGCACGTGCAGCTTTATGACAAGGTCCGTTGCTGTACTGATACAATCATCTCCTGCTCGTCACGTGCTCCTTGATTCATCATTCACGTATCATTTTGCTCCCAAGGTGGAAGAATTTCTTCATTTCGTCTGTTTCGTGGCCATCATATTTGCTGTTAAATTTGTAACTATTGTTACTTGTTACTCGTGGTTACTTACGTCTTTCTTCGGTTCACTATCAATCTATAGCGTGAGCTCAGCAGACTGTTCATTCCATTCAGCAGATACTACTGTTTTTCCCTACTTAAATATCTTCAACATGAGTTCCAGTACAGCACTTGTGGCTGCCGCATCGCGGTCGCGAAGTGGGGCCGAGGCAGTTCCAAATAAGTTTTATAGTCTTGAGAGGTGGCATGAGCCCCCTCTCATATTTATACCTTACGATTTTTCTCTCTAATTGCATCCAGTGAAAAGTCGCTATTCCTTCACACGCGGACTTCCCACACAGCATCTCTCGTCACCCGGTTGGTCTGGTGACAGGCGGGCTCGGCTGATATGGAAAGGGTTAAGCCGACGGGTGTGAGGAAGTCGAGTGAATGCTTTGCAGACGCCGACATTGTCAAAAGACACGCCCGGAGGGGTCTGAAGTAGCGGCTGGGCTAGAGGTTCCGTTACTTCGCAGAAACTTAGCGAAAACACTTTCTGGCGGGCTACCAGCGAGGCGTGGGAATGACTTGTGTACCCAGGCAGTTGTGGCGGGAAAATTCCCGCGCTTTCTGCAAAATAGTAACTGTGATTGGCTTGCTCAGGGCATAGCTCCGTGACGTAGCAAAATCAGCGCAGAAATTGGCGCCAAGAATCTCCATTGGTGGAATGGTAGTGCTCCGGCAATAGAGGGGAATTTTCCGCCGGTTTTCGAGTTGCTGATTGGAACGTTTAACCACGGCCACTGTCGTGGGGACGGGAATGTTGTGTGTTCGGCCTGTACGGGTGCTCTAGGTAGTCGGCTCTCGCCTTTCGATCGAGGACGTCGAAGTAACCAGCTATCGCCTCCGGTACGCCAGATCGTGTTCTGGCAGTTAAGAAGACAGTTTGGTAATGTATGTCCGCAGCACCGGCAGATAGGGATTTTCCTAGGTGATAATCAGAGCTCAGCAGAGTGCGCCTGTTCGTCTTTTTCTAACTTTGTTCTGTCTTGAGTAGCAGCAATTAATGTTGGGTTAGCTGTGTGTCTCTCTTAAGATTTGAGTGGCAAGGAATTGGCTCCACATACCACTTCGTCTTAAACCTCACAATCTAGTTTAGGGACAACTTCACCTTCATAGCGTTTGTTTGAGTATCCAATTTGAGCCAATTTGATGTATTGTAAATGTTTCATGTGTTTTTGTTTATTATTTTGGGTTTAGTCTTAATAAATCATATTGTTATTTTGGACAGAACTTTCATTCTGTTAATCGGTACAGCAACCCTATCATTCCTCACTATGTTAATGAAACCTTCGTTTATTTAACTTATTTATCAAATTAAATTATTGCAGGTGCCAAACTCTCTTCTACTCCACTGGCAGGGTTGATTAGAGTCAGTTCGCGTATTTTTTTTAATCCTTGTGCAACAGCAAAAGGCGGAGTTAGAATAGGGGGGGGGGGCTTAGAGCATCATTTACATATGTAGATTCTAGAAGAATTTAGTGTTAAATACACTGCTAGCCCCGGCACCTCGCAGTCTGACGACAATTTATTGGATTTGTATTTTAAGCTTGACGATGTCCACTATGGACAAACGGTTGTAACTGTTATTCTGAAGAAGGTTGGACTATCCCGACTGAAATCGAGGTAAATTCTAGGCAAACGGTGCAACTGAGGCTGTTGATTATTAAAATTAAAATTAAGTCTTCCCTACGTTCACTCAAGGTAGCAATGTCAGCAACGAATCTTATTATTGATTCAGTTCCACAACTTTATTTAAATTCTTTAAAGCCTTTATTAATGGTTCTGTCAACAGTTGCAATTATTTATTAGACGACTAATTTCGAGCACTTACAGGCCACTGAGCCTGCTCTGACAGCGCCTAATCTTAATAGCAAACATTGAGTGGCAACGCCTGCTCTACAAATGTTGGCAGGATGAATGCCACAGTCCAAGTCACAATCAAACTGAACATTTATACTGCACCTGTTGGCAGACCCACTAATAAACGCTTTGAGAAATCTTCTTATTGATATTCTTTCAATTGTAACGTCACACCTGAACGATTCTTTTAATTTCGCCATTCCTTCTTAATAGATAGGCTGAACAGTACGGGCGAAAGACTATATTCCTCTCTTATACCCTTTCTCGTCCGAGGGCTTCGTTCTTGGTATTCCGTTCTTGTTTTGCCCATGAATCTACATTTAATTAGAGGTAATATCTTCCAGGTTGTTTTGGCAACGTCATGTTGTTTTCCAGGTTTTCTTGTTACGTGATCAAAGTTCCGGCCCCTCTGCTGTAATACTCTTCAGGATTTTCTGTTGTCCGCTGTTAGCTCAAACTCTGAAAGACCAGCATCGCTTTCGCTTGTAGAAGAGAGCTTTCCAACTCTTGTTTTGGAGAAAGAGTGGATGAAATTTTACCAACGATTTTTGGTGGGTCGTCGTAGTTGGATCGGTAGCGATAACAGGCAGCGAAAGATAGGGGGAAGGTTTACCAAAATAATTTTGTCGTGACGCAGAGGTGGCTTCCCGTTGGTTGTCTTTGTCCCTAGCGCACCGTTCCTGGGTATTTGCTACCTCTATGGCGATAAATAGCTACCTGTATGACGATAAATAGTTTAGACAACAAGAAAATAGAAGCTTTCGAAATGTGGTGCTACAGAAGAATGCTGAAGGTTAGATGGGTAGATCACATAACTAATGAGGAGGTATTGAATAGGATTGGGGAGAAGAGGAGCTTGTGGCACAACTTGACGAGAAGAAGGGATCGGTTGGTAGGACATGTTATGAGACATCGAGGGATCACCAATTTAGTATTGGAGGGCAGCGTGGAGGGTAAAAATCGTAGAGGGAGACCAAGAGATGAATACACTAAGCAGCTTCAGAAGGATGTAGGCTGCAGTAGGTACTGGGAGATGAAGAACCTTGCACAGGATAGAGTAGCATGGAGAGCTGCATCAAATCAGTCTCAGGACTGAAGACCACAACAACAATATGACGGGGAGCTGCCGTACCCGACTGTATGAGAAGAAACCGAAGAGCAACATGATGTTGCCGAACATTCCAGAAGATTTTACTTTTAACGACAACGGCGCGGAAATCTTGGAGACTTACGCAGATTTTATTAGTTAGGAAGGTTTCATGGCCATCGAGTAGCTCACAGATTTTTGCTGCTTTGGAAGCGACCGCCTGGGTCGAAGAAGCGCCGGTGGTCCTTATTTCTGGACCTTGCAGATTCGGTCGCTGCTTCTAAAGTTGCCACTGGAAGTTCTCCACCTCAACAGGTGCTCACGGCAGATGTTTGAGGCGCTGCCAGAGTCACGTTCCGCCCCCAAATTAACTCGCAAAGTAAGCCCCGAGCCATGGAGAATGTCGCAAATAGTGACATACTGTCCACGGAGATAAACGCTCACAACACCAATGGGTCCTTGTTGCGACTAGGCAAAGTACAATCGTCCGGCCACAACTGTGGGTTTATGACTGTGGCTTCATGTGATTGCTCGGTCAGGTGGTACATTCAACTAGAGCACACGAATCAATAGTTCACATTACTACATAAATGATTTTTTGCCTCGGGACTGCTTGTTAAGTTACGGATATTACTGACTACTGAAGCATCATTAGATGTAAAGATTTACAGACTGTTCTGTTACAAAATGAAATTTTCACTCCGCGACGGTGTGTGTGCTGATATGAAACTTCCTGGTAGATTAAAACCGTGCTCCGGACCGAGACTCGAACTCGGGATCTTTGTCTTCCACGGAAAAGTGCTCTACCGAATGAGCTACCCAAGCACGACTCACGTCCTGCTTTAATTGCATAAATACCTCGTCTCCTACTTTCCAAACTTCACAGACGCTCTCCTGCGAAATTGGAGAACTAACACGCCTGGAAGTAAGGATATTGCCGAGACTCCGCTGCAGCGTGAAAATTTCATTCTGGAAACATCCCCCACGCTGTTGCAAAGTCATGTCTCCGAGATGTCCTTTCTTCCAGCAGTGCTAGTTCTGCAAGGTTCGCAGGAGAGCTTCTGTGAAGTTTGGAAAGTAGGAGACGAGGTACTGGCAGAATTGAAGCTGTGAGGAGGGGGTGTGAGTCGTGCTTGGGTAGCTCAGTTGGTAGAGCGCTTGCCCACGAAAGGTAAAGGTCCGGAGTTCGAGTCTCGCTCCGGCACACAGTTTTCATCTGCCAGGAAGTTTCAGATTTGCGGTGATGCAGATTAATGTTCCACATTTAAATGAACAAGTCAGTCAGAAACTTCAACTATCACGATAGTCCTACTCTATGGTGTTGACTCTGTAGGTGAGGCCTCGAACTGAGTCAGAGCTATTGATTTGACCTCAGGGTGAGGGCTCTGCTGTTGCTGAGAGGGAAGCACGAACTTCTGAGTGCCTCCCATATGTCTTCATGGATTGCAGCGAGCCCTCTCTAATGTCTGTGGCACCAACTCTTGTTGGCAACTTTGGTGTGGCAACACTATCTCTGTACGATAGTCCGCAGCTCGTGGTCGTGCGGTAGCGTTCTCGCTTCCCGCGCCCGGCTCCCCGGGTTCGATTCCCGGCGGGGTCAGGGATTTTCTCTGGCTCGTGATGACTGGGTGTTGTGTGATGTCGTTAGGTTAGTTAGGTTTAAGTAGTTCTAAGTTATATGGGACTGATGACCTCAGCAGTTAAGTCCCATAGTGCTCAGAGCCATTTGAACCATTTTTTCCGTGTGATACCACAAAGGTACCTCATGCTTACCTTTTGGAAATATTGTAATCCAGTCATCCTCTTTATATTTTAAAATATTGTAAACATTATTTATTATTTGTAACGAATTCTTCTACAATATTCCATAAATGTTTTAAAATTTTCAGTTAAATTTAACTTAAAAATTTAAATGTTAGAAGTAGATGTCACTTTCCCGGGTGAATATCATATTCAATATTTTCAGTATCAGGACCCTTTTTACAGATCAGTATCTCTTCAAAAAGTAAGCTGTGAGTAGAAGTCAACAACAGTTCACGAAATTTGCGTTTTTTAAAATTTTTTGGTGGCAATCATATAATACCCACCTCTCAGTTGGTTGTACACGTTACTAAAAATGCCTCAACATAACGTGGCGTGGACTCGACTAATGTCTGAAGCAGTGCTGGAGGGAACTGACACCATGAATCGTGCAAGGCTGTCCATAAATCCGTAACAGTACGAGGGGGTGGAGATCTCTTCTGAACAGCACATTGCAAGGAATCCCAGATATGCTCAATTATGTCCTTGTCTGCGGGGTCTGTTAGGCACCGGAGGTGTTTAAACTCAGAACAGTGTTCCTGGAACCACTCTGTAGCAATTTTGGACATGTGGGGTATCGCATTGACATGCTGGAATTGCCCAAGTACGTCGAAATACACAGTGGACATGAATGCACGGAAGTGATCAGACAGGACGCAACATATATCCAGTCATGAACAGTCCTGTGTTGGTGTTGGCGAGCCTAGGTAAGACGTAAAGATTCGCGTTGTGCAGTCATCAAGGGTACGCGAGTGTGCCTTCGGCTCCGAAAGCCCATATCGATGATGTTTCGTTGAATGGTTCGTACGCTGACACTTGTTGATAGCCCAGCATTGTAATCTGCAGCAATTTTCGGCAGGGTTGCACTTCTGTTACGTCGAACGATTCTCTTCAATCGTCGTTGGTCCCCTTCTTGCAAGATCTTTTCTCCGGCCGCAGCGGTGTCGTAGATTTAATGTTTTACCGGATTTCTGTTCTGATACACACGGCACACTCGTGAAATGGCCGTACGGGAAAATACCCGCTTCATCTCTACCTCGGAGATGTTGTGTCCCATCGCTCGTGGGCCGACTAGAACAGCACGTTCAAACTTAATTACATTCTGATAACATGACATTGTAGCAGTAGTAACCGATCTGACAACTGCGCCAATCACTCGTTGTCTTACATAGTCGTTGCCGTCCTCAGCGCCGTGTTGTGTCTGTTTACATATCTCTGTACTGGAATACGCATGCCTATACCAGTTTCTCTGGCGCTTCAGTGTATTATACACTCCTGGAAATTGAAATAAGAACACCGTGAATTCATTGTCCCAGGAAGGGGAAACTTTATTGACACATTCCTGGGTTCAGATACATCACATGATCACACTGACAGAACCACAGGCACATAGACAGAGGCAACAGAGCATGCAGAATGTCGACACTAGTACAGTGTATATCCACCTTTCGCAGCAATGCAGGCTGCTATTCTCCCATGGAGACGATCGTAGAGATGCTGGATGTAGTCCTGTGGAACGGCTTGCCATGCCATTTCCACCTGTCGCCTCAGTTGGACCAGCGTTCGTGCTGGACGTGCAGACCGCGTGAGACGACGCTTCATCCAGTCCCAAACATGCTCAATGGGGGACAGATCCGGAGATCTTGCTGGCCAGGGTAGTTGACTTACACCTTCTAGAGCACGTTGGGTGGCACGGGATACATGCGGACGTGCATTGTCCTGTTGGAACAGCAAGTTCCCTTGCCGGTCTAGGAATGGTAGAACGATGGGTTCGATGACGGTTTGGATGTACCGTGCACTATTCAGTGTCCCCTCGACGATCACCAGTGGTGTACGGCCAGTGTAGGAGATCGCTCCCCACACCATGATGCCGGGTGTTGGCCCTGTGTGCCTCGGTCGTATGCAGTCCTGATTGTGGCGCTCACCTGCACGGCGCCAAACACGCATACGACCATCATTGGCACCAAGGCAGAAGCGACTCTCATCGCTGAAGACGACACGTCTCCATTCGTCCCTCCATTCACGCCTGTCGCGACACCACTGGAGGCGGGCTGCACGATGTTGGGGCGTGAGCGGAAGACGGCCTAACGGTGTGCGGGACCGTAGCCCAGCTTCATGGAGACGGTTGCGAATGGTCCTCGCCGATACCCCAGGAGCAACAGTGTCCCTAATTTGCTGGGAAGTGGCGGTGCGGTCCCCTACGGCACTGCGTAGGATCCTACGGTCTTGGCGTGCATCCGTGCGTCGCTGCGGTCCGGTCCCACGTCGACGGGCACGTGCACCTTCCGCCGACCACTGGCGACAACATCGATGTACTGTGGAGACCTCACGCCCCACGTGTTGAGCAATTCGGCGGTACGTCCACCCGGCCTTCCGCATGCCCACTATACGCCCTCGCTCAAAGTCCGTCAACTGCACATACGGTTCACGTCCACGCTGTCGCGGCATGCTACCAGTGTTAAAGACTGCGATGGAGCTCCGTATGCCACGGCAAACTGGCTGACACTGACGGCGGCGGTGCACAAATGCTGCGCAGCTAGCGCCATTCGACGGCCAACACCGCGGTTCCTGGTGTGTCCGCTGTGCCGTGCGTGTGATCATTGCATGTACAGCCCTCTCGCAGTGTCCGGAGCAAGTATGGTGGGTCTGACACACCGGTGTCAATGTGTTCTTTTTTCCATTTCCAGGAGTGTATAAGAGAGAATTTCACTATCTCTTTTACTGCGCTAAATAAGATGATAGGCTTTTATCCTATTTATGAGGTATCAGACCACTCCTTTTTAATGTACAACAATTTTACAACACTTCTGTTCATATCATCATTAACAATATGAACGAACCTGTCCAACAAATAAAAGTCGTGGTTTGGAGTTTGAATAGGATTAAGAAATCAACTTACTCTCAATTTGCCCCCCACCCTATTCGAAAATAACAAAAATATGATAAGAAAGCCGGCAGATGTGGCCGAGCGGTTCTAGGCGCTTGAGTCTGGAACCGCGCGACCGCTACGGTCGCATGTTGGAATCCTGCCTCGGGCATGGCTGTGTGTGATGTCCTAGGGGAACGATGACCTCCGATGTTAAGTCTCATAGTGCTCAGAGCCATTTGAACCATATGATAAGAAATGAATCACCAGCACTATTTTCTTTCGTCCTCGTGCAGAACGGCTATTTACGGGTTTGGCGTGGTTAGTTCAAGGGGTGACCAATGGCCTTGCCGCAGTAGTACCACCGGCTCCCGTCAGATCACCGAAGTTAAGCGCTGTCGGGCTGGGCTAGCACTTGGTTGGGTGACCATCAGGTCTTCCGAGCGCTGTTGGCAAGCGGGGTGCACTCAGCCCTTGTGAGTCACTTGATTGGGAAGCAGCGGCTCCGGTCTCGTAAACTGGTATGCGGCTGGTAGGTCGGTGTGCTGACCACACGCCTCTCCATATCCGCATCCAGTGACGCCTTGGCTGAGGGTGACACGGCGGCCGGTCGGGACCGTCGGACCTTTATAGCCTGTTGGGGCGGAGTTTAGTTTAAGATTAAGGTGTGGTCGGGTGGCGTCCTGCCGCCACCCTAGTAAGTCGCCTCCTCCCCTCTCCTCTCCATATCTGCATCCACTGATGCCTTGGCTGAGGATGACATGGCGGCCGGTCGGAACCGTCGGACCTTCATAGCCTGTTGGGGCGGAGCTTAGTTTAAGATTAAGGTGTGGTCGGGTGGCGTCCTGCCGCCACCCTAGTAACTCGCCTCCTCCCCTCCCCTCTCCATATCAGCACCCACTGATGCCTTTTCTGAGGATGACACGGCGGCCGGTCGGAACCGTCAGCCCTTCATAGCCTGTTCGGGCGGAGTTCAGTTTTAGTTTAAGGGGTGGTTGGATGGAGTCTTTCTGCCACCCTATTAACTCGCCCCCTCCCTTCCCTCACACTTCGGTCTGGACGAATATATGCACCCCATCTGACTGCGTGTAGTGTTCATCGTGTGAATGTGAGCGAATGTTCACTAAATGTTGGCGAATCGTGCGTCTGAGATGGAGGTTGGGTAGCAGCTCGATATTCACCTCGTGGGCTGTGGGAAACCACGGAAAAAATGTTAGTGAAATCTTATGGGACTTCACTGCTAAGATCATCAGTCCCTAAGCTTACACACTACTTTACCTAAATTATCCTAATGACAAACACACACGCCCATGCCCAAGGGAGGACGCGAACCTCCACCGGGACCAGCCGCACAGTCCAGGACTGCAGCGCCCTAGACCGCTCGGCTAATCCCGCGCGGCGAAACCGCGGAATAACCACTTCGAGACCAGCCGGAGCATCTACATCTACATTTCTACTCCGCAAGCCACCCAACGGTGTGTGGCGGAGGGCACTTTACGTGCCACTGTCATTACCTCCCTTTCCTGTTCCAGTCGCGTATGGTTCGCGGGAAGAACGACTGTCTAAAAGCCTCCGTGCGCGCTCGAATCTCTCTAATTTTACATTCGTGATCTCCTCGGGAGGTATAAGTAGGGGGAAGCAATATATTCGATACCTCATCCAGAAACGCACCCTCTCGAAACCTGGCGAGCAAGCTACACCGCGATGCAGAGCGCCTCTCTTGCAGAGTCTACCACTTGAGTTTGTTAAACATCTCCGTAACGCTATCACGGTTACCAAATAACCCTGTGACGAAACGCGCCGCTCTTCTTTGGATCTTCTATATCTCCTCCGTCAACCCGATCTGGTACGGATCCCACACTGATGCGCAATACTCAAGTATAGGTCGAACGAGTGTTTTGTAAGCCACCTCCTTTGTTGATGGACTACATTTTCTAAGGACTCTCCCAATGAATCTCAGCCTGGTACCCGCCTTACCAACAATTAATTTTATATGATCATTCCACTTCAAATCGTTCCGCACGCATACTCCCAGATATTTTACAGAAGTAACTGCTACCAGTGTTTGTTCTGCTATCATATAATCATACAATAAAGGATCCTTCTTTCTATGTATTCGCAATACATTACAATTGTCTATGTTAAGGGTCAGTTGACACTCCCTGCACCAAGTGCCTATCCGCTGCAGATCTTCCTGCATTTCGCTACAATTTTCTAATGCTGCAACTTCTCTGTATATTACAGCATCATCCGCGAAAAGTCGCATGGAACTTCCGACACTATGTCGACGTCGGCGTTTATCCGCCGGGCGGGTTCGATCCAGGGCTACGATTTAACACCCACAGCTACTCGTGCGAGCCCCATTGCTGAATAAGCTGTTAAACGTGTTATTGTCCACGCAACAGTTGCAACAATATGATTATTTTCAGTTTAATTGATTCAAATAAAATACCAATTTGCTTTCCTACATATGCGAGCATTTCCCCTCAGCACTGACTCCACGTCTCGTTAACCCGACGCTGTGGGAACTTGTGCCCTGCGGCAAAAACTTGCCAGCCACGTCGCCTCTCCTTGCAGAGCGTATAAAAAGCACTCGCCAGAGTGGCAAAGTGCAGTCTGACGTTGCTGACGCCGCTGCCTGTGGAAGTTGCCGTCAACCCGGCGTGCCTGAAATAGGCGAGGCCAAGGGCAGCGGACGCGGGTCATGTCCAGCAACCTGCCGAGCACGGCTGCGTCGCCATGGGGGCTCACAGATTGCACATAGAAACTGTTTCGTTATGTGGTGTCACCGCCAGACACCACACTTGCTTTAAATCGGCCGCGGTCCATTAGTACATGTCGGACCCGCGTGTCGCCACTGTCAGTAATTGCAGACCGAGCGCCACCACACGGCAGGTCTAGAGAGACGTACTAGGACTCGTCCCAGTTGTACGACGACTTTGCTAGCGACTACACTGACGAAGCCTTTCTCTCATTTGCCGAGAGACAGTTAGAATAGCCTTCAGCTAAGTCCATGGCTACGACCTAGGAAGGCGCCATTAACCACTTCTATAGAGAGTCTCACTTGTATCATCCAGAACGCTGTATACAAATGATGGATTAAAGTTAAGTATTCCAGCAGCTACGTACTTTTCTTTATAGCATTCATTACGTATCCTGTTTCAAACTTAAGCAAGCCTGCGTGAATTAAACGCGTGCCTTTCGGTTATCCGTCACTGTGGACTGGCTGTCTTGTCAGTCCACTACACGTTACACACACACATAAAGAAAACGTGCACGCGGAATGCACATCACGTTAATACCTTGTAATGCTCTGATAAGCCAGCCGGTGTGGCCGAGCGGTTCTGGGCGCTACAGTCTGGAACCACGCGACCGCTACGGTCGCAGGTTCGAATCCTGCCTTGGGCATGGATGTGTGTGATGTCCTTAGGTTAGTTAGGTTTAAGTAGTTCTAAGTCTAGGGCACTGATGACCTCAGACGTTAAGTCCCATAGTGCTCAGAGCCATTTGAACCATTTTTGCTCTGATTATGTACTCAATTCGACGACGAGGAGTGTCCTCAAACCAAACAAAATTGGGGGTACTATTAAATTTCTGCTGCAGGTACAGCTCTCCTCAAATGAGGCATCGTCTTTGGAAATTTTACCACCTACATAATCAATAACAATTCGAAATCTTTAGCCTTCATTACGAAAAAAATTATGTAATTGCCCATACATCAGTTCAGCTTTAAAGTAGACATTACATTGTATTGTGTTGTATTGTATTGTACTGTATGGAACAGGGGACCTAGAAACGACGGAGAGGCTTCGGCCCCGCCGTAGCCCTCAGTGGTTCACAACCACACAATAGGTTACAGCAGTCCACTCACCCCACCGCCGCCCCACACTGAACCCCGGGTTATTGTGCGTTTCGGCCCCCAGTGGACTCCTCTGGGAACATCTCACACCAGACGAAAGTAACCCCGTGTTAGAGTAATTATGGTGTACGCGTACGTGGAGAAAGTGCTTGCGCAGCAATCCCGGATATAGTGTAACTGAGGCGGAATGAGGGGAACCAGCCCGCATTAGCCGAGGCAGATAGAAAACCGCCTTAAAACTGTCCACAGAGTGACCGGCTCACCGGATCCGCTGAGCGGATTCGTGCCGGGGACACCAGTGTCGTTTACTCTTCTTTTTTTCTGATGATCAGCACCTTTGACTAAAATAACTGCTGCACTTGCGCCGACTGCTAAATCCTCTTCTTCCCTCATAATATCAGCCGCTGAAATCGTAATTAAAACGCTACTTTATAACAACAACAAAACGGGAGCAACGTTGGCTAGTTAGCACAGTCAATTACGATTCCACATCGCCGAATCCATGGTTCAAAATGGCTCTGAGCACTATGGGACTTAACTGCTGAGGTCATCAGTCCCCTAGAACTTAGAACTATTTAAACCTAACTAACCTAAGGACATCACACTCATCCATGCCCGAGGCAGGATTCGAACGTGCGACCGTAGCGGTCGCGCGGTTCCACACTGAAGTGCCTAGAACCGCTCGGCCACCACGGCCGGCGAATCCCATGGCACCAAGTACTTCGTTTGGTGTGGATGCGAAGCGGAACGCCAATGCATTGGCGATCAAAGTTTGGCCGAATACATTTTTTGTCGTTTGTTGACCATCGTTGGCCTAGTGCCTTAATTCTCTCCAAAGCGATCAGCCTCTACAGAAGATGTCACTCTCGCTCCTCCTTGCTTCCAGAAGTGCCGAGGTTCAGCGCCAGGACTCCGAGATGGTGGTAATGCTCAACACGTGCTGCGCGAGGTACGAGCTAAGGAAGGGCTGCGTCATCATAGGAGCCCTGTGGCTGGTAAGTGTGTTGACAAATTACACCATCCTGTCACTACTCCCGCAGCAGCCTCAAACCTTTACTTCTGTCCCAGTCCGGCGCTAGGTTTTGATGCACCAGGAGCTTCCAAAACAGCACAATCTCAACCTCAGAAAGAAATACTTATGCAATTTTGTCATATGATGACATGGTGGAGACCGTGGCTGTTGTTTGAAGACAAATGTTGATGGTGTTCGGACAGCAACCAGCCACAAATTTACTTTCAGTTCCTTTATTCAAAGGATACCGTTACCGGTTTCAAATCGTTGTTATTCATCCTCAGACGGTTTACACGCTTTGTTTATGACATGTTGTGTGTTTTTTACAGATTAATTGTCCTAAAATATAAATAATGCATAATTATAAACACGCCACACATAGATGGTTGCGTTACGGATTTTCGTTGCATGTGACTTACGTGAAACGTCGGTTTGGAGTGTTTGTTTTCATAACATTCGTCCATCAAATGTAAATACATTCCCACTGCGTTCTTATTGTTGCACACGTAAATTGTTCTCACTGAACACTTTAGATTTATCACTGAGGAGATTTCTACCACGCACCACATGTTTTGATACATACAAAGAGCTTACAAACACATGAGTATCACAGATGCTATGATGTATCGTAACATTTGACGATGATGTCCTATGTTTGGAAAGGATCATATATTCATTTACGCAACTGTAATGGCTTTTACACTAGTACAGAGACGTTGAATTTTTGAGTTGATATTGTTAAATTAATTATAAAGTTTAATTATATATATATATATATATATATATATATATAAACTGTATAGGTAAAATAGTATTTTTTTAATTACATTAAGCATCGTGAAAATTATAGTAACATATAAATTTGCTACTTGATCTGCAGATAGGTGTACTAATATTTGCTTTGGAGGCTGGAAAGCAATTTTTGGAAATTTTTCAGGAAGGGGGTGTTAGCTAACTCTGTTTGTTCGTTGAGGATATAGTCTGGGGTGCTGTTTTTGTATGTGTGTGTATTTCTAATTCTTCTAATATATTCATAGTGCCTCCTTTTTCTGCTAGACGCAAAATTTTTAAGTTGTCCTCAATGTTTCCCACTGAATGGTTTGCTTCAGCAATATGGGCTGCAAATGCTGATTTGTTCAAGTTACCAAGTCTAAAAGCATCAGTATGTTCATTGTATCTAATTTCAAAACTTCTGCCTGTCTGTCCAACGTAGAATTCTGAGTTTGTATATTCCTGATTTACGGTAGGGACTCTTGGAGGTATTTACATCATGGATTACTTTTTGTTGTAATTTATTATTTGTGGAAAATCTGATTGTGATATTTTTCTTCTTTTTAAATAAGTTTTTCTATTTGGTATGAAAATGGGCCTATGTATGAGAGAGTAGCATATTTAGGTTTGGCTTCAGTGGCACACTGCTTTGGCTTGAAGTGACTGCTGTGAAGTGGATCTGTGGCTTTTGTCTGCATTTTGTTGTGGAGTTTTTCTATTATTGTGGGTTTATATCCATTATTATGAGCAACTGTTTTAATTATATTGATTTCATTTTGTTGGTCTGTGTCACTCACTGGTACTTTTTTAAATTCGGCGTAGCATCGTTCTGAAATATGCCATTTTTTGTTGGCGGGGGTGGCAAGATGAGTTGCCAATACTGACATCTGTGGTGGTAGGTTTTCTGTAAATACTAAACTGATGTTTATTGTTACTATTGCCAATTTTCCGGCCAAGAAAGTTAATGCTTTTATTTATTCTCTGAATATCGAGTGGCGATCAATAAGCCAATCAGGCAAAATCACCGTGAGCACCAACGTACCAGGATGAAGATATCCATTCGGTGAAGCTCTGTGTTGCCACGTGAAAAAGTCCGTAGCTGCGTGTTGCAAATCCTCGTCCGACAAATATCGTTGACCCTTCAAGGCCTTTTCTAAGGGTTCGAATGTGTGGTAATCGCATGGGAAGAGATCAGGAATATATAGAGCGTGTGTTCGAGTGTCTCCTACTCGAGGGGGCGTAACTTCATTTGCGAGACTATGACGTCCGTTATCAGGAAGCAGCAGCAGCCCTGGACGCAGTTCTGCACAACGGTGATTTTCAGCAGGCATGCTGCCCCACACACATTCTTCATTCTCCGATGCATGTCTACCCGTGTAAGATGAGCAGTACGCTGGTGCTGTTTGGACGCATTTGGTAATAATTCGCCATAGTTTACTTTTCCGCATTTACAGCACGCACGTCAAGAAGACTCGAGTGCCACATTAATCCCTTGACTACATGTCGGTGGTTATACACCCGCATCGGTGTCGCGCTACGTTGCATATACGCTGCGGCAACGCCCTCAAACGAAAACTTTTTGATCGTCCCTTATAGGTTATCATTTTAGAAAGCTAACGAAATGAGGAACGCAAAGGAATTCGACTCCCACAATATGATTCCAGAATACGGTGAATAAAAATATGAAAACTAATTAAACTTTTTTGACATTTTCATCTCGATAATTTAAAGTGCAGAATTTGCAGAACTTGGATGAGTAAGAAGATCTGAAACAAGTGACTTTCAGATCGGTTTTTTATCGATCTTCGCTCACGTACCTGTAGTCAGGCCATGTGATATATTGAGTGGCAGTTATTTTGCAGAAAACCACTCCATTTATTACATATACACCTGCTCAAAATTCCCTAATGTATCTGATTAAAATACTTGCTTCCTCTACAAATATCACCATTTTACAACATTACATACATTGAGTTCATGGTTCAGAGTAGTTTCAGGGGTAAGACAAGGCTGCAACCTGTCTCCACTGTTGTTCATATTATTTATGGATCATATGTTGAAAACAATAGACTGGCTGGGTGAGATTAAGATATGTGAACACAAAATAAGCAGTCTTGCATATGCGGATGACTTAGTTGTGATGGCAGATTCGATCGAAAGTTTGCAAAGTAATATTTCAGAGCTAGATCAGAAATGTAAGGATTATGGTATGAAGATTAACATCTCCAAAACGAAAGTAATGTCAGTGGGAAAGAAATATAAACGGATTGAGTGCCAAATAGGAGGAACAAAGTTAGAACAGGTGGACGGTTTCAAGTACTTAGGATGCATATTCTCACAGGATGGCAACATAGTGAAAGAACTGGAAGCGAGGTGTAGCAAAGCTAATGCAGTGAGCGCTCAGCTACGATCTACTCTCTTCTGCAAGAAGGAAGTCAGTACCAAGACTAAGTTATCTGTGCACCGTTCAATCTTTCGACCAACTTTGTTGTATGGGAGCGAAAGCTGGGTGGATTCAGGCTACCTTATCAACAAGGTTGAGGTTACGGATATGAAAGTAGCTAGAATGATTGCAGGTACTAGTAGATGGGAACAATGGCAGGAGGGTGTCCACAATGAGGAAATCAAAGAAAAACTGGGAATGAACTCTATAGATCTAGCAGTCAGGGCGAACAGGCTTAGATGGTGGGGTCATGTTACACGCATGGGAGTAGCAAGGTTACCCAAGAGACTCATGGATTCAGCAGTAGAGGGTAGGAGGAGTCGGGGCAGACCGAGGAGAAGGTACCTGGATGCGGTTAAGAATGATTTTGAAGTAATAGGTTTAACATCAGAAGAGGCACCAATGTTAGCACTGAATAGGGGATCATGGAGGAACTGTATAAGGGGGGCTATACTCCAGACTGAACGTTGAAAGGCATAATCAGTCTTAAATGATGATGATGATGATGATGATGATGATGATGACATACATGATAATTTACTTACTCGTATAGAAGGTGTTAGGGGTATAGGAACAGATATTATGAACACTGCTGCCTTAACACTCACCCACATCAAAATGTGAGTTGTTGTTTCTTCCTACATCTATCAGTCCTCTCGCAAACATTTCACAAAGTTTACTACCTGATTTTCCTGGATAGTCTTAACTGAGCCACAAAATGGGCTACGCCTGTCAGTATTGACTATCCACTTTACATCCAAGTACACAGACCTGAATACCTGACCTGCTGCCCAGAGGAAAATAAACATTAATGACTTGCTTGTGCCATGCATACTTGGAGATACGGGGTGACGGTTACTGAACTATACGACATAACACCGTCATAACTTTTGAACGGTTTGCGTTAGGACGTTCAAACTGCACGGCTGGCCACGGGATATCATGGGAATTAGTATGGTTCGGTTTAGCGACGAAGCTCACTTTCATTTGGACGAGCTCGTCAATAAACAACTGACTGGGGTACTGAGAATCCGTATTTCGCCATCGAGAAGTCTCTCGACCCTCAGCAGGTGACTGCGTGGTTTGCAACGCCCAGTCACGCAATAATCGGTGCGACATTCTTTGGTGGTATGGTGACTACCGAAGCGTACGCGAAGGTTTTGGAAGTTGATATTATTTAGAGTGGTCCTGATTTCGACCAGATGTGATTCATGCAAGACGGAGCTCGACGCCATCGAAGCAGGAGAGTGTCTGATGTCTTGGAGTAGCACTCTGTGAACCGTGTTCTGGCTCTGGAGTACCAAGAGGCGTCAGAAGCGGGCCTCGATTGGCCGCCATATTCTCCGGATCTGAACACATGCGGCTGCTTTTTGTGGGACTGTATTTGAAAGAAAGTGTACAGCAATAAGCCCAGAACCATTATTGAACTGAAAACATCCATTCAGGAGGTCATCGACAGCATCGATGTTCCGTCACTTCAGGTGGTCATGCAGAATTTCGCTATTCGTCTGCGCCACATCATCGCTAATGATGGCAGGCATATCGAACATGTCATAACCCAAATCTGAGTATCTATAGTGACGTTTCCATATTGAATAAAGTGTGCCCACGCCGTAGTTTGTAACTTATTTACGTTTCTTTTTTCATATACACTCCTGGAAATGGAAAAATGAACACATTGACACCGGTGTGTCAGACCCACCATACTTGCTCTGGACACTGCGAGAGGGCTGTACAAGCAATGATCACACGCACGGCACAGCGGACACACCAGGAACCGCGGTGTTGGCCGTCGAATGGCGCTAGCTGCGCAGCATTTGTGCACCGCCGCCGTCAGTGTCAGCCAGTTTGCCGTGGCATACGGAGCTCCATCGCAGCCTTTAACACTGGTAGCATGCCGCGACAGCGTGGACGTGAACCGTATGTGCAGTTGACGGACTTTGAGCGAGGGCGTATAGTGGGCATGCGGGAGGCCGGGTGGACGTACCGCCGAATTGCTCAACACGTGGGGCGTGAGGTCTCCACAGTACATCGATGTTGTCGCCAGTGGTCGGCGGAAGGTGCACGTGCCCGTCGACGTGGGACCGGACCGCAGCGACGCACGGATGCACGCCAAGACCGTAGGATCCTACGCAGTGCCGTAGGGGACCGCACCGCCACTTCCCAGCAAATTAGGGACACTGTTGCTCCTGGGGTATCGGCGAGGACCATTCGCAACCGTCTCCATGAAGCTGGGCTACGGTCCCGCACACCGTTAGGCCGTCTTCCGCTCACGCCCCAACATCGTGCAGCCCGCCTCCAGTGGTGTCGCGATAGGCGTGAATGGAGGGACGAATGGAGACGTGTCGTCTTCAGCGATGAGAGTCGCTTCTGCCTTGGTGCCAATGATGGTCGTATGCGTGTTTGGCGCCGTGCAGGTGAGCGCCACAATCAGGACTGCATACGACCGAGGCACACAGGGCCAACACCCGGCATCATGGTGTGGGGAGCGATCTCCTACACTGGCCGTACACCACTGGTGATCGTCGAGGGGACACTGAATAGTGCACGGTACATCCAAACCGTCATCGAACCCATCGTTCTACCATTCCTAGACCGGCAAGGGAACTTGCTGTTCCAACAGGACAATGCACGTCCGCATGTATCCCGTGCCACCCAACGTGCTCTAGAAGGTGTAAGTCAACTACCCTGGCCAGCAAGATCTCCGGATCTGTCCCCCACTGAGCATGTTTGGGACTGGATGAAGGGTCGTTTCACGCGGTCTGCACGTCCAGCACGAACGCTGGTCCAACTGAGGCGCCAGGTGGAAATGGCATGGCAAGCCGTTCCACAGGACTACATCCAGCATCTCTACGATCGTCTCCATGGGAGAATAGCAGCCTGCATTGCTGCGAAAGGTGGATATACACTGTACTAGTGCCGACATTGTGCATGCTCTGTTGCCTGTGTCTATGTGCCTGTGGTTCTGTCAGTGTGATCATGTGATGTATCTGACCCCAGGAATGTGTCAATAAAGTTTCCCCTTCCTGGGACAATGAATTCACGGTGTTCTTATTTCAATTTCCAGGAGTGTAGTTTAATAACTCACCCTGCACTAACCAACCTAAAAATGTTCTAGTCGTAATAGCTATATTTATGTGTACGGGCGAAGTACGCACTGATGAAATGTTGTTCAGTACACAGTCCTCAGCAATCAATGGAAATACCTGCTCTTACACTCCTGACACCGTGTATATAACATAAACAAGACGTACTAACATCGATCCCTGTGGAACTCCCTTAGTGATTATTTTCAGCACTTAAGATACTGTTGTTCTTTAATTTCGTTCATACAGGAGTGTGTGTGTGTGCGCAACAGGTGATCTCTCTGGTGGTCGTTGTGGGAGCACCGCTGATGATGCGCAATCTGGAGCAAGACATGGACGACGTGTACCAACATTTCAGCGGCTCGTGGGACTCAGAAAAGCAGAAAATGTATGACATCACGCTGTCAGGTGAGTGAGTCGTTGCCACTGTTATAATCACGACTGCCAATTTAATAAATTATAAACTGTTAGTCTTTGCACTACTTTTTTTATCTTAGTTGCTACTTATTTGTTACATCTTGTGGATAAGAATAAATATCATCCATCGTTAGCAATTAAATTTTTATTATTTGTTTTGGCAGACATGTTACACTTAAATGTGTGAGTTATCTCGAGTGGTTTTCATACTGGTCAGCCAGAACATTATGACAACAAACCCACTATCGATGTACACCCATCCATTAGATAGCAGCATCACCTGGCGAGGAATGGCTGCTAGCTAGACACACCGAGCGAGGTGGCGCAGTGGTTAGCACACTGGACTCGCATTCGGGAGGACGACGGTTCAATCCCGCGTCTGGCCATCCTGATTTAGGTTTTCCGTGATTTCCCTAAATCGCTCCAGGCAAATGCCGGGATGGTTCCTTCGAAAGGGCACGGCCGACTTACTACCCAATCCTTCCCTCATCCGATGAGACCGATGACCTCGCTGTCTGGTCTCGTTCCCCAAACAACTCAACTCAACTAGCTAGACACACGCATGGTACAAGTAGTACTAGCGAGCTATCTGACGTTGACCGAGGGCAGAGTGTGATGGCCCGGAGGCTCGGCACGAGCATTTCGGAAACTGCACGACTTGTACGATGTTCCGAGGAGTGTTGTGAGTGTCTGCAACATGTAGCAAAGTCAAGGTAAAACTAAGTCCAGAAATTGTGGGGTTGGGTGGTGTAATGGTCGCCTGGTCGTAGATATTGCTAATTGCTATAATCGCACTATTTCACTCCCATTTACGGAGCTTGTTAGCACTTGATGTTAGGTTGGCGCCATTAAAATGCATTGTGTTGTGGAACTCGCTGCTACTTGCTGGATCGCTGCTGTCTCTCGATGCTGATGCTGGCTCTAAATCTGGTTGTCTAGGGTTAAAAACATGAGGTCCCGTGTTTTTTATGTGCTTTTGATGATAAAGAACGAGCGAAACCAACAAATATGTAAACTTCAAATATTTATTACTCTGGTGGCCATCTTAATTCCACTGTCCACCAAAGACCATGACTCAACACAAAGTAGTACTTCCGTTACATGTTCTTTGCAATGTTTATCCACCTCAAACAATAACACACAAACACACTTTACCAAAGTGACATTCTGACTGCCTCTTTGACCGTTCTTGCTGCTTGTATTTATAACATTGTCAAAGAACTACTAAAAAGAGATATAGCTTACAAGTCACATGTACATCTGTTATCATAATTCGTGCAGAAAAGTTATTAATTTGCATCGAGTGACATAATTTAACATGTTATTAAAATGACAGACAGATTTGTTGACTTGACAGAATAATTCTTTGTTACAAAAAGGCCGTTTTTTAGAAGTTTGTCAATTAACTTCTCTAATTTGCATAAATAAGTAAATAACATGAATTATTAAGAATTACATTGGTTTTCGTCTAAAATAGGATTGATTACGTGAAAACTGAGTGAAAACGCTCCTAGTGAACAAATAGGTTTCACTGGGTGATTTTTATTTAAGGAGATCCAAAATAGCTAAGTTGTCCACTATTTTTCGTACTTCATATTAATTATTTAAGATGAACTTAGTGTTTTTACATGATGACATTTGCTGTATCAGTGATCAAGTGATATAAACTTTTGTGTGGGTCAGTTACTCAGTATAATTTAATGGGTTGACTGTTTATGCAGACATGTTATGCAATCATTGTTAACATACACAATAACTTTTCTATATACTCGTTAAACTGGTTGAATTTGGAGGGTATCGCATACTTCGGTACAGTAAAGCCTTTAATATGTTCCGTTACAGTGGCCACGCCCCATTGCAGATGCTGCGCATCGTAGGGTGGGCAGATTGGTAAAACGGGACAGGGGGCGAACTGTGCTAGAAATGACATCAGACTTTAATGCTGGACAGAATACAAGTATGTCTGAACACACAGTGCACCGAACACTCCTAAAGCTGGGTCTCCGCAGCCGACGACCCATGCATGTGCCAATGTTAACACCACAACATTGGCAACTACGACTGAAACGGGCAAGTGACCATTGGTTTAAATGGTTCAAATGGCTCTAAGCACTATGGGACTTAACATCTGAGGTCATCAGTCCCCTAGACTTAGAACTACTTAAACCTAACTAACCTAAGGACATCACACACATCCATGCCCGAGGCAGGATTCGAACCTGCGACCGTAGCGGCCGCGCGGTTCAAGACTGCAGCGCCTAGAACCGCTCGGCCACACCGGCCGGCGCTGGTGATGGCACTGCAATCATTTTGACTCCACATCTCTGTCGGTACCTTCCAGAATTTCAATGACACTCTTCGTGGATGTCTCATAGCAGTTCGCAGTGAAAAAAAGGTAGCTATTTAGGCTTTTGGCAGTTCGTCACATTAATCTGACTGGACATTGTATGATGTTGTGGGGATGTGTTTGGTGTCTCGCTTGGAACAAGGAGTTCAGATTACTGCGAACATGAACCCAGATGTTCATCACAACATTATCAAGTGTTGTCCATGCTCCTAGCTCTCCACGATGACAACAGCCATGTTCACAGGTCTGCACACATACATTCTTGGTTTGATGGGCATTCAGGCACACTACCACACCTCAACTCGTCTTCTCAATTACCCTGCTTTAGAACAATTTGGAAAAATGTGCGACACGTAGCAGTCAACATCCCTGCAGTGTGGTAGCCGTTAGTGATCTACTGATCAATGACTGACGTAAGCTGAATATGCGAAAGCTGAAGCGACTTGTGGACTTTCTTCCTGAACTGATGCAATTATCAAAGCTAGAGGTTGTGTTAGCCTTGCCGCAGTGGATACACCGGTTCCCGTCAGATCACCGAAGTTAAGCGCTGTCGGGCGTGGTCGGCACTTAGATGGGTGACCATCCAGGCCGCCATGCGCTGTTGCCATTTTTCGGGCTGCACTCAGCCTCGTGATGCCAATTGAGGAACTACTCGACCGAATAGAAGCGGCTTCGGTCAAGAATAGCATCATAACGACCGGGAGAGCGGTGTGCTGACCCCACGACCCTCCTATCCGCATCCTCCACAGAGGATGACACGGCGGTCGGATGTTACCGGTAGGCCACTCGTGGCCTGACAACGGAATGGAGGTGGTGTTGGACGGTATTAGGGTGATGTATCTCGATGGTGACTAATTTCTTGTCTAGAGTGCTTATCGTTATTCAAGTTGACTTGTCTTTGTCCTCCAGCTTACAACGACTACCTCATTCTGAGACTTTTCCTTTCCGCAGTCCTCAGAGCCACCTTCTACGGGATCACCGCCATGGCTGTAGTGGATGGCATCTGCTCGACCATGCTCATCTTCGGCGCTCGCCAGGTGAGTGTTTCTAATGTCAACAGGCACTGCTTACGGCTCGCTGACGTTTCTGGATCCATACCCAGCAAACCAACTCTTTAGCTCAACAGTGCCACAGAGCCTGCCTCAGTGACACGTGGACATATTGCAGCACTGGTTACACTACTTGGGTGCCTCCTCTCTGGAAACACACAGGACCCGAATTCGGAATGACGACGCTTCAAGTCCCCATCGAACCATACAGATTTTGGTTTCCCTAAATTCATGGCCAACGAATAGATATGATAAGATATGCCGATGATATAGCTGTCCTGGCTGAAAGTGAAGATCTTGTAGTCCTACTGGATAAATTTATGGGGGGAGAATATAATATGAGAATTAATAAAGCAAAAACAAAAGTAATGGCATGCGACAAAAAAGATCAAGTGAAGTCCAAGTTCATGTAGGCAATGAAATGCTTCAACAAGTTGATAAATTTACTTATCTGGGCAGTAATATTACGAGGGATGGAAGGAGCAAGGCAGAAGTGAGAAGTAGAATTGTTGAAGCAAAGGCTGCTTTAACAAGAAGGAAAACATCTTAACATCTAAGAGCATCAGCCTTGAAACCAGGAAAAGATTTTTGAAATCATATGTGTGGAGCGTGGCATGCAATGGGTGTGAAACATGGACTCTCGGGGCAGAGGAAGACCAGAAGCTGAATTCCTTTGAAATGAGGTGCTATAGGCGCATGCTCAAAATAAAATGTATCGACAAGGTCACAAACGAGATGGTTTTGGAAAGAGCAGGTGAGAAACTTCTGGAGTTTCATTGTTAAAAGGAGAGTACAATTTACAGGCCATCTATTAAGACATAAAGGACTCCTGAACACAATCATAGAGGGATATGTCGAGGGAAAAAGTCCAAGAGGAAGACCACGACTGAGGTACATGGATCAAATCGTGAAAGATGTGGGATATAACACCTATAAAGAAATGAAGAGAAAAGCTGATAGACGCACAGAATGGAGACAAGCTGCCATTGTAGCTGTTGCAAAGCAATCCTTGGATTGACCGCTACAGAATAAAAAGAAGAAGAACAAGAAGAAGAAGAAATCGCTCGAGGTAAATTCCGGTAAGGTTCCTTTGAAAGGGCATGGCTAATTTTCTTCCCCATCCTTGAAACGTTCCGAGATTGTGCTCTGTCTCTAGTGATCTAGATATGTATGGTACGTTAAAACTCTACTCTTCCTTGCTTCTTTATGGAAACGTGTTTTTGATTAATCCATTCATTATGGTCCTAGTGGCTGTGAACAGAAGTCATATCTGCTGCTATTGAAATTAAAATTGTGTTAAGCTTAAAATGAACATTTTCGATGTAACGCAATACTGTTACGTAAGTGATCATACACTACTGGCCATTAAAATTGCTACACCACGAAGAGGACGTGCTACAAACGCGAAGTTTAACCGACAGGAAGAAGATGCTGTGATATGCAAATGAGTAGCTTTTCAGAGCATTCACACAAGGTTGGCGCCGGTGGCGACACCTACAACGTGCTCACATGAAAGTTTCCAACCGATTTCTCATACACAAATAGCAGTTGAGCGATGTTGCCTGGTGAAACGTTGTTGTGATGCCTCGTGTAAAGAGGAGAAATGCGTACCATCACGTTTCCACTTTGGTAAAGGTCGGATTGTAGTCTATGGCGATTGCGGTTTATCGTATCGCGACATTGTTCCTTGCGTTGGTCGAGATCCAATGACTGTTAGCAGAGTATGGAATCGGTGGGTTCAGGAGGGTAATACGGAACGCCATGCTGGATCCCAACGGCCTCGTATCACTAGCATTCGAGATGACAGGCATCTTATCCGCATGGCTGTATCGGATCGTGCAGCCACCTCTCGATCCCTGAGTCAACAGATGGAGACGTTTGCAAGACAATAACCATCTGCACGAACAGTTCGTCGGCGTTTGCAGCAGCATTGTCTATCAGCTCGAAGACCATGGCTGCGGTTACCCTTGGCGCTGCATCACAGACAGGAGCGCATGCGATGGTGTACTCAACGACGAACCTGGGTGCTCGAATGGCAAAGCGTCATTTATTCGGATGAATCCAGGTTCTGTTTACAGCATCATGATGGTCGCATCCGTGTTTGGCGACATCGCGGTGAACGCACTTTGGAAGCGTGTATTCGTCTTCGCCATACTAGCGTATGGTAGCGTGATGGTATGGGGTGCCATTGGTTACACGTCTCGGTCATCTCTTGTTCGCATTAACGGCACTTTGAACAGTGGGCGTTACATTTCAGATGTGTTACGACCCGTGGCTCCACCTTTCATTCGATCTCTGCGAAACCCTACATTTCAGTAGGATAACGCACGAACGCATGTTGCAGGTCCTGTACGGGCCTTTCCGGATACAGAAAATGTTCGACTGCTGCCCTGGCCAGCACATTCTCCAGCTCTCACCAATTGAAAACGTCTGGTCAATGGTGGCCGAGCAACTGGCTCGTCACAATACGCCAGTCACTACTCTTGATGGACTGTGGTATCGCGTTGAAGCTGCAAGGGCAGCTGTACCTGTACACGCCATCCAACCTCTGTTTGACTCAATGCCCAGGCGTATCAAGGCCGTTATGACGGCCAGAGGTGGTTGTTCTGGGTACTGATTTCTCAGGATCAATGCACCCAAATTGCGTGAAAATGTAATCACATGTCTGTTCTAGTATAATATATTTGTCCAATGAATACCTGTTTATCATCTGCATTTCTTCTTGGTGCAGCAGTTTTAATGGCCAGTAGTGTATGTAGGACAAGGTCACTCGTGGCATGCAGAACTGCACGCGAGAATGACGTGTTGCATGCGTGCGGTCGAGGCTCGGCATGTTTCGCCTTTGCTCGGTCCTCCTCAGAAGTACACGGAACACCACGACATTTGATTTGGTTTTGCGGCAGGCAATGTTCGGTTGGCACGATATAATTAGGAGAATTGTAGCGTCACCACTGTTTACTCTTCGTCATTTGTTCGTGGTAAAAAAGGAGTACACAGGTCCAGTGACTATCTGCGCAAAAAGAGACAGTCTTGCGATCTATCGTAACAAGAGTTTAAAATGGATAGGAACAATGCAAGGGAAGAAGGGGAATTCTCAACATCTATTATACCAATTACATTTTCTACGGGCAGCACTACAACACCATACAGACAGAATTTAACGTTTTACTTGCCTATGAAAGAGCAAAAAGTTACAGCCGCCAACAGATGGTGCTCACTGTCCTCTACATTAAGAAATTTTTGTGCTAAGCTTGCAGGCGTGGAAACGTGATGAAATTAGTTGTAAGAACAGTAAAGTTTATGAAATCGCATGCATTATTACATCATCAGTTGCAACACTTTTTGGCTGAACTGAACAAAGTCTATGGAGACGTTACATATTACTGAAACATACGTTTGTTAAGTCAAGGGCCATGCCTCGAAGGATTTTTCGATTTGAACCCACTGTTGTGTAATTGAGAAGGAACGAAAATTAGAACATCCGGAAATGATTGCATGCTTCAAATTGTAAATGGACTCGAATACACACTGCCCACAGTAAGACGTTACAAGGTGACACACACCTTATTCCTGATTTGATGGGGATGTATTTAGAAAGCATCGTGGACGGGACAAAGTATGACCAAAAAAACACCGTTATTACCCCTAAGCTGACTGGTGTTAAACGAAACGCGAGTTTCGAAGAATTCATTGTGGCCTTGAAAAATTACAATGGTTTTCTAAACGTTTTGAGGACACTCCCAGTTTTACATCTGTTTTCGAGCTGTTTTCCAGACCGTTTGCCGTTTCAGTTTCAAGCGCCCCTGTGCACTTGCAAATGGGGCTTACCTGCAATGTAATTTCCGTAGAAAAGACGAATTCTTTTACATTAAAACTGTCCAGGAGGTCTGCGTTGTTTTCCTTGGGAAGAGGTCCCACGTCACCATTATGACGTTGTAAACGTGATATAGTATTTCCATGAACGTTTTTGTGTGAAAGGCTTTCTTCGATTGTGTAACTAAATAAGTGATTATTACTTGGTAACCTGAGTGCGAAAATCTGTAAAATTGCATGTGTCTGTCGCCATGGGTTAATATTGTATCAGACGACAATTATATCGTTTCTTCAGCGCGCTAAAATAAGTAAATAATAACGAAGATTTGTTTTGCTTCTACACACGATTTTTTGTACAGAACTGAATATAGGGCGTATTTTTAAGAAATTATGGGAGTCCATTGTCTACGATCAACTTTATAATTCTTTGTAACATGTCATTCTGCATCTCTTCTGTTGTTTTGTCTCTAACGAGGTTTATTATAGCTCTAGTGTCGTCTGCAAAAAGTACCAATTCTGCTTGTTGAATGTTAAGTGGAAGGTCATTCACTTACATAAGGAATAGGTTGGACCCCATACTGATATACCCCGTCACTAAAATTTTCTGCCCTTCGGGCATTGACTGAATTATTGGACATAACCTTATGCATTCTGTTTGTTCAACATGATTCAAACAAGCTGTGCGTAGAGCTATAAGTTCCATAAAACTTGAGTTTTCTCAACGGAGTAATATGATCTACACAGTCAAACCTAATGGAAATATCACAACAAATTCCAACTCGCGATGTTTCATTATTTAATGCTTGTACTATTTCATGACTGAATATACAAGCAGCAGGCCAGTCAAGGAGCTCTTGTGGAAACAGTGATATGCCAAATAAACCGTTTCCCCTTAGGTGTGAGACTGCTCTTGAGCACTTTACTTTTTCGAATAATTTGGAAAAAGATGTCAACGAGAATATTAGACGATAATAGCCCCTGAAATTACAGTGAATTCCAGACGTTTGTAGCTGCTTACAGGCGTTGATAAATATCAACGGGGGCAGTTGAAAATGTGTGTCCCGACCGGGACCTGAACCCAGGATCTGCTGCTTACATGGCAGACGCTCTATCCGACTGAGTCATCGATGACACAGAGGATAGTGCGACTGCAGAGACATCCCCCTGGCACGCTTTCCGTGAGACTCACATTTCCTACTTACCGACCACACACTACACACAGTCGGATAGAGCGGCTGCCATGTACACAGGAGATCCAGTGTTTGGGTCCCAGTCGGGGCACACATTTTCAACTGTTCCCGTTGATATTTATCAACGCTGCAAGCCGCTACAAAGGTCTGGATTTCACTATAATTTCCTCCTTCGAGAGATGCAGGATCACCAATGGTGTCTGTTCCATTGGACACCATATTCATATGACAATGGTTTAAGTCTGTCTTATCACCTTTGTTATGATGAGGTTTAACAATTACATATTTTAGCCTGTCTGGAAAAATTCCCTGCGTCACTGATGCATTGCATACATCACTAAGGGCATCACTTATGAAGCTGGAACAACTTTTCATAATTCTCTTTTGCATTCCATCAACACTACATGTTGTTGTGGTCTTCAGTTCTGAGACTGGTTTCATGCAGCTCTCCATGCTACTCTATCCTGTGCAAGGTTCTTCATCTCCCAGTACCTACTGCAGCCTACATCCTTCTGAATCTGCTTAGTGTATTCATCTTTTGGTCTCCCTCTACAATTTTAACCCTCCACGCTGCCCTCCAATACTAAATACTATTCAATACCTCCTCATTAGTTATGTGATCTACCCATCTAATCTTCCGCATTCTTCTGTAGCACCACATTTCGAAAGCTTATATTCTCTTCTTGTCCAAACTATTTATCGTCCATGTTTCACTTCCATAGAAATACTTTCAGTAACGACTTCCTGACACTTAAATCAATACTCGATGTTAACAAATTTATCTTCTTCAGAAACGCTTTCCTTGCCATTGCCAGTCTACATTTTATATCCTCTCTACTTCGACCATCATCAGTTATTTTGCTCCCCTAATAGCAAAATTCCTTTACTACTTTAAGCATCTAATTCCTTCAGCATCACCCTACTTAATTCGACTACATTCCATTATCCTCGTTTTGCTTTTGTTGATGTTCATCTTATATCCTCCTTTCAAGACACTGTCCATTCCGTTCAACTGCTCTTCCAAGTCCTTTGCTGTCTCTGACAGAATTACAATGTCATCGGCGAACCTCGAAGTTTTTATTTCTTCTCCATAGATTTTAATACCTACTCCGAATTTTTCTTTTGTTTCCTTTACTGCTTGCTCAATATACCGATTGAATATTGTCGGGGAGAGGCTACAACCCTGTCTCACTCCCTTCCCAACCACTGCTTTCCTTTCATGCCCCTCGAGTCTGGTAACTGCCATCTGGTTTCTGTACAAATTGTAAATAGCCTTTCGCTCCCTGTATTTTACCCCTGCCTCCTTCAGAACACCACATGAGACTGCCTTTTTTTTTTAGAATTTTCAGAATTTTGTTAATTTCAGTGAAGGATATTGGGGCTAGGCTTTATTCTAGTTACTTAAAATTTTGTAGAATGTGACTGGCAAATGGCTATTAATAATGAATGCTCCACAGATGAGGAGTAACGATTAGCTGGTAGCAGCTAGGTCATCATCATCATCATCATCATCATCATGATCATCATCATTTACGACTGATTATGCCTTTCAGCGTTCAGTTTGGAGCATAGCCCCTCTTATACAGTTCCTCCATGATCCCCTATTCAGTGCTAACATTGGTGCCTCTTCTAATGTTAAACCTATTACTTCAAAATCATTCTTAACAGAATCCAGGTACCTTCTCCTCGGTCTGCCCCGACTCCTCCTACCCTCTACTGCTGAACCCATGAGTCTCTTGGGTAACCTTGCTTCTCCCATGCGTGTAACATGACCGCACCATCTAAGCCTGTTCGCCCTGACTGCTACATCTATAGAGTTCATTCCCAGTTTTTCTTTGATTTCCTCATTGTGGACACCCTCCTGCCATTGTTCCCATCTACTAGTACCTGCAATCATGATTGCAGGTAGCAGCTAGGTAGCTGGACAATATTCAAGACATGGAGTTCAAACTTGAATCGTCGTTTTTGAAGCCGTGGCTCATGTTGGTGCAGACGTTGGTGCTGCTACTTGTGGCTTTTGGCAGGACAAGCCCGGCCTGGTGCTGCCGTGGGTGGTGGAGCAGATGGTGGTGCTGCCCGTCTGGGCCCTGCTCGCGCTGGCCTTTGCCGTCCTCAGCTACATGGAGGGCCAGCTCCAGAGGTCCACCGTCAGCGTCTTCGTGCTGCTGGTGCGTGCAGGTGCGTAACCACGGACCGCGCCGCACGTCTTCCAGTACCAAAAATTGCAGACGGAAAAATAGTCCATCAAGGGTCAGTCGCGGGACGCCGGACCGTAATCATCATCGATACTATATTTCAGTGCCTATGTTCCTCCGAATTACGATGCAATGTTCGTCCGGACATGCAAGCATCTCCGAAGGAACAGCCACTGCGACGATTACAGCCGTTATGAAATACATGAAACATATCCGCAGATGCCAATCTGGACAACCATTAGCGATACAGTGGAATTTCGACAGAAAAGGGATGGTGGACCCCTACGTCTTCGGAGTGGCCAGGTGGTTCTAGGCGCTACAGTCTCGAACCACGCGACCGCTACGGTCGCAGGTTCGAATCCTGCCTCGGCAATGGATGTGTGTGGTGTCCTTAGGTTAGTTAGGTTTAAGTAGTTCTGAGTCTACGGAACTGATGACCTCTGAAGTTAAGTCCCATAGTGCTCAGAGCTATTTGCTGCACCCCTGCAGTCGTTGTAAATAACGACCCATTTCAGAGAAATAACTTTTGTGTCCTTCGAGGCTCAGTATGTTGATAGTACTTTGCGTATCTGGCAATTACTGAATCTGCATGTAACTAATGTGTGTGTGTGTATGTCCGAAAGATATATATATATATATATATATATATATATTCCTCAGTACACACACACACACACACACACACACACACACACACACACACACACACATATATATATATATATATATATATATATATATATATATATATATGAGTGTGTGTGTGTGTGTGTGTACTGAGAAAATGTAGGGTACTTTGGGTCACACTATTATTTTAAATTACAATGAAATGAATACCCCTATCTGTAGACAGGCGTTGATATAAGTCAAGGGGGACAGTTGAAAATGTGTGGCCTGACCGGGATTCGAACCTGGGATATCCTGCTTACATGGCAGACGCTCTATTCATCTGAGCCACCGAGGACACAAAGGATAGTGCGACTGCAGAGACTTATCTCTGGCACGCCTCCCGTGAGACCCACATTCCCAACTTACTGTCCCGCACTATATTCTTATTGCCCCTGCCCATTATACTGATTACTCGCGGAGTTTTGCCGATTCCCGTAAGAGTGCTGGAACTGTTTGTGCATCTACACAGAAGAAGATGGTCAAATGGCTGGTGGGCCTTAATTATAAGAATAGATACCATATATATAAAGCTCACCAGCCATTTGACCATCTTCTTCTGTGCGGATGCCCGAACTCTTACGAGAATCGGCAAAAAGCCGCCAGTAATAATGGGCAGGCACTATGAATATAGTGCGCGACAATAAGTTGGGAATCTCACGGGAGGCGTGTCAGAGATCCTCTGTGTGCTCGGTGGCTCAGATGGACGCTGGCACGGTAGCTCAGAGTGTTCGGCCAGAGGGCCGCGTGCTCTCTGTAATAAAAAAAACTGAGTCAAGGAACCAACGATCAACTTGAACGGATGTCTTGTGACGTCCGCCCAGACCAAACGCAACGAACTATATCGAACAAAAACAAAAAAAAACAAAAACAAAAAAGATGGATAGAGCGTCTGCCATGTAAGCAGGAGGTCCCAGTTTCGAGTCACGGTCGGGGCACACATTTTCAAGTGTCCCTGTTGACTTATATCAACGCCTGTATGCAGCTAGGCGTATTCATTTCTTTGTAATTTAAAATAATATTCTTACTCAAAGTACCCTACATTTTCCCAGTATAGACGTAGATGTTATAAGCCATCACAATGGTGTCACTGTCTTATCTGGAGTGTTTTGAGCCATAGTGGTTCCAGTGTTGAGCCTTGGGGGACACTCAATGATGATTTGGAAATCCAGAATCTACTCTGTAGGAATCAACGTGGATTCCGGAAACAGCGATCGTGTGAGACCCAACTCGCTTTATTTGTTCATGAGACCCAGAAAATATTAGATACAGGCTCCCAGGTAGATGCTATTTTCCTCGACTTCCGGAAGGCGTTCGATACAGTTCCGCACTGACGCCTGATAAACAAACTAAGAGCCTACGGTATATCAGACCAGCTGTGTGGTTGGATTGAAGAATTTTTAGCAAACAGAACACAGCATGTTGTTGTCAACGGAGAGACGTCTACAGACGTTAAAGTAACCTCTGGCGTGCCACAGGGGCACAGGGGAGTGTAATGGGACCATTACTTTTCACAATATATATAAATGACCTAGTAGATAGTGTCGGAAGTTCCATGCGGCTTTTCGCGGATGATGCTGTAGTATACAGAGAAGTTGCAGCATTAGAAAATTGTAGCGAAATGCAGGAAGATCTGCAGCGGATAGGCACTTGGTGCAGGGAGTGGCAACTGACCCTTAACATAGACAAATGTAATGTATTGCGAATACATAGAAAGAAGGATCCTTTATTGTATGATTACATGATAGCAGAACAAACACTGGTAGCAGTTACTTCTGTAAAATATCTGGGAGTATGCGTGCGGAACGATTTGAAGTGGAATGATCATATAAAATTAATTGTTGGTAAGGTGGGTACCAGGTTGAGATTCATTGGGAGAGTCCTTAGAAAATGTAGTCCATCAACAAAGGAGGTGGCTTACAAAACACTCGTTCGACCTGTACTTAAGTATTGCTCCTCAGTGTGGGATCCGTACCAGATCGGGTTGACGGAAGAGATAGAGAAGATCCAAAGAAGAGCGGCGCGTTTCGTCACAGGGTTATTTGGTAAGCGTGGTAGCGTTACGGAGATGTTTAGCAAACTCAAGTGGCAGACTCTGCAAGAGAGGCGCTCTGCATCGCGGTGTAGCTTCTGTCCAGGTTTCGAGAGGGTGCGTTTCTGGATGAGGTATCGAATATATTGCTTCCCCCTACTTATACCTCCCGAGGAGATCACGAATGTAAAATTAGAGAGATTCGAGCGCGCACGGAGGCTTTCAGACAGTCGTTCCTCCCACGAACCATACGCGACTGGAACAGAAAAGGGACGTAATGACAGTGGCACGTAAAGTGCCATCCGCCACACACCGTTGGGTGGCTTGCAGAGTATAAATGTAGATGTAGATGGTTGTCTTAAGAGGGTCGTTATTTACATGGACTGCAGTCTGCAGGGTTACATCACCCCTTTGCTGTCAAACATCAGCTGTCCTGTCACTGTCTTGATTGGAATTCCTTGAACCTTAATGGTGCCAATATTGAGAGACACCAAATTTTATGTCTTTCAAGCAGGGCCAGTATCCTAAGACTATTTTTCTGTTGCAGGTGTGAGTGTGTACTTCATCCTGGTGGTGTACAGCCAGTACAGATACCTGAGGGGTGAGCTGGTGCCCACCAGTCCCAACCGGGCCGTCTGAGGGAAACACCCTACCTAGGTCTCCACGTCTCCACTCATGTCGTTTCAACAGCGACCGACTGCTGCAAATGTTTCCAGCTTCTTTGGCCACACAAGAACATAATGCGCTGCATCAGCCGCGCCGAAGCATGAACTCGCAACAAAGTCTTCTGCCCAAAGGCGTGGCCACACAAAAGTTGCATAAGGGAACTACAGCAAGTCATCTCGTGCATTCTGAAACCTCCGTGGATACATTACAGTTTTAATGCTCACAACTTTGATAAAAGGCATCTAGTTGGAGGCAAAGAGATGCATTTCGAAACTATTTATTTGCAGATCGGTATTTGGGCATACAGATCTTAGTCAGTAGTATCTGGCACATAATATAAAAAACAGAAATATCTATACCTATCGCAATAACGTAAGAAAACGTTGGCTACACTAGAGAAGAAACATGATATTACTTACATACTGCACACATCAACATCAAACGACGTGTCTGTCGGGTGCAAAATATTTGTGATCATTATCAGTGATGTTGATCTAGAAAATATAGAGCCCCATGAATATTTAAAACCTAACTAATCGATCAGTTGAAAAATGGATCATGCCCACTTTTTTCCCAAATTAAGACAATCAGAGATAAATGATCTTTATATCTGTATGCATCGTTTGCTACAACAGGGGGTCACGTCCCAGCAACAAAAGTGGTCCTTAGGAAGGTACTGAGTCAGAGAATGGGCCATGTCGATATAATAAAGCATTTAGTGTGGTCTTGTTCCAGTAAAAATAAAAAAAAACAAACTGGACGATGTTAAGAAAATACTGCAATACATACCTGATGAGCAGAAATCATTTTGTGATAGTAACTGCTAGTGGTCAGTGAAGGATGGACAAGATAAAGATGCAGCATTCCCACTACTGTCTACTTTGCTGTATTTTGCTTGTGGTTGCGTTTGGGGTACATTATGAATAAACCTATATGCTCATAATACAATCTTGTACTGCGACGATGTATATGAATAATATAAACTTGCACAATACAATCTTTCAGCTGCAAACAGAACAGTACAGGTGCAAAATCTCCAGTACATTAAAGCTGGATTACTGGCCAAAGTCGATGGCTAACGTATGTTGTAATGGTGTATATTGTTTTACCCTGGAGTCAATTGCTGCAAGGTACCTCAACTACACCATGCTTAAACCGGTTGTGCAGTAAGGTACTTCTTCGTGTCTAGTGAAGAATTTACTTTCTGGGACATATGGCTTTTCCCTCTCGCAGATTCAAGTTTGACACTGTAGATAATCGTTCCAGAGACACCGGTAGGGTCCGTTCTCTCGTGGTAAAAGTGTTTCACCTCTGCAGTACACATTTCGTCACGTGTATGTGTTTTGAACCTGTGAAGTGGTAAACGGGATGATAATGACCAGCTCTTTAAAATACACGTGAACACGATCACCTGACCATTTCTTCTATAGTTGTGTGCTAATTACAATGTGATTTGTAACAGTCACGCTTCCTGACCGTACAGGACGCTACCATCACACCGAGAAATCAAGACAGTCTGTCTCGTAGCAGAGGTGTCATGTCATCTCTGGTACCATACCTAGGTTCATCTGTGGCATCCACTCACTGTGTACATAGTGACGCGTGCCGCTGATCTCCTTGGCTTTCGATTCGCAGCAGCGATATTTACAGCGCTGGCTGCGCGAGTAGAGGGACTGTGATGTCACGAGGACGGGGTCTTAAGGTGGAGAGTGCCGCGCGATAGGTGGGGGAAGGAAACACAGCTGGCGGCGGACGAGTAGGTACCTAATACGTGACACACCACTGCAGTGTCGCGTTGTGGACCCGTGGCGGGCGCGAGCGAACCAGCGTTGCGTATAGCGGGCCCTGGCTGCGAGGAATCGTTAGCGCCAGGATTTCACCCGGAACAAGTCCCGCCCACTCACCCCCGGCTTTCCTGGTCTTTGTTCGGCGCCTGGGCATCGTTTCAGTTGAACCACGTGGTTTGCCGCGTTCGGCTGCACTTGGAGTGAATGTTAAATTAATATCTTGCTAGGTCTTAAATTTTGCCAGATAGTTAAAAGACACGTTACAAAAAAAGTGTACAATTGGCATCAGCTGTGCCAGGTACTTCCACAGGAAACACAAGAGAAAACAATTTAGCACTGAATTCTTTAAATACGAGAACTCAGTACTCAGATGAATAGCCTATGAAGAAACATACTTCTATGTGAGATAAAGTACCCAAAGTTAAAACAGGAAAAACCTACCCTCAAAGAATAATTTGCTTGGAGAAAGGGGAACCACGGTATACTTGACGCTTGAGTTTCAGAACTCAGGCAGTATACGTGAAACAAGCACCAGTATTCACTATAATTCCAGAGAGCATCAAAATTACTTTGTTCTTGCTACATCGATCCAGGCTGTTTTTGCGTGTTATTCACTGAATAGTTTTGCTGAAAAGTTTTAGGGGTGGAAGAAGAGCTAGCTAGCACAGCATGAAGGACTATTTCAGCCGTGAAACACTGCAGCATTAATTTCTCCATAACTTCTCTGTGACAAACATACACATTATCATTATTATTTTTAAAAAAATGGTTTGAATGACATTTATGAAATTAATAAATCTTTTGGTCAAAAAATGGCAGGACAAATAATAACGACAGATTATTTTCCTGAGACCTTTGCAACAGCACATAGGACACTAATCACACAGAAACAGCCACAATTTTTATAACCTCGTTTATAATGCGCAGGTATGGCATTGGAAGAATTTACAAGTTAAAATTCACGCATTTCCCATGAAAATACTAATGAAATATGTCATTTAAGCAAACATCTTACTGATTTCATTAGGCATTTCTACTTTATGGTATTCTTATATTCTTTAATTTTCGTGAGCTACTATGAGGGCCTACACAAACAAAACGACATTCACTTATTTCTATGTTCAAAAAATGTTCAAATGTGTGTGAAATCTTATGGGACTTTACTGCTAAGGTCATCAGTCCCTAAGCTTACACACTACTTAACCTAAATTATCCTAAGGGCAAACACACACACCCATGCCCGAGGGAGGACTCGAACCTCCACCGGGACCAGCCGCACAGTGCATGACTGCAGCGCCTTAGACCGCTCGGCTAATCCCGCGCGGCACTTATTTCTATATAACGTTGATTTTAGACAACAGAGTTAGTCGACTGCATCCGTGGCTTTTCTACCGGCGTGACAGATTCAAAACCATTGTTTTCGCATTGCATGTTGCTCTGCTGTTTCCCTCAAATAAACGTATTATAATAAGTGAATTAGTTAATGAAAATTTGTCCTTATTGCCCTTAAATAACATCACGCTATTTTTTCCAGAATGAGATTTTCACTCTGCAGCGGAGTGTGCGCTGATATGAAACTTCCTGGCAGATTAAAACTGTGTGCCCGACCGAGACTCGAACTCGGGACCTTTGCCTTTCGCGGGCAAGTGCTCTACCATCTGAGCTACCGATGCACGACTCACGCCCGGTACTCACAGCTTCACTTCTGCCAGTATCTCGTCTCCTACCTTCCAAACTTTACAGAAGCTCTCCTGCGAACCTTGCAGAACTAGCACTCCTGAAAGAAAGGATATAGCGGAGACATGGCTTAGCCACAGCCTGGGGGATGTTTCCAGAATGAGATTTTCACTCTGCAGCGGAGTGTGCGCTGATATGAAACTTCCTGGCAGATTAAAACTGTGTGCCCGACCGAGACTCGGACTCGGGACCTTTGCCTTTCGCGGGCAAGTGCTCTACCATCTGAGCTACCGAAGCACGACTCACGCCCGGTACTCACAGCTTCACTTCTGCCAGTATCTCGTCTCCTACCTTCCAAACTTTACAGAAGCTCTCCTGCGAACCTTGGTAGAGCACTTGCCCGCGAAAGGCAAAGGTCCCGAGTTCGAGTCTCGGTCGGGCACACAGTTTTAATCTGCCAGGAAGTTTCATATCAGCACACACTCCGATACAGAGTGAAAATCTCATTCTGGAAACATCCCCCAGGCTGTGGCTAAGCCATGTCTCCGCTATATCCTTTCTTTCACGAGTGCTAGTTCTGCAAGGTTCGCAGGAGAGCTTCTGTAAAGTTTGGAAGGAAGGAGACGAGATACTGGCAGAAGTAAAGCTGTGAGTACCGGGCGTGAGTCGTGCTTCGGTAGCTCAGATGGTAGAGCACTTGCCCGCGAAAGGCAAAGGTCCCGAGTTCGAGTCTCGGTCGGGCACACAGTTTTAATCTGCCAGGAAGTTTCATATCAGCGCACACTCCGCTGCAGAGTGAAAATCTCATTCTGGAAACATCCCCCAGGCTGTGGCTAAGCCATGTCTCCGCTATATCCTTTCTTTCACGAGTGCTAGTTCTGCAAGGTTCGCAGGAGAGCTTCTGTAAAGTTTGGAAGGAAGGAGACGAGATACTGGCAGAAGTAAAGCTGTGAGTACCGGGCGTGAGTCGTGCTTCGGTAGCTCAGATGGTAGAGCACTTGCCCGCGAAAGGCAAAGGTCCCGAGTTCGAGTCTCGGTCGGGCACACAGTTTTAATCTGCCAGGAAGTTTCATATCAGCGCACACTCCGCTGCAGAGTGAAAATCTCATTCTGGAAACATCCCCCAGGCTGTGGCTAAGCCATGTCTCCGCTATATCCTTTCTTTCAGGAGTGCTAGTTCTGCAAGGTTCGCAGGAGAGCTTCTGTAAAGTTTGGAAGGTAGGAGACGAGATACTGGCAGAAGTGAAGCTGTGAGTACCGGGCGTGAGTCGTGCATCGGTAGCTCAGTTGGTAGAGCACTTGCCCGCGAAAGGCAAAGGTCCCGAGTTCGAGTCTCGGTCGGGCACACAGTTTTAATCTGCCAGGAAGTTTCACGCTATTTTTTGTTTTCTATTGCTGGTTATGCTTTCAATTCTCTATAAATATTTTTATTTCTTTAATAATGCAAATCCGTATTATATTACTATCCAGAAAAACTTAAATTTCTTATCATTACTGAACTTCATCACAGTGTAACATGTACTGGACTGTGACGATAACAATGATGTAGCTTCCAGTTTGCGGAACTGGCGGTTGTTTAGGGAAGGGCATTACACTATGGATAGGTGTGGAGGGGGGTGAATGGGCGGGGACTTGTTCCGGATGAAATCCTGGCGCTAAGGGCATGTCTGGCGGCGGGGTGCTGTTAGGCGCTGACGAAACAAGCCGATGCGGCTGTCGTACCGGCTTGGCACGACGAAGCACGAACTACACACATGTTCAGAAAAGAGTAGAACACCTTGATCGACTAGAGATAGACGTTCATTTTCACAAGACAGGTACGTTCTGCAGAAACGACTAGCATTTCAGTCACGTCGGTTCAGCATGTGTTCTGTTGCCTAGCAGACACAGGGTCCGCCTTGAGCCCTGATAACTTGTTCCATGCGTGATGGCATCGACGCGTATCAGTACGAGAATGGCGTCCTGTCGTACAGCCATTCATGCTGCGTTCGCCTGATACCAAAGTCAATTTCGGTCGTCGGTACTGGGTCACAGAGCTGCACGCGTCGTTTCATACATTGTCGATTGGCGACAGGTCTGGTAATCTGGCGGGCCAGGAAAGAGGCTGAAATCCTGTGACAGCAAGAAAGCAAGCGTTCGCGCATAAACATGGGGTCGCGCATTGTCTTGCTGAAAAATGGCGTCTGGGATGTTGTGCGGAAAGGGTATGGCTATGGGTCGGAGTATGTTCAAATGGTTCAAATGGCTCTGAGTACTATGGGACTTAACTTCTAAGGCCATCAGTCCCCTAGAACTTAGAACTACTTAAACCTTACTAACCTAAGAACATAACACACATCCATGCCCGAGGCAGGATTCGAACCGGCGACCGTAGCGGTCGCGCGGTTCCAGACTGTAGCGCCTAGAACCGTTCCGCCACCCCGGCCGGCTTGTCGCAGGATGCCATTCGCGTAGGTCACACTGGCAACAGTGCCCTGGACACGAACCATCTGTGGTTTGTGGTTGTACCCAATAGCACTCAACACCATAGGGCCGTGATTTGGCACTGTATGTTCTGTGTGAATCCAATCACTGTGATGCCGCGTCACCTGTCTGCGGCCAACCAAATTGCGGCCATCATTTCCAAAGAAACAGAACCTGGATTCGTTCGAAAACGTTATCTGATGCCGTTCCTGTCCCCAGTAACATCGTTCCATACAGGTCATTACTGTCTAGCACATTCATCAAAGATAGACAGAGAAGTGCATTACGCGCACGTAAGGCATGCCGTATTAAATGGCAACGGACTGTCACCCCTGTTAGAGTGCGGTGTGTTACACTGTTCCACTGTTACGCTAGAGCTGAGAAAGACACAGATCTATCGTGCAGTGCCATTCGCATGATGTGTCGATCTTCTGACCCATCTCATCGTGTTCTACGCCTTCCGTGAACCATTCTGCACACACCCGCTCGTCGCACACGAGCAGCAGTTTCCCAGCTGGATGCATCATACCCTATCATGCCAATAAAAAATAAATGTCGTGTGACTAGGGTCTCCCGTCGGGTAGACCGTTCGCCGGGTGCAAGTCTTTCGATCTGACGCCATTTCGGTGACTTGCGCGTCGATGGGGATGAAATGATGATGATTAGTCTAGAACAACACACCACCCAGTCCCTGAGCGCAGAAAATCTCCGACCCGGCCGGGAATCGAACCCGGGCCATTGGGATCGACATTCTGTCGCGCTGACCACTCAGCTACCGGGGGCGGACATCATGCCGATAATGCGCCCTCTTTCAAACGCATTGATTTGACGGCACTGTTCGCGCATAAGTCAGTAAGGCATCCTTCTCACCTGCTCAAGTCACACTGATCCATGACCTTTCGGTTTACAGAGACAACGTCCGCAACCCGTGGTCTTGCGGTAGCGTTCTCACTTCCTGCGCACGGGGTCCCGGGTTCGATTTCTGGCGGGGTCAGGGATTTTCTCTGCCTCGTGATGACTGGGTGTTGTGTGTTCATCATCATTTCATCTTCATTGACTCGCAAGTCGCCGAAGTGGCGTCAACTGAATAGGACTTGTAATACGGCAGCCGAACTTCCCCGCATGGGGCCTCCCGGCCAACAATGCCATACGATCATTTCATTTCATTTATAGAGACAACGAGAGCCGTGGGCACACTTCACCGGTAGGTGACGTTGCGCCGTGATATCGACGTTGACCTCGAACCCACGTTCCGAGATGGTTCAAATGTTAATCATTTCTGCAGAACATGCTAATGTGCATGTCCTGTGCATATGAACGTCCTGTCTCTAGTCGTTCAAGATGTTCTGTGTTCTTCTGAACGTGACTGTACTGCTATTCCCAGATTCATGGTAACATCATCGTCAAGTATCGTTCCTGGAGAATTTATCTGCTACATTTTTTTATAAAAATCACATTGTTGTGCTGAAAAGCTCAGGTTGTGTGGAATCCTTCACGTGTTTGGCAAGGAATGTGGCAGTCTTGGGGTAAACTCCTGAGCTGAGACTTAGTGGGCAAATGTAAGGCATTGTGACTAAAATTAACAGGCATTTGGGCTAGTACTGTTCTGTACCGAGTAGCCATTTCCAACGTACTTAAACTTATTGTGCGCTCTATTCTCTCGATCGATACCATTTTTTATTTTCATATGCATTTTACATTACACAGACACGTCGCTTGATGCAGATGTACACGCTATCTAAGTAATCGTATGTTCATGCTTCAGTTTATCCAAATTTTTCTTGTGTTGCCAACGGAGGTACTCACACATCTTTTGTTCACCATCTGTATCAGATGCCACAGATGATGGTCTGTAGACCAGAATACCGCTCTGGGAAGTAAACAGTTTCGAAGCGCTGCTCTTTCTTTATCAAATATATGCAAGCTGTGGACCGTCCGATATACTAGAATTTTACTATGTAAGTATAGCGTATGTATTCTGCACAACTTTGTAACGTGTAGGTATTTCATAAGAGGCAGGTTTTATCCTATGTTCCTCAGTATCCATTTCAAATATAAATAGCAGCTACAAAACTCATATTTGAATGTTTAGAGAAGTTTATGGTTTTGAGTTACAAACAGGCCCTGAAGTAGCGTGGTTTTAATTGGGACAGGGACGTGTTGGACGTGTTATGTCAAGAAGAGACATTTAATACCATTAAGGAGAAGTCAAAAAGGTTATGTAACCCTATCACTAGTATTCAGTGGATGAGATCTTCAAGGAAGTTACTTTTTCAGTATAAAAAATATTAAAAAGCATTTTCTTAGTATACCAATTCGATTGTTCAATTATGTCAACTACTGCTCCTTCATTTTTGTCAGCTGAGGGTTTACAGACGTTTAACGGCAAGTAAAAATTAACAGACTTGGGTGACTTATTTAAAACAAACTGTGTTCACATTTAGCTCGCTACGTCTCTTATGTACCAGAGGATGCCACAAAATATAATGAAGATAAATTCAAATGTACCTTCTCATAAATGTGTTGCTTTCGAAGGTGACGGCCGAAACTGTTAATTTTTTGTCGAAATTATATATGATTGTAAAGGACAATAAACCACTCTGAAATATGTCTTATAGCTCTTTCTACGGAGAATGTCACACACAATTTCGCTTAGTGCATAGCATTTGTTCACGCTACAAATGATACACTGTGTGTATATATCCATATGTTGCTTCAGCACAGCGAAAACATTTACATTCTGACAGGTTTGCAAGAGCTGCAATGGCGATGAAGTTCACTGCATCGCTCAGTTATGTAAAGAGAAGTAGAACGTAAGGATAAAGGTCCGTGTTCTGGCCGTACACAAACAAATCGGGCCCGACTGGCCGCCATGTCATCCTTTGCCGATGACGTCACTGGGTGCAGTATGGAGAGGGCGTGCTGTGAGTACACCGACACCGCTCTCCCAATCGTTGACGGGCTTCTTAACTCTGGAAACGCTACTACGCGGTCAAGCAACTCTTCAGTTGAATTACTGTCATAAAAACACTATCAATCGTTGTGAGATGTAGCAGAATAGAATAAAAGCGTTTACAAAGAAAATTAATACGTAGAAATAATGAGAACATATCCTCAAAAAAATATGAGTGTACGAACAATGGACCGAGGGATTACAATGGTTCAAAATGGTCGCGCGGTTCCAAACTGAAGCGCCTAGAACCGCTCGGCCACTCCGGCTGGCGATGACAATGGCTTTGGTTACATTTTTAAAATTTGTTTTTTTGGTTGATATGAGGTACGTGTAATAGGACATGAGACTCACAGCTACATACCAAAAAAACAGTCCGCAGCTCGTGGTCTAGTCGCTAGCTATGGGTCCCGGGTTCGATTCCCAACCGGGTTGGGAATTTTGTTTGCCCGTTAACTGGGTGTTTGTATTGTCGTCATCTTTCGTGCAAGTGGCTAGATATTACTTTTCAGCATGGCCTAATACGTAATTAGTTCATCAATAGGGGTTTTGATGACTGACTTTGTGAGTATCAAAGTATGTGACATAGATGGCCATATGTGTTGATTGCATTGACTTAGAAGCTTAAATTTTTTACACCCCGAAGAAACCATACCCCTCAGTATACGTTCCAAAGCTGACATGATAAGCATTGTCGCGTTGCCATTGTTCTTGCGTTCGCTCATGATCAACAATCTTCTTTACTATTGTTTACCTCTCCATTGTTTACATATCTCCAAATAGTACTCTCTAGCAACTAGACGATTTATCATTTGTGTTTATTGTATTTCCATGTATCTTTCTTTTCCTACAGAAAAATACCTGCATGAAAAATATTCCAGAATTTTGGATTTATTTTGTTGCGTTGTGTAACAAGACTGCTTTGATTTATTCTGTTTTAGATGGTTAATACAGTCTGATTTCTTAAAATTACGTCTGTAACCTTCCCCTCCCCCCTTTCCTGCCCGCCCCTTCACTTCCTTACATAATTAATTCTGAGATCGAAACACTTGCATCAAGAGAACGTGTTTGATGTGTCCACAGTCAATGGAAAGGAGAATTCTTGTATTCGCTAGCAGGAAAATGGTAAAAGGCAGGACATATGATTCTTTCAATCATTCTTCCTAAAGCAGGAACTACTGGCTGTTCTTCGATCTTGTACTACGTACAATCATAATCAGAGGGCAGCAAAAAAAGATCGGTTTTCTACTGTACAAAAATATTTGGCTGGATGGAGTCGAACGCGAACAGAAGTGAAGAGAATTCTACAAATACCTTCGAAACAGCAATCTCACCTTTCCGACGCCAGAACAGCGTGTGATACTACATCCACTCACCTGGAAGAAAACGAAAAAAACGTGTATTAGAAAGCAAAATCGTATTTCAACAATTATACATCGTACAACTGTAACACGATATCACTATGGAGATTATTGCACACCACCTGTCGACAATGTGTAATTACTTGTCACAAGATTTGCCGAGCATGTGTTCGGCGGAACACTAGTGTTCTATGGGAAAATGAATTAATGCTCCGCGAAAATCTATTAATACATGGCTTTTTTTTTACATTTTAGGACATTTTTACAATTTTTGTGTCATAAGCTAAAATTCAAGCAATCACTGAATAAAACAACTATTCAACATTAAGATTTTGTTAATTTCATTAACTTTAAAAATAAACCAGATGTTCCATGAAAGTTTCAGGATTTTGAAAGTGTTCTGTCAGCGGAAATTTGGAACCCCTGATTTCACAAGTTTCGGTACTTCACTAGCCCATCGTCAAGTTCTATAAAACAAGGAAAACACAAATTGCTACTTCGCAGTGAATGCTATATTCTCTGAACTCTCAATAGATGCAAGGATTGAAACATAGGCATAACGTGACATATAAGCGATCAAAGATTTTATTGTCGGTAGCTACGTCATTGGTGGCACTGGTATACACGTCAACGGGATACTACAGTGTTTGGTAGGCGACTGGAAGCTCACTTTCTTTAGCAGATGTAACTCTGCGAAAGCGTTACGCGTCACTATTTGATCTATAAAAATGAGTCTCATATGACTGATTATATATATCTGATGCTTGCTCACTATTTTTCACTGGCGCTAATAACATATTAGGTTAAAGATAGGTTATATGACATGCCAATGTAGACTGATTTTCATTACATATTTGTTAGTATGTTTAGCAGCGCGAAGTAATGATTTGTTTGTATCGTAGAACTTGATAAGGGAATAACGTAATTAATATGTTGTGTTAAATAAATCACACCTTTTCGACAACTGCGGCATATACAGACTGAAAAAAAAAGACGTAAATTAGTTACAAACTACGGCGTGCACACACTTTATTCAAAACGTAAACGTCACTGCAAATATTCGGGTTTAGGTTATGACATGTTCGATATACTTGCCATTGGCGATAGTGTGGCGCAGACGAATAACGAAATTCTGTGTGATCCGCTCAAGTGTCGGAACATCGATGCTGTCGATGACCTCCTGAATACACTCCTGGAAATGGAAAAAAGAACACATTGACACCGGTGTGTCAGACCCACCACACTTGCTCCGGACACTGCGAGAGGGCTGTACAAGCAATGATCACACGCACGGCACAGCGGACACACCAGGAACCGCGGTGTTGGCCGTCGAATGGCGCTAGCTGCGCAGCATTTGTGCACCGCCGCCGTCAGTGTCAGCCAGTTTGCCGTGGCATACGGAGCTCCATCGCAGTCTTTAACACTGGTAGCATGCCGCGACAGCGTGGACGTGAACCGTATGTGCAGTTGACGGACTTTGAGCGAGGGCGTATAGTGGGCATGCGGGAGGCCGGGTGGACGTACCGCCGAATTGCTCAACACGTGGGGCGTGAGGTCTCCACAGTACATCAATGTTGTCGCCAGTGGTCGGCGGAAGGTGCACGTGCCCGTCGACCTGGGACCGGACCGCAGCGACGCACGGATGCACGCCAAGACCGTAGGATCCTACGCAGTGCCGTAGGGGACCGCACTGCCACTTCCCAGCATATTAGGGACACTGTTGCTCCTGGGGTATCGGCGAGGACCATTCGCAACCGTCTCCATGAAGCTGGGCTACGGTCCCGCACACCGTTAGGCCGTCTTCCGCTCACGCCCCAACATCGTGCAGCCCGCCTCCAGTGGTGTCGCGACAGGCGTGAATGGAGGGACGAATGGAGACGTGTCGTCTTCAGCGATGAGAGTCGCTTCTGCCTTGGTGCCAATGATGGTCGTATGCGTGTTTGGCGCCGTGCAGGTGAGCGCCACAATCAGGACTGCATACGACCGAGGCACACAGGGCCAACACCCGGCATCATGGTGTGGGGAGCGATCTCCTACACTGGCCCTACACCACTGGTGATCGTCGAGGGGACACTGAATAGTGCACGGTACATCCAAACCGTCATCGAACCCATCGTTCTACCATTCCTAGACCGGCAAGGGAACTTGCTGTTCCAACAGGACAATGCACGTCCGCATGTATCCCGTGCCATCCAACGTGCTCTAGAAGGTGTAAGTCAACTACCCTGGCCAGCAAGATCTCCGGATCTGTCCCCCATTGAGCATGTTTGGGACTGGATGAAGCGTCGTCTCACGCGGTCTGCACGTCCAGCACGAACGCTGGTCCAACTGAGGCGCCAGGTGGAAATGGCATGGCAAGCCGTTCCACAGGACTACATCCAGCATATCTACGATCGTCTCCATGGGAGAATAGCAGCCTGCATTGCTGCGAAAGGTGGATATACACTGTACTAGTGCCGACATTGTGCATGCTCTGTTGCCTGTGTCTATGTGCCTGTGGTTCTGTCAGTGTGATCATGTGATGTATCTGACCCCAGGAAAGTGTCAATAAAGTTTCCCCTTCCTGGGACAATGAATTCACGGTGTTCTTATTTCAATTTCCAGGAGTGTAGCTGTTTTCAGCTCAGCAGTGGTTCTGGGGTTACTGCTGTACAGCTTCAATATAGCCCCAAAAATGGGGTCGCTTGTGTTCAGATATGGAGAATATGGTGGCCAATCGAGGCCTATGCCAGTGACATCTGGGTACCCCAGAGCCAGAATGCGGTCCCCAAAGTGCTCCCCCAGGACATCAAACACACTCCTGCTTCGATGCGGTCGAGCTGCGTCTTACGTGAACCACATCTGTCGAAATCAGGGTCACTTTGGATAATGGGGATCAAATCATCATCCAAAACCTTCACGTATTGTTGGGTACTCACTGTGCGATCAAGGAATATCGCATCAATTATTCCTTGAGAGACCTGCACACCACACAGTCACCCGTTGAAGGTGAAGACACTTGTCGATCGCGAAATACGGATTCTCGTTCCCCCAAATGCGCCAATTTCTCTTATTGACGAACCCATCTAAATGAAAGTTGGTTTCGTTGCTAAAGCAAATCATACAGCGCGTATTAATTCCCGTCATGCCCCGAGACCAACCATGCATTTTGAATGTCCTAACGCAAACCGGTCAGAGATTACGCCGATATTTAATATAGTTCAATAATTGTCAGCTGTATCTCTGTATTGGTATCACCAATAATACTCTTGTCCAATTATGCGTTAACGAAAACGATATTGTTTAGACTAAAGTTTGGAAAAAAAGGTAACTCTAGAAAGTGTGCGTTGTTGTCTACATACAACATGCAGTTGCATTGCTGCTTCCATGTCTAGAGAACCACAGCTGTTGCTGTCAGTACAGAAACAACGCTAAAGTTTTCATCTTCGTGTGTCAGCTTCCCGTTTCTATTAATTCGCTCGAAATATTTCAATCGAGCTCGCACCGTTCATTTACGAGACCGCAGAAGTCAATAGATACCGTCACTCAGACTTATGCACTGCTCCTTGGCGTACATAAACGGTTCGATACAGTTCCGCAAAATACGAACGCACCGAACATCAGACCGACTTTGTCAGTAGCACGAACAGTTCCGAGCAAACAGAACACGTAATTATTAGTGTAGAGAAATCGTCAGACATAAAAGTAACTTCTAGCGCACATCGCAGGAGCATTATAGGAGGATTACTTTTCATAATACACAGGGTGTAAGGTGAATAACTGCAAATATGTGATCACTGGTACTGTAATATAAACTCACTTCAGTATGTTAGTTGTTTCTTTCTATGTGCCTAAAGTCTTCCCACAAACATGTCAAATAATTTACTACCTGATGTTTTTTTGCATGGTTGTAACTGCACCACGAAGTGGACTACGCCTGTCAGTATAGGCTAACTGCTTTACTGGTACGCATCCACACTTCAACATCTGACCTGCTGCCAAAGGCAAAACTAAGAATTAATGGCTTGCTTGTGCCACCTTTGCTTGGAGGTACTAACCAACCTAAAAACATACTATTCCTAATACATATAATTACTGGTCTATATATGAAGTGAATACTGATATGTTGTTGTTAACTACAGTCTTCAGTCACCAGTAAAAATATCTGCCTTTATACACCTCATGTTTTGTATATAAGTGATGTAATGAACGATGCTGGAGGCTGCATAAGGCTACTAGGGTTCAGAATGGCTCTTAGCACTATGGAACTTAACTTCTGAGGTCATTAGTCCCATTGAACTTAGAACTACTTGAACCTAACTAACTTAAGAACATCACAAACATCCATGCCCGAGACAGGATTCGAACCTTCGATCACAGCGGACGCGTGGCTCCAGACTCTAGCGCCTGGAACCGCTCGGCCACTCTGGCCGGCGGCTACTAGGGTATGATGCTGTTGTATACAGTGAAGTCGCGAAGCCAGAAGATTGTAGCAGAGTGCAGGAGGACTTGCAGAGGGTCGACACACGGTTCAGAGATTGGTAAAAACAAATGTAACGTATTGTGAATAAATAGGCAGAGTGACATGATAATATACGATTACACCCATGGAAAACAATTTCTGGTAGCAGTCACATCGACAAAATATCTAGGAGTATGCATACAGAGTGATTTGAAGTGGAACAACCACATGGAAATACTTTAATATTGCTCGCCAGTCTGTGATTCATACCACATACCATTGATATTTATTTATTTGCTCTTCAGATTAGAGGTTGTCATCTAGAAAACTATCATACAGTCACATTATTATGGATAGTAGTAAATATACATATTAATTATTTATTTCTGGTATTAAAAAGAAAATTTAAAAAATGCAAATTATACAAAAAAGCTGCTACTACTATTATTCTCTACCACTACATAAGTACAATTAAAAACTACCTTAACCCATTACCCAGCTATCAGTAATACTTTAGTGCTACATACTCTGTTCTGTTTATGATCATTTCTTAGGGTGATTCTAAACTGTTCAAATTCGTTTTCGCTGAATCAGCCCTCATAATGCCCTCATCAACACCATTTTCTGCTCAATTCGCTGGATGTACAGTAGCGTCAACATTGTTTCCACTTTATGAGTGATTTCTCGTTTCACTGTAAACTTGTAAGATGGCAAGAACTAAGCCCCTTACATGAAGTCATTAAAGATCACCTAACTCAGGCTGAGTGAACAGTAGGGCTGAACAAAAATTGACAAGGCACAATGATTCTTGTAGAGGGTATAGTATGGATGTATTGGAATAATTCGTGTCGGGTGATGGTTTTAAAGTAATTCACATGACATGAAAACTTTGTGGAAACGCGTCAGTTTACTGAAGGCTAATATCCCAGGGAAGTATTCAGAGTTGACTGTGGCCGGCTGGGGAGCAGTGAAGGGGAGTGACAATAGGCAGCTTAGGGTGGCTCAAGCTCTGAGAAAGTGGTAATGGGGCACAGCCTCCAGCTGCCTTAAGATGAGTGATAGTGAGTGGGTGGTTGACCCCATGCTGGTGTACTGGGAAGCAGACGGAGAACTTGTACACCTGTTGATAAATGTCCATTGTCCCGTTTTCAGTGAAACGTGTAAGAAAGCCACACAAAGCTATGGTGAAGTGGTCAACAGAGGCCAAAACGTGCGTATTCGTGACTATAGCAACTTCACGCCGAATTCACGGTCCGCAGAGACTGAAGTAAATCAGGTGAAGAGCAACAGAATGAAGTACGCCGGCTTCGATGGGACCATAGGACCAAGTAATTTGAAGTACTCTTCTGGGAGTCAGAATTCCGGAAAAATTGGTGTTTTGTGCAGGCGCTAACCTTGATGGTTGGCCTGGGAGGAGCTAATTAGCAGAAGTTGAGAGGAAGGGAAATTTCGTAGGTATTTGTTCACTTCCCAGAGCAGACATTGGTCGGCGCTGGGAAGTGACGCATGATTAACGCGACTTGCGCTGCAATTGGCGTAAGTGATTTTGCTGGAGGAGAAACCGAGGTGAAGAGCAGACTGGCAGAAGTCTCTGTAAAGGTCTTCCATTCCCAGCTTGCCTAGAGTGTAGACGTGGTGTTCTTTCCTCAGAGTGAGCATCTCTGCAGTTTAGGACTTAGCAAATGGAACGATTGAGCTTGGAGATAGAAAGTTTTGGTTCAGCTATGCACTAAGCAAGATAGTTAGGAGTGAACAGACGAGCGCAGCCTTGCAGCACCACGAGGCCGACCGACATCCTCACAATGACGACGCACGCCATGCCGAATTCGGTGATATTGCACCTGCTCCGGCTTGAATTAGGCCATTGATTAATTTGTTGGATCACGTCAGCAAAGTTTCCATGAGGGTTAGATGGGCTGTGTATTGGGGAATTCTTCTCACACTTCGCATTACGCCTGGGTCAGTCGATAGGAAATAATTTTGATTTATCGCGCTTTACTCCACATAAACGTAATTTATTACCACTGCCTGATATGAGAGTCATATAATGTGATGATTGAAGGTCGGGAGTTAAAATAAATTTGTGCTAATCGACTGCATCTGTTTTCAATCAAGTAGCTGAAATCCCAAGTCACTTTCTTAATTAATTTTATGTTCAACATTTGCATCTGGTTTCAATAGCTGAATATAACATCAATGTGCACCAATTTTTAATTAAAAGTGATCAATTCTGAATCAATTAATGTCAACACTGCCACTGCAGTTCAATCAGGAGTCACAGGGCCTTATTAATTTATTTGTGTTATCCGATATTGCGGCAGTTTTGCACTCTCTGTTGATCTGTTAGTCAGTTAGCTGGGGTGAACACACGCCAAAACCACATAAGTGACGAGTGGGGTGTTGCAAAATCTTCAAATGCACGTTCAGTTACAAAATGCACCAAAGCGATGTATATTCTTGAAAAACCATTTCATTCAGTGGTCGCCAACTTCATCTGTCTTCTCTCTACCTGTGGAGTACCACATCTAACTGGAATGGCAGCATATTGTGAGGCTGTCGGGTGCTTCGTGGAGTCTTCCTGGGCCTTTTAAGATACGTCAGCTGCAGTATCACCCAAGATGAGCCTGGCTGACTCGTTTTGTAGTGCCACTCTGGGATCCAGTGGAATGACGGCCATTACCCGCAGCATCTTCATAGTAGAGCGCCTTGTCCCACAATGTGTGCTCCGGAGTGCCCACATCACCGCAGGCTTAACTATCACTCATTTGCCTTTTGATTTTGTACAGGTACATAGCATATGGGAACAACGGCATTGCTGCATTGGTAACACCAGTTCCTGTCATATCACTGTCATCTTTCAAAGGAGTGAACAATCAGTGATTCAGAAAAAAAGAACGGTAGCTCCAAACGTTTCCCACGGCAGAGAGAGAGAGAGAGAGAGAGAGAGAGACGGAGCATATCAGCAGCGCCTCTGCTGGTCACAGCACAGTGCACGCCACACAACACAGCCAGCGCCGGCCTCTGCCCTGCTTCTACCTTGGCTGCCTGCATTGTGCAGTGCCCCATTGGATTTTGTGTTTCACATAAGCCGTGCCGTCTCTGTGCGTCGTCTGCCGCGTGCAGTGTCTGGCGCAGCTTAACTTCGCATCGCACTCTGTCGGCGATCGTTTCAGTCGCACGTCCTGCCCTCTGGGCAGTTGATGCGAGCAGCAGGACAGAGAACCACCTAGCGGATAACATAGGAACTACTTGCAACAACCTGCTCGCAAGGGAACGGACGATTTGTCTCGGAGCGGGTGAGTGGTGGCCGTTCACCGCTCCCCCCACCCTCGGAACTCGCTTGCTCAACGCTCACCCCACCGTTCTCGACTCTAGCCAGAGCATTGAGCAAAGCAACTCAGGTGTCACTCTGGTCTCTGCGGTCTTAGCTCACGCAGTAATACAGCTCGCGGCTCGACCTGCTCGACTCAGTGCTTCTGCATCGGAGTTTTTGTTTAAACTGATCAGATTAGGTTCCTGACGACTCCTCTTACTATAGGATTTTTATTACGGACACTCGAATTTACGCTTTAATTACGAGCGAACCGATAAACGTATCACAAAATGTGATACACCAATATTTTCCTTGTTTTATTCTGCATATGGCTATATGCAGAACTTTCGTTTTACAGTCAAATTTATATATTTTTTTCTTATTCTGGTACGGATTTTGCGATTTTAGGCGTCTTTGGAAGGAAACGTTCACTTTAAAAATATATGGCTTGCGATGTATTTGTATGAGGTTAATGAAATTTTAATACATTATAGCCAAATATGTTGTTAATGTAAATCTCAAGTTACAACATTTTCCGATCACCCAAAAAACCATGATAGTGCAAAATAAATCAATAATCAAAAACTTTGTCATATCGTGGAAATTTCAATAAACAATACAAAATTCTTACTCATTATCTGTGTTACTTCAAAATAGGATCAAATAAGATCAAAATTCAGGTATAGTACTGGAATAAACCAAGTTTAAAGGGCAATGTGCCTTCCATTTATTTTCTATTGTAAATGAGTGGTGAGTCATGAAAAAGAGCTAGTTCATTTCAGGGATTGAACAGTTCTGATCCGATCTCTGAAAAGAACAGTTTTGCCCATCTCTATTGGCAAGCCGGGTGCACTCAGCCCTCGTGAGGCAAACTGAGGAGCTACTTGACTGAGAAGTAGCGGCTCCGGTCTCGGAAACTGACATCTGCTGGGAGTGCGGTGTGCTCACCACATGCACCTCTATATCAGCATCCAGTGGTACATATCGGTTGGGGATGACACGGTGGTCTGTCAGTACTGTTGAGTCCACCAAGACCTATTCGCATGGAGTTTAGTTTACAGTTACATAGCATGAGGGCCATGATCAGTCAGGTAATATATCAATGCCCGCCTGGCTAGCCAAGCAGTCTAACGCACTGCATCCCGAGTGGGAAAGCGTGCTGGTCCCCAGCACGTATCCGCCCGGCGGTCTAGTTTCCAGGTCCAGTGTGCCGGCCAGCCTGTGAATGGTTTTTAAGGCGGTATTCCAACAGCCACAGTGAAAGTGGGCTGGTTCCCCTTATTCCGACTCAGTTACACTATGTCAGCAGTTGCTGTGCAAAAACTGTCTCCACGTATGCGTATCCCATAATTGCTGTACCACGGAAACATTCAAACATTTGGGGTTATACTCGTCTGGTATGAGACGTTCCCAGGAGGTAGGGGGTGGGGGGGATCCATAGGGGGCCGAACTGCGCAATGATCCTGGGTTTGGTTTGAGGTGGGGGTGGCGGTGGGGTGGGTGGACTGCTGTGTTCTGTTGTGGGGTTAGCGCGGGATTAGCCGTGCGGTCTCAGGCGCTGCAGTCATGGACTGTGCGGCTGATACCAGCGGAGGTTCGAGTCCTCCCTTGGGCATGGGTGTGTATGTTTGTCCTTAGGATAATTTAGGTTAAGTAGTGTGTAAGCTTAGGAACTGATGACCTTAGCAGTTAAGTCCCATAAGATTTCGCACACATTTGAAAATTTTTGTTGTTGTGGGGTTGTGAACCACTGAGGGCTAGGTCTGCGATACAATAGATTCAGAGGTAATATATCAGTCCATTCAACGGATGAAGAAATCTCATTACTAGTCTATCCTTGATGTTAGGGTGCCTGAAGAGTCCCAATCATTTTCCCACAGCTGCAATATGTGATCTTGTATTAACTTTTTGTACTGGCCTCAGTTCCAGGTATACTTCATTATTCCATTTCATTGCCTTTCTGTAACCAATAAAGTTCTCCCTCTTTCCTAATTTCCAAACCCAAACGCTGTATCCATAGAATTACTAATAATGCAACATTCAAGCTAAAGTAGTAGTGGCCTGTTAATTATAGCACTCCTCGTTCATCTCTTCTCAATAATGAAGCCGGCTTCAGAAGCTACAACATATGACCCCATAGACTCGCGCCATACCCTACGGCTGATGCTAACATACACTGAACATGCAGAAGATTATCGATATACAGCGGTCCAGACGATAGCAGCCACACATGGCGAGGAGTGACTGGTACTCAGACACACGCACGGTGCGTGTAATATCAGTGTAGCTGCTGTCCGTGTGTAGAATGTGGAAGGCGCACGATCTACCTGAGTTTGATGGAGGGCAGATTGTGATGGCTCAGAGGCTCGGCACGACCATTTTGGAAACTGCACGACTTGTCGGGTGATGAGTGTCTTCAACATGTGGCGGAATCAAGTTGATACCATGTACAGACTAGAGATGGGGGATCCGCTCCTGAACTGATTCATAGAGTTGAATCTTTCAAAGGAGTGAACAATCAGTGATTCAGAAAAAAGAACGGTAGCTCCAAACGTTTCCCATGGCAGAGAGAGAGAGAGAGAGAGAGAGAGAGAGAAAGAGAGAGAGAGAGAGAGAGAGAGAGAGAGACGGAGCATATCAGCGGCGCCTCTGCTGGTCAGAGCATAGTGCACGCCACACAACACAGTCGGCGCCGGCCTCTGCCCTGCTTCTACCTTGGGTGCCTGCATTGTGCAGTGCCCCATTGGATTTTGTGTTTCACATATGCCGTGCCGTCTCTGTGCGTCGTCTGCCGCGTGCAGTGTCTGGCGCACCTTAATGTAGCATCGCACTCTGTCGGCGATCGTTTCAGTCGCACGTCCTGCCCTCTGGGCAGTTGATACGAGCATCAGGACAGAGAGCCTCCTAGCGGAGAACATAAGAACTACTTGCAACAACCCGCTCGCAAGAGAACGGACGATTTGTCTCGGAGCGGGTGACCGGTGGCCGTTCACCACTCTCCCCACCCTTGGAACTCGCCCGCTCAACGCTCATCCCACCGTTCTGGACTCTAGCCAGAGCGCTGAGCAAAGCAACTCAGGTGTACTCTGGTCTCTGCGGTCTTAGCTCACGCAGTAATACAGCTCGCGGCTCGACCTGCTTGACTCAGCGCCTCTGCATCGGAGTTCATCTCTACTGGATATTGTTCTTTGTAGTAATACCGCTATGTATATTACATTATTATGTTATGTATACATCATTTGTTTTTATTTTATTTTTATTTGTTTAAACTGATCAGTTTAGGTCCCTGACAACTCCTCTTACTATAGGATTTTTATTATGGACACTCGAATTTACGATTTAATTACGAGCGAACCAATAAACATATTGCAAAATGTGATCCACCAATATTTTCCTTGTTTTATTCTGGGTATGGCTATATGCAGCACTTTAGTCTTACAGTCAAATTTATATATATATATATATATTTTCTTATTCTGGTACGGATTTTGCGATTTTAGGCGTCTTCGGAAGGAAACATTCACTTTAAAAATATATGGCTTGCGATGTATTTGTACGAGGTTAATGAAATTTTAATACATTATAGCCAAATATATTGTTAATGTAAATCTCAAGTTACAACATTTTCTGATCACCCAAAAAACCACGATAGTGCAAAATAAATCAATAATCAAAAACTTTGTCATATCGTGGAAATTTCAATAAACAATACAAAATTCTTACTCATTATCTGTGTTACTTCAAAATAGGATCAAATAAGATCGAAATACAGGTATAGTACTGGAATAAACCAAGTTTAAAGGGCAATGTGCCTTCCATTTATTTTCTATTGTGAATGAGTGGTGAGTCATGAAAAAGAGCTATTTCATTTCAGGGAGTGAACAGTTCTGATCCGATCTCTGAAAAGAACAGTTTTGCCCATCTCTAGTCCAGACGCGGTGGGGTTGGGCGGCCGTCCCTCACTGCAGATGTCGGGTGCCATAGGCTGGGCAGACTGGTAAAACAGGACAGGTGGCCAACATTGGCGGAACTAACATCCGACGTTAATGCTGAGTTGTGTCTGAACACACAGTGCACCGAACACTCCTAACGCTGGGCCTGCGCAGCCGACGATCCGAGCGTGTTCCAACGTTAACACCACGACATCGACAACTATGACTGAACTGGGCACGTGACCGTCGGCACTGGACCTTGGTGAGGTGGCAGAGCGTTGAATGGTCTGATGCGAATCCGTCGTCTTGCAGGGGAACAGCTCCTTGACACCTGTACTGCGGAACTGAGACAACCTGGAAGCGGCTCCACTATGCTCTGGGGAACACCCACATGGGCTTCCATGGGTGCAGTGGAGTTCGTGCAAGGCACCATGGCCGCCAAAGAGTAGTGCTCATTGGTCGTACGCCAAGTACACCCCTTTATGAATATCATATTTCCCTACAAGATAATGCGCCATGTGATCTGAGGCTTTCCCGGCTTACACAAATCTTGAAAACTTCTCGGGTATTCAGCCGGGTAGCGTCGTCCAAAAGGCGCGATATTTTAGCAACTGCAGCCCATGATCTGTAGCGGGGTGCGCCCTTCCTCCACCACTGGCCGCGGACCCCTTCGGAAGCCCCCAGACGGCGGCTGCGGGAGAGGGGTGGAGATTATACACTCCTGGAAATTGAAATAAGAACACCGTGAATTCATTGTCCCAGGAAGGGGAAACTTTATTGACACTTTCCTGGGGTCAGATACATCACATGATCACACTGACAGAACAACAGGCACATAGACACAGGCAACAGAGCATGCACAATGTCGGCACTAGTACAGTGTATATCCACCTTTCGCAGCAATGCAGGCTGCTATTCTCCCATGGAGACGATCGTAGATATGCTGGATGTAGTCCTGTGGAACGGCTTGCCATGCCATTTCCACCTGGCGCCTCAGTTGGACCAGCGTTCGTGCTGGACGTGCAGACCGCGTGAGACGACGCTTCATCCAGTCCCAAACATGCTCAATGGGGGACAGATCCGAAGACCTTGCTGGCCAGGGTAGTTGACTTACACCTTCTAGAGCACGTTGGGTGGTACGGGATACATGCGGACGTGCATTGTCCTGTTGGAACAGCAAGTTCCCTTGCCGGTCTAGGAATGGTAGAACGATGGGTTCGATGACGGATTTGGATGTACCGTGCACAATTCAGAGTCCCCTCGACGATCACCAGTGGTGTACGGCCAGTGTAGGAGATCGCTCCCCACACCATGATGCCGGGTGTTGGCCCTGTGTGCCTCGGTCGTATGCAGTCCTGATTGTGGCGCTCACCTGCACGGCGCCAAACACGCATACGACCATCATTGGCACCAAGGCAGAAGCGACTCTCATCGCTGAAGACGACACGTCTCCATTCGTCCCTCCATTCACGCCTGTCGCGACACCACTGGAGGCGGGCTGCACGATGTTGGGGCGTGAGCGGAAGACGGCCTAACGGTGTGCGGGACCGTAGCCCAGCTTCATGGAGACGGTTGCGAATGGTCCTCGCCGATACCCCAGGAGCAACAGTGTCCCTAATTTGCTGGGAAGTGGCGGTGCGGTCCCCTACGGCACTGCGTAGGATCCTACGGTCTTGGCGTGCATCCGTGCGTCGCTGCGGTCCGGTCCCAGGTCGACGGGCAAGTGCACCTTCCGCCGACCACTGGCGACAACATCGATGTACTGTGGAGACCTCACGCCCCACGTGTTGAGCAATTCGGCGGTACGTCCACCCGGCCTCCCGCATGCCCACTATACGCCCTCGCTCAAAGTCCGTCAACTGCACATACGGTTCACGTCCACGCTGTCGCGGCATGCTACCAGTGTTAAAGACTGCGATGGAGCTCCGTATGGCACGGCAAACTGGCTGACACTGACGGCGGCGGTGCACAAATGCTGCGCAGCTAGCGCCATTCGACGGCCAACACCGCGGTTCCTGGTGTGTCCGCTGTGCCGTGCGTGTGATCATTGCTTGTACAGCCCTCTCGCAGTGTCCGGAGCAAGTATGGTGGGTCTGACACACCGGTGTGAATGTGTTCTTTTTTCCATTTCCAGGAGTGTATAAAGTCGGCATTCATCAGAGATCAATCAGACATCTGAAGATGGCGAGAAGTCGGCTTGCCAAAATATCGTGCCTTTTGGACGACGCTACCCGGCTGAATACCCGAGAAATTTTCAAGATAATGCGGCACGTTACGGGGCCACGAATGTGATGGAGTGGTTCGAGGAACACAGTGGCGAATTCCAACTGACGTGCTGGCACCACAACTTGTCAGATGTGAACGCGATTTGACACATTTGGGTCTGATTGAACGTGGCGTCAGAGCTCATTGGACCTTCCCCGGAATTTACGGGAATCAGGTGGTTTGTATGTGCAGAGACCTACCATGCCGTGATGCGTCGCCGCTGTTATCCGTGCCGAAGGTGAACACACCAGGAATTAGATAGGTGGTCATAATGTTCTGCCTGATCAATGTGGATCAGTGGTATTGTGTGATTGTGTTTAAAGGAAGTCGAAATTACTTATTTGCGATTGTTATAATTTTTTTCGTCATGTTAGTACCTTTTCTGCCTGTCTCCTCTATACGACGTGCAAAGTTACGACGTTCGACCACGAATACTCTAGATACCTCGCTACTGCGCTTCTTCTAATAGTTACTACGTTTAACTTTAACTTAGGAATTATTGCTAGTTCCTCCTTCAGCAAGAGATGCATGGCTTTTTGACATGCCACTGACAATCTGACTCTTCTGCACCATTCTTCAGTTTCATCGAGGACTGTATTACATTTATCTTCCACCACCCTCTCGTGTCACCTCAAATGTAAACATCACCTGCAAGGGCCACCAATCCGCCAACGTTACAGCTATCATGTAACATATGTAGTATGGGTTCAAATGCTACATCCCAAAACTCACACAATGTTCCCTGCGGGCAGCCTTTTGTTATTATCTTCCTTGTTAGTTCCATTCATGGGCGTGTTAAAATAACATTCATAGAAGAACTATAGAAGAGCCAAAGAACAGCAGCATATTTAGTTCCACGTTCATTTATTAAGCGCAAAAGCTTCACTGAGCTGTTCGGCCACGTCCAATGGCAAACGCAAAAGGAGAGGCGTGCTGCAGCACTGTGTGTCTGACCGTTCAAATTACGAGAGCATGCGTTCCTAGGAGAGTCTTGCTTCTTCCCACGTATCTCTCGCGAGAAGATTATGAAACTAAAATCAGAGTGAACCGAGATCACATGGAGGCTTACCAGCAATCGTTTCTGCCGCGGACCATTCGCGACTGGAACAGAAAAGGGGAAGGGGGGGGGGAGAATAACAGGGTTGCACGAAGTACCCTCCGCCAGACACGGCGGCAAGTAGACTCGCGGAGCCTAAAAGTATGTTGTAGAGCCAAATTTTCTAATTGCCGATTCTGCTGCGTGGTAGGATGGTCTTCTGGGATACTATAGCAGTGGAGACACCTACATACACTACTGGCCATTAAAATTGATAAACCACGAAGATGACGTGCTACAGACGCAAAATTAAACCTCCAGGAAGGAGATGCTGTGATATGCAAATGATTAGCTTTTCAGAGCATTCACACAACGGTGCCGCTGGTGGCGATACCTGCAACGTGCTGACATGAGGAAAGTTTCCAACCGATTTCTCATACACAAACAGCAGTTGACCGGCGTTGCCTCGTGTAAGGAGGACAAATGCGTATCATCACGTTTCCGACTTTGATACAGGTCGGATTGTAGCCTATCGGATTGTGGTTTATCGTATCGGACATTGCTGCTCCCGTTGGTGGGATCCAATAACTGCTAGCAGAATATGGAATATTCAAATGTCCAAATGTGTGTGAAATCTTATGAGACTAACTGCTAAGGTCATCAGTCCCTAAGCTTACACACTAATTAACCTCAATTCTCCTAAGGACAAACATACACACCCATGCCCGAGGGCGGACTCGAACCTCCGCCGGGACCAACCGCACAGTCGACGACTGCAGCGATGCCATGCTGCATCCCAACGGCCTCGTGTCATTAGCAGTCGAGATGACAGGCATCTTATCCACATGGCTGTAACGGATCGTGCAGCGACATCTCGATCCCTGACTCGATAGATGGGGACGTTTGCAAGACAACAACCATCTGCACGAACAGTTCGACGACGTTTGCAACAGCATGGACTATCAGCTCAGAGACCATGGCTGTACTTACCCTTGACGCAGCATCACAGACAGGAGCGCCTGCGATGGTATACTCAACGCCGAACATGGGTGCACGAATAGCAAAACGTCATTTTTTTGGATGAATCCAGGTTCTGTTTACAGCATCATGATGGCCGCATCCGTGTTTGGCGACAACAGGGTGAACGCAAATTGGAAGCGTGTATTCGTCATCGCCATACTGGCGTATCACCCAGCGTGATGGTATGGGGTGCCATTGGTTACACGTCTCGGTCACCTCTTGTTCGCATTGACGGCACTTTGAACAGTGGTCGTTACATTTCAGATGTGTTACGATCCGTGGCTCTACCCTTCATTCGATCCCTGCGAAACCCTACATTTCAGCAGGATAATGCACGACCGCATGTTGCAGGTCCTGTATGGGCCTTTCTGGATACAGAAAATGTTCGACTGCTGCCCTGGCCAGCACAGTCTCCAGATCTCTCACCAACCGAAAATGTCTGGTCAATGATGACCGAGCAACTGGCTCGTCACAATACGCCAGTCACTACTCTTGACGAACTGTGGTACCGTGTTGAACATGCATGGGCAGCTGTACCTGTACACACCATCCAAGCTCTGACTCGGTGCCCAGGCGTATCAAGGCCGTTATCACGGCCAGAGGTGGTTGTACTGGGTACTGATTTCTCAGGATCTATGCACCGAAATTGCGTGAAAATGTGATCACATGTCAGTTCTAGTATAATATATTTGTCCAATGAATACCCGCTTATCATCTGCATTTCTGCTTGATGTAGCAATTTTAATGGTCAGTAGTGTACATCATAGTGTTGTTGGAGACGCGCCCACGACGAAGCGCCTGTGGTAATATCATGGAGGTATAAGGAGGGGAGATGCCATGACGTCACAAACTTGAAGCCGACAGAAACCGAGCTCCGCCATTGCAGTTTGGTCAGAAGACTCGTTTCCGATTGTGCTATTGTGTAGAGCTGCTGAAGGTTTTTCATTTTAAAATGCCGGTTTGCGTTGTTTACGGGCGTACTAACCGTTGGAATAGTGCTACCAAGTTAAAAGGAAGCACGTTCCATGCGTAAGTGGCCCCGTTCATAAAATATTGTCGTTTATATTCGTGAGATGTGCGGCCTTGTTTACGTTTTGTGAAACTGTTTTCTTCTTATTTTATTTCAGATTTCCGATCAATGAAGCTCGTAGGGCTCTGTGGGTTCATATGCTTATTTTTCTTGACAAAGCACAAACGATGTTTGTATTTATAAATGAAATTTTGTATAAGTGTGTAAACGAGTAAGAAATATCATCCGGTATGTAAACTAGCATAGCTTTCGGGTTCTGCTTTCAGTTTACATCGACACAAATACAGTGAAAGGTGATTTGAGTTTGAAAAGAGCTTTGTACACTGTTATTTTTCATCATTCGAAGTTCGTATCCAAAAGAAACACTTAAGTTAACGAGACCAAATCAGTTGTATTGCTGGGGCAAAAACGCATTAACAACAAAACGAAAACACCTGAAAAAGCTATTCTGACGTTGTGTTATGCATGTAAACATTGTAACACTCATCATCTGAAATTATTTCGCAGACATAACGTTAAATATGAAGAACACGCAATTCTAACAAGAGCTCTGTCACTGTTTTGACCAATCAAACATGGCGGCCCACCGGCTTCAAACAGACGTACAGCAGACGGCCATAGTGCCATCTCCCCTCCTTATACCTCCATGGGTAATATACACAGTTAGGCGCTCATTACCTTCTCTCAAGTCGCATTGTGACACCGCGCAAGGTCTCTGGGATTGTGAAAGCAGCCGGTGGGATGAAACCTGTGAAGGGGGGAGGGAAGGCTAGGGAGGAGAGAGTTGTCCAGTGTAGGGGGAATTGGTTGGGTGGGAGGGGAGGGGAGAGGCGGTGTTGGTGAGCGTCGTGTTCTGCAGAGGGGAAACGCTCGCTGCTCTGGCAGTAAGGAAGCCACTGCGGGACGGTGAGTTTGCGGTTGCAGCTGAGGCGTCGTTGGTTTGGTGAGTAACTCCGCAGCCCACAGATTACGCAGCAGAGCCTGCGACAAGCAGCCCTCGTGACAAGAGCGTGTTGTTTCCTTTTCACTACCGCGCAAAGTAATGCACAACATACAGGGTGTTTCAAAAATGACCGGTATATTTGAAACGGCAATAAAAACTAAACGAGCAGCGATAGAAATACACCGTTTGTTGCAATATGCTTGGGACAACAGTACATTTTCAGGCGGACAAACTTTCGAAATTACAGTAGTTACAATTTTCAACAACAGATGGCGCTGCAAGTGATGTGAAAGATGTAGAAGACAACGCAGTCTGTGGGTGCGCCATTCTGTACGTCGTCTTTCTGCTGTAAGCGTGTGCTGTTCACAACGTGCAAGTGTGCTGTGGACAACATGGTTTATTCCTTAGAACAGAGGATTTATCTGGTGTTGGAATTCCACCGCCTAGAACACAGTGTTGTCGCAACAAGACGAAGTTTTCAACGGAGGTTTAATGAAACCAAAGGACCGAAAAGCGATACAATAAAGGATCTGTTTGAAAAATTTCAACGGACTGGGAACGTGACGGATGAACGTGCTGGAAAGGTAGGGCGACCGCGTACGGCAACCGCAGAGGGCAACACGCAGGTAGTGCAGCAGGTGATCCGACAGCGGCCTCGGGTTTCCGTTCGCCGTGTTGCAGCTGCGGTGCAAATGACGCCAACGTCCACGTATCGTCTCATGCGCCAGAGTTTACATCTCTATCCATACAAAATTCAAATGCGGCAACCCCTCAACACCGCTACCATTGCTGCACGAGAGACATTCGCTAACGATATAGTGCACAGGATTGATGACGGCGATATGCATGTGGGCAGCATTTGGTTTACTGACGAAGCTTATTTTTACCTGGACGGCTTCGTCAATAAACAGAACTGGCGCATACGGGGAACCGAAAAGCCCCATGTTGCAGTCCCATCGTCCCTGCATCCTCAAAAAGTACTGGTCTGGGCCGCCATTTCTTCCAAAGGAATCATTGGCCCATTTTTCAGATCCGAAACGATTACTGCATCACGCTATCTGGACATTCTTCGTGAATTTGTGGCGGTACAAACTGCCTTAGACGACACTGCGAACACCTCGTGGTTTATGCAAGATGGTGCCCGGCCACATCGCACGGCCGACGTCTTTAATTTCCTGAATGAATATTTCGATGATCGTGTGATTGCTTTGGGCTATCCGAAACATTCAGGAGGCGGCGTGGATTGGCCTCCCTATTCGCCAGAAATGAACCCCTGTGACTTCTTTCTGTGGGGACACTTGAAAGACCAGGTGTACCGCCAGAATCCAGAAACAATTGAACAGCTGAAGCAGTACATCTCATCTGCATGTGAAGCCATTCCGCCAGACACGTTGTCAAAGGTTTCGGGTAATTTCATTCAGAGACTACGCCATATTATTGCTACGCATGGTGAATATGTGGAAAATATCGTACTATAGAGTTTCCCAGACCGCAGCGCCATCTGTTGTTGAAAATTGTAACTACTGTAATTTCGAAAGTTTGTCTGCCTGAAAATGTACTGTTGTCCCAAGCATATTGCAACAAACGGTGTATTTCTATCGCTGCTCGTTTAGTTTGTATTGCCGTTTCAAATATACCGGTCATTTTTGAAACACCCTGTATGACGCTGTGCACGTCTGCAGCGAAATTCCTTTGTTGGGAATCGCACCGTGAACTGTGCAGACGCGTGTCCGTAGCACTAAGGCAGTGACGTCACTATATGTAGGCGGTCTCGGCCCACCGCCGCCACGTTTCACGCACGCTATGGTGAGTCTGGCGTGACAACTGTATTCTACGGGTGGTCAATGATCTTAGACAGTTACAAGATGTAGATGATGGGAGCTTAAACATCCATGTTTTAACATCGATATTGGAGTCTTAGAAACATCGATGTTGAAGACAAAGTGTGGACCTTAAATGCTGCCAAAAATATGGCTATTTAAGTAGTAACGGGCACATCCACATCAACGGCATCTGCTTACAGGAGCCAAAATATCTTTCAAAATATTTACATTCCTAGTAGAATGTATTTCGTATTGCTTCAGTGTAACTGCTACTTTTTCATATAACTAGTTAACAAACCCAGCATTGCCTGGATACTCGTTTTGCTAATTTTCTATTAGAAACGGAAAAAAAAATGAACTGTGTTTGTAGTGCAATATCATGGAGAGTTTTTGTACGCTGGGTGCAGTTGAGTGACATGTCTACGACGTGATTTTGTAGGTGTCTCTATGACAACGTCCCTTCATCGCTCTATAAATGGCGGCCGTTTGTGCTTCACAGTCGAAAGCTGTCAAAAAGCGCTGCCGGGCTTCAGTGATCTCCTTAGGCTGACTCTACTATAGGAATGTCTTAGTGTTAAAGAATAACTGTGCAAAACATGTATTTCTTGAACGAACTCTTTTCGTTTACCAGTTTCTGTTTTGACGCTGTCATAAACACCGAAAGATGGTTCAAGTGGCTCTGAGCACTATGGGACTCAACTGCTGAGGTCATTAGTCCCCTAGAACTGAGAACTAGTTAAACCTAACTAACCCAAGGACATCACAAACATCCATGCCCGAGGCAGGATTCGAACCTGCGACCGTAGCGGCCTTGCGGTTCCAGACTGCAGCGCCTTTAACCGCACGGCCACTTCAGCCGGCCAAACACCGAAAGACTTAAGTCAAAACAAGGCCCTGTGGAGCATTCCGTTAAAGCTACTGATAGGCTTGGGAGAGCCAGCCATGACAGAAATCTTCCATCTGTTGAGCAGGATGTACGAGACAGGCGAAATAGCCTCAGATTCTAAGAATAATATTGTAATTCCCATTCCAAAGGAAGCGGGTGCTGACCGGTGTGGAAATTACCAAACTATCCGTATAATATCACACTGTTGCGAAACACTAACACGAATCCCTTACTGCAGAATCGAAAAACTAGTCTAAGCCGACCTCAGGGGAGGTCAGCTTCGATTCCGGGAGAAATGTAGGAAGACGCGAGGCAATACTGACCACACGACTTCTCATAGAAGATAGGTTAAGGAATGGCAAACCTACGTTTGTGGCATTTGTAGACTTGGAGAAAACTTTTGACAATGTTGACCGGAATACTCTTTTTCAAATTATAAAGGTGGCAGGGGTAAAATATATGAAGCGAAAGGCTGTTTACAGTTTGTAGAGGAACCAGGCGGCAGTTATAAGAGTTGAGGGGCACGAAAGGGGAGCAGTGGTTGAGATGGGGGTGAGATGTGTCTCCAGCCTGTACCCGACGTTATTCAATCTATTTACTGAGCGAGCAGTAAAAGAAACAAAAGAGAACTATGCGGTGGGAATGAAAGTCCGGGGAGAAGAAATAAAGTCTTTGAGGTTCGCCAATGACGTAATTCTGTCAGAGACAGCCAAGGACTTGGACGAGCAGTTTAGCGGAATGGGCAGTGTCTTGAAAGGAGGGTATAAGATGAACATCAACAAAAGCAAAACGAGGGTAACGGAATGTAGTCTAATTGAATCAGGTGACGCTAAGGGAATTAGATTAGGAAATGAAACACTTAAAGTAGTAGATAAGTTTTGTTATTTGGGAAGCAAAATAACTGATGATGGTCGAAGTAGGGACGATATAAAATACAGACTGGCAACGGAAAAACAAACGTTTCTGAAGAAGAGAAGCTTGTTTCCATCTTCGAGTATAAGAAGTCCTTTCTGAAAGCGTTTTTATTGAGTGTAGGCATGTATGGAAGTGAAAAATGGACAATAGACAGATTAGACAAGAAGGGAATAGAAGCATTTGAAATGTGGTGCTACAGAAGAATGCTCAAGATTAGATGGGTGGATCAGGTAACTAATGAGCAGGTAAATTACAATGAAATGAATACCCCTAGGTGCATACAGGCGTTGTTATAAGTCAACGGGGACAGTTGAAAATGTGTTCCCTGACCGGGACTCGAACCCGGGATCTCCTGCTTACTTGGCAGACGCTCTATCCATCTGAGTTACCAAGGACACAAGGGTTAGTGCGACTGCAGAGACTGATCTCTGGCAGCCTCCCGTGGGACCCACATTCTCAGCTTATATCAACGGCTGTATGTAGCTAGGAGTATTCATTTCATTGTAATTTCATTCTAATGAGCTGAATGGTCACCGATGGTACATGTCCGAAAGAACAGACACCATCTCCATATATAATGAGCAGGTAATGAATAGAATTGGGAAGAAGAGAGAAATCTGTCATACAACCTGATTAGGAGAAGGAATTGGTTGGTAGGAAACATTCCGAGGCATCAAGCGATCTCCAGTTTATTACTGGGGGGGAATCGCAGAGGGAGACCAAGACATGAATACAGTAAACAGATTCAGAAGGATGTAGGTTGCAGTAGTTACTCGGAGATGAAGAGGCTTGCACAGGATAAAATAGCATGGAGAGCTGCATCAAACCAGTCTTTGGACTGAAAACCACAACAACAACAACAACAAAAACAACATGAGTGAATAATATAATTAATACGTACAAGTAATGTAAACTACTGGCCATTAAAACTGCTACACCACGAAGATGACGTGCGACAGACGCGAAATTTAACCGACAGGAAGAAGGTGCAGTGATATGCAAAAAATTAGGTTTTCAGAGCATTCACACAAGGTTGACGCAGGTGGCGACACCTACAACGTGCTGATATGAGGAAAGTTTCCAACCGATTTCTCATACACAAACAGCAGTTGACCGGCGTTGCCTGATGAAACGTTGATGTGATGCCTCGTGTAAGGAGGAGAAATGCGTACCATCACGTTCCCGACTATGATAAAGGTCGGATTGTGGCCTATCGCGATTGCGAATTATCGTATCGCGACACTGCTGCTCGCGTTGGTCGAGATCCAATGACTGTTAGCAGAACATGCAATCGGTGGGTTCAGGAAGGCAATACGGAACGCCGTGTTGGATCTCAACGTATCACTAGCAGTCGAGATGACAGGCATCTTACCTGTATAGCTGTAACGAATCGTGCATGCATGTCTCGATTCCTGAATCAAAAGATGGGAACGTTTGCAAGACAACAACCATCTGCACGAACAGTTCGACGACGTTTGCAGCAGCATGGACTATCAGCTCGGAGACCATGGCTGCGGTTACCCTTGACGCTGCATCACAGACACGAACGCCTGCGATGGTGTACTCAACGACGAACCTGGGTGTAGGAATGGCAAAACGTCATTTTTTCGGATGAACCCAGGTTCTGTTTACAGCGTCATGATGGTCGCATGCGTGTTTGGCGACATCGCGGTGAACGCATATTGGAAGCGTGTATTCGTCATCGCCATACTGGCGTATCACCCGGCGTGATGGTATGGGGTGCCAAGGGTTACACGTCTGGGTCACGTCTTGTTCGCATTGACGGCACTTTGAACAGTGGACGTTACATTTCAGATGTGTTACGACCCGTGGCTCTACCCTTCATTCGATCCCTGCGAAACCCTTCACTTCAGCAAGATAATGCACGACCGCATGTTGCAGGTCCTGTACGGGCCTTTCTGGATACAGAAAATGTTCAACTGCTGCCCTGGCCAGCACATTCTCCAAATCTCTCACCAACTGAAAACGTCTGGTCAGTGGTGGCAGAGTCACAATACGCCAGTATCGTGTTGAAGCTGCATGGGCAGCTGTACCTGTACACGCCATCCGAGCTCTGTTTGACTCAATGCCCAGGCGTATCAAGGCCGTTATTACGGCCAGAGATGGTTGTTCTGGGTACTGATTTCTCTGGATCTATGCACCCAAATTGCGTGAAAATTCAATCACATGTCAGTTCTAGTATATTATATTTGTTCAATGAATACCCGTTTATCATCTCCATTTCTTCTTGGTGTAGCAATTTTAATGGCCAGTAGTGTAACATGTTCCTGTGATATTCACGCTATATGACGAATGTCGAAATTGCTTAATGTTTCTGTCACGAGGTTTTTGAAGACCCTCTGATGGGTTTGACCGCAGTCACACAATCCCGTTCGGACAGGGGACGGCTGAGGCACGGCCCCGGCAGACGCGGGTCAATGGCCGCCAGCGCAGCCGGGTCATCGGAATTCCGGCCACCGAGCGCTCGCTCGCGCCCTGCTTGCCATCACACACTCCCCCAAAGCGCAGCTGCTGCCCTCCAGGATTTACGGCGAGCAGTAACTTGGGCCCTACCTGCCTGACACGACATCCTGTGCTTCACTACCTGCCGGCGCTATAAATATAGACCCCGAGAGCTCCGGGTGAAAAAAATTGCCGCAGTTTTCCATTATTCAGCACCTCTAAACCGCGTCGCCTTCGGGACGGCTTCCAGCGCAGGAGCAATATTTTCTGCCACCGGCGTTGCACTGTAGCTACATCACGGGGACAACAGTGCTAGAGACGACGAATTTCTACACCCTACCATGTTGCTGAAAGCCCTGCATCTCACTACGTTATTAACCTCATAACAACAAGATCATCCCTTTAATCGACCAATACAGGGTGATTCAAAAAGAATACCACAACTTTAAAAATGTGTATTTAATGAAAGAAACATAATATAACCTTCTGTTATACATCATTACAAAGAGTATTTAAAAAGGTTTTTTTTTCACTCAAAAACAAGTTCAGAGATGTTCAATATGGCCCCCTCCAGACACTCGAGCAATATGAACCCGATACTCCAACTCGTTCCACACTCTCTGTAGCATATCAGGCGTAACAGTTTGGATAGCTGCTGTTATTTCTCGTTTCAAATCATCAATGGTGGCTGGGAGAGGTGGCCGAAACACCATATCCTTAACATACCCCCATAAGAAAAAATCGCAGGGGGTAAGATCAGGGCTTCTTGGAGGCCAGTGATGAAGTGCTCTGTCACGGGCTGCCTGGCGGCCGATCCATCGCCTCGGGTAGTTGACGTTCAGGTAGTTACGGACAGATAAGTGCCAATGTGGTGGCGCTCCATCCTGCTGAAATATGAATTGTTGTGCTTCTTGTTCGAGCTGAGGGAACAGCCAATTCTCTAACATCTCCAGTTACTGTAGTCCAGTTACAGTAGCACCTTCGAAGAAAAAGGGACCAAAAACTTTATTGGCTGAAATGGCACAGAAAACGTTCACCTTAGGCGAGTCACGTTCATACTGAGTTGTTTCCCGCGGATTCTCAGTGCCCCATATACAGACATTGTGACGGTTGACTTTCCCGTTGGTGTGGAAAGTTGCTTCATCACTAAACACAATCTTTGAAACGAAAGATTCATCTGTTTCCATTTGAGCAAGGATAAAATCACAGAAATCGATTCTTTTAATCTTATCAGCTGCAGACAGTGCTTGAACCAATTTCAGACGATAAGGTTTCATAACTAACCTTTTTTGTAGGACTCTCCATACAGTTGATTGTGGAATTTGCGGCTCTCTGCTAGCTCTGCGAGTCGATTTTCCTGGGCTGCAAACAAATGCTTGCTGGATGCGTGCTACATTTTCATCACTCGTTCTCGGCCGTCCAGAACTTTTCCCTTTGCACAAACACCCATTCTCTGTAAACTGTTTATACCAACGTTTAATACACCACCTATCATGAGGTTTAACACCATACTTCGTTCGAAATGCACGCTGAACAACTGTCGTCGATTCACTTCTGCCGTACTCAATAACACAAAAAGCTTTCTGTTGAGCGGTCGCCATCTTAGCATCAACTGACGCTGAAGCCTAGTCAACAGCGCCTCAAGCGAACAAATGTACAACTAAATGAAACTTTATAGCTCCCTTAATTCGCCGACTGATAGTGCTTAGCTCTGCCTTTTGTCGTTGCAGAGTTTTAAATTCCTAAAGTTGTGGTATTCTTTTTGATTCACCCTGTATAAAAACCCTAATATACTACTGGCCACTAAAATTCCTACACCAAGAAGAAATGCAGATGATAAACGGGTATTCATTGGACAGATATATTATACTAGAACTAACATGTGATTACATTTTCACGCAATTTGGGTGCGTAAATCCTGAGAAATCAGTACCCAGAACAACCACATCTGGCCGTAATAACGGCCTTGATACGCCTGGCCATTGAGTCAAACAGAGCTTGGATAGCGCGTACAGGTACAGCTGCCCCTGCAGCTTCAACACGATACCACAGTTAATCAAGAGTTGAGACTGGCGTATTAAGACCTTACTGAGCCCACCGAACTGCTGTTTGTGTATGAGAAATCGGTTGGAAACTTTCCTCATTTCGGGATGTTGTAGGTGTCGCCACCGGCGCCAACCTTGTGTGAATGCTCTGAAAAGCTAATCACTTGCATATCACAGCATCTTCTTCCTGTCGGTTAAATTTCGCGTCTGTAGCACGTCATCTTCGTGGTGCAATTTTAATGGCCAGTAGTGTGTAAAAAAATAGCATACCTTACTTTTGGGATTACCCTCGTACATGTGCCGGATGTCATTTTCTGGGATGGAGTTCCACGCCTCTTGCATGGTCGGTCAATACAGGGACGGTTCGTGCTGGCTGTTGGTGACGCTTGCATTATCGGATGTTGTCCCACACGTGCTCGACTGGAGACAGATGTAGTGATCGAGCAGGCCAAGGCGACATGTCGACCCTGTATAGAGCATGTTGGCTTATAACATCGATGTATGGGTGAGCGTTATCCTGTTGGAAAACACCCTCTGGAATTCTGTTCACAACAATGGCACCGCAACAGCTTCAATCACCAGAGTGACGTACAAACTTGCTGTGAGGGTGCGTGGGAAAGAACGAGAGTACTCCTGGTGTCATACGAAGTCGCACCCCGGACCATAACTGCAGGTGTAGGACCAGGGTGTCTGCCCCCGGTAGCTGAGTGGTCAGCGCGACAGAATGGCAATCCTAAGGGCCCGGTTTCGATTCCTGGCTGCGTCGGAGATTTTCTCCGCTCCGGGACTGGGTGCTGCGTTGTCCTAATGATCATCATTTCATCCGCATCGACGCGCAAGTCGCCGAAGTGGTGTCAAATCGAAAGACTTGCACCCGGCGAGTGGTCTACCCGACGGGAGGCCCTAGTCACACGACATTTACATTTAGCACCAGTGTGCCTTGCACACAGATAGCGTGGTTGCAGGGTCTCAGGTGGCTTCTTACTGAGCAAAGTGCGGCCATCTCTGGCAACGAGGAAGAACCAGCTTTTATCAGATAACACAATACAGGGTGATTCAAAAAGAATACCACAACTTTAGGAATTTAAAACTCTGCAACGACGAAAGGGAGAGCTAAGCACTATCTGTCGGCGAATTAAGGGAGCTATAAAGTTTCATTTAGTTGTACATTTGTTCGCTTGAGGCGCTACTGACTAGGCGTCAGCGTCAGTTGATGCTAAGATGGCGACCGCTCAACAGAAAGCTTTTTGTGTTATTGAGTACGGCAGAAGTGAATCGACGACAGTTGTCCAGCGTGCATTTCGAACGAAGTATGGTGTTAAACTTCCTGATAGGTGGTGTATTAAACGTTGGTATAAACAGTTTACAGAGAATGGGTGTTTGTGCAAAGGGAAAAGTTCTGGACGGCCGAGAACGAGTGATGAAAATGTAGCACGCATCCAGCAAGCATTTGTTCGCAGCCCATGAAAATCGACTCGCAGAGCTAGCAGAGAGCTGCAAATTCCACAATCAACTGTATGGAGAGTCCTACGAAAAAGGTTAGTTATGAAACCTTATCGTCTGCCGCCAGGCAGCCCGTGACAGAGCACTTCATCATTGGCCTCCAAGAAGCCCTGATCTGACCCCCTGCGATTTTTTCTTATGGGGGTATGTTAAGGATATGGTGTTTCGGCCACCTCTCCCAGCCACCATTGATGATTTGAAACGAGAAATAACAGCAGCTATCCAAACTGTTACGCCTGATATGCTACAGAGAGTGTGGAACGAGTTGGAGTATCGGGTTGATATTGCTCGAGTGTCTGGAGGGGGCCATATTGAACATCTCTGAACTTGTTTTTGAGTAAAAAAAAAACCTTTTTAAATAATCTTTGTAATGATGTATAACAGAAGGTTATATTATGTTTCTTTCATTAAATACACATTTTTAAAGTTGTGGTATTCTTTTTGAATCACCCTGTATACCTCCAGTCCGCCCTCCAATGAGGTTTTACTTGACACCACTGAATTCGCAAATGGAGGTGGTTTAGGGTCGTTGGAATGCAAGCTCCAGGACGTCTGGCTCGGAGCTGTCCTTGCAGTAACAGTTCGTTGTGTCACTGTGGTGCCAACGGCTGCTCGAATTGCTGCACCATACGTGGTATGGTGCACCACAACCATACGACGTCTTCCCTCTCGTTAGTGGCACGTGGCTTTCTGGAGGTTCGCCGGCCTGTGTGGTCGAGCGGTTCTAGGCGCTTCAGTCTGGAACCGCGCGACCGCTACTGTCACAGGTTCGAATCCTGCCTCGGGCATGGATGTGTGTGCTGTCCTTAGTTAGGTTTAAGTAGTTCTAAGTTCTAGGGGACTGATGACCTCACATGTTAAGTCCCATAGTGCTCAGAGCCATTTGAACCATCTGAACCTTTCTGGAGGTCGGTCTCTTGCGACCGTAGCTGTCCGTGACCATCGCTTCCAGTGGCTACATTCGTGGCAAGCCTTTCTGGAATATCGCGGAAGGAACATCCAGTTCTCGTAGTCCTACTACGCGATCTTGTTCGAACTGGGTGAAGTGTTGATAATGACGCCTTCGTCGCCTGAGAGGCATTGTTGACTAACATCGATTCCCACAGGGGGTGTCATGGGACCGCTGCTGTTCACAATATACATAAATAACCTGGTGGATGACATCGGAAGTTCACTGAGGCTTTTTGCAGATGATGCTGTGGTGTATCGAGAGGTTGTAACAATGGAAAATTGTACTGAAATGCAGGAGGATCTGCAGCGAATTGACGCATGGTGCAGGGAATGGCAATTGAATTTCAATGTAGACAAGTGTAATGTGCTGCGAATACAAAGAAAGATAGATCCCTTATCATTTAGCTACAAAATAGCAGGTCAGCAAGTGGAAGCAGTTAATTCCATAAATTATCTGGGAGTACGCATTAGGAGTGATTTAAAATGGAATGATCATATAAAGTTGATCGTCGGTAAAGCAAATGCCAGACTGAGATTCATTGGAAGAATCCTAAGAAATGCAATCCGAAAACAAAGGAAGTAGGTTACAGTACACTCGTTCGCCCACTGCTTGAATACTGCTCAGCGGTGTGGGATCCGTACCAGATAGGGTTGATAGAAGAGATAGAGAAGATCCAACGGAGAGCAGCGCGCTTCGTACAGGATCATTTAGTAATCGCGAAAGCGTTACGGAGATGATAGATAAACTCCAGTGGAAGACTCTACAGGAGAGACGCTCAGTAGCTCGGTACGGGCTTTTGTTAAAGTTTCCAGAACATACCTTCACCGAAGAGTCCAGCAGTATATTGCTCCCTCCTACGTATATCTCGCGAAGAGACCATGAGGATAAAATCAGAGAGATTAGAGCCCACACAGAAGCATACCGACAATCCTTCTTTCCACGAACAATACGAGACTGGAATAGAAGGGAGAACCGATAGAGGTACTCAGGGTACTCTCCGCCACACACCGTCAGGTGGCTTGCGGAGTATGGATGTACAATCTCAAAGGTAGCTAACGATCGCGACCGTCACATCGCGTATCTGAAGCAAATTTGATTCGCATTCTTTGCTACCAACACCACTCTTACGCAACTGGTGCGGAACTTAAACAGACGTCATGATTCAAATGTAGAGAGACGCCTACCAACTTTCGTTTACGTCGCGCAAGTCCTCCATGGTTTTGTGATTTTTTTTTCCGTCAGTGTACGACGCAGAGTGTGAACAGAGTCCAGAAATTGTCATTCCCCCAACCGATTCCTGATCACTCCGATCGTGTGATCGTGTCGTAGTATTCTAAACGTAGCATTTAAATTTACACTGTATCACAACGTCACGTGTTCCAAACATTTTATCAGGCTAATTCATGTACTGTCAGCGGCCTGGAGGCACTGACTTAGCGGGCCAGCCCCGACTCGCATGATGACCTCTGGAGAACACTTTTCGATTCCACACTTTCCACGGGTGGCAAACCATTATCGGCACACTACGATTAGGTTGGTTAGAGATTAGCAAGTCTCTGAGGCTAACAATGATACTATCATCATAAGGTGAGCATCTACATCTACATATCTACATACATACTCCGCTAGCCACCAAGCGGTGTGTGGCGGAGGGCACAATTCGCGCCAAAGTCATATTTTCCCCCCTCTGTTCCACTCGCGGATCGCGCGAGGGAAAAACGACTGTCTGAACGCCTCAGTACGAGCTCTTATTTCCCTTATCTTTGAATGATGATCATGGCGCGCTTTGAAAGTTGGTGGTAATAATATATGCTCTACATCCTCGGTGAAGATTGGATTTCGGAATTTAGTGAGCAGACCCTTCTGATTAGCGCGTCGTCTATCTGCAAGTGTGTCCCACTTCAAACTTTCCATGAGATTTGTAACGCTCTCGTGATGGCTAAATGTACCAGTCAAGAGTCTTGCCGCTCTTCTTTGGACCTTCTCAATCTCCTGAATAAGACCCAACTGTTAAGGGTCCCATACAGACGAACAATACTCTAAGACTGGAAGAACTAACGTATTGTAAGCTATTTCCTTTTTGAAGGAATGCATCGCTTCAGGATTCTAACAATAAACCGCAATCTACAGTTCGCCTTACCCGTTACTTGTGTAATCTGATCATTCCATTTGAGATCATTTCGAATAGTCACGCCCAGATACTTGACTGATGTTACCGCTTCCAAAGACTGATCATTTACTTTGTACTCATACATTAATGGCGATTTTCGCCTTGTTATACGCAGTAGGTTACACTTACTAATATTGAGAGATAACTGCTAGTCATTACAAAAATGGTTCAAATGGCTCTGAGCACTATGGGACTTAAAATCTGAGGTCATCAGTCCCCTAGACTTAGAACTACTTAAACCTAACTAACCTAAGGACATCACACACATCCATGCCCGAAGCAGGATTCGAACCTGCGACCGTAGCGGTCGCGCGGTTCCAGACCGAAGTTCCTAGAACCACTTGGCCACACCGGCCGGCCAGTCGCTACACCACGCATTCATTTTCTGCAAATCCTCATTGCCACGAATGTAGCCACTGGAAGCGATGGTCACGGACAGCTACGGTCGCAAGAGACCGACCTCCAGAAAGGTTCAAATGGTTCAAATGACTCTAAGCACTATGGGCTTTAACATCTGAGGTCATCAGTCCCCTAGACTTAGAACTACTTAAACCTACCTAACCTAAGGACATCACACATATCCAAGCCCGACGCAGGATTCGAACCTGCGACCGTAGCAGCAGCGCGGTTCCGGACTGAAGCGCCTAGAACCTCTCGCCACAGCGGCCGGCTACTTTCCTGTAGACTACAGCATCATCGGCAAACAGTCTAAGGCCGCTGTCAATACCATCAACCAGGTCGTTTATTGTCGGGAGCCTATTATGTCATCTTACAGTTTATTAACTGACAAATGATTAAAATTTCGTAGATGGAAATGAATATTTAAATTCTTCCCGCACTCACAAGGGAACCTCTCCATCGCACCCCCCTCAGATTTAGTTATAAGTTGGCACAGTGGATAGGCCTTCAAAGACTGAATACAGATGAATCGAGAAAACAGGAAGAAGTTGTGTGGAACTATGAAAAAAATAAGCAAAATATACACACTGAGTAGTCTATGTGCAAGATACGCAACATCAAGGATAGTGTGAGCTCGGGAGCGCCGTGGTCTCGTGGTTAGCATGATCAGCTGCAGAACGAAAGGTCCTTGGTTCAAGTCTTCCCTCGAGTGAAAAGTTTAATTTTTTATTTTCAGACAATTACTATCTGTCCGTCCGATGCGAGGTAACACCTAAAGAAACATCGAAACACACGACGTCAGTCGACTACAGCGCACGGAAGAGAGAGTATTCCTGCTAATGAGGCTCCCTAGTTGACTGTTCGCTACTTTGGACGAGAGTGCATTAAATGTTTTCGGTTCCCATTGAAGAGGCACGTCCTTTCGTCTACTTATCGCACGATTTTTCGGTGCGGTCGCAAAACACAGACACTAAACTTATTACAGTGAACAGAGACGTCAATGAACGAACGGACAGATCATAACTTTGCGAAAATAAAGGAAGTAAACTTCTCACTCGAGGGAAGACTTGAACCCAGAACCTTCCGGTCCGCAGCTGCTCACGCTAACCACGGGACCACGGCGCTCCTGAGCTCACACTCTCCTTGATGGGGTCGACAGAAGCGTCCGATCCCAGGCGTCGGCTTTGACTCGTGACGTAAGGGTGTTGTCGTGTGTGACGTCATGACGGCGCGGAGTTTGGTTTGTGAGTGTGGCGTGTTTGTAGATGTCGTCGTGTTGTGGTTTGTCGTGCTTTCTGGTGGTATGTTCAGGGTTTTCGTTTGTGTGGTGTAATGGGCTCAGTTTGCTTTTGCTCATTATCCAGAATTGTTAGTGTCGGCTGTGTTTGTAGTGGAATTCGTTTCAGTGAGTTAACGATTTTGTGTGAAGGTTAATTTAGTGTTGTTCGCTGTACGTCGTGTGGTAATTTAAGTAAAATTAAATCGGTTGTTGTTTTTGTTCAGGAATGGATATGACGGATAAAATTAACAGTGCGCAGGTCAAGAGAAGTGTTCGATCCCAATGTGTGGCTGTGTATATTGATATGGGTATCGGGAGATATTTTTGTGCTATATAGGCCAAAGGAAGTGTTTGATCCTGATTTATGGGATCGGGAGCTGCTGTTGAGCTATATAGGTCAAGGGAAGTGTCCGATTCCAGATGATAATTGTGTTTAGTGGTATTTGGGGAGTTTTGTGATGTCGGTTTTTTCGTGGTTTTGTATGGGGGTGGGTGTCTAAATTTGTTTATATTTAGTTTGCCCCCCACGCAAAAACACCTCATTTCCCGCGCTTGTCCCGTTAGTGTCATTAGGCTTTTTGTGGAAAGTGTGTGTGTTTGTTTTTCGATGTATTTTCGTCCTCATAATGTGTACGTACCGACTTTATATGCTCCATATTGGAATCGTGGTGTACGGTCGTTTCTACCATACTTGTGACGTCATGGGTCAAAGCAGACGGGCGGGATCGGACGCTTCCGTATTTCCCTTCTACCTGTTTTCTCGATTGATCTGTGTTCAGTTTTTCAAGGCCTATCCACTGTGCCAACTTATAACTAAATCTGAGGGGGGTGCGATGGGGAGGTTCCCTTGTCAGAACCGTTTCTCAGTAGTGGTTTTGGTGATAAAAAGCACCGGAATAAAATCGAACCGTCCAGATGAATTGCGCGCTCTGCTACAGATCACGTGAAAGACGCGTGTGTTGTTTCGGTGCGGTCGAACCGCATGGGAGGTTTACGTAAGCGTAGCGTGCGACGCCGGCAGGCTAATCCTCTGGAAGGACGCCAGCGCAGTCACAACACAACACAGACCTTGGCCGGCGAATGTGTCGGAAGGTAGCGGTCGGTACGTGTGGGCGCGTACATAAATATTCAGAAAATTACATTTCTTGAACAGAACACCTAGGACGCAAGAAAAGTGCGAGTATTGTACGTGAAAATAATTGAAGAGGTTTTAATCATAGCGTGTAGGCTTTCACGGCCGGCGTCGAGTCGTAGACTCACCTCAGATGATGTTGCCCGCTGCTGGCAACGAAACGTCAGGGAGAAATATTTCTACTATTGGACCACGGCCTCTTAGCCCGGAAGTTTTAATTACTGAAGAAGTTTTATTTGACACAGTGTCGGACCTCGTGGCACAATGCGGTGCAATCGGTGCTTATCTCGAATGTAAACAGTCAGTGCTGCCAAGTAACTACAGATCATAAGTTATAATTCAGAAGGGATTGTTATAAGTCTTTCCGGTCATTCAAACATGTTCGTACGAATCGCCTAGAAGAAAACATAGAGGCACTCAGACTGAGCTTACCACCATCTTATACCGTATATAACAAGACGTATGAGACAGGCGAAATTCCCTCAGACTTCAAGAAGAGTATAACAATTCCAATCCCAAAGAAAGCAGGTGTTGACAGATGTGAAAATTACCGAACTATCAGTTTAATAAGTCACAGCTGCAAAATACTGACGCAAATTCTTTGCAGACGGATGGAAACACTGGTAGAAGCCGACCTCGGTGAAGATCAGTTTGGATTCCGTAGAAATGTTGGAACACGTGAGGCAATACTGACCCTACGACTTATGTTAGAAGAGAGATCAAGGAAAGGCAAACCTACGTTTCTAGCATTTGTAGACTTAGAGAAAGCTTTTGACAATGTTGACTGGAATACTCTCTTTCAAATTCTGAAGATGGCAGGGGTAAAATACAGGGAGCGAAAGGCTATTTACAATTTGTACAGAAACCATACGGCAGTTATAAGAGTCGAGGGACATGAAAGGGAAGCAGCGGTTGGGAAGGGAGTGAGACAGGGTTGTAGCCTCTCCCCGATGCTATTCAATCTGTATATTGAGCAGGCAGGAAAGGAAACAAAAGAAAAGTTCGGAGTAGGTATTAAAATCCATGGAGAAGAAATAAAAACTTTGAGGTTCGCCGATGACATTGTAATCCTGTCAGATTAGTTTATAAAGGCGAATGTCGTGGGTAAATAAAAGAGAAGTAGCAGTTTGGGGAAGGTGGTATCCCAGACTCAGCAATGTCTTCAGAAAGTCCAACCGTTCGGAGTCAAATTTTGGAGACATACACAAAATGTGGTTGACATCAGTTTCCTACTCACATGCTGGTGAAGTGTAAACGTTGATCCGATGTCGATGTTGAGGAAAAAGGGTGTGATTGAAGCGAAGGCGTTTGATAGCAGAAATCGTGGATCCGTTCAAATGTGTCCTTATGAACCACGGCAGTGAAAGAATCCGAGGTAGGAGCACTGCATAATAACCGCCTTCCGTTTGCTGGTAAACATTAAACATCTCTTTGCCATTGTTGGTTTGCCTAACCCTTGACCTCACATACTGGCTGTTTGAGGTAATGTCAGATCCAGAACAGTGCCTAAAGATGTATCTTGCTTGGCTAAAACATCATATTCATCATTATATAGGATACCTGCGGGGGAAGGCACCCAGATCAAATGGATTGTTCGTCCCATGTGTGTGCTGTGAATATATTCAGAAACTACATCCACGGTGTAGTGGTTAGTTGCTTTGTTCCATCTCCGGTACAGAATATTTTGAAGGACGCTTTGAGAGTCGGACACAATTAATATCTAGAGGAAGGTGGTGGAAGAGACAAACTTAAGAGCTTCCAGAAGTGCCACTATCTCCTCCGTAAATATAGAAGCTCTTGGGAGAAGCTGCGCGGGGTAGCCGTTCGGTCTGGGGCGCCTTGTCACGGTTCACGCGTCTCCCTCCGTCGGATGTTCGAGTCTTCCCTCGGGCATGGGTGTGTGTGTCGTCCTTAGCCTAAGTCAGTTTAGGTCAGATTAAGTAATGTGTAAGCCTAGGGATCGATGACGTAAGCAGTTTGTCCCATAGTCCTTACCATAAATTTCCAAATTTATTGGGAGCAGTCTGAAGGTTTTCCGGATAACAATCTGAGGGTAAGGAAATCCACGTCCAGTATACTCTTCCTGCGGAATTGTGGACCCATCGGTCTATACAGAGAGGAAACCAAGCCGCTAAGCTGCAACGAGATGGCTGATTTCACTATTGACGTTAGCACTTTTTAAACAGTTTATATTAAAATAACAGAGTGTTATATGACAACTTAGTGTATGAAGACAGTAGTCAAAAGGAGGCAAATGCGATGAACATCGTATACTGCCTCCGTTCTTAATCTGTCACAACGCCTCGTCTACTGCACTGTGATTGTGAAGTCAAGGTCGATGTTTTGGGCGTGGCCAGGACAGGGAGTAGAGTAAGGGGTGCTCATTTACGAGACAGAGAGCTGAAACGCGGTTTCTCCTTTTCTGGTCTCCTTACGTTCGCGACTTAAGAGACCGACCGCTCGCGACCTCTGGGTGAGCGTCTTCCCAGGTAAATCCGTAGCAACCGCTGGTGAGCTCTTACTTCCTACGTGTTAACGACCAAGTCCTGCTAAAACTTGAGTCGCAAAGGTTAACAAAATTCTTTCTATCCATATGTGGCATACAGCAAACCAGTGCTTAACAGTACTTGGTTGCAATTTTAGTTTTTTTTATTTTTCAACGACGCGTTTCGCCTTATTTAGGCATCTTCAGGTTATCTTTTCTAGATGGACGCGAGAGGCACGTGGACACGGCGCTGTGGCGCATTATACTTACTGCCTGAGCCCCCATCTTACTGGTACTCACTCCTTTGAACGGAACGTGTTATGCAGATCTTGGTGCCTCTCGCGTCCATCTAGAAACATAACCTGAAGATCCCTAAATAAGACGAAACGCGTCGTTGAAAAATAAAAATCTAAAATTGCAACAAAGACTGTTTTTAACCACTACGGTTAACAAAATGGCACCGAGAAACCGAATATTTTGCTTCTCGAGAGCACGGCAACAAAATTAGCCTTCATTACGAAGATACACATCACTACTCCAGTTCACACTTAAGCGCCTGGCAGAATGTTAATCGAACCGCCTTCAGACTATTTCTCTACCGTTCTGTCCTCGAACAGCGCGCGGGAAAATTGAACACTTAAATCTCTTTTTGTGTGAGCTCTGATTTCTCTTATTTTATTACGGTGACCATTTCTTCCTGTGCAGGCTGGCGTCAATAAAATATTTTCTGATTCAGAGGAGAAACTCGCAGATTGCAATTTCGTGGAAAGATCTCGCTGCAACGAAAAACCGCCTTTGTTTTAATAACTGCCACCGTTTTATCAACTCCACAATCTTACATTTCTGAGCAATTTGTTTCTCATTTCTATTTATATAAGGCAATGTCCTGACTAACTGATTCATCAACGCCCAGCCCTAACAGCTAAGGATAGAAGCTTGAAATTTGAAGACAGTGTGGGCCTTCTACTGCTGGCGTCGTTTAAGAAGGGATTTGTTTCAAATTTCAACCCTAAGGGGCTGAAATAGGAGATGAAGGTTTTTTTTTTAATGTCTGTACTAAGACAATTTTGAAGCTAGAGCTACGAAAATCGGCATTTGGTTTCTCGGTCACAAATGAACAAGTATGTGTTTCAGCATTTTTGAAATTGAACCCTTAAGGGGATGAAACAGGGGATGAGATTTTTTATGAAAGTATTTCATTATGAAAGAATTTAAAAACTGAATCTATGAAAATTTAAATTTGGTTACTCAGTTAGAAATACGAAATACTAGAATTCAACCCATATGGGGCTGAAACAGGGTGAGACTGATTCATTCGCTGATCGTCGCCCACACCAAACCGCTAAGGATAGAAACTTGGAAGTTTTGAGAGGGTGTGGATTTTATACTTTAGGCATCTTTTAAGAAGTATATACTTATATAGATATGGTGTCAGTTCTTTCTGACATGTCCGTAAGAACAGACACCATATCCATGTAAGTATATAGCTCTGGCAATGCCGGCCATGACCCTCTTCTTATGTGCGGATGCGCACGTATTACCCGAACTCTTATGGGACCTGGTAAGAATGTCTTCCACGAGTAATGCGTGTCTTGGGTAGGGACACAAGGAATGTAGTGTGTGGACATATAAGGTGGGAATGTGGGTCCCGTGGGAGGCGTGCGCGAGATAGTCCCTGCAGTCGCACTATCTTTTGTGCCCTCGGTGGCTCAGATGGATAGAGCGTCTGACATGTAAGCAGGAAATCCCGGGTTCGAGTCCCGATCGGGGCACACATTTTCACCTGTCCCCTGCAAGTCAACATCTGAAGAAATTAGAATTATATATTAATTCTAATTATATGTTAATTCTAATTTCTTTTAAGAAGGGACTGTCTGAAATTCCACTCGTAAGAGGCTGAAATAGGGGATGAAAGCCATTCTGAAAGTATATTGCTATTAAGGTAATTTTGAAGCTACAACTATGAAAACTGATATTTGGTTTCTGAGTCAGAAAATAAAACAAGTGAGCGTTTCTGCGTTTCTGGAAATTCAACTACTAAGGGGTTAAAATAGTGTGTGAAAGTTTCTTAAATAAATAAATACTAAAAACCGCTGTAGGATTTTTAAGGCTATGTCTATCACAACTGGTATTTGACTTCTCGGCTAGGAATAAAAATTACGTGTTTCAGTGTATCTAAAAATTTAGCCCCTAAGGGAGTGCAGTAGAGGATGAAAATTTTTAGGAAACTATTCCACTTCATTAAAAAAAATTTTAAAGCCAAATTTATGAAAATGAATTTCACTTCTCGGTTAAATATAAATAAATACTTGTTAGTGGATGAAAGTTGCTATGGAAATGCTTCCACAAGAACAAAAAAGGCATGATTAACACAAAATTTGGACTCAAATTACCAGAATCGCCTTCTGGTCAGAAGTAGATTCGGAAAAGATCAAGCTTATAAGGTGCTGTAATTTCTGAACAATATAAAATTCGTTTGAATAAAAACAAAAACAAAAATCTCTGCAGACCGAATAGTCTATGCGAGAAGAGTAGCGGGCGCTAATCTAGTATTTCATAAAAACTAATCATCGCCCTACCACATGAGGTTACACCTCGAACACCAGTAGCGGCGTGCTAATCATATCGTTAAAGGAAGGAAAAATGAAAGGTTGGGGTTTCCACGGGGAGAAAAATAGCCATCTTGTCGTCAGTGAAATCGACTCTGAATAATTTTGTTCATTTCACTGGTTAACTCGGCCAAAGCCGCAAGAAAAGTGAGAGCATTACAAGACGACTACTGACGACTGTAACAGTTCTGAAATGCGGAGCAAAAAATGGAGATATTCTTTTCCCCTACCACGGGAATGGCGTTTCCAAGTCCATTCGTGGCTGAAGGCAGGAAATGAGGGAGATCTCTCTTCCAAGACAGTCGAGATTTTTAACTCTTAGCGAGTGATGGACGATCTGCGAGCAGCGGCTGAAAATTTTTTATTAAAAAATGAGGGGAGGATGGAGGGGAATAAATGCACTATGTAGGGTGGAGGATAATGTTCGTTCTCTCGTGGCGCCGAAAGTATATGGAGTCTAGAGGATGAATCTAGAGCTACGAAATACTGAATTACATAAGAGTCTTCGATTCTGTGTACTCATCCCACGATCTACGCAAGGCGATTGAACGTTCTGATATTGGAATTTCGCTTTACCTTGTGGCCTAATTACGAGAAACTGATAAAGGCATGCGTATTCCAAGTACAGAGATATGTAAATAGGCAGAACACGGCGCTGCGGTCGGCAACGCCTATACGAGGTGCATTCAAGTTCTAAGGCCTCCGCTTTTTTTTTAATTAACTACACACCCGAAATGGATGAAACTGGCGTTACTTCTCGACGTAATCGCCCTGCAGACCTACACATTTTTCACAACGCTGACGCCACGATTCCGTGGCAGCGGCGAAGGCTTCTTTAGGAGTCTGTTTTGACCACTGGAAAATCGCTGAGGCAATAGCAGCACGGCTGGTGAATGTGCTGCCACGGAGAGTGTCTTTCATTGTTGGAAAAAGCCAAAAGTCACTAGGAGCCAGGTCAGGTGAGTAGGGAGCATGAGGAATCACTTCAAAGTTGTTATCACGAAGAAACTGTTGCGTAACGTTAGCTCGATGTGCGGGTGCGTTGTCTTGGTGAAACAGCACACGCGCAGCCCTTCCCGGACGTTTTTGTTGCAGTGCAGGAAGGAATTAGTTCTTCAAAACATTTTCGTAGGATGTACCTGTTACCGTAGTGCCCTTTGGAACGCAATGGGTAAGGATTACGCCCTCGCTGTCCCAAAACACGGACACCATCATTTTTTCAGCACTGGCGGTTACCCGAAATTTTTTTGGTGGCGGTGAATCTGTGTGCTTCCATTGAGCTGACTGGCGCTTTGTTTCTGGATTGAAAAATGGCATCCACGTCTCATCCATTGTCACAACCAACGAAAAGAAAGTCCCATTCGTGCTGTCGTTGCGCGTCAACATTGCTGGGCAACACGCCACACGGGCAGCCGTGTGTGGTCGTCCGTCAGCATTCGTGGCACCCACCTGGATGACACTTTTCGCATTTTCAGGTCGTCGTGCAGGATTGTGTGCACAGAACCCACAGAAATGCCAACTCTGGAGGCGATCTGTTCGACAGTCATTCGGCGATCCCCCAAAGCAATTCTCTCCACTTTCTCGATCGTGTTGTCAGACCAGTTTGTGCTAGCCCGAGCTTGTTTCGGTTTGTTGTCACACGATGTTCTCTGCCTTCATTAAACTGTCGCACCCACGAACGCACTTCCGATACATCCGTAACTCCGTCACCACATGTCTCCTTTAACTGTCGATGAATTTCAATTGGTTTCACACCATGCAAATTCAGAAAACGAATGATTGCACGCTGTTCAAGTAAGGAAAACGTCGCCATTTTAAGTATTTAAAACAGTTCTCATTCTCGCCGCTGGCGGTAATATTCATCTGCCATAAGGTGCTGCCATCTCTGGGACGTATTGACAATGAACGCGGCCTCATTTTAAAACAATGCGCATGTTTCTATCTCTTTCCAGTCCAGAGAAAAAAAATCGGAGGCCTTAGAACTTGAATGCACCTCGTATATGACAACAAGTGTCTGGCGCAGTTGTTATATCGGTTACTGCTGCTACAATGACAGATTAGCAAGATTTGAACGTGGTGTTATAGTGGGCACACGAGCGATGGGACACACCATCTCCGAGGTACCGATGAAGTGGAGATTTTCCCGTAAGACCATTTTACGAGAGTATCGTGAATATCAGGAATCCGTTAAAACAACAAATCTCCGACATCGCTGCGACCGGAAAAAGATCCTGCAAGAACGGGACCAAAGACGACTGAAGAGAATCGTTCAACATGACACACATGCAACCCTTCGGAAAATTGCTGCAGATTTCAATGTTGGGCCAGCAACAAGTGTCAGAGTGCGAACCACTCAACGAAACATCATGGATATGGCCTTTCGGAGCCCTTAGGCCCAGTCGTGTAACCTTGATGGCTGGGCGACAGAAAGCTTTACGCCTCGCCTGGGCCTGTCAACACCGACATTGGACTGTTGATGACTGAAAACATGTTGTCCGATCGAACGAGTCTCGTTTCAAATTGTATCGAGCGGGTGGACGTGTGCAGGTATGGAGACAACCTCATGAATCCATAGACCCTGCATGTCAGCAGGAGACTGTTCAAGCTGGTGGAGGCTCTGTAATGGTCAGGGGCGTGCGCATTGGAATGATATGGGACCCCTGATATGCCTACATAAGACTGACAAGTGACAAGTATGTAAGCATCTTATCTGATCACCTGCATCTATTCCAGTCCATTGCGCATTCTGATGGGCAATTCCAGCAGGACAATGCGACACCCCACACGTCCAGAACTGCTACACAGTGGCTCCAGGAATACTCTTCTGAGCTTAAACACTTCCGCTGGCCACCAGACTCCCCAGACATACGAGGTGTGGCTAGAAAAAAACCGGACTAGTACTGGTGAAACAATAAAACGAATGCAATAAGGCTGGAAGTCGCGTGGCCTGTCACGTGACTCTCGCTCCGCCTACTGCTCGAGTTTCATCTGCCTCCTGCACTCAGTCTGCCCGTGGCGTCTGTTTTAAGTAGTTGACGTTTTGTCTGTGCGTCGGAAAATGTTGAGTGTACAGAAAGAACAGCGTGTTAACATCAAATTTTGTTTCAAACCAGGAAAATCTGTAAGTGAAACGTTTGTAATGTTACAACAAGTGTACGGCGATGATTGTTTATCGCGAACACAAGTGTTTGAGTGGTTTAAACGATTTAAAGATGGCCACGAAGACACCAGTGATGAAACTCGCACTGGCAGACCATTGTCAGCAAAAACTGATGCAAACATTGAAAAAATCGGTAAACTTGTTCGACAAGATCGCCGTTTAACAATCAGAGCAGAGCAGCGATCTTGTCAAACAAGTTTACCGATTTTTTCAATGTTTGCATCAGTTTTTGCTGACAATGGTCTGCCAGTGCGAGTTTCATCACTGGTGTCTTCGCGGCCATCTTTAAATCGTTTAAACCACTCAAACACTTGTGTTCGCGATAAACAATCATCGCCGTACACTTGTTGTAACATTACAAACGTTTCACTTACAGATTTTCCTGGTTTGAAACAAAATTTGATGTTAACACGCTGTTCTTTCTGTACACTCAACATTTTCCGACGCACAGACAAAACGTCAACTACTTAAAACAGACGCCACGGGCAGACTGAGTGCAGGAGGCAGATGAAACTCGAGCTGTAGGCGGAGCGAGAGTCACGTGACAGGCCACGCGACTTTCAGCCTTATTGCATTCGTTTTATTGTTTCACCAGTACTAGTCCGGTTTTTTTCTAGCCACACCTTGTAAACATTAAAAAAATGGTTCAAATAAGTCTGAGCACTATGGGATTTAACTCCTGAGGTCATCAGTCCTCTACAATCCTCTACAACGTACTTAAACCTAACTAACCTAAGGACATCACACATATCCATGCCCGAGGCAGGATTCAAACCTGCGACCGTAGCGGTCGCGCGGTTCCAGACTGTAGCGCCTAGAACCGCTCAGCCACCTCTGCGGGCCATCAACATTATTGAGCATATATGGGACGCCTTGCGACATGCTGTTCAGAAGAGATCTCCGACCCCTCGCACTCTTACGGATTTATGGACAGCCCAGCAGGATTCATGGCTTCAGTTCCCTTCAGCACTGCTTCAGACATTGTTTGAGCCCAGGCCACGTCGTGTTGCGGCAGTTCTGCGTGCTCGTGAGGGGCCCTACACGATATCAGGCAGGTGTGCCAGTTTCTTTGGTTCTTCAGTTCACGTCGCGGTGTGTGACGACATACGTGCGTTGATAGAGAACAGAACACTGGCGACGTCATTTGTGAGTCAAAGTAAGAGCATATGGACTATCAGACCAATTGTGTGATTTGATTGAGGAGTTCCTAGATAACAGGACGCAGCACGTCATTCTCAATGGAGAGAAGTCTTCTGAAGTAAGAGTGATTTCAGGTGTGCCACAGGGGAGTCTCATAGGACCGTTGCTATTCACAATATACATAAATGACCTGGTGGATGACATCGGAAGTTCACTGAGGCTTTTTGCAGATGATGCTGTGGTGTATCGAGAGGTTGTAACAATGGAAAATTGTACTGAAATGCAGGAGGATCTGCAGCGAATTGACGCATGGTGCAGGGAATGGCAATTGAATCTCAATGTAGACAAGTGTAATGTGCTGCGAATACACAGAAAGATAGATCCTTTATAATTTAGCTACAAAATAGCAGGTCAGCAACTGGAAGCAGTTAATACCATAAATTATCTGGGAGTACGCATTAGGAGTGATTTAAAATGGAATGATCATATAATGTTGATCGTCGGTAAAGCAGATGCCAGACTGAGATTCATTGGAAGAATCCTAAGGAAATGCAATCCGAAAACAAAGGAAGTAGGTTACAGTACGCTTGTTCACCCACTGCTTGAATACTGCTCAGCAGTGTGGGATCCGTACCAGATAGGGTTGATACAAGACATAGAGAAGATCCAACGGAGAGCAGCGCGCTTCGTTACAGGATCATTTAGTAATCGCGAAATCGTTTCGGAGATGATAGATAAACTCCAGTGGAAGACTCTGCAGGAGAGACGCTCAGTAGCTCGGTACGGGCTTTTGTTGAAGTTTCGAGAACATACCTTCACCGAAGAGTCAAGCAGTATATTGCTCCCTCCTACGTATATCTCGCGAAGAGACCATGAGGATAAAATCAGAGAGATTAGAGCCCACACAGAGGCATACCGACAATCCTTCTTTCCACGAACAATACGAGACTGGAATAAAAGGGAGAACCGATAGAGGTACTGAAGGTACCCTCCGCCACACACCGTCAGGTGGCTTGCGGAGTATGGATGTAGATGTAGATGTAGAGTCTATACTATTTTTGAATGCAGGCTGTTGTTATATTTTACATTATACCAGTGACATTGCATGAATTCCAGGGTGAGATGTCTCTGGGAGCCGGCCGGTGTGGCCGAGTGGTTCTAGGCGGTTCAGTCTGGAACCGCGCGACCGCTACGGTCGCAGTTTCGAATCCTGCCTCTGGCATGGATGTGTGTGATGTCCTTAGGTTAGTTAGGTTTAAGTAGTTCTAAGTTCTAGGGGACTGATCACCACAGATGTTAAGTCCCATAGTGCTCAGAGCCATCTGAACTATTTGTCTCTTGGACGTGAAAGGAAATCAAGAGCGTACATTCTTATTAATCTAAGTGCAACACAGTGAAATGACTTTACATTACTCTAATAGAGTGGTAATCCTAATTATAATCTAAACGTTATAAGTCAAAATATTAAACTTAAGAGTTTCTATGAAGGTACTCTCCAGTGGAGTGGTGGAAGTTTCCTGGCGGAATTAAGTTTTAAAATTTCATTACATTATTTGCATGACATTTCATGTGCTCTAGTGGGTTGTTAACTACATGTTTGTCCATGTATGTGACTCCTTTCTGTGTTAATAAAGTCTCCGTAAAGGTTGCATCTTAATGTTATATTAATGATTTTTGCACTATTCTGAAAACAAATATTGGAAATAAGCGAGATTATTAAGGTATATATAGGGCGAATCAGGATGCAAGGTACACATGTTGAGGAATGATTGAATTATTGGTTCCGAACAAAAAGCGTAATATGGACATATGCTAGAACACGTTTAGAAGCACTTTCGTAAATTTCTCTTGAGTAACTCGAAAACCGAAGCGTCCAGCGAAAACGTGTCGCAGTACAAAATTAAATTACGTACATCAAATTTCCGACAAACAATGTCCTACTCATTTCTTCTCTAGGGCTAACAATTTCCGTGAAGAGGGAGCAAGAACACTGAAAAATCTTGTGTCATGCGCATGCACTGTAACTTAGGTAGTTTTTGTAGGCCAAACTGAGGTTATTTTTTTCACTTGGTAGACCAAAAGTGTCCCATATCAAATTGTTCGTGTCAGCTTCGTCTACACTACCTTGTAAACAATGACAATATTCGAAAATAAATAACAGTGTACATTAAATGTGTTCGATCATAAAAACCGTTCGGAACAGGGAACATGTCCATTTGAAGTTTCTTGATCAGAACCATATTGCCAACCCTTCAAAGTGTGTGACTCTCCTCCGTCCTCACCCTGTATATAGTGCTATGTAGTTTCTGATGTGGGATCTGCATGATGTTCTAGAATTAATTAGTACGATAGGATTCTGTTTTCTGAACGTACTGCCTCTGTACTTTGATTTTCCTCAAAACTGATGCCACAGCACACCAGTGTGTGAAAGTGACCGAAATAATTTTTTAATCACTTTTAGCATTAATTATGCGTACTGCAAACCTAGGTGAACTGAAACGATTCATTAAGCCTAAGTAGTGGGTTTTCCAATGAACTTAACACTTTCTACTACTTGTACTTATTTGTTTGAGAATTTCACATTCATAGGTCGCGCAGTTATATGATGACTACTGAACTGTATGTGCAAGTCTTGTTAAAACTGAAGGATAACCGATTTGCCTCGAACCACCTGTTCACGTTTTCGAGTATGCTATTAGCTGCCTTTTCATGTAAGAGGAATGGTACTATTTGCTATTCCTGCAATCGCATAATCTGGAAAAAGACCGAACCCTACATCTTCCGTGGCTTACTACTGTCTGTTTCAAATGCTGAGTGATCCTCGTTATGGCAATGACATGGAACATTGCTTTTTGTCGTAAGATAAGATAAAACCCATAAAACTGCTGATTCTGGTCGGCCGCTGTGACCGAGCGGTTCCTAGGCGCTTCAGTCCGAAACTACGCTGCTGCTACGGTCGCAGGTTTGAATCCTTACTCGGGGCCGGCTGGTGTGGCCGAGCGGTTCTAGGCGCTTTAGTCTGGAACCGCGCGACTGCTACGGTCACAGGTTCGAATCCTGCCACGGGCATGGATGTGTGTCATGTCCTTAGGTTAGTTAGGTTTAAGTAGTTCTAAGTTCTAGGGGACTGTTGACCTCAGATGTTAAGTCCCATAGTACTCAGAGCCATTTCAACCATTTGAACCTTCCTCGGGCATGGATGTGTGTGATGTCCTTAGGTTAGTTAAGTAGTTCTAAGTCTAGGGCACTGATGACTTCAGATGTTAAGTCCCATAGTGCTTAGAGCCATTTGAACCATTTGCTGTGTCTACTCATCCATAATATTTTAACTTTTGCTCTAGAGTATCGTGATTCACGCAGACAAAACCCTTAGCCAGGTCACAGAAATTCCCAGTGACAGTGTTTTATAATCATGGGCATATGTGTTTTTGTTATGATTACTCTTGTTGGCGTTGGTGCGGTGGACTTTTTCCTCAAGACAGATTTGATTCACCACTCTACACTAGCCTATATCGCCTGATTTTTCTGGTTAGCGTAGGCGTAAGCACCTGTCGTGTTCCGTCCGGCGTTGCTCCACAGTGCGTACTGTTTGGCCGACGTAGTAACAGCCACACTGACGTGGTACTTGTACACTCGAGGCGTTCTAAGCCCTAGATCTAGGGCAGAACATGCCTTAGAAAATGGACACCGAATTCTATTCGACGAGACATATGTCGTTATGAAGACGAAGGGATTTTTGGATAGCGTCGTAAAAGAAGCTATTTAAATAAAAACCTCTGAAAACACCATCAACAAGGACGGCGGTATGCAGCTCGGCACAGCCTGGGACCCGGCTATCGCTAAGTTAGACTAAGTGCGACGGACACGGGGTGAAAACATCTCCGTACATCTCGAGGACGACAGCACCAGTGACGTCACAGCCAGCAGTGGGGCAATACAGGGTGATTCAAAAGGAATACCACAACTTTAAAAATGTGTATTTAATGAAAGAAACATAATATAACCTTCTGTTGTACATAATTACAAAGAGTATTTAAAAAGGTTTTTTTCACTCAAAAACAGAGATGTTCAATATGGCCCCCTCCAGTCACTCGAGCAATATCAACCCGATACTCCAACTCGTTCCACACTCTCTGTAGCGTATCAGGCGTAACAGTTTGGATAGCTGCTGTTATTTCTCGTTTCAAATCATCAATGGTGGCTGGGAGAGGTGGCCGAAACACCATATCCTTAACATACCCCCATAAGAAAAAATCGCAGGGGGTAAGATCAGGGCTTCTTGGAGGCCAGTGATGAAGTGCTCTGTCACGGGCTGCCTGGCAGTCCAGAACTTTTCCCCTTGCACAAACACCCATTCTCTCTAAACTGTTTATACCAACGTTTAATACACCACCTATCAGGAGGTTTAACACTATACTTCGTTCGAAATGCACGCTGAACAACTGTCATCGATTCACTTCCGCCGTACTCAATAACACAAAAAGCTTTCTGTTGAGCGGTCGCCATCTTAGCATCAACTGACGCTGACGCCTAGTCAGCAGCGCCTCAAGCGAACAAATGTACAACTAAATGAAACTTTATAGCTCCCTTAATTTGCTGACAGATAGTGCTTAGCTCTGCCTTTTGTCGTTGCAGAGTTTTAAATTCCTAAAGTTGTGGTATTCTTTTTGAATCACCCTGTATAATGACGCGGCCACGGTGACACAGCAGTCAGTCTTACCACTTCACAATGACTGGGGAGAGCTCGGTCGAAAGTTCCTGGAATCCCGAGAAAATGTTACTAATATCATGTACCTTGTTTGCAAAATTGTTATAGCCATCATACTAGCAATTCTGTACACCCCTGCCTTACATGGTCAACACTGAGACCAGAAATTATAATTAATCTTCTTGCAGATGGGGCACAAGGAGTAGTCACTCCACTCTCCTCACTTAGGCAGAGTGAGTCACTACCAAGCAAAAAGCTATAAAATAGTTACAAGTTTTGTAGTGTCACAGAATAGAAAAGAGTTGGAAACGTGGAGTATTGTCAAAGTTTCGTTGCCTATGCGGAGAGCCAGAGGCAGCAGGTTAGCCAAGAGGTAAGAGGAATGCACATGTACCGGAATGTGTCGTCACACAGGGGCAATTGCCTGGTTGGTTGCACACAACAGGCGAGAGAGAATTGCTTAGCACGCGGGTTTGTGTTAGACGGAGACTTTCGTCGAGTATAAGACAGAGGTCTGTACTGCATTTCACAACTTCACGTAAGTCTGCCGTAACAACACGTAACTCTGTCACAAGAACACCTAAGGGGCGAGTATGACAGATAAGTCAGCAGTATAAGTGGAACGAATGCATTCATTACAAACGAGAATGACGTCAGGACATCGCTAGTGCTTCCTTTAAATACGCCAGCTTTGATAGCAACAAGGCACTCGCAGTTAGACTCGCAGTTAGATGTGTACTGGGTCGCTGCGTAGCGCTCAGCTCGATCTTTATTAAGGGGCTCCGGAAAGGCTCAAAATCATGAAAAGTTCAATTTTTACTTTTTTACGTTTTCTGAATCTGCAGACTATTACCTTTTAATAGATATATAATTTATTCAATTCCGAAGACTACAACTATTTTTATTTTTTTTTTGAAATGTGTTCTACATGGGCGTGACCCACTGTGGCGCTGTTAAACTTCTGTCAAATGGTGTTATTATTAACGTCCGTGTTAATCAGGTACATTTTAGTGATGTGAGATAAAGTATGTGTTGTGGCTAACCTATTTTCAGAGACTTAGCAGCACCTGAACTGTTGAAAAAAAGTATTCACGGAAAAACTCAAAACCCCAATGAAAGTGTAAATAGTGTTATATGGTCGAGAATCCCCAAGACTGTATTTGTTGGAATAGAAACACTTCACTTTGGTGTGTATGATGCTGTTGCGACTTTCTATGATGGCAACATTGTGAGGTGCAAGATATTTAGAAATATGGGAATGAAGATAGGTTCTAACATGGTACGAGCGGTGCTTGCTTTAGACAAGGAACGCCTTCGGGCTGCAGACAGGGCTGTAAAGAGTCTAGAAACAGAAGCAAGAGTAAACAGGAGGAGGAACAAGAGGAAGCTGGAGGAGGAGTTTGCAGAGGATGAAGATAATCCATCCTATGGACCGGGAATGCACTAAAAAGTTAATCCAATCTTTGTCGCTCGATTCCCAAAACTTTTATTTTCTCATACTAATTACATGTTTTCTAAGGATCTTCCAAACATATTTGTTTCAAACTTTCAGTAAATGTTACACAGTACCTTCTGCATAATTTAACACAGCCTTTTTCCAAAAAACTGTATATTTTTGAATATATAAATAAAAAATTGCAAAAAAATGTTGTGAATTTTCATTACAATTAAAAGAAAACTCATCTTTAATAACTGAACTGAAATTTTGTAAAATCCCTGTGTTAAGTTGTAGCCCATATTCCAATAAATAATCTGTAAAAAGTTCAACTTCCTACCTCAAATACTTTGCGAGGAAAGATGTAATTTATAAGCGTTATTTCAACATTGTAAGTATAGGGCGTTCCGGAGCCCCTTAAGGAGATGTTGCAGTAAGGGCAGCCCATCCAGCAGCAGACGTGAGGGGACAGTACCAGCTCTGGTCCTCTCTGCTGCCGCTGTCAATCATCAACTCAGGAGTAGCAGACATCGTGACAGACTCGCTCGCCGCCAATGCTGACCACATCAGTGAGCTGTCGTCGAGATAGTGTGGGGCCTAGGCACTGTGCACCCGCCATCACAACTGGGTGAGCCAACGACGCTGCGGGACTGCAGCCCGTTCTGCCTGTCCACAGTGGACGAGCCACCAGGAGGAGCAGGGAAGAAGACAGGGTGGGACAGAGTACACTCCGCACTACGAGAATGCTTCTCGCTCAGACAGCGCCGGGACTCCAACCCGGAGCCTCCTACGTGCAGCGGCCTGCTGTCCGCCGTCGAGCCGGGTGCCGCCCGCCATGCGTGGCCGAAGTAAGGGCATTCCGCTGCTACGTCACAGTGCGCGGCGCTGCACTAGCGAGGCTGGTGCGGCCCGGAGCTGGTGTCATCGCTCCGAGGCACCGAGGACTCGGGGAAGGTCATTGATGTCACCAAGCTCAGCCAACCTGTGTTACACGGGCCACATTGTACTCGGCAGGAATAAAGGTGTCACGAATTAATAATGTTTCTTTGGCGTTTCTGACGTGTCCACAGTCATTTCCCAGCTTCCTGATAACTGGAGAGGTCACTGCTCAGCTTCCAGTCCACTGTAGGCGACCGGGACCACCGGGGCGTCTACAGTTTTAAAGACATCTTTTGTTTCATTGATTTTACATGGACCAAATGTGGTGATGGGAATATGATTAGAAGTGCACTTTTGTGTGCACTTATTTGTCAGTTCCAATGAAACAAATGTATAAATTTGGAAATCGGATGGCAAAACAGAAGTCTGCTTTTTGAAATGACGCATAAATGTTGTCTGTGGAAGATGCTGGGGAGTCACTGTTGTTCCTTTCTGTTTCAGTGCTGGTGAGTAACAGCGCTCAGCCTCCAACATGGTGGTGATGCTCAAGATACCCAAGGTCAGGTGCACCCTGAGGAAGGGCTGCATTATCATAGGAGCCCTGTGGCTGGTGAGTAAACTTACGAATATCGCTATCCCGACGCTACCCACACCTCGGCGCCAAACAATTAATTTTGTTCCTAGTCGTGCACGAGGTTTTGACACACAATGCCAAGTCTGCAGAACTTAAACATGTAAGAAGATCTCTAACACGTAACATTCGGATCAGGTTCTTACAAATATCAACAGGCAAGAATGAACACGAATTTGTTTCATATCTCTAATCTTTGCTCACGTCTGTGTAGTCAGGCATTCTGCTGTACAGATATGCATGCATTATCCCATGTTCAGTGGCAGTCTATTTTTAGAAAACCATTCACTCTTATTTACGTTTTCAGTTGTTGAAGTTCCTCCATTGTATTTGCTATACTACCTGCATTGTCTGCAAAGAGAACTACCTCAGATCCTTCGATATATGATGGCAGATCATTGAAATATAACATGAACAAGAGTGGACCTACTATCAATCCGTTGTTGTTGTAGTTGTGGTCTTCAGTCCTGAGACTGGTTTGATGCAGCTCTCCATGCTACTCTATCCTGTGCAAGCTTCTTCATCTCCCAGTACCTATTGCAACCTACATCCTTCTGAATCTGTTTACTGTGTTCATCTCTTAGTCTCCCTCTACGATTTTTACCCTCCACACTGCCCTCCAATACTAAATTGGTGATCCCTCGATGTCTCAGAACATGTCCTACCAACCGATCCCTTCTTCTAGTCAAGCTGTGCCACAAGCTCCTCTTCTCCCCAGTTCTATTCAATACCTACTCATTAGTTATGTGATCAACCCATCTAATCTTCAGCATTCTTCTGTAGCACCACATTTCGGAAAGCTTCTATTCTCTTCTTGTCCAAACTATTTATCGTCCACGTTTCACCTCCATACATGGCTACACTGCATACAAATACTTTCAGAAACGACTTGCTGACATTTGAATCTATACTCGATGTTAATAAATTTCTCTTCTTCAGAAACGCTTTCCTTGCCATTGCCAGTCTACATTTTATGCCCTCTCTACTTCGACCATCATCAGTTATTTTGCTCCTCAAATAACAAAACTCCTTTACTACTTTAAGTGTCTCATTTCCTAATCTAATTCCCACAGTATCTCCCGACTTAATTCGACTACACTCCATTATCCTCGTTTTGCTTTTGTTGATGTTCATCTTATATCCTCATTTCAAGACACTGTCCATTCCGTTCAACTGCTCTTCCAAGTCTTTTGATGTCTCTGACAGAATTACAATGTCATCAGCGAACCTCAAAGTTTTTATTTCTTCTCCATGGATTTTAATATCTACTACGAACTTTTCTTTTGTTTCCTTTATTGCTTGCTCAATATACAGATTGAATAACGTCGGGGATAGGCTACAACCTTGTCTCACTCCCTTCCTAACCACTGCTTCCCTTTCTTGCCCCTCGACTCTTATAACTGCCACTTGGCTTCTGTACAAATTGTAAATAGCCTTTCGCTCCCTGTATTTTACCCCTGCCACCTTCAGAATTTGAAAGAGAGTGTTCCACTCAACATTGTCAAAAGCTTTCTCTAAATCTACAAATGCTAGAAACGTAGGTTTGTGTTTCCTTAATCTTTCTTCTAAGATAAGTCGTAGGGTCAGTATTGCCTCGCGTGTCCCAACATTTCTACGGAATCCAAACTGATCTTCCCCGAGGTCAGCTTGTACCACTTTTCCATTCGTCTGTAAAGAATTCGCGTTAGTATTTTGCAGCTGGTATTATTTCACACCTGGCTGTTCCGTTGTGTCCTCAGTTTCGCTACTTTTATTTAGACAAGGCTGTGTTTGTGCCACAGGTATTCTCTGTGCTGGTTATTGTTGGAGCGCTGCTGGCGGTGAGGAAGCTAGAGCAGATTGAGGACGAGGAGTACCAACACTACACTGGCACCAGCACCCCAGAATTGCGGGCAAATATCGACTTCGCGCTAGCAGGTGAGTGAGATGTTCTCATTGCTATTACTGCAGTTGCGGCATAAAACAGCACAGTTATAATTATCAGTGACAATGAAACTTCCTGACAGATCAAAACTGTGTGCCGGACCGAGACTCGAACTCCTTGCGGGCAAGTCCTCTACCAGCTGAGCTACCCAAGCACGATTCACGCCCAGTCCTCACACCTTTACTTCTGCCAGTACCTCGTCTCCTACCCTCCAAACTTTACAGAAGGTCTCCGCTGCAGAGTGAAAATCTCATTCTGGAAACATCCCCCACGCTGTGGCTAAGCCATGTCTTCGCAATATCCTTTCTTTCAGGAGTGCTAGTTCTGCAGGGTTCGCAGGAGAGCTTCTGTAAAGTTTGGAAGGTAGGAGACGACATACTGGCAGAAGTAAAGCTGTGAGGACGGGGCGTGTGTCGCGCTTGGGTAGCTCAGTTGGTAGAGCACTTGTCCGCGAAAGGGAAAGGTCCCGAGTTCGAGTCTCGGTCCGGCACACAGTTTTAATCTGCCAGGAAGTTTCACATCAGCGCACACTCCCCTGCAGAGTGAAAATCTCATCAGTGCTAATGTTATACACAAAGACTAACATTCTGTTACACAATGCACAACTTGACCAAATGCTGCCAAACTCTTCCCCAGCATTACCATGCCTCTGGTATGTGTTGATTAAAATGTCATCCTTATGCGATTGTCTTTCCAGCACATGGAAAAGGCATTTCTACAGATGACGCGTGGTGTCAGTTCATGATATCTTAGCGTGTGTCTAATGTTACTTCTGTTCTCCAGCATACCCAAAGAATCTGCACGTGCAGCTTGTCGTCATGTATGGACTCTGAGAAAGGCCAAACCATTTCACATCATACCGAGAGATTACACTGGCAGGTGATGGCAGCACTGTGACTGGAGAACGAGTGGTGACAAGATGGACTCATGGTAGTGGTGTGGCGAGCAGAGTAGTCATGTGTACTCCCAATAGGACTACAACAAGAAAATCTTAATATAATTGAACTGGTTCTGATGAACAGACAACCAGTGAAATCCAAGCAGATGATACAGCATAGTGTCATCATGAATCATTGCAAACAGATTACTGCATAAAAACTTCTTATATAAAAAGTTTCTTATATAACTGCCTATGGAAGATCATGAAGTAAATGCATACAGGATCACAGAAATTGTTGCTTTTCTTTGATGCAAAAAAAAAAAAAAAAAAACCACAGCACTAATGAGAAGGTACTGCAATCTGAGTTGAGATCTCCATTTACTACTGCTGACACTGTACCACAGACAACAGAGATTTGCGTGGTGTAGATCTAGGTCCAGCTGGGGCACAGTGTGGGATTTTGGGGACGTCAACTGTTGAATATCATTTGCGTTCATGCTAGTCCAATCGACACTGCCAGCTCCTATGGAGACTTGGTGAAATGTCACATGAAGCAGTGGTTCCCGAGACCCACACTCCTCCTATGCCTGAAGTCAAGATGAGGGGAGCAATTTGACGACAACAGGTCTGATTTGGCAGTTTTTGGAGGCAGAATGCTCACCAGTGTGTGGTGAGTATGGTAACACATTTCATGATGAGGTACCAAACACCCCAGCTGAACAATAGAAGACCTCATTCTACAGTTCACACTACACATACCTTGAGGACTGTATGAATCCTTGATTAGCATGATTAACCCTCCCCTCATTTGTCACCTATAGACTGAGATGTGATGGGAACACAATGCTTCCACACCAGCCTCTTCACTAACTGACACAGCATGTGTTTCAGACTTGGCTAGAAATTTCTGAAGATGACATTCGAAGAGTGTTTCCTTCCATGCACAATGAATATGAGACGCTATTTAAGCCCGTGGGTTCAAACCTCACACTGATGTCGACCTTGGACATCCACTCCAAATGGAATGAATATTTAATCATTTAATGTTAGCTATGTGGACAAACTTCTGAGAAGTTTGATAACCTTTTGACTAGTGTTTCATAAATAACACTTTCCATTACCAACACTTTTCCTCATGCCATTAGTATTGTCAACCATTGTACATCAGTTACTGTTCCAACTATGTTGATCTTGTAGATAATAACAAATTCGTGTTTTACAACTGCATTTTTTGTTTTGTTTTCACCGATTTTTCCTTTCTGCAGGCTACAGAGCTTTCTTCTATGTGGCCACCACCATAGCAGTTATGGACACCATCTGTTCCACTATGCTCATCTTGGGGGTTTGCTGGGTGAGTGTTACTACTGTCTACTTCAGGGTGCCTGACTTTTCTGCATCCATATGCCAGTACATCTAGTAATACCGCAGAGCTCTGGATCATGCCTCAGCAATACATGGATAAACTGTAGAATAGATTTGTACAACTTGGTCGCACTACGGAAATGTGTTTCGATTAAGCCCTTTTTTGTATACTTAACTGTACATAACAGTCATATCTATGGCGTAGAGCCAGTGTCACTGGGGGTGTTCAGTGACGTTCTGTGGCCTTCAGCAATGGGCGCTCTGTCTGTGGATGGCCTGGTGAAACGTCACATGTAATGGTAATTACGTGACCATTACGGCACCTCAACTCAACCTCTCGATACCAGCAATACTCTGCTGTATTTCTGAGACAACATTCAGATTTGATTTCATTAATGTAGAGGTACTTTGATACATCGATATGCTTATATTGCAATAATATTATTCCTATGTGAACTCTTTCTTTTGTCACTATGATCTTTGACGTACTTGTAACTCTGATTTTTGGGCGCGTAAGTGATTATTAGTTTGTTAGAGAGTCGGACCTTGAGAAGGTCAAGTCTTGGATGTAATGTTGGAAAGACACATATTGTAGTCAGCTTATAAAATGTGAACTTTAACAGTGGGAAGATGTTTTCAAGTATGTTTTGTGTTGTGAAGTGATGTTTTGGAACGAGTTACGTGATACTGCAACAAAAGTAATAAAAAAGAAGTGTAACTTAAATTCAGAGTGCTGATTATTTTTTTACATCACCATTGTGCTAACTTTGAAAGATTTAATCTTCAAGAATGGTTTGTGAAGCGCATCTACAAAACTTTTGAATATAGCGTAATAAAACCTAGGCCTCTTTGCATCCGAGCTTGGAATCATCACCACCTAGATTTTCGACGATTGAGCCATGATTTTACAACGAGACCAGCGTGGGAATCATGAAACGATGAGTGCCTAGTTCATTCATTATTACATGAAATGACTTTATTAACTGTGCTCTAATGACACCTGCCACATAATAACTTTGTTGTTGCCCGAAAATGCAGTATTTAGCAGCGTGAGCAACACCACAATCATTATTAAATTTTGACCTTTGTTGTGGTAGGGTTGTTAGACAGAGGAACTGGCAATTGAGACCAGCACCTCACCAGCTGTGGGGATCATGCCATGGGGAGCTGTTACATATGACAACAGGACTGATAACGGTGACTGTCGAAAGGTGACTGAATTTCTATAAGTATCACGAATAGTAAGCCCTGTCGTCATATCCTTTAGGACCAGTATACCAAATGGCCTATTCCAGCAGAATAAAACATGACGCCACAATGCAATTAACACCACAAATACCTTGAGGAAATGTACAGATCCTTGTATGGCCCACCGAGTCTCCTGATTTATCCCCCACACAGGACATCTACAACATGATTTGAAGACATATAAGTCACAACAGCCACTAGCCAGCAGTATTTATGAAATGACTCAGCATGTGTCCCAGGTGAGGCAAGAAATTCAACAAATGAACCTCGTCTTCATTCTCTCAATGAAGACTGTCTGCGCTTTTTTTTGGTTACACGTGATACTTACGTCGATGCTGAACATAAGTTCCAAATGGATTGTAACTTTAATGATTTCATACCTGTTACAGGGTGATCATATACACACAATTTGATAAATATTATGCTGTTGATTCGTAGTATAAGATTTTCCAATTTCATCAGAGCGTAATTTAACAAAAGTGATGTGAAGTGCAATGAATAAAATGTGACTAGCAAGGAATTCCCCACCAATAAGTAACGAATGTGGTAAAAACTGAGCAGTTTATAGCATTTAGGCTGCTTGAAAGATCCAAGACCCATAATTACACTACTGGCCATTAAAATTGCTTCACCACGAAGATGACGTGCTACAAACGCGAAATTTAACCGACAGGAAGGAGATGCTGTGACATGCAAATGATTAGCTTTCCAGAGCATTCACACAAGGTTGACGCCGGTGGTGACATCTACAACGTGCTGACATGAGGAACGTTTCCAATCGATTTATCATACACAAAAAGCAGTTGACCGGCGTTGCCTGGTGAAACGTTGTTGTGATGCCTCGTGTAAGGAGGAGACATGCGACCCTTAACGTTTCCGACTTTGATAAATGTCGGATTGTAGCCTAAATCGATTGCGGTTTATCGTATCGCGAAATTGCTCCTCGCATTGGTCGAGATCCAATGAATGTTACCAGAAAATGGAATCGGTGGGTTCAGGAGAGTAATACGTAACGCCGTGCTGGATCCCAACGGCATTGTATCACTAGCAGTCGAGATGACGGGCATTTTATCCGGATGGCTGTAACGGATCGTGCACCCACGTCTCGATGCCTGAGTCAACAGATGGGGACGTTTGCAAGACAACAACCATCTGCACGAACAGTCCGACAACGTTTGCAGCAGCATGGACTATCAGCTCGGAGACCACGGCTGCGGTTACCCTTGACGCTGCATCACAGACAGGAGCGCCTGCGATGGTGCACTCGACGACGAACATGGGTGCACGAATCGCAAAACATTTTTTCGGATGAATCCAAGTTCTATTTACAGTATCATGATGGTCGCATCGGTGTTTGGCGACATCGCGGTGAATGCACATTGGAAGCGTGTATTCATCATCGTCATACTGGCGTGTCACCCAGCGTAATGGTATGGCGTGCCATTGGTTACACGTCGCGGTCACGTCTTGTTCGCACTGACGGCACTTGGAACAGTGGACGTTACATTTCAGATGTGTTACGACCCGTGGCTCTGCCCTTCATTCGATCCCTGCGAAACCATACATTTCAGCAGGATAGAGCACGACCGCATGTTGCAGGTCCTGTACGGCCCTTTCTGGATACAGAAAATGTCCGACTGCTGCCCTGGCCAGCACACCCTCCAGATCGCCCACCAACTGAAAACGTCTGGTAAATGGTGGCCGAGCAACTGGCTCGTCACAATACGCCAGTCACTACCCTTGATGAACTGTGGTATCGTGTTGAAGCTGCATGGGCAGCTGTATCTCTACACGCCATCCAAGCTCTGTTTGACTCAATGCCCAGGCGTACCAAGGCCGTTATTACGGCCAGAGGTGGTTGTTCTGGGTACTGATTTCTCAAAATCTAAGCACCCAAGTTGAGTGAAAATGTAATCACGTGTTAGTTCTAATATGATATATTTGTCCATTGAATGCCCCTTTATCACCTGCATTTCTTCTTGTTATTGTAGTTTTAATCGCCAGTAGTGTAAATGATATGCGTGTCATTTTAAAAGTGTAACCCATGTCAGTGCTAACCAATTTTGAATGTGCCGGTGATGTCGCATTTGGCAGGACAGACCTCACCTAGTGCTGCCATGGGTTATGCAGCAGCTGGGGGTGCTGCCCATCAGGGACTTGCTCGGGCTGGCATTTGCAGTCCTCTGCTACATGACTGGCCACCTGCCGACGGCCACCGTTACTATCATCGTGCTGGTGGTGGTCACAGGTGAGTAACCTCCAGTCACATCACATACACGGGGCTTTCAATAAGTAGTGCAACACTATTTTTAGTGGCCCATTTCAGTTGAAAAGTGCGGAATTTGTCGTAGGATCGCTCCGTCGTCAGGCCACGAGTGGCCTACCGGAACCATCCGACCGCCGTGTCATCCTCATAAGAGGATGGGGATAGGAGGGGCATGGTCAGCACACCGCTCTTCCGCTCGTACTTATGGTATTCTTAAGCGAAGCCGCTACTATTCGGTCGAGTAGCTCCTCAATTGGCATCACGAGGCTGAATGCACCCCGAAAAATGGCAACAGCGCATGGCGACCCGGATGGTCACCCATCCCAATGCCGACCACGCCCGAAAGCGCTTAACTTCGGTGATCTCACGGGAACCGGTGTATCCACTGCGGCAAGGCCGTTGTACTTGTTGTAGGATACCGTGGAATACTCTCACTTCAGTCTCTACAGTTACATGAAGGTCCAACAGGTGGCAACACTATACATAGCCTTCGAATGGCATCTGTAAAGGTGTTATATACTGAGCAGATTGCTGTCATTCAGTTTCTTTTGGTAGAAAGTCAGAGCATCACAGATATGGTGAGTTATTGCCGAAGGTATCTGTCATCATAACAAGATTGCGCAAGCCTGTTCGATCACTCACGTGCTGACTGGCCGCATACACCTGTAATTCCTTCAGTGTTGAAACATGAGGACACACTCATTCGAGATGATTGACGGATCGCAATCGAACACCTCATTGCTCAACTGGATGTGTCTGTTGGTGGTGCTGAGCCACTCGCTCACCAGTTGTGGCGCTCAAAGGTGTGTACCCACTGGATTTCTATCCTTCCACAGTGAAAGGTGCACTCCATGGATGATGGGGAGGTTACTGATACAGCAAGACATTGGCTTCAATGCCGACCAGGACTGTGGTACCATTCGGGCACAAAGGCCTTCCCAGTTAGGTGGTATGAGGCTATCGCACTGAATGGAGAAATGTTGAAATGCAGAATTTTGTAGCTAAAAGAGTGGGGAATAATATGCTATAATGGAATCATTTCAGACAAAAAGTGTTGTATTGCTTATTAATCGCCCCTGGTAACTTTTGGTACCAAAACCAGCTGTCTGGAAGATATTTCAGTAAGATCAGTTGTGACTCACTGAATCATCTTCATCATCAGACACTAAGGGCAACAAGTTGTTGTTGTAGCTGTTCTTCTCTGTGTGTCTCATCAGCTTCACCATTTGGTTGTAGTTGCTGCAGTTCATTCGATTGATAGTAACTGGTAAAACGGATGTTTTGGGCCTGCCTCTATATTTGTTCTTCCCAGGGTTTTTCCTTCTAGGCTGTATTTTATAAAGCTATTATATCTAATTAGACATCGAATAAATTCAGCTTCTTTTCTCTTCATCATTTTAATGTCGTCTTTAATTTGTTTTAGAACATTAAATAATTGGATTCCCTTTCAGTCTAGAATGTTGTAGCGGCTCTTCTCCATATCTGCACTTCTATTTTTTATTTTTTCCCGCTTCGCTAGAGTACACCAACTACAACCAAAACTTAAAATGTTCCAGATAAATACCCCAGCGAGTTTTTTTCTGTTCTCTAAACTGAGATATTTGTTTGTTCCTTTAACACGCTTGTTTCTGAAGGCTCGTTTGATCACTGCAATCAGCAATGGAATACTGTATGGTTGAAATTTACTCCTCTCCTATTTCCTTTATGCAGGGTGGTTGTAATTAAACTTTTCCTATTTGGAACGGCTACCTTGACAAACGATTGATCATAGGGCAACTGGACTTTGTGGAAACATATTTTCTGACATGTGGAAGAGAAATAACAAATAAACCAATGAAAGAAACGCATTTTAATTTCCACATTATAGAGTAAGATTTGTTAACTGTCCCAGTTTGCTCACTGTGATGGCCACTTGAACCCACGACAGCCTGGAAGTGTTCTAGAGGTTGCTCCAATACTGCTGAGAAACAATAGTGGATCACAAAATGTTCAGGTGTCATGACATAGGTGGTACACTGCTTGAAGGTCGCACATCGCGACTTATATACTCAGTAGCTTTTCAAATGGTTCAAATGCCTCTGAGCACTATGGGACTTAACATCTTAGGTCATCAGTCCCTTAGAACTTAGAAATACTTAAACCTAACTAACCTAAGCACATCACACACATCCATGCCCGTGGCAGGATTCGAACCTGCGACCGTAGCAGTCACTCGGTTCTGGACCGAAGCGCCTAGAACCGCACGGCCACCACGGCCGGCAGTAGCTTATCCTACAATCTGTGGCGCAATTGGCTGTCGACATCTCCCACGAGCAAATCTCAAATCGCCCGTTAATTCTAACTCTGGAATTATTTTTCTTCAACCCCGGTGCAGAAACAGAGCCTCTCCATATTTCTTTAACACACAGCACTGTTGATGTTTCGATGAACCACCTTTGCGAGTAAGGCCTGCTCACTTTGTCCAGACTCATGGTGACTGTTTGTAACTATGATGCACACTGATGCTTGTTTTTCAGTCCTATGTCGATGTACGAGTACTGGCGTCTACTGGTAAGTGGTGACAGTAAATGAGGATCGTTTGTCTGAAGCTGGTCACCCATATGGTACATAGTTCTCCACCTACACTGCTCAGGCAATAGAAGTTCAATTATAACCACCCTGTATGTGACTGACCTAGCATTTAGCATACATAATGCAAGTTGTTAATTTTTTCAGATGACTAGGGTCTAATCATGCTGCCACTATGAATGATAGCCCAACGCTACTTCCTTACAAATGTAGTAATTGCCAGATCGATGCACTGCAACCACTGTAAAGAGCCTTGACTGTTACTAAATATTGTCTCTCTTAGGCATATTGTTATTTAAATGAACTGTAGTGGCCGGCCGGAGTGGCCGTGCGGTTCTAGGCGCTACAGTCTGGGACCGAACGACCGCTACGGTCGCAGGTTAGAATCCTGCCTCGGGCATGGATATGTATGATGTCCTTAGGTTAGTTAGGTTTAAGTAGTTCTAAGTTCTAGGGGACTGATGACCTGAGAAGTTTAGTCGCATAGTGCTCAGAGCCATTTGAACCATTTTTTTTAACTGTAGTCCTGTCAACAATCGGTGAAGTTCTGATGACCCTAGCTGGAGTTTTTCAAACCTACTGGTTCCTGTATTCTGTCTTATGAAACGCCAAATATCTTAAAATGGTCTCTATGTACATCGACTGCAGTCTACAGGGTTACATCATCCCTCTGCTGCCAGGCATTAACAGTCCTGTCACTGTTTTCAGTGGAGTCTTTGAACCCTACTGGTCCCAGTATTGAGCTTTGAGGAATACCACATGTTATGTCTTTCAAGGAGGGGGGCAAGCCTCGTAACACCAGTTTTCTGCTCTAGGTACGACACTTTACTTCATCCTGGTGGTGTATGGCCTATACAGGTACCTGAGGGGTAAGCAGGTGCCTACTTACCCCATCCGAGCTAGATGAAGAAACTAACATCTCTACAGCTGCCATATCGTCGGCGCAGCAGCGAGATATTGCTACGAATGTTTCCTGCTTCTTGGACCATACAAGCACATACTGGGATGCTACACCCCGACGATAACTGAGCTCCACAATGATGTCTTCTGTTCGAAGCGTGGGCAACACACAGGCTGCTTAAGGAGGAGTACAGGAGGTCATCTTAAGCTGTATTAAGTGTGCATTGACAAATTAGTGTTTTAATCCTATGTGTTTTATCAATTAGATTCTAATGTTATCTTGGTGTATACCGTGACATGCATTAGAAGAATACTTATGTGCCAGACTGGTATTTGGGCATTCAGTCATACAATCATACAGCATAGATGCATATCCGAAAGAAGAGACACCATACCCATATTGTACGTACACCCGACTGCATATCCATGTTTCAGTGCAGATGAACCATAATGTCCAACATCTTGCAGGAATACAGTAGGGCTGTGAGAGAAGGGGAATAACGAATGGACGGGAGACAATTCTATGTAGTGTGTGGGATATGGAGATTTGGGTTGTACTGAAGATGTACACAGGTAATGGAAGCAGTTAAGACGACCAGTCACGTAAAGCAGTAAATTTGGATTCGAATACCAGTCTGACATAAATTTTCATCTGTCGCCATTGAGCTGTTTTAGTCCCCCACAACAGTAAAAAGTCGGGAATTTCTTTCATGAATTATACACACTCTGTTTGTATCACGAATCAACAGGCCCCACTGTGCTCATGTACGCACAGTTATACATAGATTTTAAAAAAACCTAGGTTCTATGTTTACTAGATTGACATCATTCTTAGTCATCACAGAAATTTTACTCTTGACAGACACTACTGATGTAGATGTACACAGTGTGTAACTAATCTTATGTTTCTATTCTAGTATGGACAAAGTAATCTTGCGTTATCACCATATTAGTCTATCACATTATTGCACCTGGGAATTATGGCACTCTGGTCAGCTTGTCTTTACAGTGTTATTTCATGAGGATGTAGTTAACCACTTGGTAATATATGCACAGTTGTCTTGAAATAATTCACAATGCAATACATTTCCTTTGGTCACCACAATATTTTTTTTTACTGTAACAGTAGCTCGTGTTTCCAATAATGGTCACGGAAGGCTAAGTGCAATAATATCTTGGTCGGGTAGTCCTGTGGATCAGCTGTCACTGATAATGGCCTGTATGCTCAAATACCTCTCTGGGAAGTAAATGCTTTCAAAATGTAGCTCTTGGAGTACAACTAAGTGTCCATTACTAAATACATATGAGCTGCTATGCAGGACCTTTACAATGTAAATTTAGTGTACTCGTTCTCTATGGGTTTGTAATGAGCTAATATTTCAAAAGCTGCAGACTTTACAATGTGGTACTCAATACGTATTTGAAATACAAACTGCAATTAGCAAACACACATTTGAATGTTGATATAAGATTATGGATTTGAGTTACAATCAAGACTTGAAGCAGTGTGGATTCAATTGGATAAGGTCATGTTACATCAATAAATGAAATGATATTCCATGATCGTAAACTAAAACAGTGCATGAAAGATGATTACGAATTTTCAATGGGTGATAACTTCAACAGATTTTTTTTTGGTAATCTTTAACAGTGGTAAATATTCAGAAATTGTGATAACAGCTTTAATAAAGACATGTTTCAATATTATCTGCCTACAGAGTATGTGCTGCCTCTAATTTTACTGTGCAGTAGAAAACTGGATTATTTAAAGGTAATTGAGTTCACATCTGATATTCTATGTTAGCTTTACGTACCAAAGTATGGCATAAAATGGAATGACGGTGAGTTCGAACGCATCTCCTAATAAACATACTGTCTGTGGCAGTGATAGTCATAACCATTTTTTTTGCTGCAGTTATATGTAATAGTGCTGCATAATAAACCACTTTCAAAATGCATTATACCTCTTTGTACGCAGAATGTCTCACTTTCGCTTAAAATTCAGCATTTATTCACAGTATAAATCATACTCTTTCTCTACTTAACAAACATGATGGGACATTGATGGATGAGGCTTAACACGATGATGAGAACGTTGAAAATGTACTTCTATGGAGCTTTCCTATAGCAATTTCCTATTTTCCAGTGCTTCTTTATCACAGTGAGATCGTTCTGGTATTCTGAAAGGTTTCCAAGAGCTGAAGTAGCTTGCAAAAACAGATCATAAAAAGGCAGACATTTACTCTTGACCAGACATGTAAAGATAGGTATACTGAACTTTAATTTCTGTTTATTTCTCTGTAGCCCGTTTCTGATCTTCACACTCATTTTCAGAAAGAAACATATGTATCAGACTAACACGCCATACCTTATATGTACACAGCGTTTTTAACTCTCGACTACAGCATTAAAACCGAAGTCCATGACATTGCCACACGGTTTAGCTGAAGCTCAAGCAAAAGCCACTAGCAGTGGCAAAAAGGGTATTCCTGGGCAAGACAGACGAATGTGGAAAATTAGGTGGTCTGATAATGTAAGGAATGAGGGGGTTCTGTGTTGAGTCGCAGAGGAAAGGAATATGCAGAAAACACTGTTAAGAAGAAGAGACAGAATGATAGGACATCTGTTAAGACATCAAGGAAGACCTTTATGGTACCAAAGGGAGGGGTAGAGGGTAAAAACCGAGAGGAAGACAGAGAGTGTCAGATATTGGGATAGATCCAGCAAATAATTGAGGACGTAGGTTGCAAATACTACTCTGAGTTGAAGAGGATGGCACAGGAGAGAAATCAGTAAGAAGACTGATGATTGAGAAAAAAAAAAAGCTTCGCACCAGATTATGACTTAATGTCTACCATCAGTTATACAATTTGTAATACAACACTACTGTGCTGAGATGGCTGTATGGCCAGGTTCTTAAAGCCAATAAAACAAATAAAAATTAAAACGCGTCACCCATAACGTAGGCTTGGACAGTGACGATGGCGTAATGTTCACTGGACTGTTTTGTGCGTACGTCGTATCCAGCAAACCATTGGTTTCTGATCTACATATACTAGGATTATTTAAAAAATCAAAGAGGGTCACAAACCTTTAAATTATTTTGGGGTTGTGTTGTTGTTGTGGTCTATATAAGGTCCTGTTGCTTTTCTTGTGGCCTTCAGTCCAAAGGCAGATTTGGTGCAGCTCTTCATTCTACCCTATCCCGTGCAAAGCCTTTGATCTCTACAACCTGCGTCCGTATTCATCTGTCGGCGCCCATCTACAGTCTATCTCCCCCCCCCCCCCCCCGCCGCGGCCAAGGCTGCGGTCCTCCAGCCTCGGACAGCTTCTTGTTGTGTCCCTTCACCAGATTGTAGCAGGGTTATTTGTCGGCGCATTTTATCGCTGTGGCATGCCGATTGGGCTGCACTTACAGACAACAAGCTTCGGGCCTTGAAACCTCTTCCCGTGGCTTGGACGTCCTCCTCCCGCCCTTCTCGGCGGGAGGAGGTAGTTTTGGCCCGGTTAAGAATTGGCCACTGCCAGTTCAGCCATCGCCATCTGCTGACGGCTGCGCCGGCGCCGTTCTGCCCATGTGGGCAATTGCTGACGGTCCGCCACATTTTAACGTCCTGCCCGGATTTTAACACACTGCGTCTAGATCTTAACCTGCCATGTACTTTAGATGCCATTTTAGCGGATGACCCACGAGCAGCTGCTCGTGTTCTTCGTTTTATCAATTTGACAAACCTCTCTAAGGACATTTGATTATGCTGTTTTTTAATCCTATGCCTGTCAGTCTGTCCTTTATCGTGTTTTCCCTTTTAGTTGTTGTTTTAAACTTGTGCCTCGTGGTGCATTCTTAACGTAGTCAGGGCGCTAATGACCATTGAAGTTGTGCGCCCTAAAACCACAAAAAAAAAAGAAAAAGACATCTCTCTCCCCCCCCCCCCCCCCCCCACACACACACCTCGACTCGTAAACTCGTCGTCACAAATTTTTTTTCTCCCCAGATCCAATCAGTACGTTAGATCTACCCGGATCACCTTAAGCATTCTTCTGGAGCAGCAATTTTTTTAACGGGGGTGGGACGTCAAACGGACCGACTTGGTGCAGGAGAGGCACCACAGGACATTTTAATTTCCACTGTCTGTACTTTTACAAAAAAAATTCATATAGCTTTGTCAGCATGACCAGGAAGGATTCAGAATTCACACTCATAGCAGTGGAAGTTCGAAAACATAAAGAAATAATTTTTTTTACATGTGAAATTTCATCATTTTTTTCACTTACTAATGGTAGTATTTGTTGCTATACATACGCTTTTCTTCATAAGTTAGACAGATTCTTCGATGAATTGTGCACAGCATACTAACCATACTTAAAGGTGTATGGCAGTCTAGAATTTTCGAAATCTATTAAAAACTGTGGTAAAAATTGAGGTAATTAACTATAAAATTTGTGTTTTTCCTAAACATGAAGTTTAAAAGATAACAGTTCATTCGTTTTTTCATAAATTAAATAAATTCTAGTTTTATACACATGTGAGTATGGTATGTATGACGTGCAAAATTCATCGAATAATCTCTCTAACTTATGAAGAAAAGTGTACCTATAGCAACAAATGCAGCCATTAGTAAGTGAAAAAATAATGAAATTTCACACGTAAAAAAAATTGTTATGTTTTCGAACTTCCACTGAAATGAGTGCGAATCCTGAATCCCTCATGGTGATGCTGACAAAATTTTATGAATTTATTTGTAAAATTATAGACAGTGGAAATTAAAATGTCCTGTGATGCCTCCCCTGCTCCAAGTCGGCCCCTTTGACGTCCTGCCCCCCTTAAAAATGCTTCTATTCTCTTGTAGTCTAAACTGTTTATCATCCATGCTTTCACTTCCATACATGGCTACAATCCCTAGCAATAGCTTCAGAAATAACTTGCTAACACTTAAAAAATTTCTCTACCTCAGAAACGCTTTTCTTGCCATTGATAGTCTACATTTTATATACTCTCTAATCATCATAAGTTATGATGCCCAAACAGCAAAATTCATCTACTACTTTAACTGTCTAACTGCATCAGCATCACCCGATTTAATTCTACTGCATTCGTTTATCTTTGTTTCCTTTCGTTGATATTCATCTCCTACTCTCCTTTCAAGAAGCTGTCCATTCCGTTCAACTGCACTTCAAATTTCTGTCTCTGACAGAATTACAGTGTCATCGGGAAACCTCAAAGTTCTGATTTCTTCTACCTGAACTTTAAGTTAAGTATTTCGTTAAATTCCTTCGATACATTTTCAGTGTACAGACTGGATAACATCGGCGATACGCTACAACCTTCGCTCCCTTCCCCTTCGTGCCCCTCGACTTCTATAGCAGCCGTCTAGTTTCTGTAGAAGTTGTAAATAGCCTATCGCTTTCTATATTTTAACGCTGCTATCTTCAGAATTTCAAAGGGAGTATTGCAGTCCACTTTGTCAAAAGCTTCCTCTGAGTTCTTGTGCAACGCAGCTAGCTCTTTATTCGCACGAAGTAATGGCCGCTATCGACAGGGGATCTCAAGTTGATCCCGTATTTCTAGATTTCCGAAAAGCTTTTGACACCGTTCCTCACAAGCGACTTTTAATCAAGCTGCGGGCCTATGGGGTATCGTCTCAGTTGCGCGACTGGATTCGTGATTTCCTGTCAGGAAGGTCGCAGTTCGTAGTAATAGACGGCAAATCATCGAGTAAAACTGAAGTGATATCGGGTGTTCCCCAGGGAAGCGTCCTGGGACCTCTGCTGTTCCTGATCTATATAAATGACCTGGGTGACAATCTGAGCAGTTCTCTTAGGTTGTTCGCAGATGATGCTGTAATTTACCGTCTAGTAAGGTCATCCGAAGACCAGTATCAGTTGCAAAGCGATTTAGAAAAGATTGCTGTATTGTGTGGCAGGTGGCAATTGACGCTAAATAACGAAAACTGTGAGGTGATCCACATGAGTTCCAAAAGAAATCCGTTGGAATTCGATTACTCGATAAATAGTACAATTCTCAAGGCTGTCAATTCAACTAAGTACCTGGGTGTTAAAATTACGAACAACTTCAGTTGGAAAGACCATATAGATAATATTGTGGGGAAAGCGAGTCAAAGTTTGCGTTTCATTGGCAGGACACTTAGAAGATGCAACAAGTCCACTAAAGAGACAGCTTACACTACACTCGTTCATCCTCTGTTAGAATATTGCTGCGCGGTGTGGGATCCTTACCAGGTGCGATTGACGGTGGACATCGAAAGGGTGCAAAAAAGGGCAGCTCGTTTTGTATTATCACGTAGTAGGGGACAGAGTGTGGCAGATATGATACGCGAATTGGGATGGAAGTCATTGAAGCAAAGACGTTTTTCGTCGCGGCGAGATCTATTTACGAAATTTCAGTCACCAACTTTCTCTTCCGAATACGAAAATATTTTGTTGACCCCAACCTGCACAGGTAGGAATGATCATCAAAATAAAATAAGAGAAATCAGAGCTCTAACAGAAAGGTTTAGGTGTTCGTTTTTCCCGCGCGCTGTTCGGAAGTGGAATGGTAGAGAGATAGTATGACTGTGGTTCGATGAACCCTCTGCCAAGCACTTAAATGTGAATTGCAGAGTAATCATGTAGTTGTAGAGTTCAGAAAAGCTACAAACGTAGGTTTGTTCAGTCGTTACAGGAATAAAACGCCAGGGGCGGTGTCGTGCAGACACCTGTCACTGAGAAAAGAAATTCACCCGCATGAGAGAGGCTTAAACCTTCGTAGGGAACTTTTGACGGGTCTCCAGTGGCGTGGCGTCACGTTTGACGTCATGTCGGCCGCCGTCGTCGGCAGCTCCAATAGGAAGAGCCCGTGTCTGCCGCGAGAATGTGCGTGCGCCAGGAATGTGATGTGGTGGGCGGTTTTGTTCAGCGCTGCCCACGCCTCCGCCGTCGCGTTCCTTTGGGTGAGGGGGCGGGGAAAAGGGGGAGGGGTGGCGGGGGGGGGGGAGCAGAGCTCAGTTCACGCAATGCTACGCGAGACGGCGGCATCGGCGTCCGGCGCCTGGAATTGCATTCCACGGGGAACCCCCGCATGCCGGCGCGCGCATATCTCGCGTGACGTCACACCCAGGAGGCAGGTGTCTGCGCCGTGCCACGGTCCGGCAGCGTATCACGTAAGCCGTCGGCACACGGACCGTGCTCTCGAACGTTAACGGTGAGCGTGCCAAGTTCAACGCGCTGCTGAACGCTCAGGAACGATGCGACTTGTGCGTACGGTACGTGGGCCCCAACGTGGTACACGCGATCGCAACGCACTCCGGCGGCAGCTGCGGGGTGTTGCTAGTTCGTAAATCACACTGATTACTCAACGGGCGCGCGTAAAATTGCCACGTTAGCTCTATTAAACCGCACGTTTCCTCCATCGTCCCCGAAAAGGAAAGTATCATGTCCAATCAATAAGGACACAGGCTTATAAAAGTTCCATTACAAACAGTGCGGTACAAATTTTTAGTACTTCTTCGCATAAGGTAAACATTATTTCATCATTCCCACATTTTAGTAAAACCCTGAGGTCAGTCTTACTTGATCACTGTTCCTACCCAGTAGCAGTATCTTTGAAACATGTGAATTACCAATTGTAAAAGAAAAAAAGGAGCAAATTATCTTTATACAAGTGACGCAACCTGTCCTGTAGATTAAGCCAATCGAACAAAGTCACCCCTCAAAAAAAAAAAAAAAAAAAAAAAAAGTCAACTTATATTTACATAACATCAAATATTATAGTATATACAGGGTGCTTCAAAAATGACCGGTATATTTGAAACGGCAATAAAAACTAAACGAGCAGCGATAGAAATACACCGTTTGTTGCAATATGCTTGGGACAACAGTACATTTTCAGGCGGACAAACTTTCGAAATTACAGTAGTTACAATTTTCAACAACAGATGGCGCTGCAAGTGATGTGAAAGATATAGAAGACAACGCAGTCTGTGGTTGCGCCATTCTGTACGTCGTCTTTCTGCTGTAAGCGTGTGCTGTTCACAACGTGCAAGTGTGCTGTAGACAACATGGTTTATTCCTTAGAACAGAGGATTTTTCTGGTGTTGGAATTCCACCGCCTAGAACACAGTGTTGTTGCAACAAGACGAAGTTTTCAACGGAGGTTTAATGTAACCAAAGGACCAAAAAGCGATACAATGAAGGATCTGTTTGAAAACGGACTGGGAACGTGACGGATGAACGTGCTGGAAAGGTAAGGCGACCGCGTACGGCAACCACAGAGGGCAACGCGCAGCTAGTGCAGCTGGTGATCCGACAGCGGCCTCGGGCTTCCGTTCGCCGTGTTGCAGCTGCGGTCCAAATGACGCCAACGTCCACGTATCGTCTCGTGCGCCAGAGTTTACACCTCTATCCATACAAAATTCAAATGCGGCAACCCCTCAGCGCCGCTACCATTGCTGCACGAGAGACATTCGCTAACGATATAGTGCACAGGATTGATGACGGCGATATGCATGTGGGCAGCATTTGGTTTACTGACGAAGCTTATTTTTAACTGGACGGCTTCGTCAATAAACAGAACTGGCGCATATGGGGGACCGAAAAGCCCCATGTTGCAGTCCCATCGTCCCTGCATCCTCAAAAAGTACTGGTCTGGGCCGCCATTTCTTCCAAAGGAATCATTGGCCCATTTTTCAGATCCGAAACGATTACTGCATCACGCTATCTGGACATTCTTCGTGAATTTGTGGCGGTACAAACTGCCTTAGACGACACTGCGAACACCTCGTGGTTTATGCAAGATGGTGCCCGGCCACATCGCACGGCCGACGTCTTTAATTTCCTGAATGAATATTTCGATGATCGTGTGATTGTTTTGGGCTATCCGAAACATACAGGAGGCGGCGTGGATTGGCCTCCCTATTCGCCAGACATGAACCCCTGTGACTTCTTTCTGTGGGGACACTTGAAAGACCAGGTGTACCGCCAGAATCCAGAAACAATTGAACAGCTGAAGCAGTACATCTCATCTGCATGTGAAGCCATTCCGCCAGACACGTTGTCAAATGTTTCGGGTAATTTCATTCAGAGACTACGCCATATTATTGCTACGCCTGGTGGATGTGTGGAAAATATCGTACTATAGAGTTTCCCAGACCGCAGCGCCATCTGTTGTTGAAAATTGTAACTACTGTAATTTCGAAAGTTTGTCTGCCTGAAAATGTACTGTTGTCCCAAGCATATTGCAACAAACGGTGTATTTCTATCGCTGCTCGTTTAGTTTTTCTTGCCGTTTCAAATATACCGGTCATTTTTGAAACACCCTGTACTTACATTAAACTAATAGTAAAGTAACAGAACGTAATAAAAACGCGAATGTTAGAAAAATAAATTTGGAAGTGGCACGACGCGTACCACCGCCCAATTTATTTATAGTAAGTTGTATCAAGAACAATGCGTTTTGGGTGGATCTTCAGTGTGTCGCTGCCTTCGAATAGCCTACTCTCATAATACGCAATTTACAATAATTCTTTTGCCACGAATATGATGTTTCTCATTATTTTATTGGAACGAATCACACAGTTAACAACGGGTTTTCCAATGATTCTCAATTTGCTGGTGCCATAATACATATAGGCATAATACATACAGGCTTGAAATGAATGCCAATATGGCGCCTCACAACTCTGTACTGAAGGGAGACGGCGTGCGTGTGACGTAGGTGGCGTTGTGCCATCTCATTGGCCAACGCTCAGAAAATCTGACAGCCCAGATATTGCTCTGCACGTTCGGGAAGCCTACCCTGTATGACAGACAAGTATACACTATACTTACCAGTGCTTGACAATGAGAGCACATTGAGACTTCCAACGAACTTTAAGTATAATTTCAAATCCTTTACAAAGTTTTTCATGCTTACAGCTCCACAAAATAATGAATGTAAAACAGTTCGTCTCATACTAAATGTCCGTTTTTCATGCGGAAAAGCTTCAGCATCAAGACGCCTCAAATTGATTTATGCGTGGCAATTCGGAGTTCGATTGTTTAATGCATCACGACTGGGAGTGTGAGGCGTAGTGCCGTATAATGATCCTACCTTAGAGGCGGTTAATTGGGAGGTGTGTCTCAGAGCTGGATAGTGACAGATGGTGACGCGAAACTAGACGCGCACGTAGTTTATGTATCAGCCGATAGAGGACAGTATTGGATAGGGGACTGTGATTCTAGTTTCGATTGTGCTCACTAGAGTGCACTAAAGTAATAGAATGTTCTTTATAAACTGTTCCAGTATTTTCATAAAGTGTTATTATGTCTTTTTGTGTATGTAAAATGTTATAAGTGTGTTTTAGCAGTATGAATGATGCGTGAGTGTGGTTTAAGGTTGATGTAAAGATAATTGTTTAACGAGTTATGTAGTAGGATTTATTGTGGGAACATTTCGAAGAAGTATGCATATGGACAAAGGGGATATTTGTAGAGTAGATTTGTAAAGTAAGTTTATGGTAAAGGGAAAGTTAATTCAGGTATAAATAACAATAGTAAATAACTTTATGCATAAGCAAAACTTCAACATATTAGATAATTACATCGGTAAAAAGAGCAGTCGTTAGGTTTACTATTTTGCGATTGATTATGGATGAAAAGCGCGGACTGATGCGGGAGAATGTTGTTTTGCTATTGGCTGTTTTGTAAACTGACCAATGGTAAAGCAATATTCTTCGCGCGCCTTTCTCTGCTAGTAGGGTATTCTAGAGAAGAGTCGGAGCCTAGCCATGAAACAGTTCGGACGTGTGTAGTAGTAGTTTCGATGGAAATGATAAGTTGCCGGATCTAGCAGTGTTTCATACATCAAAAGTGTGGTAAAGTGACGGCATAATTATTCCGATGGGTGTGTAGAAATTTCGGAATTTTTAAGTGAATTTTGTGACGAGAAAAGACATATATTCCGCGTGGCGTATTGAGCAGGTCGGTGGCTAAAAGCGTTGACTGCATTTGATACCGACAGACTTAATATTTGGCGAGCATTCTCAATCAAAAACAATCCGTATTTTTGTAGTTATTACGTTTTCGGGAAATGCAGCACCATAAACTTGCTAACGTGAGTGAAAGGGATTGTGAGTGACTGTTTTAAGACTAGCACGGGCTTGGCAGTGATACTTGTTCACCTAAGTTTCAGAATATATTAATTGAGGGCAAAATTTCCAACCTTTCATTTCGTGTGAAAACTTTCTCCCGAAACGTAGATTAGTGACTTTAATTGCAGCCTGGTTCACGTCGAAGTACAGTAGGTTTCGCTCGACTTCCCTACTGACGATATGCTGAGACAATGTTCGCAGGTAGGTGCAGGTCCGTCGTAAAGGGACGGAAAGAACCGCGCCGCCCCAAGTGGACGCGGTACGGGAGGGAAGTTTATCGTCACCTGTCAAAATCCTGTCAAAAGCGTGTCTCGTGAACAAAATGTAGGAACGAAAAAGAAAGAAAAACTGCGTGATAACCTAAAAGCACCGACTACCCACAATTGTAAATAAATGTGAAACTGCAGAAATAGAGCGAACGTTGAAATTTGGTTAATGAAGTGTACGGAAAAAAATGAATGTAATTATGTATTATCTACGTATTGTAATAGCCCAAAGAAGCCATATTCTAGAAAGTCCTTGATAACGAATTACGACTCTGATGTTGAAGATGAATGCTCTTACTTCCGTACTGGAAGCGAAAAGCCTCGAACGTATTTTCTTGTAGAGGTAATGTACCGGGTGATCAAAAAGTCAGTATAAATTTGAAAACTAAATAAACCACGGAGTAATGTAGATAGAGAGGTAAAAATTGATACACATACTTGGAATGACATGGGGTTTTATTAGGAACAAAAAAAAAAATTCACAAAATGTCCGACAGATGGCGCTAGACAGCAAAACTGCTACCGTGACGGGTGAGAGGTACACCGATATGTTACAGAATCGCATCATCCCCAGCCTGGCTGATAAACACCTGCTGGAACGTACGTTGTTTATGCAGGATGGCGCTCCACCCCGTATTGCTAGACGTGTGAAAGATCTCTTGCGCGCGTCGTTTGGTGATGATCGTGTGCTCAGCCGCCACTTTCGTCATGCTTGGCCTCCCAGGTCCCCAGACCTAAGTCCGTGCGATTATTGGCTTTGGGGTTACCTGAAATCGCAAGTGTATCGTGATCGACAGACATCTCTAGGGATGCTGAAAGACAATATCCGACGCCAATGCCTCACCATAACTCCAGACATGCTTTACAGTGCTGTTCACAACATTATTCCTCGACTACAGCTATTGTTGAGGAATTATGGTGGACATTTCCTGTAAAGAACATCATATTTGCTTTGTCTTACGTTGTTATGCTAATTATTGCTATTCTGATCAGATGAAGCGCCATCTGTTGGACATTTTTTGAAAGTTTGAATTTTTTGGTTCTAATAAAACCCCATGTCATTCCAAGCATGTGTGTCAACTTGTACCTCTCTATCTACATTATTCCGTGAATTATTCAGTTTTCAAATTTATACTGACTTTTTGATCACCCGGTATGTATGAGACTTTTCACAATATGTGTATGAAACGTAACTGTGTGTTCATTCGTTTCGTCACCCTCCGTGTAAAATCATAATATAAAAATCTGATAGGGAGATTCTTTTGACCACCTGCGTTTCATTTGTTGTAATGACGCACAGGCAGCCATTACTTTAATCTTGGAAACAAATTATTCAAGGGCTCCAACCGACAGGATAAACCTATGAAACAGTTTCAATCTGATTTGCTTAACAATTGGTGGTCATTACATTAAAGTCACACTGATTACAATCTGAATTTAAGTGAGAATAAATTTCAAAGCTCTAGCCTGTGTCAGTAATAATATCTCTGCTCAGTAATAGTGAGATAACAGCTTTCATTAAAAAAGTGAAATTAATTTTTATTGGAATACTTCAAAGCATTTCACTGTTGAAATCAGGTCAGAATATGATGTTATCATTATGATCGTTGCCGCAAGATAGCTGCGTAGGTGATTGTATCGCTTCTCTTCGTAAAATTGTTTTGAACTGGCATATTGATAAGATTTTTTTAACAAGATATGTGTATGGTATATGAGCGGCAGCGTATTTTTATTGGGAAGCTACCTAATTTAATCTGTTTTTGCCTACGTAGCACATTTCATTGCTATCAGCATATAAAAGTACCTTTCATGCGAGCGTGCAAAAACACATACGAAAAATTATGGACATAATTAAAGGAGAGAGGGAAGATAAAGGGGGCTGGAGAGGGTTGTTTTGCTGGTAGAACAGAAAATCGTTAATATTGGCACGCATTACCCCCAAGAACGTTCTGAACAGTGTGTCGCGGATGCAGATCAATAAGAAGATAGCATCGGTGGCGTACAGTTTCAAGAAGCTGCTGGCTTTGACTACTATGTAGTTTGATAGGCTATTAACAGAAATGATCAGAAAACAGGGTCCTGTACTACACCCAACGTTACGTCAATTTGTTTCAGAATTACGACCTGGGTTGTATGTGACAAGAAATCATGCACTCAGTCATATATGCTATTGGCAGTATAGCTTTCACTGAATTATCGTCTACAATTCCTAACAAATCATGAGCCAATTTCTCATACAATAGTAATTTTTTCATGGGATTAAATTTAGGTGTTTCTTCAAACTACGAAACTTAGTCTCAGCAATTTTGAAGTACATGTTTCATTCTCACGAGACGGTATGACTATTGGATGACTATTTGCTGTGCTTGCCTCATTCTCACGCAATACAGGCACGTACATATTACGAAAACTTCGCTCGTTTCTCTCCCCTGTCATAATGAAAACTGAAGTTCCACTTCATTACGAAGTGGAGCAGAGAAAAATCCATTAAGCTTCCATAGTCCGTCCTTTTGGCGCTTTGGCTCCTTGCGACCAACTTACTAACAATAATTCTCAATATTCGCAGGTAAATGCTTTACTGGAAATACGTTTACCACACTGATTTCATGTGAGTTTCATATGTTTACTACATAATTATGAAACTATGTTACCTTAATGCTGCGCAACTAAGCTGAGATGAAGAGTGACTCACCTGAAAAAGAAGAGAAATAGCAAGTTAGACTCGCAATATTCAAAGCAAGGCCTTAACGACAATTACAGAGGAAGGTTCATATTACAGGGTGTCTACGTGGACAAGAAAAAAAAATTCCCGGGTTTTTCCCGGATTTCCCGGTTAAAAACACAATTTCTCCCGGATGAAATTACGTATAAAGCGGGTGAAAATACATCCGTGTTAAGTAGCAGTATACTTTCCCTCGGAGCTGTAAAACCTATCAGTCCTTTGAATCGTAAAGGTCTTATACCGGCGGAGGACGTCCCAGCACTTTAGGAAACGAAATCCAGGAAAAACAATGCGTTTGGAAAGTTGTTTGATGCGAGACAATATGCACAGAGTTTATTTTCGTATTGCTGAAGTATATACACAAATTCCACAAATTACAGCACGGTAGCTTCCGAAACTCTAAAATAGAGATTGCGTTGAGCGATGCACTTTGTCAGCCAGTCATAGCTTATGTCACGTGATCTCGCTAGCGAATGACGACAGTTATTCAGAGCACGAGGCCTACGAGAAAGACAGGCCACGGCGCGTGCGTTACGAACGTGGGCCGAGCTCGCTCAACTCAGCAAAGTGCGTTTCTACAGCGGTTAACTCGTAAGTAGACGTGTATGTACGAACGAGAATTGCATCGTCTATTGACATCCACTGTTATTAGTCCTACAATGATAGGAAGTCCGTAGGCCCACTAACAGGCTCTAATTTGGCAATTAAAATCGTGCCAAAATGATCATTAGTTGCGTAGAAAAGTCGAGGTGTTCTGGCATGAAGAGACTTGTGACATTACCCAGTAACACATTATGCACATTTTTTTGAAGGTCAATTATACTTTTTGCCATCGATTGCATAATTTTTTATCTATGTAAAAACAGCATTAAATATGAAAACTAACTTGAAGCTCGGTCTTTTTTTAGCGTGTGTTACACGTTAAGTGATATCAAATACAAATGTGCCGGTAAAATTTTAAATAGTGGCATAAATGACTTATCTTCTCGGCCCGACGTTTTTCAAATGGCTGATCCTCAAAGTGTTACGTTTTGAATGAGAGTTATAACGCCCTGTGATTTAAGAAATGCACTGCACATTCTCACACGTAACATAAATCATCTTGCGTGGAAATTTACTTTGAAAGTAACGCATCTCAAGCCACTATTCGTAATATTTTCTGGTGATCTGTTAGAAATGTAAACAATTGTGACGTGACACACATCGAATGCATGTTAGTTGTTACGGACGTACTGCATAATCTTCGACCTAAATCCTTTGACACTATTTACCCGTTTTCTATGCAACTAAACTTTTATTTTGGTGTTATTCTCTGATTTGTGTTTCATTGCTGCAATATTATTCAGCAGTAGTGGACTAAAGTTCTTTGTCAGCGTATCAGATCTTACACGTCACACCTACAAAACTTTAACTGAAATCTAAAACAACGAAAAATCCCGGAATTCTAAAAAATTCCCGGGTTTTTCCCGGATGAAAAAATTCCCGGGTTTTTCCCGGAATTCCCGGATGTCCCGGGCCGTATACACCCCGTATTAAGTGATCTCTCACAGCTGATATTAAACACCATATGATGCAGGAACTGTTATACTTAGAATACGTATGTTTCGCAGTTTAAATAATCATTACGTATTTGATATAAACATACGAATATTTTATTTACCAACATCTGGTCATGTTCCAGGATGAACCCATAATCAACAGATAAATGTGAAAAAGAGGTTAATGGAAGCGTCATGACTAAACTGTGCCACTCAACTAGCAAATAAATGTAGCGTTTCCATGAAGTTTCAACTCTTCTACTTGTTTGTAGTCTTGTGGACATTTTTCGAAAGCAAGGGTGCTACGATTCAGTGAGTAATGCAACACATTTTTTTTTATCTTGGCTAATTTCGGTTGAAAAAATGTGAAACTTATTGCAGAGCGTCATGGAATATTCCCGCTTCAGTCACTATAGTTTCACGAAGTTTCGATATATGGTAGGGATGTGCTTTTTCATGGTCTATTGACCTTACTAGTCCTTAGTTCCTGGCTTAATAAACCTCTGTTTCAGGATTGTGTCACAATTGTGTCTGCACAACATGGTACTGAGGTGGCAATGCGTAATCTCTGCTGTGTTTTGAGGGAAAAAAATTAACATGGCAACAAAAGGAATGAAACTTTTATCCATTGTGGATGTGGAACACTGCGACTGTGGTGTGAAAAGGTTTTCAGAAATTACTGCAACCAGTCGCCTTTTATGTAGATGTATTTTATTTAACCATGACCGGTTTCGAGCTGCCTAGCAACTCATCATCAGATGGTATATACATTTAGTGCTTTTTTGTACCCATTGTGTGGGTGGTTGAGTATCTGTGGCTAAACAGAAACGAGAACAAATAATCGCTACATGTGGTACAGTAACACGAAATATTTACAGAATAATTTATGTTTAACGTATAAGAGCAAATAATCACTACATGTGGTACAGTTACATGAAATATTTACAGTTTAATTTACGTTTTGAGGTGTTACTTACAGATAAATCTTTCTGCAGGTATATATATCTCTTTTAGGACGTATTTTTGAAACCATTGTGTCTTGTTTTTCACAATTACACAAGTTAAAACTTTCACTAGATGTATATTACTTTTATGAGGCACTGTTGGAAACATATATCTTGTTTTTCGTAAACATCGCTGAACACACTTAGCCACAGATACGAATACAGGATTTACACATTATAAACAAGCCAAAGATTGCAATATAACTACAGTATCAAAGATTTCAAGTTGACCAGAGGCATTATTAGTCATCGCACACACTGACAAGAGATTTGTCTTTATTACATAGAAAATAAATGTAAATTAGCTTAAACTATTAAATATTTATTTATAAATTAACTGTGCAATTTTAACAGGTATATTAAACTAAATTTTTTACATAATATTTCAGTTACATTTAAGATTATTGGTATTGAGAGTATTATGACAGCTAATTTCTTGCTCCTTCCATTGGCTGATCTTGGCATATGATGTCAGGGATGAGAGATTGATGGTTAACTTGAAATAATAAGTAATGCCGGTACTTGAAAGGGTGTGGAAAAGGAGTTGGCGGTGGGGGGGGGGAGGGGGGGGGGGGGAGGGAATGAAGTTATAACACACAATTCGCCACTCAAGATTCTCCCCTGAAATTTACAAATGGTTAACAAATTAGGCAAACAGAAATTGCTGCTTTTGTTGCATTTTGATCGGAATTCTTCTCACTTACACCGAGCGAGGTGGAGCAGTGGTTAGACACTGGACTCGCATTCGGGATGACAACGGTTCAATCCCGCAACCGGCCATCCTGATTTAGGTTTTCCGTGATTTCCCTAAATCGCTCCAGGCAAATGCCGGGACGGTTCCTTTCAAAGGGCACGGCCGACTTCCTTCCCCGTCCTTCCCTAATGCGATGAGACCGATGACCTCGCTGTCTGGTCTCCTTCCCCAAAACAACCAACCAACCAACTTCTCACTTACTAACCAAAGGATATGTAACAGTAGATCTTTTTGGATGGTCACCATGCAAGTGTGGGCGTGGAAGGGCTCCACTTGATATTTACAAAAAGAGTTGAGTGTAGGTTTCAGTTTAGAAAGGCGCTTCCCCTCCAGCGCACAGCATTTCCCCTCCAGTGCTTGCCTGCAACCCCCACCACTACCACTCTCCCCACACTTTGCCAGATGACTGCGCGTCTACCTGCCCCATTGCCCTGCACACTCTAGCTGCCCGTCGGCGCATTTAGACTTACACTCCTGGCATGTGGCGTTCTTGCGCATGCTGCTGTGCAATCTCTTAAACATTGTCATCTCAGTGGCCTACAGTACGCAACTGGCTTGTTGTGCAGATTCTTCTAAGTAACATAAGTACACGCTACGATTGTGGCAGATTCTCTTTGCTGAGTCAAGGACTTTTTCACCGGATTTAGAAATATGAACAAAGAGTGAAGTGAGATCCAAAGACTATATAAATAAGAATTACAAATTTTGAGGGTTATTATTATGTTTTGAACATAGCTGTGATCAGCAACTGTAATTAATTACAATGTCACAAATTTACAGCCAACCAGTTGGCTGTAAATTTGTGACAAGGTTATTATTAATTGGTTGCATTTTGCTAACCAGTTTCCCTTGAAGTAAACGGTGACTTTATCGAAAAGAGAGAGAAAGAGAGAGAGAGAGAGAGAGAGAGAGAGAGAGAGAGAGAGAGAGATACAGAGAGACAGAGAGAGCTGATGGGGCTCATTTAGAGAAGCAGATTTGTGAGTTTCATTTATGTACCAAATTTGTGGTACTACAATTTCCTTTTATTTACTGCGGATCGAAGTTTCCAGAATAGGCTGAAAACCTTAATTACACAGACTGATTTGTGTGAGAATAAGGTTTGTGGAGTCAGGCTATACTGGCTGCATCCCATCCTTCAACGCCTTTTTCTCTTTTCGATCCTTCTACATCTGCAAGGTCTCTCACTTCTATATATGTGGTGTCTGTTCTTTGAGACATATCTGAAAGAATGATCACCATTTTGTTCCATCAGACACTATGAACTAAGACACAGAAGAAATATAGACACTGGCTGCGAATAAGCATTGATTTAAATCAACAGGGAAAGTTGAAAATCAGTGTCATGGAACTGGGATTCGAACCTAGGTCTCTTGCTGACTAGGCAGATGCGTTGAACAGTGTGCCATCCGGACACAGAGGTCATCGCAACTGCACGGACAACCCTAGCACTCCTCCCATCTGAGCAAACTTCCCAACTTAGTGACGTACTCCTAATATACAGGGTGTCCCAGCTATCTTGTCCACCCGAAATATCTCTGGAACAATAACAGCTATTGGAAAACGACTTTCACCGGTATCAATGTAGGGCTGGGGCCCATGAATGTACATATTTGGAAACATTCTAAAACGGAAGCATATGTGTTTTTTAACACAAACTTATGTTTTTTTTTAAATGGACCTCCTATATTTTTTCTTTAGCAATCCATAGCATGACAAAGCATACACACAATGGCGTTGATTGCATCGCAATATTCCCATTACATCCCGAGATATTGAGACGCGAAGTTGACGCTTGAAACACCCGACATGCGCTGCTAGCGCACGTCCTGAGGCTCAGGCGTGAACCCCATGCTGCCCGTAATCGCGATGTGATTGACATGTGTAATCACACCTCCATACTTATCAAGAGGTCCGAAACGAATAATACGGTCTGCTGCCATCAACTCTCATAAGCACATAGTGGTTTCCCTCTTGCACGTTTTACGTATCTACGTACACAATATGTCTTATTTATCCTGCACACCCAAAATATGGTTTATCTAATGCGTTATATGACCCATTGTGCCTGTCATGTTACAGAGCCGCATCACCCCTAGCCTATGGGATAAATACCTGCTGGAATGTACGACTTTAATGCAGGATGGCAGCAGACCGTATTATTCGTTTCGGACCTCTTGATAAGTATGGAAGTGTGATTACGCATGTCAATCACATCGCGATTACGGGCAGCATGGGGTTCACGCCTGAGCCTCAGGACGTGCGCTAGCAGCGCATGTCGGGTGTTTCAAGCGTCAACTTCGCGTCTCAATATCTCGGGATGTAATAGGAATATTGCGATGCAATCAACGCCATTGTGTATGTGCTTTGTCATGCTATGGATTGCTGAAGAAAAAATATAGGAGGTCCACTTAAAAAAAACATAAGTTTGTGTTAAAAAACACATATGCTTTCGTTTTAGAATGTTTCCAAATATGTACATTCACGGGCCCCAGCCCTACATTGATGCCGGTGAAAGTCGTTTACCAATAGCTGTTATTGTTCCAGAGATATTTTGGGTGGACAAGACAGCTGGGACACCCTGTATAGTGCCATTATCCTCATTACTCGAGCATTTAACTGATTCTCGTAAAAGTTCGCACCTAGGGTCCATAGGCACTTAAGAGATTATTGGCCACCCTTAATTATGTATGTGTGGTTTTTGTTCTTTTGGAGCAGTAAAGGGGTGCACAAGAGACGTATCTCGAGGTTCGGAAGTTACTCTATAAAATAGAAGAAGGTTGGAGAAACTGGAACACATGGAATGAATGAGTGGAGGAGGATTACCTGTCCAGGTAATACGAGGGTTGTCCAGAAAGTAAGTTCCGATCGGTCGCGAAATGGAAACCACAGTGAAAACCAGAAACGTTTTATTTGCAACAGTTAGGTACAACTTCCACCTACTTCTCTACATAGTCGCCGCTCCAACTTCGAGTTTTATCGTAGTGTTGTATCAACTTTCCAATATCCTCGTCATAGAAAGCAGCCGCCTGCGCTTTCGGCCAATTATCTGCACTGGTCTGCAGCTCGTTGTCTGTCGAAAAATTTTGTCTTCATAGCCAGCGGTTCTTGTGAACAGAGACGAGACTCAGGGGGAGCCAATTACGGACTGTATTGTGGGTGACCAGACACTTCTCATCGGAAACGCTGCTGCAGGAGCATCTTCATTGCCCCTGCAGAGTGCGGCCGAGAACTGGCATGAGGAAGGGACTGCTCGACAGTTGTGTTATGTGGGCTGCATCACACAGGCGAAATCTCTGACCAGGCCCTCATACTTTGGGGGAGACGCTATTCCCTACGCATCTTTACGTGCTCACTGTTCACTCAAAACTAAAAAGAGCCACGCGACACGATCGACGGGCATATTAGAGACAATGCCCGACACATCTGTGCAAAGCTTTACCGGATTTTTCCAGAGGTTTTGTAAGTAGGCTGTTTAGGTTCTTATATTGGTAACGCCGCCGCCACGTAGCGCTCTCTGTATGAAAATCACTGGCTGTGCTGTGTGCAGTCTGTGGCTAGTTTGCATTGTTGTCTGCCATTGTAGTGTTGGGCAGCGGCAGCTGGATGTGAACAGCGCGTAGCGTTGCGCAGTTGGAGGTGAGCCGCCAGCAGTGGTGGATGTGGGGAGAGAAATGGCGGAGACTGGATGGCATATATATTATGATTATTAAGGTAAATACATTGTTTGTTCTCTATTAAAATCTTTCATTTGCTAACTATGCCTATCAGTAGTTAGTGCCTTCAGTAGTTTGAATCTTTTATTTAGCTGGCAGTAGTGGCGCTCGCTGTATTAGAGTAGTTCGAGTAACGAAGATTTTTGGTGAGGTAAGTGATTTGTGAAAGGTACAGGTTAATGTTAGTCAGGGCCATTCCTTTGTAGGGATTTCTGAAAGTCAGATTGCGTTGCGCTAAAAAGTATTGTGTGTCAGTTTAAGCACAGTCATGTATAATTGTTCTAAGGGGAATTCTGCGACCGATCGAAACTTACTTTCTGAACAACCCTCGTGGAATTTAATACAGTTGGTTATGGAAGTCTGAGGAATCGATGCGTATTGTAAAAGGCAAGAGGGAAATAGGTGTAATGTTTCAAGTAAAGAAGATGATGATGTTGACGTTGAAGATGATGATGATGATGATTATGATGGCGAGTTAAAGCTTCTATCTTTATTCCCGTGAAATCAGACGAAGTTTTTCGAAACGTGTTGTATAATTACTTTTGATATCCCTTGTATACAGCGTCACATCACCAACTGAATATTCATTCTGTCGTCTCCCACACATGGAAACCACATCAGTACGTTGGTTAGACAGGAAGTTCCGGTCGGGAATTGAATCCACTTCGTTTTGGCTCAACACTCGTTACGTCTGATTTGGCGAGGGCTGCAGGGATTTTGCATATCGTCGTTGATTTGGTCAACAAAACAGCCCTCGTTGCGTGCTCGTCTGCTACCTTTCTTCTCTTTTTTACCCCATTCCCTTGGCTGCACAGGGTAGGGGTCCTTACAATACAGCCCTCGCGGTCGCTTATTATTCAAAACGGCGGGGTGATTAAGTCCTATAGAGACAAGTTTTCCCGGACTTTTCCTGCCGGTGCCAACCCCAACGGGTAACTTTCCCCAGAAACACTGCAGCCGCCCTTTCTTTCCCCCCTTTCCGCCCCACCGTGGCGTGGACAGGCTGTGGCGATGCCGCACGAATTCCTCGCCACAAAGACTGCCGCAGCAGAGATTAATGGCGCGCCGCAAAGTTGTGGGCGGGAGCGGCAAAACGGCAAGATGGCCGCCCCCGCTGTGAGGGAGACTTCTGTGTATGCGTGCCGCAGAGATTTCCCTGGGGGCGGGGGTTTGGAGGGGGGTGGTGGTGGTGAATACGAGCGCCTGCTGAGAGACGCACGTGCGTCTCAAGCAAAGCACGCCGCACACAATAGGGGCGGCCAGATGCGGCGGCTCCGGCCGCGACGCCGAACAGCACACGGCGGTGCGTCACAGGGTATCTCAAATCTCACGTGGAGCGGCGGCGATGCGTGGAACAAGAGTAACAAAGGAAGAGTGGGGTGTTCAGCAGAAAGAAACACTGCGAAAGACCTGTGTTCACACTGCTCAGCAAAGCTGCCTTTCCCTCAGCGCAGCGCAACAGTTGCCGAATTCCCCGTGCAGAAATCGAAGGAGGGGTTATGTTATGTTATGCTACGTTAACCGGGGGTCTAGAAACGACGGAGATGCTCCGTCCCCGCCGCAGCCGCAGTGGTCCAAAACCCCACGACGACTACCGCAGTCCACTTAACCCCTCCGCCGCCCCACACCGAACCCAGGGTTACTGTGCGGCTCGGCCCCCGGTGGACGACCCCCCCCCCATGGAACGTCTCACACCAGACGACTGTAACTCCTATGTTTGCGTGGTTGAGTAATGGTGGAGTACTCGTACGTGGAGAACTTGTTTACGCAGGAATCGCCGACATAGTGTGTCTCAGGCGGAATAAGGGGAACCAGCCCGCATTCGCCGAGGGAGATGGAAAACCGCCTAAAAACCATCCACAGACTGGCCGGCTCACCGGACCTCGACACATATCCGCTGGGCGGATTCGTGCCGGGAACCAGGCGCTCATTCCCGCCCGGAAAGCCGTGCGTTAGACCGCACGGCCAACCGGGCGGGCAAGGAGGGGGTTAGTAGATAAACGTTTGAGGGACAGTCAGTAAGTAATGCATATCTTTTTTTCTGATACAGCCTGGTCTTATGTAGGATTCCAATACACCGTATTGTTCCCCTTACTTTTGGCTACTGAATCCTGTTCCCGCAACATAATCTCCATTTCATGCGACAGCATTACGGCACCTTAATGGAAGGTCCCGAACGGTACCACTCTACCGGTCGACGTGTGAGCCAACGACTGCCGCATCAATAACCTCTCTCTATCATCCACGTTCTGTTTCTCGCGGAGTACGTAATGCATAACTTTTTTTCTGAAAGCAGCCTAGTTTTATGTAGGATTCCAATACACCGTATTGTTCCCCTCACTTTTGGCTACTGAATCCTGTTCCCTCAACATAATCTCCATTTCATGCGACAGCATTACGGCACCTTAATGGAAGGTCCCGAACGGTACCACTCTACCGGTCGACGTGTGAGCCAACGACTGCCGCATCAATAACCTCTCTCTATCATCCACGTTCTGTTTCTCGCGGAGTACGTAATGCATAACTTTTTTTCTGAAAGCAGCCTAGTTTTATGTAGGATTCCAATACACCGTATTGTTCCCCTCACTTTTGGCTACTGAATCCTGTTCCCCCAACATAATCTACATTTCATGCGACAGCATTACGGCACCTTAATGGAAGGTCCCGAACGGTACCACTCTGCCGGTCGACGTCTGAGCCAACGACTGCCGCATCAATAACCTCTCTCTATCATCCGCGTTCTGTTTCTTGCGGAGTACATACTTCATTGGGCCAAACAGGTGGAAAGTGGAAGGTGCGAGATGCGGGCTGTTGGGTGGACGAGGAAGAACGGTGCAACGAAGTTTTGTGAGCTGCTCCCTGGAGCGCAGACTTGTTTGATGATGATGATGATGATGATGATGATGATGATGATGATTGAGACGGGTGTCACGATTAATCAAGGGAAACACCCAGTTGGGAAACGGGCCCAAAATTAGTTGGTTACTGTCGAGTTGCAATTTACAATTTCTTTATTGATTACTTCAACCATTAAAAGTCATTTCCTTACCACTTGACCAGGAACAGATCCAAGAAGCTAGCAGGCATGAGTGCCTTTTCAAAACAATTTACTTTACAGTTATCGGCCAAGACATTTTACTAAAAACCAGCTTTGACAAAACATTTAATAACAAATCAAAATTTTCCAAGTAATGAAATTAAAAACTTTATTTTACCGTTAATAACCAAGCCATTTTACTTAAAACAGACTTTGATAAAGCATTTAATAACAAAATTAAAACTTTCCAAGTAATGAAACAAAACACCAATTTGCATAGAATTTCGCTACCGAACATGTAGGGAGCCACTTCTTTAAAATTTTGGCACAACGAGATATGAAATCGCAAGGGCTCGCTAACAGGAGGGCAGAACTAGCATTTTCAAAAGATGGTAAGTAGATTAAAACAATCAAGGTAACGATACAGTCATTCAACGTTTACAATAACTAGCAGTTTTAAAGCCAGGAAATTAAAAAAAAAACACCAATGAAAGGCAAACTTAACCTTTTTAAACAGTGGTCAAAAACAATCAGAGCAAAATACAACCATTTAACATTTTACAATAACTGACAACTTTAATACCATGTCCTGCCACCAAAATGTCCTGGGATAGAAATAATTAACCGACCGGGTGTAAGGGCGGCCACAATTGTCTCCCGAAGGATGCTCGGGCTAGAAGAGGACTAACAGACCCACAACGCCTCACATTCAGCAATCACATCGACCTCACGCGAGGCTAGCGGAGCAGGAGGAATAAAATCAGGAACCCTAATCCCTGCCCAAAAATACACTTCCTCCCAGGCAGTACTAATAAGAAGTCAAAAGATCACTGTCTGTAATTACACCGGCGACAGGGACAGGAAATCCGAACGCAGGGGGCCAAAAGGTAGAAAAAATGTAATCTAAAACAATAATCCCTGCCCAAAAATACACTTCCTGCCGGGCCGTACTAACAAGAAGCGCAAAAGATCACTGTCTATAAATACACCGGCGACAGGGACACGAAAACCGAACGCAGGAGGCCACAAGGCAGAAAAGACGCTGGTTGCACAAACCAAAATTCTTCAGTTAACGTCTAAACCTTTAACCAACTTAACTTGCAGTTTAGCAGAGAAACAGCAGGTGAACTCCGATCCAAAGGTTCCTCACACACGACCGTGTCCTCGTCGCCAGCGTACCCAACTGGGCACAGTCACGCAGCCACGCGCTCTGTCACCGAAGCCCTCGTCTTCTCTGGACCCACGGCGGCGAAATACCACCCCTCAGGTTAGGCGAGTTACTAGTCCATCATTCCCGCCTCCAGACGGAAAATTTAAAGACATCCGTTGCCGCTCCCACCAAGAGGTGACTCGGAACCACAGCCGTGGCCCCCAGGTGTTCACAGCGAGAGCTTACAGCCTCGTCCCGTCAACTCGCCCCACTCGTCTCGCACCGCCAGGACAGACCACGCGGCTTCTCGGAATAACAGCCAACTCCCCACCGCCGCCCCACGCCGCGGTCTCCTCGTACGACATTCTCTCATTCCCGATTTTAAAAACCGACCGACCGACTCGTCACCGCTAGGCAACCAACCGGCCATCTCCCCAAAGATCTTATTCCCTTACACAAGGCTAACAGGAAGCAACGGCTCGAAGATCGATAAGACCAGGCACGCCGCCAGAGGGGAATCTCAACAAAATCGTACCCAGCATAACGATAAATGTGAAAGAATCAATTAACGATGGAATGGAGGGACTCAGAACAATCTTAACAGCGCGATATATGTTGAGAGCCGACACACTGCTCAATGATGATGATGATGATGATGATTGGTTTGTGGGGAGCTCAACTGCGCGGTTATCAGTGCCCGTACGAATTCAAATCAAATGGCTCTGTGCACTATGGGACTTAACAGCTATGGTCATCAGTCCCCTAGAACTTAGAACTACTTAAACCTAACTAACCTAAGGACAGCACACAACACCCAGCCATCACAAGGCAGAGAAAATCCCTGACCCCGCCGGGAATCGAACCCGGGAACCCGGGCGTGGGAAGCGAGAACGCTACCGCACGACCACGAGATGCGGGCTTTCCTTCCCACATCCAGCGTTCTCCTTAGCCCACTCCCAGACTCAACCACCGAACTTTAACAGGATGTCTTGCGACGTCCAGAAAAAAAAAAAAAAAGTTGGTAGAGTACTTGTACTTGCCCGCGAAAGACGAAGGTCCCGAGTTCGAGTCTCAGTCCGGCACACAGTTTTAATCTGTCATGAAGTTTCATATCAGCGCACACTCCGCTGCAGAGTGAAAATCTCATTCTGAATTCTCATTATGTTTAGTAAAGAATTGTTGAAGAAAAAAAAAAAAATGCGGCGCATTACCTTCTAGGCAACCCTCGTATTTACTGTTAAGATAATACTGATTAAAAGAAAAATAAACAATCTAGGAAAATTTCATTACAACCTTATTTTCGCGACTCCTCCCCCTTCTCTCTCTCTCTCTCTCTCTCTCTCTCTCTCTCTCTCTCTCTCTCTCTCCCCTCCTCCTCCTCTCTCTGTGGGCATGGTGCTCGGAGGTAGCTGTTCATTCGTCACCGTCAGCTGCTAAATAGGGCCCTGTCGTGGCTGTTCCCTCCCCAGAGCACGCTACGCCCTGCTAGCGCTGACGAAGCGCCGCACGTTTCCCCGTATGGCGCGCTCATCCTTCAGCATCTCGTCCAGCGTAGTACACCATACATCGCTCCAGTCCCCAATCCTGGCACACGGAGGTAGCGATGATGTTAATGTTGCTGTATCTGTCTTGTCTGAAAACAGCCTTCAGCGCTAATCTGCAGTAACCTACAGAATCACTGACCATCTAACTTTAATACCAATATATGAAGGGCGGACACGATTTCTTGCTACACGCGAGTAAGAGCGCGCCAGTAGAATCCCGTCAGCCAGAAAACAGCTGGCGGCCAAGCGTGCTCGGCGCTTTTGTTTTGGGCAACTCGCCGAGGCGACACCAAGGTCGCGTCGCCGGCGGACCGGAATAGAAGAGGCCCAAGCCTGATGCGTGGGCGCGGTTCGGCCGTGACTGTGGCGCCGCAGGGGAGATGACGCGAGATGGTGATGCCCTGCGCGTAGTGCTACAGTGGCAGACAAACAAGCTTATGTTGCACTTAATTGTTCCCCCTCCCACCTCCACCACCATCATAACCCCGGTTCGGTCTACCACTACCGTTTTGTCGAACTTCGTTCGAAGTTCATTAAGGGGCTCCGGAAAGGCTCAAAATCATGAAAAGTTCAAATTTGACTTTTTTGCGTTTTCTGAATCTGCAGACTATTACCTTTTAATAGATATATGATTTATTCAATTCCGAAGACTACAACTATTTTTAAATTTTTTTTGAAATGTGTTCTACATGGGCGTGACCCACTGTGGCGCTGTTAAACTGCTGTCAAATGGTGTTACTATTAACGTCCGTGTTCATCAGGTACATTTTAGTGATGTGAGATAAAGTATGTGTTGTGGCTAACCTGTGATGGTTCAATATATATCGCTGGTGTGATTGTCGATTATTTCATGTTTATTTACTCTGTCGTTATCTCGAAAATATTCGTAATTTATTCTGTTTCTTGAGTCTCTGTTTTGTTGAAGTATAATAATGAGTAAAAGTAAAGTTATTAGAAATCCTCTGAAGGCTTTTAAGAAAAGGAGAAATGTTGGAAAGCCAAAGGTATGTGTTATTACTGTAAATAATAACATTCTAACATGGTACGAGTGATGCTTGCTTTAGACAAGGAACGCCTTCGGGCTGCAGACAGGGCTGTAAAGAGTCTAGAAATACAAGCAAGAGTAAACAGGAGGAGGAACAAGAGGAAGCTGGAGGAGGAGTTTGCAGAGGATGAAGATAATCCATCCTATGGACCTGGAATGCACTAAAAAGTTAATCCAATCTTTGTCGCTCGATTCCCAAAACTTTTATTTTCTCATACTAATTACATGTTTTCTAAGGATCTTCCAAACATATTTGTTTCAAACTTTCAGTAAATGTTACACAGTACCTTCTGCATAATTTAACACAGCTTTTTTCCAAAAAACTGTATATTTTTGAATATATAAATAAAAAATTGCAAAAAAATGTTGTGAATTTTCATTACAATTGAAAAAAATCATCTTTAATAACTGAACTAAAATTTTGTAAAATCCCTGTGATAAGTTGTAGCCCATATTCCAATAAATAATCTGTAAAAAGTTCAACTTCCTACCTCAAATACTTTGTGAGGAAAGATGTAATTTATAAGCGTTATTTTAACATTGCAAGTATAGGGCGTTCCGGAGCCCCTTAATATGACCTTCATTTATACAGATGGCTCTAAGACCAATGACGGGGTCGGGTGTTCTTTTATTGTCGGGGCACAAAGTTTCAAATACCGGCTCCATGGCCATTGTTCGGTCTTCACAGCTGAGCTCTTTGCCCTCTACCAGGCTGTTCTTTACATCTGCCGCCACCGGCATTCTGCTTATGTCATCTTCTCCGATTCCCTGAGCGCCATCCAGAGCCTCAGTGATCCGTATCCGGTTCACCCTTTCGTGCACCGGATCCAACGCTCTCTTCGGCAGCTGGTGGACGTCGGTTCTCCGGTTAGCTTTATGTGGGTTCCTGGCCATGTCGGTATCCCTGGGAACGAAGCTGCAGACGCCGCGGCCAAGGCTGCGGTCCTCCAGCCTCGGACAGCTTCTTGTTGTGTCCCTTCGTCAGATTGTAGCAGGGTCATTTGTCGGCGCATTTTATCGCTGTGGCATGCCGATTGGGCTGCACTTACGGACAACAAGCTTCGGGCCTCCAAACCTCTTCCCGTGGCTTGGACGTCCTCCTCCCGCCCTTGTCGGCGGGAGGAGGTCGTTTTGGCCCGGTTACGAATTGGACACTGCCGGTTCAGCCATCGCCATCTGCTGACGGCTGCGCCGGCGCCGTTCTGCCCATGTGGGCAATTGCTGACGGTCCGCCACATTTTAACGTCCTGTCCGGATTTTAACACACTGCGTCTTGATCTTGGCCTGCCATGTACTCTAGATGCTATTTTAGCGGGTGACCCAGGAGCAGCTGCTCGCGTTCTTCGTTTTATCAACTTGACCAACCTCTCTAAGGACCTTTGATTATACAGGGTTATTACAAATGATTGAAGCGATTTCACAGCTCTACAATAACTTTATTATTTGAGATATTTTCACAATGCTTTGCACACACATACAAAAACTCAAAAAGTTTTTTTAGGCATTCACAAATGTTCGATGTGTGCCCCTTTAGTGATTCGACAGACATCAAGCCGATAATCAAGTTCCTCCCACACTCGGCGCATCATGTCCCCATCAATGAGTTCGAAAGCATCGTTGATGCGAGCTCGCAGTTCTGGCACGTTTCTTGGTAGAGGAGGTTTAAACACTGAATCTTTCACATAACCCCACAGAAAGAAATCACATGGGGTTAAGTCGGGAGAGCGTGGAGGCCATGACACGAATTGCTGATCATGATCTCCACCACGACCGATCCATCGGTTTTCCAATCTCCTGTTTAAGAAATTCCGAACATCATGATGGAAGTGCGGTGGAGCACCATCCTGTTGAAAGATGAAGTCGACGCTGTCGGTCTCCAGTTGTGGCATGAGCCAATTTTCCGCGGACTACGCGTGAAACTTGCCCGCAAGCGTTCAACCGTTTCTTCGCTCACTGCAGGCCGACCCGTTGATTTCCCCTTACAGAGGCATCCAGAAGCTTTAAACTGCGCATACCATTGCCGAATGGAGTTAGCAGTTGGTGGATCTTTGTTGAACTTCGTTCTGAAGTGTCGTTGCACTGTTATGACTGACTGATGTGAGTGCATTTCAAGCACGACATACGCTTTCTCGGCTCCTGTCGCCATTTTGTCTCACTGCGCTCTCGAGCGCTCTGACGGCAGAAACCTGAAGTGCGGCTTCAGCCGAATAAAACTTTATGAGTTTTTCTACGTATCTGTAGTATGTCGTGACCATATGTCAATGAATGGAGCTACAGTGAATTTATGAAATCGCTTCAATCATTTGTAATAGCCCTGTACTGTTTTTTTAATCCTATGCCTGTCAGTCTGTCTTTTATCGTGTTTTCCCTTTTAGTTCCTGTTTTAAACTTGTGCCTTGCGGTGCATTCCTAACGTAGTCTGGGCGCTAATGACCACTGAAGTTGTGCGCTCTAAAACCACAAAAAAAACCACGATCACGACCACGACCACGACCACGAGCACCACGACCAGCACCAGCGCCACCGCCGGTTCTTTACATACTCCAGCTTCAATGTATACAACTTTTAAAATTATGTTAAAACGTCTGTTGCAGGTCACTAAGTGCTGTCACTATCAATCACTGGCTGACTACAGTCTGTATAATCTGTGCTCCCCTTTGAGCAAAAGCTGGTTTCTCTCGCTCCTTAATGTTTATGACGTCATATCTCCTGAACTATGAGTCGTTTAGTGACGCAACTTTACAGGTACGTTCATGCCTATAAATGGATACTGTCTGAAAAACTATGTTACGAATAGAGTCGGTAGTAATGATGGCTCAAATAGCTCTGAGCAGTATGGGACTGAGGTCATCAGTCCCCTACAATTTAGAACTACTTAAACCTAACTAACCTAAGGACATCACACACAACCATACCCGAGGCAGGATTCGAACTTGCGACAGTAGCAGTCGCGCCGTTCCGGATTGAAGCGCCTACAACCGCTCGGCCACCGCGGCCGGCTGTCGTAAGAAACTAACAAATTAAAACGTCATATCTGATGCTGAAGTTTCATTGCGTGAACAGCGTAATTGCACTAATCGATGAACTTTGTTCCTATCATCATGTTTTTGGGTGGTGGTATATAGAAAAATTTTGGAAAGGGCTTGACATTACGTTTACAGTTGATTGCAAGTCGCTACGTGATGTTGTAATTGTAAAATGTAATCTTTCACGGCCAGAAATGTCACAATTAATAAAATTTTCCCGGCTATTATGCCGCAGTCGAAGAGATTTCGCTTTAAAACCCGACGTTTCGTCCTCATCCGCGGAGGACGTTTTATGGGGGATTATAACTTCTTTGAATGTCAGATTCACATCCTGGCTCGCTACTGACTACAGCAAAATTCCACTTCTGCGAGTTTCCACGCATTGGTGTGACGTCACATGTTTTGAATACGCGAGCGCAATTGGCCATTGTCGACTGCCGTCATCCCATGATGGAAGACTGGCAAATATCTTCTTCAGTACCGGAATCCACATGTCATTCAATTTCAGGTCCTCCTCCTTCCTATTGAAATTCCTGGCATGTGTAACAATCTCTATGGCCACACTGTACAGGCTTTCATGGCATCCGCTTGTAGCTGCCAGTACTTGAGTCCTATCAAAACGAATGTGGTGGCTGCAAAACATGTTGCGCAACAGATGATCTGTCAGTTCCCTCCCTGTTACAACTGTCTTTGTGCTCTTCTAGTCGTTTTTTGACCGTTCTTTTTGTACTGCCCACGTACAACTCCTTACAACTACACCTATAAATCCCAGCTTTGTCCAGCCGTTGGCGAGAATCCTAGGCCGATTGTAGGTGATCTCTTCCTTCTCCTTTCTCTTCTCCACGGCAGGAAAACAATGACGCACAGACCGGCGCGTGCGACTCGTGCAACTTTTAGAAATACAGGGTGTTTCAAAAATGACCGGTATATTTGAAACGGCAATAAAAACTAAACGAGCAGCGATAGAAATACACCGTTTGTTGCAATATGCTTGGGACAACAGTACATTTTCAGGCAGACAAACTTTCGAAATTACAGTAGTTACAATTGTCAACAACAGATGCCGCTGCAAGTGATGTGAAAGATATAGAAGACAACGCAGTCTGTGGGTGCACCATTCCGTACGTCGTCTTTCTGCTGTAAGCGTGTGCTGTTCACAACGTGCAAGTGTGCTGTAGACAACATGGTTTATTCCTTAGAACAGAGGATTTTTCTGGTGTTGGAATTCCACCGCCTAGAACACAGTGTTGTTGCAACGAGACAAAGTTTTCAACGGAGGTTTAATGTAACCAAAGGACCGAAAAGCGATACAATAAAGGATCTGTTTGAAAAATTTCAACGGACTGGGAACGTAACGGATGAACGTGCTGGAAAGGTAGGGCGACCGCGTACGGCAACCACAGAGGGCAACGTCCAGCTAGTGCAGCAGGTGATCCGACAGCGGCCTCGGGTTTCCGTTCGCCGTGTTGCAGCTGCGGTCCAAATGACGCCAACGTCCACGTATCGTCTCATGCGCCAGAGTTTACACCTCTATCCGTACAAAATTCAAATGCAGCATCCCCTCAGCGTCGCTACCATTGCTGCACGAGAGACATTCGCTAACGATATAGTTCACAGGATTGATGACGGCGATATGCATGTGGGCAGCATTTGGTTTACTGACGAAGCTTATTTTTACCTGGACGGCTTCGTCAATAAACAGAACTGGCGCATATGGGGAAGCGAAAAGCCCCATGTTGCAGTCCCATCGTCCCTGCATCCTCAAAAAGTACTGGTCTGGGCCGCCATTTCTTCCAAAGGAATCATTGGCCCATTTTTCAGATCGGAAACGATTACTGCATCACGCTATCTGGACATTCTTCGTGAATTTGTGGCGGTACAAACTGCCTTAGACGACACTGCGAACACCTCGTGGTTTATGCAAGATGGTGCCCGGCCACATCGCACGGCCGTCGTCTTTAATTTCCTGAATGAATATTTCGATGATCGTGTGATTGCTTTGGGCTATCCGAAACATACAGGAGGCGGCGTGGATTGGCCTCCCTATTCGCCAGACATGAACCCCTGTGACTTCTTTCTGTGGGGACACTTGAAAGACCAGGTGTACCGCCAGAATCCAGAAACAATTGAACAGCTGAAGCAGTACATCTCATCTGCATGTGAAGCCATTCCGCCAGACACGTTGTCAAAGGTTTCGGGTAATTTCATTCAGAGACTACGCCATATTATTGCTACGCATGGTGGATATGTGGAAAATATCGTACTATAGAGTTTCCCAGACCGCAGCGCCATCTGTTGTTGAAAATTGTAACTACTGTAATTTTGAAAGTTTGTCTGCCTGAAAATGTACTGTTGTCCCAAGCATATTGCAACAAACGGTGTATTTCTATCGCTGCTCGTTTAGTTTTTATTGCCGTTTCAAATATACCGGTCATTTTTGAAACACACTGTATGTTGTCAGTGAATCTCCCTAAGAGTCCGCTCGGCAGGAAGAGCGCCTTCTTTCTTTCTGCTGCCGGACCGAGACGCCCTGAAAGGCGTATAACTGTTGGCCAGGACAAAACGTACTGTGCTGCTGTAAATACTGTAGGGATACACCTGTGACGCACACCAGACGGGCGCCTTTCAAAGCCGTCGGGACAGCGGACCACGCGCTGTTGACAGAATCTGTCCTTCACACAGGTAAACGCGCCTTTCCTTCCCACATCCGGCGTTCTCCTTAGCCCACTCCGGAAAGCGAAACCAGCATGCCTTAGGCTTAACGAAAACATGCACTACGATTCCGCAAGACTGTATGGAATTACGAAGGCGGAATGAAATGAAGATGCCACACAATCCCACAAACACTTCTCGGTACTCGTAATTAAATTTACTTTTCGGTGTGAAAATCAGTTTAATAACTCATGGTTGCGAAATACTAACACAAATTATTACAGGAGAATGGAAAAACTAGTGGTACGCGAGCTCGGGGAATATCAGTTTCCATTCTGGAGAAATGTAGGAACGCGCGAGAAAATAATGACCGTACGATTTTTTACAGAAGATGGATCTAGGACTGACAAACCTGCATGTTTATTTCACAGTACAATAGTGAAGCCATAGTCACAGTTCATAAAAATTTTCTTTAAAAATGGTGTTATATTAGCGGTTTCAACGAACTACGTCGTCATTTTCAAATGTAAACATCAGTTGGAGAATATACTGTATAATGCGAATATCACTATACATCTGACAACAATTACAAATGTATGGTCACAGAACCCATTACATATTCTCCAACTGATGTTTTACATTTGAAAATGATGACGTACTTGATTGAAACCGGTAATGTAACCCCTTTAAAAAAATATGTACTGTGACTATGGTTTCACTATTATAGTGTCAAATAAACATTTAAGTTATAGTCACGCTCCTTACGACAATTATGTCGGAATATAAAAAGGAAAACTTAAGTTTATAGCATCTGTCGACTAAGAGAAAACTTATGAAAATGTTGACCAGAATACTCTCTTTCAAATTCTAAAGGTGGCAGGGATAAAATACAGGGAGCGAAGGGCTATTTAAAATTTGTAGAGAAACCAGATGGCAGTTATAAGAGTCGAGGGGCGTGAAAGGGAAGCAGTGTCCTGAAAGGGAGTGAGACAGGGTCGTAGCCTATCCCCGATGTTATTCAATCTGTATATTGAGCAAGCAGTAAAGGAAACAAAAGAAAAATTCGGAGTAGGAAATAAAATCCATGGAGAAGAAATAAAAACTTTGAGGTTCGCCGATGACATTGTAATTCTGTCAGAGACAGCAACGGACCTGGAAGAGCAGCTGAACGGAATGGAAAGTGTCTTGAAAGGAGGATATAAGATGAACATCAACAAAAGCAAAACGAGGATAACGGAATGTAGTCGAATTAAATCGGGTGATGCTGCGGGAATTAGCTTAGGAAATGAGACGCTTAAAGTAGTAGATGAGTTTTGCTATTTGGGGAGCAAAATAACTGATGATGGTCGAAGTAAAGAGGGTATAAAGTGTAGACTGGCAATGGCAAGAAAAGTGTTTCTGAAGAAGACAGATTTGTTAACATCGAGTTAACATTTAAGTGTCAGAAAGTCTTTTCTGAAAATATTTGTATGGTGCGTAGCCACGTATGGAGGTGAACATGGACGATAAAAAGTTTAGACAAATGTGGAGCTCCAGAAGAACGCTGAAGATTACATCGATAGGTCATGTAACTAACGAGGAGGCACTGACTAGAACTATGGAGAAAAGAAATTTGTGACACAACCTGACTAGAATAAGGCGTCGGTTGGTAGGACACATTCTGAGGCACCAAGGTATCACCAGGGATACTGGTGGGAAGCGTGGGGGAAGGTAAAAATCTTAGAGGGAGACCAAGAGCAAATCAGTCTTCAACAACATTTTGTTTGAGTCATCAGTCTCCTGATTGGTTTAAAGCGGCCCGCCACGAATTCCTCTAATGCGGATATCTTTTCATCTTAGAGTAGCAATCGCAACCTAAGCCCTCAGTTATTTGCTGGATTTCAATATCTTTCTTCCTCTAAAGTTTTTACCCTACCCTCTAGTACCATGGAAGTTATTCCCTGACGTCTTAACACAGGTCTTACCATTATGTCGCTTCTTCTTTTTAGCGTTTTCCATATATTCCTTTCATTAACGATCCAGGAGAGAACCTGATAATTCCTTGCCTTATCAGTCGTTTTAACTTTCAATATCCTACTGTAGCATCACATCTCCAATGCTTCGATTCTCTTCTGTTGTGGATTTGCCACAGGCCATGTTTCACTATCATACAACGCTGTGTGCCAAACGTGCACTCTCAGAAATCTCTTCCTCAAATCAAGACGTATGTCTGATACTGCCAGATTTCTCATGGCCAGGAAAGCCCTTTTTGCCAATGCTAGTTTCATTTTTGCCCTTCTAATTCCTCTCTGCTCCGTTTGTCATGGGTTATTTTGCTAGCTGGGTAGCAGAGTTCCTTAACTTTATGTACTGCACGTTAACTTGGTGATAAGATTCTTGGTGTTCTCGTTTTTGCTACTTCTCATTACTTTTGCCTTTCATTAATTTACTCTCAATCCACATTTTGTACTCATTAAACTGTTCATTCCATTAAACAGATCCTGTAATAATTCTTCGGTTTGTCTGAGGACACCAATGTCATCAGCGAATCTTATCACTGATATCCCTTCAACTTGAATTTTAATCCCACTATTAATTACGCCCATGACAGGCTGGTTCACGCAATAAAACTTATAATTATTTTTATAAGATGCGTTCGGAAACTGACGGCTGGGACTCTTCCAATTAAACCCAGTCTTTACAATAGCAGAACCGCCTCAACCTTGGGTTCTGTCATCCAGATTTTGTTCATAAGAGTGTTCTAAAAAGCTGCATAGTTTGGAATTTAATCACATATTTTGTTCTGTTGTACTGACTCAATGGCAACAAGTATTACTGAAAGGGTTTCTATCATACCAGTAAGTACGTTGAATAGAAAGAAACCTTATCTAGTACGAAAGGTAAATATGAATGAGAGATATCTGATTGACCTAAAAGTGTTCAAGAGAAATTCAACGCGATGAACAATGTCTGTCCGGCCGCTGTGGCCGAGCGTTTCTAGGCGCTTCAGTCCGGAACCGCGCTGCTGCTACGGTCACAGGTTCGAATCTTGCCTCGGGAAAGGATGTGTGTGATGTCCTTAGGTTAGTTAGGTTTAAGTAGCTCTAAGACTAGGGAACTGATGACCTCACATGTTAAGTCCCACAATGCTTAGAGCCATCGGAACCATTTTTTGAACATTATCTGCAAGGAAGATTCATATTCTAAAGCTATTTTAATTAAATTAACCTATGATGACAAATATTGTTCGTGAAAGCAAGTAATAAAGTCACCAAACAAAAAAATGTATCCTGTTTTCTTTCTCTTCATGCCACCTCAGCATTTACCAAAAGAAAATTATCACTAATGGGTTCAATCCGGCGGAAAGAAAGACACAAATGTTCATGAAACTTAAATTAAAAAGGTAATTCTTATTTTAATTAGCTAAACAGATAAATTTTAAAAATACTTCATTTTAAAAAAAATTACTTTTTATTTATCTCTCATTGAAATAAGATACGTTATTTGTATTTAAAGAGTCGTCATGTATAAGCGTAAAAGACGAACAAGTGTGTAAGTGAAGACACTTCCACCCGGTGATTGAGGCAAAACACTCACTCAAACGACATACCGTCAGAAACTTTTTTCAGACCGTTGTACCACATTGCGTTAAACTACTCAAACCCAGAAACTGAGGGAACAACATTCATATATCCAAAGTGGCTACAGAGTATAGTTTCATTTGACAGAAGAAACTAGTGTACGGAAAAAACAGTCGACTGGCCAATCGATTGTTAAAAAATATTAGATTCAAAATCAAAAATAAGTGTTTTGTAACATTATTAATAACGTTTTAAGGAAGTGTTCAGAGAATGATGTGCTTCAACTAACAAAACATTGCAAACGTCAGCAAAAAAACCTAGAGCTTTTTATAGGCTGGTAGGTTAGATACAGGGTAAGAAAAATTCGAAAAACCTCGAGAGAAAGAGTGAGAGAGAGAGAGAGAGAGAGAGAGAGAGAGAGAATAGCCTGCGGTTATCTTATTCCTGCTGAATTTGCGTGGCAGCTTACAATGTTCCACTAAATAATGCACTAATTTTGAATTTAAAAAATTCCGTTTTACTCAGGGCCAGAAAGCTGTCGAATTGTTAAAGATGTTAGATCAGCTCGTCTTCCTGTGGATTTAGATCTACATCTACGTTAACACTCTCCAAGCCACCTGACGGTGGTACTACTACCTGAGTCACCGTTCGCCGTTCCGCTGGCGAATGGCGAGCGGGAAGAATGATTCTCGGTAAGAATCTGTATTAGATACAATTTCTCGCGTTTTTTCATTGTGGTCGTTTCGCGAGAGGTATGTGTGAGAAAGTAATATGTTTTCCTTCCTGGAACGTACTCTCTCGAAATTTTAAAAGCAAACTTCATCAAGAGGCAAATCGCCTCTGTTGTAGCGTCAGTCTCCATAGGCTGTTGAGTATCTGTGTAACGCGCCAGCGCTGACTGAACGATCACCTGACGAAACGCGCTGCTCTTTATAGGTTCTTCTCTATTCCGTCTGGCAGACATACCTGGAAACGGTCCCAGACTGATGAACGAGAATCGATTCTACACTACTGGCCATTAAAATTGCTACACCAAGAAGAAATGCAGATGATAAACGGGTATTCATTGGACAGATATATTATACTAGAACTGACATGTGATTGCATTTTCACGCAATTTGAGTGCATAGATAATGAGAAATCAGTACCCAGAACAACCACTTCTGGCCGTAATAACGGCGTTGATACGCCTGGGCATTGAGTCGAACAGAGCTTGAATGGCGTGTACAGGTACAGCTGCCCATGCACCTTCAATACGTTACCACAGTTCATCAAGAGTAGAGACTGGCGTATTGTGACGAGCCAGTTGCTCGGCCATCATTGACCAGACGTTTTCAGTTGGTCAGAGATCTGGAGAATGTACTGGCCAGGGCAGCAGTCGAACACTTTCTGTATCTAGAAAGGCAAGTACAGGACCTGCAACATGTGGTTGTGCACTATCCTGCTGAAACGTAGGGTTTCGCAGGAATCGAATGAAGGGTAGAGCCGTGGGTCGCAACACATCTGCCGGCCGAAGTGGCTGCGCGGTTCTGGCGCTGCAGTCTGGGACCGCGAGACCGCAACGGTCGCAGGTTCGAATCCTGCCTCGGGCATGGATGTGTGTGATGTCCTTAGGTTAGTTAGGTTTAACTAGTTCTAAGTTCTAAGGGACTAATGACCTCAGCAGTTGAGTCCCATAGTGCTCAGAGCCATTTGAACCGTAACACATCTGAAATGTAACGTCCACTGTTGAAAGGGCCGTCAATGCGAATAAGAGGTGACCGAGACGTGTAACCAATGGCACCCCATACCATCGCACCGGGTGATACGCCAGTATGGCGGTGATGAATACACGCTTCCAATGTGCGTTCATCGCGATGTCGCCAAACACGATGCTGTAAACAGAACCTGGATTCATCCGAAAAAATGACGTTTTGCCATTCGTGCACCCAGGTTCGTCGTTGAGTACACCATCGCAGGCGCTCCTGTCTGTGATGCAGCTTCAAGGATAACCGCAGCCGTGGTCTCCGCGCTGATAGTCCATGCTGCTGCAAACGTCGTCGAACTGTTCGTGCAGATAGTTGTTGTCTTGCAAACGTCCCCATCTGCTGACTCAGAGATCGAGACGTGGCTGCACGATCCGTTACAGCCATACGGATAACATCTACATCTACATGATTACTCTGCAATTCACATTTAAGTGCTTGGCAGAGGGTTCATCGAACCAAAATCGTACTATCTCCCTACCATTCCACTCCCGAACAGCGCGCGGAAAAAACGAACACCTAACCCTTTCTGTTCGAGCTCTGATTTATTTTATTTTGATGATCATTCCTACCTACCTATGCTAGTGATACGAGGCCGTTGAGATCCAGCACAGCGTTCCGTATTGCCCTCCTGAACCCACCGATTCCATATTCTGCTAACAATCATTGGATCTCGACCAATGCGAGCAGCAATGTCGCGACACGATAAACCGCAATCACGATAGGCTACAATGCGACCTTTATCAAAGTCGAAAACATGATGGTACGCATTTCTCCTCCTTACACGGGGCATCACAACAAGGTTTCACCAGGCAGGGCCGGTCAACTGCTGTTTGTCTATGAGAAATCGGTTGGAAACTTTCCTCATGTCAGCACGTTGTAGGTGTCGCCACCGGCGTCAACCTTGTGTGAATGCTCTGAAAAGCTTATCATTTGCATATCACAGCATCTTCTTCCTGTCGGTTAAATTTCGAGTCTGTAGCACGTCTACTTCTTGGTGTAGCAATTTTAATGGGCAGTAGTGTAAAAGCACTTTGTAAATCACCTCTTTCGTAGCTGTGCTGCATTTACTTAAGATTCTTCCTATGAATCACAGTCTGGTGTCTGCTTTTCATATTTGTTTATGGTCGCTCTGGATAGTTACTCCTAGACATTTTACGGTACATACTATTTCCAACAATTTCTCATGGTGCAGTTGTAGTTTCATTGTGTATGCCTAATATGCTACACCTATTTGTTTTGAGGATCGAATGCCTGTCCAAGCAGCATTCATCAAACCTTTGTGGGGCATTCTGCAAATCGATACAGTCTTCTGGCGTTGTTACTTTTTTGCAGACAACCGCATCAGCTGCGAACAGTCTTAGAAAGCTTCCGACCCTCCCTACTAGATCATTTATATACAATGTAAGCAGTAACGAACTGTCACACTTCTTTCGGGTACTCCGGAAATTATCTTTACATCTGTACGTTTTGTTGAGTTCTATCTGCGAGGAAGCCTTGAATCCAGTCTCAAATCTAGCCCGGTACTGAGTAAACTCCTATTTTTTTTCACTAGACAACAGTACGTGATTGTGTGAAATGCCTTCCTGATGTGAAGGAACACGGCATCAACGTGATAGCCGATGTCTATAACGCTGTGGATCTCATGGAGGAACAGCGCGAGCTGAGTTTCACAAGATCTGTCTTTGCAGAATTCATGTTGATATTTATATAGGAGATTTTCGTTCTCGAAAACGTCGTAATTCTTAAGCGTGAAACATATTCCATAATTGACGTCAACAATGTATGTCTGTAATTTTACGTGTATGTCCTAAGACCCTTCTTCAACACGGAGCCGGCCGCGGTGGTCTCGCGGTTAAGGCGCTCAGTCCGGAACCGCGCGACTGCTACGGTCGCAGGTTCGAATCCTGCCTCGGGCATGGATGTGTGTGATGTCCTTAGGTTAGTTAGGTTTAAGTAGTTGTAAGTTCTAGGGGACTGATGACCACAGTAGTTAAGTCCCATAGTGCTCAGAGCCATTTGAACCATTTCAACACGGAAATGATGTTTCGAGAATGTGAATTTCACTCTTCAGCGGAGTGTGTGCTGATATGAAACTTCCTGGCAGATTAAAACTGTATACCGGACCGAGACTCCAACTTGGGACCTTTGACTTTCGCGGGCAAGTGCTCTAGCATCTGAGCTACCCAAGCACGACTCACGCCGCGTCATCACAGCTTCACATCTGCCAGTACCTCGTCTCTTACCTTCCCAACTTCACAGAAGCTCTCCTGCGAACCTTGCAGAACTAGCACTCCTGAAAGAAAGGATATTGCGGAGACATGGCTTAGCCACAGTCTTCCAGGAAGTTTCATCTCAGCGCACACTCCGCTGCAGAGTGAAAATATCATTCTGGAAACATCCCCCAGGCTGTGGCTAAGCCGTGTCTCCGCAGTATCCTTTCTTTCAGGAGTGCTAGTTCTCCAAGGTTCGCAGGAGAGATTCTGTAAAGTTGGGAAATGATATTTGTTTTTTCAAGTCGCCAAGTCTCCTCAGTTGCTCCAGCGATCTACGATAAACTGCTCTTAGAAGGGGAGCAAGTTCCTTCGCGTACTTGTAGTATCTTATAGTTACCTCAACTGGTCCTGATGCCTTCCCACTACTAAACGATTATTGTTGCTTTTGTGTTCCGCTATCGGTTATCTCAATAGCTGCCATTTCGACGTTCGTACGTTGGCTGAAAGAACGGATCGTATTACGAGCTTTCGCGATGAGCAATTTCGGAAGACCGAGCTCAGTATTTTGGCCTTCTCTCCGTTAACTTACACTGCGGTGCCTGTATGGTGGCTAAGTGATTGAAGAGATGAATTCGAACTGTTTACTGATTTTACGTAAGACCAAGTCATATCGGTTGACGAAATTTTACTTTCCGAGTCATTGAACACTTTTCTCATTGATCGTCTTACGCTCATTTTCGCTGAACCAGCTTTTGCTTGTCTGTTAGGTTTTGATGTCCTTGGAATCTGTAATGTAGCTCTCCTTGTTTACGAAGCAGTTTCCTAACACGGCCGTTAAACAACGGGGGCTCTTTCCCGTCCCTTAAGAACTTGTTTGGAACGTACTTGTCGAAGGCATATTGAACGATCATTTTGAACTTCTCCCATTTGTTATCCACATCTTCGTCCTCGGAACTCAATACTTGATGCTGAATTCTCAGACAGACTACATTTCCATTCTGTCACTCTTGCTTATCAAAAGTATGTTTCTATCTTTCTAAACATTCTTTGTAATACCCTTAGTCATAGTTTATATCACAGCCTTATGATCATGTCCATTATAATTATCCGGGCTGTTATGCCGTGGTCGGTTGATGAATTTTGTCTCAATTCCCAACGTTTCGTCTCCGACTGCGGGAGACATCTTCAAGGGCGTCCGTAGCGAGCCAGTGGGTGTGTTGGACCTTCCATCGACCTACGGACCCCCTTGCAGATGTCTCCCGCAGTCGGAGACGAAACGTTGGGAATTGAGACAAAATTCATCTACCGACCACGGCATAACAGCCCGGATAATTATAATGGACATGATATTTCCGGCCGTGAAAGTCTACATCTTAGTATCAGCCTTACGTTAACTGATTCCGTAAGTTCAAGTCTGTTTGTTCAGTAGAATTGTTCACACAACAAAACAAAGCACTTAGCACCCAAAAATATCATTAATGATGTGACGCTGGGCAAAAAAGTTTAATTCGATGAGTTCGATGGGGGGGAACCAGATGGTACAGACTCTACTGACGCCAATGTACATCACATCTGAAATTCATCAGGAGGAAATGTGGTAGATACAGGATAGTACAGATGGATACAGGTTTTCCCGTGGCTCTATTTAGGAGAAGAACAGGAGTGGAAATCATTGGCAGTGGTGTGAAGTACCCTCATCCATCGACGGTACAGCTCTTTGCAGAGTGTGCAGATATAGCTGACACGGTCTCGCAACAGGTAGGCAAGCATCACAGCTATGAGCAGATTATAATGAAGCCGTGTAGGGTGGAGGGTGCTCCACAGAGTGACGTCACAACTTGAACCCCTTGGGAGTGGAGACGGGGACGGCGGAGCGGGTGGAGGGGGTGGCTGAAAGCCGGCGCTGGTAATGCGCTTCGTGTGTCCAGCTCTCAACGGCGCGTGTAGGCGGTGGCTGCGTGCATTGAGAGGGGAAGAGGAAGGTGAAGCTACCGGGATCGGCCTCTGACCACGCGCGCCTGCGAGAGGCGGAGTATGCCACCAAACTAACCGGCCCGGTCGCCGGGTAGCCTAACCGACAGGGGCAACGCCCCGAGCCGAGGCGATCTGCGCGGCGCCAGAGCTTTTAGGCTAATGAAACGGCGCTCTGTTTGCACTCCAGGGGATGAACGGCGATCTGTAGCCCCGATCGATCCAGTGATCCGACAACCGCTATTCAGAGCCTGATAGGAGAGTTCTGTAGCTCACTGCAAGAACAGGGCATTTGGTAGCTAATTGCTGATGTCGGCAAATTAGAAACAGTCTTTGCAACAGGCTTTTGAAAATGGTTCAAATGGCTCTGAGCACTATGCGACTTAACTTCTGAGGTCATCAGTCGCCTAGAACTTAGAACTACTTAAACCTAACTAACCTAAGGACATCACACACATCCATGCCCGAGGCAGGATTCGAACCTGCGACCGTAGCGGTCACGCGGTTCCAGACTGAAGCGCCTTTAACCGCACGGCCACACCAGCCGGCGCAACAGGCTTTTAATAGGTGTCAGTGCGCTTAGGACATCCGAACGACTGCCAGGAACACACAGTCACACATGAAGGAGTAATGTACCGCCTGTATGATGTACACGTTAGAAACTACCGATTGTGTGATAAATGCAGGATTATTCATAATTACGTCCAGGGTTTCAAAAGCCTTTCAAAAGCCAAGTGTGTGGAAACTAGAAGAAATTGTGCACATGGCAATGGATACAGCATCTTTCCAAGTTTTGATTCGCAGTGTGTGCCAAGGCGTAGATCCACTAGGGCGTAAGTGTGTCAAAACATCAAATCATCTGCTGCATATTATCACATCGAACTATTTCGCGCCTACAGATAGGCAATCCGAACATAGATAACCAAAGTAGGCTGACGCCATGTGTTCTTTGGCAGCTCATGTCTGCAACTTCAATGAACTGCACGCACATATTACCGAAGACCGCTTCACAAAAGGTGGCCATACGGAGCATCTAAACTGTGACGTAAAAAATTGGCCAGATGCCCTATCCACTGATATGTGTCTGTTTTCTGAACGTCTCGAAGTTTGCACTCAGACCTTTTCTGAAAACTCGGAGTTACTTATGAGTAACCGTTTATTATCTCTTTTTGCTTAGTTACTTGGTTAGAAGTTTCATGTTGTGAACCATTTTGCACAATAAATAGTGGAAAGAGTTCATTATACATTTACATTTAATTTGTAAATATGGCTACATGCTGATCATTTGTAACACTTACTTATTTTTCATTTTTTTTCTTAATGTACACATTTGAGCAATTTATACCTATAATCTTTTACAAATTATAATAACAGACACCCTTTACGAAATAAAAGGAGCTGTCAAGGAGAAAATTGTAAGTTCGTTTTCAAATTTTAATTCACTGTGTATCAGACATTTTATGCCCCTGGGTGACCAAAAATTTTAGTTGCATCATTGTGCAGTCATTTTTGTGCTAACAGCAACATTAATGTGGTGTAATGAATGTTATTATTCCTTCTGTTATCGTGACTGAGTACCTCGTTGTTCCTGTTGAACTGCAAGGTATCATTTGCAACAATCGTCATGAGGGGATAAATATACTACGAAGTATTAGTCAAAATGCGTAACTCGTTAAACAGATATCTACAAAATGATCGTCGATGAACACCACTTGATATTCTCATATACATTTTGGAGCAATGAAAACTTTCTTTGTTTAAGATTAACTATCCAAGAATATTATTCCATATGGCGTTATTGGACTAAAATGTGCATGTAATTAAGTTCCCGCTTATTGAGAGCGGTCGCCATAACCCATTCGGCTATCCATGCATGCCTCCCAGCTCGCCCCAAAGTTCCGTATCTCACACAATCTACGTTCCTAAAGCATAGTCAGCTACATTCATCACCAATTGCTCACAGCTTTACTCTGTATTCCTGCACCAGTGAGTACGAGACTATGAGCAATCTAGACCCATATTATTATCGTTTGAGCCCGCACTGAAGTGTAATATTTATTAATTTCGGATGACTGGCAGTCGTCATTAATGTCTGTACATGTCGGCATGCAAGTAAATATTACATTTCGAGGCGGACACAACACGGTAATATCGTAGTATCGTTTTCACTGGTCCGGGAATACAGAGTAAAGCTGCCAACAGTAAGTCGCGAGTGTAGCGGACTGGTATAGGGCAGCAGTCAGTGTGGCATATGGAAGTTTCGGTCAGTCCGGGAGACGTACGCGGATAGCCAAAGTGGTAGCGGTGAGCACTCGCAATAGGCGGGAAATCCGCGTCCCCGAGTCCCAATCTGGCACAAATTTTCGTACAGTTATACCCATTGGTTCTCGAGTCAGTTGGCAGTTGATGGTTGGAGTTTACATACACTATCTGCGTACCCAGTAAAGCTCGCAACTGATGTGTTATGCACGGGGATCATACCTCCGTCTATCGCATCAAAAACAGCCTGAAGACGACGCACTGAAGCGTCGAAACTGGTAGCGACAAAATAAAATAATATCTTAAGGATGGCTGTAGGTGTTTTTATTTATTTACCACGATAGTAAACGGCCGTCGTCCCAGAGACCTCCTGCTAAAAGGATGGACATACAAATGCATCCATTCGTGTCCATTGTGCGTTCCGACAGAATTGGGCAATTCCACCTGGACAATGCGACACCCCAAAGATACAGAAATGCTGCAGAGTAGCTCCAGAAACAATCTGCTTAGTTTAAACACTTCCAACTTCCCAGTCATGAACATTACTGACCATTCCTAGGACGCCTTGCAACGTGCTGTTCAGAAGAGATCTCCACCCTCTCGTACTCTTACGGATTTATAGACAGTCCTGCAGGATTCATGGTGTCAGTTCTCTCCAGCACCACTTCAGACACGTCGCGTTGCGGCACTTCTGCGTGCTCTCGGAGGTCCTACGCCATATTAGGCAGGTGTGCCAGTTTCTTTGGCTCTTCAGTGTATTATGACGCATAAGTTTGAGATTTGTCTCAAAGGTGCTTACAACCTTGCTCTGTGATGGTACAAAAGCACGGCACTGTGCGACTTCACCCTCGGAATCAACAACGCTTCAAACAGCAAGACGTCGACACTTGCAAAATAAAAGCCAGGGCTCATAAGTTTATGTGACGTTTGAAGTGGGTTAATTATGTGTCATTGGCACCAAATTTCACTACAGTATTGTAGTGCTGCTGTGGACATGCCACACGATGGGGAAGTCGTCACAGTCCATCTCACCCCCATTTCACCCTTTCGTTTGACGGCCCTGCGGTGGAGGTCTCCCACATCAAGGGTCGAAATCACAAAGTGGCCGAGGAAAGCTATTCAGACCCCCCCCCCCCCCACTCAGAATCGACATGAAAAGGCCTCAGGGTATAGCATAAAGGGCGTCAATGAAACCACCTCCTTCCTTGAGACGTTGATTCCCACACATATCGCGGTCTAAAACGACAGTTTTCAGTGCCATGAGCAACAGGAACAATCTTTGATACTGCTTAATTCTTCCTGACTATTTAACCTTCCTCTAAGGGTATTGTGGGCTAACAACCCCACTGAATATGATCACACCCATCTGGAGTGCACTGCGGCCGCAGTTTTCGCTCTGCTGTACATGGAAGAACCACTAGGGACCGTTCGAAACTATTTAACGAAATTTATACGTGTTCCAAATCAGCAAAGGGTGCTTATCCTATATCAGCACTCCTATTTTGTATCCTTTTGCAGCACGGTCATGGGGTGATGCGACATTGACAGACAGGTGAATAAAACGGCAAATGGTCCCTCTACAACTCCCCAGATCAAAAATTACCTCAGTGGCAACCACTCCTATTTATTGACAATTTCAGAAATGTGCCTCTAAACAGAAAATCTTCGGAGAAGTGCTATGTGCCTGCATATAGGCAACCACTTGATACGCTTCCAGGTCCAGTTACCTTTCAACAGGCGCCTAGCGCTGCTTCGAAGGTATCCTAAAGCACACGTTTTACCTGAAGATGACGTCACAGGGTGCCAAGATTTTATACCACTGCAGAAGAATGTTGTAGGCAGCGTTGATCCTAATTTCAAATTTTCGCAATGGGTGCGAATTATTAATCACACCAATCTTTAAACATGGAAACAGAAAAGATTGTAACAACTACAGAGGTATCTCTTTAATCAGCGTTGTGGGAAAAATCTTCTCAGGTATTGTTGAAAGGAAAGTGCGAGTATTAGTTGAGGACCAATTGGATGAAAATCAGTGTGGGTTTAGGCCTCTTAGAGGTTGTCAGGACCAGATCTTTAGCTTACGGCAAATAATGGAGAAGTGTAATGAGTGGAACAGGGAATTGTATCTATGCTTTATAGATCTAGAAAAGGCATATGACCGGGTTCCTAGGAGGAAGTTATTGTCTGTTCTACAAGATTATGGAATAGGAGGCAAACTTTTGCAAGCAATTAAAGGTCTTTAATGGATAGTCAGGCAGCAGTTAGAGTTGACGGTAAATTGAGTTCATGGTTCAGAGTAGTTTCAGGGGTAAGACAAGGCTGCAACCTGTCTCCACTGTTATTCATATTATTTATGGATCATATGTTGAAAACAATAGACTGGCTTGGTGAGATTAAGATGTGTGAACACAAAATAAGCAGTCTTGCATATGCGGATGACTTAGTTGTGATGGCAGATTCGATTGAAAGTTTGCAAAGTAATATTTCAGAGCTAGATCAGAAATGTAAGGACTATGGTATGAATATTAGCATCTCCAAAACGAAAGTAATGTCAGTGGGAAAGAGATATAAACGGATTGAGTGCCAAATAGGAGGAACAAAGTTAGAACAGGTGGACGGTTTCAAGTACTTAGGATGCATATTCTCACAGGATGGCAGTATAGTGAAAGAACTGGAAGCGAGGTGTAGCAAAACTAATGCAGTGAGCGCTCAGCTACGATCTACTCTCTTCTGCAAGAAGGAAGTCAGTACCGAGACTAAGTTATCTGTGCACCGTTCAATCTTTCGACCAACTTAGTTGTATGGGAGCGAAAGCTGGGTGGATTCAGGTTACCTTATCAACAAGGTTGAGGTAACGGATATGAAAGTGTCTAGGATGATTGCAGGTACTAGTAGATGGGAACAATGGCAGGAGGGTGTCCACAATGAGGAAATCAAAGAAAAACTGGGAATGAACTCTATAGATGTAGCAGCCAGGGCGAGCAGGCTTAGATGGTGGGGTCATGTTACACGCATGGGAAAAGCAAGGTTACCCAAGAGGCTCATGGATTCAGCAGTAGAGGGTAGGAGGAGTCGGGGCAGACCGAGGAGAAGGTACCTGGATTCGGTTAAGAATGATTTTCAAGTAACAGGTTTAACATCAGAAGAGGCACCAATGTTAGCACTGAATAGGGGATCATGGAGGAACTGTATAAGGGGGGCTATGCTCCAGACTGAACGCTGAAAGGCATAATCAGACTTAAATGATGATGATGGTGCGAATTATGGGATTTGGAAGAGATAATCCTTTAATTCCGTTGTGCAGTGTTGATCAGAATGTAAATGCCGTGTGGCTGGGGCCTCCCGTCGGGTAGAGTGGTCCCCTGTTGCAGGTCTTTCGATTTGACGCCACTTCGGTGACTTGCGTGTCGATGGGGATGATAAGGGCAACACAACACCCAGTTCCTGAGCAGAGAAAATCTCCGACCCAGCCGGGAATCGAACCCGGACCCGTTGGTACGACATTCTATCGCGCTGACCACTCAGCTACCGGGAGCGGGCTTGATCAGAATACATGGGCGACACCTGTAATCGGAATTTAGAACACTTGCTTTGACACTGCTCGTAACACGTTAAGGTGCTGTATTCTTGTAGGGACACAAAAATGTAAGTTGATATTAGTGTTAAACTGTACAAGCTATACAGTAATAGTAATAAGAAATCTTGATAATTGAACAAACTGTGGTTATTGGTGAAACATGGTAAACTACCAAAACAAACACTGTTTCTTTGCCTTGTTTCGAAATTTTATAGTGGTGAAACTTATGTTTCGGGTCAAAAGCCCATTTTGAAGTACATTGCTGATTCCGAATATGGTAAAGCCAAGATAAACATCTCAACTTCTTAATGTATCAATCCTCGGCCTTAATGTGAAACTACTTTAATGATCATTTTTGAGCTAATTACATATGAAATTACACAATCCAGCAATTACACTAAGCCGCGCGGGATTAGCAGAGCGGTCTCAGGCGCTGCAGTCATGGCCTGTGAGGCTGGTCCCGGCGGAGGTTCGAGTCCTCCCTCGGGCATGGGTGTGTGTGTTTGTCCTTAGGATAGTTTAGGTTAAGTAGTGTGTAAGCTTAGGAAATGATGACCTTACCAGTTAAGTCCCATAAGATTTTACACACATTTGAATTACGCTAACATGACTAAACATACCTGCGAATAAAGTTATGGACCAGCCTAGTACTATTTATATACTCATGGATAGAGGCCCGAAGTTTGACCTGTGAGATCATGTAAAAGACGGGAATAACTGAATTGGGTTTGCTCATTTAACAATAGGAGTGCGGATAAACATAATTACTTTTTAATTTCTAGAATTTGTAACTGGCTGTATGTAAGACTTCTACATCTATTGTGTATTTGTGGTTTTTGTTAAACTGACGTTCCGCAAAGGCTGAATCAGACCTTCAATCTCTATCTTCTCTGGTGTTCTATAAGGCTGGAGCAGGTTGACCTCCCCGTCTGTCCAATGCAAGAAGCCTGAAATTAGCGGCATATTATCTTACAAACTTTGCTTTTTGTGATGGCTGGTTGTTTGTCTTTTGTACTGAACAAGGAACTACCTATTATCTGAGAGACATAGAAAAGTACAGAGAAACCCTTTCCTGTTTGACTTTTTCCCTATAAAATAATAAGAAATATTCTTAAGTCAGAGCTTTTGCCACACACAGTTTCCAAGTTTCATTCTAAAAGTTTCTGTTTCTCTGGGGTCCGATACTGTGTAAGAGATGTACTGCAAACGAAATGGCGCAGGTGGGATTTCCGTCACCAGGGAAGTCTTGCAGCGTTCTCCAATTGCTGATTGGATCCGATGGAGGGAGCGCAGTCGCAACGCGCGGAGTAACTGGCGATGCACGGCTGGTGGATGAGGAAATGCGCTGTCACTCGAGAGATGTTCCCGAGAGTGGTGGGGGAGGGGGGGGGGAGGAGATGGTGAGACTTCGGAGCGGGGTAGGTGGGTGGGTGGGGGGGAGAGACAACAGACACGTGCGCTCAGATCAAAGGAAAGGCGTCAGGACTGGACCTCGTCCGTCCAAAATGGATTAATAAAAATCTGGAGAAGTGCGGACAGAACTGGCGCGGCGATGTTTACTTTCAGATTTAACTACGATGGTGAGTCAAATGAAAACCTCAAATTTGTAATAACGAAGCGAAATTTCGCGCCGTCATCCTGTAAGTTGGTAAGCGTGCTGCAAACAGCGTGCAGAACGGCCTGTAGGTGGCAGCATAGTGCAGATGCACACATACCGTCGCAATATCCGTATAAATATGGCCGCCCCACTTGCGACTTGCCCCCCCCTCCAGTACACCTCTTGCAATATGCTGATGACACCGCATGCCTCGCCCTCGCTCCTACCCTCCTACCCTCCAACGGTCCCAACGCCTCTTCCAGAATCATCTTGACCTTTTTGCTGCATGGTGTAACCAGTGGCTCCCGAAACTCAACCCTTCCAAGACCCAGGCCATCATCGTAGGTCGTACCACTCGCTCCTTCCGGCTCCTGGATTTCTCCCTTACTGTCTGCGCCCGTCCTGTCCGCCTCACCCCCACCCTCACCTACCTTGGCCTCACCATTGACCGTCACCACACCTGGATCCCTCATCTCCGCTCCATCCAATCCAAAGCCCACAACCGCCTCCGACTCCTCAAACTCCTCTCTGGCCGGACATGGGGGTTGCACCCCTCTACCATCCTCCACACCTACAAATCCTTAATCCGTCCCATCCTCTGTTATTCCAGTCCTGCCTGGATATCTGCTCCCCCCAAATTCTATAAGTCCCTCCAGGTCCTTGAGCGTCATGCACTCCACCTCGCCTTCCATATACGCCTCCCATCCCCCACGCGGATCCTCTATGATCTCATTCCTTTCCCCCATCTGCTCCTATTCCTCGAACATATCTGCATCCTCTACACCTCCCGCCGCCTTGATCCCCCTCACCCCCTGGTTGCTCCTCTCCTCTCCCATCCCCGCCCCCTGCCATGTCTTCACCGTTGTGTCCCCCCTACCCTCCATCTCTACACCCTACATCTCCTTTCCCAAGGTGGCTTCCATCAACTCCCCCTCCCGGATGATGCCCTCTCTGCCTCCATTTATCCTTCCTATCAACTCTGATCCTCACCCCCCTCCTTTCCTCCGTCCTTTCCCTGGGCTCCCTCTTCCTCCCCCCTTCCATCCTGTGTTTTCTCCCCACCTACCCTCTCCCTATCTCCTTTCTCCCCCCCTCCCCGAGTCCTTTTGTACTCTCCTCCTCTGCCTTCCCCACTCCCTGGCACGTCTGCTCAGCACCCCCCCCCCCTCTTATGGATCCTCATCTTCCATTGGCTCCTTTCCCCCCTCCCCCTTCACTTTTCCTCTCCTTCCCCCCCTTTTTCCCGTCATCTGACCAGTTTCCCCCCACCTGCTCTCGGGTGTGGTATGTCATATTTGTGCCAACTTTCTAGTGCAGTGTTTAAGTGAGTGTTCAGTGTTGTGCGTCTTTCCACAGTGTTGCGAACAGAAATCATGCTGTCGCTTGGTGTGCTTTCTATATATCTCTTGCGAACAGAACCCAGACTGTCGCCGTGTTTTTTAATTGTCTGTCTATTATTTTTCTGCTTCCTGTGTATTTTATTAGCATCCACAACTCTGTGTTTTATGTTTTAAGCTCCAGAATTTTCTGCTATTTTACCTTTAAGTCACCGATTTTATCGCCAACTGTTATTTTTTTTAAAATATCTTCATCTTTTTAAAACAAATTCTGTAGGCTGAAGAGCGGCGTAATAAGCTGCTGCCAGCCCGCCCCCTTTAGGGGGAATGGAAACTCAATAAAGGAGAAAAAAAAAGAAAAAAATTGCTACTTAAACCAGGGAAGAACAGCATTCTGTTATTCGGTCTTTGCGTAGTGAAGGTGTGAAACCTATTGAAATCCATCGACGAATGAAGGTTCAGTGCGGTGATGCATGTTTGTCCCAGCAGCAAGTCTACGAATGGAGTAGGAAGTTCGCAAATGGTGTGACTTGAGTGGAAGATGCTCCTCGTCCTCTTCAGTGGAAGATGCTCCTCCACAGAACATTGCAGCAGTCGAAGCCATAGTGAAGGAAAACCGCGGAGTGACACTGAATGACATTGCAGAATGTTTACAGATTAGTCATGAGTCAGCACACCACACTGTGCATGATGTGCTCCAGTTTCACAAAGTGTCTGCAAGATGGGTGCCACGGCAGCTGACTCCTGAAAGAGAGAACGACGTGTTGATGCTTGTGAAGAACTTCTTCGGCGCTTTGAATGAGGAGGTGATGGCTTCCTTGCAAGAATCGTTACTGGGGACGAAACCTGGGTTCACTTCCACCAACCGGAAACGAAGAGAGCGAGCAAGGAATGGCGCCATTCCTCATCACCAGAACCAAAGAAGCAGGAAAGGTTATGCCGACTCTCTTTTGGGACGAAAAAGCCGTCATTTTGGAGCATTACATGCCTAGAGGGACCACTGTCACCAGTGCATCATTCACAAATCTCCTAAAAAATCGTCTGCGGCCTGAAATCAAATCAAAGCGACGTGGATTACTGTCAGCAGGTGTCCTTTTGCAACATGACAATGCAAGGCCCCACACTGCCCGTACAACAGTTGCAACAATCACAGACCTGCATTATGAGTGTCTTCCTCATCCACCATACTCACCAGACCTCTCCCCAAGTGATTTCCATTTGTTTGGACCACTCAAAGACGCAATAGGAGGAAAGAAGTTCTGTTCTAATGAAGAGGTACGCCACGCGGTGCATGAGTGGTTGCGCGGACTACCAAAAGAATTTTTTTTCTAAAGGAATTTGTGCACTTTGTAAGCGCTGGAGGACGTGCATTGAGCGTTGGGGAGACTATGTTGAAAAGTGATACAACTTTGTACCACTTCTGCACAATAAATAATATTTTTAAAAAATATTTAAGGTTTTCATTTGACTCACCCTCGTATGTATACAGAGAGTGTTGTACCTTCCTTTAAACGCTTTGTGGTTCTTTAGTGGATACAGGAGCGAGGAAGAGATGTTGTTCGTGGACACATAATTTATTCTACATTTAATATCAAATTGTAAAAGTAATGCTTAACTGTTTGTTGTAGTTGCAGCGTGTTGCCAACACTATATTTCAATGACGAAACATATACAGACACAAATGTTTACAGTTTAGTAAGTCCTCAATACTATGACTATTCCGTAGGTGACAAACCCTGACCGCTATGAAAGTGTGTAAATTTTACTCAACTGGCAAACACATAAAATGGGCTCGGTGCATAGCGGCCGTTTCCGCAGACAGTTCATCCATCCTGGGAATCGATAATTTCAACGATTTCCTGCCTCTTATCGTTACCGAAACTGGCAACATCTCAAAATATGTAACATAAATGGCCCTATCCTGTCACTGCATTGACTTAAAAGCTTAATTTTTTTTTACGTCGACAAGGGATCAAAGACCTTAGTATGTGACATGAATTTCGATGTGCTACTTCTACCCGTGTCTGAGAAAAAGAGTTGTCGGCCAAAGAGACAGACGGAAAACAAAATGACGCAGTAATGGTTCCGCTTTTACGGATTGAGGTACGAAACCATATAGGAAGGTTAAAGCAGCGGTTTTAATTATACAAATAGCTCTGAGCACTATGGGACTTAACATCTGCCGGCCAGAGTGGCCGTGCGGTTCTAGGCGCTACAGTCTGGAAGCGCGAGACCGCTACGGTCGCAGGTTCGAATCCTGCCTCGGGCATGGATGTGTGTGATGTCCTTAGGTTAGTTAGGTTTAAGTAGTTCTAAGTTCTAGGGGACTGATGACCTCAGTAGTTAAGTCCCATAGTGATCAGAGCCATTTGAGCCATTTTGAACTTAACATCTGAGGTCATCAGTCCCCTAGAACTTAGAACTACTTAAACCTAACCTAAGGACGACACACACATCCATGCCCGAGGCAGGATTCGAACCTGCGACCTTAGCGGTCGCGCGGTTCCAGCCTGAAGCGCCTAGAACCGCTCGGCCACTCCGGCCGGCTGCGATTTTAGTGCTCCCCCACTTGGGCACAACTCAAAGGCCGTTCGTACAGCCACTGAACCCCTTAGAAAAGTCCTTTGGGATGTTGTTCAACCCGACGCGATTCACAGGCTTGAACGCCGGTATGTCGTCAAAGCGCTGATTCCTTATGCAGATTTCTGTTCTTTGTCGTTTTGTGACAGGTTCGTACTGACAGTACAGAGTCTCGTCACCTCTGATGCTTTTTTTCCACAAAAAGCATCGGCCGCGTTTTGGATTTCAATCAAGTCGCGTCAGGCGTTCACCCTTCGTTGTTTCTTTGTTCTGCAGTCAAAGTTTGCGCGACAAATTTTGCACTCTGTTTTCTCATCTTGAAAACATTATGGAGTGCGTCTTGAACACGTGGCTCAGAAATGTTACTCCATTGCGATTTGTGACGTAACAGCGTCGACATACTCATAACTGAATGGTCGGAAGTGGTGGTGGTGGTGGTGGTGGTGGTTAGTGTTTAACGTCCCGTCGACAACGAGGTCATTAGAGACGGAGCGCAAGCTCGGGTTAGGGAAGGACTGGGAAGGAAATCGGCCGTGCCCTTTCAAAGGAACCATCCCGGCAAATGGTCGGAAGTACCCACGTTTGTCGTTTACTGGCTAAAATGGTTCAAATGGCTCTGAGCACTATGGGACTTGACATCTGTGGTCATCAGTCCCCTAGAACTTAGAACTACTTAAACCTAACTAACCTAAGGACATCACACACATCCATGCCCGAGGCAGGATTCGAACCTGCGACCGTAGCAGTCGCGCGGTTCCGGACTGAGTGCCTGAACCGCTAGACCACCGCGGCCGGCTTGTCGTTTACTGTTGTTAGTTGAAGCTGTCATCGTAATTTCTGTGTTGGCGTCGCTTATGAGCCAGGAATAAAATCAGTCTCGCTAATTTTTGGTGGGGCGGTGTAGAATTTTATTATGTTTCATGGACCTGCGTTAACTGACAAGGGAACCTCCCCATCGCACCCCCCCTCAGATTTAGTTATAAGTTGGCACATTCGATAGGTCTTGGAAAACTAATCACAGGTCAATCGAGAAAACAGGAAGAAGTTGTGTGGAACTGTGAAAAAATAAGCAAAATATACAAACTGAGTAGTCCATGTGCAAGATAAGCAACATCAAGGAGAGTGTGAGGTAAGGAGCGCCATGGTCTCGGGTTAGCGTGAGTAGCTGCGGAATGAGAGGTCCTTGGATCAAGTCTTCCCTCGGGTGAAAAGTTTACTTTCTTTATTTTAGCAAAGTTATGATCTGTCCGTTCGTTCATTGACGTCTCTGTTTACTGTAATAAGTTTAGTGTGTGTTTTGCGACTGCACCGCAAAACCGTGTGGTTAGTAGACGAAAGGACGTGCCTCTCCAATGGGAACCGAAAACATTTGATCGCAAGGTCATAGGTGAACCGATTCCTCCACAGGAAAACACGTCTGATATATTTTATACGACACTGGTGACGGCATGTGCGTCACATGACAGGAATATTTTGTCGATTCACCTAACTTGTACACTTGGCGAATGGGTAAAAAGGTTCTTCTACCTTGCCCGGTTTAGGTTTTCTTGTGGATGTAATAATCACTCCTATAATAGTGATGAAAACATAAGCGTATGTCACATAAGGTGAAAATAAAATGTTAAAATTTTCACCCAAGAGAAGGCTTGAACCAAGGACCTCTGATTCCCCAGCTGCTCACGCTAACTACGGGACCACGGCAACCGTGAGCTTACTGGTCCTTGTTGTTACTTATCGTGCACATGGACTACTCAGTTTGTATATTTTGCTTATTTTTTCATAGTTCCACACAACTTCTTCCTGTTTTCTCGATTGATCTGTGTTCAGTTTTTCAACGCCTATCCACTGTGCCAACTTACAACTAAATCTGAAGGGAGTGCGATGGGGAGGTTCCCTTGTGAGCACTTTGGGAGTGTACTATAGGCCCCTACGTATCATTACAGGAAGGATCGTGAAGATAAGGTTAGACTAGTATTACAGTGCGTACAGAAAAATTTACGCAGTTACTTTTCCCGCGTTCCTTACGTGATTACAATTATAGGAAATCCTACGAATTGGTTCCATGCTGAGCACCTTCTGCCACGACCTTCACAGTGGTTTGCAGAATACGGGTGTACGTATACATACAAACAATCTTGACTGGATGCTTTTTTTTATTTTTTTTTAACGTAAGGGCCTGCTATAGCTTGGCCACAACAGGCAATTTTAATAAAGATGCATTCATATTCGGCGGCTAATTAGAATTTTCCAAAAATATTACAAAACTTGAGATCAGCGTCGCCTGTAATGGGCGATTTCCGTAATTTACGTTAACTGTGGAATTATTAGCTGTAAACCATCGACTCCTTATAATAATGTGATGCCTTGTAATATTATTGGTATTTCCGTCCTACGAAAGCTTTGAGTACCCTATGAAAGACATTTGTTTTGTATAATTTACATAACTGTAAAGATGCGCATCTAGCGCGGACGCTAATACATCGATTGCGCAGTCAAAGAAACATTTTAACAGAAGCTGAACTGTCGTTCCGCTTCGATCTAAATAAAAGATGACGGTAGAAAACTTTTGTAGATCTTCAGATTTTAATGTGCTTCTGCTTGTTATGTGAAAACGTAAAGGAGGTCGACTTTAAGTTAAAAAAGTGAGCGGTCTTGCTAACGTGCAGACAACATTATTAATTAATAAAATTAAGGTAATTCATGTTCGAAACTGTAAATCAGGAAGTTATTGTTATCGGGGATGTTGAACAGTGCAAGAATTGTCTTCAACGAAAGGAGAAAAGTAGTGACTATAATTTGTGAAAAAAAAAAAAAAAACGTGAACCAAGGAGACAGCACAGGACAGGCTGAAATCTGATCGCACCATACTGTTAGAAAAGTAATTATGTAAGTTGTATTGTTTATAAATAAGCCCTAATTTTGCTAGTGAGAATTGTTTGAATATATTTAGTGTTTACCAGACTTCTTATTCTGTTCTTTTCCTTTATACTTTTTTATCCTCCATGCCATATTATTTTTATAAATGTCAAACAGCCTTTACTACAGCAGAGAATACTGCGGCATCCTGGTCGTAGACAGAAGGCCGCTCCTTGTCTTCTATACAATTCATAGCTCCCCCATTTATTAATGATTTCATTTGTAAATGCAATTTTTTTTTTACTGTTCATTGTGAAAGGTCCCTTAGGTAATTATAAAATTCATACTGATTACGTAAAGAAATCCGGGTTGTTCTTTTCCAAATAATAGAAGTCTTTGCGTAATCAGAAACTAGCATCCTCCTGACAACGATCAGGAGCCGACCAGAAGACGGACGTCTTCGACCGCTTTCGTGTCTCCTGTGGCAAAGCTGTGCCAGACTGGAAACACGACATTCTAGTATGAAATACAGATTTAAATTGATAGATTTGAAATATATTTAACGTAATAATAACGTAATAATAAGAAATAATAATTTTTTTTTCATCATACTAGAGCCTGCAGATTTTTTTTTTTCTGTTACTCTTGCTACGAGTAACAGCATTTCAAACTGCGTGATTAATTAGCTCACTAAAGCAGCAAACACTTCCTTGTTACATATGGCGTCTCAATAAAGCAGCATTTAAAATACTGTAAGTCGTGGTATGGCAGTACGTGCAAGCTACGGAACGAGTGCAGCGCGGATAATTTAAATCTCTGTCATCGCATATATTTTTGCTTGGTGACTTCTTATATCATAAAGGAAGAGTAAAATAATACTGTAATTTCTACAGTGACAAGACGGCGAATGAATATTTACTCGCCACTTTGTGTCCAGAGGATAAGAATATCAAAAAATCAGAATAGTACGGAAAGCGTTGCAAAAAGCACATGTCTTCTTATTTTATTATCCTCGATATTGCTACTAATGGATATCTATCATACAGTGCAGTATTTGTCGTATTTTTCAATGAAGACCCAAGCAGAAATGACTTCATTTGAATATACTATATCTTTTAAATAAATCGTAATAATTGCTAAGAGTCATTAACAAATTTTCAATTGTTTTTAGTTGTTACGACTTAGTTTGTAATTTATTTCGCCAAACATAAAATTTGGCGAGTGAAATTCATTAGATGCTTAGGCTATAGTTTATGTAGAAAGAGCGAGCCAATAACATCAGCTTCTTTAGAAAAGGAAATAAATGTCTAGATTTTACCTCATTCTAACGACAATGGCAGTCGGCAGCCTCTTGCGTTCTGCCCAAACGCCGCTAAATGGGAGCGCTCTTCATGCCTGCAGAAGGGGAGGTGGGGTGGGGGCCAGAGCAGAAGCTAAAAGCCGCTCTCGCGGTCCTAATGACAGGGATATAGCGCGCGTAAAAGCCCGGCCCTGTTATAGGTGGGTGGGGCGCTCAGTTCGTCCAGCGCGCCGGCAGATGGCTCCACCAGCCCGCTGTCTGTCATCTGTCAGCGGGCGGTGGCGCCGCCCGCGGCGTCGACGCGAAACAGCAGCGCGCGGCCTCCTCCAACAGTCAGCTGAGGCGTGGCGGGCGGTGATTGGCCGGCGCCTGCCCGGCCGGCTGCCTCGTGCCGCGTTGCGACTATCGATTGCCCGCGCTCGACACTCTCCGGGCAGCGGTAGAGGCGCGTCACGAAATGTTTCGGGCAGCGAGTGCCTGCTTGGCGCATCGCACCGGCACCCCTACCCGCCTACCGGCGTCTGCCATTGTGCGGCGCCTGAATGCGGGCTATTATCTCTGGGGCTGTTCTCGAGAGGTGATTTCCCTCAGCTACGACGACGTGCAGAATGGGCCACTTGACCCACAGCGGCGCCACATTGTGACGTCACAGATACCTGCAGCAGGCGGCAGCGGGAAGCAGATGCTGGACCGCCGTGCGCTGCTGCACCACCCTGCTGCCCGATTTTTAGAGGACAGTTCGTGATTTCACTGTTAGTCCGAGCACACTGTAGCAGAATAGTACCGAAAGATGTTCCACAAAACCCAAAGAAATTGTGGCCATATGTAAAGGCATCCACACCAGGGCAGGAACTGGGATTGACAGTAGCAAAGCAAAAGCAGAAATGCTTAACTCTATTTTCAAATGTTCCTTTACAAACAAAACCCACAAGTATTGCCTCATTCTCGTGCCACTGAAAAGTTGAGTGACACAGATGTCGGGGCCAGTGGCGTCGGGAAATAGCCGAAACCAAATTTACAGCTGAGTTAGCAATAATCTATCAAAGAAGCTTCGAACAGAACTCCGTGCCCAGCAGCTGGTAGAAAGCAATGGTCGCACCTGTCTACAAGAGGGGCTGTAGAAGTGATCCACAAAATGTCCGTCCAATAACCCTGACATCTGTTTGTTGTAGACTCTTAGAACTTATTCTGAGCTGCTTAAAGGCAACCAGCAAGTATAATGAAATATAGATAACGCGAAACCCAACTCGCATTTTCTCACATGACATCCTGAATGCCATGGTCCACGGGAGACGGGTCGGTGTAGTATTTCTTGATTTTCAGAAAGCATTTGACTGAGCGCCACGTCTAAGTTTATCATCAAACGTACGATCATGTGGGATATCAGCCAATAAATGGAAACATGATTCAGTAAACAGCCTCAAATCCAGTCTGTATTTACAGTCTCAAACCCAGCTGTATTTTTTTTTTTTTTTACCGTAGATGTAGATTTCAGGTATCAAAAAGTGACCTTCAGTGCATTTAAATCGAGTATGTAGACGCGTCAGCCTTTTGACAAAATTATGCTGTTTGACGACTCTAGGTCGCGTAACCTCAGATTCTAACGGGCATGCACACCCTAAGGACGTACAACAGCATGTCAGCAAAAACATGAAGGGTCTGCATGGCACGATTTAAATGCATCGCACATAGCTATTCAATACACGAAAACTAGATCTGCAGTAAAAAAATACATAGTGGATTTGTGACTGTTTGTTGCATCCTTTTTTGAAACGTAATCCACAGTCGTTGTGACAACGATTCCAATGAAATCAAGTTTGTTTGTACTGGGCGAAATTTGTAACTGGATTAAAGATTTCTTGGTGGAGAGAACGCAGCATGTAATGTTGAATGGAGAGTCGTCGATTAATGTGGAAGTAGTTTTGGGTGTGCCCAGCGAAGTGTTTCGGGTTCCTTGCTGTTCATGTTGTATGTTAATGATATTGCGGACAGTGTAAATAGTAACCTCAGATGATGCAGTTATCTACAACGAAATATAGTCTGAACGAAGCTGTATAAACATTCCCTCAGACCCTGATAAGATTACAAAATGGTGCAAAGATCGGCAACTTGCATTAAATGTTCACAAATATAAAACTGTGTACTTCACAAAACGAAAAAAAAAACAAGATGTCTTATGAATAGAATATTAGTCAGCCACCGTTGGAATCCGTAAACCTAGACAAACGCCTGGGTGTAAAACTTATGAGGCACACGAATTGGAACGATTTTATAAGCTCAGCCATGGGTAAGAGAGGTAGCAGATTATGATTTATTGGTAAAATACTAGGGAAACGCAAGCAGTCCACAAAGGAGATTACTTACAGATCAATCGTGCGACCCATCTTAGGGCATTGCGACCCATACCAAATAAGACTAACACGGGACATTGAATACATACAGAGAAGGGCAACACGAACGGTCACAGATTTTGTTTGACCCGCAGAAGAGTTCCACAGTGATTCTGAGGGAACTGTATAGGCAGACTATTGAAGATAGACGTAAACTGCCCGGAGAAAGTCTGCTAACAAAGTTTCGAGAACAGGATGTAAATGGTGACTGCAGGAATGCACTACAACCCACTACATATCACTCCCACAGGGCTATTGAGCAAGGGATCAGATTAACACAGCAAACGCAGCGCCATTTAAACAATCATTCGTCCCACATTACACACGTGATTTGAATGGAAAAAGCCCTAGTAACTGGTACAGTGCGACATACCCTCTGCCATGCACTTCACAGTGGTTCGCAGAGTATGAATGGTATGATGATTCTCTCCATCCTCGGCTACCCTAGCTATAACTTATATCCCTGGAGAGGATCACATTTCCATATAGCTATTTTATATAGTCTATATATAGACTAGCAGCCCACATCACAACACGTTTTGGACAGTAGGACAAGAATGATCCAGTCTTGCTACATTGCGCGAGGTGGTGCAACACGGTATTCAATGACACACAGCAGCAGATTTTGATTTACAAGTTTGTCTGTGTGGCCATCCTCCGCAGCAAGCATATCAATACTTGTTTTGTAAATAAATCTGCCTTTTCTTCAACTAGCAGCAGGAAAAGGCAGTTTTATTTACAAAACAAGTATAGATTTTGATTTCATTGATGCAGTGGATGACCCGGAAAATACAGTTAAACGCAAAAAAAGAAAAAGTCAGAGAAGCTGGATGATGTATTCAAGAGGAAGGGCTTCACAAATTGAACAAGTCAAAGCCATGTTCGTCTATCTGTGTCCCTAATGCAAGCAGTAATGCGCATTGGCATTGGTTGTATGTTCTTCTGGGGAACAGCGTGCGACATTCTATCTATCATCTATCAGGCACTTTTTTTTTTTTTTTTTTTTTTTTTTTTTTTTGACAAAAGTGGTTTGATGCAGCCCGCCACGAGTTCCTTTCCTCTTCATCTTCATCTCCGAGCAGCACTTGCAACCCACATCCTCAATTATTTGCTCGATGTATTCCAATCTCTCTTTACAGTTTTTTCCCACGACAACTCCCTCTAGTAGCACGAAAGTCAGTCCCGTATGTCTTATCAGTCCTATCATCCTATCCTTTCTCCTTGTCAGGGTTTCCCATATATTCCTTTCCTCTCCGATTCGGCGCACAATCTCCTCATTCCTTACCTTATCAGTACACCTACTTTTCAACATTCGTCTGTTGCGCCACATCTCAAATGGTTCGATTCTCTTCTGTTCCGGTTTTCCCACACTCCATGATCCACCACCACACAATCCTGTGCTCCAAACGAACATTCTCAGAAATTCTTCCTCAATTTAAGGCCTTTGTTTGATACTAGTAGACTTCTCCTGGCCAGGAATGCCCTTTTTGCCACTGCTAGTCTGCTTTCGATGTCCTCCTTGCTCCGTCCGTCATTGGTTGTTTTGCTGCCGAGGTAGCAGAATTTCCTAACTTCATCCGCTTCGTGATCATCAATCCTGATGTCAAGTTTCTCGCTGTTCTTATTTCCGCTACTTTTCATTACTTTCGTCTTTCTTCGATTACCTCTCAGTCCATATTCTATACTCTTCTGTTCATTCCGTTCAGCAAATCACGTAATTCCTCTTCACTTTCACTCAGGATAGCAAGGTAATCAGCGAATCGTATCTTTGGTATCCTTTCACCTTGAATTTTAATTCCACTCCTAAACCTTTCTTTTATTTCCACATTGCTTCTTCGATGTAATATTGAAAAGTTCGGCCGGAAGACTACATTCCTGTGTCTTTCTTTCTTTCCCTTACGCCATAGTGATCGCAGGGTCGGCGCGGTTAAAACGGATTTGGCAAGGTTAGTTTTAGGGGTGGCCGGAAGCCCTTCCTGCCGCCACCCCTTCACCCCCCCCCCCTTCCCGGGACGAAATTAGTGTACCCCAACCGTCTGTGTCTAGTGTAATCCATGGAATAGTGCGAATGTGTTCAGATGTCTGCGAGCCGTGTAACTGAGGCGGGATGTGGGGACCAGCCCGGTATTCACCTAGTGGGATGTGGGAAACCGCCTAAAAACCACATCCAGGCTGGCCGGCACACCGGCCCTCGTCGTTAATTCGCCGGGCGGATTCGATACGGGGCGCCTCGCAGGGTCGGCGCGGTTAAAACGGATTTGGCAAGGTTAGTTTTAGGGGTGGCCGGAAGCCCTTCCTGCCGCCACCCCTTCACCCCCCCCCCTTCCCGGGACGAAATTAGTGTACCCCAACCGTCTGTGTCTAGTGTAATCCATGGAATAGTGCGAATGTGTTCAGATGTCTGCGAGCCGTGTAACTGAGGCGTGATGTGGGGACCAGCCCGGTATTCACCTAGTGGGATGTGGGAAACCGCCTAAAAACCACATCCAGGCTGGCCGGCACACCGGCCCTCGTCGTTAATTCGCCGGGCGGATTCGATACGGGGCGCCTACCCGAGTCCAGGAAGCAGCGCGTTAGCGCTCTCGGCTACACTGGCGGGTTTGGAAGACTACATTCCTGTCTTACTCCCTTTTCAATCTGAGGACTTCCTTCTTGGTCATCCACTCTTATTATTCCCTCTTGGCTGTTGTACATATTGTATGTGACCCGTCTCTCCCTATAGCTTACCCCTATTTTTCTCAGAATTTCGAACGTCTTGCACCATTTTAATTGTCGAACGCTTTTTCCAGGTTGACAAATCGTATAAATGTGTCTTGATTTTTGTCTAGTCTTGCTTCCATTGTTAACCGCAACGTCAGAATTGCCTCTCTCGTGCCTTTACCTTTCCTAAAGCCAAACTGATCGTCATCTAGCGCATCCTCAATTTTCTTTTCCATTCTTCTGTATATTATTCTTGTCAACAACTTGGATGCATGAGCTATTAAGCTGATTGTGCGATAATTCTCGCACTTTTCAGCTCTTGCAGTGTTCGGAATTATGTGGATAATATTTTTCCGAAAGTCAGATGGTATGTCGCCAGACTCATACATTCTACACGCCAATTTTAAAAGTCGTTTTATTGTCACTTCCCCCAATGATTTTAGAAATTCTGATGGAATGTTATCTATCTGCTCTGCATTATTTGACCTTAAGTCCTGCAAATCTCTCTTAAATTCTCTTCTAAATCGATTCCTGTTTGTTCTTCTATCACATCAGACAAATCTTCCACCGTATAGAGGCCTTCAATGTACTCTTTCCACCTATTCGCTCTCTGCTCTGTATTTAATAGTGGAATTCCCGTTGCACATTTAATGTCACCATCCTTGCTTGAATGTTATTCTTTCTTTTAGGCTGAGTCAGTACTTCCGAGAATCATTTCTTTTTCGATTTCTTCACGTTTTTCGCGCTACCATTTTGTCTTGGCTTCCCTGCACTGCCTGTTTATTTCATTCCTCGGCGACTTGTATTTCCGTGTTGCTGAATTTGCCTGAACACTTTTGTACTTCCTTCTTTCATGGGTCAACTGAAGTAGTTTTTCTACTACCCATGGTTTCTTCGCAGTTACTTTCTTTGTACCTATGCTTTCCTTTCCGACTTCTGTGATTGCCCTTTTTAGAGACGTCCACTCCTCTTCAACTGTACTGCCTACTGAGCTATTCCTTATTGTTGTGTCTATAGCCGTAGAGAACTTGAAGAGTATCTCGTCATCCCTTAGTACTTCCATATCCCACTTCTTTCTGTATTCATTCTTCTTAACTAATCTGTGAAACTTGTGCCTAATTTCCATCACTATTACAGTGTGATCTGAGTCTACATCTGCTACTGGTTACGCCTTACAATCCAGTATCTTATTTCGGAACCTCTGCCTGGTCATGATGTAATCTAACTGAATCTTCCCGTATCGCCCGGACTTTTCCAAGTACACCCAATCTTCTTGCGTTTCGCTATTACTAATTGAATTTTTTTTTTCCTCTCTCGTTCCAAGCCCAGATTCTCCTGTAACCTTTTATGCCACTCTTTCCCCTACAACTGCATTCCAGTTCCTTCATGACGGTTAGATTTTCATCTCCCTTTACGTACTGTATTACCCTTTCAATATACTCACATTTTTTTTTTTTTTACCTCTTCATCTTCTGCTTGCGACGTCGGCAAGTAAACCTGAACTATCGTTTCTGGTGTTGGTTTGCTGTCGATTCTGATAACAACCCTATCACTGAACTGTTCACCGTAACACACCATCTGCCCTACTTCCTATTCTTAATGAATCCTACTCCCGTTATGCCATTTCATGCTGCTGTTTATATTGCCCTATACTCATCTGACAAGAAATTCTTGTCTTCTTGCATTTCACTTCACTGACCCCTACTATATCTAGATTGAGCCTTTGTATTTTCCTTTTCATATTTTCTACACGTTTCAAGCTTGTGACATCCCTACTCGTAGACCCTTATAGTTTCGTTGGCTATTCCATCTTTTTCTCACGGTCACCTCCTCCTTCGTAGTCCCCTCCTGGAGATCCGAATGGGGGATTATTCCGGAATCTTTTGCCAACGGAGAGACCATTATGATACTTTTTCAATTACAGGCCACATGTCCTGTGGTTACATGTTATGTGTCTTTATTGCAGTCGTTTCCATTGCCTTCTGCATTTCCACGCCATTGATCATTGGTGATTCTTACGACTTTAGGAACAGTTTTCCTCCCCAAGGTCAAGAACGTGCCCTGAAACTCTGTCCGCGCCTCCGTCCTCTTAGACAAGACCGTTGGCAGAATGAGGGTGACTTGTTATGCCAGAAGTCTTCGGTGGCAAATGCTGATTATTAACCAAAATTTAAGCACTGCAGTGTTTCATACCGGGGATAGAGGACGGTTTGATAACTAATCAAAGAGGATACCCCCTTTTCCTCTTTTTGATCTCATTTTGTTCGTAACTGCTCGTTGGATTTGTCCGGGGCGGACGCGTCACGATGCTTGTTCAAGTTCATAGTTGATCCATTGACTCAGGTTTTATTACAGAGGGCAGCTAACCCTCTGACCAAACAGGCTGAGCGACTTTGCCGGCGATCTCTAGACCACGGGCGCGTTAGATCAGCGAAACCCGGAGCTGGCTGGGGAGCCCTGCCGAGAGGCCGGGCTGCAGTGGTTGTGTGTGACGGACTAGGATAGCGTGCAGACTGGACTCACCTAGACAGCGGTACGGTTTCACCCACTCGTAGTGGCTGCTCTTGCACTTCTTGTGTCCCACGCGGCACCAGTTGGAGATCCGCTGGTAGTGGCTGGCCTCCACGATGTTCGTGATGTCGCGCTTGGGGTACACCTGCCGGGCAGAACAACAAGAAGGTGTCACCAGTCAGCACTGACCGAAATGCAGGGAAACAAGAGGCTGACATCACATTACATTCGCCCTTCGTGGATCTCAGAGTGAGACATTTCTTGGTCAGGAAATGTGATGCTAACATTATGAAATGCTATTGTAATACAGTATTATCTACACTATTATATAAAAACAAGTCGTTGTTTAAAGTTGATATCAAAAATCTCGGAAAGTGCTTGATCGATTTACTTCATATATACATACGAAATACTGTTACCAAAAATCTTGAAAAATATTTGATCAATTTCCTTCAGATTTTTGCACGATACTATAGTGAACGTTCTAATGGACATAAGCTACGTATTTTTAGCATACACATATATATTTGAGGTATATTGGGCAAGACCTTTCCAAAATTTTATATATATATATATATATATATATATATATATATATATATATATATATAAAGCGTTTGCGGACACGTGTCCACATACATCTTTTCTTTATTTGTGTGTGGGGAATGTTTCCTGAACGTTTGGACATACCTTTTTCTAACACCCTATATATATATATATATATATGTGTGTGTGTGTGTGTGTGTGTGTGTGTGTGTTTGTGTGTGTGTGTGTATATAGGGTGTTACAAAAAGGTACGTCCAAACTTTCAGGAAACATTCCCCACACACAAATAAAGAAAAGATGTATGTGGACACGTGTCCGCAAACGCTTAATTTCCATGTTGGAGCTCATTTTAGTTTCGTCAGTATGTACTGTACTTCCTCGATTCACCGCCAGTTGGCCCAATTCAAGGAAGGTAATGTTGACTTTGGTGCTTGTGTTGACATGCGACTCATTTCTCTACAGTACTATCATCAAGCACATCAGTACGTAGCGTCAACAGGTTAGTGTTCATCACGAACGTGGTTTTGCAGTCAGTGCAATGTTTACAAACGCGGAGTTGGCAGATGCCCATTTGATGTATGGATTAGCACGGGGCAATAGCAGTGGCGCGGTACGTTTGTATCGAGACAGATTTCCAGAACGAAGGTGTCCCGACAGGAAGACGTTCGAAGCAATTGATCGGCGTCTTAGGGAGCACGGAACATTCCATCCTATGACTCGCGACTGGGGAAGACCTAGAACGACGAGGACACCTGCAATGGTCGAGGCAATTCTTCGTGCAATTGACGATAACCCTAATGTCAGCGTCAGAGAAGTTGCTGCTGTACAAGGTAACGTTGACCACGTCACTGTATGGAGAGTGCTACGGGAGAACCAGTTGTTTCCGTACCATGTACAGCGTGTGCAGGCACTATCAGCAGCTGATTGGCCTCCACGGCTACACTTCCGCGAATGGTTCATCCAACAATGTGTCAATACTCATTTCAGTGGAAATGTTCTCTTTACGGATGAGGCTTCATTCCAACGTGATCAAATTGTAAATTTTCACAATCAACATGTGTGGGCTGACGAGAATCCGCACGCAATTGTGCAATCACGTTATCTACACAGATTTTCTGTGACCGTTTGGGCAGGCATTGTTGGTGATGTCTTGATTGGGCCCCATGTTCTTCCACCTACGCTCAATGGAGCACGTTATCATGATTTCATACGGGACACTCTACTTGTGCTCCTAGAACATGTGCCTTTACAAGTACGACACAACATGTGGTTCATGCACGATGGAGCTCCTGCACATTTCAGTCGAAGTGTTCGTACGCTTCTCAACAACAGATTCGGTGACCGATGGATTGGTAGAGGCGGACCAATGGCGTGGCCTCCACGCTCTCCTGACCTCAACCCTCTTGACTTTCATTTATGGGGGCATTTGAAAGCTCTTGTCTACGCAACCCCGGTACCAAATTTAAAGACTCTTCGTGCTCGTATTGTGGACAGCTGTGATACAATACACCATTCTCCAGGGCTGCATCAGCGCATCAGGGGTTGCATGCGACGGAGGGTGCAAGCATGTATCCTCGCTAACGGAGGACATTTTGAACATTTCCTGTAACAAAGTTGTTTGAAGTCACGCTGGTACGTCCTGTGGCTGTGTGTTTCCATTCCATGATTAATGTGATTTGAAAAGAAGTAATAAAATGAGCTCTAACATGGAAAGTAAGCGTTTCCGGACACATGTCCACATAACATATTTTCTTTCTTTGTGTGAGGTATGTTTCCTGAAAGTATATGTATATATATAGATAGATTTAAAAAAATAATGTACACAACTATGTGCTGTTTTGTTTTCTTCCTCAAAGACGGCTTTCACAGAAAAGAGGAAAGTTGTGTTTATGGTTTATTGGATTCTTATTAGAATACTGCTATGGACTCCGAATTTGCAATACCAGTAAACAAGACACATTTTTTTACAATTGTTCGATATGCGAACCATGAGTGACCAGGCAGATGTCAATATGGTAATCGAATTCTTGCCATACCCGTCTCAGCATGGCATCGTCGACTGTGGCAGTCGCTTCCCGTATTCTCTCCCGGAGCTCTTTAATGTGTCCCCACAGAAAACGGCACGCGGAGTGAGATCTGGTGATCGGGGAGGCCATTTCATGAAACGGCTGCACCCTTCTGTAGCACTCACACTGGGACGTCCGCTTCTCTTTGCCGGCACAAGCAACCCGTCGTAACAAATTCGTTGTGCCATTGGTAAATGGCCTTCCTTGTTGGTGGCTTCTTGCCGTACTTCGTTCTAAACATCCGTTGAACAGCTGTAGCACACTTGTTATTGTCGAACTCTAACACACAGAAAGCTCGCTCCTCACCTGAACTCGCGATGTTTGTGAATAAGTCTGATTATCGGCAAATGACAAAACTATGTTCTGGCGGTAAATATGAAAAAAAAAACCTCCAGGGTTTCTCTTGAAAGTGAGGTACATTCCTGGCCATTAAAATTGCTACGCCACGAAGATGACGTACTACAGAGGCAAAATTTAACCGACAGGAAGAAGATGCTGTGATATGTAAATGATCAGCTTTTCAGAGTATTCACTCAAGGATGTTGCCGGTGGCGACACCTACAACGTGCTAACATGAAGAAAGTTTCCAACCGATTTCTCATGCAAAACAGCAGTTGACCGGCGTTGCCTGGTGAAACGTCGTTGTGATGCCTCGTGTAAGGAGGAGAAATGCGAGCCATCATGTTTCGGACTTTGATAAAGGTCGGATTGTAGCCTGTCGCGATTGCTGTTTATCGAATGGTGACATTGCTGCTCGCGTTGGTCGAGATCCCATTACTGTTAGCAGAATATGGAATCGTATCACTAGCAGTCGAGATGACAGGCATCTTATCCGCATGGCTGTAACGGATCGTGCAGCCACGTCTCGATCCCTGAGTCAACAGATGGGGACGTTTGCAAGACAAAAATCATCTGCACGAACAATTCGACGACCTTTGCAGCAACATGGACTGTCAGCTCGGAGACCGTGGCTGCGGTTACCCTCGACTCTGCATCACAGACAGGAGTGCCTGCGACGGTGTACTCAACGACGAACCTGGGTGCACGAATGGCAAAACGTCATTTTTTCGTATGAATCGAGGTTCTGTTTACAGCATCATTATGGTCGCATCCGTGTTCGGCGACATCGTGGTGAATGCACATTGGAACCGTGTATTCGTCATCGCCATACTGGGGTATCACCCGGCGTGATGGTATGTGGTGCCATTGTTACACGTCTCGGTCACCTCTTGTTCGCACTGACGGCACTTTGAACAGTGGACGCTACATTTCATATGTGTTACCACCTGTGGATCTATCCTTCATTCGATCCCTGCGAAACCCTACATTTCAGCAGGATAATGCACGACCACATGTTGCAGGTCCTGTATGGGCCTTTCTGGATACAGAAAATGTTCGACTGCTGTGCTGGCCAGCACATTCTCCATATCTCTCACCAACTGAAAACGTCTGGTCAATGGTGACCGAGCAACTGGCTCGTCACAATACGCCAGTCACTACTCTTGATGAACTGTGGTATCGTGCTGAAGCTGCATGGGCAGCTGTACCTGTACACGCCATTCAAGCTCTGTTTGACTCAATGCCCAGGCGTATCAAGGCCGTTATCACGGCCAGAGGTGGTTGTTCTGGGTACTGATTTCTCAGGATCTATGCACCCAAACTGCGTGAAAATGTAATCACATGTCACTTCTAGTATAATATATTTGTCCAATGAATACCCGTTTATCACCTGCATTTCTTCTTGGCGTAGTAATTGTAATGGCCAGTAGTGTGTGTATGGTATTTGGACAATGTTTGGTTTTTGTGCAATCAATAATTGAAAGTGTTGCCAGAATTAATGTACACCCTGTATTTACGCCTTGTACTGGTGTTAACGTACAAAGGTGACGAAATTAGGTTATCCTACCTTGTAGTTTAAATGTACATTCTGCAACGTGGAAAAGCGGCTCGTTTAGGAGACCAGTGAGTAAAATGACGAGAAAATGCTTGTCCGCAATCGAACAGACGGGCGCGGAGCTATGGCCCTAGAGCAGGGCCGCGCCAGAAATTCTGCACGCGTGCGGTGCTCCTGCACACGTGCAACTTCCGGGTCACAGCGTGCCCGCCGCAGCCGTCAGCGTTCGTGTAGTGCATGTTTCTACCCACAGATGTCGCTTTATCCACTTGCCGGGATACTCTGTACCGGCGCATTCTAGTGCTCTTTCCACAGCTTGCAAGCCAACCGTGGGAAGGTATTTCGCGTGTTAAACATTTAAAATACTGTCACAGTGTACTCAATGAGACGTCTACTTTTATGTCAACAGTTTAACCCAGTAAGACAAGTAATACAGTTAACAACCGTGGGTTTTTATTAAGGCAGTTTGACTGACGGCACGTAAATACGCGTAATGTTTCTGATCTAGTATTTAAGAAAGAGAGCACTTAGCGACTTCCAACGAACCTTATTCATGATTTCAAATAACATTAAACTAATGCAAGGTTTCCTATAACTAATTCTCGGTGCCCTCAGTTACACCCACACAATTTCTGTCTCACTGACCTCTGAACAGAATGATAACCGCAGACCTCTCGATGATCACCTGTTATTTCAATACCATTATTGCCACATCTTTCATCAGTTACGTGTGAAATCTGCATAAAAACCGACAATTAGATGAATGTTACGTTTCATCGACTTCAGCTGAGCAGCATTAAAAAAAACCCTAAATGTAAGTATGCATTGGAACAATCGGTTTAATGACCAACTTTCCTGATAATAATGTAACATGGAGCACAATGAGGCACTAATGCACAGTTAGTAAACAATAATTTTTAATTATGAAAAGAATAAATCCAAACACGTTTATCACTGGTCATGAGAAATGGTAATCGAATTGAGGTGTCTCATCCATTTTCTTAAGGACATTTAATTTTGCTTGCCGTTCTTCACTGTTGAGTACACTACACTCGTCTTTGTGATATGTATTGTAGTGTCTTTCAATTCAAAACTTACGCTGGCCCCGTATTATTCGGCGGCACAGCAAACACTGTGAGATTTCACCAACGGCTACAAGAAAGAATTGCAGTTCCCAGTCATTTTTAAACGACTGATAACATAGATCTCCCGTCCTTTGCTTTTTCACAGCACCTGCCATTTCTCAGTACTTCTCTGTCAAGGTTACGGTTACCAGGGGTAAACGAGACTGCGTATGTTGCGCTCTTGCTTGTACCACATAAACAGGGAAGAGCCGCCGCCGTTCATTTAGGACACATGTTATAGCGTCCCCAGTGCCATATTACGAAAAGACTTAAAAACAATATTTATAAATAAGAGATATTCATAAATTGAATAATAGATTTTTTTCATGTAGCCGTAAAACAATAATTTCTCTGTCGAGAAATGCAAAGAAATGCAATGCAAAGAAATATAACAAAGTGATCTAAAGAGACGACAAGATACACTCCTTTGTTAATTTTTTAGTCGTCTTCACTTCCTCTTTTGTCTTGAGTGTGTATAGACGGACATCTTTCCAGTGCTGACAAATGTAAGCATATTTGTACGAGTTAAGCAGATAATATATTAATTGAATATTATCGTGCACTTTTAATTTGTAAGAGGTGATCCCGATTTAATGTCCGCCATCCTTGAATTAACCTGCATTCAAGTAATTTACAGCTCAACAATCGCAGCGGCCGATGCAGCCAACGACGCCATTACGTGGCGATATTAACTTATGAAAAATTAGCGGAAGCGGAAAACTCGCCCGCTATTAACATAATATTAATTTTTCTCGACAGCCGCCCGACGTTGCAGAAAATACTTAGCTTTAAGATTCTTATTTTCAGTACCATAGCCGAGATCCAGAGCCAGGACTCCGACTACAATACAATGGTTAACGGAGGTAAGAAAAAATACTCTCGCGCGTGTGTGGGCCGCACTTGTAATTAATAACTAAAGATCTTTTGCTTTAAAGTGAATTGACTAGCCGAGGAAATTAATATGGAAAGTTTATTACATTGTTCAGCTTGTATGCTCATGTTTTAAGATGCAGCAAGTCTAACATTCATTAACGTAACAAATAATTTGAGATTAATATTGTTGAAAAGGAGAACTTCAGGAAAGCATTTAACCGTAAAATCAAAATTAAATGGAATATCATTTTTATTAAGGCCCACCACGTAATTCGGCAACAATCAAAAAATAATAATAATAACAATAATAATACGAGGGCAGTTCAATAAGTAATGCAACACATTTCTTTTCTGAAACAGGGGTTGTTTTATTCAGCATTGAAATACACCAGGTTATTCCCCAATCTTTTAGCTACAAAACACTATTTTTCAGCGTAATCTCCATTCAATGCTACGGCCTTACGCCACCTTGAAATGAGGGCCTGTATGCCTGCACGGTACCAGCTGTGCATGGCCGGCCCGCACGCGGGAGATCAGACAGTCTTGCTTGACCTTGCGGCGATGATGACACACGCTTTGCCCACCGACTCACCGTGCTTTTGTCCACTGCCAGATCACCGTAGACATTCTGCAAGCGCCTATGAATATCTGAGATGCCCTGGTTTTCCGCCAAAAGAAACTCGATCACTGACCGTTGTTTGCAACGCACATCCGTTACAGACGCCATTTTAACAGCTCCGTACAGCGCTGCCACCTGTCGGAAGTCAATGAAACTATACGAGACGAAGCGGGAACGTTTGAAAATATTCCACAAGAAATTTCCGGTTTTTTCAACCAAAATTGGCCGAGAAAAAAAATGTGTTGCATTACTTATTGAACTGCCCTCGTATATTAAATTACGACGGCCGACGGACGCGAGAATGTCTACTAACAGATGTCGCTGTCGCTCGCTGTCGCACATGTGCAGCACTTCTGCACGTCTGCACACTGTGCAGCGTTTGGCCGGCCCTGCCCTAGAGCGAGGCTAGCACATCGCTGGCAGGCAATCGGTGTAGCAGCTCGCCACGCCTCCTCCCCCCCCCCCCCCCCCGCCCTATGGTGACGAAATGACAGGCCGCCCCGTGCCGCGATAATCCGACTGCCGCGCGGGGTTGGGCTGGGATTTCGTGCCGGCCGAGTGGGCGCGGATCTCATCAGCTGCTGTCGCTGATGGCCGGCGCTGACAGCGTGGGCGGCAGGGGGGGGGGGGGGACAGCGGTGCTGCAGGCAATCTGGCCAGGCGCCGCTGCTGGTTGGCCGACACGTGGGGGGAACCCCCGGCTGCGACCTGTACACGGCTGCAGCCCCCACTGCCCACTAGCGAGTCTAATACACACTCCACGTGCGAGGTTGGAGCGGCGTTCAATAAAGAACGAAACGCATTTTTCTCGGACAATTTCAGTTGAAAAAGTGCACAATTTGTTGTGAGAGATCGCCGAATATTCTCGCTTCATCTCCTATTGTGGTGTCACCGCCAGACACCACACTTGCTAGGTGGTAGCATTAAATCGGCCGCGGTCCATTAGTACATGTCGGACCCGCGTGTCGCCACTGTCAGTGATCGCAGACCGAGCGCCACCACACGGCAGGTCTTGAGAGACGTATTAGCACTTGCCCCAGTTGTACGGACGACTTTGCTAGCGACTACACTGACGAAGTCCTTCTCTCATTTGCCGACAGACAGTTAGAATAGCCTTCAGCTAAGTCCATGGCTACGACCTAGCAAGCCTGCGTGAATTAAACGCGTGCCTTTCGGTTACCCGTCACTGTGGACTGGCTGTCTTGTCAGTCCACTACACCTATAATTTCATGAAGTTCCCATGGTTGGCGGAGCCATATGTAGCCTTCAAAATGGCGTATATAACGGAGGCATGTTCCAAGCAGAGTACTGACAAGGGAACCTCCCCATCGCACCCCCCTCAGATTTAGTTACAAGTTGGCACAGTGGATAGGCCTTGAAAACCGGATCAATCGAGAAAACAGGAAGAAGTTGTGTGGAACTATGAAAAAACAAGCAAAATATACAAACTGAGTAGTCCATGGGCAACATAGGCAACATCAAGGATAATGTGGGCACAGGAGCGTCATGGTCCCGTGGGTAGCGTGAGCAGCTGCGGAACAAGAGGTCCTTGGTTCAAGTCTTCCCTCCATTAAAAAGATTAAATTTTTATTTTCAGACAATTATCAGAGTTCAGGCACTCGCACATAATCAGCTTCGCTCTCCAAAATTCCAGCACATGTTCAGATTTGCTTGGACATTGACGGTCTACACACGGAAAAATTTGAAAACGTTAGGAACATATGTTTCGACAGAGCACAGAGAAAACTGTGCGACTGTGAAACTGTTGCATTCATTTGTTGCAGTTTATGTGACACACTCTTATGATTTCATCACTTTTTTGGGAGTGATTATCACATCCACAAGAAAACCTAAATCAGGCAAGGTAGAAGAATCTTTTTACCCATTCGCCAAGTGTGCAGGTTAGGTGGGTCGACAACATATTCCTGTCATGTGACGCACGTGCCGTCACCAGTGTCGTATAGAATATATCAGACGTGTTTTCCTGTGGAGGAATCGGTTGACCTATGACCTTGCGATCAAATGTTTTCAGTTCCCATTGGAGAGGCACGTCCTTTCGTTTACTAATCGCACGATTTTGTGGTGCGGTCGCAAAACACAGACACTAAACTTATTACAGTCAACAGAGACGTCAATGAACGAACGGATACATCATAACTTGCAAAAATAAAGTAAGTAAACTCTTCGCTCGAGGGTAGACTTGAACCAAGGACCTCTCGCTCCGCAGCTGCTCACGCTAACCATGGGACCACGGCGCTGCTGTACCCGTATCATCCTTGATGTTGCCTATGTTGCCCATGGACTACTCAGTTTGTATATTTTGCTTATTTTTTCGTAGTTCCACACAACTTCTTCCTGTTTTCTCGACTGACCTGTGTTCAGTTTTTCAAGGCCTATCCACTGTGCCAAATTATAACTAAATCTGAGGGGGGTGCGATGGGGAGATTCCCTTGTAAGTGATATAGCGCGCCGCTATCCTGTAATCTTACAATGAAATGACAACCCTTAGCTGCTTACAGGCGTTGACATACGTCAACGGGGACAGATGAAAATGTGTGCCCCGACCGGGACTCGAACCCGGGATCTCCTGCTTACATGGCAAACGCTCTATCCACCTGAGCCACCGATGACACAGAGGGTAGTGCGACTGCAAGGACTAATCTCTGGCATGCCTCCCGCGAAAACCACATTCTCAACGTATTGTCCCGCACTACATTCGTAGTGGCCCCGCCCATTATACTCATTACTCGCGGCGCCTTGCCGATTCGCGTAAGAAAAAAAATGGTTCAAATGGCTCTGAGCACTATGGGACTTAACTTCTGAGGCCATCAGTCCCCTAGAACGTAGAACTACTTAAACCTAACTAACCTAAGGACATCACACACATCCATGCCCGCGGCAGGATTCGAACCCGCGACCGTAGCGGTCGCGCGGTTCGAGACTGTAGCGCCTAGAACCGCTCGGTCACTACGGCCGGCTTCGCGTAGGAGTTCGGGCACTTGTCGTGCATCCGCACAGAAGAAGAAGATGGTCAAGTGCGTCATTGTAATATCATTCTAACGAGCTGCTCGGTCACTGACGGTATGTCCGAAAGAACAGATACCATCTTAGTATACACTCCTGGAAATGCAAAAAAAGAACACATTGACACCGGTGTGTCAGACCCACCATACTTGCTCCGGACACTGTGAGAGGGCTGTACAAGCAATGATCACACGCACGGCACAGCGGACACACCAGGAACCGCGGTGTTGGCCGTCGAATGGCGCTAGCTGCGCAGCATTTGTGCACCGCCGCCGTCAGTGTCAGCCAGTTTGCCGTGGCATACGGAGCTCCATCGCAGTCTTTAACACTGGTAGCATGCCGCGACAGCGTGGACGTGAACCGTATGTGCAGTTGACAGACTTTGAGCGAGGGCGTATAGTGGGCATGCGGGAGGCCGGGTGGACGTACCGCCGAATTGCTCAACACGTGGGGCGTGAGGTCTCCACAGTACATCGATGTTGTCGCCAGTGGTCGGCGGGAGGTGCACGTGCCCGTCGACCTGGGACCGGACCGCAGCGACGCACGGATGCACGCCAAGACCGTAGGATCCTACGCAGTGGCGTAGGGGACCGCACCGCCACTTCCCAGCAAATTAGGGACACTGTTGCTCCTGGGGTATCGGCGAGGACCATTCGCAACCGTCTCCATGAAGCTGGGCTACGGTCCCGCACACCGTTAGGCCGTCTTCCGCTCACGCCCCAACATCGTGCAGCCCGCCTCCAGTGGTGTCGCGACAGGCGTGAATGGAGGGACGAATGGAGACGTGTCGTCTTCAGCGATGAGAGTCGCTTCTGCCTTGGTGCCAATGATGGTCGTATGCGTGTTTGGCGCCGTGCAGGTGAGCGCCACAATCAGGACTGCATACGACCGTGGCACACAGGGCCAACACCCGGCATCATGGTGTGGGGAGCGATCTCCTACACTGGCCGTACACCACTGGTGATCGTCGAGGGGACACTGAATAGTGCACGGTACATCCAAACCGTCATCGAACCCATCGTTCTACCATTCCTAGACCGGCAAGGGAACTTGCTGTTCCAACAGGACAATGCACGTCCGCATGTATCCCGTGCCACCCAACGTGCTCTAGAAGGTGTAAGTCAACTACCCTGGCCAGCAAGATCTCCGGATCTGTCCCCCATTGAGCATGTTTGGGACTGGATGAAGCGTCGTCTCACGCGGTCTGCACGTCCAGCACGAAGGCTGGTCCAACTGAGGCGCCAGGTGGAAATGGCATGGCAAGCCGTTCCACAGGACTACATCCAGCGTCTCTACGATCGTCTCCATGGGAGAATAGCAGCCTGCATTGCTGCGAAAGGTGGATATACACTGTACTAGTGCCGACATTGTGCATGCTCTGTTGCCTGTGTCTATGTGCCTGTGGTTCTGTCAGTGTGATCATGTGATGTATCTGACCCCAGGAATGTGTCAATAAAGTTTCCCCTTCCTGGGACAATGAATTCACGGTGTTCTTATTTCAATTTCCAGGAGTGTATTTTATAAAGTAATTCCTTTTCATAAATTTTGGCTTGAAATATACTGTATATAAAATTACATTAAAGTTTTGTGAAAACAACTGAGATAATATCGACCTGCCCAAAATTCGAAAAATAATGCTGGTATCGACAACTACTGTTGAGCAAAAGTAATGCTAGAGGAGGATGTCCCGTTACAACATTCATCCGTAATGGTGAAGACGCGGGACGCCCTGCGACGTCAACCATCGGGCTGACTGACGTTTTAAACTGCAAATTGTCGACACATGAGAAAAATAGGCCACAGGTCAGAAGGTCATGTGGCGTGTAAGGTGGGTCAGTGACGTCATATCGGAAACAAATTCCACCACAATTTTGTCCAGCGCCGCAGTGGACGTGTCGCACGATGCGAAGACCGCCATACCGTCTCGTACTCGCATTTCACTCTTTTGTTTGACGCGTCTGCCCTGAAGGTCAAAATCGTGACTCATAGAGTTGAAATCAAGCGGTCTTCATATGGGTCACCGGGGAAAACATTTCACACTCACTGCCGCCCAAAATCGACGCGACGAGGCCTCAGGAGGCCTTTAGTCATCGGTTTTCTGATTGGTTCGACGCGGGGCACCACGAATCCCTGTCCTGTGCCAGGCTTTACACCTAAGGGTAGCAATTGCCGCCAACGTCCTCAATTATTTGCTGGACGTATTCCAGTCTCTCTATTCCTACAAACTATACTGGCCATTAAAATTGCTACACCAAGAAGAAATGCAGATGATAAACGGGTATTCATTGGACAAATATATTATACTAGAATTGACATGTGATTACATTTTCACGCAATTTAGGTGCATAGATCCTGAGAAATCAGTACCCAGAACAACCACCTCTGGCCGTAATAATGGCCTTGATACGCCTGGGCATTGAGTCAAACAGAGCTTGGATGGCGTGTACAGCTGCCCATGCAGCTTCAACACGATACCACAGTTCGTCAAGAATAGTGACTGGCGTATTGTGACGAGCCAGTTGTTCGGCCACCATTGACTAGACGTTTTCAGTCGGTGCGAGATCTGGAGAATGTGCTGGCCAGGGCAGCAGTCGAACATTTTCTGTATCCAGAAAGGCCTGTACAGGACCTGCAACATGCGGTCGTGCATTATCCTGCTGAAATGTAGGGTTTCGCAGGAATCGAATGAAAGGAAGAGCCGCGGGTCGTAACACTTCTGAAATGTAACGTCCACTGTTCAAAGTGCCGTCAGTGTGAACAAGATGTGACCGATACGTGTAACGAATTGCACCACATACCACCACGCCGGGTGATACGCCAGTATGGCGATGACGAATACACGCTTCCAATGTGCGTTCACCGCGATGTCGCCAAACACGGATGCGATCATCATGATGCTGTACACAGAACCTGGATCATCCGAAAAAATGACGTTTTGCCATTCGTCCACCCATGTTCGTCGTCGAGTACACCATCGCAGGCGCTTCTGCCTGTGATGCAGCGTCAAGAGTAACCGCAGCCATGGTCTCCGAGCTGATAGTCCATGCTGCTGCAAACGCCGTCAAACTGTTGGTGCAGATGGTTGTTGTCTTGCAAACGTCCGCATCTGTTGACTCTAGGATCGTGGCTGTACAATCCGTTACAGCCATGCGGATAAGATGCTTGTCATCTCGACTGCTAGTGATACGAGGCCGTTGGGATCCAGCACGGCGTTCCGTATTACCCTCCTTAACCCACCGATTCCATATTCTGCTTACAGTAATTGGATCTCGACCAACACGAGCAGCAATGTCGCGATACGATAAACCGCAATCGCGATAGGCTACAATTCGACCTTTATGAAAGTCGGAAACGTGATGGTATGCATTTCTCCTCCTTACACCTGACATCACAACAACGTTACACCAGGCAACGCCGGTCAACTGCTGTTTGTGTATGAGAAATCGGTTGGAAACTTTCCTCATGTCAGCCCGTTGTAAGTGTCGCCACCGGCGCCAACCTTGTGTGAATGCTCTGAAAAGCTGATCATTTGCATATCACAGCATCTTCTTCCTGTCGCTTAAATTTCGCGTCTGTAGCACGTCATCATCTATGGTGTAGCAATTTTAATGAACAGTAGTGTAGATTTTACCCTCCACATCTCCCTCCAGTATCGTGAAAGGCATTCCTTGATGTTATACAGAAGTCCTACCATCCTGTCCCTTCTTTTTGTCAGTGTTTTCCACATATTCCTTTCCTCGCCGATTCTGCAGAGAACCTCCTCATTCCTTATCTGATTTAGAGCATTCTTCTGCAGCACCACATCTCGAAAGCTTGGAATCTCTTATGTTTCGATTATCTCACAGTCCATGTTTAACCATCATACAGTACTCCAAACGTACGTTCTCAGCAATTTCCTCCTCAGATTAAGATCTATGTTTGATACTAGTGGACTTCTCTCGGTCAGGATTCCCCTTTTCTCCAGTGCTAGTCTGTTTCTCAAGTCCTCCTTGCGTCATCCGTCACGGTAATTTTGCTTCCGAGGTAGCACAGCTCCTTAACTTCGTCTGCTTCCTGAGCCCCAATTCTGATGTTATTAAGTTCCTCGCTGTTCTCATTTCTGCTACTTCTCATTAGTTTCGTCTTCCTTCGATTTACCCTCAATCCGTAATATGTTTTCATTAGACTGTTCATTTCATTCAGCACATCCTGCAATTTTTATTCACCTTCACTGACAATAGCAGTTTCATCAGCGTATCTCAGATATCTTTTCTATGAATTTCAATCCCATTCTTGAACCTTTCTTGTATTTCCGTCACTGCTTCTTCGACTTACAGACCGAACAGCAGGGGCGAATGACTACGTCCCATTCTTTTATCCCTTTTAATCTGAACCGTTACCTAGGGCTTACATTTTCACACGTTTCGCGCTGGAAAACGACAGTTTGCAGTGCGATTTACAACAGGAAGAAGGTCTTCACAACCTTTGACGCTGCTGACACGGCCGGAGGATTCAACCTTTCTCTACGGACATTTCGAGCTGCGACCACATTGAGTGTGACCTCACTTCTTAGGAGTATAGCGTGGCAGCTATTTTTTTTTTTTTTTTCTGACACGCCGCGCGGTCCAGGGCGCGGCTCCTCCCGTCCGAGGTATTGACCTTAGATTAAGTTAGTTAAGATTAAGTATTGTGTAAGCCTCGGGACCGATGATCTAAGCAGTTTGGTCGCATAGGAACTTAACACAAATTTCCAAATTTTTTTCTCTGACATACGTGGTGGAACCATTAGGATCCTTTCAAATCCATTCGACGAAATTTGAACTTGATCCGAAGGGGAGAAGTATTCTTACGCATTTTTCCTCGTTCCCTTAACGCGCACTCGTGTGCGGGGTGGGTGGGGGGGGGGGGGAGGGTTTCGTGCGACATACCCCCCCCCCACCCCCACCCCCTCTGTTTGCTGGCCACACACCGCAGGCCATAGGAGGGATTAAAGAGTATAAACGCCCTTTTCGGCTTCGGATCATATTCTATTTTCGTCAAATGTTTTTGAGTGGTATGTACAAGGAAAACTTGCGGTCACACTATACCCCAAACTGGTGAGATCACATTCAGTAGGTTAGACACTGGACTCACATTCGGGAGGACGACGGTTCAATCCCGCGTCCTGCCATCCTGATTTAGGTTTTTCGTGATTTCCCTAAATCGCTCCAGGCAAATGCCGAGATGGTTCCTTTCAAAGGGCACGGCCGACTTCCTTCCCCGTCCTTCCCTAAACCGATGAGACCGATGACCTCGCTGTCTGGTCTCTTTCACAACCTGCTTGTTTCGGGTAACAGTATATTATTTGGAGGAGCTTTCGTCCCCCTCTTTCCAATATCCTGAGCGTAATGTTTTACTTACGTGTGCGTGTTTCATATTCGTTGTCATAGAGCATCGATTATTATGATAGGTATCCTTTTTCTTTTTGTATCAGATGTCGACTGTGTGTTTCCTATTTTGTAGATGTGGGCTTGATGATTGATATGATATCATAATACAGGTCATGCTCCTGTAAATAAATGTTCTGATAAAGGAGAATGCGGTTTATTTCTGAAAAAAAAGGATTGCTTCTACAGCGGGTGCCTTCAACAAAACAGACTATTGGTTGTTGTATTGCATGGGCTACGCGTACTGGTGACCATGGCTTGTGACAGATCGACATGAATAAAAGAGAGAATAGACAGAGCAAGGGGCAGGAGGATATGGACAGAGAGAGGGAATAAGGTCGAGATGCATGAGGTAGGTGAAAGACGCAGCGATGTAGTAAGTAGGTGCAAAAGGGTGGCGGATATAAAGACAGGGAAATATGTTCAGAGGGAGGAGGGAGGAAGATGTGGTCAGAGAGAGAGGATGCAAAAAGTGGACAAAGGAGGGGGGACGAGAAGATGAAGAGAGAGAGTGAATGGAGAAGAGCAGATAGACAGATAGAAGTGGGTGAACGAGATGGACGGACCGAGGGAGGAAGAGGTGGACACAGAAAAGGGAGGTTCAAATGGTTCAAATGGCTCTAAGCACTATGGGACTTAACATCTGAGGTCATCAGTCCCCTAGACTTAGAACTACTTAAACCTAACTAACCTAAGGACATCACACACATCCATGCCCGAGGCAGGATTCGAACCTGCGACCGCAGCAGCGGCGCGGTTCCGGACTGAAGCGCCTAGAACCGCTCGGCCACAGCGGCCGGCGAATAGGCGGTATGTTCAATATATGTAGAACAGATACACTGCGGAAGTTGCAGTCCGGAACCGCGGGACTGCTACGGTCGCAGGTTCGAATCCTGCCTCGGGCTTGGGTGTGTGTGATGTCCTTAGGTTAGTTAGGTTTAAGTAGTTCTAAGTTCTAGGGGACTTATGACCTAAGATGTTGAGTCCCATAGTGCTCAGAGCCATTTGAACCATTTTTGGGAAGTTGCAGCGAGAAGGCTAGTAAAGAGAATGGGTGGACCCAAAATTGAACCCTGTGGGACTCATTTTGAAATTTCTGCCCCGTCACTAAAATTTTCTATCTTTCCAACGTTATTTTGAGTAATCAACAGAAAATTTTGTTGACTACGGTTCAGACCAGTTGTTTTTCAGCCATCGATTCTATAAAACTTGACTTTTTCTAATACTGTAACATCACCGGCCACAATCAGACGATTTGAAAAGATCACAGAAAATACGACCTGGTGATTTCATTATTTAAAACGTGCAGTGTTTGTGGTTGAATGTGTCAACAGTATCCCAGTTGAGTAATCCCTCTTACCAGTGTCCCGTGTCCCCGAACCGCCATATCATCGCCTGCAGCAGCAGTAGCATCAGCAGTAATGTCGTAAATCTCGTTAATAACGAGATGTGGCTGCGGCTATGTTTTCTAGAAGCCGTGTCAAATGAAAAGCTGGCCGCGTATTCATTACGGAGGGATGCGAAACCCGCTGTCAGCGCATCAAACACTCGCCGTCACTACCTGTGGCTTTGTTAGCCGTCGCCCGGGCCGCCTTGTTAGCGGCGAGTCTGCACCCAATTAGCAGAGAGGGTGGCAGGGAGGGAGGCAGGCAGGGAGGGAGGAGAGGCTGCAGGCTCCTGAGGATGCGGTGCGACCTACATCCTGTGTGGCGCAGGTCTGCGGCGAATGCAAAGGCCGCAGTAACGAGCGGTTCCTGGAACCACCCCGACTCGAGCCTCACACATTATACTAGGGCACGACACGATACCGGCCATGTTTATACAGCCGTGTCATAATTGCATACTGCCTGACATAGCATAGTGAAGCACCGAAAAGACATGTTCGCATGTCAATATAAATTCGCATACGTACGCTCCATCGGAGGGTACGTAAATCGTCAGAGTTGCAATTCTTTGTGACAAACGCGAGGTGTGTCCAAAAAATATAGGAACTTTTTCCACAAAGTTATTCTACTCTTAGCTATTACTTATTGTGCATTTTGACCTCCGAAATACGCCTCTCCGCAATTGATGCGCCGTTTCCACTTTCCGCAAGCACTCTTGGTACGCCTCTTGCTTTATCGCGCGAAGTGCCGTCTGCGAATTTTCTTTTATCTTTTCTACCGCTGCCAATCACCGTCCTTTCAACAGGATTTCCAATTTTGGAAATAAAAAAGAAAACGTCCGCAGGGACCAGGTCTGGAGAGTAAGGAAGATGAACCAGAACAGTGATTTCGTTTCCTGTGCAATAGTCACACACCTACAGGGGTGAACGTGGAGGTGCCATGAATTGTCTCGCCACATTTCAGGCCGTTTCCTTCTCACATTTCCTCGCGGGCGTCCCCATAGTATCACCGATTAACAGGTTGTCCCTGTGCCACGGCCGGCTGGTGTGGCCGTGCGGTTCTAGGCGCTTCAGTCTGGAACTGCGTGACCGCTACGGTCGCAGGTTCGAATCCTGCCTTGGGCATGGATGTGTGTGATGTTCTTAGGTTAGTTAGGTTTAATTAGTTCTAAGATCTAGGGGACTGATGACCACAGATGTTAAGTCCCATAGTGCTCAGAGCCATTTGAACCATTTTTGAACCTGTGCCACGAATTCATGATAGAATACTCCTTCAAAGTCGAAGAAAATTTCGTGTATTCGGAAGGGGAAGCCGACAAGCTTTTACCACCTTTCGACCGGTCGGCGATGACATAATCCAAGCCCACGCCCTGCAACCTTTCTCAAACATTTCTCCAGAAACTATCTGGTAAAAAAGATTCATTTATGCTTTGCATTTAGCTTTTTATATGTCAGGTTCATTACGATGCGTCCATCATTTCGATAATGCTCATAGGTACTGTGATCCATACGAGGTGCATTCAAGTTCTAAGGCCTCCGATCTTTTTTCTCCGGACTGGAAAGAGATAGAAACATGCGCATTGTTTTAAAATGAGGCCGCCGCATTCATTGTCAATACGTCCCAGAGATGGCAGCACCGTACGGCAGATGGAATTTTACCGCCAGCGGCGAGAATGAGAACTGTTTTAAATACTTAAAATGGCGACGTTTTCCTTACTTGAACAGCGTGCAATCATTCGTTTTCTGAATTTGCGTGGTGTGAAACCAATTGAAATTCGTCGACAGTTGAAGGAGACATGTGGTGATGGAGTTATGGATGTGTCGAAAGTGCGTTCGTGGGTGCGACAGTTTAATGAAGACAGAACATCGTGTGACAACAAACCGAAACAACCTCGGGCTCGCACAAGCCGGTCTGACGACACGATCGAGAAAGTGGAGAGAATTGTTTTGGGGGATCGCCGAATCACTGTCGAACAGATCGCCTCCAGAGTTGGCATTTCTGTGGGTTCTGTGCACACAATCCTGCATGACGACCTGAAAATGCGCCAAGTGTCATCCAGGTGGGTGCCACGAATGCTGACGGACGACCACACGGCTGCCCGTGTGGCATGTTGCCGAGCAATGTTGACGTGCAACGACAGCACGAATGGGACTTTCTTTTCGACGGTTGTGACAATGGATGAGACGTGGATGCCATTTTTCAACCCAAAAACAAAGCGCCAGTCAGTTCAATGGAAGCACACAGATTCCCCGCCACCAAAAAAATTTCGGGTAACCGCCAGTGCTGAAAAAATGATGGTGTCCACGTTCTGGGACAGCGAGGGCGTAATCCTTACCCATTGCGTTCCAAAGGGCACTACGGTAACAGGTGCATCCTACGAAAATGTTTTGAAGAACAAATTCCTTCCTGCACTGCAACAAAAACGTCCGGGAAGGGCTGCGCGTGTGCTGTTTCACCAAGACAACGCACCCGCACATCGAGCTAACGTTACGCAACAGTTTCTTCGTGATAACTTTGAAGTGATTCCTCATGCTCCCTACTCACCTGACCTGGCACGTACTGACTATTGGCTTTTTCCAACAATGAAAGACACTCTCCGTGGCCGCACATTCACCAGCCGTGCTGCTATTGCCTCAGCGATTTTCCAGTGGTCAAAACAGACTCCTAAAGAAGCCTTCGCCGCTGCCATGGAATCATGGCGTCAGCGTTGTGAAAAATGTGTACGTCTGCAGGGCGATTACGTCGAGAAGTAACGCCAGTTTCATCGATTTCGGGTGAGTAGTTAATTAGAAAAAAAAAAATCGGAGGCCTTAGAACTTGAATGCACCTCGTATGTGGATGTAAAACACTGCGAGAAATTCGATAAAGTTTTCCAAAGAAAAATATGAGCCACATATCAGATAACACGTTTCTGCATCTGAAACTTAACTGGCATATTGAAGTTTTCTTTAGACTTGACGTCTCTCTATGTCACAAACTCGAGAAAATTGATCTGACATAGCGTACTGACTTGTTATCGTGCCACGCCAGCGATAAAGCTACAGTGAAATATCCATAGAGTAATCATATTATAATTTTGATTTACATGTATCTCACTTCAGTTACGTTTATTTCTGTGAAAATATTGTGACAATAGTGAAAGAGCCTGTAATACGCAATCAGTCAAATGTCAACAGAAAATGCAACATCCTTCAGAAGCAGAAGTACTGTGATGCCTTATTGCACATTACTGTTACCTGCTCAGTCCAGTTTATGTTTTAGAGTTTCATGTGTTAATACTCTTAGACTGTTTGCTCAAGGAGAGAAATTGATATAGGTCTCCAAATGGTTCAAATGGCTCTGAGCACTATGGGACTTAACTGCTGAGGTCATCAGCCCCGTAGAACTTATAACTACTTAAACCTAAGTACTTAAACCTAAGGACCTCACACACATCCACGCCCGAGGCAGGATTCGAACCTGCGACCGTAGCGGTAGCGCGGTTGCAGACTGTAGCGCCTAGAACCACTCGGCCACTCTGGCCGGCGATATATGTCTCATTTAGCTATAAAGATGGTAAGGATGTCCGACATTTCAAGCTAAAGAGGCTGGATTGTCAATCAGTATCGCCAGGGTTCTGGATACTTTGAACTTTAACCCTACAATCCAATGGAAATTTTATGAACAAACATAACTCATACAATGTAGGCTTTCACGGCCGGTGTTGTCTTCAGTTAAAACTTCCGGGCTGAGAGGCCGTGGTCGATGTATAAAATTTCCACCTGACGTTTCGTCTCCATCTGCGGAAGACATCTTCTGAGGTCGTCCGGCTACTGCCACTGAGGCTGCAGGTACTCTCGCATTTATAGAGCGCATAGAGGGCACCACCATTCGTCACGTGATGCCGACGGTATGTCTGTCTTTGGAAGGCGTCATCATTCTCGATGAAGAGTAATCGATTGTGATTCTGCTGGCGCAACGTCGACATCCATATTTTGTCCAACTTTAAAACTTCCTCTTTTCTATTGAAATTGTTGTGGTGTTTGTGAATTTCTATTGCTTCTCTATACTAGCTGGATGTCTCCTTGGTGCACCTGAACAGCATTAACCCGAAGATACAGTTTACGATGGACAAAGAGAGCAACGTTCAACTCAGTTTCCTGGATGTGTCGGTAATTAAACGGGTGGATGGGACGCTGGGCCACAATCTATATAGAAAGAACACTCACACGGATCGATACCTTCACAAGGAATCTAACCATCATCCTAGGGAAAAAAGAGGTGTCATTAAAACCTTGGTGGACAGAGCCAACAAAATCTGCGAGCTCTCTTACTTACAAGCTGAACTGAATCACCTATGGTCAGCCTTCATCAGAAACGGATATACAAGTAAGGAAATTGATTGAGCCCTCCATCAAAGAAGAAAAGAAGCCAGAAGTCCAGAGCAACAACGGACACTACTGGAAAAGTTTTCCTACAGTTTATTAATAAGGTTACGGACCGTGTCGGGAAAGTTCTGGCCAAGTATGGGATCGAAACAATCTTCAGACCCACCAAGAAGATTAAGGAATACACTCCTGGAAATGGAAAAAAGAACACATTGACACCGGTGTGTCAGACCCACCATACTTGCTCCGGACACTGCGAGAGGGCTGTACAAGCAATGATCACACGCACGGCACAGCGGACACACCAGGAACCGCGGTGTTGGCCGTCGAATGGCGCTAGCTGCGCAGCATTTGTGCACCGCCGCCGTCAGTGTCAGCCAGTTTGCCGTGGCATACGGAGCTCCATCGCAGTCTTTAACACTGGTAGCATGCCGCGACAGCGTGGACGTGAACCGTATGTGCAGTTGACGGACTTTGAGCGAGGGCGTATAGTGGGCATGCGGGAGGCCGGGTGGACGTACCGCCGAATTGCTCAACACGTGGGGCGTGAGGTCTCCACAGTACATCGATGTTGTCGCCAGTGGTCGGCGGAAGGTGCACGTGCCCGTCGACCTAGGACCGGACCGCAGCGACGCACGGATGCACGCCAAGACCGTAGGATCCTACGCAGTGCCGTAGGGGACCGCACCGCCACTTCCCAGCAAATTAGGGACACTGTTGCTCCTGGGATATCGGCGAGGACCATTCGCAACCGTCTCCATGAAGCTGGGCTACGGTCCCGCACACCGTTAGGCCGTCTTCCGCTCACGCCCCAACATCGTGCAGCCCGCCTCCAGTGGTGTCGCGACAGGCGTGAATGGAGGGACGAATGGAGACGTGTCGTCTTCAGCGATGAGAGTCGCTTCTGCCTTGGTGCCAATGATGGTCGTATGCGTGTTTGGCGCCGTGCAGGTGAGCGCCACAATCAGGACTGCATACGACCGAGGCACACAGGGCCAACACCCGGCATCATGGTGTGGGGAGCGATCTCCTACACTGGCCGTACACCACTGGTGATCGTCGAGGGGACACTGAATAGTGCACGGTACATCCAAACCGTCATCGAACCCATCGTTCTACCATTCCTAGACCGGCAAGGGAACTTGCTGTTCCAACAGGACAATGCACGTCCGCATGTATCCCGTGCCACCCAACGTGCTCTAGAAGGTGTAAGTCAACTACCCTGGCCAGCAAGATCTCCGGATCTGTCCCCCATTGAGCATGTTTGGGACTGGATGAAGCGTCGTCTCACGCGGTCTGCACGTCCAGCACGAACGCTGGTCCAACTGAGGCGCCAGGTGGAAATGGCATGGCAAGCCGTTCCACAGGACTTCATCCAGCATCTCTACGATCGTCTCCATGGGAGAATAGCAGCCTGCATTGCTGCGAAAGGTGGATATACACTGTACTAGTGCCGACATTGTGCATGCTCTGTTGCCTGTGTCTATGTGCCTGTGGTTCTGTCAGTGTGATCATGTGATGTATGTGACCCCAGAAATGTGTCAATAAAGTTTCCCCTTCCTGGGACAATGAATTCACGGTGTTCTTATTTCAATTTCCAGGAGTGTATTTAAGTACTGCAAAAGACGCCCGACATCCCCTAGCAGCACCTGGGGTATACAAAATTCCATGCCGTTGTGGACAAGTATATATTGGTACAACGAAAAGAAGTGTAAACACACGCTTAGCCGAACATAAAAGAAACTGTCGCTTAGGACACATCGAAAAATCGGCGGTAGCTGAGCATGTTTTTCGCGATGGGAATCATGAAATTAAATGTAATGAGACAAGCGTTCTAGCATGGACATCCCATTATCATGCGCGCATGTATAGAGAAGCAATAGAAATTCACAAACACCACAACAATTTCAATAGAAAAGAGGAAGTTTTAAAGTTGGACAAAATATGGATGTCGACGTTGCGCCAGCAGAATCACAATCTATTATTCTTAATCGAGAATGATGACGCCTTCCAAAGACAGGCATACCGTCGGCATCACGTGACGAATGGTGGTGCCCTCTATGCGCTCTATAAATGCGAGAGTACCTGCAGCCTCAGTGGCAGTAGCCGGACGAACCCAGAAGATGTCTCCCGCAGATGGGGACGAAACGTCAGGTGGAAATTTTATACATCGACCACGGCCTCTCAGCCCGGAAGTTTTAACTGTAAACATAACTCATTTGCAAAGAAAGGTTCACAAAGACACCGAAGAGTGTAGCACATCTGATACGCGAAATTGATTTTGCTCTTTTTTATCCATTTTTTAGTAAATGAAATGGAAAAAAAGCCTGTTATACCTGATAAGAAACAAATATTGAAAAATGTCGGTTACTCAGAATTAAAATACCGGTATCGGCCTTAACAGATCGGTTTTTCCCAATTATAGTGTCAGCGCCCACTTCCTTTGGAATCTGGATTAATTACGTTTCTGCCTCTTCCTTTGTATGGAAGTGGAATGTAGGCGTGAAATTCAGCAACCGACTCTCGACGTCGGCCGGGGTGCTGTGGAACTTATCTTCAGCAAACGTTAAAACCTGCGAAGATCCCAGCGAGGATCCCCCCCCCCCCCACTCTACCTCCCTGCGACACTCACCCCGCACTCAGCTCGCCCACGACGGGCCCTCACCCCACCCCCATACCTCGCTCACGAACGGGACGTCACCCCACCCTCTATAGTTCCCTCACAACGGAAGACCAGAAACAGTACCTGCATTTGCGTATGGAAAATACGACTGTCTTCATAACGTTTTTGTTATCAGTATGATTTTTATATTCTTCATTTCTTTAGGTCTAATGAGTCAAGCTACATTTTATAAACATAAAAATATTGAGTCAAGTGAGGATATTGTAAACAAGTAGGCCTGTCTATTCTTATTAGATTATTGCTTCTATTCCGTAGCAGAATATTTTGGATGTTTGAGATACAGAGACTAGAAACAAGATAGTGAAGCTAATGCAAATAGTGCAAGCTTTTTGGTGGCTAAAGCTTACATTTATGTCTCTACTGACATAACACAGTATTTTTACTCTGCTGTTTTGGTTTGTGTTTGTTCTGTGTCTTATAATCTGGAAAGATTTTTTTGGATGAATAAAAGAAATAAACTCTGTTGCCATCTGCGGCATCGTAAGCTTTTATTACCGACATACGTAACATTTCCAACCACATTATTTGCGAAGTGCAGTTTTCCCGAAAGATCACGTTATATTAAGCGATTAATTTGATGATAATTGTCTCACATTGTAATTAACAGACAGCACGTTTGTACTTCGCTTTCATTTATTATTTTAAATCATTCGTGATTTTTTGTTCCGCTTGTTGCAAATACCATTAGGTACCGGAAATCCACTTTAAGTTGTAGACACTTCTACTTCATCAATAAAACACAGTTATAATCGCAGTCGTGTCTGAAACTTAAAGTCTTTGCATTATACGTTGGAAATTGTTCATTTTCTAGTTCTCGTTCTAGGAGTAACATATCTGCGACGATGCGTATCGTTTTGCTCCGGTTGGGCGGAGCATCTTGCTGATCAGGGGTGGAGCTTAAGTGGGGTGGGCGGGGACTACACTCATGGAAATGGAAAAAAGAACACATTGACACCGGTGTGTCAGACCCACCATACTTGCTCCGGACACTGCGAGACGGCTGTACAAGCAATGATCACACGCACGGCACAGCGGACACACCAGGAACCGCGGTGTTGGCCGTCGAATGGCGCTAGCTGCGCAGCATTTGTGCACCGCCGCCGTCAGTGTCAGCCAGTTTGCCGTGGCATACGGAGCTCCATCGCAGTCTTTAACACTGGTAGCATGCCGCGACAGCGTGGACGTGAACCGTATGTGCAGTTGACGGACTTTGAGCGAGGGCGTATAGTGGGCATGCGGGAGGCCTGGTGGACGTACCGCCGAACTGCTCAACACGTGGGGCGTGAGGTCTCCACAGTACATCGATGTTGTCGCCAGTGGTCGGCGGAAGGTGCACGTGCCCGTCGACCTGGGACCGGACCGCAGCGACGCACGGATGCACGCCAAGACCGTAGGATCCTACGCAGTGCCGTAGGGGACCGCACCGCCACTTCCCAGCAAATTAGGGACACTGTTGCTCCTGGGGTATCGGCGAGGACCATTCGCAACCGTCTCCATGAAGCTGGGCTACGGTCCCGCACACCGTTAGGCCGTCTTCCGCTCACGCCCCAACATCGTGCAGCCCGCCTCCAGTGGTGTCGCGACAGGCGTGAATGGAGGGACGAATAGAGACGTGTCGTCTTCAGCGATGAGAGTCGCTTCTGCCTTGGTGTCAATGATGGTCGTATGCGTGTTTGGCGCCGTGCAGGTGAGCGCCACAATCAGGACTGCATACGACCGAGGCACACAGGGCCAACAGCCGGCATCATGGTGTGGGGAGCGATCTCCTACACTGCCCGTACACCACTGGTGATCGTCGAGGGGACACTGAATAGTGCACGGTACATCCAAACCGTCATCGAACCCATCGTTCTACCATTCCTAGACCGGCAAGGGAACTTGCTGTTCCAACAGGACAATGCACGTCCGCATGTATCCCGTGCCACCCAACGTGCTCTAGAAGGTGTAAGTCAGCTACCCTGGCCAGCAAGATCTCCGGATCTGTCCCCCCTGGATGAAGCGTCGTCTCACGCGGTCTGCACGTCCAGCACGATCGCTGGTCCAACTGAGGCGCCAGGTGGAAATGGCATGGCAAGCCGTTCCACAGGACTACATCCAGCATCTCTACGATCGTCTCCATGGGAGAATAGCAGCCTGCATTGCTGCGAAAGGTGGATATACACTGTACTAGTGCCGACATTGTGCATGCTCTGTTGCCTGTGTCTATGTGCCTGTGGTTCTGTCAGTGTGATCATGTGATGTATCTGACCCCAGGAATGTGTCAATAAAGTTTCCCCTTCCTGGGACAATGAATTCACGGTGTTCTTATTTCAATTTCCAGGAGTGTATGTGTCGGGATCTTCGCAGGTTTTAAGCTCATGTCTTATCTTCTGGTGCCGCACGCCGACGCCTTCCAGAGCCTCGTGTGAGGAAGCTGCTGGAAGCGGGGGTGGGGCAGGACCGTGTGTGGGCTCCAGACGGCGCCTGGTGCGCCGGAGTGTTCTGTCCAGTCCCGTCCCGTCCCGTCCAGTCCCCCGCCCACGCAGCGTCCTCGTTAGCGGCCGCTTTGTGGACACAGAGTGGCAATCAGCGGACACAGGCGCGGGCCGGCGGGCTATTGTTTCCAGATATCGCGCAGGGCCAGGCGCGCTGGGCTCTGCAGGGAAGGGCTCAGGGTTGGGCTTATAGGGCGCAATACGTGCCGGCCGCTCTGCCCTTTATTACACGGCGCCATTGGCGCTGCAGGCTCCAGCTTCCTCAGCAGGAGCCGTCGCCTCCGGAGTGGCCATTCCGACACCGCTACCTCGTCACCTGCACCTTCACTTCACCAGCTGGAGTCGAGTGCACGGTCGTGAAAGGCTAGCCCACACGAATTTCACAGCTCAGTTCCCTCTCTCCCAGATATAAAAAAGTGCACAATTCTGAAGGTGGCAGTTGTAAAATACAGGGAGCGAAAGGCTATTTACAATTTGTACGGAAACCAGATGGCAGTTATAAGAGTCGAGGGACATGAAAGGGAAGCAGTGGTTGTGAAGGGAGTGAGACAGGGTTGTAGCCTATCCCCGATGCTATTCAATCTATATACTGAGCAAGCAGTAAAGGAAACGAAAGAAGAATTCGGAGTACGTATTAATATCCATGGAGAAGAAATAAAAACTTTTAGGTTCGCCGATGACATTGTAATTCTGTCAGAGACAGCAAAGGACTTGGAAGAGCAGCTGAACGGAATGGACAGTGTCTTGAAAGGAGGGTATAAGATGAACATCAACAAAAGCGGAACGAGGATAATGGAATGTAGTCGAATTAAGTCGCGTGGTGCTGCGGGAATTAGATTAGGAAATGAGACGCTTAAAGTAGTAAAGGAGTTTTGCTATTTGTGGAGCAAAATAACTGATGATGGTCGAAGTAAAGAGGATATAAAATGTAGACTGGCAATGACAAGGAAACCGTTTCTGAAGAAGAGAAATTTGTTAACATCGAGTATAGATTTAAGTGTCAGGAAGTCATTTCTGAAAGTATTTGTATGGAGTGTAGCCATATATGGAAGTGAAACATGGACGATAAATAGTTTAGACAAGAAGAGAATAGAAGCTTTCGAAATGTGGTGCTACAGAAGAATGCTGAAGATTAGATGGGTAGATCACATAACTAATGAGGAGGTAGTGAATAGAATTGGGGAGAAGAGAAGTTTGTGGCACAGCTTGACTAGAAGAAGGGATCGATTGGTAGGATATGTTCTGACGCATGAAGGGATCACAAATTTAGCATCGGAGGGCAGCGCGGAGGGTAAAAATCGTAGAGGGAGACCAAGAGATGAATACACGAAACAGATTTAGAAAGATGTAGGCTGCACTAGGTACTGGGAGACGAAGAAGCTTGCACAGGATAGAGTAGCATGGAGAGCTGCATGAAACCAGTCTGAGGGCTGAAGACCACAACAGCATAATGGTAAATTCAGCATAGACGGTAAGGAGAGGTGGGCTACAAGGCGAAGCAGCAACTGTCGTCGTAGGAAAGCCCGACAGGAGCAGAAATGATTAGCGAATAGATTAACACGGTGTATTTAGCTTGTATTTCTCCTAACGTACAAAGACTCATTAGAAGTAGTACAGCAAGACCCAGAGTCCAGCTACCTCAACGATAAATGAGGCACAGACGAAGCTGCTGTAGCAAGGTTGCTCCAAATGCGAATCGGCTTAGCCGCTGCCGCCGGCCCCCCTGTATTAAGATCGCAGGGGGCGCTCACAGTACAGAGCTGCCGGAGGTGTGGCATCATTGGTTCCGCCAGCCACAGCGAGAACGCCGTCAGCGTCGAACAGTAACTAACGTAATAATGCCAGTGTGGTGGTATCGATACGTTATACCACAGACCGTGCCCCAAAGCTTGAAAATACAGGATGTCCAGTAAACGAGGCCCCCACTTCAAAATGTCGTCGTAGGAAAGCCTGATAGGAGAAGAAATGATTAGCGAATCGATTAACACGGTATGCTTAACTTGTATTTCTCCAAACGTACAAACAGTCGTTAGAAGCAGTACAGGAAGGAACAGATTCCAGCTACCAACATGATAAATGAGGCACAGACGAAGCTGTTGTAGCGAGGTGGCTCCAAACGCGGGTGGGCTTAGCTGCTGCCACTGGCCCTCCTGTATCGTGGTGGCAAAGGGCGCTCGGAGCACAGAACTGCTGGAGGTGTGGCATCATCGGTTCCGCCAGCCACAGTCCGAGTGCCATCGGCGTCGAACAGAAACCTGCAGTTCTGTTGCCAATGTAACAATGCCCGTGTGGTGGTATCGATACGTGGTACCACAAACAGTGCCCCAAAGCTTGAAAATACAGGGTGTCCAGTGAACTTCAAAATCTCTAGAGAACTAAGATCGATGGACGAGCGCAACAAATGGTATTTTTATTGTTTGAGATTTTCACTCTGCAGCAGAGTGTGCACTGATATGAAACTTCCTGGCAGATTAAACCTGTGTGCCAGATCGAGACTCAAACTCAGGACCTTTGCCTTTTGCGGGCAAGTGATCTACAATCTGAGCTAGCCAAGCAGAGCTCACGTCCAGTCCTCATAGCTCTACTTCTGCCACTCACAAGGTAAACATTGCCGAATCTGCATTATCCTTTCATCCAGGAGTGATAGTTCTGCAATGTTCACAGGAGAGCTTCTGTAAAGTTTGGAAGGTAGGGGACGAGGTATTGGCAGAAGTAGGGCTGCGAGGACGGGGCGTGAGTCGTGCTCGGGTAGCTCAGATGGTAGAGCACTTACCTGTAAAAGGCAAAGGTCCTAAGTTCGACTCTCCGTTTGGTATGTTTATTGTTAAAGCTGTACGAATTGTACACATATGGTTCAAAATATTTCGAAAATCTGCTAACAGATATCGCTGCAGTCGCAAAATATAGTCCCTTTAAACATATCTTCTATATAATAGGCTGAATCATCGGTCACGTTTCGCCCAACTCCGAGGATTCGGCAGAGTTTTCCTTGTGACTGGTTAAACCCGTTCACAGAACTTTGTACTATATTTCTTATAAAATAGTTGATATTGCATGAATGAAGTGTACCAAACAGAAACGAATGTACAGGCATTAAGAATGCCGTTTTCGTATAACAGAAAAAATTAAATGTGATAACATATGGGTAATCACAGTGAAAATAGAAAGGTCGTATCTCCATGAAGCCCCTAGAATGGCACCATGTATGAACTCAATCCTAGAAGTATGTTCATATAGGCTTGTTACTCGAAACTAACATATTATGTTATGTTTTGCTCATAAGATTATTCTTGCCTGGCAGGGAAGTCTCAGTAAGCCCCCCCCCCCTCCCGCCCCCCCACTTTCACTCTCTGCCCAACTGCCGTTGTCTTTGTCCCAGTCTCTTTCTGTCCCACTGCCATTGTCTCCTTCTTTCTTCTTTGGAGTCTTATATCTTTCTCTTCAACCACCATTGTGTCCTCTCCATAACGTCTCTTGAGAATATTTGCTAGGGATTTTGACTTTCAAAAATCCCTGCAAAAGAATGGGCCTGACTAACGTTAACCTATACCTTTCACAGATCACTTACCTCACCAAAAATCTTCGTTACTCGAACTACTGCAATACAGCGAGCGCCACTACTGCCAGCTAAATAAAAGATTCAAACTACTGAAGGCACTAACTACTAATAGGCATAGTTAGCAAATGAAAGATTTTGATAGAGAACAAACAATGTATTTACCTCAATAGTGTTCAAAAGTCATTATGTATATAGCAGTTCATGACATCCAGTCTTACAAATTTCAAAACTCCGCCATCTCTCTCCCCACATCCACCACTGCTGGCGGCTCACCTCCAACTGCGCAACGCTACGCGCTGTTAACATCCAGCTGCCCAACACTACAATGGCAGACAATAATGCAAACTAGCCACAGACTGCACATAGCACAGCCAGTGATTTTCATACAGAGCGCTAAGAAAACCTAAACAGCCTACTTACACATTCATATTTCTTTCCGTACTACACGAATATGTAATAAAAAAATGGGGGTTCCTATTTAAAAAAACGCAGCTGTTATCCGTTTGACCTATGTCAGCACCATCTAGCGGGCCAACCATAGCGCCATCTGGTTTCCCCCTTCAAGCTAGACCAGTTTCGTTCTTTGTAGTTTTTTCGTTTGACGCTTATTTCGTGAGATGTTTGGCCCGATCTCTATCAATGGACCACCCTGTATATTAGCGAGTCATCGCACCAACACGCCAGTATGGATCCTGAGGATGGCGAGCAGCTTTCTCGCCGAAATATTGTGAAGCTTCCACAATGTTATCCGACGCGACGCCCGTGAACCAAAAAAGCAACCAAAAAATTGGATTAAATAAAAACAAAATCAATGTCTCCTGGCTATAGAGTCTACACGAGTGAAGCAACGGGCGGTAAGCTAGTTCAATGTAAGACACATGGGGCCGCAAATGTTGCGAAATACTCCAAAAGTGGATGACAACTGTTGACGTCAGCAGATGACGTTCCTCGCCGCACGTGGAGCGGTTGAGCCTATAGATCTGTCGCACCTTATCATGCCAACCAAGTGAAGCATACACGTCGTCGTTGCTCCAGTTCTACGTGCGCTGCTTTAACGCGTAGGGCGGAGGGTTCGAGTCTTGCACCTGGCAGGCGGTATTTTAATCACTGCGTCAGGCAGTGATGTGTTTACATTGAGGTAAGATTTATTATTATTATTTTTTTTACCGGTCTAGCGGTCTCCGCTGGTTTATTGCAGATTGGAGTACAGCAAAATCCTACCGTCGTCGTCGTCGGGTGATACTGGTATCCGAGTTTTCATTTCTCTCCTGAGATTTCCTTTGTCACGGTTCAGGCGTGGAAGTGTCGTTGATGGCTTAGCAATCCAATCCCAGCGTGGAACACGCGGCCACAGACATTACAGCTGATGGAAGGTGGAGGACGTGGCTGAGCCTGGAGGAGTTTACGTCTCCGGCGTTTGCCATCCTCCACTCTTCGACGTTCCAGCTCAAAGTTTTGAAGAGCATTTGAGGTAACTGAGTGCCAGCGTCTTCGATCTTCTGCTGTTGTGGACCAGTTACTCGGATCGATGTTCAAGTTCTTCAGATTTTTCTTATACTGATCCTTATAACGTTTGAGAGGGGCAACTCGTGGCCTTCTACCTGTGCTCACTTCGCTGTACAGCATTTGACGTGGAAGTCTGTCATTTTTCATCCGCTGGACATGTCCGACCAATCTGAGTTGATGCCCAATGATAAGAGCTTCCATGCTATACATTTTTGCTTTCTCAAGAACAGCCGTGTTTGACATGAAGTCATCCCATTTCAGGCTCATGATATATCTTAGTTTCTGTTGGCTGAAGCGTTCTAGTTTCTTCAGATCACAGCGATATAACGTCCAGGTTTCGCAACCATATAGCAGGGTAGAAATGACTACAGCTTTGTACACCATCAGTTTGGTGTACAGTGCTAGGTCTTTATTCACGAAGACAAGCTTTGTAAGACGTCCAAACGCTACATGGGCAGCACGTAATCTATTCTCCACATCTTTCCCAGATGAGCAGTTAGATGACAGTATGCTTTCTAGGTAGAGGAAATGGTCCATTTGTTCCAAGGGTGTGTCATAAATGGAGATGCTGAAATCAGGCTGCGCCGTCACCTTTGTCTTTGGAATATTGATGGAGAGACCAAATCGTTCGTACACGCTGCTGAAGGAATCAACTGACGCCGGCAACTCTGCAGGTGAATGAGCTCGAGAAGCATTGTCATCAGCTTACTGCAGCTCTGTCACGAGAGTGGTACAGCAAACTCCTACCGTATTACAAGTAAATGAGTATAAGCTTCCCAATTGCGTCGTTGCCAGTAAATGGCTTACGTTTTCCTTACTAAACAAAGTCTGCAAACAAAAAATAAAAGGGGGGGAGAGGGAGAAAAGAGCAGCAACTCAAAATAAGAAAAGCTTTTTTTGTTATATTAATGACGTCATATGTACTTGTCATGCACTTTTGGGGCATTTCACGATATTTGCGGCCACACGTGTCTTGTATGTAGTTTTTTCAGGATAAATTTCAGTCATCAGTTGCAAATAAATTTTATTATCTTTACCGGTTTCGAGGAATTAATTTGTCATCATCAGAAGCCTACAAAACGAGGGATATTATAAATCTTCAGATCTTGGGTGTACATTTATATGAAGTACGTATATTCCAGAAGCTTGCTTAGCTTAGCAGACACTGAATATGTTCTTCATAGAGGGATAATGCCATGGTATGTTCAGAAATTTACATATTGCATGTGATTATTTTAAGCACTGTTTGACAATATAAAGTACCTCAATCAAATCCACATACTTCTTATGCTAGCAGCAAGGTTCATACGTAAAAGTTTGTATAAAAAATATAACCAAGGCATGGAAATTTATCCTGAAAAAATAGTGCTACAGCTGCTGAAAATTAGAGCCATGTATAAAATAATAATATTAAGCTACTTTTCTCAGCATCATCTACGTCGCTTCCGGGGTTTTTAAACGTTAATGAGAACCACCGTTTATGCGCCGTGTTGAACTACATCACACCAGTAAAGACCTCGTCACAAATTTCAACGAAGCGAATTCGCGGCCAATCGTTAAGTAAGTTCTTTCTTGTAATACCTCAGCTCTTAGCTGAGGTGCGGTGAAGGCCCATCACACCACGGCCTTGCTCTTTTAACTTCCAAGTAAAATATTCGTTTTGTGAACCTGTTCAACCGCTTCACAGAATTCGCTTTAATGAGCACGAAACTCGCTTCACTGACCGTAATTTTCCGTTGGTCGCATGCTGCAAGTTTTTAATGTCTACCGCTATTAAATAACCACACAGAAATCACTTTATCGTAATTAATGAATTAATTAATTTAATTATTGACGGTATATTGTTTCACGGCATACGTTTAATGTTTGCACAACTTTCCTCCTTCCGAATGAGTTCCATCAGATTAACGGCAGCGACAGTGCGTTCTGAACACGATATCTGCCTAATCGGGCGAAATTACTGAAATAAATTAGCAAAAACCGAAAATATTTAGGGGGAAGCAGATTTGTATTTGCTACATGTGGCAAATTACAACGTCGATTCTAGAATAAACCGAAATCTGACATCGCAAAACATTTGAAGCGGCTAATTACTAAACAAGCAATTACGCAAATGGGGAAACATATGTGGTATACCATTAAAATATATATCTCGGTGAATGTGATGAGGCAGAAGCGAAATGAAAGCGTACTACGGAAATAAAATTTTCGTGCATAGGATTAGCGTATTGGTGCCTATTAGATCGCTTAATCTATTTATCGTCTGGTCCATTTTTAGGGTTCCGTATTTCAGTCGGGAGAAACGGAATCCTTACTGGATCATTTTGCTGTCTGTCTGTCTCACTTTTAAGAACCCTTTTTCTTAGAAACGGGCTGGTTTAAATGGCTCTGAGCACTAAGGGACTTAACATCAGAGGTCATCAGTCCCCTAGAACTTAGAACTACTTAAACCTAACTAACCCAAGGACATCACACACATCCATGCCCGACGCAGGATTCGAACCTGCGACCGTAGCGGTCGCGCGGTTGCAGACTGTAGCGCCTAGAACCGCTTGGCCACTGCGGCCGGCTTAGAAACGGGAAAATGAGATTTATCTCAGAGACTAAGGTCCAGACTGTATACCAATTAGGTACCTTTCAGAGTATGCTGATGCATTAGCTCTATACTTGACAATCATATACAGCCGTTCGCTCGACGAAACATCCGTACCCAAAGACTGGAAAGTTGCACAGGTCACACCAATATTCAAGAAAGTAGCGCGAGTAAGACACTTAATTACAGGCCAATATGACTAACGTCGATATGTTGCAGGATTTTGGAACATAATTTGTGTTCGAACATTATAAATTACCTCGAAGAAGACTGTCTACTGACAAAGAGTGAACATGGCTTTAGAAACACAACTAGCTCTTTATTCGTATGAGGTGTTGAGTGCTACTGACAAGGGATTTTAGGTTGATTCCGTATTCCTGGATTTCCGGAAGGCTTTGGACACTGTACCACACAAGCGACTCGTAGTGAATTTGCGTGCTTATGAAATATCGTCTCAGTTATGTGACTGGATTTGTGATTTCCTTTCAGAGAGGCCACAGTTCGTAGTAATTGACAGAAAGTCATCGAGTAAAACATAAGTGATTTCTGGCGTTCCCCAAGGTAGTGTTATAGGCCCTTTGCTGTTCCTTATCTATATAAACGATTTTGGGAGACAATGTGAGCACCCGACTTAGGTTTTTGCAGATGACGCTGTCTTTTATCGACTAATAAAGTCATCGGAAGATCAGAACAAATAGCAAAACGATGTAGAAAAAATATCTGAATGGTGCGAAAATTGGCAGTTGACCCTAAATAACGAAAAGCGTCAGGTCATCCACATGAGTGCTAAAAGAAACTCGTTAAACTTCGTTTACACGATAAATCAGTCTAATCTAAAAGCTGTAAATCCAACTGTTTAGCTAGGTATTACAATAACGAACAACTTAAATTGGAGGGAACACATAGAAAATGTTGTGGAGAAGGCTAACCAAAGACTGCGTTTTGTTGTAGGACACTCAGAAAATGTATCAAATCTACTAAGAAGACTGCCTACACTACGCTTGCCCATCCTCTTTTAGAATACTGCTGCGCGGTGTGGTATCCATACCAGATAGGACTGTCGGAGTACATCGAAAAAGTTCCAAGAAGGGCAGCACGTTTTGTATCATCGCGAAATATGGGAGAGTGTGTCACTGAAATGATACAGCACTTGGCGTGGGCATCATTAAAATAAAGGCGTTTTTCGTTGCCAAGGAATCTTCTCACGAAATTCGTATCACCAGCTTCCTCCTCCGAATGGGAAAATATTTTGTTGACACCGACCTACATAGGGAGGAACGATCACCGCAATAAAATAAAGGCCCCCATCTCTTGGTCGTGCGGTAGCGTTCTCGCTTCCCACGCCCGGGTTCCCGGGTTCGATTCCCGGCGGGGTCAGGGATTTTCTCTGCCTCGTGATGGCTGGGTGTTGTGTGCTGTCCTTAGGTTAGTTAGGTTTAAGTAGTTCTAAGTTCTAGGGGACTGATGACCATAGATGTTAAGTCCCATAGTGCTCAGAGCCATTTGAACCATTTTTGATAAAATAAGGGAAATAACAGCTCGTGCGGCAGGATATAGGTGTTCGTTCTTTCCGCGTGCTATACGAGATTGGAATAATAGAGAATTGTGAAGGTGGTTCGATGAAGCCTCTACCAGGCACTTAAAGATGATTTGCCGAGTATCGATGTAGATTTACGGCGGCTTGCATGTGTAAAAAATTCAAGGTTTTAAGTCAATGAAACTTCCTGGGAGATTAAAACTGTCAGCCAGACCGAGACTCGAACTTGGGACCTTTGCCTTCCGCGGGCAAGTGCTCTACTATCTGAGCTACCCAAGCACGACACACGCCCCGTCCTCACAGCTTTACTTCCACCTGTACCTCGTCTGCTACCTTCCAAACTTCACAGAAGCTCTCCTGCAGACCTTGCAGTAATAGCCTCTCTTCCTAGAGTGCTATTGCGGAGACTTGGCTTAGCCACAGCCTGGGGGATGTTTCCAGAATGAGATTTTCACTCATTTTAGTCAGTGTAATCATCAGACGCGGTGATTTTTTTTTATATATATTCGCAAACTAACTCATCAAAACGCAGATGTACTTTCCGTTGACCTAGAATCATGAAATTTGGCAAGAGGGAAGGATTCGTAGTGTAAGTGAATGAAAAAAGATAGGAAAATTGTTAATTTGTATTTATGTCACATAAAAAATATTTTTTGCCATTGTATACTTACATTCCGTTCGTAATCTGTCGAAAAGCTCAGAAATTACTACAGGGATTCTGAACTGGTTTTCAGCAACAGGTAGAGTGATCCACGAGGAAGGTTTCTGTGAGTATTTTCCAAATAAAATAAAATGAAATGATCGTATGGCATTTTTGGCCGGGATGCCCCATGCGGGAAAGTTCGGCCGCCATATTGGAAGTCCTTTTTAGTTGATGTCACTTTGGCGACTTCTGAGTCAATGATGATGAAATGATGATGAAGAACACACAATACCCAGTCATGACGAGGCAGAGAAAATCCCTGACCCCGCTGGGAATCGAACCCGGGACCCCGTGCACGGGAACCGAGAACGCTACCGCAAGACCACGAGCTGCGGACATTTTCCAAATATATCGTGGTAAGTCTTAGAGCTACGGGTTGGAATGTTACTGACTGCAGTAACAGACAAGTCTTCAGTGATGGGTTTCTCATCGGATCGAGCCCGGATGACGAGCGAGATGTCCCGGAGAGCAGCGGAATACCAACCCGGTTGTCGCCCGCCATACGGACTGAGAACCAGGAGCAATGGTCTGAGGTGCCATTTATTTTCATGGCAGGAGGGTTTGGTTGTCATCCGCAGCACACTTACATCACAGCGGTACGTCGATGATATTCTGTGTTGTTGCCGTTCACGGCAAGCCGTGCTGGGCTTACATTTCAGCAAGATAATGCCCATCCGCATACGGCGAGAGTTTCTACTGCTTCTCTTCATACTTTTGAGACCGTACCTTGGAGAACAAAGTTGGTAGATCTCTCTTCAATTGGTAGCGTCTGGACAAATATGGACAGAAGCCTCCAACCATCTCGGGCTTTTGGCGATGTGAACCGCCAATTAGACAGAATTTGTTACGATATTCTTCAGGAGGACATCCTACACCTCTGCTTGCATAAGGACCAAAGGCGGACCAACGCGCTATTTACTACACTCATGCTCATAAATTAAGGATAATTGCAGGATGTGGTGCCACAAAACGTGGCGCTAATAGCATAGGCACATAGGGAACACACACGACACAGATCTGCAAGTCCAAAGTATTGGTAATAAGTTGAGAAAACCGTCCCGAAAAACCAAAACGCCTCTGTTTCCTGCGCATGTACCACGACATCAGTATGGGATATGATCACCATGCACACGTACACAGGCCGCACAACGGGATGGCATACTCTGGATCATGTGGTCGAGTAGCTGTTGGGGTATAGCCTCCCATTCTTGCACCAGTGCCCGTCGGTGCTCCTGAAGTGTCGTAGGGTTTTGAAGGCGTGCAGCGTGCATCCCAGACGTGCTCGGTGCGGCTTAGGTCTGGAGAACAGGCAGGCCACTCCATTAGCCTGATACCTTCTAAGGTGGTACTCCACGTTGGCAGCTCGGTGGGGTCGTGCGTTAGCATCCATCAGGAGGAAGGTGGGACCCAATGCACCCATATAAAGGTGGAGATACTGGTGCAAAATCATGTCCCGATACACCTGACCTGTTACAGTTCCTCTGTCAAAGACATGCAGGGGTGTACGTCCACCAATCATAATCCCACCCCACACCATCAAACCACGACCTCCATACAGGTCCCTTTCATTAAGGGGTTGGTATCTGGTTCCTGGTTCATGTCAGACGAAAACCTGAAGGGAATCATTGTTTAGACTGTACCTGGACTCTACCGTGAACATAACCTGAGACCACTGTTCCAATGACCATGTACTGTGTTCTTGACACCAGGCTTTACGGGCTGTCCTGTGACCAGGGGTCAGTGGAATGCACCTTGCATGTCTCCGCGCGAATAATTCATGTCTGTTCAATCATCTGTAGACTGTGTGTCTGGAGACAACTGTTCCACTGACTGCGGTAAGGTCCCGAGCAAGGCTACCAGCAATACTCTGTGGCCGTCTGCGGCCACTGATGGTGAGATATCGGTCTTCTTGTGGTGTTGTACACTGTGGACGTCCCGTACTGTAGCGCCTGGACACGTTTCCTGTCTACCAGAATCGTTGCCATAATCTTGAGATCACACTTTGTGGCACACGGAGGGCCCGTGCTACGGCCTGCTGTGTTTGACCAGCCTCCAGTAGCCCTAGTATTCTACCCCTCATAACGTCGTCAATGTGTGTTCTTTGCGCCATTTTCAACACACAGCCACCGTTAGTACGTCTGAAAACGTCTGCACACTTACTCGCTGCACCGTACTCTGACATGCATCGACACACCTCTGCGTATGTGGACTGTTGCCAGCGCCACCGTGCTACGACCGCAGGTCAAATACACCGCATGGTCATACCCAGAGGTGATTTAAATCAGCAGACCGGCCACCAGAGCGTCGTTACACCATGTATCAGCATTATCCTTAATTTATGAGCATGAGCGTAGTTTGTGAAATTCCTTCTCTTGAGTAAACAATCCATTTTTTTTTCCGAAATAGTAATCATTTGTTTGCCTGTACATGTACATCACATCTACCGATTTCAGTCCCATTCCGACCACTTCCCCGTGATCCGTCTGTCTTTCTTTCTTTCTTTCTTTCTTTCTTTCCCTTATAAGGGTGTTACTGTGCCAAAACCAACACATTGTAACTGCCATAACAAGATACAGACATTTTTACATTCTGTATTTTTTTACAGTTGAAGCAATTTGCAACTTGTTTACTACAACTATAGCTTTAATTTTTTGTTTTCAATTTTTTCTTCAATATAGTTAATTTAACGTGTTCACGCCGGCGTGTACCACCGGTGGCATACGCTCGACTCGAACAGTTATGCTACCAACAATACAATGCCGTGCGACGTGTAATCTATTAGCCAGGCGCAATTAAGAGCTCTGAATATAATTTTGTGTGACCGTTCAACGGAAGAGCTTTCTGAATAAATGAGATATCACATAATTCGTGATTAACTTTTGTTTTATGTGACCTCTCTCTCTTTTCTAAATGAAAGGTCAGTATATTAAAATACTAGCCTAGGGCGTTTGAATACGACCTCGCTGCCGACAGATGAAGGAAAGTATGAACACACGCGCCGCTCGCGAGAAACACTATTTGCAGTGCCGACGTGAACCTGTTAAGTACAATTTTTCAGTAATGCTTCAATTTTATTAAACCTACTTAAAAAGTTATAAAATTCGGCCATTTAGGGAAATATATTTCCTACAAAGGGACTGGTGGGGGGAGGGAAAGATTTGACAGTTCAGGCAATGGTGCAGGTTCACTCCGGTACGGCTCTGGATGATTAGGTTATCTTATTATGAAGATGATATGATGATCTATTGAATATTAGTGTCAGCCGAAATGGTTATAAACTCACCAGAAATTCCTTAAAGAATCGAACAACCACATACAAAAAAACCGTTTCATGCATCTCAGTGTTTATGACATCATACCGCTTGTACCATGCGTAATTACAATGATATAATTTTATAGGTACTTGCGAAGTATGTGTGGACATTGTATGTAAGTGAACTAATAAATTAAAATGTAATGCCTTATCCTGATGTTACACACCACGACCAGCAATATACGTTTTTCTTCTATTTCCATTACTTTCTGGGGTTGGGGTGTGGGTCACGGAGAAGAAGTTTCGTGAACGTTTGAAATTACCTGTTCAGTAAAGTAGCTAAGGGCTTTCATTCTCAAATCTTTACTAATATAGTGTGGGTAATTTGCGCCTCTGTGTTTCTCCGCCTGGAGACATACACACATGTTCTAACTATAACACTTGACATATCAGATTAAACTATGAATTAAAGATTATCATAATATCAGTACGTGAATACGAAAGTTGAAGTACCGATTTATAATATTAGTTACACAAGGAGGCCAATGAAACTTACGTAATTCGGAAGGTATTTTGCCGTAGATGTGCACAAGTGTGTACGTAGCCGTTAACAGTGGTAAAAGAAAGCAGATGCTTTCGTATTCACAACTACGACGATCATAACCTCTCTGTCACGCATTAAAATCACCAACATGTGAACATCGAAGTGCTACCAACGTTTGTTTGTCTACTCATTAGGTTCCATGATGGAAATAACACACAAAGTAACAAAGTTTCGTGAAATGGCATTCTAGGGACATTCATGTTTACATGGTTCATTTGCAGTAACAAACGCATACGGGGCAGTTACAGCGCGACAGCTGTCTTGTCGGTGATGTTGTCAGCAGCGGAAATATACGAGGTGCGGCTAGAAAAAAACCGGACTGATGCTGGAAAAAACATTTATTTACAATTATTTACAATTTCTTGTTATCTCCTTCAATGTACTCTCCTCCTCGGTCTCTACACCGCTCCATACGAATTTTCCAGTGTTCATAGCAATGCTGCAGATCATTTTCGGTAAGTCCATACATTACTTCCGTCGCTTTTTCTTTTACTGCTTCAACAGTCTCAAATCTAGTTCCTTTCAAAGCTGACTTGACTTAAGGGAAAAGAAAAAAGTCACAGGGGGCCAAATCAGGTGAGTAGGGTGGATGATCTAAGATGGGAATGTTGTGTTTTGCCAAAAACGTCTTCACTGACAACGCACTGTGAGCTGGGGCATTGTCTTGGTGAAGGATCCATGACTTTTTTCTCCACAAATCGTTCCGTTTTCTCCGTACTCGCTCACGTAGGGTAGCCAGGACGCTAATGTAGTAATGCTGATTCACTGTTTGTCCCTCTGGTACCCAATCAATGAGCACAATCCCTTTGATGTCAAAAAACAACAATCATCATTGCCTTGAATTTCGATTTTGACATTCGTGCTTTTTTTTGTCGTGGAGAACCAGGCGTTTTCCAATGCATCGATTGGCGTTTAGTTTCGGGATCGTAAGTAAAAAACCACGATTCATCACAAGTAATAACATTTTGTAAGAAGGTGGGATCACTTTCAATGTTTTCCAGGATGTCAGAACAAATCGTTCTTCGGCGTTCCTTCTGTTCAATTGTGAGACACTTTGGAACCATTTTTGAACACACTTTGTTCATGTTGAAACTTTCATGAAGAATCTGCCTAACACTTTCCTTGTCAACTCCTGTTAACTCAGACACTGCTCTGATTGTTAAACGGCGATCTTGTCGAACAAGTTTACCGATTTTTTCAATGTTTGCATCAGTTTTTGCTGACAATGGTCTGCCAGTGCGAGTGTCATCACTGGTGTCTTCGCGGCCATCTTTAAATCGTTTAAACCACTCAAACACTTGTGTTCGTGATAAACAATCATCGCCGTACACTTGTTGTAACATTACAAACGTTTCACTTGCAGATTTTCCTAGTTTGAAACAAAATTTGATGTTAACACGCTGTTCTTTCTGTACACTCAACATTTTCTGACGCACAGACAAAACGTCAACTACTTAAAACAGACGCCACGGGCAGACTGAGTGCAGGAGGCAGATGAAACTCGAGCAGTAGGCGGAGCGAGAGTCACGTGACAGGCCACGCGACTTTCAGCCTTATTGCATTAGTTTTATTGTTTCACCAGCACTAGTCCGGTTTTTTTCTAGCCACACCTCGTACATATCGTAGTAACGAAGTCTGTAAATAACGTTGTATATTGTCATCGTTATTTGGCTGGGAGAATTTCTTGGTCATTTTCCGCTGTTACGAGAAAATTTGGAAAAAGTTCCTAAGTTTTAATGTCCTCATTTTCAATAACTCCAGCTTCCAAGTTCCCTTATTACATCGGAACTGTATTTGTTTTAGGCTACACCTAAAGGAGAACGCTGACGGGCCAGAGGGAAAGACGCAGAGCTAGACAGACACAATTTTTGCATAGAGAAAGTAAAAAGGATGTGGACATTCATAATCATAATGCAACTGTTTTTTTAAGCGGTACATTTAAATGTTACAATTGCGGTTACAGTTTACAGTGCACATTTCACAATGCAGAACATTTCACTTCAGAGGTTAGTGTACCTGATGCGACAGCACTGACATTGTGTTGTCGTAAGTGAAGAGTTAATTTGCCGGGATTAACACAAAACTTATTTCTCAACACACTTTATCAAGGACGCACTTCAAATCATCCAACAATTCGAGAGAAATCAAAGAATTATTTAGATTTCGTAACTACAATGCAGCATTAGCTATGGTCAGTTTTGACTCTGTAATTTCAGACACAGTTTTACGGTGGAATAAAGATATACGATTTTTTTATCATCATCAGGTCCAATGACTTCTGTGTGTTGCCGTTCACCATGTTATGTGCAGTTATATTTTTGTGACATCGCCACAATTGGTCGAACTTCGACCACAGGCGATACTAGTACCTCTTACTGAGTAGACTGTGAGACATTTTATTCCGTCAAAAATTCTGCGAAATACTATCAGATTTTTGTCGTTCCTGCAAACCTATAGATAGGCAGCCAGAAACCTGGTTCCAATGACCAGGCGGCCGTTCAGCCGTTTAGCACGGAATAAAATAATGCAGTCGCGACGAGAAAATATTAAATTTAATTTTCTTACAAAGTAATGACCTGTTTCGGTTGCTTAACCACCATCTTCAGATCACATGTAGTATTTATAAATACGACTAGCAGTTTACAACAACGTTGCATTGTCCACAACGTTCTTATTTTAAATTTTCAGGTAAAATCTGTCATATTCAGCCACGCTGAATGGTAACAGCAATTCAAACAAAGAGCCAGTAAATCGTTGAAAAAAATTTTAATATTTTATGCTTTACTTTTGACGTAAAGCACAGCAAACATTGCAAATCTCTGTTTGCAGTTGCTGAATGTAACGAAAATAATTGCACAGACGTTTGAATGAATGAAATTTTTACGACGCTGTACTGATTCTTTGTTTCAATTGCTGTCGCAGACAACGTAGCCGTATACGACAGATTTTACCTGAAAATTTTAAATACGCTTGTTATGGACGATCCAACGTTGTTGTACACTGCTAGTTAGATTTATGATACTACATGTGATTTGAAGATGGTAGTTAAACAACCGAAACTGGACATCACTTTGTAAAAAAGAATTTAATGTTAAATACTAATGGCACAATATACAGAGAATTTGCGAAAATTTTAAAAAAGTCTTGTAAAACAACCTCCTTAAGATTTTTATTTCTTTCTGTTTGTCTGTTTACGATCGGTTCTATTCTAACAATGTCAGATACATTGAATTTACTCATGGCTAGTGAACACTCAATCTCATTACGTTGGGCGCCTCTAACACCTTCCGGTTGCTCCAGACTAGAATGCCTCACACACGAGCTGCCATGCATTAACTGTGATGTTGATTCGCCTGTTCGCTCGCTAGCTGTTCAGAGTTAAAACGGCTCTGCGTTATCTGCCTATCGACCCACTACCCCGTTCCGCTCTAAACCCCACCCCCCGCACTCACAACTATTATGTAAACTTGTTAGTCGGCTAAAGGGCAGCTCTTACGGGATTTCACTTAGCTGTCTAAATTACTTTGCAAATCCTCGCGGGCCTTGTCTGCTCTCTCTCTCTCTCTCTCTCTCTCTCTCTCTCTCTCTCTCACACACACACACACACACACACAGAGCCTGTAATCCTTTCTCCTGCTTAAAAGGGTACGGGAAAGGGATGGTAGAGGTGTGGGGCGTGGGTGTGGCAGGCATTACTGCCGCTGTAACTTCAGCTCCCGTAGAGACGCCGGCAAACAACTTAACGGGATTTCTTGCGTTCGCGTCTTCGCCCTTGTCCTGCCACGCATCTTGTTCCCTCGAGTTTCCATCCAGACTTAGTCTTCCCTGGCAACTCTATATAAGCCGGTGTGTCGTATAAATACTCGCAAGGCGAACTGTAAGGATCTTACCAGCGCGTCTTGTACGTGATTGTGCAAAGAACCTAGTAGGGGCTTACCAGTAAGAGGCGATCAAAAAGTTTCCGTTCGACGGCGTTACTGCAGCGTATATGCAACTTAGCGCGACTCCGTTGCGGGTATATGAGCACCGACGTGCGTGCGGTAAGACCAGAAACTTGAAGTATGGCGACGTTATCAATGAATGCGTCCAGACAGGACCAAAAAGCTATTATTATTTTCTTGGCTACCGAAGGACAAAAAATTGGCTCTGAGCACTATAGGAATTACCATCTGAGGTCATTGGTCCCCTAGAACTTAGAAATACCTTAACCTAATTAACCTAAGGACATCACACACATCCAAGCCCGTGGCAGGATTCGAACCTGCCTCCGTAGCGGTCGCGCGGTTCCTCAGATGTTAAGTCCCATAGTGCTTAGAGCCATTTGAACCATTTGAACCTCCCTTTTCTGTGTCCACCTCTTCCTTCCTCTGTCCGTCCATCTCGTTCACCCACTTCTATCTGTCTATCTGCTCTTCTCCATTCACTCTCTCTCTTCATCTTCTCGTCCCCCCTCCTTTGTCCACTTTTTGCATCCTCTCTCTCTCTGACCACATCTTCCTCCCTCCTCCGTCTGAACATATTTCCCTGTCTTTATATCCGCCACCCTTTTGCACCTACTTACTACATCGCTGCGTCTTTCACCTACCTCATGCATCTCGACCTTATTCCCTCTCTCTGTCCATATCCTCCTGCCCCTTGCTCTGTCTATTCTCTCTTTTATTCATGTCGATCTGTCACAAGCCATGGTCACCAGTACGCGTAGCCCATGCAATACAACAACCAATAGTCTGTTTTGTTGAAGGCACCCGCTGTAGAAGCAATCCTTTTTTTTTCAGAAATAAACCGCATTCTCCTTTATCAGAACATTTATTTACAGGAGCATGACCTGTATTATGATATCATATCAATCATCAAGCCCACATCTACAAGATAGGAAACACACAGTCGACATCTGATACAAAAAGAAAAAGGATACCTATCATAATTGAAACGTCCCCTTTGAACATTTATACAAGACTGTGCTTAAACTGACACACAATATTTTTTAGCGCAACACAATCTGACTTTCAGAAATCCCTACAAAAGAATGGCCATGACTAACATTGACCTATACCTTTCACAAATCACTTACCTCACCAAAAATCTTCGTTACTCGAACTACTGCAAACCAGCGAGCGCCACTACTGCCAGCTAAATAAAAGATTCAAACTACTGAAGGCACTAACTACTGATAGGCATAGTTAGCAAATGAAAGATTTTAATAGAGAACAAACAATGTATTTACCTTAATAATCATAGTGTATATGCCATCCAGTCTTACAAATTTCAAATCTCTGCCATTTCTCTCCCCACATCCACCACTGCTGGCGGCTCACCTCCAACTGTGCAACGCTACGCGCTGTTCACATCCAGCTGCCGCTGCCCAACACTACAATGGCAGACAACAATGCAAACTAAGCACAGACTGCACACAGCACAGCCAGTGATTTTCATACAGAGAACGATACGTGGCGGCGGCGTTACCAATATAAGAACCTAAACAGCCTGCTTACGTAGTAGTTCGAGTAACGAAGATTTTTGGTGAGGTAAGTGATTTGTGAAAGGTACAGGTTAATGTTAATCAGGGCCATTCCTTTGTAGGGATTTCTGAAAGTCAGATTGCGTTGCGCTAAAAAATATTGTGTGTCAGTTTAAGCACAGTCACGTATATAATTTTTCTAAGGGGACGTTTCATAATAATCGATGCTCTATGACAACGAATATGAAACACGCACACGTAAGTAAAACATTACGCTCAGGATATTGGAAAGAGGGGGACGAAAGCTCCTCCAAATAAAATACTGTTACCCGAAACAAGCTGGATGTCAAAGATGACACTGAACAATTGAAAACCTACAATGAATCGAGCAAAATACGAAAACCGAACAGGTAAGAAGTACCAGCTAGTAACGCTTGAAGACCCTTGTGCAGAAAACTCAGTTCATACCAGGAATCGACGGAGAGCAACCCTACAACAGTCTTGCGATGCAGGCCACGCTGCTAATCAACGTGCCTACGTGTGTCATGGAGGGCATTAGCGCCACCCCACACATAGCGGGGACAGTTACAAACATACTCGTGCGTATGCAAATATCATGGGAATGACTGAGGCCCCCCGCTAGACAACACAACCGCATAACCCGTATTTCCGCGAATCTAATGCGCCATCGATTATTATCCGCACCCCAATTTTAAAGCCGGCCGATGATGGCCGAGCGGTTCTAGGCGCTTCAGTCCGGAAACGCACGACTTCTACAGTCGCAGGTTGGAATCCTGCCTCGGGCATGGATGTGTGTGATGTCCTTAGGTTAGTTAGGTTTAAGCAGTTCTAAGTTTAGGGGACTGATGATCTCAGATGTTGTGCTCAGAGCCATTTGAACTACACTCCTGGAAATTGAAATAAGAACACCGTGAATTCATTGTCCCAGGAAGGGGAAACTTTATTGACACATTCCTGGGGTCAGATACATCACATGACCACACTGACAGAACCACAGGCACATAGACACAGGCAACAGAGCATGCACAATGTCGGCACTAGTACAGTGTATATCCACCTTTCGCAGCAATGCAGGCTGCTATTCTCCCATGGAGACGATCGTAGAGATGCTGGATGTAGTCCTGTGGAACGGCTTGCCATGCCATTTCCACCTGGCGCCTCAGTTGGACCAGCGTTCGTGCTGGACGTGCAGACCGCGTGAGACGGCGCTTCATCCAGTCCCAAACATGTTCAATGGGGGACAGATCCGGAGATCTTGCTGGCCAGGGTAGTTGACTTACACCTTCTAGAGCACGTTGGGTGGCACGGGATACATGCGGACGTGCATTGTCCTGTTGGAACAGCAAGTGCCCTTGCCGGTCTAGGAATGGTAGAACGATGGGTTCGATGACGGTTTGGATGTACCGTGCACTATTCAGTGTCCCCTCGACGATCACCAGTGGTGTACGGCCAGTGTAGGAGATCGCTCCCCACACCATGATGCCGGGTGTTGGCCCTGTGTGCCTCGGTCGTATGCAGTCCTGATTGTGGCGCTCACCTGCACGGCGCCAAACACGCATACGACCATCATTGGCACCAAGGCAGAAGCGACTCTCATCGCTGAAGACGACACGTCTCCATTCGTCCCTCCATTCACGCCTGTCGCGACACCACTGGAGGCGGGCTGCACGATGTTGGGGCGTGAGCGGAAGACGGCCTAACGGTGTGCGGGACCGTAGCCCAGCTTCATGGAGACGGTTGCGAATGGTCCTCGCCGATACCCCAGGAGCAACAGTGTCCCTAATTTGCTGGGAAGTGGCGGTGCGGTCCCCTACGGCACTGCGTAGGATCCTACGGTCTTGGCGTGCATCCGTGCGTCGCTGCGGTCCGGCCCCAGGTCGACGGGCACGTGCACCTTCCGCCGACCACTGGCGACAACATCGATGTACTGTGGAGACCTCACGCCCCACGTGTTGAGCAATTCGGCGGTACGTCCACCCGGCCTCCCGCATGCCCACTATACGCCCTCGCTCAAAGTCCGTCAACTGCACATACGGTTCACGTCCACGCTGTCGCGGCATGCTACCAGTGTTAAAGACTGCGATGGAGCTCCGTATGCCACGGCAAACTGGCTGACACTGACGGCGGCGGTGCACAAATGCTGCGCAGCTAGCGCCATTCGACGGCCAACACCGCGGTTCCTGGTGTGTCCGCTGTGCCGTGCGTGTGATCATTGCTTGTACAGCCCTCTCGCAGTGTCCGGAGCAAGTATGGTGGGTCTGACACACCGGTGTCAATGTGTTCTTTTTTCCATTTCCAGGAGTGTATTTTTGAACCCAATTTTAAAAATTAAACTAATAAAAAAAAAAGAAATTTGGCACATCGCTGGTAGGCTATTTTTGATTTGTTGAAATTTATTTTACAATGCTAACTTTATTTCAGACAACAGTCAATGTATACATGAACTACAAAAAACAACAATAATTTATTTTTTAGGTACTCACTACGGTAATAAGTGACATTTTCATTATTATAAAAGAACGCTTAACTTAATTACCTACATCACATACACAGAAAGATTCTGAAAATTACAGGCCTTACTCATCACCATTCACTAATTTCGTCATTACTGGAATCCTCAGAAGAGTCTACATCAGAAATAGATTCATTTCCTCCCTCCCCGCCATCCTCAGTGTCGTTCCAGAGCACGTCATCTTCACTGCCATCCAGAGTATTTGAAATACAGTATTCCTTGAATGATTTTGCGATCGCTGGTGGTTCGATGCGTTTCCAGGCAGCCGAAACCCAGTGCCCAATAATGTAGGGTGCAGCACATTTAATTTTTCCTGTCGGAGTCAGTTCATGATTTGGTTCGCAAAACCACATTTCGTAATGTTTCTGAACGCAACCTTTGGCAGGTAGTAAATTGGTGATCCCTTGATGTCTCAGAATGTGTCTCACATACCAATCCATTTTTCTAGTCAGATTGTCCCAGAAATTTATTTTTCCCCAGTTCTATTCATTACCTCCTCATTACTTACGTGACCTATCTATTTAATCTTCAATACTCTTGTGCAGCACCATATTTCAAAAACATGTATTCTCTTTTTGTCTAAACTGTTTATCGTCCATGTTTCACTTGCCTAAACTGTTTATCGCGCACATTTCACTTCCGTACATAGCTACATTCCTTACAAATACCTTCAGATGAGACTTAGTACACTTTAATCAATATTCGATCTTAACAAATTTCTCTCTTTCAGAAACGCTTCCCTAGTCGATGTCATCCTGCATTCCGTATCCTCTCTACTTCGGCCATCATCAGTTATTTCGCACCCTAAATAGCAAATTCATCTACAACTTCTAGAGTCTCGTGTCCTAATGTAATTCCCTCAGCATCATCTGATTTAACTAGAGTACATTCCATTTCCTTCTTTTGCTTTTGTTGATGTTCAGCTTAAATCCGCCTTTGCAGGCACTGTCCATTCCGTTCAACTGCTCCTTCGCTGTCTGCGACCGAATTAAAATGTCATCGGCCAACCTCACCGTTTTCATTTCTTCTCCCTGAACTTTAATTCATACTCCAAATTTTTCTTTGGTTTCCTTTACACCTTACTCATTGTACAGACTGAATGATGTATTGTACCCCTGCTATCTTCACAATTTCGAAGAGTGTATTTCGGTCAACATTGTCAAAAGCTTTCTCTAAGTCTATAAATGCTATAAATGTCGCTTTGCCTTTCCTTAACGTACCCTCTAGCGATAAGTCGTAGAGTCAGTATTGCCTCACGTCTTCACACATTTCTCTGGAATCCAAACTGATCTGCCCCAAGAATGGCTTCTACCAGTTTTTCCATTCTTCTATAAAGATATTGCCTCACGTCTTCACACATTTCTCTGGAATCCTAACTGATCTGCCCCAAGACTGGCTTCTCCCTGTAATATCTCTTTATATTCGATGAATTATTCTGATACAATGCTACCCTTGAATGACGTTTACAAATTTTCTATCATCATACTCGCAGAATCCATGCGAAAAGTAGTTCATACAATAGCTATGCCATGAGCGCATAAGTATTCTTTGTAGTACTCTCTCTGGAGGTTGTAAAAAAAAAAAAAAAAAGAAAAAAAAAGAAAGGGAGCTTCCGAGATTGTCTTCGTGCCGATTAGCCTGAGCTTGGTCTGGAAGAACTGTAATCTGATTATTGAGATTTGTCACAGAAGATAACTGATACGAACTGTACGATTAAAAAGGAAATTTATATATATTGCTCCTTCATAAAAAAGGTGTGTATGTGACATTTGAGACTTAATGATATTTATCGATATATTGCGTAGTTGTTAATCAGAAGGGAACTTCCGAAAGACTGGATACGAACCTGCATTTAATACTACAAGAGCTCCATTACTTCTTCGGAAGGTTAAACTTCGTCAAAGCCAAATATCCGCTTGATCTGAGGTTTCCCGACTGATTATACAACGCTCCCAAAATTACGAGGCATTTTATTTGTACAGATTAGCAGACTGCCGCAAAGCACGAGCCTGCAGAGAAGAAGAATCATCGCCTGATTTCATTCTAACAAGTAAAATGTAAAATTTCAGAATCATTTTGAGTGACTGAGCTATGACTGTGTTTCCTATCATGAATGATTGATTGCTCGAACGAATTGAGAGCTACAGAATTACGTAGATAGGGAGGAAAAATTACATCCCAGTTTTTCCATTCTCCTATAAAGAAATATCACGCAACAAAAATTCGAGTTACTACACACTCTACACCTCTCTACGTATAATGGCGCTATGGGATTCGTGTAAGCAAGGATGTTCGGATTAAATTCTGCCTCCGGGGAGGCAATCCTTGTTTCGCGACGGACGCGACCACGGATGTCGGCAGCTCGTGTGACAAGCGACAAGCATGTTCACCACGAAGGGCAGTGACAGCTCTGCAAATTAGCTGTCACTCAATGATTACTCTCCCCGCTGTCGTTGCACAGTGGCGCAGAATGAAAGAGGAGTCGCATTCGCCAAAATCACCGTACAGCGACCCCCACCCTCTCCTCGGCGGCCCTCACTCTCACACCAAACTCATGTGGAAGTAAAGAGGAGGTGGTGGGAGAGTAGGGTGGGGTGGGGGGTTAGGAAACAATCTGAATGGGGGAAATCCCTATGTCATCGTACAGGAAGACAAAGCAGGTCATGTCACTTGCAGACAATAGGACTGTGCACATTAGCGAACCAATGACGTTTCACAATTGGCAAATATCTATTTCCTCTATGAATACAGGGACGAAAGGCTATTTACAATTTGTACAGAAAGCAGATGGCAGTTATAAGAGTCGAGGGACATGAAAGGGAAGCAGTGGTTGGGAAGGGTGTAAGACAGGGTTGTAGCCTCTCCCTGATGTTATTCAATCTGTATATTGAGCAAGCAGTAAAGGAAACAAAAGAAAAATTCGGAGTAGGTATTAAAATCCATGGAGAAGCAATAAAAACTTTGAGGTTTGCTGATGATATTTTGATTCTGTCAGAGACAGCAAAGGACTTGGAAGAGCAGTTGAACGGAATGGATGGTGTCTTGAAGGGAGGATATAAGAGGAACATCAACAAAAGCAAAACGAGGATAACAGAATGTAGTCGAATTAAGTCGGGTGATGTTGAGGGTATTAGAGGAAATGAGACACTTAAAGTAGTAAAGGAGTTTTGCTATTTGGGGAGCAAAATAACTGATGATGGTCGAAGTAGAGAGGATATAAAATGTAGACTGGCAATGGCAAGGAAAGCGTTTCTGAAGAAGAGAAATTTGTTAACATCGAGTATAGATTTAAGTGTCAGGAAGTCATTTCTGAAAGTATTTGTATGGAGTGTAGCCATGTATGGAAGTGAAACATGGACGATAAATAGTTTGGACAAGAAGAGAATAGAGGCTTTCGAAATGTGGTGCTACAGAAGAATGCTGAAGATTAGATGGGTAGATCACATAACTAATGAGGAGGTACTGAATAGGATTGGGGAAAAGAGGAGTTTGTGGCACAAATTGACCAGAAGAAGGGATCGTTTGGTAGGACATGTTCTGAGGCATCAAGGGATCACCAATTTAGTATTGGAGGGCAGCGTGGAGGGTAAAAATCGTAGGGGGAGACCAAGAGATGAATACACTAAGCAGATTCAGAAGGATGTAGGTTGCAGTAGGTACTGGGAGATGAAGCAGCTTGCACAGGATAGAGTAGCATGGAGAGCTGCATCAAACCAGTCTCAGGACTGAAGACCACAACAACAACAACTATGAATCTTGTTTTGTACTGATCCCAGACTGACGAATAATATTCTAGTATTTGTGAAAAGAGGGTTTTGTAAGCGCCTCCTCCTCCATGGACTTCCTAACGACACTTCCAAGCATGTTCATTCTGACGTCTTGTCTTCCATGCAATTAGCGTGAATTGCAGAGTAATTACATAGGTGTAAATATAAGGAAGCGTTAGTGTTTGAACACATTGTACTGCGTTGGTGTATACGGGCTTTACTGTTACACCACCCTGTTTTATGTAGATGTAGATGGATGATAGCTCTAATAATTGAACACCCTGTACTATGAAGGTGTAGGGTAGCGTTACTGCTGAACACCCTTTGTATGCACGGTAGAACCAGTATTTGAAGATCCTGTACTATGTAGATACAGATGCTACTTAGAATTACTTTTTGAACTCACTGTATTACGTACATATAAGGTAGCATAGCTGTTGAGCACTTTGAACTATGTAGGTATAAGACAGAGTTACTTTTTGAACACTCTTTGCGATAAAGATGTAGTGTAGCACTTTTTATAACATCCTGCACTATGTAGATGTACGGTAGAGTTTGTTTGAACATCCTATGCTATGCAATTAGAGATGGAAGAAAGTGCTACTTTTTTAACAACCTGTACTACGTGGATTACAAGGTAGTGTTACAGTTTGAGTGCATTGTACTATCTAGATGTGGATGTGAAGTAGTGTTACTGTTTGAACACCCTTTCTATATAGATCCAGGGTAGCAATACTTTTTGAGCGCCTCGCAGTATGGAGATGTCGATGTGAGGCGGCATACTGTTTGAGCACCCTGGACTATGTGGATGTACGTAACGTTCCTTTTAGGACATCCTGTACTATCTAGATGCACAGTTTACTGTTCGAATATCCTGTACTATACACACCAAAAAAAGTTTCGCATCACCTCGGTTCCGAGAGTTCTGGAATTTGTATAGAAAATAGCGACAGAGATCAACATAAACATAATTTCCGCTCTTTTTATAGCTCATGAAAACCACACATTGCATGTTGTACCACCATACAGCGAGACCCTCAGAGGTGGTGGTCTAGATTGCTGCACACACCGGTACGCCTAATACCCAGTAGCATGTACTCTTGCTTTGACGCTTGCCTGTATTCGTCGTGGCATACTATCCACAAGTTCATCAAGGCACTGTTGGTCTAGCTCAGGGGCGGGCAGGAATTCTGCACGTGTGCGGTGCACATGCACGTGTGCAGTTAACAGGTGTTCTGCGTGCACACAGGGGCAAGCTGGCCACCCGCTTCTCACCCCTCCCCGCCATATCGTTTCTCCGCTTCTTCCCCCTGTAATGCGTTTTGTTTCCTGGCCTGCTTTATTGAATGAAGGAATTAGGTTAGTAGGAGTGTTTGAAAGTAATCATGGTTTGAAAGAGTACCTATTACCTACGATACGTTTTGTTTAATTATCACAGGTGGAGTTTACAATACGTTTAATGCCTGGAACAAAATTTCTACATACAGACGAACGCAAACAGTTACGTAAATTTTCATTACTGATGTTTGCTCTTAATCGAGACTTATTAATTTTCATAACAGAAAAAAATCTCTCACAAAAGCATATCGAGCCCAACATTGACTATCTTCATGGCTTCACGATGGAGACGAGGAAACTCTTGCTGTGTAAAGTCGTGATAAAGAACTATTACACGTCTTGCCAAAAGGAATTTGTCTCTCAGACGAGAATTACACTGTAGATCTATTAATTCCATTTGCAAACTGAGATGAATATCATCTACAGAAACCAGATTGTCTCGAGAACTATTTAAAACCTTGGGATAAGTAAGATATATCCCCAAATCACTTGAGAAATTCCTGTTTTATTGCACTAAGAACGGCAACATACTGAAATTTATTATAATGGCGTTCAATATTAAACTTCCGCTCACCAGCGAGAATACTGTCACGTATTATACATTTCCAATTTTCACATTTTTCCACAGAGAACATTCCTTTTTAAAAGATAGCAAATCTCCAATTCTCCGTTTCTTTGATTCACTCTGCATTTTTTGGTTATTGAAATACAACGTTCACTACGCAGTGGTCGCTTCGCTTCAACGTCTGCAGCTTAGCCTGGTACTACACTGCCGCAACCTGCAGGCTGTCGGCACTGTCCCGTTCGACGGTTACACGCGAGCAGCACACGTGCAGCGCTGTGTGCTCATGAGCCGCGTGCAGCGTTTGCCCGCCCCCGGTCTAGATTGTCCCACTCCTCAACGGCGATTCGGCGTAATTCCCTCAGAGAGGTTGGTGGGTCACGTCACTCAGAAAGCCCTTTTCAATCTACCCCAGGCACTTTCGATTGGGTTCACATCTCGAGAACATGCTGGCCACTCTAGTCGAGCGATGTTATGCTGAAGGAAGTCATTCATAAATGTGCACGATGGGGGGCGTAAATTGTCGCCCATGAAGACGAATGCCTCACCAATATGCTACTGACATGGTTGCACTATCGGTTGGAGGATGGTATTCACGTATCGTAAGCCATCAGGGCGCCCTCCATGACCACCAGCAGCGTACGTCGGCCCCACACAGTGCCACCCCAAAACAACAGGGAACCTCTACCTTGCTGCACTAGCTTGACAGTGTGTCTAAGGCACTCAACCTGACTGGATTGCCTCCAAACACGACTCCGACGATTCTCTGATTGAAGGAGTATGCGACACTCATTGGTGAAGAGAAAGTCATGCCAACCCTGAGCGGTCCATTCAGAATGTTGTTGGGCCCATCTGTACCGCGCTTCTGGAACCGGCCGCTATACCCGAGCGTTTCTAGACGCTTCAGTCCGGAACCGCGCTGCTGCTACGGTCGCAGGTTCGAATGCTACCTCGGGCATGGATGTGTGTAGTGTCCCTAGGCTAGTTAGGTTTAAGTAGTTCTATGTCTAGGGGACTGATGACCTCAGAGGTCAAGTCCCATAGTGCTTAGAACTATTTGAACCATTTTGCAAAGATGGTCCTCGCCATGGACGACGGGAGAAAAGTTGCGCATCATGCAGCCTATTACACACAGTTTGAGTCGTAGCACGACCTCCTGTGGCTGCACGAAAAGCTTTATTCAACATGGAGGTGTTGCTGCCAGGGTTCCTCCGAGCCATAATCCGTACGTAGCGGTCATCCACTGCAGTAGTAGTCCTTGGGCTGCCTGAGCGAGGCATGTCATCGACAGTTCCTGTCTCTCTGTACCTCCTCCATGTCCGAACAACATCACTTCGGTTCTCTCCGAGACGCCTGGACACTTCCCTTGATGAGAGCCCTTCCTGGCACGAAGTAACAATGCGGACTCAATCGAGCCATGGTATTGGCCGCCTAGGCATGGTTGAACTACAAACACGAGCCGTGTACCTCCTTCCAGCTGTAATGACTGGAACTGACTGGCTGTTGGACCCCCTCCATCTAATAGGCGCTGCTCATGAATGGTTGTTCACATCTTTGGGCGGATTTAGTGACATCTCTGAACAGTCAAAGGACTGTGTCTATGATACAATATCCATACAATATCTATCTCCAGGAGTTCTGGGAACTGGTGTGATGCAAATTTTTTTTATGTATGTGTATTATAGATGAAAGGTGGTGCTAAATTTTGAATGCCGTGTGTTATGTAGGCGTACTATAACATTACTGTTTGAGTACTTTGTACCATATGGATGTGCATGTGAAGTAGCTTTACAGTTTGAGCACCCTGTACTATGCATATGTACTGTAACGTTTCTTTTAGAACATCTCGTATTATGTAAATGTACCGAGTACTGTTTGAACTTCCTGTACTATATAATAGTGGCAAGGTGGCGTTCCTTTTTGAACACACTGTACTATGTAGACATACAGTAACATTACTGTTTGAGTACGCTGTTCCTTTTAGGTGTGGATCTCAAGTAGCGTTATTATTTGAACACTGTGTACTATGTAATTGTAGATGCAAATAAGCATGCCTTTTTGAACGCCCCTGTACTATGTAGATGCAAGGTAGTATTACTGTTTTAGTACCTTATCTATGTAGAACAGGACGTACCATTGTTTCTTGAACACCCTGTACTGTGAAGACAAGGTGTATTTCGTAGATGTGTGAAAGCGCTACTTTTGGAGCATACTGTACTACGTACATGTACGAGGGCTGTTCAATAAAGAATGATCATATTTTTTTTGACAACATACCTTTAGTCATTCTCATAATTTTGATGGTCCTTCTCAAAGTAGTATCCCATGAATGCGATGCACTTTTCCCAGCGTTTCTGCCAGTCTTAAAATACATGCTGGAAACCATTTTTTCGAAAGGTCCTCCAAAATCGCCTCCGCAGCCTTCAACACTGATGATTGATAATGTCTCCCACGAAGGCGTTTCTTCATGTTAGGGAATAGAGAGAAGTTACAGGGGGCATTTAGGTGCCTCACATGCTGAGGGTCGTTGGTTTTTCCAAGATATACAGCAACAACATTGGCAATATGCGACCGCGCATTATCGTGGTGCAGCAGCCAGTCTGCTTCACGGAAATGTGCTCTTTGCGCCTGATATGGACTTGCAATGTTTTCAGGACATCCCTGTAGTATTGTCCAGTTACTGATATGTGTGCAGGTACAACGTGCTGATAAACCATTCCATGAATATCAAAGAATGAGATGACCATAACTTCTCCAGCAGAAGCAACCACTTTTGCTTTTTGGGTTTTGGTGATGGAGATTTTCACAATGAGCTTTGCTGTTTGCTCTCAGGAACAAAATAATATAGCCAAGGTTCATTAGCAGTGATAACATTTGAAAGAAACTCCGGATCTCCCTCTAACATCAACTTCAACTGCACACATACCCGCACACGAATGTCCATTTGTTCGGGAATCAACAGTCTCGGAATCCATCGCACACAAACACGTGTCATGTACAATTTTTCTGTCATCATCGTGTGGGTGGCACCCAAAGCAATGTTCAGTATTTCAGAAAGTGATCTTAATGTATGAAACCTCCTGGCACATTGAAACTTTGTGCCGGACCGAGACTCGAACTCGGGACCTTTGCCTTTCGCGGGCAAGTGCTGTACCAACTGAGCTACTCAAGCACGATTCACGCCTCGTCCTCACAGCTTTATTTCCGCCAGTACCTCGTCTCCTACTTTCCAAGCTTCACAGAAGCTCTCCTGCGAACCTTGCAGAACTAGCACTCCTGGACGAAAGGATATTGCGGAGACATGGCTTAGCCACAGCCTGGGGGATGTTTCCAGAGTGAGATTTTCACTCAGCAGCGGAGTGTGCGCTGATATGAAATTTCCTGGCAGATTAAAACTGTGTGTCGGACCGAGACTCAAACTCGGGATCTTTGCCTTTCGCGGGCAAGTGCTCTACCATCTGAGCTACGCAAGCACGACTAACGACCCGTCCTCACAGCTTTATTTCTGCCAGTACCTCGTCTCCTACCTTCCAAACTTCACAGAAGCTCTCCTGCGAATCTTGCAGAACTAGCACACCTGGACGAAAGGATATTGCGGAGACATGGCTTAGCCACAGCCTGGGGGATGTTTCTAGAGTGAATCTACGATCCTAAGGTAATTCGTCGATCCTGTCTCACAATCACAGCACCAATTTTCTTCCGTGCGAGCAGTAACTGGAGCACCGGTTCCACCTTCCTTTGAAATTGACAGTTTAAACCACCTTCGAGCTGTGCTGTAGGGAAGGACAGACTCTCCATAGACCTGTAGCACTGTATACGTCTCAGCTATGGATCTGTTGAGACGAAAGCAGAATTCCAAAGCTGCATATTGTTCCTCGCGTGTTACCTCCAATGCAGCGGTAGGCGATACTGAACGCGTCTGATCTTGCCTGCCTCTCACAGGCGGGAACCAGGAGTCCCAACCATGGAACTACTACAGCGTGTTTGTTGCACATTAAGCTAACATAATATTGTTGTTGTTGTTGTGGTCTTCAGTCCTGAGACTGGTTTGATGCAGCTCTCCATGCTACTCTATCCTGTGCAAGCTTCTACATCTCCCAGTACCTACTGCAATCTACATCCTTCTGAATCTGTTTAGTGTATTCATCTCTTGGTCTCCCTCTACGATTTTTACCCTCCACGCTGCCCTACAGTACTAAATTACTGATACCTTGATGCCTCAGAATACGTCCTACCAACCGATCCCTTCTTCTAGTCAAGTTGTGCCACAAACTTCTCTTCTCCCCAATCCTATTCAGTACCTCCTCATTAGTTATGTGATCTACCCAAATTATCTTCAGCATTCTTCTGTAGCACCACATTTCGAATGCTTCTATTCTCTTCTTGTCTAAACTATTTATCGTACATGTTTCACGTCCATACATGGCTACACTCCATACAAATACTTTCAGAAAGACCTTCCTCACAGTCGATGTTAACAAATTTCTCTTCTTCAGAAACGCTTTCCTTGCCATTGCTAGTTTAAATTTTATATCCTCTCTACTTCGACCATCATCAGTTATTTTGCTCCCCAAATAGCAAAACTCATTTACTACTTTAAGCCTCTCATTTTCTTATCTAATTCCCTCAGCATCACCCGACATAATTCGACTACATTCCATAATCCTCGTTTTGCTTTTGTTGATGTTTATCTTATATCCTCCTTTCAAGACACTGTCCATTCCGTTCAACTGCTCTTCCAAGTCCTTTGCTGTCTCTGGCAGAATTACAATGTCATCGGCGAACCTCAAAGTTTTTATTTCTTCTCCATGGATTTTAATACCTACTCCGAATTTTTCTTTTGTTTCCTTTACTGCTTGCTCAATATACAGATTGAATAACATCGGAGATAGGCTACAACCCTGTCTTACTCCCTTCCCAACCACTGCTTCCCTTTCATGTCCCTCGACTCTTATAGCTGCCATCTGGTTTCTGTACAAATTGTAAATAGCCTTTCGCTCCCTGTATTTTACCAATGCCACCTTCAAAATTTGTAAGAGAGTATTCCAGTCAAAACAGAATATCATAAGATAAAATTTTAGTGCGAGAAATTATGACCATAAGAATAATTAGGGTTATTCGTTATTGAACAGCCCTCGTATTTGTAAGTAGCGCTATGTTATGCACAGACTACACTACTGTTTTAGTCGACAGCTGACGACGTGAGGCTAGAGACAGAACAGACAGCCCCTCACCTTCTTGCAGTACTCGAGGATCTCGAGCTTGTCCTTCCGGCACGAGGCGGGCTTGGAAGCGGTGTCGGGCATCCAGCGGCCAGTCTCGCCCATGTACTGGCTGTGGTATTGCGCCGCCCCCGCGCCCTTCTCGCACAGCACCGCCACCTGCGGCTCGAAGTGCGCTGCGGGCGTCGCCTCCGTGCCCGATGGCTGCAGCGCCTGCAACACAACACCGAAGATGTCGCCGTTAGTAGCGTTCGAAACGTTCTGACAAGGAGACGGCACGATCGTGGGGTCGGGGATTTGTTCGAAATTTTGTGTGGTGAAAGAGGACCTCTAACGTCACGTGGTTAAAGTATTAGGACGCACTACTCGGAAAATCCCGGGAAAAAGTTTCTTAGGTGCCATATGAGTATAAAATGTTAGTGAAATTCCGAGCCGCCGTCTGTCCTAGATTTTAGGGCTCGGACTATTACGCCAGAGGTCTCGGGTTCGATTCCTCCTCTGGCACTTTTTTTTCTTCTGTTTCATTTTCTTTTGTTATTCCACCAATTATTCAGAAAGTTTCCCAAACCTACATTATCTTTAACAAATTAGTTACATTATTGAATAAAAATTATTTTCTTTATGTCCAACAACACAATTCATGGCGGTGGGTTTTCCATTTTTCATTGTAAAGTATATGAGGAAAAAACACTAGGTTTTTAATCGGATAACAAAGTCGATTGGGAAACATTCAGTTCTTATACATATAATAATTATAAACAAGAACCGCAGTGGTAATTATCGTAAAAACAAACAAAGCAATAGTTTTTGCGACATCTTGCGCAACATGTATAAAAGCGGATTTTTTACAATCACAGGGCGTTTGCAATAAATCTGTACAAAAACATGCCCCATTAACATTTACGAAAATGTTTTGAGTTTCTGATAATTTCGAGGCAAACCAGGAATATTGAATCATGTCTCGGAATATTGGTGACGATAATTGATTGTGAATTATAGAATGAATTTTTATACAATCTTCCCGGGAATTAATTTCACGATTCTCCTGTAACAATGCGCTGCAATTTTGCAAGCAAGTGAAGAAAAAAAAAAGTGCGGGAGGAGGAACCGAACCCGAGACGTCTCGCGTATGGGACCGAGAGCTAACCACGTAGGCCAAACGGCGACTTGGGCATGGACTAACATTTTATACTCATACGGCACCTAAGAAACTTTGGATCGATTTTTCTCGGGATTTTCCCAGTTGTTGTTGTTGTTGTGGTCTTCAGTCCTGAGACTGGTTTGATGCAGCTCTCCATGCTACTCTATCCTGTGCAAGCTTCTTCATCTCCCAGTACCTACTGCAACCTACATCCTTCTGAATCTGCTTAGTGTATTCATCTCTTGGTCTCCCCCTATGATTTTTACCCTCCACGCTGCCCTCCAATACTAAACTGGTGATCCCTTGATGCCTCAGAACATGTCCTACCAACCGATCTCTTCTTCTGGTCAAGTTGTGCCACAAACTTCTCTTCTCCCCAATCCTATTCAATACTTCCTCATTAGTTATGTGATCTACCCATCTAATCTTCAGCATTCTTCTGTAGCACCTGAATTTTCCCAGTAGTGCGTCCTAATATTTTAACCACGTGAGGTGTTAGGGGTCATCTTTCACCACACAAAATTTCGGACAAATCCCCGACCCCACGGTCGTGCCGTCTCCTTGTGAGTCGATATCGCGAACCAACCAATGTAATTTGTGTAGGCGGTGTCCAGAAGCACGAAATTATTTAAATGAACTCATTTTTCTGGATAAAACATGAGATGCTAACAACGCAATCCTATATCTGCTACGTAATGCTGTCTATGGCGTCAGTTTTATTCCGAAGAAGTCTCTTGTTCTCGTTTAAATGGGCTTTGAAATCTATTTGATGACCTGTCATCCAATTCTCATTAGTTGTGCTGCCATTGCACATCGACGGATTCAAAATGGTTCAAATGGGTCTGAGCACTATGGGACTTAACTTCTGAGGTCATCAGTCCCCTAGAACTTAGAACTACTTAAACGTAACTAATCTAAGGACATCAGACACGTCCATGCTATAGTGCTACAACGATGAAAAATAATATTACGACTATGTCAAACCTTATTTTCGTGATATAAAGAAGAATTGACGATATTAAAAATGCAATTATAATTTTATTATTTTAATTTTAGTGCTCAGTGAATCAAAGACTTTCCAGTGCACGGAATAAACTAGGATTGTTTGTACTACGAAACTATATACATATGATTGTTAAGTGAGAACTGATTCTATGTAAGACATTTTGTATGGGCGGATTTTTGTTCTCGTACTGGTCGGTAGAGAAAGAAAAGTTTCTTAATCGATGTATGTAATGTGAACGTATAAAGGCTATAAAAAGGAGAGAGAGAGATAATCCATGCGGACAATCACCATATTGTATAAGAAAACGTAAATACAAGTTATTCAAAACAAGTATCTCTAAAGTGTATCGTCTTGTGATTTCTAAAGACTGAAAATTGCGGTGTTTAATGTAAACCTGTCCTGAATAACAGCGAAGAACATTTATGTCATCATATATTTTCTTCGTTTGACCACGGTTGTGATTCGCATGTTACTTTTTGTTACGCGACGTGTTAGGAATATTTTCTGCCACCGGAATAGGCTTCTGCGAGGTCTTTGTGTAAGGTGGCAGGTAGCACACGTTTGTTAAGTAACGCGACACACTGTACTGATTGAAAGTGTTTCAAGTGAAATGGCGAAATACAAGTATTCTATTCGCCAAAGAGTACCCATGTATGATTGATACGTGCGTACAGAATTATTGCGTGCAGTAAGGAAACTATTTGAAAAGGAACTTCCTGGTATTCAGACTCCTAATCGGAGTACGATGCATCGATTGACGAATGAATTTTGTGAAACGTGAAGTGTTCTTGCCACGAAACACAGACAACGATGTGCAGTACTCACAGAAGATACTCTGAGTAATACTAGGCATGCTCTGGAAGAGTCTCCACAGAAAATCATTTCGACGTCTTTCCCAGCAGCTGGGAATTTCCTATGACTCTGTTCAAAGGGCTAGGAAGTTACTGATGTTGCGGCCTTATAAAACAACTTCAGTGTAAGAACTTAAACCAGGCGTTTGATTTTATCCATACTGGATGAGAGGTCGTGGTTGTGAATGTCAATGTTAAAATTTATGTCGACTCAACCACTTGTTTATAGTGTAAAACGCTAAGATCTTAGTGTTTTACACTAGAAACAAGTGGTTGAGCCGATATATTTTTTAACATTAAACTGGGCGACCCTCCAAAAAGGTTTTTGAATTGTTTGTGTGATGACGAAATCGCTCCTCATCCAACTTTCTTATTATTGTTCGACCTCGGTGGGCACGTTAAATCACAAAATAACCGTTACTAGAGTTCCGAAAATCCTGACGTAATACACAAGACACCCTTGCATGATGTAAAAATAGGAGTGTGATGTGGTGTTAGCGGTGAGCCAATAAAAGGCCCTATTGTTGCAGGCAACAATTAACAGTGAGAGATATGTGGAAAACATTTTGTGTGTGTGTTTTTTTTTTTCAGTTAACTGAGAGAGAACGCACTTTCTCGACCCTTCAGCAGGACTCTGGCGACGTCAAATACACCCAACTTCTCATTACAGGAAATTCGTGATGTGTCAGAGCTATGACTAACAACGTAATGTCCTCCTCTGTCCCAAATTTAACACCCTGTTTTTATATCTGTGGGGTGGGGGGTGGGGGGAAGGGCGGGGCAGGCGTTAAAAGACAAAATATGTACAAATGAAATCCACGCACTTTAGATAAACTAAAACCGACATTCGTCAAGTAATTGCTCCCTTTTCTCAGAGGGGACTGCAGAGTGTAATGAGCAATTTCATGAGCAGGTTTCAGAAATGCTTGAACAACAATGGGAGGTAGTTTCGGCATCTCCTTGCTTAATATACGTGAGTAATTCACTTTCCTTTGTCTTATGTATGTTAGAAATAACTGACACAATATTCCGTAGTCTACGAGGGGGTAACAAAAAATAAAATAATAATAATAATAATAATAATAATAATAATAATAATAATAAATCCCGTGGAGGCCCGGGAAAAGAATAGGCCTCCGGTATGTTCTGCCAGTCGTGAAAGGCGACGAAAAGAACAAACCACTGATAGGGCTAACTCCCCTTTTAGTGTGATTAGTTGATTCAGGACAGAACTAATGAAGCCTCGGACAAGCGCTGTCATGGTCGGGGACGACACTTGAACCCTATGCCCGTCCACAATGGTAACGACACTGCTAGCCACACGGAAAATGATTTAAATCCAAATAGAGGTGTTTTGCAGGATATGCTTCCTGCAACCACTCTAGAAGGAAAACAAAGACAGAGTATGTGATGGTCAGATGATGTTAACCGACACCTCATGTTCTGTTATTACCAAGCAACAAACTTAGGAACCAACACAACTGGATACAGATCACAAGTATACACAACATTTGTTACCAGATACCCAGAATTAAAATTTTTAACAGAACAACGACTAGCTGATCAGATCCGTGTAATAATAAAAAATAACAGGATACCCCTGTCAGAATTAGAAAACATCAAACAACAAGTACAACAAATACTAGAACAAAAAAATGTGCAATCAGAAGAAGAAGAAAATACAGTAATGGACTCAAACATCCCGGAAAAGCAAACAAAGAACAACACGCATCAATTAAACAAACAGAGAAAAACGAAATCTTAAGACAGCCACCAGAACAAGCACAAATAGAACACGAAGTGACACACATGTTAGATATAGAAGAATAATTTCAGCTGACATATATAGAATACAAAGACACAAATACAGACATTAGACCATTCTTGCGTAGACCACCAAATAACCCACAAGTCGAAACAACAATAACAACTATCAACACAATCATACACAACAAAATAAATGAAAATACAACTATGGAAGAGTTACAACTACTGATTTATATAGGAGCAATCACTACACTAAATATACACTAGGCAGAGATCAGAACGAACCAACACACAGAAGAAACCCACAAAACAAGCATGGCAACACAGGCTACAGATCAGAATAAAAAACTGAGAAAAGTCATCGGACATCTAACACAATTTATAAGAAATGAAATATCAGACAAAAAACGAAAAAAGTTAGGTACAATCTCACAACCAGAAGCGATAGAGCAATTAGATGAAAAGAAGCAGAAATTACAAGCATTGGTCAAACGACTTAGAAGATACAAAAAAAAGTGAAAATAGAAGGAAACAAAACCAAACATTCAGCACAAACCAAAAGAAATTTTACTAGACAATGGATAACACACACATTAAAATAGACAATCCACCAAACATAACAGACATCGTACATTTCTGGAGCAACATATGGTCAAACCCAGTACAACATAACAGGCATGCACGGTGGATACAAGCAGAAACAGACACATACAACATGATACCACAAATGCCTGAAGTGATAATTTTGCAACATGAAGTCACTCAAGCAATTAATTCTACTCACAATTGGAAAGCCCCTGGAAAAGATAAAACAGCAAATTTCTGGCTAAAGAAGTTCACCTCCTCACATGGACATCTAACTAAATTATTTAACAGTTACATTATAGACCCATACACATTCCCTGATACACTTACACATGGAATAACTTATCTGAAACCTAAAGATCAAGCAGACACAGCAAACCCAGCTAAATATCACCCCATAACATGCCTACCAACAATATACAAAATATTAACTTCAGTCATTACACAGAAATTAATGACACATACAATACAGAACAAAATTATAAATGAAGAACAAAAAGGCTGTTGCAAAGGAGCACGAGGATGTAAAGAGCAACTGATAATAGATGCAGAGGTGACATATCAAGCTAAAACTAAACAAAGGTCGCTATACTACGAATACATTGATTACCAAAAAGCTTTTGATAGTGTACCCCACTCATGGTTAGTACAAATATTGGAAATATATAAAGTAGATTCTAAATTGATACAGTTCTTAAACATAGTAATGAAAAATTGGAAAACCACACTTAATATCCAAACAAATTCAAATACTATCACATCACAGCCAATACAGATTAAGCGTGAAATATACCAAGGAGACTCATTAAGTCCTTTCTGGTTCTGCCTTGCTCTGAACCCTCTATCCAACATGCTATATAATACAAATTATGGATACAATATTACTGGAACATACCAACACAAAATCACACATTTGCTATACATGGATGATCTAAAACTACTGGCAGCAACAAATCACCAACTCAACCAATTACTAAAGATAACAGAAGTATTCAGCAGTGAAATAAATATGGCTTTTGGAACAGACAAATGTAAGAAAAATAGCATAGTCAAGGGAAAACACACTAAACAAGAAGATTACATATTGGATAACCACAGCGACTGCATAGAAGCGATGGAAAAAACAGATGACTATAAATATCTAGGATACAGACAAAAAATAGGAATATATAATACAAATATTAAAGAAGAACTAAAAGAAAAATATAGACAAAGAATAACAAAAATATTGAAAACAGAATCAACAACAAGTAATTAGACAAAAGCTATAAATACTTATGATATATCAATATTGACCTACTCATTTGGAGTAGTGAAATGGAGTAACACAGACCTAGAAGCACTCAATACACTTACACGATCACAATGCCACTAATATAGAGTACATCACATACATTCAGCAACAGAAAAATTCACATTAAGCAGAAAGGAAGGAGAAAGGTGATTTATCGACATAAAAACCTACATTATGGACAGGTAGACAATTTAAGAAAATTCTTTATAGAACGAGCAAGTACTAGCAAAATACACAAAGCAATCACTCATATAAATACATCGGCTACACCACTACAATTTCATAGCCACCTCTACAACGCTTTAGATCACATAACATCAACAAACACGAAGAAAGTAAATTGGAAAAAGAAAACACTACATGGCAAGCACCCGTATCATCTAACACAGCCACACATCGATCAAGACGCATCCAAGACATGGCTAAGAAAAGGCAATATATACAGTGAGTCGGAAGGATTCATGATTGCAATACAGGATCAAACAATAAACACCAGATATTACAGCAAGCATATTATTAAAGATCCCAATACCACAACAGATAAATGCAGACTTTGCAAACAACAAATAGAAACAGTAGACCACATCACAAGCGGATGTACAATACTAGCAAATACAGAATACCCCAGAAGACATGACAATTTAGCAAAAACAATACATCAACAACTTGCCATACAACATAAACTAATAAAACAACACGTTCCCACATACAAGTATGCACCACAAAATGTACTGGAGAATGATGAATACAAATTATACTGGAACAGAACCATTATAACAGATAAAACAACACCACATAACAAACCTGACATCATACTCACCAATAAAAAGAAGAAATTAACGCAACTAATCGAAATATCCATACCCAATACAACAAATATACAGAAGAGAACAGGAGAAAAAATTGAAAAATACATCCAACTGGCTGAGGAAGTCAAGGACATGTGGCATCAGGATAAAGCTGACATTATACCAATTATACTATCAACTACACACAGTATCCACCAGTACATCAACACAATACAGCTACATCCAAACGTATATATACAACTACAGAAATCTGTAATTATTGATACATGTTCAATTACCCGAAAGTCCCTAAATGCAATGTAACACATACCGTACAATTAAAAGGAAGTCACGCTTATCAAGGTCCGCGTCACTTTCCATTTTTAACCAGAAATAACGTCTGAGAAAAGGACAATAACAATAATAAAAGAACAGAAAACGAAATATCAATGCCGTGGGCGGTGCTTGTATAGTACACATTTCTGCCGCTGGCCGTGTATAGCGCAACTCTTTGTCAGTTCAATGTCGCCTGAGTTGTCGACCTGGTTTGTTCTGTTCATCCGCAGTGCTTGTTTTTGCTAGAGCTGTTTTGCTCTTTTTTCGTTTTTCAGGATCGTAATTTTAAGTGAATAACGTGTAGGTGTGAAATTTTGTTTTCTATTCGGTTAAAATGCTGCTGAAACTGTTTTAATGTTGGAAACAGCTTACCAAGATGACGCTATGGGAAAAACTTAAATCTGTGAGTGGTTTGCTCAGTTTAAAAATGACGGCATGTCGATCGATGACGAAGCCCGCTCTGGACGTCCAACAGCCCGAATCGATGAAAACATTGAGGAACTTCGAGAGCTTGTGTTCACAGACTGTCGACAGACAATAGAGCAACTGTAATTGATTAATCGGCTATTTTGGGGCTCGGTCCAGCGAATTTTAGCGGAAGATTTGGGAATGAAAAGGGTTGCTGTCAAATTTGTTCCTCGGGTTCTGATTGACAACCTAAAGGAACATCGAGTTGAAACATATCGTGCTTTGAAACAACAGCTTGAAAATGATCCAAATGGTTCAAATGGCTCTGAGCACTATGGGACTTAACATCCGAGGTCATCAATCCCCTAGACTTAGAAGTACTTAAACTTAACTAACCAAAGGACATCACATACATCCATGCAAGAGGCAGGATTCGAAACTGCGACGGTAGCAGTAGCGCGGTTCCGGTTGAAGCGCCTAGAACCCTAAAAGAACCGATCTGTGGCAGATGGGAGACTGGTTCTTCCCCCATGACAACGCACCTGCACACACATCCATCTGTGTTGGACAGTTTTTGGCTAAAAATGGCATCGTTTCGCTACCGTACGCACCCTACTCGCATTGCTTGGCTCCGTGAAATGGGCACGAAAGGACGCCGAGGAACACTGAGGAAGTCAAGAAAGAAAACGAGGGAGGAGCTATCAGCCATTTCTAAAGATGACTACAAGAAATGTTTCGAGCAGTGGAAGCACTGGTGGGACAAATGTATTAGTTGTGTAGAGAATGCCAGCCGTGGTGACCGTGCGGTTCTAGGCACTTAAGTCCGGAACCGCGTGACTGCTACGGTCGCAGGTTCGAATCCTGGCTCGGGCATGGATGTGTGTGATGTCCTTAGGTTAGTTAGGTTTAAGTAGTTCTAAGTTCTATGTTTCAACTCGGCATAAGAAGTCAGCCTCATTCTGCCAACGGCCTTGTCAAAGAGGGCGGAGGAGCGGATAGAGGTTCAGGGCACTCTCTTGTCCTAGGGGTGGGAAATTGCTCCTAAAGGCGGAAGAATCAGCAATGATCAACGACATGAGGATGCAGAAGGCAATGGAGACCACTGCATTAAAGACACGTAACGTGTATCCACAGGACATGTGGCCTGTAATTGAAGAAGTGTCATGATGATCTCTCCATTGGCAAAAGATTCCGGAATAGTCCCCCATTCGGATCTCCGGGAGGGGACTGCCAAGGGGGAGGTTACCATGAGAAAAAGATTGAATAATCAACGAAAGGATAACGTTCTACGAGTCGGGGCGTGGAATGTCAGAAGCTTGAACGTGGTAGGGAAACTAGAAAATCTGAAAAGGGAAATGCAATGGCTCAATCTAGATATAGTAGGGATCTGTGAAGTGAAGTGGAAGGAAGACAAGGATCTGGTCAGATGAGTATCGGGTAATATCAACAGCAGCAGAAAATGGTATAACAGGTGTAGGATCCGTTATGAATAGGAAGGTAGGGCAGAGGGTGTGTTACTGTGAACAGTTCAGTGACCGGGTTGTTCTAATCAGAATCGACAGCAGACCAACACCGACAACGATAGTTCAGGTATAATGCCGACGTCGCAAGCTGAAGATGAACAGATAGAGAAAGTGTATGAGGATATTGAAAGGGTAATGCAGTATGTAGAGGGGGACGAAAATCTAATAGTCATGGGCGACTGGAATGCAGTTGTAGGGGAAGGAGTAGAAGAAAGGGTTACAGGAGAATATGGGCTTGGGACAAGGAATGAAAGAGGAGAAAGACTAATTGAGTTCTGTAACAAGTTTCAATTAGTAATAGCGAATACCCTGTTCAAGAATCACAAGAGGAGGAGGTATACTTGGAAAAGGCCGGGAGATACGGGAAGATTTCAATTAGATTACATCATGGTCAGACAGAGATTCCGAAATCAGATACTGGATTGTAAGGCGTACCCAGGAGCAGATATAGACTCAGATCACAATATAGTAGTGATGAAGAGTAGGCTGAAGTTCAAGACATTAGTCAGGAAGAATCAATACGCAAAGAAGTGGGATACGGAAGTACTAAGAAATGACGAGATACGTTTGAAGTTCTCTAATGCTATAGATACAGCAATAAGGAATAGCGCAGTAGGCAGTACAGTTGAAGAGGAATGGACATCTCTAAAAAGGGCCATCACAGGAAAACATAGGTACAAAGAAGGTAGCTGCGAAGAAACCATGGGTAACAGAAGAAATACTTCAGTTGATTGATGAAAGGAGGAAGTACAAACATGTTCCGGGAAAATCAGGAATACAGAAATACAACTCGCTGAGGAATGAAATAAATAGGAAGTGCAGGGAAGCTAAGACGAAATGACTGCAGGAAAAATGTGAAGACATCGGAAAAGATATGATTGTCGGAAGGACAGACTCAGCATACAGGAAAGTCAAAACAACCTTTGGGGACATTAAAAGCAACGGTGGTAACATTAAGAGTGCAACGGGAATTCCACTGTTAAATGCAGAGGAGAGAGCAGATAGGTGAAAAGAATACATTGAAAGCCTCTATGAGGGTGAAGATTTGTCTAATGTGATAGAAGAAGAAACAGGAGTCGATTTAGAAGAGATAGGGGATCCATCATTAGAATCGGAATTTAAAAGAGATTTGGAGGACTTACGGTCAAATAAGGCAGAAGGGATAGATAACATTCCATCAGAATTTCTAAAATCATTGGGGGAAGTGGCAACAAAACGACTATTCACGTTGGTGTGTAGAATATATGAGTCTGGCGATATACCATCTGACTTTCGGAAAAGCATCATCCACACAATTCCGAAGACGGCAAGAGCTGACAAATGCGAGAATTATCGCACAATCAGCTTAACAGCTCATGCATCGAAGCTGCTTACAAGAATAATATACAGAAGAATGGAAAAGAAAATTGAGAATGCGCTAGGTGACGATCAGTTTGGCTTTAGGAAAAGTAAAGGGACGAGAGAGGCAATTCTGACGTAACGGCTAATAATGGAAGCAAGGCTAAAGAAAAATCAAGACACTTTCATAGGATTTGTCGACCTGGAAAAAGCGTTCGACAATATAAAATGGTGCAAGCTGTTCGAGATTCTGAAAAAAGTAGGGGTAAGCTATAGGGAGAGACGGGTCATATACAATATGTTCAACAACCAAGAGGGAATAATGAGAGTGGACGATCAAGGACGAAGTGCAAATTTAAGAAGGGTGTAAGACAAGGCTGTAGCTTTTCGCCCCTACTCTTAAATCTGTACATCGAGGAAGCAATGATGGAAATAAAAGAAAGGTTCAGGAGTGGAATTAAAATACAAGGTGAAAGGATATCCATGATACGATTCGCTGATGACATTGCTATCCTGAGTGAAAGTGAAGAATTAAATGATCTGCTCAACGGAATGAACAGTGTAATGAGTACACAGTATGGTTTGAGAGTAAATCGGAGAAAGACGAAGATAATGAGACGTAGTAGAAATGAGAACAGCGAGAAACTTAACATCAGGATTGATGGTCACGAATTCAATGAAGTTAAGGAATTCTGCTACCTAGGCAGTAAAATAACCAATGACGGACGGAGCAAGGAGGACATCAAAAGCAGACTCGCTATGGCAAAAAAGGCATTTCTGGCCAAGAGAAGTCTACTAATATCAAATACCGGCCTTAATTTGAGGAGGAAATTTCTGAGGATGTACGTCTGGAGTACAGCATTGTATGGTAGTGAAACATGGACTGTGAGAAAACCGGAACAGAAGAGGATCGAAGCATTCGAGATGTGGTGCTATAGACGAATGTTGAAAATTAGGTGGACTGATAAGGTAAGGAATGAGGAGGTTCTACGCAAAATCGGAGAGGAAAGGAATATATGGAAAACACTGATAAGGAGAAAGGACAGGATGATAGGACATCTGCTACGACATGAGGGAATGACTTCCATGGTACTAGAGGGACCTGTAGAGGGCAAAAACTGTAGAGGAAGACAGAGACTGGAATACGTCAAGCAAATAATTGAGGACGTAGGTTACATGTGCTACTCTGAGATGAAGAGGTTAGCACAGGAAAGGAATTCGTGGCGGGCCGCATCAAACCAGTCTGTAGACTGATGCTCACAGGCATTTGAACCATTTTTTGTGTGTAGAGAATACTTTAAGGGGATAAATCGGTGTGGAAACAATTTGAAAATATATAGATTTTAAAAAATAATTCCATTTTTTTGTACACCTTCGTACTTATTGCCGACCTCCTGTTACCAGCGCCGCGGGTACAGCAGCCAGCCTCGCCTGCCGGCCAAACACCACGAAAGAGGTTACGTTAACGACAAACTCCCTGTAGCAGTAAGATGTCACCTCCAGTAAATTAATTTCTAAACGGCAGAGAGATACTTCTACATCTACATCCACACTCCGCAAGCCACCTGAGGGTGTGTGGCATATGGTACTTTGAGTACATCTATCGGTTCTCCCTTCTGTTCCATTCTCGTATTGCTCGTGGAAAGAAAGACTGTCGGTATGCCTCTCCGCGAGATATGCGTAGGAGGAAGCAATATACTGCTTGACTGCACGGTGAAGGTATGTTCTCGAAACTTCAACAAAAGCCCGTACCGAGCTACTGAGCGTCTCTCCTGCAGAGTCTTCCACTGGAGTTTATCTATCATCTCCGTAACGCTTTCGCGATTACTAAATGATCCTGTAACGAAACGCGCTGCTCTCCGTTGGATCTCTACTATCAACCCTATCTGGCACGTATCCAACACCGGTGAGGAGTATTCAAGCAGTGGCCGAAAAAGTGTACTGTGACCTACTTCCTTAGTTTTAGGACTGCGTTTCCTTAGGATTCTTCCAATGAATCTCAGTCTGGCATCTGCTTTACCTCTGTCTGGAAGCCCCGTGGTAGGTGTGCCGACTTCGCGGAGTCGTCGACCGCCTTAGTGGCAGTAGCTGGATCGATGCCCTCTCTGAGGGACAGCTGGACCCTTTGACGGGTCGATGGGCTCGTCGGGAAAGGTGAGGCAGCGACCTTTGCGGAAATGTCACCCTCCCTCCTCCCTCCCTCTCACCGTGTCCTTACTGGGACACGACTCAGGGCCAGGTCGGTGAACGTGAGAAAAAGTCACTTTAGTGTGAATCCCAACGGCACGGTCTGTGAGATAGAATAATTAAGCCACCTTCGTATGGGACGAAGCAGTTAACATGGACGCGGACGTGAACGGGACATTCGACCTCACGAGAAACAGCGCCCACGGCACACGGGACGAGTTTGTTAACGTGGTTTGCGATCTCAGCGCTTTCCAGAGACCGTTTCCGGCTTTACTTGGTTTGCAAACAACAGTCTGCTTACCAAATGGCACGCGCGTGAAATAGCTGCGGTAGGTCTGGTAACGAATGTCGAAGAAGAGCGGAGAAAATCGGGAAGAAGATTCCAAACGCATAGATGGCTGAAGGGGAGGTTTACTATCTTTTGCTTACCCCGCCCGGTTGGCCGTGCGGTCCGGTGAACCGGCCAGTCTGTGGATGGTCTTTAGGCGGTTTTCCATCTGCCTAGGCGAATGCGGGCTGGTTCCCCTTATTCCGCCTCAGTTACGCTATGTCGGTGACTGCTGCGCAAACAAGTTCTCCACGTACGCGTACACCAACATTACTCTACCACGCAAACATAGGGGTTACAGTCGTCTGGTGTGAGACGTTCCTTGGGGGTCCACCGAGGGCCGAACCGCACAATAACCCTGGGTGAAGTGCACTGTGGTAGTCGTCGTGCGGTTGTGGACCACTGCGGCTGCGGCGGGGACAGAGCCTCTCCGTCGTTTCTAGGGCCCCGGTTAACATACAATACATACTATCTTTTGCTTCAAAAAATCGATTTTTAATTGCATTTTTGGATCCATAAAAGTGTTTAGAATCCACGCCTGAAACGGTTTTTCCGAATACGGAACGGAAATGTTTGTTATTCGCGGTTGAACTAAAAAATGCACCTGAGTGATATCGGCCTTTCCCACGCACCCCCTTTTTTTTCTTTTTCTTTCGGAGGACAAGTTATTGTCCCGGTGCTTGGGAAGAAACACACATAATGCAAATGAAAGGTTGAACGCGTGTGTTTGGAAGTTAGCCCACAAGCATTTGCATTCTGGTGCGAAGGCTGTGGAGATAGCGATTTTCCTGGCAGTGAGCAGCTTTAACGAAGGCTATTCAGCAATTCTGAAGACCATGACAACGATGGGCGTCACCCTGGGACTCTATTCGACGCAGTTCGCCAAGCATTCGGACGACCATCGGATTCAAGCGGCCGAAAACCGCTTGTCACCGGCTGTATAAGCGGCTCTGGAGCAGCGCAGGATGGCCTAGATCGAGCAGAACGCCCTTTTTGAGGAAGAGGAAGGACTAGTTTATGGACCCGGAATAGCAGATTGAACGTAAGTTGCATAATATTGCATTTATATGTAGTCAAAACTTCAAACGCGTTTTTCTCGAAATGGCCTTTATATATATATATATATATATATATATATATATATATATATATATATATATATATAGCGCGGTATGGTAACTTCAGATCTATTGAACCGATTGGCATGATTCTTTGTTTCCGACGAAGCTAACTAAACTATCTACGAGTTGTACCACTTTTATTCCAGTCCATCAACTATAAATATTTTTACTTGGCCGACGAAATAGAAAAATCGATGAAGAAACCCTATTTTTTTCAAATGGCCGCCATTTTGTTTCCTATGGTCCGAATAATTTAAGCGAGGTACAAGTCCTAAAGAATCTTATATGCTTCGATAAAGTCAACTCAATTTTGATTTCATACGAACCGGCTGACCTGTGACATACCGCGTGTGGAGATCTACACCGAAATTTTGTTTCGTTCCGACGGCAGTTCCGCCTTTGCTCTTCGACATTTCCGGTCGAAAAAATTCCAGTTTGTAGAGGAAAAATGAATAAACATTTTGACCAAATTTGACATTGATATCTGTAACACATCCCAAGAAAAAAACTTCTCAAATAACATGCTTTTTTCGTGTCAAAGACAATAAACCTCCCTTTTAAATGGCGAAAGGCTGGCTGCTTGGTTGTTTCGGGGGAGGGGACCAAACACCAAGGGCATAGGTCCCATCGGATTAGGGAAGGATGCAGAAGGATGTCGGCCGTGCCCTTTCAAAGGAACCATCCCGCGCCGACTTCGGTGGCCACGCGGTTCTAGGCGCTGCGGATCGGAACCGCACGACTGCTACGGTCGCAGGTTCGAATCCTGCCTCGGGCATGGATGTGTGTGATGTCCTTAGGTTAGTTAGGTTTAAGTAGTCCTAGGGGACTGATGACCTCAGACAAGTCCCATAGTGCTCAGAGCCACCTGAACCATTTTTTTGAACCATCCCGGCATATTCCATTCCGGCACTTCCATCGCGGCATTTCCTGAAGCGATTTAGGAAAATCATCGGAAACCTAAATCAGTATGGCCGGAGGCGGGTTTGAACCGTCGTCCTCCCGAATGCGAGGCCAGTGTGCTACGCACTGCAGGTAAAGGAACTTTATACAGGATGGGACAAATACAAGTGGCGCGGACGAGGGGATACGATTAGGCGTGAATTTGTGGCAGCATTAATGGAGAAAGAAAAGACCTACATTTACTTCAGACAGGATGTAGTAACTACCCATAGAACCGACCGAACTTTGGAGCACATCCATACAGTCTTCGTTCTTGACAGAGTTGTCAGCAGAGGTCAGTCTGGTTGCGGCCTTATCTGGCCAACCAGGTCACCTAATCCGTCAGCGTGGGATTACTGTATGTGGGGATCTCTGAAGCCTAAGGCGTATCGCAACAACCCTCACAGTCCCCAAGGACTGCAACAGAAAATTTCGCATGAGATGGCAGCAATTCCAGCAGTTCAAATGATTCAAATGGCTCTAAGCACCGTGGAACTTAACATCTGAGGTCATCAGTCCCCTAGACTTAGAACTACTTAAACCTAACTAACCTAAGGACATCACACACATACATGTCTGACACAGGATTCGATCCTGCGACCGTAGCGGCCGCTTGGTTCCGGACTGAAGCGCCTAGAACCGCTAATTCCAGCAGTCCAGCTGCGATCTAACTTCAGCAAGTTGTTGACCAGGCCCCAGAAGTGCCCACAGATGAATGGTGGTCGCATTCAACATCTGCTATAATCAGGTTAGTATTGCGTTCCCTTTCATCTGATGTGTTTCTTTGCATACTGTAACTCTGTTTCTGGGCCGCTTTTATTTACCCCTCCCTGTACGACGATCTGAGACTTATACTAGTCGAAGTTACTCATTACCTACACAGCATTTTCGTCCCATTTTCAGGGAACATGGTTTTAATTAAAGTGCCTAATGTCAATTCGCGCATTCATAATATCCACATTCTTTGTGAAATAGCGTACCGTACATCAGCACATACTTTTCAAGCTCGAGCTTCGTTTCATAATTTCATTCGAATGATTTTTTTAATTTTTTTTAAATTTTTTTGAAGCTGCTCCCTATCTGGTCTTTCGGACTTGTCCGAATGAACAGATACCATCTTCATATATACAGGGTGTTACAAAAAGGTACGGCCAAACTTTCAGAAAACATTCCTCAGACACAAATAAAGAAAAGATGTTATGTGAGCATGTGTCCGGAAACGCTTAATTTCCATGTTAGAGCTCATTTTAGTTTCGTCCACCTACGCTCAATGGAGCACGCTATCATGATTTCATACGGGATACTCTACCTGTGCTGCTAGAACATGTGCCTTTACAAGTACGACACAACATGTGGTTCATGCACGATGGACCTCCTGCACATTTCAGTCGAAGTGTTCGTACGCTTCTCAACAACAGATTCGGTGACCGATGGATTAGTAGAGGCGGACCAATTCCATGGCCTCCACGATCTCCTGACCTCAACCCTCTTGACTTTCATTTATGGGGGCATTTGAAAGCTCTTGTCTACGCAACCCAGGTACCAAATGTAGAGACTCTTCGTGCTCGTATTGTGGACGGCTGTGATACAATACGCCATTCTTCAGGGCTGCATCAGCGCATGAGGGATTCCATGCGACGGAGGGTGGATGCATGTATCCTCGCTATCGGGGGACATTTTCAACATTTCCTGTAACAAAGTGTTTGAAGTCACGCTGGTACGTTCTGTTGCTGTGTGTTTCCATTCCATAATTAATGTTATTTGAAGAGAAGTAATAAAATGAGCCGGCCGGTGTGGCCGTGCGGTTCTAAGCGCTTCAGTTTGGAACCGTGTGACCGCTACGGTCGCAGGTTCGAATCCTGCCTCGGGCATGGATGTGTGTGATGTCCTTAGGTTAGTTAGGTTTAAGTAGTTCTAAGTTCTAGGGTACTGATGACCTCAGTAGTTAAGTACCATAGTGCTCAGAGCCATTTGAACCATTTTTTAATAAAATGAGCTCTAACATGGAAAGTAAGCGTTTCCGGACACATGTCCACATAACATATTTTCTTTCTTTGTGTGTGAGGAATGTTTCCTGAAAGTTTGGCCGTACCTTTTTGTAACACCCTGTATAAACACTATCCTGTTTCGTAAGTGCCCTGAGGACACCGCTGCCTGTCGACCACAATGCCATCTGCCGTGCAGGACACAATCGTAAGGACATCTGTTGACAGTTTGTATGATTACATCGTGATTTAGACGCAGGAGGGGGAAATAGTGGTTTGTTGCTTTAATTCTGGACAACAGCGGTCATCTACTTAGACCTATGTGTCCTAGGTTACGATGCTGCGCGATGTGATTGTCTTTTTTTTAAGTTTTAAGCCGAAATACGGCACTCTTCATCTTGCAAACCTTTCGTAAACAAAACTTGGGGACCACATCTGAAGAGTAGCCACCGACGTCGACGTTAGCGCGTTCCGGCGTGTTTTGACAGTTCATTCATTCGATGACATGAGAATCATGATGATCTTTGCATATTATCAACATTGATACTAGCAAGATGCCGATTCCAGGGATTCCAAGACTTTCAAGAATGTTTTAATTTCAAGTTTGAAGTCGGATAACAAATGACGGAAGAAATATATTTTTGTGACACTATTACAAATTAACAGTTTTATAATTTTTTTCCTTTTTTTGTACTGTACTCTTTCCAAATTTCGTGATTCTACGTCAACGGGAAGACCCTAAGGTTATGATGGATGAGATTTCGAGTATCGCAGTATATGACTCAAATGGCTGTATCTTTTGCTTGCACTCACTTAGAAGTTTCCATTTTGTACACAGCTAAGTAACTTTAGGACTTAGTATGTGACATAAATTTCAATTAGATACGTCTACTCGTTCCTAGGAAGAAAGGTTTTTAACAATGGAACAGATAGACGGCCAATGAACTGATCCTATAAGGGTTCCGTTTCAACCGATTGAGGTCGTGAACACTGACAGAAGCAGAAATACTTTAGTTACGCAGTAACAGACCACAGCCAAAGTAAGATATGACTGATTACGAGGCAGACGGATATATCGTGTCAAGGACTTCCTCTCGGCTACTTCGTGAGCTAAATAGGAACGGAAGGGATGAAGAAAGTCCTCTTCTCCATGTACTTCACACTGAGCTCTTACGCAGTCGTACATCATCCCGATTGCCCTGGTTGGAGGTTTTGTAATTAGGGCAGGGTAAAGGAGGCGATAAGAAAACCGGGGCGTGTGCCGCGGCTATTGCCACTTCTTGCACGTAGTGCCGAGGTGGGGAGAGGTGTGGAACAAAAGCTTCACTTCCGTTCCAAAGAGCGGGGCGGTGACTGGCGCTCCTAAACGAGTTCTCGCGCGTGCCAGAGAGAGAGAAAGAGAACGCGACGCGGCTGCGGGGCTCCTTGCGCTCGCACTCGGCAATGTCTGCGAGAGAGCGTATTTTAATTAAGCACGGCTGCAAACGGCAGGGGCAGGTATTCGGCTGGGAAGGAAGAGCCGGGCAACGGATCGGAAAGAGAGGAACAGAGGCGCAGGAGAAGCGAAGAAAACTGTGAAGACGGCTGACAGAAAAGTTGGTCGGAGAAAGAGAGTAAGAGAGAGAGGAAAAGAGATTGGGGAGGGTGTTGCAAGGCTAACGAACAGCAGAAATCCTGCCGCACTTCGAACCCACCTCTCTCCCTTCACTATAGCGTTTCCATGGCAACCGGGTAAACAGAATTAGCAGCGGCCAGGGAAGCGTAGGAGTTGGGGGGGGGGGATGCACTCCGACACAAAGGAGCTAACTGCTTTTCAAAAGCTCCGGCTGCGCGCGAGACGCGAGCAGATCATTATATTAAAATGAAATTGTGAGGAAGGAACGGGAGGAGAAGCAAGGGGGGAGGGGGAGGGGGGGGCGACTGCGACGGGCGGACGGCGGGGCGTCCGCCATCTTTCTCCCATTCGCTCACAGAAAGCTGTTCGCAAACAAATTACTCGTAGTCCGTTGCGCTTCTTTTCCGTGAATGACTAATGCTTCGCAAATACCTCGCAGCTCAACAGCGCAACTTTTTTAATTTTTTCCATACATATTTATTTTCGTTTTTTTTGTGTGTGGTATCCTCCCTCCCCCCCTTCACCGTGCCCCACACTGCTCTGTTCTGATTCCGCCGCAGTCACTGGTACACAGTTTTGCGACGAACGCAGTATGCAACTGAATGCAGTGTAAATGAGAACGGATTTGGCCATCCCTTCGCCACTAAGGAGCAATTACGACCCTGACTGAGCTGTAAGGCAAATTCAGAAACCTCGCCTTTTCTTTCTCAAACAACAAGTACTTCTTTCATTGCGTCAACATCTTCAGCTACTCACCTTCTGCCGAAATCATTAACTAACACATTGCACAACACAAAAGTAGCTCATTCAAAAGTTCTTCTCTGTGTAAGTTTTTCGTCAACAGAAACTACTTTTCTTTTTTCCTCCAACTGCGAGGTTGGAACTTTAATAGTGGAAACTATTTATTTACAGCTCGTACAAAGCAGATACGTGTTTCAAAGGTTTACTGTCCTTCAGAGTAGTGTATAGCCCGTTGCCAGCGATGTGGAAGTCGTAGAATACTCTTAACATTGCCAGTTGTGTTCAGAGTTCGAGCGGCACGGTCTATTGCCCGACGAATTTGTAGCAGTTCTGAAGCGAATGCCGCGAAGAGTTTCCTTCAGTTTAGAAATCGAGTTGAACGTACGAGGGCTTATATTAGGGGCGTGTTGTAGGTGGTATAGCAATTAACAGACCCATCAGTTAAACAAATCAGTAACAGCTTACACTGTACGTACTTGAGCATTGTCCTGCAAAATGATGGTCAGGTCCTGCAAAGTGTCACCACTTCTGTCTCTATGCTGTTCATTTTTGGAACACAACCTACGACCAGCTTAGAGACAGAAGTGATGACAGTTTCTTGAGGACCTGACCATCATTTTGCAGGACAATGCTCAAGGACGTACAAGCTGTTACTGATTTGATTGACTGATGGGGCTGGCTGCCAAGTGCTATACCACCTACTGCACTCCCCTGAATTAAGCCCTCGTGAGTCCCACTCGATTCCTAAAGTGAAGGAAACACTTCCGGCATTCGCTTCACAACTGCTACAAATTCGTCGTGCAACAGACCGCGCCGCTCGAACTGTCAACACAACTGGCACTGATAAGAATATCCTAAGACTTCCACATCGCTGGCAACGGGTTATACACAATGCTGGTGACTACTCTGAAGGTCAGTAAAACATTGAAACGCGTATCTATTTTATGACGAGCTGTAAATAAATAGTTGCTACTATTAAAGTTCCAACCCTCGTATTTTAAACGGGTTATACACAATGCTGGTGACTACTCTGAAGGTCAGTAAAACATTGAAACACGTATCTATTTTATGACGAGCTGTAAATAAGTAGTTGCTACTATTAAAGTTCCAACCCTCGTATTTTAAATACGAGGGTTGGATCGATAAGTAATTCTACACATTTTTAAAGAAATTCAATACATTTTTTATCTGAAAGCTGGTTGATTTCATCCATGATTCCAATATACCGTCTTCAGGCCACGAGTGGCCTATCGGGACCATCCGACCGCCGTGTCATCCTCAGTGGAGGATGCGGATAGGAGGGGTGTGTGGTCAGCAAACCGCTCTTCAAAAAATGGCTCTGAGCACTATGGGACTTAACATCTATGGTCATCAGTCCCCTAGGACTTAGAACTACTTAAACCTAACTAACCTAAGGACAGCACACAACACCCAGCCATCACGAGGCAGAGAAAATCCCTGACCCCGCCGGGAATCGAACCCGGGAACCCGGGCGTGGGAAGCGAGAGCGCTACCTCACGACCACCACGAGATGCGGGCACAAACCGCTCTCCCGGTCGTTATGATGGTACTCTTGACCGAAACCGCTACTATTCGGTCGAGTAGCTCCTCAATTGGGATCACGAAGCCGAGCGCACCCCGAAAAATGGTAACAGCGCATGGAGGCCTGGATGGTCACCCACCCAAGTGTCGACCACGCCCGACAGCGCTTAACTTGGGTAATCTCACGGGAACCGATGTATCCGCTGCGGCAAGGCCGTTGCCTCAGGATTCCAATACACCATGTTATCAGCATTCCTCTGGCCTTAAAACCCTACTTTTCAACATAATGTCAGCTCAGTGCGAAGATCTTACGGCGTGTTACAAGCAGTCCCTCTATGCCCGCCTGGAACCATTCGACTGGTCCAGGGCTAGGCCAGCGTCTTACTATCTCCATAACTTGCCCATCATTCACGTACTGCTTCCCGGGGAGTGCTTCATTGGGCCAAACACCAAACAGATGGAAGTGGGAATGTGCGAAATCCGGGCTGTACGGTCATTGAGGAAGAACAGTCCAATCAAATTTTGTGAGGCCCTCTAATATGAAAAGACTTGTGTGAGGCCCTGTGTTCTCATGGAGAAGAAGAAATTCGTTTGCATTTTCATGGCGAGGAACACGTTGAAGCCGTTTCTTCAGTTTCCTGGTGGCAGCACAATACATTTCAAAGTTGATCGCTGCACCGTGGCGAAGAAGACCGTTCACATGACTTTACCGCTGAGGGTGCGGCTTTGAACTTTTTCTTTGGAGCGGAGGTAGTGTGACGCCACTCCATAGATCGCCGTTTTGTTTCCAGCTGGTAGTGATGAACCCATGTTTCATCGGCTGTGACGATGTTCGACAAAAGATTGCCACGATAGTAACTCGTAATAAACTCCCAACAGAGGGCCCTTCGTTGCTCTTTGTGGTTTTCTGTCAGGAAGCGAGCAACCCAGCACGCACACACCTTCGAGTACCCTAAGTGGTGGGCAGGTGTACCCAACACTGCAGTTGAAGATGACCTTGTTGCGATGATGGCAGACGCCTCGCCCAACGACTCAGCATGCTTTTGTTCACTCTCAAGTCTCTGTAGACATTCTGCAAGTACCCAGGAATGTCTAAGACGCTGTGGCTTTCCATCAAAAGAAACTCAGTTCTCTACTTGGAACGTACTTCCATTACAGACGCCATTTCGAAGGCTATTTACAGCACCGCCACTTATTGGAAATTCATATAAACAGGAATATTCCAATATGTCCCACAGAAAATCCCGCACTTTTTCAGCCTAAACTGGCCAAGAAGTTTGTTGCATTACTTACATGCCAAGATGACTTTTTCTATTTTTCTGGCTTCATCATTTCACTATGTTTCTTGCTCTATATTCCAGTTTATGATCTTCGTGTTTCCTTCTTACTAGCCATTTCGCTAGAGGGACCGTGATATTCCTCAGCTCTTCATTTCGTGTAACATCTACCTGACACCAAAAGCTGATACTAGAAAAAAAATTAGCAACATATTCGCGAAGTAGTCTCCTCCCGCTATACTGCTAACTCTCGGGAAAAATTACGGCTGCAGTTTCGCTTGCTTTCAGCCGTTCGCAGTACCACAACAGCAAGGCCGTTTTGGTTAGTGTTACAGGGCCAGATCAGTCGATCATCCAAACTGTTGCCCCTGCAACTACTGAAAATGCTGCTGCCATTACTTACACTGTCGCCCCGATACTGAGTGGTCAGCGTGATTGCCGTCCTACGGGCCCGGGTTCGATTCCCGCATGGGTCGGGGATTTTTCCGGCTCAGGAACTGGGTGTTGTGCTGTCTTCATCATCATTTCACCCCCATCCGGCGCGCGGGTCGCCGAATATGGCGTCGAATGCAATAAGACGTGCTCCAAGGCGGCCGGACCTGCCCCGCAAGACCCCCCCCCCCCTTCCCGGACAATGACGCCAAACGCTCATTTCCATTTCATTACTTCGTCATCCTTCGGGATGATTTACAAAGAATATCGTTCATGAAAAAATCTATTAGGTAAAAGCGATAAGCAGTCATCATAAGAATGTGATTATCTATAGTTTAAAGACGTACTGCGCTAAACTCGTCAGGTGTGGCGTGACTCGGACTTCATCAGGCGCTGACGCCACCCTGCAACACACCTCTGCTAGGCGGGCTGCAGCAAGGACAGTCCCTGTGTCTCAACGATTGCAGTCCAGCTATGTAAGAAATTCGAGGAATCGTTAGCGCCAGGATTTCACGCGGAACAAGTCCCGCCCCCTCAGCCCCGGTTTTCCCTGTCTTTGTTCGGCGCCTGGGCATTGTCTCAGTTGACCCACGTGGTTTACCGCGTTCGGCTGCACTCGCTCGGACTGAATGTTAAATTAATATCTTGCAAGGTCTTAAATTTCGCCAGACAGTTAAAAGACACTTTACAAAAAACTTGGACAGTTGGCCTCAGCTGTGCCACAGCAAACATAAGAGAAAACAATTTAGCATGGAATTATTCAAAAACGAGAACTCAGTACTCAGATGTATAGCCTATGAAAAAACATACTTCTGTGTGAGAAAAAGCACCCAAAGCTGCAACAGGATAAACCTACCCTCAAATAATAATGTGCTCGGAAAAATATGAACCACGGTAGACTTGACACTCGAGTTTCAGACCTCAGACAGTATACGCGAAACAGGCATCAGTGTTCACTATAATTCCAGAGGGCATCAAAATTACTTTGTTCATGCTAGATCGATCCACGCTGTTTTCGCGTGTTTTTCACTGAATAGTTTTGCTGAAAAGTTTTAGGGGTGGAAGAAGAGCTAGCACAGCATGAACGACGTTTTACAGCCGTGAAACACTGCAGCATTTATTTCCTCCATAACTGTTCTGTGACAAACATACACATCATCATTATTATTTTTTAAAAATGGTTTGATTGAAATTTACAAAATTAATGAATCTTTTGGTTAAAAACAGACAGGACAAAGAATAACGACAGATTATTTCCCTGAGACGTTTGCAACAGCATATAGTACATTAATGACACAGAAACAGCCACAATTCTTTACAACTTCGTTTATAATGCGCAGATATGGCATTGGAAGAATTTACAAGTTAAAATTCACCCATTACCCATGCAAATACTAACGAAATATGTCATATAAGGAAATATCGTACTGCCTTCATAAGGCATTTCTACTTTATGGCATTCTTATATTCTTTAATTTTCGTGAGTTACTGTAAGGGCCTACATAAACAAAACGGCTTTCACTTATTTCTATATAACGTTGATTTTAGACAACAGAGTTAGTCGACTGCATCCGTGGCTTTACTATCTACATAACAGATTCAAGACCATTGTTTTCGCATTGTATGTTTGCTCTGCTGTTACCCTCAAATAAACGTATTATTAATAAGTGAATTAGTTAATGAAAATTTGTCCTTATTGCCCTTAAATAACATCACGTTATTTTTTTTTGTTTTCTATTGCTGGCGATGCTATCAATTCTCCATAAAAAAAATTATTTCTTTAATAATGCAAATTCATGGTATATTACCATCCAGAACAAGTTAAATTTCTTATCATTACTGAATTTCATCACAGCGTAACGTGTGTTTGACTGTGACGATAACAACTTTGTTGTAGCTTCCAGTTTGCGGAACTGGGAACTGGCAGCTGTTTAGGTGAGGGCCTTACACTATTGAGAGGCGTGGAGGGGGAGGGGGGTGAATGGGCGGGACTTGTTCCGGGTGAAATCCTGCCTGCCTGACTGCGTTGCACTTGAATTCCTCGTCTTGAGGATGTTAAGGGGGAGTTTGTTGTCGTTAGACATTTACTCCACTTAGATGGAGATGGGTTGAAGTTACAGGGACGTTTAGGAATAACTGGGACGGTTGTGCACGTTTAGGTACATATGATTGCCGGTCAGAGACAGGCGATAGGTCACGTGAATTGACAAGTATGCGTCGGCTAGGGGCCTTTACTTGACTGGCCCTGTCGACGCCTGGGACAGTCAGTCAGCGACTGACAGAGCGGATATTAGATGATGATGGTGATGGATGATGGATGTCGGGCGCAGTGAGGAGGAGAGTCTTCTAAGTCCTCCTGGCGTCAGGGTACCTCTTCTTGTCCTTCTTCTTCTTGTTGTTGTAGTATGTGTCTGCTTGTGACACTTTAGGATGTGTCACTTCCTCCCAGTTGGCAGCTTCGGCGTCTTCGGCGGTCCTCACCTCTTGTTGATGGCTTGCGTTCTCTTCTTCTTGTTCTTGTTTTTCTATTGAGACGAAGAGAGCTTCCCACTGAACAGGCGTGAGAGGAGGGCGGGCGTTGTAGGACCTGAGAGTATCCAAGTGAATGGACACTACCTTCTGCAACTGCGTCTTGGAGAGGGGGCAAGGTGCCTCCTCGATGATGACTTGGGTTGTCATGTTCTTCGCCGCGATGATTGTCTGTGCGGTTGCGTCTTGTGTTCCCACCCTCGTGGCTTCCTGTATTACTACAGGTTCCACGGGGGCGGCAGTCTGCGTGTCAGCATCCTTCTTCTGTGCTGTGTGGGGCTGGCTGGCCAATGCATCACGGAGACTGTGCACCAGCAGCCGAGCCTCGGCTAGTTCGGCTTGGAGTGTTGCCCTCTCTTCCGCCATTGCGGCTTTGAGGGCGGCAATTTCTTCATCGGCGGCGGCGCGGACCCTGGCGCACGCGTCGCTGACTGCGTCCGGTGGTACAGCCACGTCATCGGCCACCACGGATCCGCCGGCGGCGGGGGGTGGCGAGGACGCAACGGCCTCGGCTGTATCCAGGTTCTTGGTGGTCTTGTGTCTCCGTCTAGCTTTGTCGCCGCGAGTCCAGTTCTTGATATAGCTGCACCCGCGGTAATTCGCCGCATGAGGGCCGCCACAATTGGCGCAGCAGCGTGTGGCGTCTTTATTGGCGCAGTGGCGCGAATCGTGTGCTTGCGCACAGCGAAGGCACGCCACTGCATTTCGGCAGTACTTGGCAACATGGCAAAGTTTTTGGCAGCGATAGCACTGCTCCTTCCGCTCCGCCGTCTTCTTGGTTCCCCGTCTTCTGATGCGCCGAGCACGAGGCTCAGCAATTGCAGCAGGGCAGCAGCTTTGCCTCCCTTTCCGCGTCGTCCATACATGCTGGGGAGCTAGCGCTAACATGCAGCGATCAGCTCACCTCCGCAGCCTGAGCGGGAATCGGGGTGAAATCCTAGCGCTAAGGGCACGTAGAAATTCGCAGCTAGCTCCGCAGAGGGCCTACGTGTGCATCAGATATGAAGAACAGGTAGAGCGCACAACACGCACAGTGGTCGCTCCAGCTGTGCACCTTTCCATTTAGGACCACGGCGGTCTCCGTCCAGTAAGTTCCATCGCAGCCAGTCTACTGATGTTTACATATCGCGAAACACTAACATTGCCACCATTTTCCGTGAATTTCTGCAATGTTTACGCCACTGTAGACCGGGCTACAAGAGCTTCTGTTGCTATTGTCCTACTAGAATACGCTTTCTGATACAGAGTTGCAACTACAGCACGGTTTTTTTTAGTTCCAATCTCCTGCTTCCGGCCCTTTGTGGGGTGATACCGAACGGACTTGAATCAGCAGAGTGTGCGCTGATATGAAACTTCCGCTGCAGAGTGAAAAATCTCATTCTAGGAACACCCCTAGGCTGTGGCTAAGCCATATCTCCACAATATCCCTTCTTCCAACAATGCTAATTCTGCAAGGTGCGCAGAAGAGCTTCTGTGAAGTTTGGAAGCTAAGAGACGAGGTACTGGCAGAATTGAAGCTGTGAGGATGGGTCGTGAATCTTGCTTGGGTAGTTCAGTTGGTAGAGCACTTGCCCGCAAAAAGGAAAAGGTCCCGAGTTCGGGTCTCGGTCCGGCACACAGTCTTAACCTGCCAGGAAGTTACACGAGACTGAGGAGTCGGTCGCTACCTAGCAAATGAGACGAACAAGGTTTAGGTGAAGCCAGAAAAATATATACACTGGCGGAAAAAATATTGCGACACCGTGAACGCGTTGTGCGACATAAACAATAGTTTGTAGGCATAGTTCTACTTTTAAAAGATTATTCAATTTCCGCACCAGATGCATAAGTGTGGCGCAAGTAACGCCACTATGAGGGTGAAAATCGGGTTTGGTTTAAATACCCGCTGTAACAGTTACCTTTGAGATTGGACTTGGTGAGATGAGGTTGGTCAAGAATGTCTTTAAGGCAACACAGACGCCATAATCAAGTTTGGTATCGTATAATAGGGCTACGATCAACTAGATGTTCCTTCTGCGATACTGCAAAAAGACATGGCAGGAATGAAGGCACTGTACATGACTGCTTGCAACGATGGTCACGAAAATATACGGTCGGAACTAGACTGCGCTCCGGACGGCACGTGGCACTACCGTGTGCTGCTCGCGTGCAGGCGTCGACCGGGGCTGTGGAGACAGCCGGCAGGTTGCGGCAGTGTAGTGCCAGGCTAAGCTGCGGACGATGATACGAAGCGAGTACTATGTAGTGAACGTTGTATTTCAAGAAACGGAGAAGTGGAGATTTGCTATCTTTTAAAAAGTAATGGGAGAATCATTTTTTCTTTGTGCAAAAACGTGAAAATTCGAAATGTTTAATATGTGGCAGTATTCTCGCTGGTCAACGGAAGTTTAGTATTGAAGGCCATTATAATAAATTTCACAAGGACGAGTACAATTTACTATCGGATTCTGAACGGATGGGGAATTGACTGAGATTAAGAAGAGCGATCTGCCGATACCAGATGAATCTGTCGTAGTTGGCAGGCCGGTGTGGCTGAGCGGTTCTAGGCACTACAGTCTGGACCCGCGCGACCGCTATGGTCGCAGGTTCGAATCCTGCCTCGGGCATGGATGTGTGTGATGCCCTTAAGTTAGTTAGGTTTAAGTAGTTCTAAGTTCTAGGGGACTGATGACCACAGCAGTTAAGTCCCATAGTGCTCAGAGCCATTTGAATTTGTCGTAGTTGCTGTTGTCACGGGAGATCTGCGACTTTCTCTCGTCATGGCTCTCATCTAACTGATTTAACATTTTATGGAGCACTGTTTTCAAGTTTTCAGGACGACAACAATAATAGCCCAGCGGTAAGTGCAAGTTATAAGACTGCGCTTAATATAGCGGGAGCTGGAAAACCATTTGCTGAATTAATAAGTCTCGATTAAGAGCAAACATCAGTGATGAAAATTTACGTAACTGTTTGTGTTTGTCTGTATGTAGAAATTTTGTTCCAGATATTAAACGTATTGTAAACTCCACTTGCGATAATTAAATAAAACGTATCGTAGGTAATAGGTACTCTTTCAAACCATGACTTCTTTCAAGCACTCCTACTAACCTTATTCATTCACTCAATAAAGCAAGCTAGGAAACAAAACGCATTACAAAGGATGGAGCGGACAGAAGGTGTGGTGGGGATGGGAGATAAGCGGGTGGCCAGCTTGCCCCTGTGTGCACGCGGAACACCTGTTAACTGCACGCGTGCAAGTGCACCGCACATGTGCAGGATTCCTGCCCGCCCCTGGGGTAGACCATTGTGTATGGCTCTGGCATGGTCGTACTGCATCTGCAGCAACAATTTCAGCAACAGTTGGCACCACAGTGACATGACAAACTGTTACATGTCGGCTACTTCAATGACAGCTCCAAGTCAGACACCTTGTAGTGTGCATTCCAGCCGGCCGGAGATACAGTCTGGAACTGCGAGACCGCTACGGTCGCAGGTTCGGATCCTGCCTCGGGCATGGATGTGTGTGATGTCCTTAGGTTAGTTAGTTCTAAGTTCTAGGGGACTGATGACCTCAGAAGTTAAGTCCCATAGTGCTCAGAGCCATTTGAACCATTTGTGCATTCCACTGACCCCAAACCACCGAAAACTACTGCAACTTGGATGGTTTCAAGCGAGGGTTCATTGAGAGGCAGGGTGGCGGTCGTTTGGTACCTCGGTGCAGGTGGTGGCCATTTGTTGGTTAGGAGGCCAGTTGATGATGATGATGATGATGATGATGATGATGACGACGATGATGTTGTTTGGTTTGTGCGGCGCTCAACTGCGCGGTTATCAGCGCCCGTACGAATTCGCAACCTTTGCTCAATCCAAACTCGCCACAGTCATGAATGATGACGAAGTGATGGGGACAACACAAACACTCAGTCATCTCGAGGCAGGTGAAAATCACCGACCCCGGGAAGCCAGTTGACGGCCTGCAACCAACCTGTTTGTGTGCTAGACCCACTGGACCTATACCTGGAGTTACAGTCAGGGATGCAATTCCGTACGACAGTAGGAGCACTCTCGTCGTTAACTCACGCACCATGACTTCAAATTTGTGCGTCACTATGGTGATTCAAACTGATGTGGTGCCATTCATGGGCAGCATTCCAGGGTGTGCAATCCAACAGGATAACGCTCGCTCACATACCGCTGTTCTAATCCAACATGTCCGACAGAGTGTCGACATGTCTTTTGGGCTGCTCGATCATCAGATCTGATTCCAATAGAGGACATGCGGGACATCATCGTACAACTCCAGCGTCCTTCACCAACAGCTTTAACCGTCCCAGTATTGATCGACTAAGTGCAACAGGCATGAAACTTTTGGCGTCGATAGTTACGATGCCACAACGTAGGTGCACGCTCTCGTAAGTCGGCACTACGCCAGAAGACTGACTACGCCGACCACAGCGTCCTCTGCCCGACGCGGTGGAGCTCAGGGAGTGCCGTGTTGATGTCGCCCATTTCATCAAGAGCAGACGGCCTGGAAATATCGCTTCTACTACCGCGTGGGCTAGCTTGCTATTGAAACTTTGTATTAGTTGTGTGGTGTCACCGCCAGACACCACACTTGCTAGGTGGTAGCCTTTAAATCGGCCGCGGTCCGCTAGTATACGTCGGACCCGCGTGTCGCCACTGTCAGTGATTGCAGACCGAGCGCCGCCACACGGCAGGTCTAGAGAGACGTCCTGGCACTCGCCCCAGTTGTACAGCCGACTTTGCTAGCGAAGCCACACTGACAAATACGCTCTCATTTGCCGAGACGATAGTTAGCATAGCCTTCAGCTACGTCATTTGCTACGACCTAGCAAGGCGCCATTACCAGTTTATATTGAGATTTTAAATCATGTATCAACAAGAGCGATTTACACCAATTATGGATTAAAGTTAAGTATTCCAGAAGCTCTGTACTATTTTTGGTTACTATAATTCCTTGTCATTTTCCAGACCTCACGCCAGCCTGCGTGAGCTTAAACTGGTGCCTTTCGGCTTCCTCCAAACCCCGTGAATTGGCACCTGCCAATTCACAACAAGTTGCGTTTGGATAGTAACGAGTATTTGTTAGTTTTGAGATTATACAGAACAGTCATCCTAACTTCACAGCATTGGGCATGGACTACGGCTTCACAGTGTAAGTAGGCTGCTTAGGTTTTTATGTTGCTAACGCCACTATATGAAAATCACTGACTATGCTGTGTGCAGTCTGTGGCTGGTTTGCATTGATGGAATATTTGCTATTGTAGTGTTGGGCAGCTGCCTGTGAACAGCGCGTGGCGTTGCGCAGTTGGAGGTGAGCCGCCAGCAGTGGTGGATGTGGGGACAGAGATGGCAGAATCTTAAGATTGGACGATCTGGACGTGTGTCCGCCAGAAAGAGTAAATTTGTAATACTGGATATCATGAACTGATATACAGGGCTATTACAAATGACTGAAGCGATTTCATAAATTCACTGTAGCTCCATTCATTGACATATGGTCACGACACACTACAGATACGTAGAAAAACTCATAAAGTTTTGTTCGGCTGAAGCCGCACTTCAGGTTTCTGCCGTCAGAACGCTCGAGAGCGCAGTGAGACAAAATGGTGACAGGAGCCGAGAAAGCGTATGTCGTGCTTGAAATGCACTCACATCAGTCAGTCATAACAGTGCAACGACACTTCAGGACGAAGTTCAACAAAGATCCACCAACTGCTAACTCCATTCGGCGATGGTATGCGCAGTTTAAAGCTTCTGGATGCCTCTGTAAGGGGAATCAACGGGTCGGCCTGCAGTGAGCGAAGAAACGGTTGAACGCGTGCGGGCAAGTTTCACGCGTAGCCCGCGGAAAATTGGTTCATTCCACAATTGGAGACCGACAGCGCCGACTTCATCTTTCAACAGGATGGTGCCCCACCGCACTTCCATCATGATGGCATTTCTTAAACAGGAGATTGGAAAACCGATGGATCGGTCGTGGTGGAGATCATGATCAGCAATTCATGTCATGGTCTCCACGCTCTCCCGACTTAACCCCATGCGATTTTTTTCTGTGGAGTTATGTGAAAGATTCAGTGTTTAAACCTCCTCTACCAAGAAACGTGCCAGAACTGCGAGCTCGCATCAACGATGCTTTCGAACTCATTGATGGGGACATGCTGCGCCGAGTGTGGGAGGAACTTGATTATCGGCTTGATGTCTGCCGAATCACTAAAGGGGCACATATCGAACATTTCTGAATGCCTAAAAAAACTTTTTGAGTTTTTGTATGTGTGTGCAAAGCATTGTGAAAATATCTCAAATAGTAAAGTTATTGTAGAGCTGTGAAATCGCTTCAATCATTTGTAATAACCCTGTATATATTATGACTTTTGAATATTATTAAGGTAAATACATTGTTTGCTCCCTATCAAAATCATTCATTTGCTAACTATGGCTATCAGTTGTTAGTACCTTCAGTAGTTAGAATCTTTTATTTAGCTGGCAGTATTGGCGCTCACTGTATTGCAGTAGTTCGAGTAACGAAGATATTTTGTGAAGTCTAGAGTGATTCGTGAAAGGTATAGGTTCCGGTTAGTCAGGGCCATTCTTTTGTAGGGATTATCGAAAGTCAGATTGCGTTGCGCTGAAAATATTGTGTTTAAGTTTAGTGTTGATGAGAATAAGTAAAGAGAGAACTGTCTGAGTACGTTCGCTTCTGCTCAGCCGTTTGAAAATCAAATAACGTAAGAGGTTTACCAGCACAGTAATTCATTAATTTTTCTAAGGGGACGTTTCATACGCTTCTACTACCGCGTGGGCTAGCTTGCTTTTGAGAATTTGTATTAGTTGCGTTCAGTTAAAGTTTGGACAGCAACGAGTATTTGTTAGTTTTGAGACTGTACATAACAGTAATCCTAACTTCACAGCATTAGACATGGAATACGGCTTCACACCTACGTGCTCATCCTAGCCAAAGTTATGTATGCATTTGATATTTACTTGTGTTTTTGACTCTAATAAAGCTTTAAAGTTACCTGCAGTACCGAAATGCTCCACCTCTCATGCTCCTCCTCGCTTCCTTCACTGTCGACCTGTATTACAGAAGCAGTTCACGCCTATCCAGGCGGGATACAAAAGAGCTCCATCCCACAAACTCACATGCAGCACATATACAACACTTGCATGCACTTTTGCATGCTTGCAATCAACATTGCGACGGTTACTCCGGTTATTAATGTATCAGCGTTACACATTTGCGATGGCTTACCTCGTGGTTACATTAACCTGCGATGCTGATCAGTTACATATGTCCCTTGGACATAATTATTTTTTGGTGAAGTGATTTTTCTCCGTCAGCGTGTGATTCCGCTGAAAATTGAAAGTGAAGTTTTTGTGTGATTTTTGTGTGACTTTTTACATATCGACTTTGAACTGCGTTCCTATTTTGTTTCGTGGTAACTAACGACGGGAGTTACTGGAAGCCAACTGGGGCGATGTACTGAAAACTTAGCGGTGAACAAATTTCGATATCTTTCCTGGAAGTACTTGGATAGCTAAAGACCTTTTAATTAGCGACTTTGCAGGAGCGAGAAGTTTGTCTCGCAAGTCAAAGCATGGTTCAAATGGCTCTAAGGACTATGAGGCTTAACATCTGAGGTCATCAGTCCCCTAGAACTTAGACCTACTTAAAACCTAACTAACCTAATGATATCATACACATCCATGCCCGAGGCAGGACCGTAGCGGTCGCGCGGTTCCAGACTGAAGCGCCTAGAACCGCTCGGCCACAACGGCCGGATCAAAGCATGGTTCATGACCCTTATTTTGACTGATTTTGTTGGTGTAGGAGTGCAAAGAACTAATTCACGTCCGCGAGAATACGGTTCCGATTGCATCAGCGGAGGAGCAAGTTGCGCAGTTTTTTCGGACGACGCCACATGAGCTCTGAGACGCGGACGAAAGGAACGTTTTCAGGCCACTAAGGCGGATCTGGGCAAAAGGCGCAAACAGATGGAGATAGATCATCAGAAAGAGTGATCTGGGTCGGCTACGTTTCTCATCTCACAAGGGGACCACGCTTACTCGTCATCACCGTTTTCATCCGAATTTCTGGTATAAGAAGAGTCTGGCCAGAAAAGAATGAAAGTAGCAAACTCTGCAGACGGGGGTAAAGCGGCGAACGCAGAGCGCCGTTCACGGAGTGGGAGTCTGGCCACTTAACTCTGTGAGAGCGTCGCTTCATCGGCGGAGTTGAGGAACCCAATTGGTCACCCATTTTATTCGAAGAGGGCCTCCATTTAGGGACGACATGAAATCACCCTACCGGCTCGACGGGGAGAGGCGAGAAATGTGATTAAACGCATTCCGACGCCGGCGGCGTCCGCAATGAAGGAAGGGGAGAAGAATCCCGCCTTTCTTTGCCACCTACCGCTTCTCCCCAGCAGCGACAGAACGGAGCGAGTGCAAAGTGCGTGGCGTGCAGCTGGGTTCGCTACGTTTCTCATCTTACAAGGGGACCACGCCTACTCGTCATCACCGATTTCATCCGAATTTCTGTTATAAGCAGGGTCTGGTCAGAGAAGACAGTGACAGAAGTATGGACCTCCAGATGGGCGAGCTTTTACAAAAAAGAAAACTGACCAAATGCGAATAGAACCCACCCGCCGAGGATTCGGTACAAACTTAATTATGTACACTATCTGATCAAAAGGATCGGGACACCAGGCTGAAAATGACTTACAAGTTCGTGGCGCCCTCCATCGGTAATAAAGCACTCCGTCTTCAGGCCACAAGTGGCCCATCGGGACCATCCGACCGCCGTGTCATCCTCAGATAAGGATGCGGATAGGAGGGGCGTGTGGTCAGCACACCGCTCTCCCGGTCGTTACGATGGTTTTCTTTGACCGGAGCCGCTACTATTCGGTCGAGTAGCTCCTCAATTGGCATCACGAGGCTGAGTGCACCCCGAAAAATGGCAACAGCACATGGCGGCCCGGACGGTCACCCATCCAAGTGCCGGCCTCGCCCGACAGCGCTTAACTTCGGTGATCTGTCGGGAACCGGTGTATCCACTGCGGCAAGGCCGTTGCCTCCATCGGTAATGCTGTAATTTAATATGGTGTTGGCCCACCCTTAGCCTTGATGACATCTACTCTCGCAGGCGCACGTTCAATAAGGTGCTGGAAGGTTTCTTGGGGAATGGCAGCCCATTCTTCACGGAGTGCTGCTCTGAGGAGAGGTATCGATATCGGTCGGTGAGGCCTGGCACCAACTCAGTGTTCCAAAACATGCCAAAGGTGTTCTATAGGGCTCAGGTCAGGACTCTGCGCAGGCCAGTCCATTACAGGGATGTTACTGTCGTGTAACCACTCCACCACACGCAGTGCATTATGTACAGGTGCTAGATTTGAAAGATGCAATCGCAATCCCCGAATTGCTCTTTAACAGTTGGAAGCAAGAAGGTGCTTAAAACATCAGTGTGGGCCTGTGTTGTGATAGTGCCACGCAAAACAGCAGGGGGTGCAAGCCCCCTTCATGAAAAACACGACCACACCATAACACTACCTCCTCCGAATTTTACTGTTGGCACTACACACGTTGACAGGTGACGTTCACCGGGCATTCGCCATACCCACACCCTGCCATCGGATCCCCATACTGTGTACCGTGATTCGTCACTCCACGCAACGTTTCTCCACTGTTCAATCGTCCATTGTGTACGGTCCTTACACCAAGCGAGGCGTCGTTTGGCATTTACCGGTGTGATGTGTGGCTTATGAGCAGCCGCACGACAGAATTCCAAGTTTTATTACCTCCCGCCTAACTGTCATAGTACTTGCAGTTTGGAATTCCTGTGCGATGGTCTGGATAGATGTCTGCCTATTACACATTGCGACCCTCTTCAACTGTCGACGGTCTCTGTCAGTGAAGAGACGAGGTCGGCCTGTACACTTTTGTGCTGTACGTGTCCCTTCACGTTTCCAATTGACTATCACAACGTAAACAGTAGACCTAGGGATGTCTAGGAGTGTGGAAATATCGCGTGGCAGCGTATGACGCAAGTGACACCGTATCACCTGACCACGTTGGAAGTCCGTGAGTTCTGCGGAGAACCCCATTCTGCTCTCTCACGATGTCTAATGACTACTAATACGGAGTACCTGACAGTAGGTGGCAGCACAATGCACCTAATACGAAAAACGTATGTTTTTGGGGGTGTCCGGATACTTTTGATCACGTAGAGTATAGAGATAGTCCATCCATCCTGAGAATCGAGAATCTCAACGATTTATGCCTGTTATCGCTATCGATTCTGGTAATAGATGGGTCCAGGGATTTCCAAGATGTATCACAATGTCTTGAGCAGTTGCTCAGATTACACCGTACCTACAAAAAGAAGCGAACAGGGCACTTCAGTTCACGTACGTACAGAGAGAGAGAGAGAGAGAGAGAGAGAGAGAGAGAGAGAGAGAGAGGGAGAGAGAGAGAGAGAGAAAGATAAGATTTAATAAAGCATTCTTCTTATTTTCTTACTGAAACATGACTGCAGCTTACACTTTACATTTGCATGACGAAATAGTTTCCTATTTTACCAGGTGTAGAAGTATGAAATCGGAATTTCCCTGCAGTGGTGCTAGGCGTCAGTTTAGTGCCCGTGAGACCGTGACCTGTCCTGCTTCCTGTAACGACTGACGACGAATCTCAACGCGAAGTAACACAAGTACAGTACATCGGTATCTGTTTCAAACCCGCAAAAATGTCGAGTTTTGTGACTGCCAACTGCGATTTGCGGACAGCAATGGTTTTCTGTTACCATTTCAAAAAAACTGCTGCAGGATTGCATCGAATGCTTGTCGAAGCTTTTGGCGAACGTGCTCCTGGGAAAACACAGTGTTTCGAGTGGTTCAAAAAATTCAAAAGTGGTGATTTTGAAGAGAGAAACGACGAGTGCGAGAAACCACCGAAAAAGTTCGAAGACAACGAACTGCAGGCCTTATTGGATGAAGGTGATACTGAAACTCAACAGGAACTCGTGGAACAATTCAATGGGACGCAGAAAGCCGTTTCTCTTCGGTTCAAAGCCATAGGAAAGGTGCAGAAAGTATGAAATTGGGTTCCGCATGAACTGAATGAAAGACAGCAACCAAATCGGAAGATCACTTGTGAAATACTGCTTGCCAAATACAGGGTGTTTCAAAAATGACAGGTATATTTGAAACGGCAATAAAAACTAAACAAGCAGCGATAGAAATACACCGTTTGTTGCAATATGCTTGGGACAACAGTGCATTTTCAGGCGGACAAACTTTCGAAATTACAGTAGTTACAATTTTCAACAACAGATGGCGCTGCAAGTGATGTGAAAGATATAGAAGACAACGCAGTCTGTGGGTGCGCCATTCTGTACGTCGTCTTTCTGCTGTAAGCGTGTGCTGTTCACAACGTGCAAGTGTGCTGTAGACAACATGGTTTATTCCTTAGAACAGAGGATTTTTCTGGTGTTGGAATTCCACCGCCTAGAACACAGTGTTGTTGCAACAAGACGAAGTTTTCAACGGAGGTTTAATGTAACCAAAGGACCGAAAAGCGATACAATAAAGGATCTGTTTGAAAAATTTCAACGGACTGGGAACGTGATGGATAAACGTGCTGGAAAGATAGGGCGGCCGTGTACGGCAACCACAGAGGGCAACGCGCAGCTAGTGCAGCAGGTGATCCGACAGCGGCCTCGGGTTTCCGTTCGCCGTGTTGCAGCTGCGGTCCAAATGACGCCAACGTCCACGTATCGTCTCATGCGCCAGAGTTTACACCTCTATCCATACAAAATTCAAACGCGGCAAACCCTCAGCGCCGCTACCATTGCTGCACGAGAGACATTCGCTAACGATATAGTGCACAGGATTGATGACGGCGATATGCATGTGGGCAGCATTTGGTTTACTGACGAAGCTTATTTTTACCTGGACGGCTTCGTCAATAAACAAATGAAAGTTGTTTCTCCATCGAATAGTGACAGATTATGAAAGATGGATATATTTTGAGAATTCTAAGCGTCGTAAATCATGGGTAAATCCAGACAAACCATCGACATCCAATGCGAGAACAAATTACTTTAGAAAGAAGACGATGCTCTGTGTTTGGTGGGATCAGAAGGGTGTCATCTATTATGAGCTGCCAAGAGCAGGTGAAAAAGTTAACACTGATTGCTGCCAACAGCAAATGAAGGCTGTAAATCGAGCAGTACTTGAAATCGACCGGCATAAAGGGAAAGGTCAACACTGAATCATATTGCTCATTTATAACGCCTCATCACACACAGCAAAACGGACCAGGGAAACGATCGAAGCGTTCAGTTGGGAAATACTAGAGCATGCGGGTTATTCTCCAGACATGGCTCCGTCCGATTATCATCTATTTGCACCATTGGGACACGATCTTGCTGAACAATGCTTCAATTCGTACGAAAATGTGCGAAAATGCCTCGCTGACTGGTTCGCTTCAAAAGAAGAGTAGTTTTTTTTTCGGGAGGGGGGTGGTGGTGGTAGCATTAATACCCTGCCGGAGACGTGGCAGAAATGTGTAAATAGGAATGGAGATTATTTTGAATGAAGTATTGTTTATCAGTTTCAAACAACAAACGCGTAATTATTTCAACCAAACTCCGGTTTCATATTTCTACACGTGGTAGTTTTGATGGAAGATGAATGCAGTGTAAGTTCTAATGGCAAATAGATATTTTTTATATGATATAATCACAATTTAACAGTTCTCGGATTTTTCCTGTACTTGTACTGTGAAACCTTTCTTTTTATCAAATTTCACGATTCTAAGTCAACGGGATGCACCGTACAGGTTTTGATGACGGAGTCTGCGAGTATCAAAATATGTGACATGAATGGCAATATCTTTTGATTCCATTAACTTAGAAGCTTACAATATTTACGTCACCAAGACATCGTAGAACTTAGTATGTTAATTAAATTTGTGCACGATACGCCAAACTGTACCAGAGAAAAAGGCTCTCAGCAGACTAACAGACAGACAAATGGATAAAAAGAAGTCATAAAAAGGTTTTTTCATGTGATATAATTACAAATTAGCAATTTTCTGATTTTTCCCTATACTTATAGTGTGAAACATTGGTTCTTGGCAAATTTCATGATTCTTAGCCAACGGGAAGCACCCTATAGGTTTGAGATGCTGAGTTTTCAGTGGCAAAATATGCGACGTAAATGGCCGTATCTTTTGATTGAATTGAATTAGAAGCTTGCAATTTTTACACCTCCAAGGGGACATAGATTATAGTATGTGACAAGTTCGAAGTTGATATGTTTGACCATTCCTGAGAAAAAGGGTTCTTAACGGTCTGACTGACTGACTGACTCACTGACTGACACGCAAACGAACGGATAACAAAACGATCGTACAAGGGTTTAGTGTTGCAGATTAACGCACGGAAGCCTTAAAAAAAAAGCATTTTAGGGGCGATCGGATGAAGCGTGAGGCACTGATGTTTCCGTAATTTCCTATAAAACTAATCTTGTTATGTAAATAAACCGATAATTTACCACAGGTCTATTGTTATTCATGAATGATAATTACTTAACTACTACTTTCGCCTCCTCTTCCGAGTAATTCTGGGACAAAACAAATATGATCCTCCGACACTTCGCTTACATACATACTAAGATTATTCCATACCAGCACCTCTCCAATTACTCGTGTCTAAAATATTAAAATTACAGAACAAATGGAACACTGTTTTATGCCTACACACACTTATTTCGACGCCATATTGGTATGAGCACTCTGAATGCGGTCTTTTAAAGGCAACTGAATGGTCGCTACGATATTTTCAATTTAAATGGCTCTTATTCAATTCCATTATAAATGCATTGGCGTTTTTGTAAATTCCAGCCCGCCAGAGGAAGGACGAGCATATTTGAATAGCAAAACTGTTATTCGCGCAGCGTATCGAAAAGTTTGATCGCATTTGTATCCAGTTGGGAGGCAATCCTTTTTAATTACATAATCGGCTAAGCAAGGGAGAACTGACCATCCTGTTTCTGTGTGAAAAGCGTTGCAGCACACAGAATTGCGTAATTAAATTCACTTACTCAACTCTACATCAGTAAATGCTCGCATTCAAGCACGCATCCACGAACAAGCGAGCGCGCGTGCGCGCACGAACACACACACACACACACACACACACACACACACACACACACACACACACACTCACAGACACCCCTTGAGTACGAGGTCATTACAGGCCAATGACGTTTACGAAATTGGAGGCACTAGATATCGTCTACCATGAAACCACAAAATTGGTTGCTAATAGCACTAGGGACAGGACTGGATATATCGAATGGTGAGCACAGCATCAAGCTACGGAGAGTAGTTGAACTGCTTAGTTGACGAGTAACTCAGAACAGTGCTGTAGTGCTAGTGACTTCTATGTGGCACCAGAATAAGATAAGAATATTAATAAATTCAAGTGAAACTAAAACGTAAATGTCCTGTGACTTGGGCCTCCCGCCGGGTAGACCGTTCGCCGATTTGACGCCACTTCGGCGACTTGCGCGTCGATGGGGATCAAATGATGATGATTAGGACAACACTCCGTCCTTGAGCGGAGAAAATCTCCGGCCCAGCCGGGGATCGAACCCGGGCCGTTAGGATTGACATTATGTCGTGCTGACCACTCAGGTACCAGTGGCGGACAAATGAAACTAGTATACTATAAACGACGAATGTCACTGATAGGCTCGATAATGCGGATCGCTGACTGCGCGCGACCGCAGAGCCAAAGGTACTTTGTATCTGTCAGTGAGGGAAAGACGATGCAGTAGGCGGCAGTCTATGTGGTGTGCTGTGTGAAGCCACCGAGAGCTAGATTAATTTAGGTATATCAATCTGGAACTTGGAAGCAGACATCTTCATGTATGCAACGTAAATATGTTTTTGTTTTGCCAGCTCGTTAGTATAGATGGCTTGGCCGATAATTTGTAATTGTTCAGTAACCCCAGAATGTACATAAACAATTTCGATAAAAAAAGCAATTTAGATATTTCATTTTCGTAATGCTTTTAAGATTTGGTAATTTGATGATTTGCATTTATGATGGATTAATGAAGTTAGATAACACTTGCTGTTTAAATCAATTTTGAGTACTGTAGCTTCAATTGCCAGATGTTTTTTTAAAAAGCTAAACTTAACTTTCAATATAATTATGCTAAAAACTGTGTTAGTAATGCACCATAATCAGTAACGCCACGCCGTGCAACCGGCCGCTGTGACCGAGCGGTTCCAGGCGCTACAATCTGGAACCGCGCGACCGCTACGGTCGCAGGTTCGAATCCTGCCTCGGTCGTGGATGTGTGTGATATCCTTAGGTTACTAACGAAGAGATAGAGGGGCTGGCCAGTACTTACCTCAGCTCAGTACAGCCGATAGATACACATAAAACAGAACCGAAAATTTACGTTCCTAGCTTTCGGAACAAATGTTCCTTCATCAGGGAGGAGAGAGGGGAAAGAAAGGGAAGAAGGGAAAGGAAATTCAGTTACTCACAACCCAGGCTATGAAGCAGCAGGGAAAGGAAAATAGGGAGGGTAGTAAGGATGGATGCATGGTTGTCAGACGGAAGCCAAAGATATTCTACTGTAAGTACTGTGCCAGCTTCAAACCAAAGAGGATGCATACAGAAGTAAAGACGTATATAGTGTAAAGATAAACACAACTATGTAGGATGAAAAGATGCGTGAATGGCTAAAGAGGAAAGGGAAAGAGGAGAAGACTGAAGAGTAAATTTTCGGTTCTGTTTTATGTGTATCTATCGGCTGTACTGAGCTGAGGTAAGTACTGGCCAGCCCCTCTATCTCTTCGTTAGTATTTGTTTCACATCTTTATATGAGATTTTCCATTAATCATTTAGATGTCCTTAGGTTAGTTAGGTTTAACTTAAGTTCTAGGGGAGTGATGACCTCAGAATTTAAGTCGCATAGTGCTCAGAGCCATTTGAACCGTTTTTGAACCCATCTTTACACAGTCCAGTCTCGCCATTTTCACGAAGGATGATGAAATGATGAGGACAAAAGAAACGTCCAGTCCGCGAGCGAAAAAATCCCCAACCCGGCCGGGATACGAACCCAGGGCCCCGTGATCCGGAGGCAGTTTTGTATGTCATCCTTGCTTCGTCCGTATGTGTTATTTTGCTTCCAAGGCAGCAGATTTCCTTCACTTCGTCCACTGCCTGGTCCCTAATTTAGTTTTTAACTTTTTAATTTAAAAAAAAAGACACAATAGTTACTGTGGCTGTCAAAAAAAAGTTAGAAAATATTGGAAAGAAATTTTTTTCCTGAAATAAATCTGTGAGTAAAAAAGCAGAATTTTTTAATCTGTTGACGTTAGCATTAAGCACTTTCAGTGAAGGCTGGAGAGCAATTTCCAGGACACAGAGGTAGAGGTGCAATTCCTTTTTTAGCACTCCGCTCCCAGCCATACGTCTGTAGTGACGGAAAACAAACCAAACTACAGGCGTTATTTTCTGCACACACCTCAAACACACCTGCACTCTCTTCTCTCTTGTCAGCCCCGTTCTCTCTCTCCCTGTGATTTTTTCACCCCTCTCCTCATCGCCAGCAGACTGAGAGGATTGTAGTAGCGACAGGTGCCTTGTGGCGGCACGGATCAAGCGGCGGCGACGCCGCTGTGACAGGAAAAATACAAAACAAGGTGGAGGGGCTTCCAACTAGGGACCAGGGGGCAAAGCGAGCGGAAGGGCGACAGCGCAAAAAACGAGTGCCGAGGGCGTGAGCCAAAGAAAGGGGTGCGGGGAGAACTCGGGGAATAACACCGTGAAAGGCGCGCCCTACAGTAGCGCGGCGAGGACTTGTGGGGTGGGGGGGGGGGGGGGGGGGGAAGTGCGCAAACACAGCCGCTAACTCGCGAGCCGGTTCCCCAACCTGCGAGCTTCACTGCGAAAAGAGTTTACACCGCCAATTGTCACAGCTGCAGTAGACCGCAGCAGTAGTAGCTCTAAATACACTACTAAACATTAAAATTGCTACACTATGAAGACGACGTACTACAGACGCGAAATTTAGCCGACAGGAAGAAGGAGCTGTGATATGCAAATGATTAGCTTTTCAGAGCATTCACACAAGGTTGGCGCCGGTGGCGACGCCTACAACGAGCTGACAAGAGGAAAGTTTCCAATCGATTCCTCATACACAAACAGCAGTTGACCGGAGTTGCCTGGTGAAACGTTGTTGTGATGCCTCGTGTAAGGAGGAGAAATGCGTACCATCGCGTTTCCGACTTTGATAAAGGTCGGATTGTAGCCTATCGCGATTGCGGTTTATAGTATCGCGACACTGCTGCTGGCGTTGGTCGAGATCCAATGACTGTTAGCAGAATATGGAATCGGTGGGTTCAGGAGGGTAATACAGAACGCCGTGCTGGATCCCAACGGCCTCATATCACTAGCCGTCGAGATGACAGGCATCTTATCCGCATGGCTGTAACGGATCGTGCTGCCACGTCTCGATCCCCGAGTCAACAGATGGGGACGTTTGCAAGACAACAACCATCTGCACGAACAGTTCGACGATGTTTACAGCGGCATGGACTATCAGCTCGGAGATCGTGGCTGCGGTTACTCTTGCGGCAGCATCACAGACAGGAGCGCCTGCGATGGTGTACTCAACGACGAACCTGGGTGCACGAATGGCAAAACGTCATTTTTTCGGATGAATCCAGGTTCTGTTTACAGCATCACGATGGTCGCATCCGTGTTTGGCGACATCGCGGTGAACGCACATTGTAAGCGTGTATTCGTCATCGCCATACTGGCGTATCACCCGGCGGGATGGTATGGGGTGCCATTGGTTACAAGTCTCGGTCACCTCTTGTTCGCATTGACGGCACTTTGAACAGTGGACGATACATTTCAGATGTGTTACGACCCGTGGCTCTACCTTTCATTCGATCCCTGCGAAACCCTACATTTCATCAGGATAACGCACGACCGCATGTTGCAGGTCCTGTACGGGCCTTTCAGGATACAGAAAGTGTTCGACTGCTGCCCTGTCCAGTACATTCTCCAGATCACTCACCAATTGAAAACGTCTTGTCAATGGTGACCGAACAACTGGCTCGTCACTACTCTTGATGAACTGTGGTATCGTGTTGAAGCTGCATGGGCAGCTGTACCTGTACACGCCATCCAAGCTCTGTTTGACTCAATGCCCAGGCGTATCAACGCCGTTATTACTGATTTCTCAGGATCTATGCACCCAAATTGCGTGAAAATGTAGTCACATGTCAGTTCTAGTATAATATATTTGTCCAATGGCCACCCGTTTATCATCTGCATTTCTTCTTGGTGTAGCAATTTTAATGGCCAGTAGTGTACCACGGCAGAAAAACCGCTCACTACGACGAGAGCGGTCTCTCCAAAAGGCGTTCCACGCCGTACAACAATTTTGTTATAGCGATTTGTTTAATTATAAAAAGTGCAGCTACTCAGAGAGGTCCAGTGTAGGCTCTAATCGTCGTATGGCAGCGAAACGTAGTAGATGTTCAAATGCATTAGTGTGGAACTGACAGACATTGGAAAAATAGTAGTTCCAATTTTGGCTGCCAGGAGCAAATATGGCGCTGTGAGTGCAGGGAAGACTTACAGAAATACGTTTCCCTTCTTGAGACATGCACAGCTGTTGAGATTCATCATCAGTTATAAGTTATGCATAAGCCGTAAAAATTATTTGTTTCTAAGAAGGAAAGCACACCAGTTGCAGGACCTTTGTCCCATTTCCAGGTGCACCTTCAAAATTGCAAATCAATAAACAAGTAATATCACATGTCCACATCGTTAACGTAATGAAACTAAACACAACCAACAAAAATTCTTAGGAGACTCGGGCATGAAAGTGTCGAACTAGTGAGAAAGGTATAATGTTCACTTTATTATTATTATTCACATATCGACCCAATAAGACCACGCGAGGTACAATCAATCAATGTCGCTTTTGATGGCTGGCCTTCTTTTGTGTCCAAATCTGTTTATCCTTTCGGAATGAAGTCTCTTTTTTTCATCGGACCACGGTGTTCCAGACCGTTTTCTAATTTCCCTCTGACCAGGTTTCCAATGAAATATCTTTTGTCTGAATGTCTTTCTGTCTGTAACGTCTGCCTGAGTTATACCGGCTACTTTAAGATCCTCCTTAACCGCAACGATCCATTTAATTGGCTTCGTTTTGCTTTACTTCTGTCTTCGTAGAACTCTACTATTTGTTTCGTCAACGTAGTGGGTGTCATTCTTTTAATGTGCCCATAAAATTTAGGTCTTCGTTTTCTCATGCCACCATGTGTATTCCTCTATTTCCTTATTATTTCTCACCTTATAAGTTTCTCCATCAGTAATTACGAACTCGTAATGTCTTCCTAATAATCTTTCTTTCTTTAGAATTTCTCCAATATCCCTCTTTCTATGTAAAATTAAAATTTCTGCTTAAAGAAATTCAGTTTTGATTACAGTGTTGTAATGTCTAAGTTTACTGAATTTAGAATGCGTTTTTACTACAAATATTTTGTGTTAATCTGAATAAAGTTGCCATTTTTCGACAGCGAACTTCGTTTTCAGCTTTTGCCAAACCTTTTCTTGTATGATTCCCCCAAGCATAGTGATAAACCCTTTCCATTTTTCCGTAATTTGTGTTCAAAAACTTTGGTGCTTGTTTGCTGCATTTCATTGTTTGAATGATATTTATAGTCCGACTTTTTCCCCAACTTCTTTGTTCATTTTATTATAACTGCAGCCTACATAGTTTCTTTACTAGGAGCACCGGAGACGTCAACGAACTGCTGTATCGTGCCAGATTTGCACCTGTGGCAAAAAATTAGAACTAATTTTTTTTCAGCGTTAATCGGTTTCGCGCAAACACATCAGCATATCTACCAAGTTTCGCTACCATACAATAATTGCACCCTACTCTGGACCTCCGTGAGTAGTTCCACTTCAATTATTACCGCCCAGTACAACTTTGGCACAAACAGGCAGTGTAGCGGTTCAGGTGTACCTGTGGGAGCGAGGAAAGTGGGTAAAAGCTCTCTAGACCGACATATCTGAACGAGTAAACTTCTGATTCTTTGAAGAATCGAGCTCCTATGTATAAAACTGCTTCAAACGTCTGATTCCTTGTTAAATGTAAACCACGTATTTAAGTACGTAACCGAGAAAAAATTTAGAAAAGGTTACAACTTATCTTTAAAGTTTGTTGGAAGTCGCTACGTGCTTTCATTAGGAAACACTGGGTGAAACTGGGTAATTTGCTCTCCATTTTAATCAGAAGCTAGTTTATCAGTCATTTCAATGTTTATGATGTCGAATCTCCTGAATTACGTGTCGTGTTACGATATAATTTTGCAGCTACGTTAGTGACAAACGTTAATAGTGTACGCAAAGTGTGTTGCGAATTGAGTTCGTAGTTAAGCAGTAACAAATTAAAACGTAATGTCTCATACTGAAGTTTTACTGCATGAAAAACTAGAATGTAGTAAGCGATAAACTTTTTTCCCTATCATCGCGTTTGTGGGCAGGGGTCACCAAGAAATAGATTTGTAAGGCTCTTTAAAGTCAGTACCGCCATTAGACTGTTGTTTATTTACAGTGTCACATTTACACTTACACAATCATGATTTCAGCTTCAAAGTGTCATTATCAAGTGTTTTAAATTGCTTGGGATGGCATACTATCGTATTAAAATGCATAGTGTGTCTAATAGTGTATTTTAATAGGACAGTATGCCATCCAATCAATTTATAACACTTGATAATGACACTTTGAAGCCGAAATCATGATTGTGTAAGTGTAAAGGTGACACTGTAAATAAACAACAGTCTAATGGCGGTACTGACTTTAAAGAAATATACTATGACTGTGGCCCCCCCATTATGAAAAAATTTTTGCATTTGTAAAGGTTTGAAATGATGTGTGAAGTCTGTTGCAGGCCGCTAAGTGCTCTTACTCTCAAATGAGAGCGAGAGTATTAAAATAATTGGTTGATTTCCAGTTTTCCACGGATATTTACATCCCTTGGTGTGTGGTACAGACTCGTCGCTCCATCAAATCTATTCCTCCAGTGGTGCTGTTATCACACAAACTGTGGGTGCGCTTCTGATTACAGTTTCACAAGCTGCGACATCGTCGCAAAAAAAACACACACACAGTGACCTGTCTTCTTCTTCTTCTTCTTCTGCTTTTACGGCCTCATTGGACCACTTCAGTCAATCATTTCTGGTCCTCTTCTTTGGTATTTTCCCCTTCCGAGTGGCCCAGTATCTCTTCATTCGTTCCGATGCTTTTCGTCGTTTCTCATCTGTAAATACCCTTTTCATTGTATGTCGTTTGTCAATTTTTGGTTTAAATCTTATTTCTGTGTCCCTCAATTTCTTTAAATTTGGCGTTTTGTTCTGCAAATCATCCAGAGTTATTTCTAGTTCTTCCATATCCTCTCTTATTTCCTTAAGCCATCCTCCTTGTTGTTTCAAATTCCAGAGTTTCTCAATAATTTTCCTTGATAATCTGGTTTCTGGTGTCCTCAGAATGTGACGACAAAAAGAGATCCTTTTCTTTCGTATAGTATCGGTGATGGGCTCCAGTTCTCTGTATACCACTTCATTTGGAACTATCCGCCATTGCCCAGCTTTTTGATATTTCTTATTTATGCATGTTCTAGCAATTCTTCTCTCTACTTTTAAAATTTTGTCAATTCTGTTTTTCTGGGTGACTTTAAAAAGAGTTTCACTTCCGTATGTCTGGTTGAACCACCGTCTTGTAATGTTTTAATTTTGTTTTAATTGATAGACATTTTTTATTGTACGTAGACCATGTTAGTTTTTGAGCTTTTATCATTTTATTAGTTCTTGCTCGCCATGCAGGTTTCTCGTCCAATTTATGTGTTATAATTTCACCCAGGTATTTAAATTGTTTCACTATTTTAATTTCCCTATTGTTCACTGTGATGTGATCTATTACAAGTGGATCCGTTACCATTATTTCAGTCTTTTCAAATGATATCTGGAGTCCTAATTTTTGTGCTATATTTTGTAAGCTTGTTATTTGTTTCGTGGCTTCCTGAATATTATTAGCTAGTAATGCTAGGTCATCAGCAAATCCCAAGCAATTTAGGTTTATTTTATCTTTCTTAGTTCCAATTTTAATATTCATAGGAGTTTCCTTGTACCATTCTCTCATTACATATTCAAGAGCACAATTGAATAGCAATGGTGATAAACAATCTCCCTGTCTCAACCCTGTTTTAATCGTAAATGGTTCAGATATTTCTCCTCTAAATTTTACTTTGGATTTGGTGTTTGTTAAGGTTAACTGTATCATTTTTATTAATTTAGGATGAAGTCCAAAATTCCTTAATATTTTCATTATTGAAGATCTATGGATGCAATCATACGCCTTTTTGAAATCTACAAAGGTTATGACTAGTTGTTTTTGCCTTCTTTTGTAGACCTGTATATGTATTAAGTTTCTTTTAATTTACGTCTATGGTCACAATCTTTTTTGTTTAACAGATTACCGGTTTCGGTCTTTAATGACCATCATCAGATCTGTTTCATAAAAACAAAGTCCTAATGTATCGCAGCCACAGTGGCATCGTCAAATGTAAAATGCGGAATCAGCACCAGCATCGTCAAATACATATAAATCACATCACATGCACGAGTCATGTTGTCAGTAAAACTACTGTTTAAAACAAGCTTGTTTTGAATAGTAGTTTTACTGACAATGCTGGTGCTGATTCCGCATGTAACATTTGACGATGCCACTATGGCTGCAGTACATTATGACTTTGTTTTTATGAAATAGATTTGATGATGGTCATTAAAGACCGAAACCGGTAATCTGTTAAACAAAAAAGATTGTGACCATAGACGTAAATTAAAGGAAACTTATCTGATTGCAGTGTTTGGAAGCAAAGTTGAATTCAAATATTTTCGATGCACAGCATTTTAATACACACACACACACACACACACACACACACACACACACACACACACACAATTATGTTGATTTTTGTGGACCGTAACAAAAGAAAAATGTATGATTCTGTATCAGAAATTAGCGCTCGTAAGGAGGTATTAAGACATGCGTTTTTCCTTCGCTCCATTTTCGAGTGGAACAGGAAAGAAAAAGACCAGTAGTTGCACAAGATACCCTCTGCCACGCACCATGCTTGCGGAGTATTTATGTAGACGCAGACGCAGTCAAATACCCTATAAGGAGAAGAAATTCTGTGGCACCATCACTGTTTATCTGTAGAATAATTATGTCACAGTTCAGCCGTTGATGTATCGATAGTAAAGTGCAACGAATGCCGTCGATCTTGACTTTATCCTCGTGTTGTCAGTCCACCTTTAAAGAGGCAGTGGGGAGATAATAGAATGGCCAGGCTTTTACGTGTGGGTTATTCAGCTCCCCATAAATTGTGTGTGTGTGTGTGTGTGTGTGTGTGTGTGTGTGTGCGTGGGTGTGTGTGCGTGTGTGGAGGGAAGTTTACGATCCCCATTACAGCGCGTGTCCCCTCCCTCTTCTCCGGGTACAAGTCGTGTGCGTCAGTCCAGCTGAGACTGCATCAAATTTTACGGCCCCGCACGATCGCCCAGGTCGTAAATCAGGCGGTGTTACGCCGATATAATCTCCATACGCGCCACAAGCAGTCTTTAGCCCCGTAACGGGAAATAGACTCCTAAACTGTTTTTGTTGTCGCACAAATGACTACACATTTCTGCCACGCGGTGAGCGAAGGTAAACGCAGGTCAACACGCAAATAGGAGACCGATATGGGAATGGCAAAAAAAATGTACGTAAGTATTTTCTTTCCAGTGGGCCTTCAGCCTGAACGAGATCGAAGGAGGACACATATCACTTTAAGGAGGCCTACAAGTTGCATTATTTATTTATTTGCCTGCAGTAATATAAGTTATACGACGAACTCGTTTCGGTATTTTGCCATTATGAAGCGTACCTGTGCAGGTGGTATAATTGGTGTAGTATTGTTCATTTCGTCTGTATATACATATGGCAACTTACGACTTATCTTGGAGCATAAATATCGGTTGTCTTTCTTTACGATTAGATCCTGTTATTTATATGTCTACTTTTTATTTGCGTGATCTTGTGAAGTTTTTCGTCAGTTTTTCTGACAGATTTGGCTCCAGCGATGCTAGACGTTTACAATGGAATTTGTATTTCGCGAAAAGTCAGTGATTACGTTTAATTTTTTCGAGACACTTTTCTGTGGATTTTACAGTGATCTATAGACTACCTGGATGTAGATCTCTGATCTCAGAACTTGGAACTTCGACGTGCCTGCAGATTCTTGTCATCTGCGTAGTCCGCCATGTTGAAATTAAAAATCTTCCACCGGTCTATGCGTGATAAAGAATCTCTTACTTATTTCTGACTGTGGCCTTCGTATCAGTATGTGATGAAATGGCTGATGTGAGAATAGCATCTAAAAGTATTTTCATTTTGCCTTCTCGCGACATTTCGTGGCAGCTATGTTGTAATTAGACAAGAAACGAAATATGAACGTCTTTGGCCGGTAAGTTCAGACACTTGCCATTTACGTAAAAATCCAGTGGTCTCTATAGGATGTCGAAACCAGATATATAGATATCACTGGGTTTTTACGTAAAGGATAAGTGTTCTTTTGTGTTTACCGCGAAAAATTACTGCTTTTCTTTTGCCAACAAAATTTTCTGGATTATTTTTATGTTTAAAATCTGTTTTTTCTTCTTCCGGTATAAAGCATAAAATATTGGAAATTTCGTAAAAGTTCTGCGCACAGTACATAAAAGACACACAGTGAACGTTGTGGGGTAAATGGAAATTTATTCTCATACAGAGACATACCAAGAAGACACCCTCAACGAAGAAACAGATTTTAAATATTTTAAATATACAAAATACCTAGAAAATTTTACTGACATTATAAAATAAAATGGGTAAACACAAAACAATATATGGTTTATCATTTACGTAAACACCACAGAAAAACTATCTCTGAAAAATCAAACGTAATCACTGACACGTTGTAGCTCGTTGTCAGCTTCGTCCAATAAGGCAACGTACAACTTACGCCAATCACATAGACTGTGGCCTATGCCCCCCTATGGCAGCTGCAACCTAGGAAAAGAAGGGTGCAGGTGGAGAGGGAAGGGCAAGTGGTGTAGACAGGTGCGCGGTCCGAAGCTGCGGCAGCTGCCGGTGTACGACCAGCTGCTCGAACATCATGGCTGTAAAAGGCTTCTGTTGGCGGCAAGACGACGTTAGCTGCGCTGTACCGTATCCCGAGGAGACTGCAGGGAAGCGACACGATCATTCAGCGAGGATAAAATGACCAGTGGAAACGAAACGGAGTGAAGCCGGGTCCGCACAGTGTAATGCGCCGAAAACCGACTGATCCACGTCTACTTGCTTAATCAGCAAAATATTGTCGGGGCCCTACAACGAACTGGGACGTCACGCTAGTAGTCTTGTGCGTCATACTTCGCGAACGCTCGGCTAGGCGCGTCAGTCTGGAACCGCGCGACCGCTACGGTCGCAGGTTCGAATCCTGCCTCGGGCATGGATGTGTGTGATGTCGTTAGGTTAGTTAGGTTCAAGTAGTTCTAAGTCTAGGGGACTGACCACCTCAAGTGCCATAGTGCTCAGAGCCATTTGAATCCTCCGATGGTACAGATATCTTGTTACTTTGTTTCAATCTATTAAAATATCACTTGTGGTAGAATAGAAAACGACGCAGACCACTTTCTGAGATCGAGTGCTATTAAGCAGGGTTGTGCCGTTCCACGCGTTCGAGGTACTTCGTGAGTACAGTGTGAGCACCACACTTTCTCCTCCCAGGAATTTTTTCCACGGGCCGCATTGAAACCAGTCGCAAGGTGGTTCCGAATGATCAGCCGTGCTTTAACCTCTTCGGTCCAATGGTTACACATACGTGGACTTCGAGATTTCACTTCGTAAAACTTTTTACTAACTTAAGACTGGTGGCACACGTTCGTGTAGGTTCAGTTTATGCCACTAGATCACAGCACACGAGTTGGTAAAAAATTGTTTATTAATTTTACGGAGTGGAGCGTCGAAGTCCACCGACTGAAGAGGCTAGATCGACAGTTTTCTGGTAACGTTACTATTTGACGGAGGTAACGAATCATAGACTTTTTATTATTCGACGCGATTGATTTTGTACTGCTTTGTAAGCTGTTGCAAGTAGACAGTGTCGGAAGTTCCATGCGGCTTTTCGCGGAAGATGCTGTAGTATACAGAGAAGTTGCAGCATTAGAAAATTGCAGTGAAATGCAGGAAGATCTGCAGCGGATAGGCACTTGGTGCTGGGAGTGGCAACTGACCCTTAACATAGACAAATGTAATGTATTCCGAATACATAGAAAGAAGGATCCTTTATCGTATGATTATATGATAGCGGAACAAAAACTGGTAGCAGTTACTTCTGTAAAATATCTGGGAGTACGCGCACGGAAAGATTTGAAGTGGAATGATCACATAAAATTAATTGTTGGTAAGGCGGGTGCCATGTTGAGAGTCATTGGGAGAGTCCTTAGAAAATGTAGTCCATCAACAAAGGAGGTGGCTTACAAAACACTCGTTCGACCTATACTTGAGTATTGCTCATCGGTGTGGGATCCGTACCAGATCGGGTTGACGGAGGAGATAGAGAAGATCCAAAGGAGAGCGGCGCGTTTCGTCACTGGGTTATTTGGTAACCGTGATAGCGTTACGGAGATGTTTAACAAACTCAAGTGGCAGACTCTGCAAGAGAGGCGCTCTGCATCGCGGTGTAGCTTGCTCGCCAGGTTTCGAGAGGGTGCGTTTCTGTATGAGGTATCGAATATATTGCTTCCCCCTACTTGTACCTCCCGAGGAGATCACGAATGTAAAATTAAGAGAGATTCGAGCGCGCACGCAGGCTTCCCGGCAGTCGTTCCTCCCGCGAACCATACGCGACTGGAACAGGACAGGGAGATAATGACAGTGGCACGTAAAGTGCCCTCCGCCACACACCGTTGGGTGGCTTGCGGAGTGTAGATGTAGATTTTATCGCGTGTGATGATCTGTGGATCGAAACAGTGTCAGTAGGAAAGCTCTTGGCGGTGAATATGGACGTTTCTCAAGTGATGGAAATGCCGTGTGGCGAGGGCCTCCCGTCGGGTAGACCGTTCGCCTGGTGCAAGTCTTTCGAGGTGACGCCACTTCCGCGACTTGCGTGTCGTTGAGGATGAAATGAGGATAATAAGTGTGGTATCACCGCCAGACACGACACTTGCTAGGTGGTAGCTTTAAATCGGCCGCGGCCCATTAGTACATGTCGGACCCGCGTGTCGCCACTGTCAGTAATTGCAGACCGAGCGCCACCACACGGCAGGTCTAGAGAGACGTACTAGCACTCGCCCCAGTTGTACGACGACTTTGCTAGCGACTACACTGACGAAGCCTTTCTCTCAATTGCCGAGAGATAGTTAGAATAGCCTTCAGCTAAGTCCATGGCTACGACCTAGCAAGGCGCCATTAGCCTTACAGTGCTTGTATTCAAAGAGTCTCATTTGTATCGTCAAGAGCGATGTACCACAATGATGGATTAAAGTTAAGTATTACAGCAGCTACGTACTTTTCTTTATAGCATTCATTACGTATCCTGTTTCAGACCTCACGCCAGCCGGCGTGTGTAACGCGTGCATTTCGGCTACTTCCGGGTGGCGTGGCTGTCTTGTTACGCCACAACAATAAGGACAACACAACACCCAGTCCCTGAGCGGAGAAAATCTCCGACTCACCCGGGATTCGAACCCGGGCCGTTAGGAATGATATTCCGTCGCGCTGACCACTCTGCTACCAGGGGCGGACTGTCAAGTGATATTGAACGTCTAGGGGCGTCCGCATAGGGTGCGCGCCGAGGCGCCGGCCTCAGTTGAGGCTTCCGCAGCGCCACAGCTACTTGCCGCCAAGTTGCCTCGGCTGGTTCCAGTGGCCCGCCACCGGTCCGTGCTCGCAGATCGCCCGATATCTCCCCCCCGCAAGTCTCGCTAATTCTGCCACCGCTCCTCGCTGCACCGACGAGAACTCCGCTAATTACCAGTCCGTGGGAATTCGGCGGCAGGCAGCGACGGTCGTTAGCCAAGTTGGTCGTCGTGTGTCGAAGGGGAGGCGACGCGTATCTCGCAGTACGGTTGGGGAGCGGGAGGGGCGGGGTGGGGGGAGGGGGGTCTGGGCTAAGATTCTGCAGAGGGGTCGGCTCGCTGCAAAACATCCGCACCGCTTGGCGGCTGTGGCTCCACGCCTGTCTGACCGCACGCGGGGCTTACTCGGCACAAGATGACGTTGCTGGCGGCCCCCTACAAGATTTCAAAGACCGCCGTCGACATTTGAAGATTAACATCTACATCTAAATCTTCACTACTGGCCATTAAAATTGCTACACCAAGAAGAAATGCAGATGATAAACGGGTATTGTTTGGACAAAAATATTATACTAGAAATGTGATTACATTTTCACGCAATTTGGGTGCATAGATCCTGAGAAATCAGTACCCGGAACAACCACCTCTGGCCGTAATAACGGCCGTGATACGCCTGGGCATTGAGTCAAACACAGCTTGGATGGCGTGTACAGGTACAGCTGCCCGTGCAGCTTCAACACGATACCATAGTTCATCAAGAGTAGTGACTGGCGTATTGTGAAGAGCCAGTTGCTCGGCCACCACTGACCAGATGTTTCCAATTGGTGAGAGATCTGGAAAATGTGCTGGCGAGGGCAACAGTAGAACATTTTCTGTATCCAGAAAGGCCATTACAGGACCAGAAATATGCAGTCGTTCATTATCCTGCTGAAATGTAGGGTTTCGCAGGCATCGAATGAAGGTGGAGCCACGGGTCGCAACACATCTGAAATGTAACGTCCACTGTTCAAAGTGCCGTCAGTGCGAACAAGAGGTGACCGAGACGTGTAACCAATGGCACCCCATACCATCGGGCCGCGTGATACGCCAGTATGGCGATGACGAATACACGCTTCCAACGTGCGTTCACAGCGATGTCGCCAAACACGGATGCGACCATCATGATGTTGTAAACAGAACCTGGATTCATCCGAAAAAATGACGTTTTGCCATTCGTGCACCCAGGTTCGTCATTGAGTACACCATCGCAGGCGTTCCTGTCTGTGATGCTGCGTCAAGGGTAACCGCAGCCATGGTCTCCCAGTTGATAGTCCATGCTGCTGCAAACGTCATCGAACTGTTCGTGCAGATGGTTGTTGTCTTGCAAACGTCCCGATCTGTAGACTCAGGAATCGAGACGTGGCTGCACGATCCGTTACAGCCATGCGGATAAGATGCCTGTCATCTCGACTGCTAGTGATACGAGGCCGTTGGGATCCAGCACGGCGTTCCGTATTACCCTCCTGAACCCACCGATTCCATATTCTGCTAACAGTCATTGGATCTCGACCAACGCGAGCAGCTATGTCGCGATACGATACACCGCAATCGCGATAGGCTACAATCCGACCTTTATCAAAGTCGGAAACGCGATGGTATGCATTTCTCCTCCTTACACGAGGCATCACAACAACGTTTCCCCAGGCAACGACGGTCAACAGCTGTTTGTGTATGAGAAATCGTTTGGAAACTTTCCTCATGTCAGCACGTTGTAGCTGTAGCCACCGGCGCCAACCTTGCTCTGAAAAGCTAATCATGAGCATATCACAGCATTTTCTACCTGTCGGTTAAATTTGGCGTCTGTAGCACGTCATCTTCGTGGTGTAGCAATTTTAATGGCCAGTAGTGTAGATAGATAGTCCGCAAGTCATCACGTGGTCGGTGGCGTAGTGTGATCTGTACCGCGGCTTATCATTTCCTTTTCTGTTGCACTCACAAATAGAGTGAGGGTAAACGACTGTCTACATGCTTCCGTATGAGCTCAAATTTTTCGCATGTTACCTTCGTGGTCCTTACGCGCAATGTATGCTGGTGGCAGTGGAATCGTTTGCCAGTAAGCTTTTGTAGACTCATTGCACTTCCCCAGTATTCTACCAATAAACGGAAGTCTACCACGTGCTTTACTGCGACTGAACCTATGTGATCATTCCATTTTGTTCCAACGTAACGACGAGCTCCGGCACAAAGATCAAGAACGATACAGCGGAGAGGGCTGTGGTCCCTGATGCTGCGAGCATTGTCACTGCCACAACAGCTAGGGACAAGAAGAACCGCACACCAGTTAAGAGAGCTGCTGCTACTTGTAACGGAACATATTAAAGGCTTTACTGTACCGAAGTATGCGATACCCTCCAAATTCAACCAGTTTAACGAGTATTAATGATTATAGAAAAGTTATTGTGTATGTTAACAATGATTGCATAACATGCCTGCATAAACAGTCAATCCATTAAATTATACTGAGGAACTGACCCACACAAAAGTTTATATCACTTGATCACTGATACAGCAAATGTCATCATGTAAAAACACAAAGTTCATCTTAAATAATTAATATGAAGTACGAAAAGTAGTGGCCAACTTAGGTATTTTGGATCTCCTTAAATAAAAATCACCCAGTGAAACCTATTTGTTCACTAGGAGCGTTTTCACTCAGTATTCACGAAATCAATCCTATTTTAGACGAAAACCAATGCATTTCTTAATAATTTATGTTATTTACTTATTTATGCAAATTAGAGAAGTCAATTGACAAACTTCTAAAAAACGGCCTTTTTGTAACAAAGAATTATTCTGTCAAGTCAACAAATCTGTCTGTCATTTTAATAACATGTTAAATTATGTCACTCGATGCAAATTAATAACTTTTCTGCACAAATTATGATAACAGATGTACATGTGACTTGTAAACTATATCTCTTTTTAGTAGTTCTTTGACAATGTTATAAATACAAGCAGCAAGAACGGTCGGGAAGCAGTCGGAATGTCACTTTGGCAAAGTGTGTTTGTGTGTTATTGTTTGAGGTGGATAAACAATGCAAAGAACATGTAACGGAAGTACTACTTTGTGTTGAGTCATGGTCTTTGGTGGACAGTGGAATTAAGATGGCCACCAGAGTAATAAATATTTGAAGTTTACATATTTGTTGGTTTCGCTCGTTCTTTATCATCAAAAGCACATAAAAGACACGGGACCTCATGTTTTTAACCCTAGACAACCAGATGTAGAGCCAGCATCAGCATCGAGAGACAGCAGCGATCCAGCAAGTAGCAGCGATTACCACAACACAATGCATTTCAATGGCGCCAACCTAACATCAAGTGCTAACAAGCTCCGTAAATGGGAGTGAAATAGTGCGATTATAGCAATTAGCTATATCTACGTCTAGGCGACCATTACATACTGCACTTGTCGACGGACCTTGTGTTTCCTGTGGTTGTAGACTTCATTTTAGTATTGACATTAATGATACTTTTGATCATGGTAACGGATGGCTCACTGTAGCCATTGCAGACTTAATTTTGCAAGGAAGCCATCACCTCCTCGCTCAAAGCGCCGAAGAAGTTCTTCACAGGCATCCACACGTCGTTCTCCCATTTCAGGAGTCAGCTGCCGTGGCACCCATCTTGCAGACACTTTGTGAAACTGGAGCACATCATGCACAACGTGGGGTGCTGACCCATGACGAATCTGTAAACATGCTGCAATGTCATTCAGTGTCACTTTGGAGTTTTCCTTCACTATGGCTTCAACTGCTGCAATGCTCTGTGAAGTCACAACTCGTTGTGCCTGACCTGGACGAGGAGCATCTACCACTGAAGTCACACCATTTGCGAACTTCCTACTCCATTCGTGGACTTGCTGCTGTGACAAACATGCATCACCGTACTGAACCTTCACTACGCAAAAACCGAATAACAGATCGCTGTTCTTCCCTGGTGCAAGTCGCAAGTGGGGCGGCCATCTTTATACCGATACTGCGACGGTATGTGTGCATCTGCACTGTGCTGCCACCTACAGGCCATTCTGCACGCCGTTTGTAGCACGCTTACCAACTTACAGGATAACGGCGCGAAATTCCGATTTATTATTACAAATTTAAGGTTTTCATTTGACTCACCCTCGTACATTCACTTAGTTGAGATGCCTACAATGTCATGAACTTCTATTTGGCAGTCTCGCATTACCATATCATGGATTTTGCCTGTCGTTTCCCTTGTGGTGACCTCAGTTGGACGACCGCAGTCTTTGATGCTTCTCCGACCACGTTTAAATTCGTTAATCGAAATGTATGTGTTGCCGAGTTTAAGTGAACTTCATCCAAACTGTTTTTCAAATGAAAATGCTTAACAACAGCACTATTTTTCAATCGCAGTCGACACATTCTGCAATTCAGTCTACTGTCAATGATGAACTGTACGCAGTACAGTGTTGAAATCCTTTATACTACCTTTGGAATAATCAAGCTTGCCAACAATGAAGGAGCCACAAAAACGTTCCATTCTTTCATGGAAATTCATCTGACATATCACGCTACCCTCGTCCTGCTTACATTGAAGCTGTGCAGCTCTGAAAAGCGGGACCCATGCTCAGTATGCTGCAGTGTGTAAAGACGCTGATAGCGTAGACAAACAAGCCAGACGCTGTTCCACCATTTGGTCTGCGGGGGCGGCGCACCCCCGTTTAATTTAGCCGGTCTGGTCTCTCCGTCTTCCACTGCGCCCTCCGCTGCACGCAAACCAGCTATCAGTCTCGCGCGCTGTGGGGGAGCGGAGGGGGAGGAGGAACAATGAAATAACCGCGTCCTCGCTATCCCTCGCCAGCACAGCTACGCCGCACTATCAATTTTAGTCCGGCGCAGCGCCGCAGCTAAAAACCTCTGCTCTGAGCGTTCCTCGGACCCTGTTGGAGGCGGGTCTGTCAGGGTACAATAGGGGCTAATCAAGACGGAGCGCCCTCGTCCAACTCGCTTCCAGCCAGGGCAGATTATGAACCGAGCTAACTCTGAGGCCGCACTGAATTACGACAGGATTTGTTAACTTGTGAACTTAACCGTAGGCCTACGTCACGTTTACGATGGAGCACTTTAAAAAATCTGACCTGCAGATCGTTACAGACGACGATACCTTCTGTCTACAAACTAGACTCATTCTCATAAATTAAGGATAATTGCAGAATGTGGTGCCACACAACGTGGCACTACACAAAACTGACGCTAATAGCTTGGTACATGGGGAACACACACGACACGTTATTGGTGATAAGTTCAGAAAACCGTCCCGAAACAAATGGGCTACAAAACGTCACTGTTTCCTGCGCGTGTACCCCGACATCAGTATGGGATATGATCACCATGTACCCGAACACAGGCCGCACAACGGGTTGGGATACTCTGGATCAGGTGGTCGAGCAGCTGCTGGGGTACAGCCTCCCATTCTTGCACCAGTGCCTGTCGGAGCTCCTGAAGTGTCGTAGGGGTTTGAAGAGGTGCAGCGATACGTCGACCGAGAGCATCCCAGACGTGCTCGAAGGGGTTTAGGTCTGGAGAACAAACAGGCCACTCCATACGCCTGATATCTTCTGTTTCAAGGTATAATAATAATGTCGTGTGACTAGGGCCTCCCGCCGGGTAGACCGTTTGCCAGGTGCAAGTCTTTCGATTTGACGCCACTTCGGCGACTTGCGCGTCGATGGGGATGAAATGATGATGGTTCAAATGGCTCTGAGCACTATGGGACTTGACATCTATGGACATCAATCCCCTAGAACTTAGAACTACTTAAACCTAACTTACCTACGGACACCACGCAACACCCAGTCATCACGAGGCAGAGAAAATCCCTGACCCCGCCAGGAATCGAACCCGGGAACCCGGGCGCGGGAAGCGAGAACGCTACCGCACGAACACGAGCTGCGGACTGAAATGATGATGATGATTAGGACAACACAACTCCCAGCCCATGAGTGGAGAAATTCTGCGACCCAGCCGGGAATCGAACCCGGGCCCTTAGGATTGTTATTCTGTCGCACTGACAACTCAGCTACCGGGGGCGGACTGTTTCAAGGTACTCCTCCACGATGGCAGCTCGGTGGGGCCGTGCGTTATGATCCCTCAGGAGGAAGGTGGGACCCACTGCACCCCTGAAAAAGCGGACATACTGGCGCAAAATGACGTCCCGATACACCTGACCTGTTACAGTTCCTCTATCAAAGACATGCAGAGGTGTGCGCGCACGAATCATAATCCCACCCCACACCATCGAACCACGATCTCCATTCAGGTCTCTTTCAAGGACATTAAGGGATTGGTATCTGGTTCCCGGTTCACGCCAGATGAAAACCCGTCGAGAATCACTGTTCAGGCTATACCTGGACTCGCCCGCGAACGTAATCTGGGACCACTGTTCCAATGACCATGTACTGTTCTTGACACAAGGCTTTACGGGCTCTCCTGTGACCAGGAGTCAGTGGATTGCACCTTGCAAATCTCCGGGGTAATAAACCATGTCTGTTCAGTCGTCTGTAGACTGTGTGTCTGGAGACAACTGTTCCAGTGGCTGCGGTAAGGTCCCGAGCAAGGCTACCTGCAGTACTCCGTGGCCGTCTGCGGTCACTGATGGTGAGATATCGGTCTTCTTGTGGTGTTGTACACTGTGGACGTCACGTACTGTAGCACCTGGACACGTTTCCTGTCTACTAGAATCGTTGCCATAATCTTGAGATCACACTTTGTGGCACACGGAGGGCCCGTGCTACGGCCTGCTGTGTTTGACCAGCCTCCCGTCGCCTTAGTATTCTACCCCTCATAACGTCATCAATATTTCTTTGAGCCATTTTCAACACCCAGTCACCATTAGCACGTCTGGAAACGTCTGCACACTTACTCGGTGCACCGTACTCTGATATGCACCGACACACCTCTGCGTATGTGGACTGTTGCCAGCGCCACCGTGCGACGACCGCAGGTTAAATGCACCGCATGGTCATACCCCGAGGTAATTTAAACCCGCAAACCGCCCACCAGAGCGTTCTTTCACCCTGTATCAGCATTATCCTTAATTTATGAGCATGAGTGTAGTCACGCATGAATCTTGAGATCTGTCAATACTAAACGATGTTTGTGTGAGTAACCATACTATGTAACTGAGCAACAAGGCACATACGAGGGGCGTTCAATAAGTAATGCAACACACGTTTCTTCTGAGACCAGGTTTGTTGTATACAAGATTTCAGTACACCATATTGCCCCAACTATTTTAGCTACATAACCTTATTTTTCAAAATAGTCTCCGTTCATAATGAGAAGACCTGTGGCTACCTTACTGGGATCGCTTGTATGCCCACATCGTCCCACTGTACTGGACGCCGTCGGAATCAACGTCTTTCCTGCATCAATAACCTCCCGATCATCCTCATACTGCTTCCCGCGCAGTGCATCCTTCATTCGGCCCAACAAATGAAAGGCGACAGGTGCGAGATCCGGGATGTCTGGTCGCTTATGGAGTACAAACAGCCCAGTGGAGTTTTGTGAGTTGCTCCCGGATGTGCAGACTTGTGCGAGGGCTTGCGTTGTCATGAAGAAGGAAATTTGATCTCGAATGAGAGTGTCCGCACGTTCCAACAGAAGCTGCAGTTGTGTGCGGCCGGTCGGCACGCAGGAGATCAGACGGGGTTGTGCGATCTTGTTGCGATGATGAAAGGCTCCTCAGCCAACGACTCAACGTGCTTTTGTTCCGGCATGTCTCGGTAGGCGTCCTGCAAGCGCATATGAATATCTGCGATGCTCTGGTTTTTCACCAAAAGAAAGTCAATGACAGCACTCTTCTTGCAACGCACTTGCGTTACTGACACCATTTTGAAGCCTATTACACTATGCGATCAAAAGTATCCGGACATCTCCAAAAACATACGATTTTCATGTTACGTGTATTGTGCTGCCACCCACTGCTAGAGACGCCGTATCAGCGACCTCAGCAGTTATTAGACATCGTGAGAGAACGGAATGGGGCGCGGACCTCACGGACTTCGAACGTGGTCAGGTGATTGGATGTACTTGTGTCATACGTCTGTACGCGAGATTTCCGCACTCCTAAACATCCCTAGGTCCATTCTTTTCGATGTGATAGTGAAGTGGAAATGTGAAGAGTGACGTACAGCACAAAAGCGTACAGGCCAATATCGTCTGTTGACTGACCGAGACCGCCGACAGTTTAAGAGGGGTGTAATGTGTAATAGACAGACATCTATTCAAACCACCACACAGGAATTCTAAACTGCGTCAGGATCCACTGCAAGTGTTATGACAGTTAGGCGGGAGGTGAGAAAACTTGGATTTCATGGTCAAGTGGCTGCTCATAAGCCACACATCACACTGGTAAATGACAAACGACGCCTCGGTTGGTGTAAGGAGCGTAAATATTGGACGATTGAACAATGGGAAAACGTTTTGTGGAGTGATGAATCACGGCACACGATGTGGTGATCCGATGGCAAGGTGTGAGTATGGGGAATGCCCGGTGAACGTCATCTGGCAGCGTGCGTAGTGCAAACAGTAAAATGCGGAGGGGGTGGTGTTATTTTGTGATCGTATTTTTCATCGAGGGGCTTGCATCCTTTGTTGTTCTGCGTGGCACTATATCAGCACAGGCCTACATTGATATTTTAAGCATCTTCTTGCTTCTGACTGGTGAAGACCAATTCGGGGATTGCGATTGCATCTTTCAACACGATCGAGCACCTGTTTATAATGTACGGCCTGTGGCAGAGTGGTTACACGACAATAACGTCACTGTAATGGACTGGCCTGCACAGAGTCCTGATCTGAATCCTGCAAAACACTATTGGAATGTTTTGGAACGCCGAATTCCTGCCAGGCCTCACCGAGCGACATCTATATGTCACCTCAGTGCAGCATTCCGTGAACAATGGGCTGGGATTCCCCAAAAAACCTTCCAGCGCCTGACTGAATGTATGCTTGCGAGATTGGAAGCTGTCTTGAAGGTCAAGTGTGAACCAACACTGTATTGGCTTCCAGCATTACCGATGGAGGGCGTCAAGAACTTGTAAGTTATTTTCAGCCAGGTGTCCGGATACTTTTGTTCACATAGTGTACATCTAGCGCCGCCACCAGTCGGAAGCTTATGAAACTACATAGGATGAAGCGGAAATATTCCATTATGTCCTACAGCAAACTCCGCATTTTTCAACCGAAACCGAGCGAGAAAAAAAAATGTATTGCTTTATGATGCATTACTTACTGAACGCTCCTCGTACTAAGTTTGGTCAAGGATGGAACTTAGCGAGATGTTAACGAAAAGCTGTGAAAGTGGTGGGCTACAGTATGTTCCAGCCACTCAGAACTGAGAATGATGGCGCGTTCTGGAATGGTTACAGAAATGCATGCGATTCTACATCTACATCTACATACGTACTCCGCAATCCACCACGCGGTGAGTGGCGGAGGGTACCTCGTATCACAACTAACATCTTCTCTCCCTGTTCCACTCCCAAACAGAACGAGGGAAAAATGAGTGCCTATATGCCTCTGTATGAGCTCTGATCTCTCTTATCTTATCTTTGTGGTCTTTCCGCGAAATAAAAGTTGGCGGCAGTAAAATTGTACTGCAGTCAGCCTCAAATGCTGGTTCTCTAAATTTCCTCAGTAGCGATTCACGAAAAGAACGCCTCCTTTCCACTAGAGACTCCCACCCGAGTTCCTGAAGCATTTCCGTAACACTCGCGTGATGGTCAAACCTACCAATCTAGCAGCTTCTATGTCCTCCCTCAATCCGACATGATAGGGATCCTCAACGCTCGAGCAGTACTCAAGAATAGGTCGTATTAGTGTTTTATAGGTGGTCTCCTTTACAGATGAACCACATCTTCCCAAAATTCTACCAATGAACCGAAAACGACTATTCGCTCTTCCCCACAACTGCCATTACATGCTTGTCCCACTTCATATCGCTCTGGATTGTTACGACCAAATATTTAATCGACGTGACAATGGTTCGCTAGAGGAGTCGCAATTCAGCTTCAGTAGTGTGAACACTGTTGCGTCTGTAGTGAAGTAATTTTATGAAAATGTGGTTATTTACTTTCGCTCATAAGTTGACTGGTTGGGAACGATGTGAGTAGGTTTAAACAGTGCAGGTGGCGGCAGGGTGCTCTTCCATGCCAACGGGTTCTGGGGTTCAGTCACCGAAGAGGCAGAGGAAATGCTAATAGTAACAGCTCTCTCAAGTGGGCAGTGGTTTCGGACGCAGCTCAGCATGGGATATGGTTTCAGCAAAAATGAGGCAGGGACAACTGTTTTATGAAAGTGCCGGATGCAGCTGGCAGAATAGTGAGGCAGCGCCAGGACTCGACATCTGGACCCCCTCCACCCCGCCTCTCTCTTCACCCCACTACCACTGCTGTGTACGAATTCATATCCAACGGTAAGAAAAGGTGGGCTACGGACTTCTGTATCAGCTATCGTTGAAAGAAAGCTGGACAGGAGCAGAAATGATATGCGAGTAAACACAGTAGCCGGCCAGAGTGGCCGAGCGGTTCTAGGCGCTACAGTCTGGAGCCGCGCGACCGCTACGGTCGCAGGTTCGAATCCTGCCTCGGGCATGGATGTGTATGTTGTCCGTAGGTTAGTTAGGTTTAAGTAGTTTTAAGTTCTAGGGGACTGATGACCTCAGTAGTTAAGGGGCTCCGGAAAGGCTCAAAATCATGAAAAGTTCAATTTGTAGTTTTTTGCGTTTTCTGAATCTGCAGCCTATTACCTTTTAATAGATATATAATTTATTCAATTCCGAAGACTACAACTATTTTTAAATTTTTTTTTGAAATGGGCGTGACCAACTGTGGCGCTGTTAAAATGCTGTCAGATGGTGTTATTATTAACGTCCGTGTTCATCAGGTACATTTTAGTGATGTGAGATAAAGTATGTGTTGTGGCTAACCTATTTTCAGAGACTTAGCAGCACCTGAACTGTTGAAAAAGTGTATTCACGGGAAAACTCAAAACCCCAATGAAAGTGTAAATAGTGTTATATGGTCGAGAATCCCCAAGACTGTATTTGTTGGAATAGAAACACTTCACTTTGGTGTGTATGATGCTGTTGCGACTTTCAATGATGGCAACATTGTAAGGTGCAAGGTATTTAGAAATATGGGAATGAAGATAGGTTCTAACATGGTACGAGCGATGCTTGCTTTAGAGAAGGAACAGGGCTGTAAAGAGTCTAGAAATACAAGCAAGAGTAAACAGGAGGAGGAAGAAGAGGAAGCTGGAGGAGGAGTTTGCAGAGGATGAAGATAATTCATCCTATGGACCTGGAATGCACTAAAAAGTTAATCCAATCTTTGTCGCTCGATTCCCAAAACTTTTATTTTCTCATACTAATTACATGTTTTCTAAGGATCTTCCAAACATATTTGTTTCAAACTTTCACTAAATGTTACACAGTACCTTCTGCATAATTTAACACAGCCTTTTTCCAAAAAACTGTATATTTTTGAATATATAAATAAAAAATTGCAAAAAAATGTTGTGAATTTTCGTTACAATTGAAAAAAAAAATCATCTTTAATAACTGAACTAAAATTTTGTAAATTCCTCGTGTTACGTTGTAGCCCATTTTCCAATAAATAATCTGTAAAAAGTTCAACTTCCTACCTCAAATACTTTGTGAGGAAAGATGTAATTTATAAGCGTTATTTTAACATTGCAAGTATAGGGCGTTCCAGAGCCCCTTAAGTCCCATAGTTCTCAGAGCCATTTACACACAGTAAACAGAACAGTTGCTTAGCTTGTATTTCTCGAAACGTACGAAGACTCATTACAAATAATGTAGCAAGAAATAGCAGCTATGACAACGTCGAGAACGATAAGGCTTGCTGCAGTAAGCATGGTCAATGGATCCCCGACTGCGTGGCACCTGCATAGTGTCCTGTAGCGAAGTGACTGCGAGTGCACGTGAGCTCTGTGTCTGGCCATCTCTTACTGTGGCGGCAGAAGGCGTTCCCAGCCCAGCGCCACTAGGGGCGTGGCCCTGCGGGCGCGCACCATTGGGTCCACCAGATCCTGAGCGACCGCTATCAGCATCAAGTCCGCCGCTCGTGGTCTCGCGGTAGCGTTCTCGCTTCCCGAGCACGGGGTCCCGGGTTCGATTCCCGGCGGGGTCAGGGATTTTCACCTGCCTCGAGATGACTGGGTGTTTGTGTTGTCCTCATCATTTCATCATCATCCAGGAAAGTGGCGAAATTGGACTGAGCAAAGGTTGGGAAATTGTACGGGCGCTGATAACCACGCAGTTGAGCGCCCCACAAACCAAACATCATCATCATCATCATATCAGCATCAAACTTGCTATTCCGTTTCTAGAGATCCCATGCAGTGTTATCGATACATGATACCATAACTGCCACGTGCTTCCCAAAAGCATGTGACTGGCTCGTTAGTTGGGCCCTCAGCATATAGGTTTGCAGTGCAGCAGCTATAAAGAGATGAACTGGACATGAACCTGACACTCTCGCAAGGCCGCCCCATCGTCCTTGCTCCCCGAGTCAGCGCCACTACCCATCTGCCTCCCTTTTCCACCCAAGGGCAGTGTAGGACCGGTGCTGGACGTGTTCGACAAGTTCCTACACGAGAGAGTCTATACCCATATCCTCTGTTCGTACCCTTTGAACCTTCGACCAACCTAGGCCTCCTTTCTCCCATCACCCCTATCCTTTCGCCCCTGAACAGCTAGAGATGCTCCTCAAACTCCTATCCCTGGTGGTCATCAAAACAATAAGTGCCACGTTGCAGGGGGAACACATCGGCAGCATTGCACATGAGACTTTATGTGAACGCGGCGTGATTAACCACAATGCCAACTGAGAAGACGAAGAGGTCACCACCACCGAAGAGCCGGCCAGTGTGGCCGAGCGGTACTAGGCGCTACAGCCTGGAGCCGCGGCAGCTACGGTCGCAGGTTCGAATTCTGCCTCGGGCATGGATGTGTGTGATGTCCTCAGTTTAGTTAGGTTTAAGTAGTTCTAAGTTCTAGGAGACTTATGACCTGAGAAGTAAGTCCCATAGTGCTCAGAGTCATTTGAACCACTGAAGAGGTATTTGAGCAGCAACAAGGAAAGTCATCTAACAAAAGGAACAAGACGATATTGCAGTGCCTGTGTTTTTAAGAAAAACGATGCAGTGTTCCTTCGGACAGCACAGAACTGCAGTATTGTATTTACCCACTGATACCGGGCAGCGACTGTCAGTTAAAATGTTCTCTGCTGAACATGAATCATATAATGTGTGTACAAGTACAGGTTGTGATGCAGAAGTGACGACATATCGAGGTTTGGGTCTCAATGTGAGTGATACACGGATAGCCAAAAGCGTTTAAGGCGACAACTTGACTAAAGCATGAAATCCGGCTTCGAATCCTTGTCCGGCACAGCCGCGCGGGATTAGCCGAGCGGTCTTAGGCGCTCCAGTCATGGACTTTGCGGCTGGTCCCGGCGGAGGTTCGAGTCCTCCCTCGAGCATGGGCGTGTGTGTTTGTCCTTAGGATAAGTTAGGTTAAGTAGTGTGTAAGCTTGGGGACTGTTGACCTTAGCAGTTAAGTCCCATGAGATATCACACACATTTGAACATTTCTTGTCCGGCACAAATTTTCGTTATCGTCATTCCCTTACACATATACATATTACATGTTCACATTACCACTCATCAATCGCTACCCTGCCCAGCAAAAGACGAGACCTTTCTGTTTCATGTGTGCCACAAGGCAATCCTGGAAGAGTGGCCAAGAAATCAGTAAACCAGAGTGAAAATGCAGGGACGACACTCCAATATCTAGCCTGCGAAACAATCGTCAAGGATGAGCCTGTAGGAACAAGCGCCTAGGACAGATGCAAAACCACATACCTAGTCTCCCATTTCTACCAGAAAACCATTACATGTTCACATTACCACTCATCAATCGCTACCCTGCCCAGCAAAAGACGAGACCTTTCTGTTTCATGTGTGCCACAAGGCAATCCTGGAAGAGTGGCCAAGAAATCAGTAAACCAGAGTGAAAATGCAGGGACGACACTCCAATATCTAGCCTGCGAAACAATCGTCAAGGATGAGCCTGTAGGAACAAGCGCCGAGAAACTTACATTCCCAGGATTTAAACATGTTTAATGTAAGAATAAAAATTGCAGATGACAAAAGAAAATGAAATGAACATCTCGACAGAATGAACGGAAGAAAAAGACATAAATTATAATCCGCAATGCAGTAGAAGTTTCGGAAGGCCAAGGAAGGAATAGGTAGTGTAACAAGAACCTGCCTGTTGTGTACTTAGTTCCGCATAGTCAGCGCGTACAAAACTTTCCCACTAGAGCGCGCCCCACTATGCACAACAGCGCAAGCGCAGCGCTCGTCCGTCTCCGCACTACGAGATGGCGCTGCCATAGAGACGGACCAAATTCTGCTTCCGCCGATCTGCGTATTAATATGTAATGCAGCCAATGAGATTGCTGCTAACGTAGAACCATTTCTCCTCGCGGATCACACTCGCGCAGTGATACACGAACGCGCGAAGTATTATAACGAATGTACAGACCTCCGATTAGTCAGTCCGCATTTGTCTGCACCAATCTGTACCAGTCTACAGTTGTCTGTACCAGTGTATAGTCAAGTTTCAGTCTGCGCCTAATAAGATGACCATATTCCCATACATAGCCTTGAAGATAAATGTATAGACACTTTTGTCAAGTATCAGAAATATATGTGAGAATAAGATAACGTACCAATACCAAAGGAACTTTAGATTGTCAATTGTAAATAGCATCCAGAACCAAGTAATTTTTATGCTTGTTATTATTTTAATAAATGTGTGTGAAAATTAATCAAGTTCTGTTTACAGTTGGTCACCGTCAATCTGCTACTCTAAGCGTGCAATTGGCATTTCTATCGTCTGACCTAACGGCAGAAGATAAACACACTACGATAAGACCACGAGACTTATTGCTGACACTCGCCTACTTCATTAGAGCGACAAGTCAAATAATCTGATGGTGTGTGTAATGAAGGTCTTACAGTATGCACACCACACTGCCTAAGACACGAAGTGCAAAAGCAGTGAAGCCTTACGTCAATGATCGAGGGTTACATCAGTCAATTGGTGACAGTTTTACACCAAGCTCCAGTGTGTTTCATTAAACAGTGACTAATATTTTGTCTGGGGAGCATATGTAGATAGCGGGCGGTATGTCTATTACCACTTACAAATATAAAACTACATACCAACAGTGGATCTAGATGGGAGTAGTATTGGCGGTGCCCTCTAGAGTGATGACCCTGGGGCCGAGGGCGGCCAGCCTGCCAGGCAGACAATCACCTCCATCCCCATCCCCACCCCCACCCTCCACCCCCACTCCCCCGTCCCTCTCTTCTTATCGCTGCTCGTCAGACCCCCCGCGGTGACAGCCCAGTAATTGGGTTTGCAGTGTCACGGCTCCCAGACGATAACAAAGAAGTGCGGGGCTTTCTCCGCTCTTTCCCTAATAAGACGAGGCGCTGGTCTGCTGTTCCTGGCAGCTGCGCCCTCCTCCGGCAATAAATAAATTTGGCAGCCCTTCCCCCACCTCTCAGCCACCACCCACCGCTGCCACTGGCAGGCAATCCTCTCAAGATCCGCTGTCCTCCCTGATACGCCTGCGTGGGACAGCACTGTTCCTGCCGACAGCCGGTTATTAAAAACGCGAGGAGTCCTACTACAAAGTCTCAGCCATTTCATTTACTTTAACTGATCATATGCGGTGATGACAGTCATAAATATCTTGCAGGTTCCTTGTCTACCACCTAAAGTGAGGAACTAAGATATTTTGCTTCCTTACCCTCCTCCCGTTTTTTCTTCTTCAGGAAATCATCCCTGAAGTTCCCAGAATGAGATTTTCACTCTGCAGCGGAGTGTGCGCTGATATGAAACTTCCTGGCAGATTAAAACTGTGTGCCCGACCGAGACTCGAACTCGGGACCTTTGCCTTTCGCGGGCAAGTGCTCTACCATCTGAGCTACCGAAGCACGACTCACGCCCGGTCCTCACAGCTTTACTTCTGTCAGTATCTCGTCTCCTACCTTCCAAACTTTACAGAAGCTCTCCTGCGAAGTTATAATCTGCTAGGAAGTTTCATATCAGCGCACACTCCGCTACAGAGTGAAAATCTCATTCTGGAAACATCCCCCAGGCTGTGGCTAAGCCATGTCTCCGCAGTATCCTTTCTTTCAAGAGTGCTAAAAAATGGTTAAAATGGCTCTGAGCACTATGGGACTCAACTGCTGTGGTCATAAGTCACCTAGAACTTAGAACTACTTAAACCTAACTAACCTAAGGACATCACACACATCCATGCCCGAGGCAGGATTCGAACCTGCGACTGTAGCGGTCGCGCGGTTCCAGACTGAAACGCCTAGAACCGCACGGCCACTTCGACCGACCTATCTGAACAGTCAAAGGGACTGTGTCTGAGATACAATATCCAGAGCCAACGTCTATATTCAGGAGTTCTGGGAACTGGGATGATGGAAAACTTTTTTTGATGTGTTTACCTGGACTGTAAAACATTCGTGTAGTAATATTCAACGAACATGGGTGGATGAACAGAAAACAAGAACTAAAATAATAATCGTGTTTCGAAAAAGCAAGCCGCTGGTCGAATTATTATCTGTCAAAGGTACATAAAGCATCTCGAAAAATTTGACCGTCATTTTCTCATAAATGGTTCAGTACCTACGGGTACGCCGAGAAACGTGTTTTCTCCTAGGAAATCTGGATATGGCACGTGGCGTGTTCTGCTCGCAAGGTCTCCCGATCGACCCCATGTGCTGTTACAGCTCCTCTATTGACAACAGAGTGCTCCAGCGTCATACTGGTTAGCATCTAGTGGTCAAGTCCGCATTACATAGTGGTGTCCGGATACTTTTGATCAGCTATTCCCTGCTCACTTCGCCCTCTTCCGCTACCTCCCCTCCCCTCCCCTCCCAAATCTCAATGAGGAGACTGACAGATACTAAGTGAAAATCCTACGTTTACCATCGTAATATGTGAAGTACAGTAATGCTTATTTTGGAAGACACAGAGAGGAGAAGCTTAGCTTTCCTGCTAATGACCCTGTAGGGGTGGCGGTCATCGCTGAAACAACCGGTTTTTCCATTCCAGGTTAACTGGACTGTTAAAACCGTCCAAAATGACCGGTTTCTGAAATAACCTATTTTCGTTTTTGTTTTTTTTTAATTCCTGTTATCTGCTGTAAAAACGCAGAAATGGAGCAAACACTGAAATATTTTGACTCCCACAGGTTCAAGATTCAGAGAATAAAAGTATTAAATTAAATAGACAAATAAAAGAAAACTTAGTCCGTTCAACATTCGCTGCTTTCCTCGAAAGGTGAAAGTGGCTGAATAACACAACCAAAAGTCACGAGCATTCTCCTATGGATTCTAAGCTTTTGAAACTATACTCAAAATTATGTTGCAACCGGGAATCATACAACTATTTTTACATTGAAAATAGTCGGTGCTAAAGGATGAGAACAGAGGCCGAGTAATCGTATTTTTCGTGTTAATTTGTCCGTTTTCAAAGGCTAAAATCAGATAAAGGCATCACTTTGTGGACACAAACAGCGTAACAGCTGCATGTTCTTGTTGTAAATTATGAATGAACTCCTAAGTTTTGAAATTTCCTCCTTATATCATGTCGCAAATATGCTGTGGATTCTCCAGTTTGTACTCTTTTAAGGCAAATGGCGTATTGTACTTTATTGATACCGCACTTTGTAAAATACTTCCAGACTGGGGACGGTACCATTCTGTAATACAAATGATGTCCGACGACGGCAGTGAGAAACTGTACCTCCTAATAGGCCACGCCACATGGTAAGAGGTACGGTATTGTCTCAGCAATCCTGTAGCAGGTCTTATGACACGTGTTTGTTGATGCGTCTGTCGGCATTGTTATTAAAACGGCACAGTTCACTTTTCCCATTTTCTACAATCGTGCAATATTTCAAAGCAATGTAAATTTGATGTATAGAAATTGCTCGTTTCTTAAAAAAGTTTCTTTAGAAACGAAAAATTTTACCAGTGCTGCTAAAGCTAATTTTGTTTTGGGTTCTTGGAAATTTGTGGTAAGGTCTTATGGGATCAAACTGCTGAGGTCATCGGTCCCTAAGCTTACACACTACTTAAGGAGACATTTACTATATTTAGGTTCAAAAAATCAATTTTTTGAAATTGTATTTTTGGATCCATAAAACTGTTTTGGATCGCCCCCTGAAACGGTTTTTGCGAATACGGAACGGAAATGTTTGCTATTCGCGTTTGAACAAAAAATGTACCTGCCTGAAATCGCCCTACTCCACGCACCAGTTTTTTTTTCGGAGGACGACTTATTGTACAGATGCTGGGAGGGGGGGACACACAAAATTCAAATGAAAGTTAGGACGCGTCTGTTTGGAAGTTAGCCCCCAAGCATTTGCATTCTGGTGCGAAGACTGTGGAAATTGCGACTTTCCTGGCAATGAGGAGCTTCAGGGAAGGGTATTCAGCAATTCTGAAGACCATGACAACGATGGACGTCACCCTGGGATTCTATTCGACGCAGTTCGCCAAGCATTCGGACGACCACTGGATTCCAGCGGCCGAAAACCGCTGTCACCGGCCGTACGAACCGCTCTGGAGCAGCGCAGCATGGCCCAGATCGATCAGAACGCCCTCTGTGAGGAAGAGGAAGAACTAGTTCATGGACCCGGAATAGCAGATTGAACGTAAGTTGCATGATATTAAATTTATATGTAGTCAAAACTTCAGATGAGTTTTTCTCGAAATGACTTTTTTTCATCGCGCGGTATGGTAACTTCAAATCTACTAAACCGATTGGCATGATTCTTTGTTTCCGACGAAGCTAACTAAATTGTCTAGGAGTTGTACTACTTTTATTCCGATCGATCAACTATAAATATTTTTACTTGGCCGACGAAGTCGAAAAATCGATGAAAAAATCCCTACTTTTTTTCAAATGGCCGCCATTTTGTTTTCTATGGTCCAAATAACTTAAGCGAGGTACAACCCCTGAAGAATCTTATATACTTCGCTAACGTCCACTCAATTTTGATTTCAGACAAGCCGGCTGACCTGTGACATACCACGCGTGGAGTTCTACGTTGAAATTTTGTTCCGTTCCGACGGCACTTCCACTTTTGCTCTTCGAGCTTTCCGGTCGAAGAAATTCTAGTTCGTATAGGAACCAAATTTGACATTGATATCTATAATGCATCCCAGAAAAAAATTCTCAAAACACATGCTTTTTTCGGGCCACAAATAGTAAACCTCCCCTTAGTATAACTAAGTTATGCTAAGGACGTGCCCGAGGGAGGACTCGAACCTCCGACGGGGGAAGCCGCGTGGACCGTGACAAGACGCCGAAGAGCTCGCGTTTACCCCGCGCGGCTTTTGGCTTTTTACCCAGGTATTAGTACAAAATAAAAACACCTGCTACAACCCAGACCAAACAAATGTCGAAAAATATTGGTTATTCAGAATTAAAATACCGGTATCTGTTTTTCCCATGCATATCTCCCCGGTCGGGTGGGGGTGATGTGGGGGGGGGGGGAATATTTATGGAATTTATTTGCCCCTTTTTAACTCTTTTGATTGGGAACTTTTGGATCCACCACAACGCTGGATGAGGATGACATCAGATGGTTGAAGGATTTTATTTTTTTGCACCACATGATAGAACCTTAAGTACCTTCAACATCGCAGCGCATCATCAATCGTTTCAGGGGCAAAATTAAAAAAAATAATTTTTAATTTTTCCTTGTTTTTATTGTATTAATTTTGATACAGTGAGATAGAAAAATGTAAAAATTAAATGAAGTATACATAAACTGAACACATACAGGGTGGTTTCAAGTGGAACCACCACAACATTCACGGGAATAAATGCATTATTTTGGTTATTATTACAGTACATATAGTATTAATGTAAACAGAACAGTATTCTGCATTTAATACATGCATAAAAGTTACCTAATACAGAAGAATACAGTCACAATTTGAGAACAAAGACGTTCGCTCACAGCGTACAAAACTGGCTATCCAGCTCGCCTCACTACTTGCTAATATTTACAGATTTGGAAGCGGTTCCAGTGAGAGCCGGTAGAGGGCAGCACCAACTAGGCTGCTGAATGGTGTCCCAAATGTAGCCACTGCCCTTTTGCCACAAAATGAGAAAATTGTAGGTGGTTCAAACGGAACCACTTCCCCTGAAAGGGTTAAAAAACTAAAAACTTAACACTAGGTGCTTTTTTCGCAATCGAGGCGGGTTTTTAGTTTGTTAATATAGAACCTTAAGTGTCCCGGCACAGCTCGTGTGTGCAATAGACTACTGTTGATTCAGCAACTCTTGTGCGGTTTTTCTTCGTTTCACAAAATGGACATGTTTTGTTGTGGCTACCCCAAGAATTGGCGACTGTTTTCAGAACGCTTTATAATGGCGGTGTCGAAATTGCAATCGCATCAAATACGTTTAACAGCCAGATGCGGTGCGTGTACAGTCAGTTATAATTAGAACGCTGTCGAGAGCCTGTGGTTGGCATTTGAGAGGAGAATTCAGCCCGCAGTTCTGCACAATCGTTGACACCGAAACAATACTCCGTGCCACATGACGACAGCCCTCGCTCAAACAATCCAGTGTGTGTGTGTGTTTGTGTGTGTGTGTGTGTGTGTGTGTGTGTGCGCGCGCGAGCAGCCATACCACGACAAACCGCTGTCGCAACACGTAATTCCAGCGCGCGTGTCCCGACTCCCTGTGATGTGATGTGATTTGATTGTTCCCGCTATTTTAATAACCCTGCGTAAACCGGCCGTCGCGCGTCAGGCAGACACGTGGCGGTTCCAAAAGCAGAGGTCGGTCGGCCGCAGTGACGTCACGGCGACATCAAAGCGCTGACGCACGCCGGCCGCTCCGCCTGCGCCACTGCGGCCCTGACGATGACAGGCGGCGCCGAAACGTCGCGAAAGCCGTGGCTCGGCCCAGGTGAAATGAACTCACTAAGGTTGGTTGGTTGGTTTGTGGGATTAAGGGGACCAGACTGCAACGGTCATCGGTCCCTTTTTCCAAAACTTAAAAACAACCACGTAGAATAAAGACGAACAACGGAAAAGACGACAGACGACGCAGGACAAGAAAGACAGACAGAGACCAGGCAAAAGGAATTAAAATCACACTGTGTGTGACAGTGGTTGGCCGACCATGTTGTTGTTGTTGTGGTCTTCAGTCCTGAGACTGGTTTGATGCAGCTCGCCATGCTACTCTATCCTGTGCAAGCTTCTTCATCTCCCAGTACCTACTGCAGCCCACATCATTCTGAATCTGCTTAGTGTATTCATCTCTTGGTCTCCCCCTACGATTTTTACCCTCCACGCTGCCCTCCAATTCTAATTTGGTGATCCCTTGATGCCTCAGAACATGTCCTACCAACCGATCCCTTCTTCTGGTCAAGTTGTGCCACAAACTTCTCTTCTCCCCAATCCTATTCAGTACCTCTTCATTAGTTATGTGATCTACCCATCTAATCTTCAGCATTCTTCTGTAGCACCACATTTCGAAATCTTCTATTCTCTTCTTGTCCAAACTATTTACCGTCCACGTTTCACTTCCATACATGGCTACACTCCATACAAATACTTTCAGAAATGACTTCCTGACACTTAAATCTACACTCGATGTTAACAAATTTCTCTTCTTTAGAAACGCTTTCCTTGCCATTGCCAGTCTACTTTTTATATCCTCTCTACTTCGACCATCATGTTATTTTGCTCCCCAAATAGCAAAACTCCTTTACTACTTTAAGTGTCTCATTTCCTAATCTAATACCCTCAACATCACCCGACTTCATTCGACTACATTCCATTATCCTCGTTTTGCTTTTGTTGATGTTCATCTTATATCCTCCCTTCAAGACACCATCCATTCCGTTCAACTGCTCTTCCAAGTCCTTTGCTGTCTCTGACAGAATTACAATGTCATCGGCGAACCTCAAAGTTTTTATTTCTTCTCCATGGATTTTAATACCTACTCCGAATTTTTCTTTTGTTTCCTTTACTGCTTGCTCAATATACAGATTGAATAACATCGGGGAGAGGCTACAACCCTGTCTCACTCCCTTCCCTACCACTGCTTCCCTTTCATGCCCCTCGACTCTTATAACTGTCATCTGGTTTCCGTACAAATTGTAAATAGCCTTTCGCTCTCTGTATTTTACCCCTGCCACCTTTAGAATTTGAAAGAGAGTATTCCAATCAACATTGTCAAAAGCTTTCTCTAAGTCTACAAATGCTAGGAACGTAGGTTTGCCTTTCCTTAATCTTTCTTCTAAGATAAGTCGTAAGGTCAGTATTGCCTGACGTGTTCCAGTATTTCTACGGAATCCAAACTGATCTTTCCCGAGGTCCGCTTCTACCAGTTTTTCCATTCGTCTGTAAAGAATTCGTGTTAGTATTTTGCAGCTATGGCTTATTAAACTGATTGTTCGGTAATTTTCACATCTGTCAACACCTGCTTTCTTTGGGATTGGAATTATTATTTTCTTCTTGAAGTCTGAAGGTATTTCGCCTGTTTCATACATCATGGCCGACCATAGAGACAAAAAAAAAGGAAAAGCCAACCACCGAGAAACACATTAAAAAAACAATCTAAAATCGTATGCCAAAGGCCAGACTCAACATTAAAAAAAACATAACAAACACTCAGATTAAGTTATAAAAGTCCCCTGACCGAATAAAACGCAAAACTAACCCTGCCATGGCAGTGTCATTTGTTAAAAGGGCAGGGAGCGTGTCAGGCAGTGTGAACGACTGCCTGAGCACCGCTAAAAGGGGGCACTCCAACAAAATGTGGACCACCGTCCAAACGGATCCGCAGCGACATAAAGGTGGGTCCTCATGTCGCAACAAGTGGCCGTGCGTCATAGTGTATGCCCGATGCGCAGCCGGCAGAGGACAACAGACTCCTTGCGAGAGATCCGCAAGGAGGAGCGCCTCCTTGATGGCCCGAAGTTTGTTTGGCAAAGGCAGGGCGCGCCATTCAGTGGCCCAAAGTTCGAAAACTTTGCGGCGAAAGACAGCTCGCAAATCAGTCTCCGGGAGGCCAATGTCCAGAGTCGGTTGACTGGTGGCCTGTTTGGCCAGGCGGTCAACATTTTCATTGCCGGGTATCCCAACATGGCCTGGGGTCCACACGAAGACCACACAGTATGCAGGGACTCCTGGATAGCCATCACCAGACGAGAACGAGGGAAACACTGGTCGATAGCTCGTAAACCGCTCAGGGAGTCGCTACAGGTAACGAAGGACTCACCTGAGCAGCAGCGCTCTAGGGCACGAAAGATGGCCACCAGCTCAGCAGTGAAAACGCTGCAGCCGGCCGGCAATGAACGTTATTCATAGTGGTCCCCCAGAGTTAGAGCATATGGCTTGGTTCAAATGGCTCTGAGCACTACGCGACTTAACTTCTGAGGTCATCAGTCGCCTAGAACTTAGAGCTACTTAAACGTAATTAACCTAAGAACATCACACACATCCATGCCCGAGGCAGAATTCGAACCTGCGACCGTAGCGGTCGCTCGGCTTCAGACTGTAGCGCCTAGAACCGCACGGCCACTCCGGCCGGCAGTTACAGCATAACCGACACGACCAGCAACATCGAACTCACTAAGGGCCGGGGATTACAGATGACGGTAGGGTGCTCTCCCGCCTTTCAACTACGATCTTTCCCGGGTTCGATTCCCGGCGGGGTCAGGGATTTTCTCTGCCTCGTGATGACTGGGTGTTGTGTGATGTCCTTAGGTTAGTTAGGTTTAAGTAGTTCTAAGTTCCAGGGGACTGATGACCATAGCTGTTAAGTCCCATAGTGCTCAGACCCATTTGAACCATTTTTTTCAACTACGATCTACAGAAATTGAATCGTATCCTGCACCGAAACACTTACACACGTATCTATTCGGTCTCAGATATGTCACCCATATCTTGTTAAGAGCTGCCACTGATAAGATACAAAAATTTGTTGGCAGACTTTTCATTCCCTTCTGTTTTCAGCACCACTACGTGTTTCGATATGCATCTCGTCGTCATCTGCTCGATTAAGACAGACACGTTACCGAGCGAGGTGGCGCAGTGGTTAGCACACTGAACTCACATTCAGGAGGACGACGGTTCAATCCCGCGTTCGGCCATCCTGATTTAGGTTTTATTTATTTATTTATTTATTGTTCCGTGGGACTAAATTAAGGAGAAGTCTCCATGGTCATGGAACGAGTCAATACATGAAATTATAACACGATAGTAGAAACAGATAGAATGAAATATAAGAAACATATTCACGCGACAATTCCTAAGTTTAAATAAAGACAATCAACAATGTAACACTGAGAATTTGCGTAATTTTTTAGCTCTTCCAGGAGATCCTCGATAGAATAGAAGGAGTGAGACATGAGGAAACTCTTCAGTTTAGACTTAAATGTGTTTGGGCTACTGCTAAGATTTTTGAGTTCTTGTGGTAGCTTATTGAAAATGGATACAGCAGAATACTGCACTCCTTTCTGCACAAGAGTCAAGGAAGTGCATTCCACATGCAGATTTGATTTCTGCATAGTATTAACTGAGTGAAAGCTGCTAACTCTTGTGAATAAGCTAATACTGCTAACAACAAACGATATTAAAGAAAATATATACTGTGAGGGCAAAGTCAGAATTCCCAGACTATTGGACAGGGGTCGACAAGAGGTTCTCGAACTTACACCACACATAGTTCGAACAGCCCGTTTTTGAGCCAAAAATACCCTTTTTGAATCAGAAGAATTTCCCCAAAAAATAATACCACATGACATTAGCGTATGAAAATATTCGAAGTAGACTACTTTTCGTGTTGAACTGTCACTTATTTCACATACTGTACTAATGGTAAATAAAGCAGTATTTAGTTTCTGAACAAGATCCTGAACGTGGGCTTTCCACAATAGCTTACTATCTATCCGAACGCCTAGGAACTTGAACTGTTCCGTCACGCTTATAATATGCCCATTCTGCCTGATCAAAATATCGGTTCTTGTTGAATTCTGAGTTAGAAACTGTAAAAACTGAGTCTTACTGTGATTTAGCATCAAATTATTTTCCACAAGCCAGAAACGTATTTCATGAACTACATTATTTGATACTGTTTCAATGTTACGCACAAGATCCTTCACTACCAAACTGGTGTCATCAGCAAACAGAAATATTTTTGGATCACCTGTAATACTAGGAGGCATATCATTTATATAAATAAGAAACAGCAGTGGCCCCAGCACTGACCCTTGGGGAACGCCCCACTTAACTACCACTCTCAGTATTGCGGAGAATTACCCTCTGCTTTCTGTTCTGAAAGTAAGAGGCGAACCAATTGTAAGCTACTCCATAATGGTCCAACTTCTGCAGTAATATTTTGTGGTCAACATAGTCAAAAGCCTTCGTCAAATCAAAGAAAACACCTAGCGTTCGCAACCTTTTATTTAATCCGTCCAAAACCTCACAGAGAAAAGAGACTATAGCATTTTCAGTTGTTAAACCATTTCCAAAACCAAACTGTACATTTGACAGCAAATTATGTGAATTTAAATGCTCCAGTAACCTTGTATATACAACCCTCTCGATAACTTAAGCAAACACCGATGGCATAGAAATAGGTCTGTGATTTCCCTAAATCGCTCCAGGCAAATGCCGGGATGGTTCCCTTGAAAGGGCACGGCTGACTTCCTTTCCCGTCCTTCCCTAATCCGATGAGACCGATGAATTCGCTGTCTGGTCTCCTCCCCCAAAAACAACTCAACAACAACAACAGATACGTTCCAATTGGTATCCTATAATCCAGCGTCGGTGGCTCGACACTCTAGCTCAGCTGTCAACAAGGACACAGCAGGCAACATCTTACTGGGTGATAATTTTTTAACTATATGAAACAAACGTAAATTAGCTATCAATTACGGAGTGCACCCATTTTCTTCAACATGTAAATGTTGCTACAGACATCCGGATTTAGAATATGACATTTTCGATATGTCTGCCGTCAATGGCGATGAAATGGCGCAGACGAATAGCGAAATTGTGTATGACCCGCTGAAGTGTCGGAACATCGATGCTGTCGATGACCTCCTGAATGGCTGTTTAACAGCTCAGCAGTGGTTTTGGGGTTATTGTTGTAGTCGTATGTGTTCAGATCCGGAGAATATGGCGGCCAATCGACGCCCTTGCCAGTGGCCTCTGGATACCGCAGAGACAGAATGCGGTCCCCAAAGTGCTCCTCCAGCACATAATTCTCCTCCTTCGATGGGCTCGAGTTCCGTCTTGCATGAACCACACCTTGTCGAAAACAGGATCACTTTGGATAATGGGGATCCCATCATCTTCCAAAACCTTGACGTACCGTTAGTTAGTCACTGTGCCGTCAAGGAACATTGCACCGGTTATTCCGTGACTGGAAACGACTGCGCACCACACAGTCACCCGCTGAGGATGAAGAAACTTCTCGATGGCGAAATGCGGATTCTCGGTCCCCCAAATGCGCCAATTTTGCTTATTGACGAACCCATCCAAATGAAAGTGGGCTTCGTCGCTATACCAAACCACGCATGCGCCTTCTAATTCCCATCATGCGCCGCGGCCAACCGTGCAATTTGGACGTTGGACGTCCTAACGCTAACTGTTCACAAGTTATGACGATTTTATTTCGTATAGTTCAATAATTGTCACCCTGTATGTATGTAGATGAGTAGATCTGAAGATAGTAATTTAACTCGACGAATCCAGTTTTGTGTGTATGTACACTCCTGGAAATGGAAAAAACAACACATTGACACCGGTGTGTCAGACCCACCATACTTGCTCCGGACATTGCGAGAGGGCTGTACAAGCAATGATCACACGCACGGCACAGCGGACACACCAGGAACCGCGGTGTTGGCAGTCGAATGGCGCTAGCTGCGCAGCATTTGTGCACCGCCGCCGTCAGTGTCAGCCAGTTTGCCGTGGCATACGGAGCTCCATCGCAGTCTTTAACACTGGTAGCATGCCGCGACAGCGTGGACGTGAACCGTATGTGCAGTTGACGGACTTTGAGCGAGGGCGTATAGTGGGCATGCTGGAGGCCGGGTGGACGTACCGCCGAATTGCTCAACACGTGGGGCGTGAGGTCTCCACAGTACATCGATGTTGTCGCCAGTGGTCGGCGGAAGGTGCACGTGCCCGTCGACCTGGGACCGGACCGCAGCGACGCACGGATGCACGCCAAGACCGTAGGATCCTACGCAGTGCCGTAGGGGACCGCACCGCCACTTCCCAGCAAATTAGGGACACTGTTGCTCCTGGGGTATCGGCGAGGACCATTCGCAACCGTCTCCATGAAGCTGGGCTACGGTCCCGCACACCGTTAGGCCGTCTTCCGCTCACGCCCCAACATCGTGCAGCCCGCCTCCAGTGGTGTCGCGACAGGCGTGAATGGAGGGACGAATGGAGACGTGTCGTCTTCAGCGATGAGAGTCGCTTCTGCCTTGGTGCCAATGATGGTCGTATGCGTGTTTGGCGCCGTGCAGGTGAGCGCCACAATCAGGACTGCATACGACCGAGGCACACAGGGCCAACACCCGGCATCATGGTGTGGGGAGCGATCTCCTACACTGGCCGTACACCACTGGTGATCGTCGACGGGACACTGAATAGTGCACGGTACATCCAAACCGTCATCGAACCCATCGTTCTACCATTCCTAGACCGGCAAGGGAACTTGCTATTCCAACAGGACAATGCACGTCCGCATGTATCCCGTGCCACCCTACGTGCTCTAGAAGGTGTAAGTCAACTACCCTGGCCAGCAAGATCTCCGGATCTGTCCCCCATTGAGCATGTTTGGGACTGGATGAAGCGTCGTCTCACGCGGTCTGCACGTCCAGCACGAACGCTGGTCCAACTGAGGCGCCAGGTGGAAATGGCATGGCAAGCCGTTCCACAGGACTACATCCAGCATCTCTACGATCGTCTCCATGGGAGAATAGCCGCCTGCATTGCTGCGAAAGGTGGGTATACACTGTACTAGTGCCGACATTGTGCATGCTCTGTTGCCTGTGTGTATGTGCCTGTGGTTCTGTCAGTGTGATCATGTGATGTATCTGACCCCAGGAATGTGTCAATAAAGTTTCCCCTTCCTGGGACAATGAATTCACGGTGTTCTTATTTCAATTTCCAGGAGTGTATATTTTCGGTATGGGAAACAAACTTCTCTGGTAAGACTATTACATTGTATTGTATTGTATTGTATTGTATTGTGTTGTATGTTAACCAGTGGTCTAGAAACGACGGAGAGGCTCCGTCCCCGCCGCAGCCGCGGTGGCCCACAACCCCACGACGACTACCGCAGTCCACTTCACCCCTCCGCCGCCCCACACCGAACCACTCTTTCAGGGTTATTGTCTCCCCTCCCCGGGAACGTCTCACACCAGAAGAGTGTAACCCCTATGTTTGCGTGGTAGAGTAATGGTGGTGTACGCATACGTGGAGAACTTGTTTGCGCAGCAGTCGCCGACATAGTGTAGCTGAGGCCTAATAAGGGGCACTAGCCCGCATTCGCCTTAAAACTATCCACAGACTGGCCGGATCACCGGACCTCGACCCAAGTCCGCAGGGGGGGATTCGTGCCGGGGACCAGGCGCTCCTTCCCACTCCTGAAAGCCATGCGTTAGACTGCACAGCTATCTGGGCGGGCTAAGAGTATTACATTAACCAGTTATAAAATTATGTACCTTTATTTCAAGTAAGTGACACGACTTTATGACTTAAACTTCCAAGGAGATAAAAACATTAGTGTGTAGGTGCTCTGCCGACTGAATGATCCAACACGACTCATGATCCGCCCTCGCAGTTTTACTTCCGAATGTAACTTATCTCCTACCTCCCAAACTTTACACACGTTTTCCTGCATAAGATGTGGGACCCGCATTTCTATAGGAAAGAAAGTTTAGAAGGTAAAAGACGAGGAACTGACAGAAGTTGTGACTCGTGCTTTGATAGCTCAATCGGTAGAGCACTTGCCCGCGAAAGGCAGGGGTCCCAGATTCGACACCTGGTGCGGCACATAGTTTTAACCTACCAGGAAATTTCAGATCAGCACACATTCAGGTGAAGAGTGAAAATTCGTTTTAGAGGGTTTCTGACTGCTTCTCATAGCAGAGGTTATTAGTATGGCCTAGTTGCTCGCAGAGGCTGAAGCAAGAGAGAGGCATAGAGAGAGAAGGGGAGAGTCGGTCGCACACGTGTCTACGACAGGTGAGCTGCCCTGCCTCTGCTCTGCCCTCTGTGCGCAGCGTGACACAGGAGGGGCGTTGGGTGGCGGCTGCGGTTTCCGCAACAGCGGCTTTGATCTCCCAAGCTGACGGCGGCGCTGCTGTGGCCGCCTTTGTAAGTGCCGTGTCGAGCAGCTCTGGCCGAGATGGGAGTGCGCGTGTGTGTGTGAGAGAGAGAGAGAGAAAGGGAGAGAGAGAGGGAGAGAGAGAGGAGGGAGAGAGAGAGAGAGAGAGAGAGAGAGAGTGTGTGTGTGTGTGAGAGAGAGAGAAAGAAAGAGAGAGAGGCAGAGAAGATTGGGGAGAAAGAGAAGAAGAAAGAAAGAGAGCGAGTGAGGCGGAGAAGTAGAGTAAAAAGAGTAAGCGAAGGATAGGTACAGCAAAGGGAAGTTCGGAGAGAAAATAAGAGTTACAGAGAAAGATTAAGGGAATTGGAGAGAAAATTACTGAGTGTGGAAGGGACGGAGAGAAAGTGGAAGAGAGAGGGTGTGGGTTGCAGAGAAAGAGAAGGAAAGGGAAAGAGAGACAGTGAGCGAGGGTGAGAAACTGAGGAGAAAACGGTGAGTGAAGGAAAAAGAGAGAGAAAATGAGGAGGGAGAGATGCTAGGTTGTAGAAAGAAAGACTAACGGAACTAGACGGAAACGGAAAGATGGAAAGAAGGGACAGAGAAAGAGCGGAAGAGTCAGAAAGACGGGAAGAGAGTCAGGTAGGAGTTGTGAAGAAAGATCTTCATACCGAAATGAACGAATACGGCGACTTCCAATAACATTTCAGAGGAACAAATGTTCTTGAGAAAAATGAAAGTAATGACTATTTTACGCAACGACATTAAGTTGTGAAACTTATTTCGTCAAGCCAGTTTCACGAAACTGATTTCGTGTATGATAACAGACAGATAAACACCAGTGCACTCTTTCGTCTTTTTATGACTGTCTAAATCGTCTGTCGAAGAGTTTTGACAGTCCTAGAGTAACAGCGGAGTTAATGTTTGTCTGCCTAAAATCGGAACTTAAGAAAAGAAATAAGAGACGGGTTTGAATTTGTCACTGAATTAAAAAACATCAGCTCGGATTTTCAGCGACAATGTTGTAAGAAGTTACAGCGGAAAAATGTTCCTGTCGGAGAGCAACATACGCGAATATGTTCCTCTTTAGAAGACTCTGGCAGAAAAGTGAGGAACCAGCTGGCTCAGACCCCATTCTGCCTTCCTCACCAAAAATTTTGGCGTGCGAACATATCACGCTCTTTTAACACTGAACATTTTAAATTCTTTTACCGGTCGCTCTTTATGGTTAAGCCTTCATACTCAGCATCTCCCTCTCACTGCCACTGTTTGTGTCTCTCTCCCACTGTCTGCTTTCTCTCCCACTGTCTCCTCTCTCACTTACACCGTCCCGTTTTGTCTTAGTTTCCCACTGCCAGTCCCCACTAGACCTCGGCAGTTCAAAAATTATGGAGGAGGTACTAAGAGGTCCAACTTAATTCTTTCCCTTTAGTCTATTTTTTTTCATTTCCACTGTCTCTCATTTTCTCGTATGGCTTCTTATCCATCTCTCTCTCTCTCTCTCTCTCTCTCTCTCTCTCTCTCCCCCTCCATCTCTCTCTCTTTTACTACCAGTGTCTCTCACTGATCATCGGTGTCTACTCTCACTTTGGCTCCTACTACTATTGTCTCGATCCACTCTATTTCTCTTTCATTGCCACATTATGTCTCCCATCGTCATTATCTCCTCTCTCTTTCTCTCCCACTGACAGTGCTTCATCCCTCTTCCACCGTCACCCTATCTCTGCTCCTCTCTTTCATCAGAGAAAAGCGCCAGTTTCGGTGAGGAATGAAGCTTGGGGAAGCTGGTTCCCCACTTTTCTGTCAGAGTCTATTACGAGAAACATACTCTTTTTTTATGGTCCGACAGGAGCTTTTTGCCGCTGGTTCTCTACTTTTTCCTATTACAGCAGGGTGTAATGTTTATATTAAACTAATATTATACGTCAATCAAGTTTTGACAGTTTTTTAATACTTCGACAGGTTTCTATACATTGACAAATACAACCAAAAGATAAGTAAGTATAACATAAAGTTAACACAAAATCTTTTGTTTCACATTTTTTTACACTTTGCTGATCGATAGTTCATCAAAATGCCTGGCTAATGATTTGTACATTACAGGAGCAAAAATGCTATTAGAAACACTTTAGTGAATTTGCAGCCTCACCAGTTTTACACAATTTTTGACAGTCGTTTTAAATCCTTTCAGGCAGGTCAAATCCTTTACGCCCATTTCTTTCCATTGCTGACCGCATTGGGCATATTTGCACTAGCGCGAATTGCAGATTGTACAGAGAAAGTGCGTCATAAACCTTTTTTGGTGAAAAGCTGCTTACTAAGAACATAGTCTGGTTACCTCATAGGCCTCACGATTACCCTAGGACCCTTTCGATTTGTTCATTACGTCACGTAAAACTGCATTTACCCCTAAGACCGTTTATTTCAGGCGTATTTTTCATACACAAGTACGACAGCTTTGAACGTCTTGATCTCGGTAACGTGAAAGGACATCGAAAGTTTTAAGGGTCTCCGAAAATGTCATCTTAGTGCCATATGGTAAAAATATCGACGATTTGCCACAAGCAAAAATTACAGAAGTGGCCATCCCAACAACTGGTTCTTTTGGTACCCAACAATCTGGTTTTTCGGGTTATTCTCACGACCGCTCATGAACAAATGCTTTTATAAGCCGTCTAATGTCTAACACAGACCACACCTACCGATTTGCTTATTTTTCCTGGACTAGAATAAGTGTGTTATGTTTAAAGTTTGACCCTGTTCTCTGGCATAGCTGCAGTATGCTGGTTCTTCCGGTTGAAATGGGCGCTAGGCCAAGGGCTACCCAAAACACTTGACCCCTTATCTCTGTCAACCATAGAACACGAGATATGACCACCTGAAAAATCACATTCTCGCGCGCGGCTTTTTGGAACTTACTGGTGCCGACCGTTGCCGTCTACCGACCGATCATGGAAGCCCCGAGCAGTTATTCCAGCCATCTGAGAAAGTCACCAGAACAGTACACTTTTCTTCCTAATAAGGTTAATGATGCGACAAGGTAGACAAATACTATAATGCTTGAAAGCATTGCCGTCAGAACTTAAACTACAGGGTAACGGCTTTTTTTTTTGCGAATGAATCATTCACGTCGTTTTGTTTGATCCACAACCATATGTTTTACTTGCGCGTGCTTTTCGTAATTCATTTGTGTTTCTAGGGAATGAATGTTGCTCTTCATCTCACATATACAATACTAGTCATTAAAATGGCTACACCACAATGATGACGTGCTACAGACGCGAAATTTAACCGACAGGAAGAAGATGCTGTGATATGCAAATGATTAGTTTTCAGAGCATTCACGCAAGGTTGGCGCCAGTGGCGACACCTACAACGTGCTGACATGAGGAAAGTTTCGAACCGATTTCTCATACACAAACAGCAGTTGACCGGCGTTGCCTGATGAAACTTTGTTGTGATGCCTCGTGTAAGGAGAAGAAATGCATACCGTCACGTTCCGACTTTGATAAAAGTCGGAGTGTAGCCTATCGCGATTGCAGTTTATCGTACCGCGACATTGCTGCTCGCGTTGTTCGAGATCCAATGACTGTTAGCAGAATATGGAATCGGTGGGTTCAGGAGGGTAATACGGAACGCCGTGCTGGATCCCAACGGCCTCGTATCACCAGCAGTCGAGATGACAGGCATGTTATCCGCACGGCTGCAACGGATCGTACAGCCACGTCTCGATCCCTGAGTCAACATATGGGGACGTTTGCAAGACAAACAACCATCTGCATGAACATTTCGACGACGTTTGGAGCAGCATGGACTATCAGCTCGAAGACCGTGGCTGCGGTTACCCTTGACGCTGCATCACAGACAGGAGCGCCCGCGATGGTGTACTCAACAACGAACATGGGTGCACGAATGGCAAAACGTAATTTTTTCGGATGAATCCAGGTTCTGTTTACAGCATCATGATGGTCGCATCCGTGTTTGGCGACATCGCGGTGAACGCACACTGGAAGCCTGTATTCGTCATCGCCATACTGGCGTATCACCCGGCGTGATGGTATGGGGTGCCATTGGGTACACGTCTCGGTCACCTCTTGTTCGCATTGTCGGCACTTTGAACAGTACACGTTACATTTCAGATGTGTTACGACCCGTGGCTCTACAACTTCATTCGATCCCTGCGAAACCCTACATTTCAGCAGGATAATTCACGACCGCATGTTGCAGGTCCTGTACGGGCCTTTCTGGATACAGAAAATGTTCGACTGCTGCCCTGGCTAGCACATTCTCCAGATATCTCACCAACTGAAAACGTCTGGTCAATGGTGGCCGAGCAACTGGCTCGTCACAATATGCCAGTCACTACTCTTGATGAACTGTGGTATCGTGTTGAAGCTGCATGGGCAGCTATACCTGTACACGTCATCCAAGCTGTGTTTGACTCAATGGCCAGGCGTATCAAGGCCGTTATTACGGCCAGAGGTGGTTGTTCTGGGTACTGATTTCTCAGGATCTATGCACCCAAATTGCGTGAAAATGTAATCACATGTCAGTTCTAGTATAATATTTTTGTCCAATGAATACCCGTTTATCATCAGCATTTCTTCTTGGTGTAGCAATTTTAATGGCCAGTAGTGTAGTTACTTCATTCAGCAGTCCAGCAGCACCACCTCGAGTGCAACAACACGTCACTGCTTGTTTATGCTGTCAACATCATTGAAATCCCCCAAACACCTACTTGTTTAACACAGGAGGGGCATTTCATAAAGAATGCACACTGCTTTTTTTTACTTACACTTTATTTTTTTCAGTATCTCTTTATTGTCCTTTAATATACTCTCTCTGCTTCTCTCTTACTTCTCCGAGGCTCTCCCTAAGAAAGTAACGACATCCACTCAAACGTTTTTTCAGCTACGGGAACAAGTGGAAGTCTGGTGGACTCATGTCCGAGATGCAGGATGGACGCGGCAACACTTACCATCCGTAATCGCGCAGTTTTCGGGGGAACAACACAGCAGATATACTGCCGAACATTGTCGTGGAGAATAAGTGACCCAGCCTCGAGTATCTAAGGTCGGATTTTCTGAATTTTTCTGCGCAGGTTTTACATGTACTTACGATAATACGCTGTTGTTACCCTCATTCCACATGGGACAACCTGTTATGATGATTCCTTGGTGATGTTAAGCAAAAACCATTATTTCCTTGAGCTTCGACTAAACGTGTCGAAATTTTTTTGTATGTGCAGAAGCTATAGCTATTCACTGACTGATCTGTAGCGACAATCCAACATTAGAATCCTTGATCTTCACGGGGATTGATGCAAGGCTACATTGTCCAGGCGTTTCTGCTTTTTTTCCTGCAGTCATAGCAGTCATGTAGCGTGGGACCCATTTCGCAGAATTTTTTCTCTTCTTGAGATCATTTGTCAGAATACCGAATGCTGATGTTATGGGAATTCAGAGAGTTCCTCACGAATTGCGCTGCTGTCTTCTTCACGAGCAGCTACCACAAGTCTCAAACTTGGTTCATCTTAGAATTATATATTAATACCTTCAGCTGGCGACGGGCGTTGATATTTATCAACGAGGACAGGTGAAAATGTGTGCCCCGACCGGGACTCTAACCCGGAATCCCCTGCTTGCATGGTAGACGCTCTATCCATCTTAGCCACCGAGGGCGTCTGCCATATAAACAGGAGACCCCGGGTTCGAGTCCCGGTCGGGGCACACATTTTCACCTCTTCCCGTTGATATGTATTAACGACCGTCAGCAGCTGAAGGTATTAATATACAGGGTGATTAAAAAAGAATACCACAACTTTAAAAATGTGTATTTAACGAAAGAAACATAATATAACCTTCTGTTATACATCATTACAAAGAGTATTTAAAAAGGTTTTTTTTCACTCAAAAACAAGTTCAGAGATGTTCAATATGGCCCCCTCCAGACACTCGAGCAATATCAACCCGATACTCCAACTCGTTCCACACTCTCTGTAGCATATCAGGCGTAACAGTTTGGATAGCTGCTGTTATTTCTCGTTTCAAATCATCAATGGTGGCTGGGAGAGGTGGCCGAAACACCATATCCTTAACATACCCCCATAAGAAAAAATCGCAGGGGGTAAGATCAGGGCTTCTTGGAGGCCAGTGATGAAGTGCTCTGTCACGGGCTGCCTGGCGGCCGATCCATCGCCTCGGGTAGTTGACGTTCAGGTTTCATAACTAACCTTTTTCGTAGGACTCTCCATACAGTTGATTGTGGAATTTGCAGCTCTCTGCTAGCTCTGCGAGTCGATTTTCCTGGGCTGCGAACAAATGCTTGCTGGATGCGTGCTACATTTTCATCACTCGTTCTCGGCCGTCCAGAACTTTTCCCCTTGCACAAACACCGATTCTCTGTAAACTGTTTATACCAACGTTTAATACACCACCTATCAGGAGGTTTAACACCATACTTCGTTCGAAATGCACGCTGAACAACTGTCGTCGATTCACTTCTGCCGTACTCAATAACACAAAAAGCTTTCTGTTGAGCGGTCGCCATCTTAGCATCAACTGACGCTGACGCCTAGTCAACAGCGCCTCAAGCGAACAAATGTACAACTAAATTAAACTTTATAGCTCCCTTAATTCGCCGACAGATAGTGCTTAGCTCTGCCTTTTGTCGTTGCAGAGTTTTAAATTCCTAAAGTTGTGGTATTCTTTTTGAATCACCCTGTATAATTCTAATTTCGTTCTAGAAAGCTGCAGGTGTCTGTTCTTTCGGACATGTCTGAAAGAACAGACACCATATCCCTATAAGTACTTTGTTCATCTGCTGGCGCTTTCGGCCTTCCACGTCTTGGATTATTGTCTACGATGATACGTCCACCACGAAAACGATTAACCATATGTGAAATTGCACTACGGTCTACTTTAAACTCGACACAAACTACATTTAACGCAATGTGGATTTCTATCGGTTTTTGCTGCGTTATGTTTCGATCTCTGGACTTCAACAGTAACAGTACCTGAGAACTCTGCGGTGCCCATTTCTATCTCTCGTCAATTTTATGTTAGGGTACACTGCGAAAAACAATAACACGTGCTTCTTCCTGAAGCTCCCAACTATAGACCTATATCTCTGACGTCGATCTGTTGTAGAATTTTAGAACATGTTTTTTGCTCGAGTATCATGTCGTTTTTGGAAACTCAGAATCCACTATATAGGAATCAACATGGATTCCGGAAACAGCGATCGTGTGAGACCCAACTCGCTCTATTTGTTCATGAGACCCAGAAAATATTAGATACAGGCTCCCAGGTAGATGCTATTTTTCTTGACTTCCGGAAGGCGTTCGATACAGTTCCGCACTGTCGCCTGATAAACAAAGTAGGAGCCTACGGAATATCAGACCAGCTGTGTGGCTGGATTGAAGAGTTTTTAGCAAACAGAACACAGCATGTTGTTATCAACGGAGAGACGTCTACAGACGTTAAAGTAACCTCTGGCGTGCCACAGGGGAGTGTTATGGGACCATTGCTTTTCACAATATATATAAATGACCTAGTAGATAGTGTCGGAAGTTCCATGAGGCTTTTCGCGGATGATGCTGTAGTATACAGAGAAGTTGCAGCATTAGAAAATTGTAGCGAAATGCAGGAAGATCTGCAGCGGATAGGCACTTGGTGCAGGGAGTGGCAACTGACCCTTAACATAGACAAATGTAATGTATTGAGAATACATAGAAAGAAGGATCCTTTATTGTATGATTATATGATAGCGGAACAAACACTGGTAGCAGTTACTTCTGTAAAATATCTGGGAGTATGCGTGCGGAACGATTTGAAGTGGAATGACCATATAAAATTAATTGTTGGTAAGGCGGGTACCAGGTTGAGATTCATTGGGAGAGTGCTTAGAAAATGTAGTCCATCAACAAAGGAGGTGGCTTACAAAACACTCGTTCGACCTATACTTGAGTATTGCTCATCAGTGTGGGATCCGCACCAGATCGGGTTGACGGAGGAGATAGAGAAGATCCAAAGAAGAGCGGCGCGTTTCGTCACAGGGTTATTTGGAAACCGTGATAGCGTTACGGAGATGTTTAACAAACTCAAGTGGCAGACTCTGCAAGAGAGGCGCTCTGCATCGCGGTGTAGCTTGCTCGCCAGGTTTCGAGAGGGTGCGTTTCTGGATGAGGTATCGAATATATTGCTTCCCCCTACTTATACCTCCCGAGGAGACCACGAGTGTAAAATTAGAGAGATTCGAGCGCGCACGGAGGCTTTCAGACAGTCGTTTTTCCCGCGAACCATACGCGACTGGAACAGGAAAGGGAGGTAATGACAGTGGCACGTAAAGTGCCCTCCGCCACACACCGTTGGGTGGCTTGCGGAGTGTAAATGTAGATGTAGATGTAGATATATGACGTAATTTTCATTGTTGTTGCATCAAATAATCCACAGCAGTACCAAACCGTCCAAGAAGAGAACCATTTGCTCCCTTCTTAGCTTTGTAGGCACGGTATCTACACGAAACCTAAGTTCTACCCAAGCGCAATTACTACTTTCTTGCTGCCAAAGCTGGAACAGGTTTAAACTGTTTATGAAGATGGTATCTGTCCTTTCGGACACATCCGAAAGAACAGATACCATCGGTGACCGTGCAGCTCGTTAGAATGAAATTAAAACTGTTCCCGTTGACGTATATCAACGCCTGTATTACACTGTACTGATTTACTTGTAATTTTAAACTGTTTAGTTTCGCCAGCGACCTGCGAAACCGCTCACAGCGCCTGCGCAGATACGAAATTTGGTTTCACAACCTACTGTCATCATGTAAACTACCCTTAAAGTAGGAAGTTACTTAACGGTTAACTCGTCAATCCACAAGACAGATACAAATCTGATCGTAAGCTTTACGTTCTCCGGTTAATCGGCGTTTAGCGATTGTGTATTCGGCACCTGTTCAGCGGGCGTAAAGGACAGCGTCTTTATATTGCAGGATACGTAAATAACGTAGGCCTCACAGTGCTTTTTGATAAACGAGCTTTTCTCACTCCCAACATTAGTATCACAAAGGTTTCCGCTTCGCCAAAGTGCAATCACACTGCAGTGAACTCTGATGCAGCATTTCAAGCGTTCTACAGGACACTGTCAAGAAAAAAGTAAGTTTAGTAGGTTGTAGGTTGGTGACCTGTACTTATCTCTCGCCCAGAAGAGTGTCCAGTAACTGGATACCGGCTAAGAACTGGAGTCATGGCTCACCTGCAAAAAAAAGAAACAAAACAGTCAGCAAGTGGAAAACTGATAACTAGTCATTAAACTTCTCAACAGATGTATTACACACCGTCCGACCAAAACGTTACGAAACTGATTTTATTTCTGGCTTATAGGCGACGCCAGTGCAGCAAATCTTTGTATGTCCATCCTTGTATTGGATGATTTCCGCAACTTTCGCTGTTGAATATGAAATGAAAATTAAAAAACAACTGCAGCTGACACTTTTGGATTTAATTCACTTAAGCAAACAGTTTCCGTGTTTCATTACACCAGCTTCGGCCCCTTGAGCAACTGCCACTGAGAGGAGTCTACTCTCGTGTGCAGTCATGACAAGAGCCAATATTATATAACTGGTGTCCGTAGATCTCTGGTTTCTACGACGTTATCCTTTCGTGCATCAGGTGACGAGCTATCGGTCCGCAAAGTTACGACCGTTATAGTAATATTTCTGTTGTCATTTAGTGTATTCCGTAAGTACACTCCTGTAAATGGAAAAAAGAACACATTGACACCGGTGTGTCAGACCCACCATACTTGCTCCGGACACTGCGAGAGGGCTGTACAAGCAATGATCACACGCACGGCACAGCGGACACACCAGGAACCGCGGTGTTGGCCGTCGAATGACGCTAGCTGCGCAGCATTTGTGCACCGCCGCCGTCAGTGTCAGCCAGTTTGCCGTCGCATACGGAGCTCCATCGCAGTCTTTAACACTGGTAGCATGCCGCGACAGCGTGAACGTGAACCGTATGTGCAGTTGACGGACTTTGAGCGAGGGCGTATAGTGGGCATGCGGGAGGCCGGGTGGACGTATCGCCGAATTGCTCAACATGTGGGGCGTGAGGTCTCCACAGTACATCGATGTTGTCGCCAGTGGTCGGCGGAAGGTGCACGTGCCCGTCGACCTGGGACCTGACCGCAGCGACGCACGGATGCACGCCAAGACCGTAGGACCCTACGCAGTGCCGTAGGGGACCGCACCGCCACTTCCCAGCAAATTAGGGACACTGTTGCTCCTGTTGCCAATGATGGTCGTATGCGTGTTTGGCGCCGTGCAGGTGAGCGCCACAATCAGGACTGCATACGACCGAGGCACACAGGGCCAACACACGGCATCATGGTGTGGGGAGCGATCTCCTACACTGGCCGTACACCACTGGTGATCGTCGAGGGGACACTGAATAGTGCACGGTACATCCAAACCGTCATCGAACCCATCGTTCTACCATTCCTAGACCGGCAATGGAACTTGCTGTTCCAACAGGACAATGCACGTCCGCATGTATCCCGTGCCACCCAACGTGCTCTAGAAGGTGTAAGTCAACTACCCTGGCCAGCAAGATCTCCGGATCTGTCCCCCATTGAGCATGTTTGGGACTGGATGAAGCGTCGTCTCACGCGGTCTGCACGTCCAGCACGAACGCTGGTCCAACTGAGGCGCCAGGTGGAAATGGCATGGCAAGCCGTTCCACAGGACTACATCCAGCATCTCTACGATCGTCTCCATGGGAGAATAGCAGCCTGCATTGCTGCGAAAGGTGGATATACACTGTACTAGTGCCGACATTGTGCATGCTCTGTTGCCTGTGTCTATGTGCCTGTGGTTCTGTCAGTGTGATCATGTGATGTATCTGACCCCAGGAATGTGTCAATAAAGTTTCCCCTTCCTGGGACAATGAATTCACGGTGTTCTTATTTCAATTTCCAGGAGTGTATATGCAACGTAACGACAAACGATGTTTTTCTTCTGTTTCATGAGCGGTGCACAGAGAAGATGGCAACAGCTGCAGTCTTGGACCTCCCAGCAAGCCATCACAGCCCACCGGACTATACTGCCTCGTAGGCGACGGCTATAGATACTAAGATGATGCTGGAAGCGTCAAATTCTCGCTGTGCCAATTTTTGAAAGACAAAAAAGGAATAATAACTTGTACATCTCTACTGTGTAGAGTAGTAGGCTTTACGAACTGGAAGCATACAGTCGGATTGCTTGTATTGTGTTGTATTAACATCTAATGCACACTGAAGAGCCGAAGAAGCTGGTAGACCTGCGTGATGATATGTAGCAGACCCGCGAGCACGCAAAAGTGCGACAACACGACGTGCTATGGACACGACTAGTGTCTGAAGTAGTGCTGAGGGAACTGACACCATGGACCATGCAGGGCTGTCCATAAATCAGTGAGAGTAGGAGGGTGTGGAGATCTCTCCAAATGCCACATTGTTGCAAGACATCCCAGATATGCTCAATAATGATCATGTCTGGGAATTTCAGTGAGGAGAGTGTTCCTGGAGCCACTCTGTAGCAATTATGGACGTGTGGGGTGTGTCATTGTTTTGATGGAATTGCGCGAGTCGGTCGGAATACACAATGGACTGAAAGGACGCAGGTGATCAGATAGGATGCTGAGGTTTTTTTTTTTTTTGGTCATCAGTCTACTGACTGGTTTGATGCGGCCCGCCACGAATTCCTTTCCTGTGCTAACCTCTTCATCTCAGAGTAGCACTTGCAACCTACGTCCTCAATTATTTGCTTGACGTATTCCAATCTCTGTCTTCCTCTACAGTTTTTGCCCTCTACAGCTCCCTCTAGTACCATGGAAGTCATTCCCTCATGTCTTAGCAGATGTCCTATCATCCTGTCCCTTCTCCTTATCAGTGTTTTCCAAATATTCCTTACCTTATCAGTCCACCTAATTTTCAACATTCGTCTATAGCACCACATCTCAAATGCTTCGATTCTCTTCTGTTCCGGTTTTCCCACAGTCCATGTTTCACTACCATGCAATGCTGTACTCCAGACGTACATCCTCAGAAATTTCTTCCTCAAATTAAGGCCGGTATTTGATATTAGTAGACTTCTCTTGGACAGAAATGCCTTTTTTGCCATAGCGAGTCTGCTTTTGATGTCCTCCTTGCTCCGTCCGTCATTGGTTATTTTACTGCCTAGGTAGCAGAATTCCTTAACTTCATTGACTTCGTGACCATCAATCCTGATGTTAAGTTTCTCGCTGTTTTCATTTCTACTACTTCTCATTAACTTCGTCTTTCTCCGATCTACTCTCAAACCATACTGTGTACTCATTAGACTGTTCATTCCGTTCAGCAGATCATTTAATTCTTCTTCACTTTCACTCAGGATAGCAATGTCATCAGCGAATCGTATCATTGATATCCTTTCACCTTGTATTTTAATTCCACTCCTGAACCTTTCTTTTATTTCCATCCTTGCTTCCTCGATGTACAGATTGAAGAGTAAGGGAGAAAGGCTACAGCCTTGTCTTACACCCTTCTTAATACGAGCACTTCGTTCTTGATCGTCCACTCTTATTATTCCCTCTTGGTTGTTGTACATATTGTATAAGACCAGTCCCTCCCTATAGCTTACCCCTACTTTTTTCAGAATCTCGAACAGCTTGCACCATTTTATATTGTCGAACGCTTTTTCCAGGTCGACAAATCCTATGAAAGTGTCTTGATTTTTCTTTAGCCTTGCTTCCATTATGAGCCGTAACGTCAGAATTCCCTCTCTCGTCCCTTTACTTTTCCTAAAGCCAAACTGATCGTCACCTAGCGCATTCTCAATTTTCTTTTCCATTCTTCTGTATACTATTCTTGTAAGCAGCTTCGATGCATGAGCTGTTAAGCTGATTGTGCGATAATTCTCGTACTTGTCAGCTCTGACGTGCGTGTCACCTGTCAGAGCCGGGGTCCCATATCACACCAACTGCACACGCCCCACACCATTACAGAGCCTCCACCAGTTTGAACAGTCCCCTGCTGGCATGCAGGGTCCTTGGATTCATGAGGCTGTCTCCATATCCGTACACGTCCATCCCCTCGATACAATTTGAAGTGAGACTCGTCTGACCAGGTAACATGTTTCCACTCATCAACAATGTCGGTGTCGACGAGCCAAGGCGAGGGGGAAAAGCTTTGTGTCGTACGGCCATCAAGGGTACACCAATGGCTCTTCGGCTCCGAGAGCCCATACTGTTGATGCTCTATCAATGGGTCGCATGCTGACACTTGTTGAAGGCCAAGGATTGAAATCTGCAGCAATATGCGGAAGGGATGCACTGGTGCATCGTTGAACTATTCTCTTCAGTTGTCTTCGGTCACGTTCTTACAAGATCTTTTTCCGGCCGCAGCGATGTCGCAGATTTGATGTTTTACTGGATTCCCGATATGCACGGTACACTCGTAAAATGGTCGTACGGGAAAATGCCCACTTTATTTTACCTCGGAGATGTTGTGTCCCATCGCTCGTGCGCCGACTATAATTCCACGTTCAAACTCACTTAAATCTTGTAAACCTGCCATGGTAGCAGCAGTAACCGATCTAACAAATGCGCCAGACACTTGTCTTATATAGGCGTTGCCGACCGCAGCACCGTATTCTGCCAGTTTACATATCTCTGTATTTGAATAAGCCTGCTTACACCAGATCCTTTGGCGCTTCAGTGTATCTCATTATCTTTAAGTCTTAGTGGCATTAAGTCGTACAAGAAGACTACAATGAAAAGTTGTGAAGTGTTTTTAAAAGCCGGCCGGAGTGGCCGTGCGGTCCTAGCCGCTTCAGTCTGGAACCGAGCGACCGCTACGGTCGCAGGTTCGAATGCTGCCTCGGGCATGGATGTGTGTGATGTCCTTATGTTAGTTAGGTTTAATTAGTTCTAAGTTCTAGGCGACTGATGACCTGAGGAGTTAAGTCGCATAGTGCTCAGAGCCATTCGAACCATTTTTGTTTTTAAAAATTATTTTTAATAACGATCTGAAGACTTCGAATTTTATTTGCTGGAAGTTTGCGAACGAACTACCTGAATTATTTGAAATTGAGTAATTTACTTTAATTTTGAAATTTTGCATTTCTAGTGAAGCTTAATTTCATGCATGTTGGCAACGAATGTTATCTGTGGTTTTGTAATACTACGTCAGCGTTAATAGACTTGCAGTGGAATAATGTGGGTTCGTGACAAATGCTAAATCTTTAACTGCTCTTGAGAATTAATTTTGAATTGGGCTTCTAAAGCTATTTTGTATTGAATGGATAAATTTTGAGATTACGATGTACCGAGATAACAGTATTCAGTTGGCCATCAGCAGTTGTGGTCTATCGGGAAGTGTTTTGATGCTCATATGATCCCTAACTGAAAGTGCTGCTTAAAGAAATCAGCATTTAAATTATAATCTGTGACTCAGCACTAAAGTTAGTTAATTTTCTGACGGTGTTTAAACATAAAGTCGCACTGATCCAAGGTACATAAAGACATTGAGTTTTGACGAAACTGAGGCATATTGAGATACGGGAACTAACAGCGATCTGTGGTAGCTGTAGTAACAACGTTAAAAGGTATTATTACAACGGACTGAAGTGAAACTGAAAACTGCCTCATTTCCTGGCCCCTACATCTTATAACTGGCCACATTTACTCTACAAAGTAACAAGAAACTGATAACGTTGATAAATATCTTCGGATGAAAGTGGCTTACATCTTCACAGGTGTATCGACCACACTACATTCTTCACTTTCATTCTATTTCTTGTCCTCAGTTTGTGTGATCACATCACTGTACTTTTGCTTCTGAAGGCTGTTGCATTTTCTGTTGACCTTTTACTGATTGCGTTCACAGGCTCTTTCACTATTGTCACAATATTTTCACAGAAATAAACATAACTGAAGTGAGATACAAATCAATCAAAATTATAACATGATTACTCTGCAGCGAACTAGCTCACCGTAAAATAATCAGAAAGCATTGCTGAACAACTAACGAAATTTCGTCGATGGAGTCTGGGTTCACTCCGTGTGGAGCCTATCAGAAAGTCATCTTTCCTCACACCCATTTGCGAACGGAACAGGAATTAGGGGGTGAAATAAGGGTATGGAATGCAAGTTGTACGTTTCACGACAGTTATCCATTTTTTTTAGATGAGATTTGAGTTCAGTGGAGCAATTATTCATCTCTCACTCTTTCTCAGTCACACACACACACACACACACACACACACACACACACGTCTAATAATAATGCGCGCGCTCCTTAGTCCACCACCGCCTGCAACAGGGTGTTTATGCTGCCCGCAAAACATATCCACTGTGCCGCGTTGCTTGCTTGTCCCACGCTAAGGGGACTACCAACGTGCCACTCTTTTATATCCCGCCCATATTTTCTCTTCTCTTATCTGAGTGACTCTCACACGGTAAACACGCCGTGGTGAACGAAAGAAAAAACTGTCTCCCTCTGATACTGCTCTTACAGTGTAAATCAAACCCAAGTACTTCACTGCGTCTTAATTCAGGACTTGGACAAAATAACTGTGTCGCAACTTTGTATATTGGGTGGTTATGATTGAACTTTTGCTACTTGAGACAGAAAACTATTTACCGTATGAGCACTCAACTTTATAGGAATGATGTTCAGACGGTGCGCTGCTGGATTTGCAGTGTTAGTGTCATGACTTGCCATTAGGCGCCGGTACAGGTACGGCAACGTACGACTAAAACACAGGCATGCATATATATATATTTCTCCGGCCTCCTGCACGGATAATCGAAAAAGACGGATAATAGAAAATGTACCTGTTTTTAGAGAAAATCGCCCTCTCTTGTATTCAGAAAATATGCTACATGTCGCGTTTCAAAGCCCGATTCATTAGAATATCATTATACGTCGGAAACTGACAACTTACAAAACTACAATCAAATAAGCGTTCTAATATTATCTGTTTCAAAGTAAATGTTGGTTGAAATTATAAAACAATGCCCCCGGCTTCGTATTCTTTTAATCCACAAACTATTCACGGATAATCAGCAAATTACATAGTGTGAACTATGGGAGTCGGTATCCAGATGTAATTTGTGGTATTTCAGCTGTGCAACTAATTCGTTGACCTGAAAAAAATTCCAGAGCAAATATTTGTTTGAAATAGGATTTTCCTCATATTTTTAGCGTGGGCTGAGTGACGTACCACCTGCAAATCTACGCTACAACGAGGTAGCTCTTTAACCGCAGACTGCCCATCTGACATTTTGCATTAAGTACTTGTACGGATTGAGTGTTCGTCAACTTCAGTTATTTTATGCTGCTAGTAAAATACCAAATCGTCGTCAATCGGCACATGTATTTCTATTTAGGTTAAAAATGATGACTGCTAGTGAAGAATATGTCACCTAATTCCTAAAGAACAGCACAGCTCATCGAAACCTACCATTCTGGAATCAAAAAACATACAGTTACATTTGAGATAGAAAATTAGCTACCTACTGCTGGGTGGTTGATATGGTTATTAAACACTCTCATCGTTATTCAGTAAGACCACTGCGACTGTTGGTTAAAATGAAAATAGCCTATTCATAAATGTACATAAAAAGTATCTAAATTGAAAGATGATTCAGAAGGAAGACTGCGAACAAGTTCATTGGCTGTATTGAATTAAATTTTGATAGCAGTTGAATTTGTTCGTTATGTCCTGGTGTAGCAGTTGAAACAACATGTTTCTACACTACTGGCCATTAAAATTGCTACACCACGAAGATGACGTCCTACAGACGCCAAATTTAAGCAACAGGAAGAAGATGCTTTGATATGCAAACGATTAGCTTTTCAGAGCATTCACACAAGGTTGGCGCCGGTGGCGACACCTACAACGTGCTGACATGGGGAAAGTTTCCAATCGATTTCTCATACACAAACAGCAGTTGCTCGGCGTTGCCTGACGTTGTTGTGATGCCTCGTGTAAGGAGGAAAAATGCGTAAAATGACCTTTCCGACTATGATAAAAGTCGGATTGTAGCTTATCGCGATTGCGGTTTATCGTATCGCGACATTGCTGCTCGCGTTGGTCGAGTTCCAATGACTGTTAGCAGAATATGGAATCGGTGGGTTTAGAAGGGTAATACGGAACGCTGTGCTGGATTCCAACGGCCTCGTATCACTAGCAGTCGAGATGACAGGCGTCTTATACGTATGGCTGTAACGGATCGTGCAGCCACGTCTCGATCCCTGAGTCAACAGATGGGGACGTCTGCAAGACAACAACCATCGGCACGAACAGTTCGGCGACGTTTGCAGCGTACGACGGCGTTTGCAGCAGCATGGACTACCAGCTTGGAGACCATGGCTGCGGTTACTCTTGACGCTACATCACAGACAGGAGCGCCTGCCATGATGTACTCAACGACGAATCTGTGTGCACGAATGGCGAAGCGTCATTTTTTCGGATGAATCAAGGTTTTGTTTACAGCATCATGATGGTGCATCCTTGTTTGGCTACATCACGGTGAACGCACATTGGAAGCGTGTATCCGCCATCGCCATACTGGCATATCACCCGGCGTGATGGTATGGGGTGCCATTGGTTACACGTCTCGGTCAACTCTTGTTCGTATTGACGGCACTTTGAACAGTGGACGTTACATTTCAGATGTGTTACGACCCGTGGCTCTACATTCGAACCCTTTCGAAACCATATATTTCAGCAGGATAATGCACGACCGCATGTTGCAGGGCCTTTCTGGATACAGAAAATGTTCGACTTTTGCCCTGGCCAGCACATTCTGCAGATCTCTCACCAATTGAAAACGTCTGGTCAATGGTGGCCGAGCAACTGGCTCGTCACAATACGACAGTCACTACTCTTGATGAACTGTGATATTGTGTTGAAGCTGCATGGCCAGCTGTACCTATACACACCATCCAAGCTCTGTTTGACTCAATGCCCAGACTTATCAAGGCCGTTATTACGGCCAGGGGTGGTTGTTCTGGGTACTAATTTCTCAGGATCTATGCACCGAAATTGAGTGAAAATGTAATCACATTTCAGTTCAGGTATAATATATTTGGCCAATGAATAGCCGTTTATCATCTGCATTTCTTCTTGGTGTAGTAATTTTAATGGCCAGTGGTGTATAAAATGCTCCAACTGCTCATGGTTAAATTCCTCTGGGTTTTGTCTTTTCCAGATTCATTACGCAAATTCCCTATCTGATCAGAACCATCCGGACGCCCATAGCGGACATTAATAATGGGTGTGTGTCCATCGTTCGCCTTTATGGTGGCTTGACTTCTGCTGGAGATACTTTGATAGAGGTTTCTGAATGTCTATAGGGAAACGGCGGTCCACTGTTCCTCAAGAGCCGAAAGCAAAGAACATGTTGGACGCTGTGGTCTGGAGCGAAGCCGACGTTCTACCTCATGCTGAAGGTGTTGCATAGGATTCAGGTCGGGTCTCTGGGCAGGGCAGTCCATTTCAGGAACGTTACTATTCGCAAACGACTGCCTCATAAATGCTACTTTATGACAATGCGTGCTGTCATTCTGATACAGTCATCGTCGTGAAACCGAAGCCTTAGTTACGGTGACCGTCTGATCTATAGTGTAGAACGAGGTCTCGACTGGAAGGTAACACTCTGTTCTGAGTTGTCGACGCGAATAAACGTAAAAAATAAATCTTAGATGTGATGCCAGCCAGCTCCGTGGTGAAGCCCGAGGTCTAGGTTTAGTCGTCGGCACACGGACCATCAAAACGTTAACGTTGAGCGTGCCAAGTTCAACGTGCTGCGCTCAGGAACGATGCGACTTGTTCATACGGTACGTGGGCCCCAACGTGGTATACGCGATCGCAACGCACTCCAGTGGCAGTTGAGGGATGTTTCTAGTTCGTACATCACACTGTTTACTCAACGGGCGTGCATAAAATTCCCATGTTAGCTCTATTAAAACGCACATCGTCCACGAAAAGGAAAGTACCATGTCCAATCAATAAGGACACAGGCTTACAAAAGTTCCATTACAAACAGTGCGTTACGAATTTGGAATACTTCTCCGCATAAGATAAACATTATTTCATCATTCCCAAATTTTAGTAAAACCCCAAGGGCAGTCTTCCTTGATGGCTTCCTACCCAGTAGCAGAATCCTTGCAATATCTGAATTACGAAGCGTAAAAGAAAAAGGAGCAGAATACCTTCATACAAGTAGCGCAAGCTGTCCTGTAGGTTAAGCCAAACGAACAAAGTCACCCCGCAAAAAAAGGTTAACTTATATTTACATATCATCAAATGTTATAATGTACTTACATTAAACTAATAATAAAGTATCAGAACAATATAAAAAGACGAACGTTAGGGAAAAAATTTGGAACTGTTAGGACGCGCACCATTGTCCCTACAAACATCCCAATAACAGAACAATTACGCTACACATTACGCTACGCTAAACTAACAACACAGTCATTGTATCTCATTATAATATGTTACCAATTGATGAAAACCTTAATCGTAGATATGTTACTAATTGAAATATAATTACTACAAATTGTACGAAGAACAATGCGTTTTGGGCGGATCTTCAGTATCTCGCTGCCTTCAAATAGCCTACTCTTATAATACGCAAGCAACAATAATTCTTTTGCCACTAATATGATGTTTCTCATTATTTTATTGGAACGAATCACACAGTTAACTACGAGTTTTCCAATGATTCTCAATTTACATGTGTTCAGAAACGGCATATATACATAGAGGCTTGAAATGAATGCCAATATGGCACCTCACAACTCTGTACTGAAGGGAGACAGCGTGCGTGTGACGTAGGTAGCGTTGTGCCATCTCATTGGTCAATGCTCAGACGCACGCTCAGAATATTTGACATGCCAGATATTGCTCCGCACGTTCGGAAAGACTCCCGAACGTGTTATTTCACGCTATGACGTCAGAAACTCGCCACGCTCAATGCTCAACGTTCGGATGCACGGTGTGTGTGCCGACGGCTTTATGGTGGGAGAGGACCATCTGCTGCTGAATTGGCAAAGCCAACGACCGTGAAAATGAAATCTTAGATGTGGTGTAAGTCTGATGTGTAGCGTAGCCCAAGGTCTAGCTTGGAAGCTGACTCTTTGGTTCCCACCTGGAGATCCCAAAGTTGGTGAAAATGAAAGCTTAGATGTGGTGTCCGTCTGATCTGTAGCGTAGCCCAAGGTCTAGCTTGGAAGCTGACTCTTTGGTTCCCACTTGGAGATCCCAAAATCCGTGAAAATGAAATTTTAGTTGTGGTGTCGGTCTGATGTGTAGCGTAGCTCAAGGTCTACGTCGGAATCTAACTCTTTGATTCCCACTTGGAGATCCTAAGGTTCATGAAAATGAAATCTTAGTTGTGGTGTCAGTCTGATGTGTAGCGTAGCCCAAGGTCTAGCTTGGAAGATAAGACTTCGGTTCTGACTTGGAGATGGTAATGTCCATGAAAACGAAATCTTAACATGTGGTGTCTGTCTGATCTGTACCGTACCCCAAGGTGGGGTTGGAGGGTAAGACTTTGATTCTCCCTTGGAGATGCCAACGACGGTGGAAAAAAAATCTTAGATGTGGTGCCAGTCTTGCAAGGTTAGACTTTGGTTCTAGCTTGGTGATGCCAACGACTGTGAAAAAGAAATCTTAGATGTGATGCCTATCGAATCCGTAGTGATGCCCAAAATCTTAGATGTCATGATGCCTTGGTCTGTAGCGCAGCCGCGGGAGCACTCTGCCGAAAGCTCATGGGTATTTAACCACCTGACGTGACTGGTACTTGAGCAAATCCGTCTGTTTCGCCGTGAAACTATGTATTCGTATATGCTGATAGGATTTCATTTGCGAACAGTCTTCGTTTTACGAAATTACGTCTGGTGGCCGCACTGAACTTTCCACCGAAACAGCATGGCGCCGGCGGCGGTACGAATTCCTTTAACTCACACCGCCGCGTTTCTCTCTGAACAGAGCGCGCGCGGAAGTCTCCACACAGCAGGAAAACCTCATCTGCGTAATGGCGGCGGGCTCGGCAAAGCTTTTGTTCGCTGCGCTAACAAAGAACGCTTTTTAATTCGCCGCGTTCCCGAAATAATATTTCTGCTGCTGTCAGTTGCTGGCGCCGAGCTCAATTAACTTTCTTCTGTACAGCAGGCAGCCAACAGCATTAAACATTTGGCAACTCGACTTGCAATCTCGGCAGCGCGGTTCAGCGTTCTCTATGCTTTCTCGTAATTCAGCCAGGAAGAGTATCAAAATGGCCACAGGCTACGAGTTTTGTTGTTCCGTTAACACTGTTCTCTCAACAAAATGCAAAGGGTACTACTGTACGATTACCTTTCGCATTTCACCTGCAGTTTTACCCGCATTGCACCTACATACATAGGTTGTAAAATACACTGAAGAACCAAAGAAACTGGTACACCTCCGTAATATCGTTAGGGCTCTTGCGAGCACGCAGAAGTGCCGCAACACGACGTGGCATGGATCTTACTGATGTCTGAGGCACTGCTGCAGGGAATTGACATCATGAATGCTACAGGGCTGTCCATAATTCCGTAAGAGTACAGGGGGTGGAGATCTCTTCTGAACAGCACGTAGCAAGGCATCCCAGATATGGTCAATAATGTTCATGTCTGCGCAGTTTGGTGCCCACCGGAAGTGTTTAAACTCGGAAGAGTGTTCCTGGAGTCATTATGAAGCAACCCTTGACGTGTGGGGTGTCGAATTGTCCTGCTGAAATTGCCCAAGTCTGCCGGGATGCACAATGGACATGAATGGATGCAGATGATCAGACAGGACGCTTACCTACGTGTTCAAATGGCTCTGAGCACTATGGGACTTAAATTCTGAGGTCATCAGTCCCCTAAAACTTAGAACTACTTAAACCTAACTGACCTAAGGACATCACGCACATCCATGCCCGAGACAGGACTGTAGCGCCTAAAACCGCTCGGCCACCTACCTACGTGTCATCTGTCAGACTAGTATCTGGACGTATCAGGGGTCCCATATCACGCTAATTGCACACGCCCCGCACCATTACAGAGGTTCCACCACCTTTAACAGTCTCCTGCTAACAAGCATGGTCCAATGAATTCATGAGGTTGTCTGCATAGCTCATCCGCTCGACACAATTTGAAACGTGACTCGTCCGACCAGGCAACATGTTTGCAGGCAACAGACCAATGCCGATGTTGAGGTCCAAGCGAGGCGTAAAGGTTTGTGTCGTGCAGTTATCAAGGGTACACGATTGGGCGTTCGGCTCCGGGAGCCCATATCGATGGTGTTTCGTTGAATGATTCGCACGCTGACACTTGTTGATGTCCCAGCATTGAAATCTGCAGCAATTTGCGGAAGGGTTGTACTTCTGTCACGCTGAACGATTCTCTTCAATCGTCGTTGGTTCCATTCTCGCGGGATCTTTTTCCAGCCGCAGCGATGTCGGAGATTTGATGTTTTGCCGGACTGATGATATTCACGGTACACATGTCAAGGGATTGTACGGGAAAATACCCATTTCATTGCTACCTCGGAGATGCTGTGTCCCATCGCTCGTGCGCCGACTGTAACACCACGTTCAGACTCACTTAAATCTTGATAACCTGCCATTGTAGCAGCAGTGACCGATCTAACAACTGCGCCAGACATTAGCTGTCTCGTATAGGCGTTGCCAACTTGAGCGTCGTATTCTGCCTGTTTATATATCTCTGTGTGTGAATACACATGCCTATACCAGTTTCTTTGGCATTTCAGTGTAAAGCAAGAATGCCCCACGGAAGTGTGGCCGGACCATTGCTGTTCCTCCGTTCGCAAACTACCTGTCGAAAAGCTGTGGCAATCGCCGTCTGGATCAGTCATCCGGATGTCACCTGAGTAACAAATCCATCGAGGGCATTTCAAGTCCGCCCAAGTCCACTGTTTGTGATTTGGTTGTGGAAACAGCTAAAACAAGTCCAAGCAGATCTCATCTGCTGACGGGGCACGGACCGCCGACCATTGCCAAGCGTGTTTGTAAAACATCGCAAGAAATCAGAGGAACGCTGATCTCGTGAGTTCCAAGGTCCTCCAGCACTCCACGCAGCACAACTGTTTTTCTTACGGAGTCGGAAAGAACTGCGTGAAGGGGTCTAGCAGCCACTCATAAGGTGCACATTTCTGTAGCCAGTGTTCCTCAGAAGAGACACATTTCTAAAGTCAGTGCTAAGCGCCACTTGAGGTGGTGCGAAAAGCGACATCACTGGACACTGGGTGACTGGAACCGAGTGATTTGGTTTGGTGGAGCACGCTTTACGCTGTGGCAAATCCGATGGAAGGGTTGGGCTTTGCGGCTGCCTGGAGAACGTTATCTGCCATGGTGCGTGGAGCGAACAGAGAAGTGGTGGCGTTGTCATATGTGGATGTTCTTTGTGGCTAGGATGTGGTCTCCTTACTGTGCTGAAGAAGACAAAATTTGGAAGGATACCACTATGTTTTATATTTCTGTGTAACATTTTACAGCTCTATGTACAGAGTGTACTGTAGAGAGACAGATCAGAGACGATGACTTTTTTTTGAATCGTCATGACAATCCGCCATGTCATAAAGCAGCATTTGTGACGAAATTGTTTGTCTACAGTAACATTCCTGAAACGGACTGGTCTGACCAGAGTCCCAACATGAACCCAATTGGATCACCTATCGGATGTGTTAGAACATCGACTTCGCTCCAAGCCCCTAGCGTCCACCTACACAACTACCTTCTCCTGTTTCGGTGCCTGAGGGAGAATAAGCTGGCATTCTTCCACAAACTCCCAGACCCCTCCTTGCACGTGTTTCCAACAGAGTTCAAGCGGGTATAAGGGTAAAGGGTGGCCATACCCCTTATTAATGTCCGCTAATAGGTGGCTGGATACTGTACCTCATGGTGACAGAGATTGTGTCCATGTCTGCACTGGTAGCACCGGTACTCAACTGATGGGAGACTATACAGAATACATGAATCAATAACCACCAACTTAACGCTTCTCAGTTATTTTTTTTTATATTAGAACAAATAAGCCCTCGGTCACAATTATTAAGTCAAAATTCACCAGGTTTCGACGCTACTATGAGCGTCGTATTCAGAATTAAAAACATATTAGGTATATAATACATTAATAAAATTGAAGTTTGTACTGACTGGAAAGAGATGCGGTACTTACAAGTCACATTTTAAAAAATCTAAGCCGGAAAGGCAACGTCATGAATACACTCCTGGAAATTGAAATAAGAACACCGTGAATTCATTGTCCCAGGAAGGGGAAACTTGATTGACACATTCCTGGGGTCAGATACATCACATGATCACACTGACAGAACCACAGGCACATAGACACAGGCAACAGAGCATGCACAATGTCGGCACTAGTACAGTGTATATCCACCTTTCGCAGCAATGCAGGCTGCTATTCTCCCATGGAGACGATCGTAGAGATGCTGGATGTAGTCCTGTGGAACGGCTTGCCATGCCATTTCCACCTGGCGCCTCAGTTGGACCAGCGTTCGAGCTGGACGTGCAGACCGCGTGAGACGACGCTTCATCCAGTCCCAAACATGCTCAATGGGGGACAGATCCGGAGATCTTGCTGGCCAGGGTAGTTGACTTACACCTTCTAGAGCACGTTGGGTGGCACGGGATACATGCGGACGTGCATTGTCCTGTTGGAACAGCAAGTTCCCTTGCCGGTCTAGGAATGGTAGAACGATGGGTTCGATGACGGTTTGGATGTACCGTGCACTATTCAGTGTCCCCTCGACGATCACCAGTGGTGTACGGCCAGTGTAGGAGATCGCTCCCCACACCATGATGCCGGGTGTTGGCCCTGTGTGCCTCGGTCGTATGCAGTCCTGATTGTGGCGCTCACCTGCACGGCGCCAAACACGCATACGACCATCATTGGCACCAAGGCAGAAGCGACTCTCATCGCTGAAGACGACACGTCTCCATTCGTCCCTCCATTCACGCCTGTCGCGACACCACTGGAGGCGGGCTGCACGATGTTGGGGCGTGAGCGGAAGACGGCCTAACGGTGTGCGGGACCGTAGCCCAGCTTCATGGAGACGGTTGCGAATGGTCCTCGCCGATACCCCAGGAGCAACAGTGTCCCTAATTTGCTGGGAAGTGGCGGTGCGGTCCCCTACGGCACTGCGTAGGATCCTACGGTCTTGGCGTGCATCCGTGCGTCGCTGCGGTCCGGTCCCAGGTCGACGGGCACGTGCACCTTCCGCCGACCACTGGCGACAACATCGATGTACTGTGGAGACCTCACGCCCCACGTGTTGAGCAATTCGGCGGTACGTCCAGCCGGCCTCCCGCATGCCCACTATACGCCCTCGCTCAAAGTCCGTCAACTGCACATACGGTTCACGTCCACGCTGTCGCGGCATGCTACCAGTGTTAAAGACTGCGATGGAGCTCCGTATGCCTCGGCAAACTGGCTGACACTGACGGCGGCGGTGCACAAATGCTGCGCAGCTAGCGCCATTCGACGGCCAACACCGCGGTTCCTGGTGTGTCCGCTGTGCCGTGCGTGTGATCATTGCTTGTACAGCCCTCTTGCAGTGTCCGGAGCAAGTATGGTGGGTCTGACACACCGGTGTCAATGTGTTCTTTTTCCATTTCCAGGAGTGTAGTTGTAAACAAGATGTTCACTTGAGTGAACAAGGGTTGCAACCGTCACTGAACCTTAGCAGCTATGTTCAATGTTTTATTTTTTATTTATTTTTCATTAATGCAGTCTCGAAACGACGGGATATATCTAGTGAGCGCTTATAAGAACACTGAAATTCAATGTTAAGTCAACGTCTGCAGTGGGTTCTACCGATTTGGAGGTCGGCAGTTAGTTTAAATCCGTGGCACAATGAAGGCCGTTGTTTATCAAACGACGTAATACAATAGCGTATTGCCCACTCTGGATGGTCATTATCGCTGAAACAACAGATTTTCTGTTAAATCGGTTTTCTTCAACGCCATTTTCACCGTACTGTTAGTAATTGATTTTCTGTTTTTTATGCCTATTATTCGCTATAGCAAACGTTAGACTCGAACAAAGATTGAAAAAATGTTGACTCTTTCAGTTTCAAGATACATAGAATCAAAACATTAAGCCGCGCGTTGTGGCCGCGCGGTCTAGGACGCCTTGCCACCGTTCGCGCGTCTCACCTTGTCGGAGGTTCGAGTCCTCCCTCGGGCATCGGTGTGTTTGTTGTCCTTAGAGTAAGTTATTCTAAGTTCGGCTAAGTGGAACGTTGACCGCAGCAGTTGGGTCCCATAGGAACTTACCACAAATTTTCAAAATCTCCATTCCCAAAATACTAAATTAAATAGTGAAATACCCTGAAGAGCATAGTAACTGGTATACCTGTACAGCCTCCCCCCCAGTACGCACAAGTGCCTCAACAAGACTCGACTAATGTCTGAAGTAGTGCTGGAGGCAACTGAAACCATGCATCCTGCAGAAATATAAATTTATCCGTAGGAATACGGGGTGTGAAGATATCTTCTGAACAACACATAGCTTGGTCTCTCAGATATGCTCAATAATGTTCATGTCTGGCGAGTTTAATGGCCAGCAGAAATGTTTAAACTCAGGAGAGTCCTCCTGGAGCCACTCTGTAGCAATTCTGGACATGTAGACTGCCGCATTGTCCTCCTGGAATCGCGCTAGTCCGTCGCAATACACAACGTACATGTATGGATGCAGGTGATCAGACAGGATACTTACGTACGTGTCACCCGCCAATGTGGCATCTAGACGTGTCAAGAGTCCCATATCAGTCCAACTGCACACGCCCCACACCATTGCAGAGCCTCCACCAGCTTGAACAGTCCCCTGCTGACATGCACGGTCCATGCATTCACGAGGTTGTCTGCATACCTGTACACGTCCATCCGCTCGATACAATTTGAAACGAGACTCGTCCGACCAGGAAACATGTTTCCAGTCATCAACAGTCCAATGTCGGTGTTGACGAGTCCAGGCGAGGCGTAAAGCTTTGTGTCCTGCAGTCATCAAGGGCACACCAGTAGGCCTTTTTCTCCGAAAGCACATACCGGTGGTGTTTCGCTGAATGGTTCGCAAGCTGACACTTGCTGATGGTCCAGCACTGAAATCTGCAGCAATTTGTGGAAGGGTTGCACTTCTATCACGTTAAACGATTCTTTTCCGTGACCGTTGGTCCCGTTCTTGCAGGATCTTTCTCCGGCCGCAGCGATGTCGATGATTTGATGTTTTACCGGATGCCTGATACTCACGGTACATTCGTGAAATGGTCGTGTAACGCCGGAAATGCATATCCTCCTATTTCCATCTATTGTACTATAAATTTGTTTTCCTTATTTTTGTTACCTGAATATATGACATTTCTGTGTCTTTACATATTGTAATTGTGTTACTATATATATATATATATATATATATATATATATATATATATATGCATTTATGTCGATATATAATTGGTTTGTTTCGTAGATATTATTTGTATTTTTACGCTGGGTCTTGCCTAGGGAAAACTGCTATCGAACGATTACATCGATAGGTCGTGTGAAGAATCAAAGTGTGTAGGATCTTTGGTAGTGTTAACTCTGCCACGTGGAGCGCGGGCTGAGCAGAGGGAGTCTGGCTGGAGTAGCGAGTGGAGCAGGTGTGTTACGTGACGCTCCCGCGAGTTGCCGCGCTTTCGGGGTTTGGCAGCATGTAATTGCGCTCGACTTGCTATGATAGTTTCTGACACGGTGTCGCGGACGGGAAGCATTAGCTGGCGCACATCAAGAGCCCGTTTCGTCTGGTGACCGTGTCGAGAAGAAGGCGCGCCAACATCCAGCTTCTGCAACAGCGACGGCCGACAATGAGTGACTATCGCCACCTCCTCGATCGACGGCTTCAAACCTTCAATCAACCAACAAGGAAGACTGGAAACAAGTAAAGTTTTAGAACTGTATGGCAGACCTCAGCTTTTCAAACTGTACCATTTTCGTAACTATAATTACAGCAACTTAGCATGAACCTTTGTTGCTCATTGTCCCAATTGCATTGCCATGCAGGGTCCCTTCCTTTTCCGAGATGAACCCTAGTGTCGTTGAAATTCAATCGCCAGCATTAAAGTAATATTATAGCATGTCGCTGCTTTAATTTCAAAGTTCAGTTAAAGTATTCATAGCTGGCGACAATATTTAGATTACACAAGCACGAACTAAGAGTGCGAGTTTTGTTACCGTATTTTAGCTTACCTGTGACTGCAGCTCAGCTTGGTACGTACTAAATTTTACTATTGTTAATTGTTCAGAATCATTTAATTCAAGATCAAAGTTAAATCTCTTCTTTCTAAATTGCGTAGATTCAAGTAGCTTTCGAAATAATTGTTGAGGTAGTCCAAGACTAACCGCATTTTACTGAATTTCGATGTGCTTCAGAAAGAAAGCTCACTATTAACTTCAGTCACTAAATTAACTTTCGATTTTCCGGTTTTATTAATTCTTTTGCTAAATTAAGTCAGAGTGTAGCGAAATTTATTACTTCTGACAAACTTTCAGTTTTCACACTACACTTGTCAACCTTCAGTTGCCACGCTTCTAGTGCTAATTATATGTGTAATAATCTTTCTTTTTCAGTTACTATAGTAATTGTCCTTAGGACTGGCGACCGTAATTTCCCCCAAATCTCAAATATCTAATTACCGCTAGTTGATTGTTAACGTAACGGCCGCACATTTACTTTCTTGATTAACTTTACCCCTATTTCAAAATTAATTTCCACTAGTTTCATTAGCATTTTTCCTTTCATTTAGATGTAACCCTTTCCTCCCTCTTTACCGACAAATTAACGTCGGTGACGATTGCTTTTCCCAAATTCCCATTAGGTACAGGCGGTTTCATTTTTCACTGTCATTAAGGTCGATAAGTGAGGGGGAGGTCACAGTCGTATGGGAAAATCACCGCTTCATTGGTACCTCGGAGATGCTATGTGCTATCGCTCGTGCGCCGACTACAATACCGCATTCAAACTCACTTAAATCTTGACAAGCAGCCGTTGTAGCAGAAGGTAACGGAGCTAACAACTGCACCAGACACTCGTTGTTTTATATAGGCGTTGCCGACTGGACCGCCGTATTCTGCCTGTTTACGTATCTCTGTATTTGAATACGAATGCCTATACCAGTTTGTTTGGCGCTTCAGCGTAAAAGAAAATTTAGTCCGTCCACCATTCGCTGATAACTGGTTGATTATTACAAAAACCTCACCAGTATTCTTCTACTGATTCTAATTTTTTAAACTTTCCTGTATGAAATGTCCCCTGTTGAACAAATTTATACATGACTGTGCTTAAACTGACACACAATATTTTTTAGCGCAACGCAATCTGACTTTCAAAAATCCCTACAAAAGAATGGCCCTGACTAACATTAACCTATACCTTTCACAAATCACTTACCTCACAAAAATCTTCGTTACTCAAGCTACAGCAATACAGCGAGCGCCACTACTGCCAGCTAAATAAAAGGTTCAAACTACTGAAGGCACTAACTACTGATAGGCATAGTTAGCAAATGAAAGATTTTAATAGAGAACAAACAATGTATTTACCTTAATAATCATAATATATACAGCAGTTCATGACATTCATTTTTACAAACTTTCAAAACTCCGCCATCTCTCTCCCCACATCCACCACTGCTGGCGGCTCACCTCCAACTGCGCAACGTTACGCGCTGTTCACATCCAGCTGCCGCTGCCCAACACTACAATGGCAGACAACAATGCAAACTAGCCACAGACTGCACACAGCACAGCCAGTGATTTTCATACCGAGCGCTACGTAACGTTGCCGATAAGCCTACTTACACCTGAAACATGATGTTGTAATCGGAGATCATACCACTATTTGGACACTACGAATAAACCGTCGTAAAGAGAGAAAACAGAGGCTGAATAACCATATTTTTCGTCTTAATTTGTCCGTTTCCAGCGGGCGGAAGCACATAAAGGCATGTTGTGTGTACGCAGGCAGCATATCAGCAGCTTTTTTTTTAATTGTAAAGTTTTAAGTTTTCTCCTTATATTATATTGCAAATTTGTTGTTGCTTCTCCAACTTCTGAGCTTTTAAACTAAATGGTGCATTATAATTCGTCGATACCGCCCTACATAAAATACTTACATACTAGGAATGGTGTAATTCTGTAGTCCACCTGGCGTTCGAAGACAGTAGCGAGAAAGTACCATATAGCCCAGAAAGGGCAAGTCCTGCACACTGCTTGTAGACGCGTACCATCTAATACGCCACGCGACATGGTAAGAGGTAAAATTTATGTCAGCAATGCTGCAGAATACTTAAGCCATGTGTTTGTTCCTCGCTTCTGTTAGCATTGTTATCAAGATAGCACTGATCGGCCGGCCGCGGTGGTCTAGCGGTTCTGGCGCTGCAGTCCGGAACCGCGGGCCTGCTACGGTCGCAGGTTCGAATCCTGCCTCGGGCATGGGTGTGTGTGATGTCCTTAGGTTAGTTAGGTTTAAGTAGTTCTAAGTTCTAGGGGACTTATGACCTCAGATGTTGAGTCCCATAATGCTAAGAGCCATTTGAACCATTTTTTGAAGCACTGATCGATGTTTCCATTTTGTATAATACAGCGATATTTCAAAGCAAAGCAAATTTTACGAATAAAAGATACTCGTTCTTTGAAAAAGTTTTACTTAAAAACGAAAAAATTTAGCACTGCTTTATAGCTAAACTCCGGTTTCTTTCTCGGTTATTAGAAAAAATAAAAACACCTGTTGTAACCGAGACCAAACGAATAACGAAAACTGCCGGCTATTCAGAACTAAAATACCGGTGTCGATTTCAACCGGTCGGCTTTTCCCGTCCCCGCTCCCCAGGCAAAATAACCAAAGTACACTACTGGCACATTAAAACTGTTACACCACGAAGATGACGTGCTACAGACGCGAAGTTTAATCGACAGGAAGAAGATGCGGCGATATGCAAATGATTAGCTTTTCAGAGCATTCACACAAGGTTGGCGCTGGCGGCGACACCTACAACGTGCTGACATGAGGAAAGTTTCGAACCGATTTCACATACACATACAGCAGTTGACCGGCGTTGCCTGGTGAAACGTTGTTGTGATGCCTCGTGTAAGGAGCAGAAATGCGTACCATCACGTTTCCGACTTTGATAAAGGTCGGATTGTAGCCTATCGCGATTGATGTTTATCGTATTGCGTCATTGCTGCCCGCGTTGGTCGAGACCCAATGACTGTTAACAGAATATGGAATCGGTGGATTCAGGAGGATAATACGGAACGCCGTGCTGGATCCCAATGGCCTCGTATCACTAGCAGTCGAGATGACAAGCATCTTATCCGCATGGCTGTAACGGATCGTACAGCCATGATCCTAGAGTCAACAGATGGGGACGTTTGCAAGACGACAACCATCTACGAACAGTTCGACAACGTTTGCAGCAGCATGGACTATCAGCTCGGAGACCATGGCTGTGGTTACCCTTGGCGCTGCATCACAGACAGGAGCGTCTGCGATGGTATACTCAACGACGAAACTGGGTTCTGTTTACAGCATCATGATGGTCGCATCCCTGTTTGGCGACATCGCGGTGAACGCACATTGGAAGCGTGTATTCGTTATCGCCATACTGGCGTATCACCCAGCGTGATGGTATGGAGTGCCATTGGTTACCCGTCTCGGTCACCGCTTGTTCGCATTGACGGCACTTTGGACAGTGGACGCTACATTTCAGATGTGTTACGACCCGTGGCTCTACCCTGCATTCGCTCCCTGCGAAACCCTACGTTTCAGCAGTATAATGCACGACCGTATGTTGCAGGTCCTGTACGGCCCTTTCTAGATACAGAAAATGTTTGGCTGGTGCACTGGCCAGCACATTCTCCAGATCCCTCACCAATCGAAAACGTCTGTTCATTGGTGGCAGAGCAACTGGCCTGTCACAATACGCCATTCACTACTTTTGATGAACTGTGGTATCGTGTTGAATCTGCGTGGGCAGCTGTACCTGTACATCCAAGCTCTCTTTGACTCAATGTCCAAGAAGTATCAAGATGTGATTGTTCTGGGTTCTGATTTCTCAGGATCTATGCACCCAAATTGCGTGAAAATGTAATCACATGTCAGTTCTAGTGTAATATATTTGTCCAGTGAATATCCGTTTATCATCTGCATTTCTTCTTGGTGTAGCAATTTTAATGGCCAGTGGCGTAGTAAAAAATAAAAAAACCCTTTTTTAACCGAGACCAATCGAATAACGAAAACTACTGGCTATTCACAACTAAAATATCGGTGTCGATTTTAACCGGTCAGATTTTCCCGTCCACACTCCCCAGGCAAAAGAACCGACTTACCATATTGACAAAAAAGCCATCGTTAGTGTTAAAAGAAAAAATCAAGACATGTGTAGCACTGAAGGGGGAACAGGTAGAGGAGGGGTAACACCATCACCAAGTTACGTATCACACCTCGATTTCTTTTCTTTAAGGTGTAAACAACTATGCGACCCGCCCTACGACCCAGAGTCTTTCAACAACATAACCCCCCTATGGAACAGAGAAAATTTGTTTCACGGTTGCTGCTAATGACTGTCCAGGCAGGTGAATGGTTACTGTTACCACCTCATGCCGCTGCTGTCTTGGGAGACGTAACAGTTCAAATGGTTCAAATGGCTCTAAGCACTATGGGACTTAACATCTGAGGTCATCAGTCCCCTAGAACTTAGAACTTCCTAAACCTACCTAACCTAAGGACATCACACACATCCATGCCCGAGGCAGGATTCGAACCTGCGACCGTAGCAGTCGCACGGTTCCGGCCTGAAGCGCCTAGAACCGCTTGGCCACAACGGCCGGCAGACGTAACAGTTCCGCCCAGTCTCGGTCACTTTCCCACCCTGGACGCCCACACGTGGAGTCACGCCCCTGGCGCGTATGCAGCCCGGCGATGGGTGGAGTGTGCTATCTGTGGCGGCCAGGCCAGCCCCGTCGAGTGTGCTTTCTCCCCGCGCCAGCTCTCTGGCGGCGCCGGATCGATAAGGACTGCCAGCGCCGGCACCCCGGCGCCCAGTGACGTCACAGCTGCAGGCCGAGAGGGGCAGCCGCAGTACAATACGGGAAAACGCTACACTACACGGTATAGAGTACAGTGCAGCAGAGCTTTAGAAGACTTGCGACCAAATAAGGCAGAAGAGGTACATCACACTATTTCGAGAATTCTGAAATCTTTGGGGTTCAAAATGGTTCAAATGGCTCTGAGCACTATGGGACTCAACATCTGAGGTCATCAGTCACCTAGAACTTAGAACTACTTAAACCTAAGTAACCTAAGAACAGCACAGACATCCATGCCCGAGGCAGGACTCAAACCTGCGACCGTAGCGGTCGCGCGGTTCCAGCTGAAGCGCCCTAGAAATCTTTGGGGAAAGTAACAACCCAACGACTATTCGAGCTCCTGTGTAGAGCCTGTAAGACTGGAGACATACCTTCAGACTTTCGGAGAAATATTATCCGCTCAATTCCGAAGATAGAGAGGGCATAAAGTGTGAGAAGTATCGCACAGTCCATTTACTAGCTCACTCAGCCAAGTTGCTGACAAGAATAACGTACAGGAGAATGGGAAAGAAAATTGAGCACCAGGGAGGTGATTCTAGCGCTGAGCTTGAAGACAGAAGCAAAATATATGAAAATCCAGACACTTACATAGAATTTGCAGACTTAGAAAAAGTTTTAGACTACATAAAACTGCAAGATCTTCGAAATTCAGAGAAAAAAAGAATAAACAATGTGCAAGACGCGTAATATACAGTAAATACAAGAAGAAGATGAGAAGAATAAGACTGGAAGAGTAAGATCGCGGAGCACGGGTTGAAAAGACCGTAAGACAGGGACGCAATTTTTCTCCTCTACTGTTCAATCTGTACATCGAAGAAGCAGTGACTGAAATATACGAAATGCCCAAGGGTCGGACTAAAATTCAGGGTGAGAGAATATCAATTCGCTGAACATGTTGCTATCCTCAATGATTGTGAAGAAGAATTACAGGATCTGTGGCCGGCTGCTGTGGCCGAGTGGTTCTAGGCGCTTCAGGGCGGAACCGCGCTGCTGCTACGGTCGCAGGCTCGAATCCTGCCTCGGGCATGGATGTGTGTGATGTCCTTAGGTTAGTTAGGTTTAAGTAGTTCTAAGTTCTAGGGGACTGATGACCTCAGATATTAAGTTCCATAGTGCTCAGAGCCATTTGAACCTTTTTATCAGGATCTGTTGGATGGAATCAACAGCATAATGAATACAGAATATGAACTGAGAGTATACCGAAGAAAAGCAGGAGTAATGAGAAGTAACAGAAATGAGAAAAGCAAGAAACTTTACATCAAAATTGGTGATCATGTGAAGTTAAGAAATTCTGCTATCCAGGCAGTAGAGTAACCCATTAAGGCTGGAGCAAGGACATCATAAAGAGCAGACTAGCATTGGCGAAAAGGGCATTTGTGGCCAACAGAAGTCTTCTAGCATCAAAAATAGTCCTTAATTTAAGGAATAAATTGTTGAGAGTGTACGCCTAGTGGAGAGCAATGCAGGGAAGTGAATCATGGACTGTGGAAAAACCAGAGAAGAAAAGACTGGATCCCGTTGAGGTGTAGTGCTGTGAAGCAACATTGAGAAATAAACATGCTGGGTGTGCTGTTGTCTGGATCTTGTTATTGACTCTAGGAGGCTTACAAGCTTCCTGATACCGTGGTCAAGGAAAGATACTGGTCGACACTCACAATAAAGTTCACTACCTTCTGTGGTTTAGATTCCTGAGGAATACTAGCTGCCATTCCTCCACAGGCACCTCACTAAAAGCAGACTTCAAGCCCTCATAGAGGCGATGGGTTGACGCACACTATACTAATGTGCACTAATAGGCGTCCAGATACTTTTGATGAGATGGTGTACGAGAGTCGCTTTCCTCTGACAGGACCTGGTATTTTTGACACATAAATTTTACCCTTACTTCAGGATGACCACTCCAATAAAAAGCTAAACATAACTGAAATACTGAGCAAGCAGTAAAGGAAACAAAAGAAAAATTCGGAGTAGGTATTAAAATCCATGGAGAAGAAATAAAAACTTTGAGGTTCGCCGATGACATTGTAATTCTGTCAGAGACAGCAAAGGACTTGGAAGAGCAGTTGAATGGAATGGCTGGTGTCTTGAAGGCAGGATATAAGATGAACATCAACAAAAGCAAAACGAGGATAATGGAAAGTAGTCGAATTAAGTCGGGTGATGTTGAGGGTATTAGATTAGGAAATGAGACACTTAAAGTAGTAAATGAGTTATGCTATTTGGGGAGCAAAATAACTGATGATGGTCGAAGTAGAGAGGATATAAAATGTAGACTGGCAATGGCAAGGAAAGCGTTTCTGAAGAAGAGAATTTTGTTAACATCGAGTATAGATTTAAGTGTCAGGAAGTCATTTCTGAAAGTATTTGTATGGAGTGTAGCCATGTATGGAAGTGAAACATGGACGGTAAATAGTTTGGACAAGAAGAGAAGAGAAGCTTTCGAAATGTGGTGCTATAGAAGAATGCTGAAGATTAGATGGGTAGATCACATAACTAATGAGGAAGTATTGAATAGGATTGGGGAGAAGAGAAGTTTGTGGCACAACTTGACCAGAAGAAGGGATCGGTTGGTAGGACATGTTCTGAGGCATCAAGGGATCACCAATTTAGTATTGGAGGGCAGCGTGGAGGGTAAAAATCGTAGAGGGAGACCAAGAGATGAATACACTAAGCAGATTCAGAAGGATGTAGGTTGCAGTAGGTACTGGGAGACGAAGACGCTTGCACAGAATAGAGTAGCATGGAGAGCTGCATCAAACCAGTCTCGGGACTGAAGACCACAACAACAACAACAAGTGAAATACAGTTTGTTTCAGGTGGAATCCATTCATATAATAAAAACTGACGTGTGTGTGTGTTTGTGTGTTCCACGTCTCCTCCTAAACTAGTGCTCGAGGCTTCAACCAAACGTCGTACACGTATCCTTTACTGTCAGGGAACAGTCGATGTGGGGGCAGAACTACACAGCTATCACAGTTCAGGAGATATGACGTCATAAACAATGAGATACGTGAAAAACAGCCGCAGCATGCGTGACGTTTGAATTTATTACTTCTGTGCTACTAACTCTATTCGCAATAAATTTCACAGGCATACACAGCTAAGTGCACCTACAAAATAATATTACGGTACCACACATAGTTCTTAAGATATGACGTCATAAACGAGTGCGTGAAAAAAATGCCGTGTCGTGCGTGAAGTTTTAATACGAGAGTTGCCCAGAAAGTAATGCACCGCATGTTTTTTCCTTCAACAATTCTTTATTGAACATAATGAGTGAGAATTACATACACAAAACAATGGCGTTTTTCTACACACCGTATTTTTCCACGTGATCTCCATACCACTCTATGTCGTTTCTCCAGCACGAAACAAGGGCGTGTATGCCCTGTCGGTACCAACCCTTGTCCTGGTGGCGGAGCCAGGGCTTCACTGTGTGAGTCACCTATTCATCGTCCCCAAATGTCTGCCACGAATGGTATACTTTAAAGGCCCAAACAACATCAGCTCGCTGCAACATGTCAGGTGTGACAGCCGTGGATGGTCTCCCCGACCGCTGCAAATCGTGGAGCTCCGCCGAACCGCCTTCTGATGACCTCACCCTCCCTGCCCAGCGACTCACTGTACTTCTGTCAACAGCGGGTGCTGCATAGCCTTTGGACAAGCGTTTGTGAATTTTCCTCACAGTTTCTTTCTCCGCCGTGAGAAATTCAATGACGGTACGTTGCCTGTAACGTACATCACCTACAGACGCCATTTTGAAACTGACCTGCAGCTACGCTATCTGTCGGAAGTCACAAAAACTTCGCGCGCTCACTAAAAAAGACTTCAAATACGTAACGTTTCGCATTCGTAGCTGTTTTCAGCTGAGGAAAAAAAATTGCGGTGCATTACTTTCTGGGCAACCCTCGTACATTTATTCTTTGCTACTAAGCCACCCCTACATCTCAGTCAATTTAAGGAAATCCCTGACATGTGGCAGCGCTTTCGACAGCTTCCAATTGTTAAGCGCAAACGGCTATAGGCGAAAACAACCGCCATCTGTACAGCTATGCGTTCTCGCTTCCCGAGCATGGGGTCCCGGGTTCGATTCCTGGCGGGGTCAGGGATTTTCACCTGCCTCGAGATGACTGGGTGTTTGTGTTGTCCTAATCATTTCATCATCATTCATGAAAGTGGCGAGATCGGACTATGCAAAGGTTGGGGAATTTGTACAGGCGCTGATAACCGTGCAGTTCAGGGGCCTACAAACCAAACATCATCATCAACATCATCATCATCATCGTCTGTACAGCTATGCAGAGGTATTGCTATAGAGACGTTTACGAAATCGGGTTGTAGTCACGCGAAGCAGCTACGCCCAGTGTACAGAAACTGTCCGGCATATTACGCAACAAACTTAAGTTCATTTTTTGTTTTCGTTTCTAACAGAAAATTGGTAAAATGAATACCCCGGCAATGCTGGATTTTTCAGCTAATTGTAAATATACTACGAGACAACACTACAGAATAATTCGAATAAACGTTCCGTTTGGCATGTGCTGAATAGAGAAAAAAGCTTTTATAATATAATCCAAAACAAACACTCGCAGAAGCTGTTAAGCAACGGAAAATGATTAAATTCAAAGTCTGTATTCATAAATGCCACCTCTGACTTCAAAGCACTTCAAAATTCTCTTCACAACATCAAGGGTAGCACTTCTGAGATCGACGCGGTGTTCTTGTATGAGGACAGCACTATTATTAATCCAAACGGAGCATTCGCCTTTTGTGTTCGTTTCGTCTTTGTAGACTTTCCTGTTCAATCATCGTGGCCCCCAAAAATCTAAAGCCGTAAGTCTCGGGGACGTTGGTGGCCGAGAAATATGGCCAGTTCTGTCGATCCATCTTCCGAGCAATGTCATCAGGTTTACACGATATACACTCCTGGAAATGGAAAAAAGAACACATTGACACCGGTGTGTCAGACCCACCATACTTGCTCCGGACACTGCGAGAGGGCTGTACAAGCAATGATCACACGCACGGCACAGCGGACACACCAGGAACCGCGGTGTTGGCCGTCGAATGGCGCTAGCTGCGCAGCATTTGTGCACCGCCGCCGTCAGTGTCAGCCAGTTTGCCGTGGCATACGGAGCTCCATCGCAGTCTTTAACACTGGTAGCATGCCGCGACAGCGTGGACGTGAACCATATGTGCAGTTGACGGACTTTGAGCGTGGGCGTATAGTGGGCATGCGGGAGGCCGGGTGGACGTACCGCCGAATTGCTCAACACGTGGGGCGTGAGGTCTCCACAGTACATCGATGTTGTCGCCAGTGGTCGGCGGAAGGTGCACGTGCCCGTCGACCTGGGACCGGACCGCAGCGACGCACGGATGCACGCCAAGACCGTAGGATCCTACGCAGTGCCGTAGGGGACCGCACCGCCACTTCCCAGCAAATTAGGGACATTGTTGCTCCTGGGGTATCGGCGAGGACCATTCGCAACCGTCTCCATGAAGCTGGGCTACGGTCCCGCACACCGTTAGGCCGTCTTCCGCTCACGCCCCAACATCATGCAGCCCGCCTCCAGTGGTGTCGCGACAGGCGTGAATGGAGGGACGAATGGAGACGTGTCGTCTTCAGCGATGAGAGTCGCTTCTGCCTTGGTGCCAATGATGGTCGTATGCGTGTTTGGCGCCGTGCAGGTGAGCGCCACAATCAGGACTGCATACGACCGAGGCACACAGGGCCAACACCCGGCATCATGGTGTGGGGAGCGATCTCCTACACTGGCCGTACACCACTGGTGATCGTCGAGGGGACACTGAATAGTGCACGGTACATCCAAACCGTCATCGAACCCATCGTTCTACCATTCCTAGACCGGAAAGGGAACTTGCTGTTCCAACAGGACAATGCACGTCCGCATGTATCCCGTGACACCCAACGTGCTCTAGAAGGTGTAAGCCAACTACCTTGGACAGCAAGATCTCCGGATGTGTCCCCCATTGAGCATGTTTGGGACTGGATGAAGCGTCGTCTCACGCGGTCTGCACGTCCAGCACGAACGCTGGTCCAACTGAGGCGCCAGGTGGAAATGGCATGGCAAGCCGTTCCACAGGACTACATCCAGCATCTCTACGATCGTCTCCATGGGAGAATAGCAGCCTGCATTGCTGCGAAAGGTGGATATACACTGTACTAGTGCCGACATTGTGCATGCTCTGTTGCCTGTGTCTATGTGCCTGTGGTTCTGTCAGTGTGATGATGTGACGTACCTGACCCCAGGAATGTGTCAATAAAGTTTCCCCTTCCTGGGACAATGAATTCACGGTGTTCTTATTTCAATTTCCAGGAGTGTATTACCTTGACGACTAGAATCTGGAGGAGCCACGTAACGCTGGAAGAACACACCCGTCCTAGGAGCCAAAGGAACTTCTTCCAATGATTACAGAAGTCCGTTTTAAAGGAAGTCCATGCAACAGGGTCCTCTAAGGCAGTACGGCCACACAAAACGTCCACTGAACTGTCTTGTCAGGCTACAGCAGACATTTAGAGAGAAGCGGTCGTGGAACAGTCTCCCCGCAGAGGCACTTCGGATTACCGATGAGAATTACGAGTGTTGCTGTTACCGTCGCCTCCAGCAGTATGCAGTGTTAACGGCGTGTCTCGGCGATTCGAAATTAGAAAACGACGAAAGTCCAGCAGTCTGCCTTCATCTCCTTCTGGAAAGTGTTGGTTCCGCTGTAAATGGTAATTATAGAGGCCGTGAATACACAGTGCTCTTGTATGTAGAACATCGAGACAAGCAATAGTTCTGCGTATGTTTGATCGAATAGTACTACTGAATAACTGGAGATGCAACAAAGTTAGTACATGAAGCGTACGACCACACTGTATAACCAGCTGTACCCGGGCACGCTTTCCTGTGGCTCAGTCAGCTTAAATGGAAAAAGAGACAACAAAGAAAGCACAATCTTCTATTATGTATGGGAATTTGATTTACGTAATATCACCTTCCCTCCCCTGTCTTCGTCCATCTGCTCCTCCACCTTTCTTTGTGCATATCCTCATCCCGCTCCATCTCTCTGTCCATCTCCTCCACCCCTTTTATTGCCCCTCACCCTTCTCTCGCTCTCTCTCTCTCTCTCTCTCTCTCTCTCTCTCTATCTATCTATCTCTGTAACCTAGAGCACTGTTTGTTCTGGACTCGCATTCGAGAGGACGACAGTTCAATCCTGTGTCCGGCCATCCCGATTTAGGTTTTCCGTGATTTCCCTACATCGCTCCAGGCAAATACCGGGATGGTTCCCTTGAAAGGGCACTGCTCATTTACTTCCCTGTCCTTCCCTAATCCGATGAGACCGATGACCTCGCTGTCTGGTCTCCTCCCCAAAACAACCCAACCCCAACTCCACTGTTTGTTGCAATGGCAAATTCAGATACTTAAGTAGTATTCTGATTCTAATCGAATAAGCCGATAGTACAACTTTCCTGTTTGCTAATAACGCCGCATTTTGGTGTATTTCTTACATAAACATTCAAATAATGGAAAATGCCGGGCAGAATAGTAACAGGTAAAGCTAATACTTATCAAGTCTCATCAATTAGCTATATGGTGAGTAGCAACTTTCCCTTTCATTATGTATATATTATAAATAATGTAGTCTCTACGCGTCTAAACGTTTGTTGTAATGACGCGTAAAAATAAGAACTAAATTGGAAAGGTATATTTTCAGATATTTGGTAACAATGTTTTCAATTTATTTATTCACTGAAGCGCCAAAGAAATTGGTATAGGCATGCAGATTTAAATACAGAGATATGTAAACACCAGGAATGCGGTGATGCGGTCGGAAACGCCTATATAAGACACCAAGGGTCTGGCGCAGTTGTTAGATCGGTTACTGCTGGTACAATGGCAGATTGTCAAGATTTAACTGAGTTTGACAGTGGTGTTATAGTCGGCGCACGACCAGTGGGACACAGCATATCGAAGCTAAAGAGGAGGTAGGGATTTCCCTGTACGACCATTTCACGAGTGTACCGTGAATATCAGGAATCCGGTAAAACATGAAACCTCCGCCAACGAAAAATGTCCTGCAAGAACAGAACCAACGACGACTGAAGAGAATCGTTCAAGGTGTCAGAAGCGCAACCCCTCCGCAAATTGCTGCAGATTTGAATGCTGAGCCACCAACAAGTGTCAGCGTTCCAACCATTCAAGGAAATATAATCGATATGGGCTTTCGGAGCCGGAGGCCCACTCGGGTACCATTGATGACCAAACGACACGAAGTTTTACATTTCGCATGGGGTCGTCGACACCGACATTGGACTGTTTATGACTGGAAACATGTTTCCAGGTCTGACAAGTTTCGTTTCAAATTGTATCGAACGGATGGACGTGTACGGGTATGGAGACAACCTCATGAATCCATGGAGCCTGCATGTCAGCAGGGGACTGTTGAAACTGGTGGAGGCTCTGTAACGGTATGGGGCGTGTGCAGCTGGAGTGATACGTGACCCCAGATACGTCTAGATACGACTCTGACAGGTGGCACGTACATAAGCATCCTGTCTGATGAGCTGCATCCATTTATTACACTCCTGGAAATTGAAATAAGAACACCGTGAATTCATTGTCCCAGGAAGGGGAAACTTTATTGACACATTCCTGGGGTCAGATACATCACATGATCACACTGACAGAACCACAGGCACATAGACACAGGCAACAGAGCATGCACAATGTCGGCACTAGTACAGTGTATATCCACCTTTCGCAGCAATGCAGGCTGCTATTCTCCCATGGAGACGATCGTAGAGATGCTGGATGTAGTCCTGTGGAACGGCTTGCCATGCCATAACCACCTGGTGCCTCAGTTGGACCAGCGTTCGTGCTGGACGTGCAGACCGCGTGAGACGACGCTTCATCCAGTCCCAAACATGCTCAATGGGGGACAGATCCGGAGATCTTGCTGGCCAGGGTAGTTGACTTACACCTTCTAGAGCACGTTGGGTGTCACGGGATACATGCGGACGTGCATTGTCCTGTTGGAACAGCAAGTTCCCTTTCCGGTCTAGGAATGGTAGAACGATGGGTTCGATGACGGTTTGGATGTACCGTGCACTATTCAGTGTCCCCTCGACGATCACCAGTGGTGTACGGCCAGTGTAGCAGATCGCTCCCCACACCATGATGCCGGGTGTTGGCCCTGTGTGCCTCGGTCGTATGCAGTCCTGATTGTGGCGCTCACCTGCACGGCGCCAAACACGCATACGACCATCATTGGCACCAAGGCAGAAGCGACTCTCATCGCTGAAGACGACACGTCTCCATTCGTCCCTCCATTCACGCCTGTCGCGACACCACTGGAGGCGGGCTGCACGATGTTGGGGCGTGAGCGGAAGACGGCCTAACGGTGTGCGGGACCGTAGCCAAGCTTCATGGAGACGGTTGCGAATGGTCCTCGCCGATACCCTAGGAGCAACAGTGTCCCTAATTTGCTGGGAAGTGGCGGTGCGGTCCCCTACGGCACTGCGTAGGATCCTACGGTCTTGGCGTGCATCCGTGCGTCGCTGCGGTCCGGTCCCAGGTCGACGGGCACGTGCACCTTCCGCCGACCACTGGCGACAACATCGATGTACTGTGGAGACCTCACGCCCCACGTGTTGAGCAATTCGGCGGTACGTCCACCCGGTCTCCCGCATGCCCACTATACGCCCTCGCTCAAAGTCCGTCAACTGCACATACGGTTCACGTTCACGCTGTCGCGGCATGCTACCAGTGTTAAAGACTGCGATGGAGCTCCGTATGCCACGGCAAACTGGCTGACACAGACGGCGGCGGTGCACAAATGCTGCGCAGCTAGCGCCATTCGACGGCCAACACCGCGGTTCCTGGTGTGTCCGCTGTGCCGTGCGTGTGATCATTGCTTGTACAGCCCTCTCGCAGTGTCCGGAGCATGTATGGTGGGTCTGACACACCGGTGTCAATGTGTTCTTTTTTCCATTTCCAGGAGTGTATAATGCGACACCCCACACGTCCAGAAATGCTACAGCGTCATCAAGGAACACTGTTTTGAGTTTAAACAAGCCGGCCGGATTGGGAGAGCGGTTAAATGCGCTACAGTCTGGAACCGCACGACCGCTACGATCGCAGGTTCGAATCCTGCTTCGGGCATGGATGTGTGTGATGTCCTTAGGTTAGTTAGGTTTAAGTAGTTCTAAGTTCTAGGGGACTTATGACCACAGCAGTTGAGTCCCATAGTGCTCAGAGCCATTTGAACCATTTGAGTTTAAACACTTCCGCTGGCCAACAGACTCCCCAGACTTCAACATTATTGAGAAAATCTGGGATGCCTTGCAACGTGCTGTTCTGAAGAGTCTTGCAGCCCCTCGTACTCTTACGGATTTATGGACCATCCTGCAGAGTTCATGGTGTCAATTGCCTCCAACACTATTTCAGATATTAGTCGAGTCCATGCCACGCTGCGTTACCGAACTTCTACCTGCTCGCAGGGCCCCTACATGATATTAGGCAGGTGTAGCAGTTTCTTTGGCTCTTCAGTGTACAATGTATTAAGATATACATATGTTAATGAATTAGGTACCTAAAAGCACGCCTGTATTAGAATGCAACGTTGTGTCAAAATTTAAAGCAATCGGTCAATAATTTTTGGGGGAGACACGATTTTTAACAAACGATGTTTTACATTTTTATTTATATATAGTGGAACATCACTGATCAAATGCTGGATAGGTCAGATCAGCTGGTGAATGAATCACTTTAATACTACACAAAAATGGCTCTAAGGACTATGAGACTTAACATCTGAGGTCATCATCAGTCCCTAAGACTACACGTTTTGGAATAATGCATCATGAGATATTAGATACATCATTTTTGCAGTTGGACTGAATTTACGTGTTGCATGCATTATTGTCAGAAGATGAAAAAAATTTACTTATGGAAACTAAAATTGTCTCCGGTTTCTAGGTCAGTTACAAGCTCGCTCATAAGCGAACAGTAATTCTGTATTTATTCTCTTCTGTGTTTATCTGGATCATTAGTAACATCTATGTCATGTTGGAACAAGGAAATCGTAAATGACTGTCCAGTTTGCTTAAAGAATTATTATTCTAGTTAAGTAAAACTATTTTAGGCTCTTCATTTCTGCTGTATTGGTATTAACGTGCCACCAATTTATTACGTACATATTTTATATTTTCGTTTGGATCTTTCAGGTTAAATGAGTTTACATATTTTTAAAAATTGTAGCACGTAAGTATTGGTTTGTCACCTGACGCTGTGTGACGCGACTAAGAGTCCACTATTACCGCCTACCGGAAGAATTTTATTGCGTGTTGCTGAAACCGCTGTGGAACTGTTAGTCTACCTCGGATAATTGTGCATGTGGTAAATAGCTTCAGTACATCTGCACAACTCGATATATCTGGTGTGTGTGTGTGTGTGTGTGTGTGTGTGTGTGTGTGTGTGTGTTACTTGTAACTTACGGATATTTTTGTGACGCGCCACGTCACTGCTGATGGTTTTATAAAATAACTACGTATCCTCTGTTTCATAGATATCTGATGGTGGGCTGTCCCGAAACGCGTGGTAATAAAGCCATTCATTCACCAGCCGATGACGTTTTATGAAGCGGCCTGTTCAGCATTTATGCAGTACTGTTCCAATAACTCAATAATGTCTCATACTTCATCCACACCTGTTCATCTGCACGATATGGTGAGATACGGGTGCAGTTCAGTGGAAACACGGGTGAACACACCGCTCTCGGATACTCTCTATTAGTAAATCATGTACAGTATTCTGTTCAAGCATCAACAGTACAAAACGCGTACACAGATACTGTACCGGCCTACTCAGCACTAGTAAATTTCAGCGCCATACTTATACAATAAGGTAGAAGTGGCGAAAAAAAACTGTGGTCACAGTTGAATGATTCACTTATGTAAGCTCAAGCACAACTTCAAAACAAAAATGAGGGTCGATAAATACATAAGTAGTAGTTGGATTATCAACGATGAATACTTGTGTCAGTAACCAGCTGTATCTCTTCAAACAATAAACGTCGGACACATATGGACTCTCTTAATCACAATTGTCTATACTTGTGCCTTCTAAAATATTCACTTTTCCGCCTGAAACAATACCTATAATGAAATAAAATAAATAACAAGTACATCTGCTTCTTCATCACACTCCGCAAGCATATACACTCCTGGAAATTGAAATAAGAACACCGTGAATTCGTTGTCCCAGGAAGGGGAAACTTTATTGACACATTCCTGGGGTCAGATACATCACATGATCACACTGACAGAACCACAGGCACATAGACACAGGCAACAGAGCATGCACAATGTCGGCACTAGTACAGTGTATATCCACCTTTCGCAGCAATGCAGGCTGCTATTCTCCCATGGAGACGATCGTAGAGATGCTGGATGTAGTCCTGTGGAGCGGCTTGCCATGCCATTTCCACCTGGCGCCTCAGTTGGACCAGCGTTCGTGCTGGACGTGCAGACCGCGTGAGACGACGCTTCATCCAGTCCCAAACATGCTCAATAGGGGACAGATCCGGAGATCTTGCTGGCCAGGGTAGTTGACTTACACCTTCTAGAGCACGTTGGGTGGCACGGGATACATGCGGACGTGCATTGTCCTGTTGGAACAGCAAGTTCCCTTGCCGGTCTAGGAATGGTAGAACGATGGGTTCGATGACGGTTTGGATGTACCGTGCACTATTCAGTGTCCCCTCGACGATCACCAGTGGTGTACGGCCAGTGTAGGAGATCGCTCCCCACACCATGATGCCGGGTGTTGGCCCTGTGTGCCTCGGTCGTATGCAGTCCTGATTGTGGCGCTCACCTGCACGGCGCCAAACACGCATACGACCATCATTGGCACCAAGGCAGAAGCGACTCTCATCGCTGAAGACGACACGTCTCCATTCGTCTCTCCATTCACGCCTGTCACGACACCACTGGAGACGGGCTGCACGATGTTGGGGCGTGAGCGGAAAACGGCCTAACGGTGTGCGGGACCGTAGCCCAGCTTCATGGAGACGGTTGCGAATGGTCCTCGCCGATACCCCAGGAGCAACAGTGTCCCTAATTTGCTGGGAAGTGGCGGTGCGGTCCCCTACGGCACTGCGTAGGATCCTACGGTCTTGGCGTGCATCCGTGCGTCGCTGCGGTCCGGTCCCAGGTCGACGGGCACGTGCACCTTCCGCCGACCACTGGCGACAACATCGATGTACTGTGGAGACCTCACGCCCCACGTGTTGAGCAATTCGGCGGTACGTCCACCCGGCCTCCCGCATGCCCACTATACGCCCTCGCTCAAAGTCCGTCAACTGCACATACGGTTCACGTCCACGCTGTCGCGGCATGCTACCAGTGTTAAAGACTGCGATGGAGCTCCGTATGCCACGGCAAACTGGCTGACACTGACGGCGGCGGTGCACAAATGCTGCGCAGCTAGCGCCATTCGACGGCCAACACCGCGGTTCCTGGTGTGTCCGCTGTGCCGTGCGTGTGATCATTGCTTGTACAGCCCTCTCGCAGTGTCCGGAGCAAGTATGGTGGGTCTGACACACCGGTGTCAATGTGTTCTTTTTTCCATTTCCAGGAGTGTATGTAGCAGTGAGGCGTATGTGGCAGAAGATAGGTGAAGAAAAGGAATTTGCATATTTGGAGAAAATCTTTGAAATTCGAAAGGTAGCTGGCTTAAAACGTACGAAGTGAAAGGCTATTTACAACTTGCACAGAAACCAGACGGCAGTCACAAGAGTAGAGGGGCATAGAAGCAGTGGTTGAGAAGGATGTGAGACAGGGTTGTAGCCTACCCCCTATGTTATTCAATCTGTAAATTGAGCAAGCAGTAAAGAAAACCAAAGAAAAAATGTGGAGTAGGAATAAAAACCTGAGGTTCGCCGATGACATTGTAATTCTGTCAGAGACAGAAAAGGGCATGAAAGAGCAGTTGAACGGAATGGACAGTGCCTTGAAAGGAGGATATACGATGAACAGCAACAAAAACAAAACGAGGCTAATGGAATATAGTCTAGTTAAATCAGGTAATGCTGAGGCAATTAGATTAGAAAATGAAACACCGAAAGTAGTAGATGTATTGGCAGCAAAATAAATGATGACAACCGAAGTAAAGGGTACATAAAATGTAGACTGAAGAAATGTAGTGATACAGTAGCTACAAATTAGGTGGGTAGTCACGCAACTAATGATGAGTTACTTAATAGAACGGTTGAGACAAGAATTTTGTGGCACAACTTGACTAAAAGAAGGGATCGGTTGACAGGACACATCTGAGACATGAAAAGATCATCAAATTAGTGTTGAGGAAAGTGAAGAGAGAGACCAAGAGATGAATACTGAAAGCCGATTCAGAAGGATGTAAGTTGTATATTGGAAGAGGCTTTCACAGGTAGAGTAGCATGGAAAGCTGCATCAAACCTGTCTTCGGACTGAAGACCACTGCCACTCTCCCTCCCTCTCTCTCTCTCTCTCTCTCTCTCTCTCTCTACCACTTCCTTCGTGAACGAGTTACATTTCCTTAAGATTATTCCGGTGAATCTCAGTCTGGTATCTGTTTTTCCTACTATTTGTTTTATGCGGCCATTTCGATTGAGGTCGCTTTGGATAGTTACTCTTAGATATTATGCGGTAGATACTGTTTCCAACAATTTGTCATCAAAAGTGTAGGTGTACTGTAGTGGATTTCTTTTGCTAAGTACTGGCAATGTGTTACATTTATTTACGTTCTGGGTAAACTACCACAGTCTGCACAATTCAGCACGTCTCTGCAGGGCATTCTGGGAATAGATACTTTCTGACGTTGCTACGTTCCTATTGGGTTCACAGTGTTATGAGGATATCCATAATCAACTAACGTTACATTTAACACCTTACTGGGTGTCAAATAGCCACCTGTTGACAGGTTATTGGGGCCGATGATCTCTGCAGTGTGAAACAACACACAGGCGAGTGGAACACCTCCTGTGGACGAAAGCGACCAGCGAAGAACACCAACAGTTTCATGGGTGACCTCAGCAGCTGCTGCGCCCTTACGTAAGCTGCGAGTTAAAATGTTTGTCGTGTGAGTCTGTGGAACGCACTGGGCTGTGGCCAAGGGCGAATAAGTACTCCGCAATGCTGAAAGCCAGTCAAACCGCGCAAAGTAAACAGTCGCCCCATAGTAAGAAACAAGTGTTACAACAGGTTTAACTTAATTTCAGGGACACTATTAAAAAAAGAAAAAGACAATTCGGATATGTGGTTCTATAGATATTACTGCCAGTCTCACACCCGGTACTGAATTCTCTCGTCTCAAACGGATGTTCCTACACATGGAATCGCATTTAAGCGTGACATTTTTTCCATCAGTAATGACTAGTTAGCGTAATAATTACAACAAAAATTACTTTATAAACATGTTTTAGGTCTAATGGAAACTTAAAGGTCCGTCTCTTTTTCTATGCATTTATAGAAAATCCAGTTTTTCGTGGTGACTGTTGAATAGCTTTCTTTGATTTAGTTCACAAATTGCTACACCTTCTGAAAATTCACGCGAATTACCGTCTCAGAAGCATGGTCTTCGCCGAATGTACTTCTGAGCAAAATGCGATTCGGCTTTCATAATGAAACATTTTCATGAACTTTTCATACCCTGATATCACCTCCTAAGCAGTTGAATTTCCGAAAACACTGAAACACGTGGATGGCTCTGAGCACTATGGGACTTAACAGCTGTGGTCATCAGTCCCCTAGAACTTAGAACTACTTAAACCTAACTAACCTAAGGACATCACACACATTCATGCCCGAGGCAGGATTCGAACCTGCGACCGTAGCAGTCGCGCGGTTCCGGACTGCGCGCCTAGAACCGCGAGACCACCACGGCCGGCGAAACACGTGGACAATGCGAGATCGTGGTTGTGGGGCAGATGAAGAAGTACAGTGCAGCTAATTTTATATCAATGAAACTGAACTGGACGAAAAAACAAAGAACTATCCAATTCGCCGTGCCAGCATGCCTCGAATATCCAACCAAATTTTGTGAATGCTCTGGGGCGTGCAGACTCGTGTGAGTTATCGTGGAGAAGAAGAAATTCCTTTGGATCACCTCCAGTGACAGTGTCCGCACGTTCTAAGATTGAAAGAGTCACACCTGTATGAGGCCGGCGGCACGCAGGAGATTGAACAGGTTTTCGCGACCTTGTTGCGGTGATGATGGACGCCTCGCCCAACGACTCGGCATGCTTTTGTTCACTGAAACGTCTCCGTGCACGTTCCTACGATGCTCTGTTTTCTCCACAAAAAGAACCTCGATGACAGCTCTCCGCTTGGGACGCACCTCCATTATAGACACCACCTACTGGAACTTCATGGAACTATAGGATCTGAAGCGGGAATATTCCACAACGTCTCAGAACAAATACTGCATTTTTTTTCAACCTAAATCAGCCGAGAAATAAAAGCATTGCATTACTTATTAAACGCCACCTCACATGACCAGCTGTTTTAACCTGTGCGAAGCTATCCATGACTGGAGCTGGTCGTTGGTTGCCTGTGAAGAAATTCACATTCCGGTAAATTTTGGTGTTTTCGTGACGCCATTCTATAGAATGCAGCTGCCCAACAATGTTTTTAAAGAGAATATATCAAAGCAGTCAGCTCATCAGCTGAACGCTACCACCACTCTTCTGCATAAGCTAAGTTGTGTCTAGAGCGACTGCAGCATTTATTTAGCGACACAACGTCATACTGGTTCAATAACCTACATTCCTACGAGGTGCGACAATAAAGTAATGAGACTGACTTTCTTTGCAAGATGTGGCAACCCTGCAGGCTTGCGTACGAACAATATCTTTGAGCTTGGTCTTTAAGCAGCTTCCAGTCCAAGCGACATCGTTGCAACTGCTCAGTCGTGAGTTGTGCTGTAGTAAGTTAACACGTGTTTCTCTCTCGTCACGGAAATGGAACCACATAATATTGCGCAACGGTATGAAATTTCCTTTTGCGTTAAATTGGGTGAAAACGCGACGACAATTTACGGTAAGCTTCAGAAGTCTTTTGGAGAGGAGGTTATGTCAAGAGCTCAACTTTTCCGTTGTCATAAACTGTTTAGTGAAGGCAGAACGAATGATGAAGATGAAGACCGCAGTGGACGACCATCAGCCTCACGGATGGATGTCAACTTGGCAAGGGTGCGTGAACTCGTACGATCTGATCGAAGATTATCCGTGAAAATGACTGCAGAAGAACTGAACATCAGTCGAGAAACAGTTCGTCTAATAATTACTGAAGATCTTGGTATGAGAACGATTTGTGCAAAAATGGTCCCCAAAAATCTCACACCACAACAGAGAGAAACGCGGAAAAATGTGGCAGCCGATCTGTTAGAGCAAACGGAAATCGGTCCAGGATTGTTGAACCGTGTTATCACTGGTGATGAAAGTTCTTTTTTTCAGTACGATCCAGAGACAAAACGCCAAAGATCGCAATGGTGCTCAAAGGGATCACACGCACCAAAAAAAGCTCGCATGTCAAAGTCAAAAGTGAAATGCATGCTTGTGTGCTTCTTTGATTCCAAGGGAAAGGTGGCTCAGATGGATAGAGCGTCTGCCATGTAAGCAGCAGATCCCGGGTTCGAGTCCCGGTTGGGGCACACATTTTCAACATGTCCCCAATGAAGTATATCAACGCCTGCTTGCAGCTAGGGTGTCCATTTAATTACCATTTCATTCCAATGGAAATGTTCATAAAGAGTGGGTGCCTCCTGGACAAGCAGTTAACCAATAAGTAAAATATGGAGTTTCAGTCTTCGATCGCTATTCTTTATTTTCAATTACCGGTTTCGGGCTAGCTGCCCATCTTCAGATCTGTTAGACAATGTTAAAAATGTAATTAATAAGAGAGATACAGTTAGTGAAAAACTATCTTAGTTTACAAAATGAAATTTTGGAACATATAAAATGCCAACATACCATATGTTGTAGTTACAGAGTAACTTGTCCGTACAGAACACACTGTTCACTGTCATAAGTAAAGTAAATTTCAATCTGTTAAAACATTATATCGCAGTATTTAAGAGTAATCTGATTGGTAACAGTAAAAAGTGCCCTCTACCTATAACAATTGTGCATCTGTTATTATTTCGCCGTATATATTATTGGCGAATATTCTTTTTAATAAAACAATTTTTAAGGTAATAACAAATGAATAATCTTTTTGAGTGGACCATGAAACAAAAAATTTTTACATTAATTTAAAATTTCTTTATAAAGAAACATAAAATATAATTAAAATGTAGATATCCTTCCGAAAATGTGCGTCTACTCTTCTTTGTTTTTGATTGGTGGTTGAGTGGATTTCCCTATGCCTGAGCGTATACAACGCCACGCCGAGTTGTCTTGCGCCGCGCCCAATTCACCTCGCCGCCAGTACGCTGAGGGCCGTTCCGCTGTAGCTGTTTCTTACTGGGGCGTGTTAATGCGTTCAAGAGTAAGCCTAAAACAGGTCTTTAAAAATCTCATAATAATTCCTGTGCATAAAATCACTTTGCTCATTTAATAGGCCTGGGGTTTTTCTTTGATGTGCGTATATTTCAAGCTCTTCTAGCACGTTGAGATAGAGACTTTTTGGAGCTTTATGTAGCACCTCCATTTGTTGATTTATATTACTAACTTCATGTCTACTCTCTTTTATATGTGTTCCAAATGCTGTTCGATTGCTATGGCTACAATGTTCCCTGTATCGAATTTCAAAGTTCCGCCCTGTTTGTCCTATATAATAACTGTCACATTCAGCACATTTAATCTTATATACTCCGGAATTATTGTATTTCATTTGTTTCGTCGTTGCTGGTTTATGTCTTAATCTATGTGCCATTTGCCCTTCGTTCTGAAATGCCACTGCGATGTTTTTTGGAAAGCATTTAGCAATTCTTTCCGACACACGCCCTTTGTATGTCAGGGTGACAAACTTCTTCTTAACTTTAATTTTCCTAGAATCGCTAATGATGCCCGCGGATTTGTTTTTGATTTTGTTAAACATACGTGTAACATCTTGTGTCCTGTATCCGTTAGCTGCTGCTACTTGCTTAATAATACCCAGTTCTTTCTGCAACTCATCTTCCTGTAGTGGCAATCTGAGGGCTCTGTTGTACATTGCATGAAAGTACGCTCTTTTATGCTGTGCCGGGTGGTGCGACGTCGCTACTATGATGTTGTCGGAGCACGTGTCTTTTCTATAGACGCCGAAAACGTGCCTGCCTCCCTCCTTTCTGACAGTCAAATCTAAATAGTTAATCGTCCTGTTGACACTAACTGTTGACACTAACTGTATCTCTCTTATTAATTACATTTTTAACATTGTCTAACAGATCTGAAGATGGGCAGCTAGCCCGAAACCGGTAATTGAAAATAAAGAATAGCGATCGAAGACTGAAACTCCATATTTTACTTATTGAACGATCGCGGAATTCCCAGTGAGACAACTATGTCTAGTTTTGATGAGTTAACCAATATTACTAGAAAGAAATTTTAGAAAGACTTCGTAAAAGAGTTCTTCGTGTCCGTGCCAACATTGTTGATAATTGGATTCTGCATCACGACAATGCGCCATCCCATACTGGTCTGCTAGTACAGCAATTTCTAACCTCAAAACAAATTTCATCACCACCACAGCCACCTTATTCATCAGATATCGCTCCGTGCGACTTTTTTCTACTTCCAAGAGCCAAAACGGCGGTCAAGGGGCACCATTTTCAAACAACACAATATGTCCAAAAACCTGTGACGAGGGTCTTGGAGGATATTACAGAAGATGAATTCCAGAAAAGTTACCATCAATGGCAGAAGCGCTGGAAAAAGTGTGTGCAATCAGAAGGGAACTACTATGAAGGAGACGACACTGAACTTGACTAAAACGGTAACCAACATTTTTTTTCATATCTGTCTCATTACTTTACTGTCGCACTTCGTATATGGCAAACACATTGCCTTCAGCATCGTAACAACAAAATAAAATGGACGTGTGGCATTGTTGGCCAGCAGGCCTCGACCGGGGAAATTCGGTCGCCGAGTTATAGTCTTATTTCAGTCGACGCACCACTGGGCACTTTGCGTGCCGTTGATGAGGATGAATTGATGATGAAGACAACACAACACCCAGCCCCAACCCGGCGGGGAATCGAACGCGGGCCAATTGCATAGTAGGCAAGCACGTTACCACTCAGCTAAGGAGGCGGACATCATCATAACAACAAACCGGGGATTATCGAGTTTTGTCCTCTGTATGCACTTGACAACGTCAGTATTTCCTGATAGCATATATTGTATTTCCAAACTAAAGTGGAATGAGGTTAATGACGCAGCAAAATGGGGAACACCAGGGAAATACACAAAAGAACAGTGCAGTGAACGTGGGTGACATTGGGCTCAGAATTTGCTGGAGGATCGATTGACTGCCCGTAAATCATAAAATGACCGCCAACGTCAACTTCAAAATACCGGGTGATCAAAAAGCCAGTATAAATTTGAAAACTTAATAAACCATGGAATAATGTAGACAGAGAGGTAAAAATTGACACAAATGCTTGGAATGACATGGGGTTTTATTAGAACCAAAAAAAAAAAACAAAGTTCACAAAATGTCCGACAGATGGCGCTGGACGGCAAAACGTCAGTGACTGCGCATGACAATCGTGTATAAAAGGAGCTGTAATGAGAGAGAGAATCAGATGCGCCAGCAGTCGCAGCATGTTGACGTTACCTGGAAAGGCGCTTTTAGTGAAGCTGTATTATCAGAATGGGGAATGTGCTAGTTCAGCTTTACCATCCTATCGCCATAGGAAGGGGATTCGAACGGGCTTTACCCGTTGTCCGTTGACAAATGCAGCTGTGGCGAGAATGATTTCGAAGTTCGAAGCCACGGGTTGTTTACACGATAGACCCTGTAGTGGCCGACCGAGCACAAGGCGTAATGCTGCTGAGACGGTGCAGAGAGAAATGGCGACTGTAGCGGGTTCATCTATGCACGGGGAAGTCAGCGCTCGTGCACTCGCACGTCGCACCAGCATTCCATCCACTACTGTTTGGTTGGCACTTAGGCGTACCCTCCGATGCTATCCGTACAAAATCCATCGGCATCATGAACTGTTACCATGCGATTTAGTGAAGCGGAGGGCATTTGCGGTGTGGGTGTTTCAAAAGATGGGGGCAGATGACGATTGGTTGAGTAACGTGTTGTGGACCGACGAAGCTCGACGAGAAAGTCACGGTATGTGCTGGATTGACCACATATACCGTTATCGGGCCTTTTTTCTTCGAGGAAATGCGTGATTCTGGTTTTGAACTGCTACCGTGACGGGTGAGAGGTACGCCGATATGTTACAGAATCGCATCATCCCCAGCCTGGCTGATAAACACCTACTGGAACGTATGATGTTTATGCAGGATGGTGCTCCATCCCATATTGCTAGAAGCGTGAAAGATCTCTTGAGCGCGTCGTTTGGTGATGCTCCTGTGCTCAGCCGCCACTTCCGTCATGCTTGGCCTCCCATGTCCCCAGACCTCAGTCCGTGCGATTATTGGCTTTGGGGTTGCCTGAAGTCGCAAGTGTATCGTGATCGACCGACATCTCTACAGATGCTGAAAGACAACATCCGACGCCAATGCCTCACCATAACTCCGGACACGCGGTGGTCTAGCGGTTCTAGGCTCTCAGTCCGGAACCGCGCGGCTGCTACGGTCGCAGGTTCGAATCCTGCCTCGGGCATGGATGTGTGAGATGTCCTTAGGTTAGTTAGGTTTAAGTAGTTCTAAGTTCTAGGGGACTGAGGACCACAGATGTTAAGTCTCATAGTGCTCAGAGCCATTTGAACCATAACTCCGGACATGCTTTACAGTGTTGTTCACAACATTATTCCTCGACTACAGCTATTGTTGAGGAATAATGGTGGACATATTGAGCATTTCCTGTAAAGAACATCATCTTTGCTTCGTCTTACTTTGTTATGCTAATTATTACTATTCTGATCAGATGAAGCGCCATCTGTCTGACATTTTTTGAACTTTTGTATTTTTTTGGCTCTAATAAAACCCCATGTCATTCCAATCATGTCTGTCAATTTGTACCTCTCTATCTACATTATTCCGTGATTTATTCAGTTCTCAAGCTTATACTGACTTTTTGATCACCCGGTATGCTTGACGTAAACAGTTTGTCAAATGTATATAGACACTTAAGTGTCCATAATGATTGCATACAGTCACTGAAACTAGCGCTACAGTGCCGTTTTTACCAAACCGTCCAGTAACTTGTTCAAAACCTACAACAGAGGGTCGCATTAAATCGGAATAAATTGATCTCCACCAGATAACGAAATATGATTGCTAACGCATAACTACTTAGATATTGCTCTTCTAACTGCATGCGTAGCTAAAGGAGAAACGACGGTGGAAGCAGCTGAAGACCGCTGAGGGCGAGGGAAGCGGCGCTGTAGGCCATAAAGCTTCTGGAAATCCCCCCCCCCTCCCCCCGCCCCCACCGGTGCTATTTGCAGAATCGCCTCTAGCTTCCCTGCGTGATGGGAAATGTGAGACAGGTAAAAGTGGGCCACAGCTGTGTTTTATCGAGTGTAACAAAAGAAAGCCGCACTGGCGACCAGTGTATGGAGTCTGACAGAGCAGAGTACATCTCCGTGATGTGCAGAGCGACAGAGCATGTTTTTGGCAGTCTGTGTCCATGGGGTACACGTCGCTTAACGCCCAGGCAGATGTACTGCTTATACACCCAGGCAGGCTGAATGTGTAACATTATAACCTTGTACCTTATGAGCAAGTACGAGAAAACACAACATCGCTGGAAATTATCCGACCGTGTGAAATAAATGACTGTGATCGTAATACAGCCAATGTGGATACCGTAAAGTGGAGTCACTCTGAACATTTTTAATTAACAAACTGCCTATTGGCTTCTGTCTCGGGTTCTTCGGCCGACGTTCATCTAATGATTCTTCTGACGTTTCGCCAGCACGAGTGGCTGGCATTGTCAAAGCTTCACCCTCCATTGCCGGTGGTGAACTGGAGGCGAGCTCGCGGCCGCAGACTATATGTACCTGGCGCGGTGCGGTTCTCCTCTTGCTACCTGCGACGGTCGTTCGCTGCAGTACAGGCAGCCAGGATCCGTTTACCTTAAGGCTTTCCTCTTTCTTGTTGAAACTGTTCGCGTGTTTTTGGATTTCTACAGCTTCTCTGACCAAGCGCGTGTGATAGTGCTTCTCTACAGCCAGAAATTCCGTGTCGGCGAATTTTATTACGTGGTCGGTCTCATTCAGTGCGTGCTCTGCCACGGCCGATTTCTCCACCTGCCCCAACCTGCAATGTCGCTTGTGCTCTTTGATCCTGGTGTTAATTGATCGTCCAGTCATTCCGACATAAACTTTTCCGCATGTGCATGGTATACGGTATATTCCCGACATTGCAAGTGGGTCTCTTTTCTCCTTCGCCGATCTAAGACACTCTTTGATCTTCCTTGTCGGTTTGAAAATCGTCTTTACGCCGTGTTTGCGCAATATACGGCCGATTCTGTCCGTCACTCTGGGAATGTATGGCAGAAAGGCCGTACCCGACATTTCTTTTTCTGGTTCCTTACTGCGAGTGTTTGGCTCTGTTACACTTCTAATGTAATTTGTGGAGTACCCATTGGTGTTGCATTTCTCGTTTGAGGTGTTGAGGCTCACATATTCGTCCTGATCTCGTTACGAGCGTACTAATCATGCCTATTTTCTGGCTCGGGTGGTGGTTTGACAGTTTGTGCAGGTATCGGTCCGTGTGTGTCGGTTTTCGATACACGCTGTGTCCCAGGTTTTCGCCGTCCCTTGTGACCAGCACATCTAGAAATGGCAGTTTCTTGTCCTTTTCTACTTCCATGGTAAATGTTATGTTGGCATGGAGACTGTTCAAGTGTCTCAGGAATTCACCGAGCTGTTCTTCACCATGGCTCCACACCACGAAAGTATCATCGACGTACCTGTACCACACCTTAGGTTTGCAAGTCGCCGAGTCCAGTGCCTGTGCTTCGAATTGTTCCATGAAGAAGTTGGCCACCACTGGACTGAGAGGACTACCCATGGCGACGCCTTCCAGCTGTTCGTAGAAATCGCCATTCCACGTGAAATAGCTCGTGGTGAGACATGCATGGAAGAGCATGGAAGAGCCAGCCACTCGTGCTGGCGAAACGTCAGAAAAATCATTAGATGAACGTCGGCCGAAGAACCCGAGACAGAAGCCAATAGGCAGTTTGTCAACAAGTGGCCACGTAAGCCTTAACAATTTTGTATTTTCAATTAAATTTTGTAACCTAATCAAAAACTTCTCAAGATATTGACAAGGAACTATTTGAAAGTTGCAAGAGGTGCTGCTGATTATGATAAAGCAAATTACATATTTCTATCCCCCGCGCGTGTCTTTTTTTTAATTACTTTTTTTTAAATTTTCAGTGTCAAGATTCACTCCTTGGGTCGGGGTCACTTTGAAGATGGAAACATTTGCCGATTCTATGGGAATCATTCCACTTACTGTTCAACACCACCTCTATCACATGAAAGATTATGGTATTTTGTCCATAAATGTCGTTTCGACATAAACTTATCTAGAAAAAAATTGAGTATTATTTACGAGTTTCATTTAATCACCTGAAACATTTCACATGATTAAGGCTTAATTTTGTTAATAATGGGAATGAGTGCTAAGTTACATATGAAGTAAGAAAATTATTTAATAGCAGTCCTTTTCAAAACAATTTGCAAGACTTTAACCAAGGTAATGGAAAAACAGGTATCATATTTTAAAGAAATACATATCTAAACACAAAACATCAAAGACAGTATCCAGGAAAGAGGTACAGTCTAGGACATGTCATAGCCATCAAATTTAAACCCAAAATGTAGCCTTCCTCTTCTATCTACCACAGAATTAAGTAGACTTCCACAAATGTCTTCTTTCTCAAAGCTTGACACATCAGGAACCTTAAGCCATACAAAAAAAAAGAAAGAAAACTTCATCTGATTCCACCTTGGAATGCCATTTCTTCAGAAATGTAATTTGATCATCACTGATAAATTGTCCAACAAAATATTTTACAGCATTAGCCAGGACTGATTCGCTGATCTGTCAGTATCAAAGAATACAGAAGGCGCTATTCGAAGTTGCTCCTTGAGATACAAGCCTCCAAGTTTTATTTCTTTACGCCACCAAAACATGACCTGTTATGCCTACTGTAAATGTCTATCCAAGTGCTAATCTTGACAATAAAAACTAGTTTCAAACTTTAAAACCAAAAATGCTTTTAATAATAGGTAAATGTACTTGCATTTATGTAAGAACTAACATTTCCAGAAAATTATTTTACTTCTGGTGTAAAAAGTTCTCATATCGAATGTCACATCATCTGAGACTATCGATTATTGACGATTTTTAATGACTGTTGCCTTAGTTCCATATTTACCCAATAGAGTGCAGCATTTACTTTAGAAAGACGCAAATGTGCTGTTCAGAGTCGCCTCACCATTCAATGTCAATCCATTTCACGGTAATGGTATCGCTTTTTAAAGTGTTATATTTGAGTATATTTTTATTGTGCAATTAGTTTTGATATCTTTTGCGATGTACTGACTGGAATATGGCACAATATTCAGATGCACGGTTAAAATTACACTTCTTTCGGAAGAATTTGCCTTGGCAATGTTTTTGGTTGTGACACTGTGTCGAGATAAGGCGGCAAATATTTTGCGAGCAGGAAGGAGTATAGCCGGCAGTGTGCTCCTGTGAATTCTTGGCACGCCCAGTATGTAATTTATTCTTTCTAAACCAGCCCTGACCCTCTAGGGGGCCCGTTATTCTTCTTTCCTCATCGTTTTTTTTTCTTTTCTCCCCTTCCTTTTCTTTCGTGAAACGCAGGAAGTATCGACCTCAGCGGTATCTCAGACGTAGATCGATAGCGACTTAGCCGAGGCGAGACTGCCGCGCCGAGTTTAGAAGGCGGTGGCACGCCGACACGGAGTTTAGAAGGCTGTGGCGGGGGCCGCGCGTGACTCAAATGCATAACGAGGCGGCCGGCATTAGAAGGTGCGGTCACGTCACGCAGTGCTGGAAATTTCCGGAAGCTATGAATCTCCGGGACAGCGGCTCCAGGAGAGCGAGGAAGCCGAGGAAACCTTCTGAGCAGAAGATCTGCCGCGGGGTAACGTATTCAAAACTTACCAAACATAAATTTGTTTTTTTGTTTGTTAACAAGCTCACCAGGTCGTCCAAGCGCCTTTCTTATTCCGTAATTTTCAATGAGCACTACCATCAGCAACTCAGAGACAGACTGTGATCTCTCAGAATACACCTGATTAACGGTGTGCCTCTTGGTGCTCTGTTGCCCCAGGTCAGCGTAATAGGTCCGCTGCTTTTTACGATTTACATAAACGAGATGGTATTGACAGCGGCATTAGACTGTTTGCCGATGATGCTGTAGTCTACAGGAAAGTAGTATAACACGAAAGTTGTGAACAAATCAATGAGGATTTGCAGAAAATAAATGCGTGGTGTACTGGCAGTTATCTCTCAGTATTAGTAAGTGTAACCTACTGCGTAGAACAAGGCGAAACTCTACATTGCTGTACAAGTTCAAAATAAATGCCCAGTCTTTGGAAGAGGTAACATCCGTCGAGTATCTGGGTGTGACTATTCGAAATTATCTCAAATGGAATGATCAGATTACACAAATAACAGGCAAGGCGAACTGTAGATTGCGGTTTATTGGTAGAATTCTGAAGCGATGCAGTCCTTCAACAATGGAAATTGCTTACAATACGTTAGTTCGTACAGTCTTGCAGTATTGTTCGTCTGTATGGAGACCCTTATAAGTTGGGACTGATTTAAGAGACTGAGAAGGTCCAAAGAAGAGCGGCAAAATTCGTGACTGGCACATGTACCGATCGCGAGAGAGTTACAGATCTCACAGAAAGTTTGAAGTGGGACACACTTGCAGATAGACGGCGCGCTAAGCGGAAGGGGCTGCTCTCTAAATTCCGAAATCCGATCTTCGCCGAGGATGTAGAGCATATATTATTACCACCAACTTCCAAATCGCGCAATCATCACCATTCGAAGATGAGGGAGATTGGAGTTCGTACTGAGGCGTTCAGTCGTTTTCCCCTCGCGCGATCCGCCAGTGGCACAGAGGGGGGGAAATATGACTTTGGCGTGAATTGTGGACGGAGGCGAGAAATGGATTCTTGAGGCAACAAAAGAGGCCAGAATAGCAAATAGGAGCAAGAAAAGGAAGAGGGAAGATGAGGAACACACAAACCAAGAATATTATGCAACAACAGAGGTGAGTAACAGATGAAATGTGCCTTTAAACTGAATTTTCCAAGAATCAAATTTTCTGGCTTGTTTATTTTAAGCAAACAAAAAACCATTTGAGCTAGAGATCTGCAGTTTTTTATGATGTTTCAGGCTATCCTTTGGAGAAAAGCAGACTACAGACACCAAGGGGGAAAGTATACCCTTATCAATTACAAAAATTACCTTACTTTTGATTGACTAATTTATGTATTTATAGTATAAAAACTATTGATTGAAATCATTTGATTGTATCTATTTTTTAGATAAAAATGTGATAAATGTGTGTACAAAGTTTTAAGCATCTAGGAAAAGTAGTTAATAAGTCTATAGACTTAAAACTAGGACTGGCAGGTAAATTCTGAATTACTGACCGCCATAAATGTTTATATAATACAGTTTATATCAAAGCTATTCTGATTATTCTTATACCAAAATCTTCATCCTTAAAACACTTTCACTGTCCTAAAATTTCTTTGTATTCGGAGTTCACTTTAAGCAGTTAGACCCTACATCTACATCTACATACATACTCCGCAATCCACCATACGGTGCGTGGCGGAGTGTACCTCGTACCACAACTAGCATCTTGTCGCCCTGTTCCACTCCCAAACAAAACGAGCGAAAAATGACTGCCTATATGCCTCTGTACGGGCCCTAACCTCTCTTATCTTATGTGGTCTTTCCGCGAAATACAAATTGACGGCAGTAAAATTGTACTGCAGTCAGCCTCAAATGCTGGTTATCTAAATTTCCTCAGTAGCGATTCACGAAAAGAACGCCTCCTTTCCTCCAGAGACTCCCACCCGAGTTCCTGAAGCATTTCCGTAACACTCGCGTGATGATCAAACCTACCAGTAACAAATCTAGCAGCCCGCCTCTGAATTGCTTCTATGTCCTCCCTCAATCCGACCTGCTAGTGATCCCAAACGCTCGAGCAGTACTCAAGAATAGGTCGTATTAGTGTTTCATAAGCGGTCTCCTTTACAGATGAACCACATCTTCCCAAAATTCTACCAATGAACCGAAGACGACTATCCGCCTTCCCCACAACTGCTATTACATGCTTGTCCCACTTCATATCGCTCTGCAATGTTACGCCCAAATATTTAATCGACATGACTGTGTGAAGTGCTACACTGCTAATGGAGTATTCAAACATTACGGAATTCTTTTTCCTATTCATCTGCATTAATTTACATTTATCTACATTTAGAGATAGCTGCCATTCTTTACACCAATCACAAATCCTGTCCAAGTCATCTTGTAGCCTCCTACAGTCACTCAACGACGACACCTTCCCGTACACCACAGCATCATCAGCAAACAGCCGCACATTGCTATCCACCCTATCCAAAAGATTATTTATGTAGATAGAAAACAACAGCGGACCTACCACACTTCCCTGGGGCACTCCAGAGGATACCCTCACCTCCGATGAACACTCACCATCGAGGACAACGTACTGGGTTCTATTACTTAAGAAGTCTTCGAGCCACTCACATATTTGGGAACCAATCCCATATGCTCGTACCTTAGTTAGGAGTCTGCAGTGGGGCACCGAGTCAAGCGCTTTCCGGAAATCAAAGAATATGGCATCCGTCTGATACCCTTCATCCATGGTTCGCAAGATATCATGTGAAAAAAAGGCGAGTTGTGTTTCGCAGGAGCGATGCTTTCTAAAGCCGTGGTGATGCATGTACAGCAACTTCTCTGTCTCAAGGAAATTCATTATATTCGAACTGAGAATATGTTCGAGAATCCTGCAACAAACCGATGTTAAGGATATTGGTCTGTAATTTTGAGAATCCGTCCTTCTACCGTCCTTATATACAGGCGTCACCTGTGCTTTTTTCCAGTCGCTCGGGACTTTACGTTGGGCAAGAGATTCGCGATAAATGCAAGATAAGTAAGGAGCCAATGCAGTAGAGTACTCTCTGTAAAACTGAACTGGAATCCCATCAGGGCCTGGCGATTTATTTATTTTCAACCCATTCAGTTGCTTCACAATCCCAGGGATGTCTATCACTATGTCCTCCATACGGTAATCTGTACGAGACTCAAACGGCGGTATGTTTGTACGATCCACCTGCGTGAAAGATTTCTCAAATGCTACATTTAAAATTTCAGCTTTCGTTTTGCTGTCTTCCGTTGCCAGGCCAGACTGAGTATTGAGTGACTGGATGGAAGCCGTCGACCCTCGTACCGATTTTACGTGAGACCAGAATTTCCTTGGGTTTTCAGCAAGATCTTTTGCTAAGGTATGACGGTGGTAGTGGTTGTATGCTTCGCGCATCGCTCTTTTTACAGCAGCACGAATCTCTACTAATTTTTGCCTGTCCTCATTCTCCCGATCTCTCTTGTACCGCGAGTGCAACTGTCTTTGCTTCCTGAGCATTCTCCGAACTGCGCTGTTAAACCACGGTGGGTCTTTTCCGTCCGTAACCCACTTTTTCGGCACATACTTCTCCAATGCGTGATTTACAATGTGTTTAAAATTTGTCCATAATTCTTCGACGTCCATCGTACAAGAAGTAAATGAAGTCGATCCATTTACTAAGTGGGATGCTAACAACTGCTTATCTGATCTTTCTAGTAAGAATGCTCTCCTAGCCTTCTTGACCGACTTTTTAACTTTCGTAACCATAGTCGTAATGACAACATCACGATCACTAATCCCTGTCTCAACACTGACACCTTGATGAGGTCTGGTCTGTTCGCGGCTACCAGATCTAAAATATTTCCATTACCCGTTGGCTGTCGATTTAGCTCATAAACTCTCATAGACTTTATGAAAATTCTTACTGTCTTTGCAGCCGTTTACTGGCAAGTTACGTTAGGAGTGTCTCCCGGATGAATAGCCTCCAGCTGAATAACGGTAGTTCTTAAAGACAGCGGTCTTTTATTGTAAAGGCCTTTACTTAGTTGGTTTATGTGTAACACGAAGATGTCTTTCGAAGTGCATGGAGTTGTGGGAGGACGAATGGCTGGCGGTGACGGCCAATAAACTGCGGTCGGTAAAGTCGACCACTCGGCCGTGGCGTTCCTCCTGCCGGCTGGTCAGGCGGAAAGAGGTGGCGCTCACACGTCTTCGGATCGGGCACTGTCCTCTGACACATAGCTATTTATTAAGGCGGGAGGATCCTCCGTTTAGTGATGCTTGTGGTGTGCACATCTCTGTCCGGCACATTTTAACAGACTGCGTTTTATACCGTGATGCAAGGGCAGAAGCACAAGTTGATGAGGATCTGCCCTGTGTTTTAGCTAACGATGAGACGTGTGTGTCTAGGGTTTTTAAGTTTTGTGATGTGTCTGGACTCTGGCCTAAACTTTTAGGCTGGCGGTTTTAGTGTATTGCAGAGTGGCTGACTCCTCCCTTTTTTCCTTGCGGTCAGCCAGCCACTTCCATCTGCTCCATTGTTTTAGCTCCCTCTACCTTTTTCTTCCTGTGTTGTCCATGTTTTACTGCTGACGCCGTGCTTCATCCCACGCTTCGGTGTGGGTGAGCACATATTTTTCCATGATTGTTCCCCGTGTTTTATGTTCCGTTTGATGTAAATGTTCTGAGTTTTTTTCTTGACATCCGTCTCACTATGATACTGAACGGGCGCTGAAGACCTTGCTGTCGTGCGCCCACAAAACCCTTCTACTACTACTACTACTATCTGATTTTTCACTTTCGTTCATTTCCCTTCCGTGGGTGGCAAGAGGAAATGTCTCGGTATTTGAGATATACTTTGTTCGAGTGTGAACCGAAACGAAGAATACTATATGTATGGAGCTACTTTAATCCACGAAACTAATCGGATTGCATTATTGTCACAGCAGTTGGCAGTGTGTAGTGTGAAACCATCCGAGCCCGCACTCTCGCGAATACGAATTGTGAGCGAATCGTGGCGAAGCGGCGCTGGACACCGTTTTCTTTGTCCGACCCGCCACACATGAAGCGGGCAGCAGTAGGACAGAGGAACGGGAACCTAGCGGAACTTTTAACGAGCCAGATACGAGCTTGCACGCTGATGAAGGCACCTTTCATCACCAGAGATAAGAGGCCTCTCTACGATTCCCATTTGTGACGGACATCCAGGAGGCATTCACAGTAGGAACGTGCAGTGTTGGGAAACCATCGGTCGCCGATAACAATCGACCCTAATAGACCAATGTACTAACATCAACTTCAGATTTGAATTTATGGAATGCCTTATAAGCAACAAACGAATACATCTTACATCATATTTATTAGTCGACAAATAAAGCAATAATTACTATTACATTTCTTACAGATCACTATATATAAAAAGCAATCTCATAACCGATTCACCATCGCCCAGCCAAAACCGCTAAAAATGGAAAATTGGAATTTGGAAACGTGCTGGATCTCACACTGTAGGCGTCGTTTAAGAAGGGATTTTTCGCAACTGTAACTCTATGGGGATGGAATATGGGATGAATGGCATTTTGAAAACTGTCTCTAAAAGGGCACATTTTAAGCTAGACTTACGAAAATTGGTATTTGTTTCTCGGTCAGAAGTGCAGAAATAAGCTGTCCAGCATTTTTGGAAATTTAAGCCTATGGGATTGAAATACGGGGTAAAACATTTATTTGAAAAATACCAGTATTAAAGAATTACTAAAGTATTTTTAAATCAACATCTAAGAACATTGGTATTTGACTTCTCGGTTAGAAATTTAAAAAAATGTGTTCCAGTGTTTTTGGAAATACGACCCCTGAGGGGTTGACATAGGCCCAGATTTATTCACTGAGTCGTCATCACCCAGATCAAACTACTAAGGACAGAAATTACCAGCTTGGAAAGAATGTGGACCTTATGGTGTAGGCATCGTTCAAGAATGTATTGTCCGAAATTCTACTCCTAAGGGGGTGAAATAGGGGACGAAAGGCTTTTTGAAAGTATCCTGCTATTAAGGGAATTTTGAAGCTAGAATTACAAAAACTGGTATTTGGTCTCTCAGTTAGAAAATAAAAAAAAATACGTGTTCCAGCATTTTTTGGAATTTCAACCACTGTTGATGTTGTTGTGGTCTTCAGTTCTGAGACTGGTTTGATGCAGCTCTGCATGCTCCTCTATCCTGTGCAAGCTTCTTCATCTCCCAGTACCTACTGCAACCTACATCCTTTTCAATCTGCTTAGTGTATTCATCTCTTGGTCTCCTCCTACGATTTTTACCCTCCACGCTGCCCTCCAATACTAAATTGGTGATCCCTTGATGCCTCAGAACATGTCCTACCAACCGATCCCTTCTTCTGGTCAAGTTGTGCCACAAACTTCTCTTCTCCCCAATCCTATTCAATACTTCCTCATTAGTTATGTGATCTACCCATCTAATCTTCAGCATTCTTCTGTAGCACCACATTTCAAAAGCTTCTATTCTCTTCTTGTCCAAACTATTTACCGTCCATGTTTCACTTCCATACATGGCTACACTCCATACAAATACTTTTAGAAATAACTTCCTGACACTTAAATCTATACTCGATGTTAACAAATTTCTCTTCTTCAGAAACGCTTTCCTTGCCATTGCCAGTCTACATTTTATATCCTCTCTACTTCGTCCATCATCAGTTATTTTGCTCCCCAAATAGCAAAACTCCTTTACTACTTTAAGTGTCTCATTTCCTAATCTAATTCCCTCAGCATCACCCGACTTAATTCGACTACATTCCATTATCCTCGTTTTGCTTTTGTTGATGTTCATCTTATATCCTCCCTTCAAGACACCATCCATTCCGTTCAACTGCTCTTCCAAGTCCTTTGCTGTCTCTGACAGAATTACAATGTCATCGGCGAACCTCAAAGTTTTTATTTCTCCTCCATGGATTTTAATACCTACTCCGAATTTTTCTTTTGTTTCCTTTACTGCCTGCTCAATATACAGATTGAATAACATCGGGGAGAGGCTACAACCCTGTCTTACTCCCTTCCCAACCACTGCTTCCCTTTCATGTCCCTCAACTCTTATAACTGCCATCTGGTTTCTGTACAAGTTGTAAAGAGCCTTTCGCTCCCTGTATTTTACCCCTGCCACCTTTAGAATTTGAAAGAGAGTATTCCAGTCAACATTGTCAAAAGCTTTCTCTAAGTCTACAAATGCTAGAAACGTAGGTTTGCCTTTCCTTGATATTTCTTCTAAGATAAGTCGTAAGGTCAGTATTGCCTCACGTGTTCCAGTATTTCTACGGAATCCAAACTGATCTTCCCCGAGGTCGGCTTCTACTAGTTTTTCCATTCGTCTGTAAAGAATTCGTGTTAGTACTTTGCAGCTGTGGCTTATTAAACTGATTGTTCGGTAATTTTCACATCTGTCAACACCTGCTTTCTTTGGGATTGGAATTATTATATTCTTCTTGAAGTCTGAGGGTATTTCGCCTGTTTCATACATCTTGCTCACCAGATGGAAGAGTTTTGTCAGGACTGGCTCTCCCAAGGCCGTCAGTAGTTCCAACGGAATGTTGTCTACTCCGGGGGCCTTGTTTCGACTCAGGTCTTTCAGTGCTCTGTCAAACTCTTCACGCAGTATCGTATCTCCCATTTCATCTTCATCTACATCCTCTTCCATTTCCATAATATTGTCCTCAAGTGCATCGCCCTTGTATAGACCCTCTATATACTCCTTCCACCTTTCTGCTTTCCCTTCTTTGCTTAGAACTGGGTTTCCATCTGAGCTCTTGATGTTCATACAAGTGGTTCTCTTATCTCCAAAGGTCTCTTTAATTTTCCTGTAGGCAGTATCTATCTTACCCCTAGTGAGATATGCCTCTACATTCTTACATTTGTCCTCTAGCCATCCCTGCTTAGCCATTTTGCATTTCCTGTCGATCTCATTTTTGAGACGTTTGTATTCCTTTTTGCCTACTTCATTTACTGCATTTTTATATTTTCTCCTTTCATCAATTAAATTCAATATTTCTTCTGTTACCCAAGGATTTCTACTAGTCCTCTTCTTTTTACCAACTTGATCCTCTGCTGCCTTCACTACTTCATCCCTCAGAGCTACCCATTCTTCTTCTACTGTATTTCTTTCCCGCATTCCTTTCAATTGTTCCCTTATGCTCTCCCTGAAACTCTGTACAACCTCTGGTTCTTTCAGTTTATCCAGGTCCCACCTCCTTAAATTCCCACCTTTTTGCAGTTTCTTCAGTTTTAATCTACAGGTCACTCCTGTAGATTAAAACTGAAGAAACTGCAAAAAGGTAAGCGGGTAAAATATTTGGTGAAAGACTTTTTGAAAATAAGTACTAAAGCATTTTTAAGACTACGCCTATGACAACTGGTATTTGGCTTCTCGGTTACAAATATAAAAATACTTGTTGCAATGTTTTAGGAAATTCAATCCTTAAGGGAATGCATTAGAGAACAAAACTTTTTAAGGAAATGCTTCGTTACATTAAAAAAATTTAAATCATAAGATTTTAAATCTATAAAAATAGGTATTTCCCTTCTCAGTTAGAGATAAAGAACTATTTGTTAGGGGATGACAGTTGCTATTGAAATGTCTCTACAAGAACGCAAAATGTAGGATTGGTGAACACTTTGGATTCCAGGTACCAGAATCGCTTTTTGGTCAGAAGTACATTCGGAAAAGACCATGGTTGTGTGGCCTTAATTAGGATGAAAATCTTAGAAGGTGTTTCAATTTGTGATCAAGATAAAAATTCGACTAAATAAAAACAAAAAGAAAATTTCTGCAGGCTATACAGTCTACGTAAGTGAAGCAGCGGGCTCTAAGGTAATTTTTATATAAAAGAAGTAAAAGTAATATTTTTGAGAGAAGTCTCCCCTTCACGTTATTGCAGTATTGACAGGAAGCGTACCCTGTTTTTGAGAACTATCCTGCAGAAGGTAACGCTGTGGCCACACAGCTCAAATACTACAGTGCTTTTTTTTGTTGTAGTTTTGGATAGGTACAAGAGGACTTCAAACTTTGAGTTACATATTATGGAAGGGAGGGAGTAACTTTTATTAAATGCTGCACCACATTCGAAACAGACACAGGCATATGACGCTACTTTTCAACACAGCTACCAAGTCTCTGCAAACAACGGTACCAAGGAAGGTGCCGCAGTGGTTAGCAGTTTGGACTCGCATTCGGGAGGACGACGGTTCAAACCCACGTCCAGCCATCTTGATTTAGGTTCCCATGGCTTCCTGAATTGCTTCAGGCAAATACCGGGATGGTTCCTGTGAAATGGCACGGCAGACTTCCTTCCCCATCCTTCCCTAATTCGGTGAGACAGACGACGTCGCTGTTTGGTCCCCTCCCCCAAATTAACCAAACAACCGAACTGTCGGAATGTTCTATAAATCGTTCAATTCCTAGACGACAGAAATTTGTTCCTTGGAAGCGGGCCATCCGAAGAGCTGAGTATGGTGAGACATCATGGAATATTCCCGCTTCGGTCCCTATAATTTCATACCTTCAAAATGGCGTCTGAAACGAAGTTGCGATGCAAGCAGAGAGCTGTCCTTCTTTTGGCGGAAAATCATAGTCGCTCGCGGAATGTCTACGGAGACCTAGCAGTGAATAAAAGCACGGTGAGTCGTTGGGCTAGGCGTCTGTCATCGCATCAAGGTCGCGCAAACCTGTTTGATCTCCCGCTTGTTCACGTGTGGCTCCTACGGTGTTGGAACGTGCGGACAGTCTCATTCGAGGTCATCGACGAATCAAAATCACGTATCTCGCTGCAAAAATGAACCTTTCTGTTGGTAGTGCTGATACAGTCGTCCACCAGTTGGGGTTTTGAAAGGTGAGTTCGCGCTGGGTTTCTTATGCCTGACAGAAGATTACAAAGTGCAAAGACGGACCATCTGTTTTACGCAATGGACGATGCACTCCGCTGGAGGCAGTACATACATGATGGGGAGGTGAGTGGTCCCCTGCGTCGAAAGGTAGAGGGGTACCTTGCGGGCATATACGGCCTCCCAGTAAGGAGGGATAATTCTGTCGCATTGAACGGAGAGTATGTTGAAAAATAGGGTTATCTAACCAAAAAAGTGAGGAATAATTTTGTGTATCGAAATCCAATCCCAATCTGCTTTCAGAAACAAAGAAAAAGTGTTGCATTACGCGCCAGAAACGCTGATGTGGCTAATATGTTGCTTCTTCACTGAATACCAGCTTGGAGGCGAAAATCTCTTTTCTTTATTTGTTGCAAATTTGCAAAGCCACCCCACTCGTAACGTCAACTGGAGGGCACAACACAAACTCGGTAAAAATGAAACTTCCTGGCAGATTAAAACTGTGTGCCCGACCGAAACTCGAACTCGGGACCTGGAAACATCCCCCAGGCTGTGGCTAAGCCATGTCTCCGCAATAACCTTTCTTTCAGGAGTGCTGCCGGCCGCGGTGGTCGTGCGGTTCTAGGCGCTCCAGTCCGGAGCCGCGCTGCTGCTACGGTCGCAGGTTCGAATCCTGCCTCGGGCATGGATGTGTGTGATGTCCTTAGGTTAGTTAGGTTTAAGTAGTTCTACGTTTAGGGGACTGATGACCTTAGCTGTTAAGTCCCATAGTGCTTAGAGCCATTTGAACCATTTCAGGAGTGCTAGTTCTGCAAGGTTCGAAGGAGAGCTTCTGTAAAGTTTGGAAGGTAGGAGACGAGATACTGGCAGAAGTAAAGCTGTCAGACCGGGCGTGAGTCGTGCTTAAGTAGCTCAGATGGTATAGCACTTGCCCGCGAAAGGCAAAGGTCCCGAGTTCGAGTCTCGGTGGGGCACACAGTTTTAATCTGCCAGGAAGTTTCGTATCAGCGCACACTCCACTGCAGAGTGAAAATATCATTCGGTAAAAATTGTTCAAATGGCTCTGAGCACTATGGGACTTAACATCTGAGGTCACCAGTCCCCTAGAACTTAGAACTACTTAAACCTAACAACCTAAGGACATCACACACATCCATGTCCGAGGCAGGATTCGAACCTGCGACCGCAGCGGTCGCGCGGTTCCAGACTGTAGCGCCTACAATCGCTCGGCCATTCCGGCCGGCCCAAACTCGGTAAAGTCACGCCTGTTTTCCTGAATAAATCATAAGCACACCAGGCAAAAACACCGTTAAGCCTTTACAGATGGTGCAGCCAACGAGTCAGGTGCACAACCGCTAGCACGTTGTCTGTATATGATCCTAAGGCAGTATCGATTAGTCAGACAGGGGTAAATGAAAGGACGTGACGTAGTACCACAAAGGGGCAACTGTATTTGTCTGTGCCCTGCGATGAGTGAAGTTGGTGTTTCGCGCTGGACAGTTCATCAGGTGTACAATCAGCAGTTTAACACACGTGGTGACGAAACACGTCGACAGAACTGTGGTCGGAACGAGATTTTGACCGAGAGGGACCGAAGGCGCGTCCCACGGCTTGTGAATTAAAATCGCCTCCGAACTTGACAGGAATCACTGCAGCAGTGAATGAAGGTCCACTCACACCGGTTAGCGTGAGAAAATTGCGTCGGGAACTGCTTGCAATAAACATCTGAAGTCGGTCACCGAGCAAGAGGGCATTGCTCACACAGGCACTTAAAGGCGACAACAGCGAAGTTCATCAGGCTAGAGGAATATGTGATTGGTTTTCTGAACGCTTGCCCACCTTAGTACATCTAGATGGGCACACAAAATCGCCTGACTTAAACCCAAAAGAAAATCTTCGAGACGTGTTCGAACAGGTGGTAAAACGCCCACATCAGCATCCCCACAATTCGGAGGAATTGCGCGTTCAAATCCTCAGTGAGTGTTTTAACCTGGATGCGACATACCTGCACAATGGTGTGAACTCACTCGAATCCAGTAGGCTATTCGTCAGTGGTAGGGCAACCTGTGCGTCACACAACTATGCAGTGTTGCCAAATTAATTCAACATGGTGGATCCAAGATGGTGGCGTTAGATATGGCAACGTCGCAATGGCGTCATGGTGGGAAGTTCAAATTTTGGCGGGAAAATAAGTCAATTGGGCGACCTCCACTGACCTAACCCCTCCCCTCTCCTCCCCCTCCCCTCCCTGAGAAAATAACGGGATGTTCAAATTTTGGTGGAAAGAAGGTCACTTGGGCTGCCTACAATAACCTTATAAAATTTTGGCGGCAAAATACGTCACTCACGCTACCTTCACTAACCTAAGCCATTCGACCACCACCTATTCCTTGGAATTGGAGGGAAAATGAATCAGCCTGTGTCCACCTGCTGGGGGAGAGGAAGGAGTGTACTTTATTTATTGTGGAACAATTTATTTAGGAATGGATTTCACTTAGTATGTTTATTACGCTGATACAAAACACTCGCCCCGGCGTTTACAAATAGCCAACAGACCTGCAAACTAGTCGTACATTACCGGAATAATGCAGTACACTGACGTACAGACACGCAAACAACTCGTAAATTGTCAAGACAATGCATGTAAAAGGCTCTGCAAACACGTTCACTAACTGTAAACTGTCAAAATAATGCATTGCACAGCCTACAGATTATTTTATTTTGATGATCATTCCTACCTATGTAAGTTGGGCTCAACAAAATATTTTCACATTCGGAAGAGAAAGTTGGTGACTGAAATTTCGTAAATAGATCTCGCCGCGACGAAAAACGTCTTTTCTTTAATTTCCATCCCAACTCGCGTATCATATCTGCCACACTCTCTCCCCTATTACGTGATAATACAAAACGAGCTGCCCTTTTTTGCACCCTTTCGATGTCCTCTGTCAATCCCACCTGGTAAGGATCCCACACCGCGCAGCAATATTCTAAAAGAGGACGAACGAGTGTAGTGTAAGCTGTCTCTTTAGTGGACTTGTTGCATCTTCTAAGTGTCTTGCCAATGAAACGCAACCTTTGGCTCGTCTTCCCCACAATATTATCTATGTGGTCTTTCCAACTGAAGTTGTCCGTAATTTTTACACCCAGGTACGTGTTGAATTGACAGCCTTGAGAATTGTACTATTTATCGAGTAATCGAATTCCAACGGATTTCTTTTGGAACTCATGTGGATCACCTCACACTTTCCGTTATTTAGCGTCAACTGCCACCTGCCACACCATACAGCAATCTTTTCTAAATCGCTTTGCAACTGATACTGGTCTTCGGATGACCTTACTAGACGGTAAATTACAGCATCATCTGCGAACAACCTAAGAGAACTGCTCAGATTGTCAGCCAGGTCATTTATATAGATCAGGAACAGCAGAGGTCCCAGGACGCTTCCCTGGGGAACACCTGATATCACTTCAGTTTTACTCGATGATTTGCCGTCTATTACTACGAACTGCGACCTTCCTGACAGGAAATCACGAATCCAGTCGCACAACTGAGACGATACCCCATGGGCCCGCAGCTTGATTAGAAGTCGCTTGTGAGGAACGGTGTCAAAAGATTTCCGGAAATCTAGAAATACGGAATCAACTTGAGATCTCCTGTGATCTAGTAGGGGTAGAAGGTTCGCCTTGTAACATTATGTGATTGCCTTATCATTTTAAATCATTCACTAATCGAGCAGTCGCTCGGCAACAGCTACAGTTGGCAAATAATGTTGCGAGAATGTAAAAGGTGAACGACCTGTGACGTAACTTGTTTATTGTCGAAGCGCCGTCAGAGATGCAGTGAGTTATTGACTTTGAAAACCGCGGCGCGAAAAACGGACAGAAGAAGAACACTTTTACACATTTTTTTTTTTTTTTTTTTTTTTTTTTTGAGGTACGAGATATTCTCGATGAACAGTTACTCATTCTTCTCTTGTCTCCTGTAACTTGTGTCGGACGCGCATGTCTTGCCGCCGTATTATTATTGTTAAAAATAATATTGTTCTAGTGTAAAGTAAATGTGTAATAGTAAAAGTGCCTAGCAGTAGATTTATTGTCCGACGTGTATGTGAAAACGTCAAAGGAATGTTTTCATTAAGAGAAGTGCCAGTCAAAACGGCATCCATGTTAAATCCTTCATGGCAGTGTAAGTTCGTCTATTAATTGCCATAAATTCAGAGTTAAATGGAACTGGTGTATGGACTATTCATTTACTATAGAATCTATGTCTCACTTCTTCATGAAATTATTTAATTTTCTATATGTTTCTGCCAAATAGAGAGTTCACAGTCACGAATTCTTTCGTCGAGTTCGGACGGAAGTTGCATGCGGCGAAATATTTTCTCCGCGCCATATTCTACTGGTAAATGCATGATAAACTACGGTCCCTTAGGAAATTCATGTTGAGCTATATAAAATAATTATATTTTGAATAGGCGTTTACTCTCCTCTGGAATGCAACTTCCGACTGATCAGACGATCCAACAAGAAACAGCCGCACACGGTCGGCGTTCACAAATACACTCCTGGAAATTGAAATAAGAACACCGTGAATTCATTGTTCCAGGAAGGGGAAACTTTATTGACACATTCCTGGGGTCAGATACATCACATGATCACACTGACAGAACCACAGGCACATAGACACAGGCAACAGAGCATGCACAATGTCGGCACTAGTACAGTGTATATCCACCTTTCGCAGCAATGCAGGCTGCTATTCTCCCATGGAGACGATCGTAGAGATGCTGGATGTAGTCCAGTGGAACGGATTGCCATGCCATTTCCACCTGGCGCCTCAGTTGGACCAGCGTTCGTGCTGGACGTGCAGACCGCGTGAGACGACGCTTCATCCAGTCCTAAATATGCTCAATGGGGGACAGATCCGGAGATCTTGCTGGCCAGGGTAGTTGACTTACACCTTCTAGAGCACGTTGGGTGGCACGGGATACATGCGGACGTGCATTGTACTGTTGGAACAGCAAGTTCCCTTGCCGGTCTTGGAATGGTAGAACGATGGGTTCGATGACGGTTTGGATGTACCGTGCACTATTCAGTGTCCCCTCGACGATCACCAGTGGTGTACGGCCAGTGTAGGAGATCGCTCCCCACACCATGATGCCGGGTGTTGGCCCTGTGTGCCTCGGTCGTATGCAGTCCTAATTGTGGCGCTCACCTGCACGGCGCCAAACACGCATACGACCATCATTGGCACCAAGGCAGAAGCGACTCTCATCGCTGAAGACGACACGTCTCCATTCGTCCCTCCATTCACGCCTGTCGCGACACCACTGGAGGCGGGCTGCACGATGTTGGGGCGTGAGCGGAAGACGGCCTAACGGTGTGCGGGACCGTAGCCCAGCTTCATGGAGACGGTTGCGAATGGTCCTCGCCGATACCCCAGGAGCAACAGTGTCCCTAATTTGCTGGGAAGTGGCGGTGCGGTCCCCTACGGCACTGCGTAGGATCCTACGGTCTTGGCGTGCATCCGTGCGTCGCTGCGGTCCGGTCCCAGGTCGACGGGCACGTGCACCTTCCGCCGACCACTGGCGACAACATCGATGTACTGTGGAGACCTCACGCCCCACGTGTTGAGCAATTCGGCGGTACGTCCACCCGGCCTCCCGCATGCCCACTATACGCCCTCGCTCAAAGTCCGTCAACTGCACATACGGTTCACGTCCACGCTGTCGCGGCATGCTACCAGTGTTAAAGACTGCGATGGATCTCCGTATGCCACGGCAAACTGGCTGACACTGACGGCGGCGGTGCACATATGCTGCGCAGCTAGCGCCATTCGACGGCCAACACCGCGCTTCCTGGTGTGTCCGCTGTGCCGTGCGTGTGATCATTGCTTGTACAGCCCTCTCGCAGTGTCCGGAGCAAGTATGGTGGGTCTGACACACCGGTGTCAATGTGTTCTTTTTTCCATTTCCAGGAGTGTATGTTTCCACCGCTGATTATAGCTATATGTTACAGCACAAAAGTAACATATTGTTATAATTAGCGACTACGAACGGGGACATTTATAACTGTATGTTTATGTATACACATTACGTAAACATATCGTTATAGCCTCCAGCACGCTGTGTAGAGAACGTAAGTGGACAGAGACGTAGGGGAGCGCCCTGACGCTTGAATGAGTCACGAGTCAGTGTTGCGGTGAGAATCCTCGGCTCGCATGGCTCACGCAGGGCGCGTGCGTCGTTGAGTCAGACAGGTGAGGTGCGGCTGGGGTCCCCTCGCACTAGGCACTCCCCCACAGCCGCAACCTGCGCCAGCGCCAGCGCTCACTCACTGCCGACTAATAGACCAACACCGCCTTGCGTCACCTGCGTCCGGAACCACACCTGGGGGCGACACCTCGTAGCCTCCTTGCTGCTGACACGCGGCCCCAGAAAACGCCGCACACCTCACTCTCTTCCCCCCTCACACTTCACTTCATGCACGCGACTCGTCATCACTAGAGGGGTTCCTCACGTCACGCCACGCAAATACTCAAGTCTTCCCTTCCCAACTAGTGTCTGGCCTCCAGAGTGAATTTTCACTCCGCAGCGTGTAACTGTCTAGATACGTACGATTTTTTTTTTATTCCCTGGTAAAATACACAGCTGCCAGTGCCAGGTCAACAGTAGCGTGGATCTTCACAATCGTCTTAATCCAATGCCGGAAAAAAAAATGCAACAGACACAATGATTGTGTGCAGTGGTATCAGGGTGTAATACACTCTAAGAGAAATAAAATGATGCACCACGAAGGTTTAAATGGTCCAATGGCTCTGAGCACTATGGGACTTAACTTCTGAGGTTAGAACTACTTAAACCTAAGGACATCACACACATCGATGGCCGAGGCAGGATTCGAACCAGCGATCGTAGCGGTCGCGGGGTTCCAGACTGTAGCGCCTAGAACCGCTCGGCCACACCGGCCGGCGCACCACGAAGGAATTAAAACCAATGCGACGGAAATCTATTTACATGTACAGATTAAAAATGACTGCTGTTTCAGAAAAACAGGATGATTTACTGAAGGGAGGCAGCCTTAAAAACTGAGCAAACCACTGAAGCACTGGTCCACCTCTGGCCTTTATGCAAGCAGTTGTTCAGCTTGGCGCTGGTTGACAGAGTTGCTGGATGGTCTCTTGAGGAGTATCATGAGAAATTGTATCCAATAGACGTTCTTGTAGGTGGGGCAACCACAGCTATGAGTATTCATCTTTGGTATTAATAACCGCTTCAGCTGTATTTTGGTCCTTTATTACTGTACCACTACCGGTTTCGTGGCGTTAAAGCCACATCATGATGATGATGATGATGATGATGATCTTTGTTTTGTGGGGCGCTCAACTGTGCAGTCGTCAGAGCCCGTACAAAGTCCCAATTTTCGCACAGTCCAATTTTTACACAATGCAATCCACCCACTGTCGCGAACGATGATGAATAAATGATGAGGACAACACAAACACTCAGTCCCGAGGCAGAGAAAATCCCCAATCAGGCCGGGAATCGAACCGGGGACCCCGTGGTCCAGAGGCAGCAACGCTAGCCACTTGACCACGAGCTGTGGACAGAAGCCACCTGAAGATGTGCCATAAACGCCGCGAAACCTGTAATGGTACAGTAATAAAAAACCAAAATACAACTGAAGCGGTTATTAACACCAAAGATGTATCCAACAGGCCCGTTAGATCGTCCAAATACTTCAAAAATTCTAAACTAGGGAGACATCCGGCGCCATTGTTGGCCAAGGTAGGGTTTGGCAAACAGGAACAAAAGCACGCACGAAGCACTCCCCCAAAGGCGCGACCTGCCCCAGTAGCAGCGCTCACTCCCTCCCGACCAATAGACAAACACCGGCTTGCGTCACCTGCGCCCGGTACCACACCTGGGGGCGACACCTCGTAGCCTTCTCGCTGCTGACACACGGCCCCAGAAAACGCCGCACGCCTCACTCTCTTCCCCTCACACTTCGTGCACGCGACTCGTCATCACTAGAGGGGTTCCTCACGTCACGCCACGCAAATACTCAAGTCTTCCCTTCCCAACTAGTGCCTGGCCTCCAGAGTGAATTTTCACTCCACAGCGTGTAACTGTCTAGAGACATATGATTTGCTTTATTTCTCTGGTGCCGGCCGTGGTGGCCGAGCGGTTATAGGCGCTTCAGCCCGGAACCTGCGCTGCTGCTACGGTCGCAGGTTCGAATCCTGCCTCGGGCATGGATGTGTGTGACGTCCTTAGGTTAGTTCGGTTTAAGTAGTTCTAAGTTCTAGGGGACTAATGACCTAAGATGTTAAGTCCCATAGTGCTCAGAGCCATTTGAACCATTTTTGAACTTCTCTCGTAAAATACACAGCTGTCAGTTCCAGGTCAAAAGTAACGTCGATCTTGTACACGTATTTCACAGGCGTCTTAATAAACTGCCGGAAAAAAATGCAACAGCCACATTGATTGTGTGCAGTGGTATCAGGGTGTAATACACTCTAAAAGAAATAAAACGATGCACCACGAAGGAATTACACGGATGCGACGGAAATCAATAGACGTGATTTACATGCACAGATAAAAAATGATTACAGTTTCAGAAAAAACAGGACGATTTACTGAAGAGAGGCAGCTTTATAAATTCAGCAAACCATTGAACCAGTGTATGAAGATGGTATCTTGTCTTTGGCACATGTACGAAAGAAGAGATACAATGGTCATATAGTTAAGGCTAACCGGCCATTCACCTTCTTCTTCTGTGCCGATGCGCAAGTATTGCCCGAACTCTTACGGGACTCGGTAAGATTGTCTGCCGCGAGTAATGAGTGTAATGGTCAGGGGCACTACCAATGTACACTCCTGGAAATTGAAATAAGAACACCGTGAATTCATTGTCCCAGGAAGGGGAAACTTTATTGACACATTCCTGGGGTCAGATACATCACATGATCACACTGACAGAACCACAGGCACATAGACACAGGCAACAGAGCATGCACAAGTCGGCACTAGTACAGTGTATATCCACCTTTCGCAGCAATGCAGGCTGCTATTCTCCCATGGAGACGATCGAAGAGATGCTGGATGTAGTCCTGTGGAACGGCTTGCCATGCCATTTCCACCTGGCGCCTCAGTTGGACCAGCGTTCGTGCTGGACGTGCAGACCGCGTGAGACGACGCTTCATCCAGTCCCAAACATGCTGAATGGGGGACAGATCCGGAGATCTTGCTGGCCAGGGTAGTTGACTTACACCTTCTAGAGCACGTTGGGTGGCACGGGATACATGCGGACGTGCATTGTCCTGTTGGAACAGCAAGTTCCCTTGCCGGTCTAGGAATGGTAGAACGATGGGTTCGATGACGGTTTGGATGTACCGTGCACTATTCAGTGTCCCCTCGACGATCACCAGTGGTGTACAGCCAGTGTAGGAGATCGCTCCCCACACCATGATACCGGTTGTTGGCCCTGTGTGCCTCGGTCGTATGCAGTCCTGATTGTGGCGCTCACCTGCACGGCGCCAAACACGCGTACGACCATCATTGGCACCAAGGCAGAAGCGACTCTCATCGCTGAAGACGACACGTCTCCATTCGTCCCTCCATTCACGCCTGACGCGACACCACTGGAGGCGGGCTGCACGATGTTGGGGCGTGAGCGGAAGACGGCCTAACGGTGTGCGGGACCGTAGCCCAGCTTCATGGAGACGGTTGCGAATGGTCCTCGCCGATACCCCAGGAGCAACAGTGTCCCTAATTTGCTGGGAAGTGGCGGTGCGGTCCCCTACGGCACTGCGTAGGATCCTACGGTCTTGGCGTGCATCCGTGCGTCGCTGCGGTCCGGTCCCAGGTCGACGGGCACGTGCACCTTCCGCCGACCACTGGCGACAACATCGATGTACTGTGGAGACCTCACGCCCCACGTGTTGAGCAATTCGGCGGTACGTCCACCCGGCCTCCCGCATGCCCACTATACGCCCTCGCTCAAAGTCCGTCAACTGCACATACGGTTCACGTCCACGCTGTCGCGGCATGCTACCAGAGTTAAAGACTGCGATGGAGCTCCGTATGCCACGGCAAACTGGCTGACACTGACGGCGGCGGTGCACAAATGCTGCGCAGCTAGCGCCATTCGACGGCCAACACCGCGGTTCCTGGTGTGTCCGCTGTGCCGTGCGTGTGATCATTGCTTGTACAGCCGTCTCGCAGTGTCCGGAGCAAGTATGGTGGGTCTGACACACCGGTGTCAATGTGTTCTTTTTTCCATTTCCAGGAGTGTAGTTGAAATGGTTCAAATGACTCTGAGCACTATGGGACTTAACATCTGAGGCCATCAGTCCCCTAAAACGTAGAACTGCTTAAACCTAACTAACCTAAGGACATCAAACACATCCATGCCCGAGGCAGGATTCGAACCAGCGACCGTAGCGAACTCGCGGTTCCAGACGGCAGCGCCTAGAACCGCTTGGCCACCAGTCCTGCCTACCAATGTAGTGTGTGGACATTAATTCGGAATGTGGGTCTCACGAGGTTCTAGGCGCTACAGTCTGGAACCGCGTGACCGCTACCGTCGCAGGTTCGAATCCTGCCTCCGGCATGGATGTGTGTGATGTACTTAGGTTAGTTAGCTTTAAGTAGTTCTAAGTTCTAGGGGACTGATAATCTCAGAAGTTAAGTCCCATAGTGCTCAGAGCCATTTGAACCATTTTGTATTTTGGTCTTTTATTACTGTACCACAGCCGGTTTCGTGGCGTTAAAGCCTGAAGCCACTTGATAATGATGATAATGATGATGTTTGGTTTGTGAGGCGCTCAACTGCGCGGTCGTCGGCGCCCGTACAAAGTCCAATTTTTACACAATCAAATCTACCCACTGTCACGAATAATGATGATGGAATGATGAAACACAAACACCCAGTCGCCAGGCAGAGAAAATATCCAACCCGGTCGGGAATCGAACCCGGGACCCCGTCATCCAGACGCAGCAACGCAAGCGACTAGAGCACGAGCTGTGGACTGAAGCCATCTGAAGATGTGGCTTATCGCCGCGAAACCGGTAGTGGTACAGTAATACAGGACCAAAATACAGCTGAAGCCATTGTTAATACCCAAAATGCATCCAACAGGCCCGTTACATCATCCAAATCCTCCAAAATTTCCAAATTAGGGAGATCCGGCGCCCTTGCTGGCCAAGGCAGGGTTTCGCAAATAGGAACACAAGCATAGCAAACCTCGCCGTGTATAGGAACGCTTTATCTTGCTGAAATGTAAGCCCAGCATGGCTGTGCTGTAAGAGTGACGCGGATGACAGCCAAAGGGGTCCTGCAACGAAAAGACGCTGCACACAAGACCATCACTCATGGTTGTTGGGCCCTTCAGTGGGCGACAACCAGGTCGTATCCAAGCGCTGTCTGGAGCTTCTCTACCCACCAGGCCCAGAATTTCTTTCAGTAGAAATGTCTTCAGTGATGAGTCTCGCTTCAAACTGAGATCCAGTGACCAGCAAAGATGTGTGGAGACACCCCGAGCGGCAACGGCAAACCATCCTGACTGTCGCCTGCCATACGTCGAGAAACCCAACGATGGTCTGGGGTGGCATTTCGTTTCATAGCAGGAACCGTCTGGTTCTCATGTGTGGCTCACTTCGCTCGACGAAAGATCCGTACCAAAAGACTGGAAAGTTTCACAGGTCACACCAATATTCAAGAAAGGTAGTAGGAGTAATCCACTAAATTACAGGCCCATATCGTTAACATCGACATGCAGCAGAATTTTAGAACATATACTGTGTTCGAACATTATGAATTGCCTCGAAGGAAACGGTCTATTGACACACAGTCAATATGGGTTTAGAAAACATCGTTTCTGTGAAACACAACTAGCTCTTTATTCACATGAAGTGCTGAGTGCTATCGACAAGGCATTTCAGATCGATTCCGTATCCCTGGATTTCCCGAAGGCTTTTGACACTGTACCGCACAAGCGGCTCGTAGTAAAATTTGCGTGCTTATGGAATATCGTCTCAGTTATGTGACTGGATCTGTGATTTCCTGTCAGAGAGGTTACGGTTCGTAGTAATTGACGGAGTATCATCGAGTAAAACAGAAGTGATTTCAGGCGTTCCCGAAGGTAGTGTTATATGCCCTTTGCTGTTCCTTATCTATATAAACGATTTGGGAGACAATCTGAGCAGCCTTCTTCGCTTGTTTGTAGATGATGCTGCCATTTATCGACTAATAAAGTCATGAGAAGATGAAACAAAATTGCAAAACGATTTAGAAAAAATATCTGAATGGTGCGAAAAGTGGCAGTTGACCCTAAATAACGAAAAGTCTGAAGTCATCCACATGAGAGCGAAAAGGAACTCAAACTTCGGTTAAACGATAAATCAGTCTAATCTAAAAGCCGTAAATTCAACTAAATACCTAGGAGTCACAATTACGAACAACTTATATTGGAAAGAACACACACAAAATGTTGTGGGGGAAGGCCAACAGGTGAGTGAGTTTTATTGGCAGGACACTTAGAAAATGTAACAGACCTACTAAGGAGACTGCCTACACTACGCTTGTCCGTCCTCTTTCAGAATACTGCTGCGTGGTATGGGATCCTTACCAGGTAGGACAGACGGAGTACATCGAAAAAGTTCCAAGAAAGGCAGCACGTTTTGTATTTCACGAAATATGGGAGAGAGTGTAACAGAAATGATACAGGATTTGGGCTGGAAATCATTAAAAGAAAGGCGCTTTTCGTTGCAACGGGATCTTCTCACGAAATTCCAGTCACCAACTTTCTCCTCCGAATGCGAAAATATTTTGTTGACACCGCCCTACATAGGGCGGAACGATCACCACGATAAAATAAGGGAAATCAGAGCTCTTACGGAAAGATGTAGGTATTCATTCTTTCCGCGGCTATACGAGTAATAGAGAATTGTGAAGGTGGTTCGATGAACCCTCTGCCAGGCACTTAAATGTGATTTGCAGAGTATCCATGTAGATGTAGCATAGCGGTACATCGACGATATTGTACGTCCAGTTTTGTTGCCCTTCATGGCAAGCCATCCTGAGGTTACATTTCAACAAGATAATGGCCATCCGCACACGGCGAGAGTTTCTACTACTTGTTTTCGTGCTTGCCAAATTCTACCTTGGCCGGCAAGGTCGCCGGGTCTCTCCCAGAGATGACAGAGTGGCACCACTGCATTGATTTAAGGATTCCCGTTTCGTTACCGATTCGAAGCGATGAACCCATGTTGCATTTCCTGTGAGGATGTTCGAGAAATATTTGACACGAACAGCCTCGTAACGCGCATGCAATTCCCCGCAGTTGGTCCTTCCTTTCTCGTTACAATCTTGTGTTAGGGGCGAGGAATCCTGCGGTCACACAGCTTTGGGTACTTCAGCTGGTGGACGAATGTGTCGGCACTACCAACAAAGACGTCCAGTTGTCCAGGGAGGCACTTGATTGTGATCCGTCGATCAAATGGTTCAAATGGCTCTGAGCACAATGGGACTTAACATCTGAGGTCATCAGTCCTCTAGAACTTAGAACTACTTAAACCTAACTAACCTAAGGACATCACACACATCCATGCCCGAGGCAGGTTTCGAACCTGCGAGCGTAGCAGCCGCGTGGTTCCGGACTGAAGCGCCTAGAACCGCTCGGCCACACCGGCCAGTGATCAACTCGATTTACAATGTCGGCACGTTCCAAGACTGCAGCTGCGTGCAAGCCGGAGGTGGACCTTGTTGCGATGATGACAAACGGCTTGCTCAAAGACTCACCGTGCTTTTGTTCACTGCCTGGTCACTGCAGACATTCTGCAGACGTCTACCAATATCTGCGATGGTCTGATTTTCCGCCAAAAGCTCTCTGCTTGGAACGCCATTTTGAAGGTTACGTATAGCGCTGCCACCTATCGGAACTTCATGAAATTATAGGAGCTAAAGCGGGAATATACCACGATGTCTGACAATTGATTTCGCATTCTGCAACCGAAACTGACCGAGGAACAAAGTGTGTTGCATTACTTATTGAACGCCCCCCGAGGAACTTTTATCTAGTGACTCTCCTCTACATTGCCTAGCAATAAGAATTGAGAAACACGCTCCTACCTGCATTGTGAAATGTTAATCATTTGCACATCTATACATGTCACACACATTGGGGCAATTCAGCGTTTGTTGCGCACCACCTTTGCGGTGTTGCAAATGTAATGGCCAGTGCGACATTGTGTTAACGTGTGTGCTGCGGCAGACGGCCACATATCACACACCAAGCGCTACGTGCCGGGCCGCATTCCTGCGCCCACGCCGTGCGCGGCTCCAGACACCTCGCTGACGTCACTACACGCCCCCCCCCCCCACCCGCCCCCCGCCAACATTCGTCGCACCGGAGCCCATTCTCCAGGTTCCAACACGCGTCATGCGTCAGCTGCCGCGCGGTGTATCACTGCCTCGGCGTTAGCTACAGCACTGCACGCGCACGTGCATGAACACACACACACATACAACTTTTCCTTTTCGACACTACCTGCCACACACTACATACCACATTTAACGTGACGCAGCATGTGAAGGTTGCTGAGTGTGATAGGGTTACTCCTGTAACCGAAATCGCACATCTGGAGATGGTTCTAGAGGAACCGAAACCGGTCATGTGAATAAAAAAATTTTTGCAACCAAGACGGATTATAAGTAACAGCCTTAGGACTCGTGATGTACACACAATACGACGGTGGCAATCTACGCGGATGACACCGCCATCCTTGCGCAAGATTGGAAGGCGTCTAACATAACTCACGACTACAGACTGCACTCAGAACGGCGGAGCCTTGGCTGGTGAAATGGCGTGTCAGAGTAAACGTCAACAAGAGCGAAGCCGCACTGTTCACTAGAAGACCGAAGCAACTGGGCAAACATCAGCACTGCATCCCAGTAACACTACACACACGGCCAATACGTTTCCGCGAGAAGGTCAAATACCTCGGTGTCTGCCTGGACAGGAAACTACTCTGGGGGAACCACATTCAACACGTGACAAACAAAGCAAACGCGAGTCCCAAACAACTCTACCCTATGCTCAACAGGCGTAGCACACTGAATAGGAGGGTGTCTAGGTCCATGTACATGACACTTATTCGACCCCTGATGACATACGCAGCCCCTGCTGGGGATACGCTGCCCGCACACGCCTGCGCCGTCTGCAGCTCATACAGAACAAAGTACTCAGAATCATGAGCAACGCTCTGCGCTACACACGCATCGCGGACCTTCACTGGGAATATCGGCTAGATACCATCTTGCAGGTATTTCAAAAACTCTCCACACGACTGTACAATAACACGAGACACTCGCGCAACCCGTTTATCCTTTCTCTGGGTAACTACGACCACAACCATAGATGGAAGCGTAACAGACCAAAGACACTATTGGCTAGGAACTAAACATCTGTGGTCCATAGCACGCTAACACGACAGTACTGGCGATCCCCAGCAACACAGCTACTACTGGTAACCCGAGATGCTCGACCCGCCGAAAAACAGGCAACCGCAGGGAAACCATACTGTACACAGCACGCAAACCAACCACACACACCCCCTACACTGTCTTTGAGCCGATCTATGACCGATCTCCCTCTAATGTACAACGGCCTTGAACTGTTGCAGGGACGCAGCAACTGCAGCAAGCCCCGCAACGAGCTCCAGCAACGCCAAAGGTAAACTAACATAACCACACCTTGCATGCACTGTCGCAGACAGCAAGCCGCTACTGCCCTTCCCGCGTCCGGCCATCCTGATTTAGGTTTTCCGTGATTTTCCTAAATCGCTCCAGGCAAATGCCGGGATGGTTCCTTTCAAAGGGCACGGCCGACTTCCTTCCCCGTCATTCCCTAATCCGATGAGACCGATGCTGTCTGGTCTCCTTCCCCGAAACAACCAACCAACCGCTACCGCCCTTAGTACCCGTCCTACTGTCGCAGAGGTTTTTTTCCCTTGGCGCTTGCCTTGGCGTTTTTGTTCCTCTGCCCTTACAACCGCTACCCTTCGATCGATTTCGTCGACTTTCCATCTCTTGACGGGCCATGTTAATGAGTAATCTTACCCAGACGCATGGATAACATCACAGCCCGCATCCTGTGACGCCTGATTCAAAAACTAACATGTTATACGGAGGTGACAGTAGAACTTTTGAATTGGTCACCACGTTGGTGTTGACGTGGAGGGGCCCCATCCTGGTGAATAAAAAAAAGAGAGAGTCGTGAATGTTCTCCGTATCACGAATAAACAGCGATGGCCACACGGCGCTGACACTGCGATTCTGTCGAACTGAAGAAAGTTGTACCGACCCAAGATGCTCAGTGAAGTGCGGCGTTTACTTCCGAGGAGGAGCGAGCAGAGCCGAGTAACAGGACGGGGCTTGGCCACCCAGCGGCCCGCACATCCTGCACGCGAGTACTTTGGCACGCCGTGGCCGGCCGTGCGGTAAACAGTCCCGCGATTGAAACGGAGGAAACGACTAACATACGGTACCGTGCCAAGCACCCTCTGTCGTGCACTTCGCAGCAGTAGTCACGCGATCTGAGGCGGCTTGCCACTGTTCGCGCGGCTCTCGCCCCGTCGGAGATTCGAGTCAGAGTAAGTTAGATTAAGTAGTATGTAAAAAACGGAACTACGCAAATTACATTACCAAAACTACATACAACAAAAAAAGCCTATCTAAAGATGCAAAATTAAAACACTATAAAACAGTTACACAACCAGGAAAAACGTATTCAGCTGGAACTATCTTCAAAACCACTAATACAGCAGAAATTGACAGATTAGTAAAAATTGAAAGAAGAATAATTAGGACATGTATAAATAAACAGTATAAAATAAATGGACATTGGAGAATAGCATCAAATGAAACAGTATATAAGAAAACAGAAACAGTCATGAGCGCGATCAGGAAGAAACGCATCTCATTCTTTGGACATCTGATGAGAACTCCAGAAAACAGAATTAGTAAAAAAATAATACAAAAATTGTGGAATAGCAAGAGCGACATTAAATGGATCACAGAAATTAGGGAAGATATAAAAGAACTCCAAATTACAGTAGATGACCTAAAAAACAAAACAGCGAAAACCAGAATACTGCAAGACCCGCAAACCAGACTACAAATGAAAATCAATAAAAGGAGTACGGGAAGAGTGGTCTCAGGTGAAGAAAGAAAGAAAATATCTGAAAGAATGAAGAAATATTGGGCAGACAGAAGAGCAAAACACCTTTCATATAAGAATAGACTCTAATAATTATATTACCTAAATATCATATTAAGTTATTGTTGAGCCAAATTGTATCCCTGTGTAACAACTTGTTTACAACTTTGTATTTTTGACTAGAGTGGTCCAATGAAGGTTCTAATGGTTCTAATGGCTCTGAGCACTATGGGACTTAACATCTGAGGTTATCAGACGCCTAGAACTTAGAACTACTTAAACCTAACTAACGTAAGGACATCACAAACATCCATGCCCGAGGCAGGATTCGAACCTGCGACCGTACCGGTTGCAAGGTTCCAGACTGTAGCGCCTAGAACCGCTCCAATGAAGGCATAAAATAAATAATAAGTGTGTAAGCCTAGCGACCGATGACCTCAGCATATTTGTCCCATAGCAACTTACCACAAATTTCCAATATTCTCCATAGTGTGCATATAGATGCAAGTAAATCTGGAGATGCGTATCAAGTGCGGGAGCTTTCCGCTCCCCCTCCACCAACACGGACGCGTGCTGTTTGTATTCCATTAGCCGCAGCGGCTGCCGGGGCGGGACCAGCCGAGAGGAAACGGCGCGAGACCAGCTGTGACGTCACGACACACAGTACTAGCGCAGCCGCCGCATGTCAGTTGTGTCCGACGCGAGGCACACGAGAAAGACAGGCTGCGGCGCTTTTCACAGCATGTCTTGTCTCCGGCGGGAAGCCAGTAGTATTTTCACTCGAGCTTCATAATTCTTGTTGTGTGTTTAAATGCATGCAATTTCTCGACAGAACACGACACAGTTAATCCTTTAGTGGGTACCTTTTCAATGAAATGTAGATTTCCCGTGGGCTTTGCTCGGACCGAGCGTTCACAATGTATGGCGGACAAGCCCACTAGTCTGACGTCACAACTTCGTTACAGGGCCCTCATATCTCGTTGGCTCTGTGTCCGACATAACTGACTGTTCCTGCCGCTCATAGCTCCGGCATCGCTCGCTGACGCCCTTTTGGAGGATCGTCCCGAGGATGTTGGAGCAACGACGGAAAGACAGTAACTCTCGGATAATCTTGACTAGAGCGGAACTAACTTTGGAGACGTCAAACTCAGGACTATTTTTACACAAGTGAACATCTACAAAAACGAAAACTTTCAGGAAACAAATTTTAGTGAATTATTTGATCTGTATACCGTGCTAATGTCTCATAAAATTCTATTTTTCTATCGCTTGAGCCTTGTTCCGCAGTTACGCAGGGTCAGCCATCGTTAATCGGATTTGGCATGTTAATGGTTAAGGGGTGGACGGATGCCCTTCCTGCCGCCACCCTGTACCCCCCCCCCCCCCCACCGAGACGGGATTAGTGTACCCCAACTGTCTGCGTCGGGAGTAATCCATGGAATAGTGCGAATGCATTCAGATGTCTGCGAGCCGTGTAACTGAGGCGTAACATGGGGATCCGCCCGGTATTCACCTAGTGGGATGTGGAAAACCGCCTAAAAGCCACATCCAGGCTGGCCAGCAAACCGGCCCTCGTCGTTAATCCGCCGGGCGGTTTCGATCCGAGGCCGGCGCGCCTACCCGAGTTCAGGTTCAAAAATTGCTCTGAGCACTATGTGACTTAACTTCTGAGGTCATCAGTCGTCTAGAACTTAGTACTACTTAAACCTAACTAACCTAAGGACATCACACACATCCATGTCCGAGGCAGGATTCGAACCTGCGAGCGCAGCGGTCGCTCGGCTCCACACTGAAGCGCCTAGAACCGCTCGGCCACTCCGGCCGGCTCCCGAGTCCAGGAAGCAGCGCGTTAGCGCTCTCGTCTACCCTGGCGGGTGTCTTATAAAATTCTGTTTCTGAGATAGATAATGCGAGAGGCGTTCATCGTGGTATGCAACACATTTCTTTCGGCCAATTTCGGTTGAAATAATGCCGAATTTGTTATGGAACATTGTGGAATATTCCCGTTTCAACCCCTATAGTTTCATGAACTAGACAGGACAACGGGAATAGTTATTATGAACGCTAGGATAATGTAAAACAGCCACAGGTATTTTTGTGACAACTCTTTTTACTGACGCGTTACGAAAATATCATCATCAGATTCAGTTAAGTGGACATACACCATACAACGTATTGAGTCAACTTAAGTGTTCCATATTGAGCAGGGAATAGGAGCAGATTTCCTTCAACAAATACTTTCCTTTTAAAAGAAGTTTGCTTATAAAAACTTATTGTAACATGGCTGAAGGCCTTTCTCCGAAAGAAGTGAAACTGCTGCTCGGCTGAAGGCCACACACAACTTCAAATCACAAACGGATGAAGGCTTGAATTGGGAGTCAAAAGAAAAATTCCAAATAGCACGTATTAAGATAAATACTTCATTGTAAAACAAACTGTAACACGGCATGAAGGCCTTATTATAAAAGGAATGAAATTATTACTCGACTGAAGGCCACAAACAATTTCAAATAACAAACGGTTGAAGGCCTGAATTAGAAGTCAGGAAAACAATTCCAAATAGCACCTTTTAAAATAATACCTTGCCTTTCAAACAAGTTTGCTTAAAAAAAACTTACTGTAACACAGCTGAAGACCTTATCACGAAAGAAGTGAAATTGTTGTTCGGCTGGAGGCCACACCAACAATAATTAGAAAAATTGCAAATATCCTTAAAACAAACATCACAATCTAAGGAATCAAGACAGGCGGTTCTCAGCAAGTGTTCCAAGGGTCGGCCATGGAAAGGTAACTCAAACATATGGTAAGACAGGCAGCCCAGAGTTGTACTCACGTGACACGTGGCAACACAAACTAGGAGCAGCTTAAGCACCGACCGACTAACCAACGCGCCGAACGTCCGATCACCGGCACAACGATGGAATATTTTTAGGCAAGGGTGAAGAGACAGACAGCACTACGTCTTCAGAAAACAGCAAGGCCGAAGGAAACACTAGGACCAAGGTAGACCTCCCAAAATACAGGGTGTTACAAAAAGGTGCGGCCAAACTTTCAGGAAACGTTCCTCACACACAAATAAAGAAAAGATGTTATGTGGACATGTGTCCGGAAACGCTTAATTTCCATGTTAGAGCTCATTTTAGTTTCGTCAGTACGTACTGTACTTCCTCGATTCACCACCAGTTGGCCCAATTGAAGGAAGGTAATGTTGCAATTGTGCAATCACGTCATCAACACAGATTTTCTGTGAACGTTTGGACAGGCATTGTTGGTGATGTCTTGACTGGGCCCCATGTTCTTCCACCTACGCTCAATGGGGCACGTTATCATGATTTCATACGCGATATTCTACCTGTGCTGCTAGAACATGTGCCTTTACAAGTACGACACAACATGTGCTTCATGCACGATGGAGCTCCTGCACATTTCAGTCGAAGTGTTCGTACGCTTCTCAACAACAGATTCGGTGACCGATGGATTCGTAGAGGCGGACCAATTCCGTGGCCTCCACGCTCTCCTGATATCAACCCTCCTGACTTTTATTTATGGGGGCATTTGAAAGCTCTTGTCTACGCAACCCCGGTATCAAATGTAGAGACTCTTCGTGCTCGTATTGTGGACGGCTGTGATACCATAAGCCATTCACCAGGGCTGCATCAGTGGATCAGGGATTCCATGCGACAGAGGGTGGATGCATGTATCCTCGCTAACGGAGGACATTTTGAACATTTCCTGTAACAAAGTGTTTGAAGTCACGCTGGTACGTTCTGTGACTGTGTGTTTCCATTCCATGATTAATGTGATTTGAAGACAAGTAATAAAATGAGCTATAACATGGAAAGTAAGCGTTTCCGGACACACGTCCACATAACATATTTTCTTTCTTTGTGTGTGAGGAATGATTCCTGAAAGTTTGGCCGTACCTTTTTGTGACACCCTGTATAGTCAACTCTCTTAATCCGTTGCAATGGGAATAATACAGGCAACAATAGTCCTAGGCAATAGAAGGTCATCGCAGGAGTGAAATTACCTCGGAATTGCAAGACAAGAGCATGTCGAACTACACACCGTGTTTGACTGTATCAACACGACATGGAAAGGTACACTGCCGGAAAAGTATGCTAACCTCCATGGCAGGTAACTGGGGCGTTAGCGGCCGCAGAGAAAGACGGCTGCAATATTTCAACGACTCGAAACACTTCACTCGTTGCCGCCAGACAGAGCGGCCCTGTGGGCAATAACCCACCGACCAAAGGCGAGATCTCAGAATAGTCGAGGTTGCATTAGCAGTTAACTCTTCACTCAAATGTCCAGGGTTCGGTCTGCAACGAAGTCGTCGCTCTCGCAGCTAGCCCTCCTCGATCCGGCGGTGGCAGCACGCTGCCAGCGGTCCCCGCTTGCCCTCGCGCTGCTCGGACCTGCTCGCTGCTGCGCCCAAACCGAACTGTTGTCCGTTCGCCACTCTCACCAAATCCAGTAGGCCAACAGCATTAAAATAACTGCTCATTCAAAACCACAAAATACACACGGATCCGGGAAAACAATTCCATCAACAACTCACAATACTATGAGGTGCATTCAAGTTCTAAGGCCTCCGATTTTTTTTTCTCCGGACTGGAAAGAGATAGAAACATGCGCATTGTTTTAAAATGAGGCCGCGTTCATTGTCAATACGTCCCAGAGATGGCAGCACCGTACGGCAGATGGAATTTTACCGCCAGCCGCGAGAATGAGAACTGTTTTAAATACTTAAAATTGCGGCGTTTTCCTTACTTGAACAGCGTGCAATCATTCGTTTTCTGAATTTGCGTGCTGTGAAACCAATTGAAACTCATCGACAGTTGAAGGAGACATGTGGTGATGGAGTTATGGATGTGTCAAAAGTGCGTTCGTGGGTGCGACAGTTTAATGAAGGCAGAACATCGTGTGACAACAAACCGAAACAACCTCGGGCTCGCACAAGCCAGTCTGACGACATGATCGAGAAAGTGGAGAGAATTGTTTTGGGGGATCGCCGAATGACTGTTGAACAGATCGCCTCCAGAGTTGGCATTTCTGTGGGTTCTGTGCACACAATCCTGCATGACGACCTGAAAATGCGAAAAATGTCATCCAGGTGGGTGCCACGAATGCTGACGGACGACCACATGGCTGCCCGTGTGGCATGTTGCCAAGCAATGTCGACGCGCAACGACAGCATGAATGGGACTTTCTGTTCGTCGGTTGTGACAATGGATGAGACGTGGATGCCATTTTTCAATCCAGAAACAAAGCGCCGGTCAGCTCAATGGAAGCACACAGATTCACCGCAACCAAAAAAATTTCGGGTAATCGCCAGTGCTGAAAAAATGATGGTGTCCATGTTCTGGGACAGCGAGGGCGTAATCCTTACCCATTACGTTCGAAAGGGCACTACGGTAACAGGTGCATCCTACGAAAATGTTTTGAAGAACAAATTCCTTCCTGCACTAGAACAAAAACGTCCGGGAAGCCTCATGCTCCCTACTCACCTGACCTGGCTCTTAGTGACTTTTGGCTTTTTCCAACAATGAAAGACACTCTCCGTGGCCGCACATTCACCAGCCGTGCTGCTTTTGCCTCAGCGATTTTCCAGTGGTCAAAACAGACTCCTAAAGAAGCCTTCGCCGCTGCCATGGAATCATGGCGTCAGCGTTGTGAAAAAAGTGTACGTCTGCAGGTCGATTACGTCGAGAAGTAACGCCAGTTTCATCGATTTCGGGTGAGTAGTTAATTAGAAAAAAAAATCGGAGGCCTTAGAACTTGAATGCACCTCGTAAAACCAGTCACTGTGAAACAACACGGACGAATTACAAGTCGGTACAAACACAGAGACGCCAGATGAGGTCGGAAGACCAAATTCACGTCGTCCGCTGCGACGAACGACCGTAAGATCAACCAACGGTCGTCCCCACTCAAGTCAGGCACGGGAAAGATCCCAGTATGGCTCAAATAGCTCTGAGCACTATGGGACTTAACATCTGAGGTCATCAGTCCCCTAGAACTTAGAACTACTTAAACCTAACTAACCTAAGGACATCACACACACCCATGCCCGAGGCAGGATTCGAACCTGCGACCGTCATATTCTTGTCTCCGTACCCGTACACGTCTATTCGCTGGATACAATGTGAAACGAGACTCGTCGCATCAGTCGACATGTTCCCAGTCATCAACAGTCCAATGTCGGTGTTGAGAGCGATGCGAGAGCTTTGTCTAGAGCAGTCATGAAGGGTACCAATGACGGACGGAGCAAGGAGGACATCAAAAGCAGACTAGCACAGCGAAAAGGGCGGTTCCTGGCCAACAGAAGTCAACTGGTATCAAACGTAGGCCTAAATTTGAGGAAGAAATTTCTGAGAATATACGTTTGGAGCACAGCAGTGTATGGCAGTGGAAAATCCGGAACAGAAAAGAATTGGGACATTTGCGATGTGGTGCAACACACAAATGTTGAAAATTAGGTGGGGTCACAAGGTAAGCAATGAGGAGCTTCGACTCCAAAAACCGATACTGATGACGGTTCGTTGAATGGTTCGCACGCTGACACTTGTTGAAGGCCCAGCATTGAAATCTGCAGCAATCTGCGGAACGATTGCACTTCTGTCACTTTGAACAATTCTCTTCAATCGCACTTGGTCCCGGTCTTGCAGAATCTTTTTCCGGCCGCTGCGATGTCGGGGATTTGACATTTTTCCGGATGCTTGAAATGATCGTACGGGAAAGATCCCCACTCCATCGCTATCTCGGAGGTGCTGTGTCCTATCGCTCAGCCAGCCGGAGTGGCCGTGCGGTTCTAGGCGCTACAGTCTGGAGCCGAGCGTCCGCTACGGTCGCAGGTTCGAATCCTGCCTCGGGCATGGATGTGTGTGATGTCCTTAGGTTAGTTAGGTTTAATTAGTTCTAAGTTCTAGGCAACTGATGACCTCAGAAGTTAAGTCGCATAGTGCTCAGAGCCATTTGAACCATCTGAACCTATCGCTCATGCACTAACACCACATTCAAACTCACTTAAATCTTAATAACCTACAATTGTGACAGCATTAACCGATCTAACACCTGCGCCAGATACTTGTTGTCCTACATAGGCGTCGGCTACCGCAGCGCCGCATTCTGCCTGTTTACATATCCCTGTATTTGAATTCACATGCCTATACCAGTTTCTTTAGCGCTTCAGTGTATATATTTTTATTTATTGAATGCCCCTCGTACTTCTTGAGATGCGTTTCGAATGCGGGAGCTTTTCATTTGCACGTGGGAAACCCAATGCGATTTCCGGTGGCGGTGCGGCCGCGTTGCCAGCCGTCCCCGTGCTGTTTGTATTCCATTAGCCGTAGTGGTTTACCGGGGCGGGACCAGCTGAGCGGAAACGGCGCGAGACCAGCTGATGACGTCACAACGCACAGTGTTGGAGCTGCCGCCGCACGTGAGCGGCCCGACTGGCTGACTGTTCCTGCCGCTGATCACCCAGCGTCACCGTTTTGGAAGATCGTCCCGAGAACGTTGGCGCAACGATAGCAAAACGGTAAACCTTGGCTAATCTTGACGAGAGCGCAACTAACTTTCGAGACGACCAACTAGGCCCATTGCTACAAAAGCGAAATCTACATCTACATATAAACTCCGCTAGCAACCACGCGGTGTGTGGCGGAGGGCACAATTCGCGCCAAATTCATATTTCCCCTCGCCCCCCTCTGTTCCACTTGTTCTGCTTTTGTTGATGTTCGTCTTACAACATCCTTTCATGATAATGTTCATTTCGTTCAACTGCTCTTCCAGGTCCTTTGCCGTGTTGTTGTTGTGGTCTTCAGTCCTCAGATTGATTTCATGCAGCTCTCCATGCTACACTATCCTGTGCAACCTGCTTCATCTCCCAGTACCTACTGCAGCCTACATCCTTCTGAATCTGCTTAGTGCATTCATCTCTAGGTCTCCCTCTACGATTTTTACCCCCCACGCTGCCCTCCGGTACTAAATTGGTGATCCCTTGATGCCTCAGAACATGTCCTACCAACCGATCCCTTCTTCTAGTCAAGTTGTGCGACAAACTCCTCTTCTCCCCAATTCTGTTCAATATCTCCTCATTAGTTATGTGATCTACCCATCTAATCTTCAGCATTCTTCTGTAGCACCACATTTCGAAAGCTTCTATTCTCTTCTTGTCCAAACTATTTATCGTCCATCTTTCACTTCCATACATGGCTACACTCCATACAAATACTTTCAGAAATGACTTCCTGACACTTAAATCTATACTCGATGTTAACAAATTTCTCTTCTTCAGAAACTCTTTCCTTGCCATTGCCAGTATACATTTTATATCCTCTCTACTTCGACCATCCTCAGTTATTTTGCTGCCCAAATAACAAAACTCAACTACTACTTTAAGCATTTCATTTCCTAATCTAATTCCCTCAGCATCACCAGATTTAATTCGACTACATTCAATTATCCTCGTTTTGCTTTTGTTGATGTTCATCTTATACCCTCCTTTCAAGACAATGTCCATTTCGTTCTACTGTTCTTCCAGGTCCTTTGCCGTCTCTGACAGAATTGCAATGTCATCGGCGAACCTAAAAGTTTTGATTTCTTCTCCTTGGATTTTAATTCCTACTCCGAATTTTTCTTTCGTTTCCTTTACTGATTGGTCAACATACAGACCGAATAATATCGGGGATAGGCTACAACCCTGTCTCACTCTGTTCCCAACCACTGCTTCCCTTTCATGCCCCTCGAATCTTATAACTGACGTCTGCTTTGTGTACAAATTGTAAATAGCCTTTCGCCCTGCCACCTTCAGAATTTAAAAGGGAGTATTCCTGTCAACATTGTCAAAAGCTTTCTCTAAGTCTACAAATGCTAGAAACGTAGGTTTGCCTTTCCTTAATCTTTCTTCTAAGATAAGTCGTACGGTCAGTATTGCCTCACGTGTTCCAGCATTTCTACGGAATCCAAACTGATCTTCCCCGAGGTCGGCTTCTACCAGTTTTTCCATTCGCTTGTAAAGACGGACGAACAAACTGTTAACCAGGTGGTCATCATGTTTTGGCTCATCTAGATTTACATTTATAGTCCAGCAGCCACCCAACGGTGTATGGCGGAGCGCACTTTACGTGCCACTGTCATTACCTCCCTTTCCTGTTCCAGTCGCGTATGGTTCGCGGGAAGAACGACTGCCGGAAAGCCTACGTGCGCCCTCGAATCTCTCTAATTTTACATTCGTGATCTCCTCTGGAGGTGTAAGTAGGAGTAAGTAATATATTCGATACCTCATCCAGAAACGCACCCTCTCGAAACCTGGACAGCAAGCTACACCGCGATGCAGAGCGCCTGTCTTGCGGGAGTCTGCCACTTGAGTTTGTTAAACATCTCCGTAACGCTATCACGCTTACCAAATAACCCTGTGACGAAACGCGCCGCTCTTCTTTGGATCTTCTCATCACTGTAGATAGCTCCTAAAAAAAGCACCTATTGATGATAACAAGGGTCGTATTTCTAAACTTACCAAATAATATCCTTTTATAAACTTAGTTCCAGTCTTTATTGAATCTTTCTCGAAGTTCGTCAGGGTAATAAAACGAGACCTGTTTCACGTTCTTTACGCAATCGTACAGGTGACAATAGCGTTGCCATATCAACCGAAAGAGAACCTATTAGCTTGCTGCACTCCGAAATTTGCCGGTTCGTCGTAAATACGTCACGGAGACGCTGAAAGCGTTGTTTGCTGCACTCGACTATTGAGCGTAGTGGCGCCGAATAGAGAATCACTACTACGGCTCCCGACCGAGCCCTCAGACAATGGTGACGCAGATAATGCAATTTCCCCCCCGTGGAGAACATTAGACGCGGGGCGCAGCAAAAGCCCTGTTGTCGCGGAAGCTAGTTAGCTGTTCTAACGACGTTGCGCTCGGCTGAAACGAACGCATCCTCTCCACAGGCGGACGAATGTCAGTCGTGCGCAGGACAGAGTAGAGGATCGCCGGCTCGGCAGTTTCATTTCTGTCGTCGGCTGCAGAAGCAGCGGGGACAGGCTGTGTGTGTGTGTGTGTGTGTGTGTGTGTGTGCGTGTGTGTGTGTGTGTGTGTGTGCGCGCGCGCGCGTGCAGCAGGAAGGACTCTCATTTAAATTCGAGGCAAGTAGCTCCCTCATAACTTGCTGCCTCATTATTACTCCGGGCTGCGTCAAAGGGCTGGTGCGCTCTCCGCACGGGCCCCGTAGAGTTTATTGCGCGGCGCGGCGGAGAGGCGGCGTTTCTGACCCGGCCGTCGACGCCCACTCCCACGCAGTCGCTGCTAGCGGCCGCGAATCTTTTCACTTCAAAAGTGTCCGTTATAATCGACCATCTTCCTTATGTTCTGTTTCTACGCGGCTTCGTATCACGAGCAGTTTCTGCTATTACACTGCCCAGTAACACTATTGGGATCACCTGTAGGGAAGATCAAGACCACCACCCACCCAGTGGACCGCTAAGAGACGAGCGGGAGGAGAGTCTACATCTACATCTACAAGATTACTCTGCAATTCGCACATAAGTGCCTGGCAGAGGGTTCAAAATGGCTCTGAGCACTATGGGACTTAACTTCGGAGGTGATCTGTCCTCTAAAGCTTAGAACTACGTAAACCTAATTAACCTAAGGACATCATACACAACCATGCCCGAGGCAGGATTCGAAGCTGCGGACCGCAGCGGTCTCGCGGTTCCAGACTGTATCGCCTAGAATCGCTCGGCAACCCCGGCCTGCGCAGAGGGTTCATCGAACCATTTTCATACTGCACTACTGGCCATTAAAATTGCTACACCAACAAGAAATGAAGATGATAAACGGGTATTCATTGGACAAATATATTATACTCGAACTGACATGTGATTACATTTTCAGGCAGTTTGGGTGCATAGATCCTAAGAAATCAGTACCCAGAACAACGACCTCTGGCCGAAATAACGGCCTTGATACGCCTGCGCATTGAGTCATAGCTGTACAGGTATAGCTGCCCATGGAGCTTCAACACGATACCACAGTTCATCAACAGCAGTGACTGGCGTATTGTGACGAGCCAGTTGCTCGGCCACCACTGACCAGACGTTTTCAATTCATGAGAGAGCTGGAGAATGTGCTGGCCAGGGCAGCAGTCGAACATTTTCTGTATCCAGAAAGGCCCGTACAGGACCTGCAACATGCGTTCGTGCGTTATCCTGCTGAAATGTAGGGTTTCACAGGGATCGAATGAAGGGTAGAGCCACGGGTCGTAACACATCTGAAATGTAACGTCCACTGTTCAAACTGCCGTCAATGCGAACAAGAGGTGACCGAGACGTGTAAACAATGGTACACCATACCATCACGCCGGGTGATACGCCAGTACGACGAATACACACTTCCAATGTTCGTTCACCGCGATGTCGCCAAACACGGATGCGACCATCATGATGCTGTACACAGAACCTGGATTCATCCGAAAAATGAGGTTTTTCCATTCGTGCACCGTGGTTCGTCGTTGAGTACACCACCGCAGGGGCTCCTGTCTGTGATGCAGCGTCAAGGGTAACCGCAGCCGTGGTCTCCGAGCTGATAGTCCATGCTGCTGCAAACGTCGTCGAACTGCTCGTGCAGATGGTTGTTGTCTTGCAAATGTTCCCAACTGTTGGCTCAGGGATCGAGACGTGGCTGCACGATCCATTACAGCCATGCGGATGAGATGCCTGTCATCTGGGCTGCTAGTGATACGAGGCCGTTGGGATCCAGCACGGCGTTCCGTATTACCCTCCTGAATCCACCGATTCCATGTTCTGCTAACACTCATTGGATCTCGACCAATGCGAGCAGCAATGTCGCGATACGATAAACCGCAATCGCGATAGGCTCCAATCCGACCTTTATCAAAGTCGGAAACGTGATGCTACACATTTGTCCTCCTTAAACGAGGCATCACAATAACCTTTCACCAGGCAGCGCCGGTCAACTGCTCTTTGTCTATGAGTAATCGGTTGGAAACTTTCCTCATGTCACCTCGTTGTAAGTGTCGCCACCGGCGCCAACCTTGTGTTAATGCTCTGAAAAGCTAATCAATTGGATATTACAGCATCTTCTTCCTGTCGGTTAAATTTCGCATCTGTAGCACGTCAACTTCATGGTGTAGCAATTTTAATGGCCAGTAGTGTACGTTATGTAGCACAACATTGTATGGTAGTGAAACATGCACTGTGGGACAACCGGAACAGAAGAGAATCGAAGCATTTGAGATGTGGTGCTGCAGACGAATGTTGAAAATTAGGTGTGCTGATAACGTAAGAAGTGAGAATTTTGGCTCAAAATGGCTCTGAGCACTATGGGACTTAACTTCTGTGGTCATCAGTCCCCTAGAACGTAGAAGTACTTAAACCTAACTAACCTAATGACATCACACACATCCATGCCCGAGGCAGGATTCGAACCACGGTTCCAGACTGTAGCGCCTAGAACCGCTCGGCCACCCCGGCCGGCATGAGAATTTTCTGTGCAGAATTAGAGAGGAAAGGAATATGTGGAAAACACTGACAATGAAAAGGGACATGATGATACGACATATGTTAAGGGATCAGAGGATGACTCCCATGGTAGTAGACGGAGCTGTAGAGAGCAAATCCTGTAGAGGAAGACAGAGATTGGAATACATCCAGCAAATGATTGGGGACGTAGGGTGCGAGTGCTGCTCTGCGATGAAGAGGTTGCCACAGGAGCTCGTGGCGGGCCACATAAAACCAGTTAGACCGATCACACATAAAAAGGTCAGCAGGGAAGTATCCTATACAAATTGATGACTGAGTTTGCGAGTATCTAAAAATGACCGCATGTTTTCATTGCACTGGTTTAGAAGCATAAAATGTTTACACCAACAAGTGATCTCAGATGTTAATATGTGACATAAATTTCAAGCTGATACCTCTTGTCATTCGTAAGAAAGAAATCGTCTTAACAGTCGGGCAGACAAGCAGAAAAGTGATCCTATAAGGGCTCTTTTTTTACCTATATAAATACTGAACCCTAAAAATTTTAAAAATGAACGCATGTGCTCATTAAATGCCAGACGCTACCAATGATCAATGCAGCACAGAGTTTCTACATCTACATCTACATACATACTCCGCAATCCACCATACGGTGCGTGGCGGAGGGTACCTCGTACCACAACTAGCATCTTCTCTCCCTGTTCCACTCCCAAACACAACGAGGGAAAAAAGACCGCCTATATGCCTCTGTACGAGCCCTAATCTCTCTTATGTTATCTTTGTGGTCTTCCCGCAAAATGTAAGTTGGCGGCAGTAAAATTGTACTGCAGTCAGCCTCAAATGCTGGTTCTCTAAATTTCCTTAGTAGCGATTCACGAAGAGGACGCCTCGTTTCCTCTAGAGACCCCACCCGAGTTCCTGAAGCATTTCCGTAACACTCGCGTGGTGATCGAACCTACCAGTAACAGATCTAGCAGCCCGCCTCTGAATCGCTTCTATGTCATCCCTCAATCCGACCTGATAGGAATCCCAAACGCTCGAGCAGTACTCAAGAATAGGTCGTATTGGTGTTTTATAAGCGGCCTCCTTTAGAGATGAACCACATCTTCCCAAAATTCTACCAATGAACCCAAGACGACTATCCGCCTTCCCCACAACTGCCATTACATGCTTGTCCCACTTCATATCGCTCTGCAATGTCACTTCCAAATATTTAATCGACGTGACTGTGTCAAGCGCTACACTACTAATAGAGTATTCAAACATTACTGGATTCTTTTTCCGTATTCATCTGCATTAATTTACATTTATCTACATTTAGAGTTAGCTGCCATTCTTTACACCAGTCACAAATCCCGTCCAACTCATCTTGTATCCTCCTACAGTCACTCAACGACGACACCTTCCCGTATACCACAACATCATCAGCAAACAACCGCACATTGCTATCCACCATATCCAAAAGATCATTTATGTAGATAGAAAACAACAGCGGACCTACCACACTTCCCTGGGGCACTCCAGATGATACCATCACCTCCAATGAACACTCACCATCGAGGACAACGTACTGGGTTCTATTACTTAAGAAGTTTATTACTTAAGAAGTTTCAACAGCTATGTTCGACGATGTCAAATCGATTAAGACTGACCGGTGCTGCCCCACAGGTAGCAGCTCCGTGAACTAAAATTCGCACCTCGTACAATACCAAATCCCCGAAATTTAATACCATATTCTTCTTCCTATAGTGTACACACACACTATAAGTAAAACTTCGTGTTTGATGTCGTTCCGGACGACGCAGTTTCAATGGCAAGCAGTGAGAAGGCTTACGGAGCAAGGCGATGCTCCACCGCCGGTACTGCAGTCCCTCGCCAGACTCCGCCGCCCCGCCTGCGGTTAATCTAATTGCTCAGGCTAGTTGCGTGCAAGTGCGGCCGCCCCAGCCTACCGTGCTACCGCTACGTAAGCCGACGACTCCGCCCCCACGCTGTTCGCCGCGTCCCACGTAATCGTATTTCCCGTGACTCACTTCATTCCCCTCACGCGCCCTTTCACCCTCAGCCCCTCCATCCCTCTTTCCCACAACACTGCGTCAAGACAAGCCGGCGTGGCAACCCCCCCCCCCCCTCTTCACCCACCCCCATATTTCTCCTGTACGTCTTCTCATTTTACAGCGTTCCCGGTGACGACACGAAGAAAATTCGTTTTGAACCAACGTAATATATACCCTTCCCTGCGCCAAACTCCAGCTCGAGTACACTATAAAAATAGACATCCTTTGTATTCTCATGCTGTATGCGTCATCATTGCCACTGTGGTTACAAAATCATCGAGAAGGCCAGGAGAGTTATTAACCTGAAAAGACCAGATAAGAAGTTGTTAGCGCGCTAGTTACACACACACACACACACACACACACACACACACAGAGAGAGAGAGAGAGAGAGAGAGAGAAGAAGAAGAAGAAGGAAATGCAATAAAACAAAGCACTTGCAAGGTATCAGCTTCAGCAATTGATGCCGCGCGAACATTTGGCCGAAAACTTTGATAGCGGACACGTTCTGAAAGTACAACTATTGAACTTTCGAGCGCAGTCGTTCTTTCGCACTTGCTCCGCCTAGTTGTGACCGACAGTTTGCAATTTTCCACAAACACAACTTTTATTGATATAAGTTCACAAGGTTGATGACAGAACAACAAACGAAAGGTAACAATAACGAAAAAAAGTCTCCTAATTGAGGCAAACAAAAGTTCACGTCTAATTTTCCACGTAGGTTCGTGGTAATGCACACACACATACACACACACACTCGTAACACTCCAATTTAGAGACGAAGTCGTAATCTTCAACGGTCTCAGTACACGAGGTTGGTATCTGGCGTGAACCGAACTTCGGGGCTGGTTCTAGCCCCTAAATAGCTGTCTCCAGCCAATCAGGTTTTGGCGTAGTGATACTTCCTGCAGGCCGTGGCTTGAGCTCCCCCTGCAGAAAGTAGTGCTTGGAATGTCTGTTTCCGTTACTTTGTATGTAAATAGCCGGTGTTTACCGTGGTGCTTTTGGTACGCCTTAGGCACAGACAACCTTGTCCTCTGTGGTGTAATACGGGTTGCCGGCCCTCAAGGGCTACCTTGGCTCCGATATAACACGCTCCAGTGCAGCCACTTAATGCCCGAGCCCGAAGTACAAGGTGGTAATAATTAAACTTTCCTTGCCTGAGAGGGCCCCATGAAGAAGGAGTGATGTCCACGTCGGCGAGTGATAATCAGAGACCAGGATATCGTCAGGAGTGCAAGGAGGTGTGATACGAGCGCTGTTATTCTCCATATACATGGTGTCACAGAAAGGTACGGCCAAACTTTCAGGAAACATTCCTCACACACACAGAAAGAAAATATGTGGACATGTGTCCGGAAACGCTTACTTTCCAAGTTAGAGCTCATTCTATTACTTCTCTTCAAATCACATTAATCATGGAATGGAAACACACAGTAACAGAACGTACCAGCGTGACTTCAAACACTTTGTTACAGGAAATGTTCAAAATGCCCTCCGTTAGCGAGGATACATGCGTCCACCCTCCGTCGCATGGAATCCCCGATGCGCTGATGCAGCCCTGGAGAATGGCGTATTGTATCACAGCCGTCCACAATACGAGCACGAAGAGTCTGTACATTTAGCACCGGGGATGCGTAGACAAGAGCTTTCAAATGCCCCCATAAATGAAAGTCGAGAGGGTTGAGGTCAGGAGAGCGTGGAGGCCATGGAATTGGTCCGCCTCTACCAATCCATCGGTCACCGAATCTGTTGTTGAGAAGCGTACGAACACTTCGACTGAAATGTGCAGGAGCTCCATCGTGCATGAACCACATGTTGTGTCGTACTTGTAAAGGCACATGTTCTAGCAGCACAGGTAGAGTATCCCGTATGAAATCATGATAACGTGCTCCATTGAGATTAGGTGGAAGAAACTAAAATGAGCTCTAACATGGAAATTAAGCGTTTCCGGACACATGTCCACATAACATCTTTTCTTTATTTGTGTGTGAGGAATGTTTCCTGAAAGTTTGGCCGTACCTTTCTGTGACACCATGTATATAAATGATTTGGCGGACAGGGTTGGCATACAGCTGCGGTTGTTTGGTAATGATGCCGTGGTGTATTTTAAGATGTCGAAGTTGAGTGACTTTAAGACCATACAAGACGACTTCGACAAAATTTCCAGTTGGTGTGATGAATGGCAGCTAACTCTACATGTGGAAAAATGTAAGTTAATGCGGATGAGTAGGCAGAAAGAACCTGTAATGTTCGGATACAGTATTACTAGTGTCCTGGTCGACACAGTCAAGTCGTTTAAGATATCTGGGCGTAACACTGCAAAGCGATATGAGGTGGAACGGGCATGTGAAGACTGTGGTAGGGAAGGCGAATGGTCGACTTGGTTTTATTGGAAGAATTTTAGGAAAGAGTGGCTCACCTGTATAGAAGACCGCATATACACTCCTGGAAATTGAAATAAGAACACCTTGAATTCATTGTCCCAGGAAGGGGAAACTTTATTGACACATTCCTGGGGTCAGATACATCACATGATCACACTGACAGAACCACAGACACATAGACACAGGCAACAGAGCATGCACAATGTCGGCACTAGTACAGTGTATATCCACCTTTCGCAGCAATGCAGGCTGCTATTCTCCCATGGAGACGATCGTAGAGATGCTGGATGTAGTCCTGTGGAACGGCTTGCCATGCCATTTCCACCTGGCGCCTCAGTTGGACCAGCGTTCGTGCTGGACGTGCAGACCGCGTGAGACGACGCTTCATCCAGTCCCAAACATGCTCAATGGGGGACAGATCCGGAGATCTTGCTGGCCAGGGTAGTTGACTTACACCTTCTAGAGCACGTTGGGTGGCACGGGATACATGCGGACGTGCATTGTCCTGTTGGAACAGCAAGTTCCCTTGCCGGTCTAGGAATGGTAGAACGATGGGTTCGATGACGGTTTGGATGTACCGTGCACTATTCAGTGTCCCCTCGACGATCACCAGTGGTGTACGGCCAGTGTAGGAGATCGCTCCCCACACCATGATGCCGGGTGTTGGCCCTGTGTGCCTTGGTCGTATGGAGTCCTGATTGTGGCGCTCACCTGCACGGCGCCAAACACGCATACGGCCATCATTGGCACCAAGGCAGAAGCGACTCTCATCGCTGAAGACGACACGTCTCCATTCGTCCCTCCATTCACGCCTGTCGCGACACCACTGGAGGCGGGCTGCACGATGTTGGGGCGTGAGCGGAAGACGGCCTAACGGTGTGCGGGACCGTAGCCCAGCTTCATGGAGACGGTTGCGAATGGTCCTCGCCGATACCCCAGGAGCAACAGTGTCCCTAATTTGCTGGGAAGTGGCGGTGCGGTCCCCTACGGCACTGCGTAGGATCCTACGGTCTTGGCGTGCATCCGTGCGTCGCTGCGGTCCGGTCCCAGGTCGACGGGCACGTGCACCTTCCGCCGACCACTGGCGACAACATCGATGTACTGTGGAGACCTCACGCCCCACGTGTTGAGCAATTCGGCGGTACGTCCACCCGGCCTCCCGCATGCCCACTATACGCCCTCGCTCAAAGTCCGTCAACTGCACATACGGTTCACGTCCACGCTGTCGCGGCATGCTACCAGTGTTAAAGACTGTGATGGAGCTCCGTATGCCACGGCAAACTGGCTGACACTGACGGCGGCGGTGCACAAATGCTGCGCAGCTAGCGCCATTCGACGGCCAACACCGCGGTTCCTGGTGTGTCCGCTGTGCCGTGCGTGTGATCATTGCTTGTACAGCCCTCTCGCAGTGTCCGGAGCAAGTATGGTGGGTCTGACACACCGGTGTCAATGTGTTCTTTTTTCCATTTCCAGGAGTGTAGAATGTTGGTGCGACCCATTCTTGAGTACTGCTCGAGTGTTTGGGATCCGTACCACGTGGGATTGAAGGAACACACAGAAGCAATTCAGAGGCGGGCTGCTATATTTGTTACCGGTAGGTTCGAGCAACACGTAAGTGTTACGGAGATGCTTGGGGAGCTCGAATGGGAATCCCTGGAGGGAAGACGACGTTCCTTTCGAGGAACACTATTGAAAAAATTTAGATAACCGGCACTTGAAGCTGACTGTCGAACGATTCTACCGCCGCCAACATACATTAGGCGTAAGGACCACGGAGATAAGGTGCGAGAAATTAGGGGTCACACGAAGGCATACAGACAGTCGTCTTCCCGTCGCTCTGTTCGTAAGTGGAAAAGGGAAGGAAATAACAAGCAGTGGTACAGGGTGCCCTCCGCCACTCACCGCATGGTACTTGCGGAGTATCTATGCAGATAGATGTAGATCGTAGAACAGTGAAACTTTCTGCAAACAATTGTAAGGACATGCCGGAGTGAAATAACAAATAAACCATTGAAATAAACATATTTTAATTTCCACATTTGTTAAATGCATACCATTTTTGACCAGGTTACATGCAGTGCTCAGTGTGACGTCCAACTGCTTCCCCGACGGCCTGGAACCGTACTACAGACTGTTACCACAAACAATGGTGTGCCGTTAACGCTGCATGTGCTTGTACTTGAGATGAGAGTTACTGAGCGAAAAATGGGTCAATTATGAACTGTACCTTGAAACCACACTACACAGTGACGCGTTCACTATGTAAGGCAACTTCAAGAACGTTCGTTGGCGGTGGCAATCGTCAAATGCGACAGTTGTGAGTGGTAACTACCCCAGTGAGCAAAAGTGTGTTTCATCACTCCACAGAATGTGCCGAGGCCACATGTTGTCGACTCCAAACCTTGCACGGGACATCGCAGCAATGTCTGCGTCACGTGGAAAATTGGGGCGAGAAATGTGACGTTTGTACAGAAACTATTTAAAAATTGTTCGCAATACTTTTCGAACGGCGCACCATGGAACGTTCAGCTGTCGTGAAACAGTTCGTGCCCTGCTTGAAGATTCCACATTATCTCCAGCATTCTCAGCCACGGCAAAAGTGACCTCCTCAACAGTTCTGTGGCGGAATTGCCCCTTGGCCCCTGCCAGGAGCAATTCCGAAATAGCCAATTAGTTCCAACTTCCGAATCGTGGTCTTCAACCCCGGTGGGGAAAGAGGGCCTCTCCTCATTCCTTTAACGTGTCCATAGTCGCGACGTGCAGTAGCACTAGTGCTGTTGTTTTGATAAAACAGTCTTACGAGTAAGGCCCTGCTCACCTTGTCCAGACCCACGTTGACTGTCGTCTAGTATGATGCACACTGATGTTAGTTTTTCAATCCTATGCCGCCGTACCCGCACTTAACCGCTAGTCACCACTAACAACGCAAATCTTTCGGCGCAGTCTGAATATACCTCTCATAATATTGAGTACCCATACGGTCTTCACTGACTGAAGTAGCGGAGGTTTACTTATAACCACCCTGTCTTGTACACCGGAGAGGCTGAGAGGTTTCTGAAATACTGTTTTTGGCATAAGACAACGTTTCTTACTTTGAAAATGACAATGTTAAGTAAACAATGAGCACCACATGAAAATTCTCTCTCTTCTGACACGTAGTTACTTAAAAACGACGTTTACTTTTTATGAAGTCATGAAGCCTAGGACCTAGGGAAATGCCTGCACCCTCCCCCCCCCCCCCCGGTCCTTCTGGTGCAAGTGACTGGTGCTAGTGACTCATGCAGTCATCTCAAGCATATCTTTTAAATGAGATTTTTCCGTTCCCGACTGCCGGTTTCGAAAAAAATTTAATGGTTCAGCTTATATTCCAATGTGTGTGATTATGAAGAGGTCCCCTAGCGGCTATGGTGCAGGAAGGTTGCAGTGCCGTGCTGTTTAATAAGAGTCAGCAAGGAGAACTCTTGAAAGATCGCAAGTTGGCAGACGACACGCAACGGAGGGGCGACTGCCCCTTCGGAGCAAGGGGTAGACTCGCCCGGCGCTCAGCAAGAGAATCCGTTTCTGCTCTGGTGCCACGTTATCTTGCGCGAGCTCTACCCTCCGTCATGTTCAGCACACTGTCCTGCTGGTTAGTACGCTGTAGCGTAAGGAGAAGGGTGTTCGCCCGCGGCCGGCCACAACTACAGGCGTGGCCGAGCCACACTCTTGTGGCGGGTGGCAGAACGGACGAGTGACAAAGCGCGCGTCACAGCAGTCGAGGCCGGGAATATCACTGGTCGATGCGGCGCTCTTCAAAAGACGCCGCCAGCCGGGCATCGCCGCCGATGCTAACGGCGACGCCGTAAAATATAAAGGGCTGCGCCTGGGCGCGTAGCCAACAGGGCAGCGCAAACGACGACGCCGCAGGAATATAAGACACATTAATAGCGGAACCGCGAGGAAGTGTGGCACGTCCGTTACTGTTTACAGTACATATACGGTGAGTAACATCAATATTAGAACACTGTGAAATATTTACTTAGTCGTAAGATAAATTTATTCGTATCAAAATAAAAATGTAAATAATTAACTATTATACAGTGTGTTTCAGAAAGGTCTTTACAACTTTAACAATTCGTGTACACTACTGGCCATTAAAATTGCTACACCACGAAGATGACGTGCTGTAGACGCGAAATTTAACCGATAGGAAGAACATGCTGTGATATGATTTTCAGAGCATTCACACAAGGTTGGCGCCGTTGGCGACACCTACAACGTGCTGACATGAGTAAAGTTTCCAACCGATTTCTCATACACAAACAGCAGTTGACCGGCGTTGCCTGGTGAAACGTTGTTGTGATGCCTCGTGTAAGGAGTAGAACTGCGTACCATCACTTTTTCCGACTTTGATAAAGGTCGGATTGTAGTCTATCGCGATTGCGGTTTATCGTATCGCGACATTGCTGCTCGCGTTGGTCGAGATCCAGTGACTGTTAGCAGAGTATGGAATCGGTGAGTTCAGGAGGGTAATACGGAACGCCGTGCTGGGTCCCAACGGCCTCATATCACTAGCAGTCGAGGTGACAGGAATCTTATCCGCGTGGCTGTAACGGATCGTGCAGCCATGTCTCGATCCCTGAGTCAACAGATGGGGACGTTTGCAAAACAACAACCATCTGCACGAACGGTTCGACGACGTTTGCAACAGCACGGACTGTCAGCTCGGAGACCACGGCTGCGGTTACCCTTGATGCTGCATCACAGACAGGAGAGCCTGCGATGGTGTACTTAACGACGAAACTGGGTTTACGAATAGCAAAAAGTCATTTTTTCGGATGAATCCAGGTTCTGTTTACAGCGTCATGATGGTCGCATCCGTGTTTGGCGACATCGCGGTGAACGCACATTGGAAGCGTGTATTCGTCATCGCCATACTAGCATATCAACCGGCGTGATGGTATGGGTACCACTGGTTACACGTCTCGGTCGCCCCTGGTTCGCATTGACGGCACTTTGAACAGTGGACGTTACATTTCAGATGTGTTACGAACCGTGGCTCTACCCTTAATTCGATCCCTGCGAAACCCTACATTTCAGCAGGATAATGCACGACCGCATGTTGCAGGTCCTGTACGGACCTTTCTGGATACAGAAAATGTTCGACTGCCCTCCTGGCCAGCACGTTCTCCAGATCTCTCACCAATTGAAAACGTCTCGTCAATGGTGGCCGAGCAACTGGCTCGTCACAATACGCCAGTCACTACTCTTGATGAACTGTGGTATCGTGTTGAAGCTGCATGGGCAGCTGTACCTGTACACGCCATCCAAGCTCTGTTTGACTTAATACCCAGGCATATCAAGGCCGTTATTACGGCCAGAGGTGGTTGTTCTGGGTACTGATTTCTCAGGATCTATGCACCCAAAATGCGTGAAAATATAATCACATGTCAGTTCTAGTATAATATATTTGTCCAATGGATAGCCGTTTATCATCTTCATTTCTTCTTGGTGTAGCAATTTTAATGGCCAGTACTGTAACTAGAGCTGGGTTTAGCTTTACTTTGTAGGGAAGCACATAAAGTCATTTTAACCTTAAACTCTAGATGTATGTGGCTTTCGATGGTTATCCTGTACACATCCCATCGGAAGTCAATTCATCCCAAACTCGCGGTAGCATTGCAGGTGTATCTTACTCATTGCGTAAATTCTTACTCCAAGTTCAGGTTGAGAAGCCGGCACAGGAGGTACAAACACGATATCGCTGATGAATCCCCATAAAAAATTCGACTGGTGTCAGGTCTGGGAAACGTGCGGGCCATGAAATGGCGCGACAAGGCCAATCCATTGAACTGGAAAGCGGTCATTATAAAATGAAGGACATCAGGCAGGTAGTGGGGTGTTGCACCATCTTGCATCAAGTAAACATTTCGTTCTTGGTTATCCTCATCGATCTGTGGTATCGAAAATTGTTGTAACATAACTTCTACCTTTGATCCCCGAAAAGTAAACAGTTTTCTTGGGAGCTTATACATGTAATGTATGAAATTTCCTAATATTAACTATTTTTTGTGAGGCCATAAAGGTAAAGCAAACCCTCAAAAACAGAAATCGATTTAGCACATTATAGTTAGATTTAAGTTTATTTCATTGTGGTTAGGTATAATCTCCTATAAATTTAATGTAGTCCCGACTGATGTTACCCACTTTTGCTTCCAAATAACTTCCGAGGGGCTACACTACACGCCATCTGCGCACTTCAGACTCGCAGGCCCTTGATCAGACCGCAATTAAGGAAGTAATTTTGCTTTGCTTCTTCTACTTAACATCTAAAATATCTAATACAGTTCAATGTACGATCAATCACAATCCGCAAACAGATATATCGTATGTCTTTTCATCGCAAAAAAAGAAAAAATCCGAACTTAGACTATTTTCTGCTCGTATGAAACTTCCTGGCAGATTAAAACTGTGTGCCCGACCGAGACTCGAACTCGGGACCTTTGCCTTTCGCGGGCAAGTGCTCTACCACCTGAGCTACCGAAGCACGACTCACGCCCGGTTCTCACAGCTTTACTTCTGCAAGTATCTCGTCTCCTACCTTCCAAACTTTACAGAAGCTCTCCTGCGAAGTTTTAATCTGCCAGGAAGTTCCATATCAGCGCACACTCCGCTCCAGAGTGAAAATCTCATTCTGGAAACATCCCCCGGGCTGTGGCTAAGCCATGTCTCCGCAGTATGCTTTCTTTCAGGAGTGCTAGTTCTGCAAGGTTCGCAGGAGAGCTTCTGTAAAGTTTGGAAGGTAGGAGACGAGATACTGGCAGAAGTAAAGCTGTGAGGACCGGGCGTGAGTCGTGCTTCGGTAGCTCAGATGGTAGAGCACTTGCGCGCGAAAGGCAAAGGTCCCGAGTTCGAGTCTCGGTCGGGCACACAGTTTTAATCTGCCAGGAAGTTTCATATCAGCGCACACTCCGCTGCAGAGTGAAAATCTCATTCTGGAAACATCCCCCAGGCTGCGGCTAAGCCATGTCTCCGCAGTATCCTTTCTTTCAGGAGTGCTAGTTCTACAAGGTTCGCAGGAGAGCTTCTGTAAAGTTTGGAAGGTAGGAGAGGAGATACTGGCAGAAGTAAAGCTGTGAGGACCGGGCGTGAGTCGTGCTTCGGTAGCTGAGATGGTAGAGCACTTGTGCGCGAAAGGCAAAGGTCCCGAGTTCGAGTCTCGGTCGGGCACACAGTTTTAATCTGCCAGGAAGTTTCATATCAGCGCACACTCCGCTGCAGAGTGAAAATCTCATTCTGGAAACATCCCCCAGGCTGCGGCTAAGCCATGTCTCCGCAGTATCCTTTCTTTCAGGAGTGCTAGTTCTACAAGGTTCGCAGGAGAGCTTCTGTAAAGTTTGGAAGGTAGGAGAGGAGATACTGGCAGAAGTAAAGCTGTGAGGACCGGGCGTGAGTCGTGCTTCGGTAGCTCAGATGGTAGAGCACTTGCCCGCGAAAAGCAAAGGTCCCGAGTTCGAGTCTCGGTCGGGCACACAGTTTTAATCTGCCAGGAAGTTTCATATCGGCGTACACTCCGCTGCAGAGTGAAAATCTCATTCTATTTTCTGCTCATTTGAATGAGAACCTGGCCTTCACGCTGAAGGCAATTTTATCTGACTGGCATAGCGGTTCTAGAGCGTATGGACTTCGAACGGTAGCTGTGTGATCAAGGTTCAATACCACACTTGACAGAGGTTGCAGTTATCGACCGCGGTCCGTACTAGTATCGTTGGACCCGCGAGTCGCAACTGGCGCCGCTAACGCTCAAGCTTCTAGCGAGCCCTCGTCCACTCTTGCTCGGGACGTCCAAAAGTAAAGTAGCATAGCCTTCAGCTGACAGGAAGCAACCTCTAGCAAGGCGCTTAGGAACGTATGGCCTAAGTGAGGCCTCAATTATATGTATGCAGCCAAGAAGAATCCTGTGCAACCAGTTCAGTACAATATATATTATTTTTTACCAACGAATTTTAATTATTTTAGTCGTTGCAGATCCATACCATGCAGCCAGCACCTTATCGACGTTACTGACAAACCTGCTGTGATGTATATGTTTCTATTTGGCATTGGCCACCTGTTAACACTGGCGACGACTTCGTTCGTCGTCATCATAACAGTAACTTTTTGGTGGCGCTTTATTCTTCCACTGGAAGGATATGATTTACACCCTTCAGACTTCCGCCGCTTTGGGCTTACAAAAGACGGACCATGTAAGCAACTGTTTGCGGATTCGGGTGCTGTGAGTCACGGGCTAGTATCATCTGGTTCAGGTTCTGATGAACGGGTGATACAGGCTCTTGTTCATCGTTGGCAAACACTCATAAAGAGTGGTGGTGGCAACATTGAAAAATGACGTGTGTAACCCAAACCGTGCACTGTTGAGCTGCTTTCTTGTGCTTGTGCTTGCTTCTAGAGACATCCATCAAAAATATGTGGTACGCATTACTTTCGTAATGTATGTACAAAAAGTATTCGTCTAGCTTGATATTCCTTTTTAATAAAAAGTAAGCCTGTGGCACGTGAAAAGAAGCGAATACAAAGTCTGAAGAGCCAATCCTGTGGAAAGCAGCTGAGTAAACCATTTTTGTTGAAAATAAAGGAACAAGATACATTGGTAGCGATAACAAGGTAGATGAAATAGAAAATTTCATACGAAAGCTGCTTCTAAAGCAGCCTCGTTTTGCTGTCCTTCATGGCAAATCATTCTGAGGTTACATTTTAGCAAGATAATACCCACCCGAAAACAGGGAGGGTTGGGGTTGGGTTGTTCGGGGAAGGAGACCAGACAGCGAGGTCATCGGTCTCATCGGATTAGGGAAGGACGGCGAAGGAAGTCGGCCGTGTCCTTTCAGAGGAACCATCCCGGCATTTGCCTGGAGTGATTGAGGGAAATCACGGAAAACCTAAATCAGGATGGCCGGACGTGGGATTGAACCGTCGTCCTCCCGAATGCGAGTCCAGGGAGGGTTTCTACAGTTCGTCTTCGTGCTTGCATGCTTGCAAAATCCTGCCTTGGCCGCTGAGGTCACCGAATCTCTCACAAGTTCAGAACGATTGGAGCATTATGGGCAGGGCCTTCCACTCAGGTCGCGATTTCGAAGGTCTAACTCGCCAATATCCCTCAGGAAGACATCCAGCAACTCTTCCAATCAATGCCGAGCCGATTAACTGCTTGCTTGAGGGCCAGAGGTGGACCAAAACGTTACTGACTTGCTCAATTTGTGAACTCTTTCTCGTGAATATATCATCCAATTTATCTGAAACTGTAATTATTGCTCTGTACATGTACATTATATCAACCAACTTCCGTCCCATTCGGATAACTCCCTCGTTATGTGCCATTTTTTTTCGTTTTGTTTTTTTCTGGACTGTATTTTGTTGTTTCTTGTGTTTCAGTACAAATGATTTACTGACGTATATTCAACAGGACTGGATCTTCAGATTTTCTGTTCGCTTCTTTTCTCGTGCCAGAGACTCACTTTCCGTGGTGGGGACAGACTGAGTTCTACTTAGCCCCGCGCCAGCACACAGATCAGCAGGCGGCCGAAGACTCCAGGAGAGGCCGCCAGAGGTCAGCAGCGCAGCTCTGCGTCTCACCTGCAAAGAGAAAGACAAGAGCGCGTGAGCACACGTGGGAGCGTCGTGGAGCGCACGTGGTGCGACGTAAGCTCTGCTGAGAACCTACAACACCACACCTGCTTACCAACCTCACATTCTTCTAGTACAATTATCAACAATACCTCTTCATATCCAGACGTAATGATCAGAAACCTCATTAAAAGAAATGTATGTCATGATCGAAACAGCAGAAACCAGTTTTTATCTTGCAACCGCTATGAATCAAAACAAAAACGAATTAAGGGGCTCCGGAACGCCCTATACTTGCAATGTTAAAATAACGCTTATAAATTACATCTTTCCTCACAAAGTATTTGAGGTAGGAAGTTGAACTTTTTACAGATTATTTATTGGAATATGGACTACAACTTAACACAGGGATTTTACAAAATTTTAGTTCAGTTATTAAAGATGATTTTTTTTCAATTGTAATGAAAATTCACAACATTTTTTTGCAATTTTTTATTTATATATTCAAAAATATACAGTTTTTTGGAAAAAGGCTGTGTTAAATTATGCAGAAGGTACTGTGTAACATTTACTGAAAGTCTGAAACAAATATGTTTGGAAGATCCTTAGAAAACATGTAATTAGTATGAGAAAATAAAAGTTTTGGGAATCGAGCGACAAAGATTGGATTAACTTTTTAGTGCATTCCAGGTCCATAGGATGGATTATCTTCATCCTCTGCAAACTCCTCCTCCAGCTTCCTCTTGTTCCTCCTCCTGTTTACTCTTGCTTGTATTTCTAGACTCTTTACAGCCCTGTCTGCAGCCCGAAGGCGTTCCTTGTCTAAAGGAAGCATCGCTCGTACCAAGTTAGAATGTTATTATTTACAGTAATAACACATACCTTTGGCTTTCCAACATTTCTCCTTTTCTTAAAAGCCTTCAGAGGATTTCTAATAACTTTACTTTTACTCATTATTATACTTCAACAAAACAGAGACTCAAGAAACAGAATTAATTACGAATATTTTCGAGATAACGACAGAGTAAATAAACATGAAACAATCGACAATCACACCAGCGATATATATTGAACCATCACAGGTTAGCCACAACACATACTTTATCTCACATCACTAAAATGTACCTGATGAACACGGACGTTAATAATAACACCATTTGACAGCAGTTTAACAGCGCCACAGTGGGTCACGCACATGTAGAACACATTTCAAAAAATTTTTAAAAATAGTTGTAGTTTCGGAATTGAATAAATTATATATCTATTAAAAGGTAATAGTCTGTAGATTCAGAAAACGCAAAAACGTAAAAATTGAACTTTTCATGATTTTGAGCCTTTCCGGAGCCCCTTAAAGACATTAGCAGCCAGAATGAGATTTTCACTCTGCAGCGGAGTGTGCGCTGATATGAAACTTCCTGGCAGATTAAAACTGTGTGCCCGACCGAGACTCGAACTCTCGGTCGGGCACACAGTTTTAATCTGCCAGGAAGTTTCACATTAGCAGCCACTGGGAATTGATTTATACCTGTAGCACAAGTTGAAAATTTGTGCCAGACCTGGATTCGAACCCGGCTGTCCTGATTAGTACACAGATGCTCTGAGCACTATGCCATCCTGACACACTGGTCACAACAACCACACCAACGATCCTAGCAGGCCTCCTGTTGTAATCGAATTCTCAACTTATCCACACACTACTGCTGTAGTGCCAGTCGTCCATTTTCCTCACAGCTCGTCACAGCTTTATGATTCCCATAAGAATTCGAGCTTGGTGTGCATCTGCACTGAAAGACAAGACACCACATCGATAGTTATTGGGGACCGCCGCCAATGATCCCTTCTGGTACAGTGTAAAGTCAAGCGCCGGCACGCTAATCGGGAACGATAGAGAAGAGAGGACTCTGAGAAGACGCCAGCCAATCAGACGCTGACCGACCCCTCTCCACGACGACAACGCAACAGTAGCGGCCCCTACGTGAAGAGGGCCGCGACCGACTGGCGACGCCCCAGTTCAATAGAAGCTTCGAGACTAGTCACTTTGTTTGTACACTCTATGTATCACAGACTTGGAATTGTTTAATACTGAAGAAGCTAGATTGTTTTTACGTCGCCCTTTGCTTGCGACACATCTGTGTAATTGCAAAAGTTAGCCACATGGAATTAGCTGAGCGGTCTAAAGTGCTGCAGTCATGGACTACGTGGCTGGTCCTGGCGGAGGTTCGAGTCCTCCCTCGGGCATGGATGTGTGTGTTTGTCCTTAGGATAATTTAGGTTAAGTAGTGTGTAAGAGTAGGGACTGATGTCCTTAGCAGTCAAGTCCCATAAGATTTCATACACATTTGAACATTTGCAGAAGTTAAGTATTGTCTCTTTTCTCTTTGTAATAAATTAATATGACTCGTTTGATTTGATTGTCTAGCGAACCGAGTACGGAGGATTCCTAGACACCGCATATTTGAAGACAGGGCTGGATGTAATACCTTCAGTGGAGATGCACGCCAAGCTCGAACTCTTACGAGTATCGGCGAGATGCCGCGAGTAATGACGATAATGGTCAGGGTAGTATAAGGTGACAATGTGCTTTAAGCTGAGAATTTGTGTCTAACAGGAGGCATGCTAGGGTAGTCCGTGTGGTTGTGGTGACCACTGTGTCCACATGGAGTGGTGGTTAGCGCACCTGCCTGCTAAGCAGAGGTCCTGGCTACCAATCCCAGTCAGATACAAGTTCTCAACTTGCGCCACTAATGTAAATCAATGCCCACTGGCAACTAATGTCTCTATTTCGTTTGTGTCTTCATTAAATGAAAATACCCTGCTGGCGATTATAGTGTCAATACGAGGAAGGACTGATAATCATGAAATTTTGCTTCTTTTGTGTTACAGTCTAATACGAAGAATACAATATTACATATGTAATTGATCTGATTGTCTATAGAGGGCGAAATCTATTACACAGAGCTCCCATCTCGGAAAGCAACTATAGCTCAAGCTTGGCTGGGTGTCGAATCGAAACGACCTTAGATGACAGATGTGCGTATGTCACCCCACGCTACTTCACCTCTACACAAGAGTTCTTCAGCGGTAGTGGTTATAGAGTGGTAGCATGCCAGTCTTATGTGGCCTTGCGTTATATTGTTGAAAGATAAAGCCATGGAGTTAGGGCACAGCCACTAAAATTAACATCTTAGAAATGTAATGATTATGCAAGAAAAAAAGTTCAAATGGCTCTCAGCACTGTGGGACTTAACTTCTGAGGTGGATTCGAACCATCCACTGTAGCGGTCGCACGGTGCCAGACTGAAGAGCCTAGAAACGCTCGTCCACTCCGGCCGGCAAACGCTTCCTCCTACGGCCTGAAAGCCAATGGTCATGCTTGTTGCGACGTCATGTAAAAAGCTCCGTTTCCGCATTATGTCAACGACTGCACTGTTTTCCACGTCCCCCCTCCCCCCCCAACACACTTCATATACCCTCCACTGCTAGTGCTGCCTCCTCTCGTCTATGAGTGGTTATTGCGTGTTGACATCGAACGCAGGCAGTAGTCACGTTAGTGTGACTGGACTGCGTAATAAGTTAGACGCTGACAGCTCCGCAGGAAGCGAGGAGTAGATTCCCCCCATCCCACACGGAACAGAGTGTAACTGCACGTTTTGTGCAACTCGCTGAAAATCTCCGATTACACAACTAGTGTAGTGTGGAAACATGGAATTAATATCAAACTGTTCTGGAAGAGCTCTGCCGTCTTTGTACACTACTGGCCATTAAAATTGCTGCACCAAGAACAAATGCAGATGATAAACGTGTATTCATTGGACGAATATATTATACTAAAACTGACATGTGATTACATTTTCACGCAATTTGGGTGCATAGATCCTGAGAAATCAGTACCCAGAAAAACCACCTCTGGCCGTAATAACGGCCTTGATACGCCTGGGCATTGAGTCAAACAGTGCTCGGATGGCGTGTACAGGTACAGCTGCCCATGCAGCTTCAACACGATACCACAGTTCATCAAGAGTAGTGACTGGCATATTGCAGCGAGCCAATTGCTCGGCCACCATTCACCAGACGTTTTCAGTTGGTGAGAGATCTAGAGAATGTGCTGGCCAGGACAGCAGTCGAACATTTTATGTATCCAGAAAGACCGGTACAGGACCAGCAACAAGCGGTCGTGCATTATCCTACTGAAATGAAGGGTTTCGCAGGGACCGAATGAAGGGTAGAGCCACGGTTCGTAACACATCTGTAATGTAAGTTTCACTGTTCAAAGTGCCGTCAATGCGAACAGCAAGTGACCGAGACGTGCAACCAATGGTACCCCATACCATCTCGCCGGGTGATACGCCAGTATGGCAATGACGAATACATGCTTCCAATGTGCGTTCACCACGATGTCGCCAAACACGGATGCGACCATCATGATGCTGTAAACAGAAAAAATGACGTTTTGCCATTCGTGCACCCAGGTTCGTCGTTGAGCACACCTTCGCAGGCGCTCCTCTCTGTGCTGCAGCGTCAAGGGTAACCGCAGCCATGGTGTCCGAGCTGATAGTCCATGCTGCTGCAAACATCGTCAAACTGTTCGTGCAGATGGTTGTTGTCTTGCAAACGGCCCCATCTGTTGACTCAGGGATCGAGACGTGGCTGCACGATCCGTTACAGCCATCCGGATAAGATGCCTGTCATCTGTGCTGCTAGTGATACGAGGCCGTTGGGATCCAGCACGGCGTTCCGTATTACCCTCCTGAACCCACCGATTCCATATTCTGCTGACAGTCATTGGATCTCGACCAAGGCGAGCAGTAATGTCGCGATACGATAAACCGCAATCGCGATAGGCCATAATTCGACCTTTATCAAAGTCGGAAACGTGATGGTACGCATTTCTCCTCCTTACACGAGGCATCACAACAACGTTTCACCAGGCAACGCCGGTCAACTGCTGTTTGTGTATGAGAAATTGGTTGGAAACTTCCTCGTGTCTGCACGTTGTAGGTGTCGCCACCGGCGCCTACCTTGTGTGAATGCTCCGAAAAGCTAATCATTTGCATATCACAGCATCTTCTTCCTGTCAGTTAAATTTCGCGTCTGTAGCACGTCATCTTCGTGGTGTAGCAATTTTAATGGCCAGTAGTTTATTTTAATTTCATTTACGGATACCAGTTTTTTAAGTGATATACCGAAATTTTCGAAAATGTATTCCCAGATGTTGGCGAATTTTCAGCAAGCGGGAAACGTTGTTAGCGTATTCTGTTCGCTGAAGCGTAATAGAAAAAGAAACCTATTTTATAATTAGGTTTTAATCTTTAGCGCACGATGTATCGTTCCTGATCACGTCCATGTAATTATTATTAATATTATTAACGAAAATACCAACGGACTGCTTGCACGCCTCTTTATGAAACTGAGTATGACGTAGTCGGTTCCACACTGAACAGAAACTTTATCCTTTGGTTTCATTTGTTAAAAGAGTTGGTGGACAAGTGCGGCACCACAGCTCCTTACCTCATGATGGATGAAACGTCAAACTTTTCTTTCTGGAACCGTCTTGGTATACTTCCGAACCATTATGGCTGAAGAATGGGTACGGAGCTCGCAGCTACGTGTGACCCACTTCTCCACAGTACAGCTTCGCCCGTTCCTCGCACACGCTGGAGTTTCCGCGCGAACAAACAGGGCAGCCACCGCACCGGACGTAAATCCCAGACCGCGGCGCAGAGCCGTGGTTTCCGCATCGCCAAGTTGGCTGCCCTGGCAAACAGCTCAGTGTCACCTCTAGGCGCGGCAGTGACGTCAGCAACAACTTGAGCTGTTTCTCTCTCTCTCTCTCTCTCTCTGTCTCTCTCTCTCTCTCTCTCTCAAGTTGCCTTTCCGGCAACATGCTAGAAGCGACGGGATGCCGCAACTTGGCCATTCACTTGTGGGCGGATCATTTCTGTTTCTACGTGCTTCCTCGTATGATCAATATTTGCCTATCGAAATGTCGCGCGGGGTGGCTGCGCGGTCTTGGGCGGCTTGTCACGGTACGCGCGGCTCCTCCCCCGCCCCCCCCCCCCCCCGTCGGAAGTTCGAGTCCTCCCTCGGGCAGGGGTTTGTGTGTGTGTGTTTCGTCCTTAGCGTAAGTTAGTTTAAGTTAAATTAAGTAGTGTGTAAGCTTGGGGACCGATGACCTCAGCAGTTTGGTTCCATAAGACCTTACCACTAATTTCCAAAATTTCCTATCGAAGCCGCGGTGTCCAAACGATAGATATCGAACGTGCGATTGTAACTCGATCACGCGACTGTGGAGGTGGGCGTTACGATAGATAATTTGTGAGTTGCTAGGGAAACAGAGACGATTGATGTCGGTAGTGAGTGGGATGTCTAGTATCGTAGACGTTTTTTCGGTGATTGCCTAACGTGGAAGAATCTTATTCTAAGCTTATGCAATGTAGAATATTGTTTGTAGTTTTGTTGGAAATACGGACTTATACCGGATGACGAAAGGAGGGACTGTGTAGACTCCGGTGGGGCGAAGTCTATAAAAGTTCGTAAGAAGAGTTCAGATACTGAAATATCTTTACAATTTCATTGCGGAAAATGTGGAAACGAACGTCTATCAGAAAGAATACGTGGTTTGACTATTCCAGATTATCGATCCAGACCAGCATAATTCTTCTATCTTGCTGGATTAGGGACTACACCCTGAAAACAACAGCATCGGAAACTGACTTATCTACTAATAACGTGTGCAACTATTTCGGGTTTTCAGAGAAGTATGTTATGTTATTGTGACAAACGACAATGTACCGATCTGTGAACCGAATAAAATCGTTGAAGTGGACGAATCGCACATAGCAAGAATGAAAAACCAGAGAGGTCGACCTTTAAAGAATGAAATCAAACATATTTGGGTATTCGGTGGTATAGAATGAGAGTCCCGGAAGTGCTTTGTTGTAAGAGTCTTGTTCAGAGACAAGGTAACTTTTCTCGGTTTGCTAAAGCACTTTATACTACCCGGTAGTACAGTGATTACAGACCGCTTTCAGTCGGCCGCTGTGGCCGAGCGGTTCTAGGCGCTTCAGTCTAGAACCCCGCGACTGCTACGGTCGCTGGTTCGAATCCTGCCTCGTGCATGGATGTGTGTGATGTCCTTAGGTTAGTGAGGTTTAAGTAGTCCTAGGTCTAGGGGACTGATGACCTCAGATGTTAGTCCCATAGTGCTTAGAGCCATTTGAACAGACGGCTTTCATATAAACGTAGGCTTCCACGGCCGTTGTCACAGTCAATAAAATTCTTCTGGGTTTGAGGCCGCATTATCATCTGTAAAATTCCGACGTTTCGGCGACTGTTGCAAGTCGCCTTCATCAGGGTGTATTGGTAACTGCTAGGCGCCTTCATCAGGGTGTATTGGTAACTGCTGTTATCAATACACCCTGGGGAAGGCGCCTTTCAACAATCGCCGAAACGCCGGAATTTTACAGATGACAATTCGGCCTCAAACCCAGAAGAATTTTATAGACGGCTTTCAGTTCAACAAGACACTGAAAGAAGAACGATTCAAACACGAGTTCGTCGACCCCTTCTCTACAGTTCGTGTCTTCCGATGACCCCAGTGTGCACACGCAGAACATTGAGCGGCTGTGGAAATCAGTGAAATCTTCCATTAAAAGAGGAGGGCGTCCAGGAGAAAGAGACTAACTCTACTTATTTCGGAATCTGTATTTCCATAATTAGCAGTTGCAAGGAAAAGTTGACGCATGTGACACTCTACCCATATTTTTGCGTCACATTGTCAGAGTTTACCCAGGTTACGGCTAAAATGGAATGCTTCCCGTAGCATACACATCAAATGGACTTTCTCATTAGGACAACGTCGACGACGAGTGGGGTAAGTCGTTTTCTTCGCAATTACAAGTATTTTAGTAACGCTCTTCTTTCGTCTTTGTTGTAGTGACCACTATAAACTTGCTCATAACGCCCGCCACCACAGTCGCGTGATCGATCTACAATCGCACGTTCGATATCTATCGTTTAGTCCCCGCGGCATCGACAGCCAAACATTCTTGGAAATTACCTGCCTTTCTCACAATATGCTAGAAGTGACGAGATAGCGCAAATTGCCCATTCACGTGTGAGTAGGTCATTTCTGTTTCTACGTGCTGCCTCATATGTACACCTTGCGACAATCATTAACGTTCCTACGTTGATTCCTCACAACGATATCACAACTACGGTTCGACAGCTCAGTACAGCATAATTACCATAAAAAATGTTGCGCAGCTTACAACGTATTTCTGACTTTTCTGTATTACTTAAGACTCCTATAAGTACGAGCTGGCGCATCCGCCATTTTGTTCATCAGAGCTCTGAAGTGTAAACGTTCTGCGGTGCTACAGAGTTTGCGCCACGGCACTTTAACACGAAATTATGGATGGTTGTGCTGCCATGAACTGTTCTAACCATCCTAGAAGTGGATTTAGAATGGTTCGTTTCCCAGAAGATTAGGAGAGAAGAAAAAAGTGGACTGTTAACTGTCGTCGCGAAGCCTGGGTACCTGGACGGCGCGCACAGTTATGTATTGTAAGTAAATAATGTTTATTACGACCTGGAGCAATTTTTAATGGTAGAAATCGTATGTGATATTCGAACGAAGGTTTTTGTTTAGCTGTTTTGAAAGTACCACCTCTTAACAGAGATTCTGCCTGTAGGGCTTCAGCAGCCCCAAAAACATTATAACACAACAAAACATTCCAGAACATACAACATTTAAATTAACTGGAAGAATGGAAAAGGTTGAAATTAACGGTACAGACAGTCGGACCTTTGTCAGCTTTAGCCGTTTTCCATATTTACACGTAACTTGCGCTTTACCTTGGAGATCCTAACTGTAGTGTGTATGTGTCAAGTGTGTTCCTGTGTGTCCTGGAAATGTAACGAAGCAATCATTCATTCGATTAGAAGTTCCATGTTCGGTGAATTTCGTATTTATACTTGGTTATTGCGCAAATATGGACTTCAGATGCAACTGTGCCAACTCGTACTTATAGGTGTCTGGTACATGATTTAATGGACGCCATTATCGAATATTTAATTTGAATTCCGCGAAGAAAACATAGTACGCGGCTCTATCACAGAAATATAAATGTTTCTTCCACCTTTATTCTTCGTTCGGACAGCAAAGAAAAGCAGCAATAAGCAAATAAAACGCAAGATCTTTGTGTCCAGTCCACATATAGATGTAAACACGAGCGGAATGAAAGCTCAAAAGCTACAGTCTGGATCTGTGCGACCGCTACGGTCGCAGGTTCGAATCCTGCCTCGGGCATGGATGTGTGTGATGTCCTTAGGTTGGTTAGGTTTAAGTAGTTCTAAGTTCTAGGGGACTGATGACCTCAGCAGTTAAGTCGCATAGTGCTCAGAGCCATTTGAACCACTTGAAAGCTCAAAATAGCACGATATAAGGCTCTATGAGGGACACTTCTAAAATATTTCAGAAAACTTGAACAAAAAAACACAGTTCCCATAAGCTACGTGCTGTGTTTAGCATTCGTTGGGAAATAAAATGGGGGATGCGCCAGCCTGTGTTTTTAGGAGCTCTAGTGTTACTCGTTTCTTACTGGTCTCCAAATGTGAACAGAATTAATGAGTAGATGGTCCAGTAGCTAATGCATTGTTTGTTTTCCTACACGAGCGGTTCCAGTTTTTGTACTGACAGCTTTTTTCCAGTGGAATCTGAAACTGACACTGTAAATGTATGGTAAAATACATATTAAAATACGTTACATAGCAGGAATGTAGGAGTTTCGTCATGCAAAAGTTTACAACGCACAAAATAAGTACAGGAAAAACAAAGGAGAAAAATATAGCTTACATTTTGGTGTGGTAAATTAACGTGAAATCACTGCGAAAATAACAGCGGGCTGGATTTAAAAGTGCTGTGCTCAATATTGGCATTGGAAAAATTGGCGTGACGTAATTATAAAATCTGTACATTTCGATACGTTAAAATTACTGGCATGCCTTAGGATGACAGAGAGTCATATTTTGGACATTTTGGAAATTGGATGCGTTACAAAGGAAACGCTAAACGTAGTTTTCAATATATTTGTTTTCTTTTCTTCCTTTCAGATCAGCTAAGGCTTTCTCCTAATCATCCTCCAAAACACATCTTCTCAGAACGATCTCTTTTCGCGCCGTCTCACTATCTAACTCCAGCTGTTCTTCTGTTTCCTCTATCTCCCTTAACTTCTAGTTGGCATTTTGATTAAGCCTCCTGTTTAATTAGCATTTCTTCTAAGTCATTTTTTGACTTGCCTACCCACCTGTTTTCTTTTTCTGCTTTTCTGTTTTGGAATCCGGGTCTTTTTTGTTTGTCTTTCTTCATTCGCTCTAGATGTCCGTAGATAACACCTCACTATTATTCTAAGAAATAGTGAGTACGTTGATTTCCTTTTTAACTAAGTCTCAAAACGTACTTGCCATCTTTATTCTTCAATGGACCTAGAATTTTTTGCAAGATTCTTCTTTCTACGTTTTCCAGATCTTACAAAACAATTTGTCATCCAGATAAAAGTAATGTTTCTGACACACACAGAACTTCTGCTTTTACAACTGCACTATATTGCATTAATTTAATATCTTTAAAAAATAATTTTTAATTGTACAGATTTTCCACTTTCAGATACGCTTTTTTCCTGAAGTATGCCAATACTTTCATTGCATAAAAACACACAGTTTTATAATCACGACACTGGCGTTTTTCCTTTGATATTATTCGGTTAATCACTTTTAAATCTACCCGTAACCTACCCTAGTAATCATATGACACTGCTTCATCACAGCCCAATATAAAGTGCATTTTTTTTGTCCTAATATTGTAGAAGGATTATTTTTTAATTACGAAACTCCTACATGTCAAGTAAAGTATTTCAGTGTTAACCGTATCATATATTTACGTCAGTTTCAGATTTCACTACAAAATGGTTTCCACATATAAGTCGAAACTTCAAATGGTTCAAATGGCTCTGAGCACTATGCGACTTAACTTCTGAGGTCATCAGTCGCCTAGAACTTAGAACTAATTAAACCTAACTAACGTAAGGACATCACACACATCCATGCCCGAGGCAGGATTCGAACCTGCGACCGTAGCGGTCACGCGGTTCCAGACTGAAGCGCCTTTAACCGCACGGCCACACCGGCCGGCTAAGTCGAAACTGTTTGTGTAGGAAAATAAAGATTTTTTTTTTTGCAAGTGGTGCGGCTTTTCATTCATTTCGACATTACGTTGTGCTTCTTAGTGGAGTAGTTCCAGTAAACCTATCTTGTCTACTTTTTCCCTGGTGTCACGTAGTATCATTAGTAGGTTTTATAGATATAACGAACGTCCTGAAAAGTAGCTGGTAACATCTGTTTGCCGTGAACCACGTAGTATTTGCAGTATTAATTTAAAATCTGTCATGGCCCAGTTTGTACTCATTCGCCCACCACCTTACCTGCACTATAACTGACCAGAGTATGCTTGAAAATAAAATGCGCTCCATACACGTAAAGCGCCCGATTATCTCTAAATAAAGAAAACGGTGGAAAAGGGATTTTGGTCTGTCTGCTAAATACCTGTAATTTCTGCAGGTGATGTTTTCATACACATTGAAAACGATATAGTAGAAGCTGTTGACATAACCGCTTTTGCTCACGAAGTCTCACTCTGATTTTATATATATATATATATATATATATATATATATATATATATATATATATATATATATATATATATATAGCTGAAATGGCTTCAGCGAAAGTAATTTCAATCACTCGGTCTCAGGCGCCTTGCTACGGTTCGCGCGGATTCCCCCAACGGAAGTTCGAGTCCTCACTCGGGCATGGGTGTGTGTTTGTTGTCCTTAGCGTAAGTTAGTTTAATTTACATTAAGTAGTGTGTAAGCCTAGGGACTGATGACCTCAGCAGTTTGGTCCCATAGGAACTTGCCACCACCACCATCACCACCACCACCACCAAAGTAATTTCAAATCGATACAGAGCATTTGTTATAACAAACAAACGGTGTATAGTATCAGATTTCATTATTTGTGAAGTACTGTTCATTAACAATTGCTTGGTTCTCATTGAGCTACTATTGACTGCAACTGTATTGAGCTGCTATTGACTATAATTGCACCCTATCCTTGAACAGTCCAATACCCTTAACATCGGCTTCCTGGAGAAGCCTTGAACATATTCTCGGTTGAAATATAAAAAAAATTTCTTGAGACATAGAAGCCCTATGTCCACGAATCACCATGCTTTTTCGCTCGTGCGAAACTCAGCTTGTCCTCCCCTCACAGCCCGCAGCTCGTGGTCGTGCGGTAGCGTTCTCGCTTCCCACGCCCGGGTTCCCGGGTTCGATTCCCGGCGGGGTCAGGGATTTTCTCTGCCTCGTGATGGCTGGGTGTTGTGTGATGTCCTTAAGTTAGTTAGGTTTAAGTAGTTCGATGTTCTAGGGGACTGATGACCTGAGATGTTAAGTCCCATAGTGCCCAGAGCCATTTGAACCATTTAAACTCCTCTCACATGATATCCTGTGAACTATGGATAAAGGGCAACAGGCGAATTGCGTAATGCTAGATTTCCGTAAAGCATATGGCACGGTGTCACACTGCCGAGAGTAACGAAGGTACAACCGCGCGCGCGCACACACAGACACACACACAGACACACACACACACACACACACACACACAGACACAGACACACAGACACAGACACACAGGCACACGCACACGCACACGCGCACACACGCACACGCACACACACGCACACGCACACACACGCACACACGCACACGCACACAGACACACACGCACACAAGCACACACACACACACACACACACACACGCACACACACACACACGCACACACACACACACACACAGAATAGATTCCCAGATATGTGAGTGACTCGAAGACTTCTTAAGCAACAGAACCCAGTATGTTGATCTCGATGCCGAGTGTTCATCAGAGACAAGGGTAACGTCAGGATTACTCCTGGGAAAGGTGATGAGAGGGCTGTTGTTCCCTATATACGTAAATGATTTGGCGGACAGGGTGGGTAGCAACCTGTGGCTGTTTACTGGTGATGCTGTGGTGTACGGTAAGGCGTCAACACTGAGTGACTATGGGGGTACACAAAATGACTCAGACCAAATTTCAAGTTGGGTTAATGAATGGTAGCTAGCTCAAAATGTGGGAAAATTTAATTTAATGCGTATGAGTAGGAGAAACAAGCCCATAATGTTGGAATACAGCATTAGTGGTGTTGTGCCTGACGCAGTCACGTTGTTTGAATATGTAGGCGAGAAGTTGCACAGCAATATGAAAGGGAAGCAGCGCTTCGGAAGGGAGTGAGACAGGGTTTTAGCCTCTCCCCGATGTTATTCAATCTGTATATTGAGCAAGTAGTAAAGGAAACAAAAGAGAAATTCTGAGTAGGTATTAAAATCCATGGAGAAAAAATAAAAACTTTGAGGTTCGCCGATGACATTGTAATTCTGTCAGAGACAGCAAAGGACTTTGAAGAGCAGTAGAACGGAATGGACAATGTCTTGAAAGGAGGATATAAGATGAACATCAACAAAAGCAAAACGTGGATAATGGAATGCAGTCGAGTCAAATCGGGTGATGCTGAGGGAATTTTAAGATTAGCAAATGAGACACTTAAAGTAGTAAAGGAGTTTTGCTATTTGGGGAGCAAAATAACTGATGATGGTCGAAGTAGAGAGGATATAAAATGTAGACTAGCAATGGCAGGGAAAGCGTTTCTCAAGAAGAGAAATTTGTTAAAAAGAAGTATAGATTTAAGTGTCAGGAAGTCGTTTCTGTAAGTATTTGTACGGAGTGTAGCCATGTATGCAAGTGAAACATGGACGATAAATACACTCCTGGAAATTGAAATAAGAACACCGTGAATTCATTGTCCCAGGAAGGGGAAACTTTATTGACACATTCCTGGGGTCAGATACATCACATGATCACACTTACAGAACCACAGGCACATAGACACAGGCAACAGAGCATGCACAATGTCGGCACTAGTACAGTGTATATGCACCTTTCGCAGCAATGCAGGCTGCTATTCTCCCATGGAGACGATCGTAGAGATGCTGGATGTAGTCCTGTGGAACGGCTTGCCATGCCATTTCCACCTGGCGCCTCAGTTGGACCAGCGTTCGTGCTGGACATGCAGACCGCGTGAGACGACGCTTCATCCAGTCCCAAACATGCTCAATGGGGGACAGATCCGGAGATCTTGCTGGCCAGGGTAGTTGACTTACACCTTCTAGAGCACGTTGGGTGGCACGGGATACATGCGGACGTGCATTGTCCTGTTGGAACAGCAAGTTCCCTTGCCGGTCTAGGAATGGTAGAACGATGGGTTCGATGACGGATTGGATGTACCGTGCACTATTCAGTGTCCCCTCGACGATCACCAGTGGTGTACGGCCAGTGTAGGAGACCGCTCCCCACACCATGATGCCGGGTGTTGGCCCTGTGTACCTCGGTCGTATGCAGTCCTGATTGTGGCGCTCACCTGCACGGCGCCAAACACGCATACGACCATCATTGGCACCAAGGCAGAAGCGACTCTCATCGCTGAAGACGACACGTCTCCATTCGTCCCTCCATTCACGCCCGTCGCGACACCACTGGAGGCGGGCTGCACGATGTTGGGGCGTGAGCGGAAGACGGCCTAACGGTGTGCGGGACCGTAGCCCAGCTTCATGGAGACGGTTGCGAATGGTCCTCGCCGATACCCCAGGAGCAACAGTGTCCCTAATTTGCTGGGAAGTGGCGGTGCGGTCCCCTACGGCACTGCGTAGGATCCTACGGTCTTGGCGTGCATCCGTGCGTCGCTGCGGTCCGGTCCCAGGTCGACGGGCACGTGCACCTTCCGCCGACCACTGGCGACAACATCGATGTACTGTGGAGACCTCACGCCCCACGTGTTGAGCAATTCGGCGGTACGAAGGCATGCCCACTATACGCCCTCGCTCAAAGTCCGTCAACTGCACATACGGTTCACGTCCACGCTGTCGCGGCATGCTACCAGTGTTAAAGACTGCGATGGAGCTCCGTATGCCACGGCAAACTGGCTGACACTGACGGCGGCGGTGCACAAATGCTGCGCAGCTAGCGCCATTCGACGGCCAACACCGCGGTTCCTGGTGTGTCCGCTGTGCCGTGCGTGTGATCATTGCTTGTACAGCCCTCTCACAGTGTCCGGAGCAAGTATGGTGGGTCTGACACACCGGTGTCAATGTGTTCTTTTTTCCATTTCCAGGAGTGTAGTTTGGACAAGAGGAGAAATGTGGTGCTACAGAAGAACGCTGAAGGTCAGATGGGTAGATCACATAAGTAATGAGAAGGTATTGAATAGAATTGGGGAGAAGAGGAGTTTGTGGCACAACTTGACTAGAACAAGGGATCGGTTGGTAGGGCATAATCTGAGGCATCAAGGGATCACCAATTTAGTACTGGAGGGCAGCGTGAAGGGTAAAAATCGTAGAGGGAGACCAAGGGATGAATACACTAAGCAGATTCAGAAGGATGTAGGCTGCAGTACGTAATGGTGGATGAAGCAGCTTGCACGGGATAGAGTAGCATGGAGAGCTGCATCAAACCAGTCTCAGGACTGAAGCCCACAACAACAATAACATGAAATGGAATGAGACTGAAGCGAATGATCGACTTCGGTTTATGGAGAGAATTTTAGGAAATTGTGGTTCATCTATAGAGGAGACCGCATACAGGCGACTAGTGCGACCCATTGGTGACTACCGTTCGTGTGTTTGGGATTCGCACCAAGTCGGATTAAAGACAGCCATTAAAGCAATTCCAAGGCGGGGTGCCAGATTTGTCACCCGTAGGTTCGAACAACACCCAAGTATTACGGAGATTCTCCAGAAAGTCAAAAGGGAATCCGTTGAGGGAAGGCGGCGTTCTTTTCAAGGATCACTACCGTGGAAATTAAGGCAACCGACATTTGAGGCCGACTGCAGAAGGATTTTACTGCTGCCAACGTACATTTTGTGTAAGGACCACGAATACGAGAGAAATTACGGATCTTACGAAGCCATATAGATAGCCGTTTTTCCCTCGTTATATTTGCGAGTGGAACATGAAAGAAAATGACTAGCTATGGTGGTGGGTACCCTCCGCCAGGTATGTATGTACGAGGGCGGTTCAGAAAGTAACCTCCGATCGGTCACAGTGCGGGTTGTGGGGGGAGTAGCGACGCCATCTGTGCGTTCACGCACTCAACAGGTCAGTCGGCATCAAGCCGTGGTCGAGTGAACGTCGTACCTGCGCTAGTTTAGTTTTTGTGGCAGTTTGAAATGTGTGCTGCAATAGAAAACCCCGCCAAATGTGAAGTGCGTGCTGTCATAAGGTTTTTTACAGCCAAAGGATATTCTGCAGCAGCTATTCATCGTGAGCTTTGTGCCGTGTACGGACCAAGAGTTATGAGTGAAGGAGTTGTCCGTGAATGGGTACGTTTATTTAAAAGTGGACGAGAAAACGTTCATGATGAAGAGAGGAGTGGTAGACCATCATTGGTGACTGACGAACTCGTTCAGACAGTTGATGCAAAAGTTCGTGAAAATCGGCGTTTCTCAATGTCGGAGTTGTCTACTGGTTTTCCACAGATTTCTAAGACTCTCTTGTACGAGATAGTGACAGCAAGATTGGGTTACCGTAAGTTCTGTGCACGATGGGTGCCCAAAATTCTTACCGACCACCACAAAACTCAAAGAATGGCCTCTGCATTAGACTTTCTGTCACGTTATGAGGACGAAGGAGAACCATTGTTAAACAGAATCGTGACCGGTGACGAAACCTGGATTAAGTACGTGAACCCTGAGACAAAAGAACAATCAAAGATGTGGGCACATTCAAATTCGCCTACCAAACCAAGAAAAGCCTCGCAAGATTTTTCTGCCAGAAAACTGATGGCAACGGTGTTTTGGGATGCCAAAGGGGTGTTGTTGGTTGAATTCGTGGAACGTGGTACGACCATTAATCAAGACGTGTACTGTGAAACAATAAAAAAGTTACGACGGGCTATACAGAACAAACGCCGTGGTATGCTGACTTCCGGTATCGTTTTCTTGCACGATAACGCCCGTCCTCACTCTGCTCGCAGAACAGCGGCCCTTCTTGAGTCCTTCAAATGGGACGTTGTCAACCATCCACCTTACAGCCCAGACCTGGCGCCAAGTGATTATCACCTCTTCATGCATTTGAAGAAATGGCTCGGGTCACAGCGGTTTGATGACGACGAAGAGCTCAAAGATGCGGTCACAGGCTGGGTCCAGGCACAAGCGGGTGATTTTTATGCAGAAGGAATTTCAAAGCTTGTGAAGAGATACGATAAGTGCCTCAATCGCTATGGAGACTATGTAGAAAAATAGTGCAAATATGTAGTTGTAAGATGTATATATTAAAATAATTTTATTTAACTTGGTGTATTTTTTTTAAATCAACCGGTGGTTACTTTCTGAACGGCCCTCGTAGATGTACATGAACCTAAGAGTGAGACTCCTATCGTGCCTACCCAAGCAATATGCGAGGGTCACTCCAAAAGAAATGCACACTTTTTTTGTATCCATCTTTTATTCTACATGTTTGAAAGTTTTACAGTGTGTAGGTACATCCTTTAGGAATAATATTTTCATTTCTCCACATAATTTCCACCCCTCTCAACTGCCTTACGCCATCTTGGAACCAGAGCGGTAAAATTCTGGACCAACCTGTGGGAGCCACTGTTTGGCAGCGTGCACAAGGCAGTCATCATCTTCAAACCTTGTTCCACGAAGAGAGTCTTTTAGTGTCGCAAAGAGATGATAGTCACATGGAGCCAGGTCAGGACTGTAAGGCGGATGTTTCAGTGTTGTCCATCCGAGTTTTGTGATCGTTTCCATGGTTTTTTGACTGACACGTGGCCGTGCGTTGTCGTGCAACAGCAAAACATCCTGCTTTTGCCGATATGGTCGATCACGACTGAGTCGAGCTTGAAGTTTCTTCAGTGTCGTCACACATGCATCAGAATTTATGATGGTTCCACTTGGCATGATGTCCACAAGCAAGAGTCCCTCGGAATAGAAAAACACCACACCATAACTTTTCCAGCAGAAGGTGTGGTTTTGAATTTTTTTTTCTTGGGTGCATTTGCATGATGCCACTCCATTGATTGCCTCTTTGTCTCTGATGAAAAATGATGAAGCCATGTTTCATCACCTGTCACAATTCTTCCAAGAAATTCATCTCCACCATGCTCGTACTGTTCCAAAAGTTCGCTCATACCGTTTTTCTTGTTTCTTTGTGAGCCACTGTCAACATCCTGGGAACCCACCTGGCATAAACCTTTTTTAACGGCAACTCTTTCAGTATTCTGCAAACACTTCCTTCCCCTATCCCAACGCAGCGTGACAATTCGTTCACTGTGATGCGTCTGTCAGCAGTCACCAATTCGTTAACTCTCTGCACATTGTCTGGAGTGTGTGCAGTACGAGGCCTGCCGCTGCGAGGACAATCCTCAATATTGCCGCACCCGCTCTCATGACGTAACCTGCTTGCCCACCGATTAACTGCACTGCGATCGACAGCAGCATCTCCATACACCTTTTTCAACCTCTTGTGGATGTTTCTCACTGTCTCGTTTCCACAGCGCAGGAATTGTATGACAGCACGTTGCTTCTGACGAACGTCAAGGGTAGCAGCCATCTTGAAGACATGCCGTGACGGCGCTACTCACGGGAACAGGTTGAACTAAGTTTGAAAACAAGCGGGAATGGTGTATCTACACACTGTAAAACGTCCACAAATGCAGAATGAAAACTGTATTTTTACAATAATAGTGTGCATTTCTTTTGGAGTGACCCCCGTAGTAAACCAATACAATCTGCCAGCGTATCATTTATAACTACAGTAGTCTTCTGAGAGGATTGTACGTAGAGGAATGAATTGATCATGTGGTATGTGGCCTCGATTACGCGACGAACCGGTTGATGGCAGCGGCACGCAGACGCATGTATCAGAGACTGGAGGACGCGGCAAATGTCACAGGTCAGTGCTCTGCGTCCTTGTGTGTATGTGTGTGTGTGTGTGTGTGTGCCCACTCTCGTGCGTGTGGGTGTGTGTCAGGGAGCGACAGTCGGGACCGGGGTACCAGCCAACTCTGACGCCACACCAGCTGCAGGAAGCGCACAATCAGGAAGCGGCAGTGACGTCATACTGCGGCCCGCGACGCCGGGGGCATCTGGCGGCAGTGGCGGCGACTGCGGCTGCAGCCGACGCCGGGTTTCTTGCGTTTTATAGCGGCACACGCAGTGCGTACCGGCTGGCCGGTTGGAAGTGAGCGGGAGGGGAGAGGGCACGTGTGAGGTTGTGCGTGGACGACTGCCGGTGGCGCTGCTTTCCCTTCAGCTCAGAGGGGAATCGTCTGCGAATGCGGAGACATAGCAGTTACACATAGAGATGGGCAAAACTGTTCTTTTCAGAGATCGGATCAGAACTGTTCACTCCCTGAAATGAATTAGCTCTTTTTCATGACTCACCACTCATTTACAATAGAAAATAAATGGAAGGCACATTGCCCTTTAAACTTGGTTTATTCCAGTACTATACCTGTATTTTGATCTTATTTGATCCTATTTTGAAGTAACACAGATAATGAGTAAGAATTTTGTATTGTTTATTGAAATTTCCACGATATGACAAAGTTTTTGATTACTGATTTATTTTGCACTATCGTGGTTTTTTGGGTGATCGGAAAATGTTGTAACTTGAGATTTACATTAACAATATATTTGGCTATAACGTATTAAACTTTCATTAACCTCGTACAAATACATCGTAAGCCATATATTTTTAAAGTGAACGTTTCCTTCCGAAGACGCCTAAAATCGCAAAATCCGTACCAGAATAAGAAAAAAAAATATAAATTTGAATGTAAAACGAAAGTGCTGCATATAGCCTTACGCAGAATAAAACAAGGAAAATATTGGTGTATCACACTTTGCGATACGTTTATCGGTTTGCTCGTAATTAAAGCGTAAATTCGAGTGTCCATAATAAAAATCCTATAGTAAGAGGATTCGTCAGGAACCTAATCTGATCAGTTTAAACAAATAAAAAAAAAACAAATGATGTATACATAACATAATAATGTAATATACATAGCGGTATTACTACGAAGAACAATATCCAGTAGAGACGAACTCCAATGCAGAAGCACTGAGTCGAGCAGGTCGAGCCGCGAGCTGTATTACTGCGTGAGCTAAGACCTCAGAGACCAGAGTGACACCTGAGTTGCTTTGCTCAACGCTCTGGCTAGAGTCAAGAACGGTGGGGTGAGCATTGAGCGGGCGAGTTCCGAAGGTGGGGGGAGTGGTGAACGGCCACCACTCACCCGCTCCGAGACAAATCGTCCGTTCGCTTGCGAGCAGGTTGTTGCAAGTAGTTCCTACGTTATCCGCTAGGTGGCTCTCTCTCCTGTTGCTCGCATCAACTGCCCAGAGGGCAGGACGTGCGACTGAAACGATCACCGACAGAGTGCGATGCGAAGTTAAGCTGCGCCAGACACTGCACGTGGCAGACAACGCACAGAGACGGCACGGCATTTGTGAAACACAAAATCCAATGGGGCACTGCACAATGCAGGCAGCGAAGGTAGAAGCAGGGCAGAGGCCGGCACTGGCTGTGTTGTGTGGCGTGCACTGTGCTGTGACCAGCAGAGGGGCTGCTGATATGCTCCGTCTCTCTCTCTCTCTCTCTCTCTCTCTCTCTCTGCTGTGGGAAACGTTTGGAGCTACCGTTCTTTTTTTCTGAATCACTGATTGTTCACTCCTTTGAAAGATTCAACTCTATGAATCAGTTCAAGAGCGGATCCCCTATCTCTAGTTCCACAATGCGTTCTTCTCCATAGTGCATAGTTTAACACCCTGTACAGAAAATCTACAGCACGGCCGGCCACGGCGTGTCAGATTTTGCACGTGCGGTCAGCTGTCACTCGGGTTTGCTCGGTCCTTCTCGGAAGTACTCGGAAGTGCACGACATTTCATTTAGCATTGCGGTGCGGCATTTTTCAGTCGGCAACAGTTCTCTGCGTTTGGCAGAATCGCGGTGTCAGCGCCGTTTATCCTTCCCCATTTATTCGTGGTATGAAGGACATTTAACAGGTCCAGTGGCTGTTTGCGCAAAAAGAGGCAGTCTAGTCATCTATCCTCGGAATCGTTTAAAATGAATTCCAGTGACAGAAGAGAGGGATGAGAAATCTGAATTCGCAAAAGCGACGGGTACTATTTACTTTCTATGAAATGACATTACAGTAAAGTCCAGGGAAAACTGAAACATTTGCATGGTAACGAAGGGGCAAAAAATGACAATGATCGACAGATGGGATTCATTGTTCTGTACATCAACAAGTACTTTGTGCTAAATTTGCAGGCGAGCGGCCAGCCGATGTGGCCGAGCGGTTCTAGGCGCTTCACTCCGGATCCGCGCTGCTGCTACGGTCGCAGGTTCGAATCCTGCCTCGGGCATGGATTTGTGTGATGTCCTTAGGTTAGTTAGGTTTAAGTAGTCTAGGGGACTGATGACCTCAGATGTTAAGTCCCATAGTGCTTAGAGCCATTTGAACCATTTTTTGCAGCCGAGCTCTTGAAGAAACTCGTGGTAAGCACAGCAAAAATTCCTGAAGTCACACCGATTATTCCATTGCCAGTTACAACAGCTTTCAATGGAAATCAACAAAGAATATGAAGACTTCATATACTACTGCAAAGTACGAGTTTAACTTAAAACTGTACAGGACATCTACACTATTTTTCTCAGGTAGATTTTCCAAGTCTCCACAATTATGTTGCAAAAGAGCTACAATATTTCTGCCGACATATTTGTGTGAAAGACCTTTTTATCGATTATGAAAGCAAATAAGTCACAGTTACGTGGCAACTTGAGTGCGAAGCTCTACGAAATTGTCTGTGTATGTACCAGACAAAAATCATTTCTTCAGCACACCACATATAATTAACTGATACTGAGAACTTGTTTTGTCTGTGATCTATGTTATTGAGAAACGTCAAATATAAAACCACGTCACATGCAGCGCGACTGCACAGCGATTTAACTGCGATGCGTTCACAGTTTTCCAATTTTCCCCCTCCTCATGCTCAGACAGCGTGGTTTGGTGGTGGGGAGAAACGTGTAGCGAGATGAGCGCTTTGGAACTCGGTCTGGGCATCACACATGAGCCGAAATCTTGGCCATCCCTCATCTACAGGGTGAAACAGACCTCCACCAATAAATTTCCAGAGATTATTCAGGGACACCCGAGTATTTTGGTATAACAAATCTACCATCTCCCTCAGCTCATAACAGAGCAACGACGTAATTATTATATATATACGTTAAAATCTTTGTTAAAATGACAAGCAGCTTTCCATTCTTTGTGGCCAGTTTAATTGAACAATGGTCATGAAAGTGAAAATATACATCGATATAGATAAGACACAGTGAAAATAAAACAACATTTGGATAAGGAACTATCCACTAAAATGTCTAACTGTAGAAGGTATCGTATTAACAAAGACGTTATCCATTAAATATTAGTAACTGACACAATCGGTGTTTACATTTTTTGTAACCGGAATCGTCCTATATATGTTGTTGTGACGTTGTACATGTGAATATTATGGCAGCTGATGCCCATTACAACGCTGAGGAAACGAAACATTAAGCATATACGTAGTATACACATGTGTGGATGTACTATGACCAGAAAGTTTTGACACGACATTTGAGATGAAGACCGCTGGTGGCGTTAGCAACAGGCTATATAACTTATGAAAAATCTACATGTTCTAATAACAATTTAAGGAACAGGACGTGAATGTAATTAAAATGAAACAATTGACATCAATACAGTTCGCCTTCTAGTTAAACTAACAGGAGTTTAATAATAACACTAGCATGGGAGGAATTTGCTGACGTTATTTAAACCAGGTGATGTGATTCTCTGTTGTACTTTATCGCACTGATACTATACAATGGATTGCCAGCCTTAGCCACTCAACATGTGTTTATTATTTAATAAGGTACGTCCCGAACACAGAACATTCCGGGCTATATGTGACGTGGGACTCTTAACAAACAATTTTTCCGTTACTGTGATGGTGCCAACATATTATAACTATTAAACTAGAAAGGATGTAAAATGTGTGACAATGCACATATTGAAAGAACGGCATTTTTTAAAAAACACGTTATGTTACATGTCTTAATAACAAAAAATGCTTCAAGCAGCTTCACTCATATACAACATTGTGTATGATAACGGAGGTCGAAACATTGTCAGACATTTTTACAGCTTAGCAACAGTACTAAGCAACAACAGACTATTCAGTTTGTAAGGTGTGCGGATTTTATGGACCTCACATGAACTTGATCCATAATTACGGGACGATACAGTAAGAGATCCTCAGCCAAATAATAATTATATTATCTCAACAAAAGGCAATTGCAGTTAATCTCATGTACCGAAAACTAACAAACCAAGATGCACCAATATATGGACTGGCATGAAACAAACAAGTTAAAGTGAAACATATTTTGCAGATGAACCGAGCAGGTGGTTAATGATATCGTGAGACTCCCATTTAGCAAGAGAACGGCGAGCTTCAGAGCAAAAAGGGATAAGGCCAGAACAATACATTATTCCTTTTAACGTAAATAAGGCCCGAACCGAGGGTACATGACTGCACGTCATTGCAGGGCTAGGCTGCGACCCAGCAAGAAAAATAAAAATGGATTCACCTCTAGCGAGACGGTGATTGGCTGAAACCATAATTGGCGACGCAGACGCAACACGGTGGGGAGGTATCCATTTTATGAAAGCATTTTGAGACCCAAAATTTCTCTCTCTCTCTCTCTCTCTCTCTCTCAGCGAACTGCAAAAGTGTGTGGAAATAAGCAAGAGCATTGAGAGCTTTGCTTTCTGCGAAGTGTGGATGATACGCCTCACGTATTTTGGTGACAGATAGCAAAGCGGTAGTTAATTAGTCCTGCGGGAATTTTTACAGGCAAAGAAATTGTGCACATCGCTCCAACCCATAGTGAGTGTGCAAAAGCCATTATTTTGATTAGGAAAAGATAGATGATCTATGGAACACAGGTAAGTTGCACCTGAGTGGATTCAGTCAAGGGGCAGTAGGGAATTAGCGTTTCAGATCCAGCATGGAGACAACGCCATTGCAGATGCAGCTTGGTACAGTACCATCACGCATTAGGCCACAGTAAATGTTGAGTCTGGATTTTGTTCACTCCAACATACGCTTTGATCATTGAATATCAAAAGCTAGGATACTAAACTACCCTGACATTGAGTACATGAGAGTCTTTTTATTGGTTAAAAAAGTAAGTTTATTCTCCATCAACTCAGCGCATTGACCAGCAATGACAATGTAGATTTAAATGAGCTGATGAGGATTTTTAATAACCATTCATTTCTGTGATGAAAAATTTTCACGTGTAGAGATAAAGATTTTTAAAAAAATGGTTCAAATGGGTCTGAGCACTATGGGACTCAACATCTGAGGTCATCAGTCCCCTAGAACTTAGAACTACTTAAACCTGACTAAGCTAAGGACATCACACACATCCATGCCCGAGGCAGGATTCGAACCTGCGACCATAGCGGTCGCGCGGTTCCAGACTGAAGCGCCTAGAACCGCACGGCCACACCGGCCGGCAAAAGATTTTAATAATCGTCATTTCATTTCAGTATGTCCAAGAATTAAATATTTTGTTACTGGGTGTCAAAAGTAATTGAACACGATTGTTGTTTATCACTTGACCCCTGAAAGCAACAGTCGATGAATTATATGTAGAATGACAAAGGGAATAGCTGTGTTGTCCTTCTAGAATAGACCCCAAAGTTTTAATTTTATTAAGTCATCCATTCTAGGTACGTGACAGCAGCATTTCTAATTATTTTTGTTACGATCCGCACCTAATATTAGAAGTCTAACAGGGCCAGGCTCATAATTGTGGTATTTAGAATGTCTGTTTGACACCCTGGGTTTGAGAAGACAGTTCAGATGTTTTGTCCATTTGTGCCCAAGTGGCAATCTGAGTTTGCACACATTAGTACACTCACTGTGCAGATACAAAGGTCGGACGTACGACAAGCTTATTAAAATAAGGAAGGACAGAATATATGACAATATAAGCAATGTTGCAGTGCGTTTGCTTTCTTAAATTTTACTCTGTACCCGCCAAATGGCAACGGCCTTGCCGCAGTGGATACACCGGTTCCCGTGAGATCAGCGAAGTTAAGCGCTGTCGGGCGTGGTCGGCTCTTGGATGGGTGACCATCCGGGCCGCCATGTGCTGTTGACATTTTTCGGGGTGCACTCAGCCTCGTGATGACAACTGAGGAGCTACTCGACCGAATAGTAGAGGCTTCCGTCAAGAATACCATCATAAGGACTGGGAGAGCGGTGTGTTGACCACACGCCCCTCCTATCCGCATCCTCCATGAGGATGACACGGCGGTCGGATAGTCCCGGTGGGCCACTCGTCGCCTGACGACGTAGTACCCGCCAAAGGCCGTACGTCCGAGAAATGCGATTCCTCTGAAAAAGCCATCTGTTGCCACCTGGAAGACCACCAGATGCGGTATTGACGTGCAAATTCCAGCCTTCGTCGCCGATGGACGGCAGCCGCCGTAAACCCCTGTCACCTACGACCAGTTATGCACCAGAGATACCTCGCCGCCGATTTGGATAGCGCCATTTTGCCATGCACGGTATACTTTAAACATGGTGGCACAAGAACGGTTTCCAAACTTAGCTGTTTCGGAAATGCTTCTACTATTGACCCGAAATCCGATGATGACCTTATGAACATCATATAAATCGCTCTGTTGCTGCGGTACAACAACGACTGTTCTGTTTTCCATGTTCCCTCGACACGCTTTACGTACCCTCCGCTGTTCGTGCTACCTCTTGCCTTCCGTGAGCAGCTATTACGCTTTGACGTCAAACATAGACGTTCGCCACATTTTACGGTGTATGCACTCACGATCCAGAACATTATGATCACGCTCCTAATTGACGGTATGTCCCACTTTGGCGTGGATAACAACGGCAACACGTCGTGGCATGGAAGTAGTGTGGATTTGCTACGTCCCTTTGTAAGTAGGCTGTTTAGGTTCTTATATCGGTAGCGCCGCCACCACGTAGCGCTCTCTGTATGAAAATCACTGGCTGTGCTGTGTGCAGTCTGTGGCTAGTTTGCATTGTTGTCTGCCATTGTAGTGTTGGGCAGCGGCTGCTGGATGTGAACAGCGCGTAGCGTTGCGCAGTTAGAGGTGAGCCGCCAGCAGTGGTGGATGTGGGGAGAGAGATGGCGGAGTTTTGAAATTTGTAATACTGGATGGCATGAACTGCTATATATATTATGATTATTAAGGTAAATACATTGTTTGTTCTCTATTAAAATCTTTCATTTGCTAACTATGCCTATCAGTAGTTAGTGCCTTCTGTTGTTTGAATCTTTTATTTAGCTGGCAGTAGTGGCGCTCACTGTATTGCAGTAGCTTGAGTAACGAAGATTTTTGTGAGGTAAGTGATTTGTGAAAGGTATAGGTTAATGTTAGTCAGGGCCAATCTTTTGTAGGGATTTTTGAAAGTCAGATTGCGTTGCGCTAAAAATATTGTGTGTCAGTTTAAGCACAGTCTTGTATAAAATTTTCATAAGGGGATGTTTCACCTTGAGGGAGCTGGCATCATATCTGCATACGCAACTCACCTAATTCCCGCAGAATCGGCCAGGAAAGGATAATATGGAAAATACTAAGAAGAAGAAGAAGGGACGGGATGATTGGACATACGTTAAGGCATCAGGGAGTAACCTCCATGGTACTAGACGCAGTTGTAGAGAGCGAAAACCAGACGAGGAGGTTGGCACATCAGAGAAGTTCGTGCCGGCCCCATCAAACGAGCCAGAAGACTAATGACTAAAATGGTTCAAATGGCTCTGATCACTATGGGACTTAACATCTGTCCCCTAGACTTAGAACTATTTAAAACTAACTAACCTAAGAACATCACACACACACATCCATGCCCGAGGCAGGATTCGCCGGACGGAAGCGCCTGGAGCCGCTAGGCCACCGTGGCCGGCGACTGATGACTTTTAAGTTAAGCGAATTTGACTCTTTTACTTTTTTAAAATTCGCTCTCGACAACAACAAATACACAAACTGAGAACTTACGTTACATCAGGATGAATAAAATCCACAAAATTATTATAATTCTGAGGCACAGAAAACAAGCTACATTTACAAGTGTGGCTGAGCCCTCCAGGGAGAATAAGTTAAAGAATTTCCCGTAGCATGCCAGCTGCCTGCAGCCTCCAGGACGCCAATAAAGACGTTCCCAACCATGGCCATTTTCCTCGTCTGCCCTTACCTCCGGGAAACCAACCAACGGCTTCTCGAATACACACTACGCAGAACTGGTTCTCTACTGCGTTCTAAAGGTAGCACGCTATTAAGCGGGTGGTGAAAATGTCATCAAGGCATCTTAGATGTCTTAATATTGGTGTGATAAATCATTAGTGCACAACAACTACAGAGGGTTCCAAAAAATGTATGTTTAAAAGTCCATAACTTGCAAACAAATTGACGGAGTTGTCTCATTTTTGGTGAAAGTGTAGCTTAAAGTCCAACATAAAGATATCACTGTAGGTGTTCGAAATGGTCACCATTAACATCCACACACAAACGATGCCGCCGAACTGCAGCACGAACTACTGACTGCAACGTCTTCAGTTGGATATTTGCAGATGAATGTACGATACATTCTCAACGCTCATCCAATGTGCGTGGCTTTTGTCGATAAACGACGTCCTTTAGTATTCTCCACAGTTAAAAGTCCATAAAATTTAGGTCTGGGGAACGTGGTGGATACTACACAGCACCTTTATGGCCTATCCATCTTCCTGCTAGAGTTTTGTCGAGAGACGCCCTAACACGATTTTGGTAGTGGGCTGGGGCACCATCTTGTTGAAAGTAAACTCTTCCGTCTCCATATAAGTCTCGGATGGCAGCTAAAATGGACGTCTGAAGTTTCTGAAGGCACACCTCACCGGTAACTGTGCCGTCAAAGAAGAATGACCCAATCAAGCCCCGGTAAGACAACCCACACCACACATTTACTCCTGGCAAATTCACGGCTTTGTCTACATCGACGTTCGGATTTTCGGCGGCCCAGTAGACGCAATTGTGGCGATTTACTGTACCACTGAGTTTGAACTGTGCCTCATCAGACCACACAATCATCTCTGCAAAATGTTCATCGTTGCGCACCATGTTAGTAAACCACTCGCAGTACTCCATTCTACGATCTGGATCGTCCTCGTTCATTGCGTGTAGCAATCTTTTGATACTCATTTCGCCATTGCCGTTGAACCTCATTAATGTTTTCGTGCTTAAAATACCACTTCACAAACGACTTCCTTTAATCTAATGTAAGCCTTGCGCCAGCCATGTTCACTCGAGTAACTAGGTTCAAATGGTCCAAATGCCTCTGAGCACTATGGGACTTAACATCTCAGGTCATCAGCCCCCTAGAACTTAGAACTAGTTAAACCTAACTAACCTAAGGACATCACACACATCCATGCCCGAGGAAAGATTCGAACCTGCGACCGTAGCGGTCGCGCGGTTCTGGACTGAAGCGCCCAGAACCGCTCGGCCACCGGCGGCCGGCAGTAACTAGGTGCAACTAAGAACAAAACACTGACTATCTGGCGACTGACATCTGACAAAACAAAACAACGCAAAAAAACGCTTGTGTGGCGATTGCCGGAACTACAGACTATTACACTACCAAAGATGAGACAACTCCGTCAATTAGTTTGCCAGTTATAGACTTTTAAATAGTGGCTACTTATTATGTACCCCTCTATATTACTGTAGCATGGACTCCTTTAAATGAGGACGACCAGCTGTATTGTGGGTTCCAGTCAGCTACTGAACGCCTGCCCTCTACAGTACGAGACGTAGCTTTCATTAAGATCGTTCGTGTCTCCGACTCAACACCACATATCCAGAGAGAGAGACGGGGCCAATTCGCGAGTTGGCACCTCCCCGCCGACTGGAAGCCATTCATCGCGGGTTTTAATTTTCTGCGGATCCGGCGGTGCGGACCTGCGAAGTCGGCGGCGGCAGCGCGAGACTTAAGCCGCCACGCGGGAACCCGGCCAAAGTAATTCCGCGCTCTGCCTTTTTGCTCCTGTCCCCACTCCTGCACCTTCGCTTTTTCATTTCCACTCCCTCTTCGGCACGGACTTCTCCCCCTCTCACGTTCGGCCGAAGGAAACAAGCAACGAATGGCGCACGTGCGTCGCGAATTCTGTTCGCCTCTTTCTGCACAGCAAGCGTGCGGACAGCACAGTCCTCCCTAACATGAGGATAATTACCCCCTAAGGGGTAAAATGAAATTTCCTAAGAGTAAAAAGAAAAAGAAGGGTTTGTAAGACGCGTATATTTCTATTGTCAAACCGCAATTTATGAAAGATGTTTATATTAACATTGGAAGAGCAGTTGAACGGAATGGACAGTGTCTTGAAAGGACGGTATAAGATGAACATCAACAAAAGCAAAACGAAGATAATGGAATATAGTAGAGTTAAATCGGGTGATGCTGAGGGAATTAGATTAGGAAATGAGACACTTAAAGTAGTAAAGGAGTTTTGCTATTTGGAGAGCAAAATAACTGATGATGGTCGAAGTAGAGAGGATATAAAATGTAGACTGGCAATGGCAAGGAAAGCGTTTCTGAAGAAGAGAAATTTGTTGGAATCGAGTATAGATTTAAGTGTCAGGAAGTCGTTTCTGAAAGTATTTGTATGGAGTATAGCCATGTATGGAAGTGAAACATGGACGATAAACAGTTTAGACAGGAAGAGAATAGAAGCTTTCGAAATGAGGTGCTACAGTAGAATGCTGAAGATTAGATGGGTAGATCACATAACTAATGAGGAAGTATTGTATAGAATTGGGGAGAAGAGGAGTTTGTGGCACAACTTGACTAGAAGAAGGGATCTGTTGGTAGGACATATTCTGAAGCATCAAGGGATCACGAATTTAGTATTGGAGGGTAGCACGGAGGGTAAAAATCGAAGAGGGAGACCAAGAGATGACTACACTAAGCAGATTCAGAAGGATGTAGGCTGCAGCAGGTACTGGGAGATGAAGGGGCTTGGACAGGATAGAGTAGTATGGAGAGCTGGATCAAACCAGTCTCAGGACGGAAGACCACAACAACAACAACAACAACAACAACAACAATTAATATTTGTCATTTTGGAAATAACTGTGGTAGCAGGGAATGTCTGCACCAAAGTATTGTTGGCGGGAGGGACCGCACATTGATAGAATTTTAAAAATGGCAGGAGATACCGCGTATGGATACATTTTAAGAAAAATTCGGGAAAGACCGCGTATTGATTCATTTTGTAATGGTAGCAGGCACTGTCTGCACCAGAAAGCATTTTTGGCGGGAGAGACCGCACTTTATCGTTCGTAGGAAGTTTGTAGTAAGCGAGATGTGAAGCGAGTCGGTAGCAGGTCTGAAGCGAGAGGTTGAGAGAAGTGGTGTGTCTGGCTGCCACCAGCTATGATTTACAAGAGATTGTAAACGGATGTACAGAGACATCAGCTAACTATTATCATAAGAGGAAGTAATATTACTGAATTATTTATTTATTTATTTATTTTTGAGAAACTAGAGGCTACTGAAGGTATGTTTGCGGAATGCTAGTTGTAAGATTATTGTAAAAAATTAAATCCTATTTGAACGTTTGTAAAATCATTACATTACCAACAGTAAGTATTTGAAGAATTGTTTTCAGAATAGAATTAGTTTTTGCCAGCAATATTGCATTACTGATTATAATCCGTCCCAAAAACCATCAACGTAAAAATTTGCAAAATTTTATTCTTTTCAAGAAAAAGTTTAACTATGAATTATGTAACTTCAAACAAATTAATTAAAGAATAACGTCAGCTGTGGTAATAAATACAGCCGACCGACCGAACGACCAACCAAGGTCATGACCACTCAAGTCACGTGTGTCGGCAACTGTCGGGCGAGTCATGACTGTCCGGACCTCACTGCTGCTCTGTCCCGACTCCCATGATGTCCGTTCGGAACTCGTACACACGACGACACGGAGACACTGGCTTGGACCCAACCATTCAGAGGGACACCGGTCCATTGGCCACCCGGCATCTCTGTACAAGAAAGGAACCGACCCAAGTCCCACAAGTTGAAGGGGCCCAGAAACGGTGAGAAGACCAATTATACGTCGCCCGATCAGGCGACCGACCGACCGAACGACCAACCAACGGTCGTCCCCCCCTCCAGTCCCCTTCCGCCAGACAGTGCATGTGTGTCGCCAGCGGTAGGCGAGGCTGTGTAAACCTTACTGGAGCTCCATCCCGACTGAACTCCCGACACACCCAGAAATACTAGCGGTCGCTCCAAAGATAGTACAACAGTGCTCTTATCGATAAGCGCTACTGCTGCCACTCACGGGCAGGCAATCCAGCAACTTAGTGACGCCAGTAAATGGAATAAGAAACGGGTCGGCAGTACTGCAAATACGAGATGTCAAGTAATGAACGGCACGAACACGGGCCGCGCGCCGCTCAGTAACTTCTACCTGTACGTCGGAGGAGTTCTACTTGGGTTGTTAGAGAACATGCACTTGGCTGTTCGTGAGAGGAAGCGGATACAACTTGGCGGTGCACCGCCTCATTTCAGTGTGGACGTCCGCAACCACCTCAATGCTGTATTTACTGTTCGCTAGATCGGAAGGGATGGTCCTATTCCATGGCCTGCGACTTCACCTGACCTGAATCTCCTCGATAATTTCCTAAGGAGATATCTAAAGCCATTTGTGTGCGAGACCCAGTTAAGCGCTGTCGGTCTTGGCTAGCACTTGGATGGGTCACCGTCCGGTCTGCCGAGCGCTGTTAACAATTAATTTATTAAAATTTAATTAACAAGCGGGATGCACTCAACCCTTCTAATGCCAATTGAGGAGTTACTTGATTGAGAAGTAGAGGCGCCGGTCACGAAAACTGACAACGGCCGGGTGAGCGGAATGCAGACCACTTGCCCCACCGTATCTGCAGTCGGTAACGTTCATGATGAGGAAGACACGGCGGTCGGTCGGTCCCGCTGGGTTTTCAAGGACTGTTCGGACGCTGTTTGTTTTTTGTTTGTTGTATGGCCTTATATTTAGGAGGGAATAGCCGTGTACAGAGAAGATTAACCGACATTTTGCCATTAATCGAGATATATTCTGTGCATTTTGGTACACATTCATATTACATCTCATTTTCCGACGCTCTGTGGATTGTATTTCACTTTTAACTTATAAAATTCCGTCTTTCCGTTACCTCTGCTCCATACAGCGTGTAATTCGTTGTTAAGCATCCACATGCAGATACAAACGTAATGATATTACCACTCTCGTATAGTGTTTTAGTTTAACACTTCTAAATAAATGCTTTTAGTCACTCCATATGCTCTCTCCATTTTACTAACCGTTACATCTACTGCAAATCTTGTAGTCCACTCTGCTGCACAGTTTCCGAAAAGAGCGGTTCTAGGCGTTTCATTTCTAAACTGCGCTGCTGCTACGGTCGCAGGTTCGAATCCTGCATCGGGCATGGATGTTTGTGATGTCCTTAGGTTAGTTAGGTTTAAGTAGTTCTAAGTCTAGGGGACTGATGACCTCAGATGTTAAGTTCCATAGTTCCATAGTGCATTTGAACCATTTTTTCTGAAAAAATGTTCGAATACACTAACTTGTGTTTTAATAATTTATTTTCCTACGTAGTTTTTGCGTTTTTTACATTTTCGTGAATTTCTTTTTTGAGATAAAATTTTGATACCAGTTGTAGTGGTTAATGTTACCGGAAGATCGGAGTAACTGCCTCTGCCCCATTTTCTGTAAGTATTGCAAAATCGGCTGCAAAAGCTAAGCAGTTTACGTTAAATCCATTCACTTTCCTTCCTACAATTACTGGTTGCACTTTTTTTTAGTTCCAGATGGTACATCGATGTAATTTTTTTTTTATAAAACACAGACACGCAGTTAAACAGGTGGACTATTTGCTTAGCTTACACCAGTTATTATTTCAAGTGACTTCGAGATTACTCCCAAAAATTTCACTTTGGATATCGTTTTTGTTAGAATTTCACAGCAAACAATCCTGCCGGAGAAACATTCGCGACTGTGCATGATAGCAGAGGCTGAAAATGCCGCTTCAGTTGTATGGCCCTTTTTATTTAAATCAAACAACTTAAGCAGATTTTTCAACCTCTGCTAGAGTTTCACAAATTTTGTTTACTAATTTCATTTTAACACCATATTCTCCATTGATCATCTTATGCTTGCCTGTCTTTCGAATGAAATTCTTTCAGGAAATCAATAAACGATACTTCTACAGTAATGTGAGTAGTGCCTGGGTAGTTTAATCGCTGGAGCATCTGCCCGAGAAAGGCAAAAGTTCCAGGTTTGAGTCACCGTTCCAGCACAGAATTTTTTTTTAATTAGAGCAAGTTCCGCATCAGCGCACACTCCGCTGCTGACTGAAAGTTCGTTCTTGATTATGTGCGTGCGTTGGTTAGCATTCTGAGGAGAGTTATTGCTGTTAAGCTAAAAATCTGTTCCTCGCAGGATCTTTCCTTTCCGTTCTTTGTCTAAATTTCCTTCATCTCTGTCCACGACACTTCTTTCCAGGTTTATTGTTTCAATCGTAGGCGAAACAGGCGAAGAAGTGAAGTGAGCCCCTAAGGAGGAGGAGGAGGAGGAGGCGGTGCGGGATCGTTGACCCGCGAAACGCCGTGTGTAGCGAACAGGTAGGATGTTTGCGTACAGGGCAGAGATAAGGTTGTGGCGCCGGGGAGGGGGAGAAGTACAGTCAGGTCGCCTAAGACAGCTCACCTGGCTCCGTGTGGCTCGGCAAGGCTCCCTGTTGCGCGACTCGTACAGAAGGTGATCAGCCTGTACAAGGATATTCAGTGTGTGCTAGAGATGTTTTTGTCAGATCAAAAGCAGTGTGTTCTGGCTCTAATGGCTCTAAGCAGTATCGGACTTAACAAATGGCTCTGAGCACTATGGGACTCAACTGCTGTGGTCATCAGTCCCCTAGAACTTAGAACTACTTAAACCTAACTAACCTAAGGACGTCACTCACATCCATGCCCGAGGCACGATTCGAACCTGCGACCGTAGCGGTCACGCGGTTCCAGACTGTAGCGCCTAGAACCGCACGGTCGGACTTAACATCGAAGGTCATCAGTCCCCTATACTTAGAACTACTTAAACCTAACTAACCTAAGGACAGCACACACATCCATGCCGCAGGCAGGATTCGAACCTGCGACCGTAGCAGCAGCGCGGTTCCGGACTGAAGCGCCTAGAACCGCTCGGCCACTGCGGCCGCAGAGTGTTCTCTTGGACGGGAAGTCATCACTGAAAACCGACGCAATGATGGCAAGTGTACGGAAGAATTTGCAATGGTCTCGATGTAGAGAGAGTGCATTTACGTCTACATCTACATGATTACTCTGCAACTCACTACTAAGTGAAATGATAATTAAATGGACACCCTAGCTGCAAAGAGGCGTTGATATACTTCATAGGGGACATGTTGAAAATGTGTGCGCCGACCGTGACTCGAACCCGGGATCTCCTGCTTACATGGCAGACGCTCTATCCATCTGAGGGCACAGAGGATAGTGCGCCTGCAGGGACTTATCCCTTGCACGCTTCCCGCGAGACTCACATTCCCAACATGTCCACACCACTACATTCGTAGTGCGTCTGATAGATGTTTGCCCATCATACTCATTACTCGTGGCAGATTAATCTACCAAGTACCGTAAGAGTTTAACCATAGAGTGTGCATTCGCACAAGAAGGTCAATGGCCGGGAAGCCATATTTTAGTGTTCTCTTGGACGGGAAGTCATCACTGAAAACCGACGCAATGATGGCAAGTGTACGGAAGAATTTGCAATGGTCTCGATTATTATATATATATTATATATATGATTATTATTATTATATATATGAAGAATAGTTACCGTTAACGACCATGCAGCTTTCGCTAAAATGAAATGATAATTAAATGGACACCCTACGAATGTAGTGGTGTGGACATGTTGGGAATGTAAGTCTCACGGGGAGCATGCAAGGGATGAGCCCTGCAGACGCACTATCCTCTGTGCCCTCTGTGGCTCAGATGGATAGAAGGTCTGCCATGTAAGCAGGAGATCCCGGGTTCGAGTCCCGGTCGGGTCACACATTTTCAACATGTCCCCTATTAAGTATGTCAACGCCTCTTTGCAGCTAGGGTGTCCATTTAATTATCATTTCACTTAGTAGTGAGTTGCAGAGTAATCATGTAGATGTAGACGTAAATGCACTCTCTCTACATCGAGACCATTGCAAATTCTTCCGTACACTTGCCATCATTGCGTCGGTTTTCAGTGATGACTTCCCGTCCAAGAGAACACTCTGCGGCCGCAGTGGCCGAGCGGTTCTAGGCGCTTTCGCTAGAATGAAATTATCATTTCATTCTAGCGAAAGCTGCATGGTCATTAACGGTAACTGTTCTTTCGGGAATAGATACTACCTTCATATACCACTACTAAGTGCCTGTCTGAGGGTGCATCGAACAAATTTTACGCTATTTCTCTAGCTGGACTAATGCTAGTACATGCCTGAGTTAGATTGGAGTATGTGTTGTTATAATTGTCCACGTCACTACTTATAACTCACTGACAATAGCTGCACTGTCAGTTGATATCTACACCTGCAGTGCCTTTTTTAAAAAGAAAATGACATTACGAGCGATACTTTCTTTCTGTCCTGGATTACATTACGGTCGTTGGGCAAAACCATTCTCATGGAATCGAACATGACCCATTATGTGGCCACCACTGCCCTCCTTCACGACTGACGTCCACGAAAAGTTTCTCGAGGACAATAGATAACACTGTCTAACAGACGAGCTCAACTCTATATGTCTGGGAGATGAGAACACCACTGGATGACACTATCGGAAAAATCTAGCTGCTGGTTTCGCTGAAGGAGACCGTGTGGAAATCACTCAACAGGCTCAGAACTAGGGTCGCAAGATCAAAATATAACCTGCCGAAATGAGGTTACCCCGCAACAACAACCCTTTGTGACTGTGGAGTCCAACGAACTACTGAGTACTTACACCAATGTAGAGTATGTCCTGAAGATGTACTATTGATGACCTGATGTCCGATGTTTTTGAAGCCGTAACGACTGCCGAATACTCGGCAAAAGGTACTTACATTGTCATCTTTGTCTTTATTTCTTTTGTTTAAGATTCTTTTAATATCTACCAACGTAAATTATGATCTGTAAAATGTAACGTTGTCCTCAATTTTTTTTAAAAAATTAACAATTATTTTACAATGTTGTTATGTACGTACAGCACCGATGAAACGTTTCCGATCACCTACAAAAAAACGTGTTTCGTTTCAGTGTATAGACACATCGTACAAACTAAGTAGACAAACAAAATAAATATTTTTCTCTCAAAAATGTTCAAATGCGTGTGAAATCTTATGGGACTTAACTGCTAAGGTCATTAGTCCCTAAGCTTACACACTACTCAACCTAAATTATCCTAAGGACAAACACACACACACATGCCCGAGGGAGGACTCGAACCTCCGCCGGGACCAGCCGCTATTTTCCCCTCTCTCTGTTATTAAGTATAATGTATTCAGATCTTAGACACTTCGAAGAAATTACCGTTTGGCCTCGGAACAGATCCACAAACTTTTGGGATTTTGGAGACAAGATTTTGCAGTATTTATGCAGATACTGGAGTTCAACACGTCTGTAAATGATTTCATAGGTCTTCAACATTAGATGACCATAGTTCTCTGACCCCCTGTCAAGTTAATCTCATAAGAGCTCAACGCGACGTTAAGTCACTTTGTACTGACATACCCTCTGCACAACTTGGAAGCATAATTGGGGTCATTGTCCTACTGCAGAACAAACAAGTGGTTCAAATGGCTCTGAGCACTATGGGACTTAACTTCTCAGGTCATCAGTGTCCTAGAACTTAGAACTACTTAAAACTAACTAACCTAAGAACATCACACACATCCATGCCCGAGGCAGGATTCGAACCTGCGACCGTAACGGTCGCGCCGTTCCAGACTGTAGCGCCTAGAACAGCTCGCCCACTGCGGCTGGCGCAGAACAAACACACGACCAATAATGCAGATGTAACTGCACTGTTGATTAGTATCCTCTGGCATCTTCCCTTCTTCAAGGTTCACCTAATTCCCCCTGCTCGTCTAGTTTATCGCCCCACAATATCCCCCCATCACGACAAGACCTCCACCATGCTCGACCGTTGGCATGACACACTGATTCTTCATACAGTCTCCAATAGATCAACTAACACGTTAGTCGATGGCTCCCAACTACTTCAGACTCAGATTCGTCCGTAAGTAACACCTTGGGCCATTGCTGCACGCTCCAGCTTTCATGTTCCTGTGCCCACTGAAATCTTTTCGCCTTATATTGTTTGCGTAATAATCATTTTTTGGTCGCTGTGCGACTTTGTAAACCTCGTTCCCGAAGACGGTTCTGCGATGTTCAGACATGGATTGGAGCTTCTAACACGCTGTTTACTTCCTCGCCAATTTCAGGTGCAGTGCAAGTTCTCTGACATTTACTCTGTACACATATGAACTGATCTTCTCTGTGTGATGTTACTCGGGGTCTTCCAAATCGCGAAACACTTGCATTGCCACCATTTCGATTGAACCGCTCTACGCCACTGTAGGTTGGGCTATGCCAACTGTTGTTGCTATTGTCCAACTACAATAGCCTTCCTGGTGCAGAACTAAAATTACAGCACGTTTTTCAATTCCAGTCTGTAGTGGACTGGCCCGACAGCCAATCCACTATGACTGGTAGCCGAAAGGCACGCGTTTAAGCTCACGCAGGCTGGCGTGACGTCTGGAACAGTTATGGGAGTTGAGTCTAGTAAAAAAAAGGAGGTAACTGGTAGAATACTTAACTTTAATCCACAATTGGTGAACATCTCTCTTGACATGCTTCACAAGATAAATGGCAAAGGAAAAAGGCGCCTTGCTAGGTCGTAGCAAATGATGTAGCTGAAGGCTATGCTAACTATCGTCTCGGCAAATGAGAGTGTAATTTGTCAGTTCCATCTCTAGCAAAGTCGGCTGTACAACTGGGGCGAGTGCTAGGACGTCTCTCTAGACCTGCCGTGTGGCGGCGCTCGGTCTGCAATCACTGACAGTGGCGACAAGCGGGTCCGTCGTATACTAGGGGACCGCGGCCGATTTAAAGGCTACCACCTAGCTAGTGTGGTGTCTGGCGGTGACACCACACAGTCTCCCGCTTCCGTCCCGTTAGGAATGTGGTATGAATCTGACCATGTGCTAGATGCATGCAGTGTGCTGTAACCTAATTGCTGATTGCTACACAAACAGCTTAAGCCGAGGTACCTGTGAAATTTCAACCCGGTAGTAAGAACGTCGCAGGAGGCTGAAAATTTGTTTCATGGAATACGTCGGCATGCTGAATTCAGTGGGTAAATCCAATTTTTTCATACTTCTTGCTTTTTGAGGTTTGAAAAAAAATATCAATTTTAATTTCAAACCCAATATGTGGAGTTGTTGGTTTTCATTGAATGTAGTCACAAAAAAAGAAATTTACTTAAAAATATTTGGAATCGACGGAGGAGTAGCATCCAAAAAAAGTCGAAGCACTAGATAAATATGTACAGTGCAGAAATTTAATTGAAACATTAATTTATCCTAAACCAGACACGTTTATACGTATTTTCTTTCTAATTCACAATTGAGTCCGCTGCGAGCGTGAATCCACATGTTTGGAAAACATTCGAACTCAGTTCAGTCACTTTAAATAACTTTATCCATACCACGATATATAAACACATTCTAGCGGTAACACCTCTGCAGTCTACCAACTCCAGCGTGATGCGGAAACCGGGTGACTGATAACAGAACGATCTGTGGAGGCCCGAAAAGTCCTGTGCAAATGCAGTGGAGACGGAAATATCTTACGTGATTTATAAACCGAAATTACAGAATACAAATTTCAAACGTACCAAGTCGTCTTTTATTTATTTCACCTTCACACTGGGTCAAACACTGTATAATGTCATAGTAATTCTATTTTACGGCAAATCCTTTTCACGAATTATAAATATAGAATGTTTATAATTTATTTACAATTTTGGTATGTATATGGTGTTAAAAAGTTACTGTAATTCAGTTTTTTTTTAAAAAAAAGAGCAAAATAGCAGATACGAAAGAGTGTTACTCCTCCATCAATATTAAACATTTCCGGCTCACAACATTTTTATGAATACATTGCGTGTTAACCAACAACTCCTCTTGTGGGTGTGAAAAAAAAGCAGTTATTTAGGGTGGTCAAGATAAATGGGACGCCCTGTATACTGTATGTAAGTACAGGGTGTTTCAAAGATGACCGGTATACTTGAAACGGCAATAAAAACTAAACGAGCAGCGATAGAAATACACCGTTTGTTGCAATATGCTTGGGACAACAGTACATTTTCAGGCAGACAAACTTTCGAAATTACAGTAGTTACCATTTTCAACAACAGATGGCGCTGCGGTCTGGGAAACTCTATAGTACGATATTTTCCACATATCCACCATGCGTAGCAATAATATGGCGTAGTCTCTGAATGAAATTACCCGAAACCTTTGACAACGTGTCTGGCGGAATGGCTTCACATGCAGATGAGATGTACTGCTTCAGCTGTTCAATTGTTTCTGGATTCTGGCGGTACACCTGGTCTTGCAAGTGTCCCCACAGAAAGAAGTCACAGGGGTTCATGTCTGGCGAATAGGGAGGCCAATCCACGCCGCCTCCTGTATGTTTCGGATAGCCCAAAGCAATCACACGATCATCGAAATATTCATTCAGGAAATTAAAGACGTCGGCCGTGCGATGTGGCCGGGCACCATCTTGCATAAACCACGAGGTGTTCGCAGTGTCGTCTAAGGCAGTTTGTACCGCCACAAATTCACGAAGAATGTCCAGATAGCGACATGCAGTAATCGTTTCGGATCCGAAAAATGGGCCAATGATTCCTTTGGAAGAAATGGCGGCCCAGACCAGTACTTTTTGAGGATGCAGGGACGATGGGACTGCAACATGGGGCTTTTCGGTTCCCCATATGCGCCAGTTCTGTTTATTGACGAAGCCGTCCAGGTAAAAATAAGCTTCGTCAGTAAACCAAATGCTGCCCACATGCATATCGCCGTCATCAATCCTGTGCACTATATCGTTAGCGAATGTCTCTCGTGCAGCAATGGTAGCGGCGCTGAGGGGTTGCCGCGTTTGAATTTTGTACGGATAGAGGTGTAAACTCTGGCACATGAGACGATACGTGGACGTTGGCGTCATTTGGACTGCAGCTGCAACACGGCGAACGGAAACCCGAGGCCGCTGTCGGATCACCTGCTGCACTAGCTGCACGTTGCCCTCTGTGGTTGCCGTACGCGGTCGCCCTGCCTTTCCAGCACGTGCATCCGTCACGTTCCCAGTCGGTTGAAATTTTTCAAACAGATCCTTTATTGTATCGCTTTTCGGTCCTTTGGTTACATTAAACCTCCGTTGAAAACTTCGTCTTGTTGCAACAACACTGTGTTCTATGCGGTGGAATTCCAACACCAGAAAAATCCTCTGTTCTAAGGAATAAACCATGTTGTCTACAGCACACTTGCACGTTGTGAACAGCACACGCTTACAGCAGAAAGACGACGTACAGAATGGCGCACCCACAGATTGCGTTGTCTTCTATATCTTTCACATCACTTGCAGCGCCATCTGTTGTTGAAAATTGTAACTACTGTAATTTCGAAAGTTTGTCTGCCTGAAAATGTACTGTTGTCCCAAGCATATTGCAACAAACGGTGTATTTCTATCGCTGCTCGTTTAGTTTTTATTGCCGTTTCAAATATACCGGTCATTTTTGAAACACCCTGTAAGTATGTATGCTGTATGCCGAAGTCCGATGCTTTGGCGCGAATAAGGAAACAAAGCCTACAGTTCCGCGCTAACCTTCGTTCCGGTAGCGGCCGTATTAGAGCGGGTGCAGGCGGTGCCTGGAGACAGCAGGGAAGCTGCGGCCTGTTGTGGCAGACGGCGCCGGCTGATACGGGCCAGTCGGCGCCAGACACGCGCCCAGATATCGCCTTACAACGCCTCCCCTCCCTCTCTGGTTTCAAACCGAGGCCGCGTGCAGCACACCACACCACACCACACCACACACCGCTACGGCAGCTCTCCGCCGCTCTGATGCACACACACGACTCCAGCCAGCGCGGCCAGCAGTCCATTACTCCCACCACACGTACCTTATTAACAATAAATGAAATGCATTGTCCATTAACAGTACCCTGCTACCCATTAAAACTGAAACACCGTGACGTGGTATACAGATTACAGACAATTTGCATGAGCTGTACTGTATACAGGGTGATCAAAAAGTCAGTTGTTGCTGTTGTGATCTTCAGTCCCGAGACCGGTTTGATGCAGCTCTCCATGCTACTCTATCCTGTGCAAGCTTCTTCATCTCCCAGTACCTACTGCAACCTACATGCTTCTGAATCTGCTTAGTGTATTCATCTCTTGGTCTCCCCCTACGATTTTTACCCTCCACGCTGCCCTCCAATACTAAATTGGTGATCCCTTGATGCCTCAGGACATGTCCTACCAACCGATCCCTTCTTCTGGTCAAGTTGTGCCACAAACTTCTCTTCTCCCAAATCCTATTCAATACTTCCTCATTAGTTACGTGATCTACCCATCTAATCTTCAGCATTCTTCTGTAGCACCACATTTCGAAAGCTTCTATTCCTTCTTGCTCAAACTATTTACCGTCCATGTTTCACTTCCATACATGGCTACACTCCATACAAATACTTTCAGAAATGACTTCCTGACACTTAAATCTATACTCGATGTTAACAAATTTCTCTTCTTCAGAAACGCTTTCCTTGCCATTGCCAGTCTACATTTTATATCCTCTCTACTTCGACCATCATCAGTTATTTTGCTCCCCAAATAGCAAAACTCCTTTACTACTTTAAGTGTCTCATTTCCTAATCTAATACCCTCAACATCACCCGATTTAATTCGACTACATTCCATTATCCTCGTTTTGCTTTTGTTGATGTTCATCTTGTATCCTCCCTTCAAGACACCATCCATTCCGTTCAACTGCTCTTCCAAGTCCTTTGCTGTCTCTGACAGAATTACAATGTCATCGGCAAACCTCAAGGTTTTTATTTCTTCTCCATGGATTTTAATACCTACTCCGAATTTCTCTTTTGTTTCCTTTACTGCTTGCTCAATATACACATTGAATAACATCTGGGATAGGCTACAACCCTGTCTCACTCCCTTCCCAACCACTGCTTCCCTTTCATGGCCCTCTACTCTTATAACTGCCATCTGGTTTCTGTACAAATTGTAAATAGCCTTTCGCTCCCTGTATTTTACCCCTGCCACCTTTAGAATTTGAAAGAGAGTATTCCAGTCAACATTGTCAAAAGCTTTCTCTAAGTCTACAAATGCTAGAAACGTAGGTTTGCCTTTCCTTAATCTTTCTTCTAAGATGAGTCGTAAGGACAGTATTGCCTCACGTGTTCCAGTATTTCTGCGGAATCCAAACTGATCTTCCCCGAGGTCGGCTTCTACTAGTTTTTCCATTCGTCTGTAAAGAATTCGTGTTAGAAAGTCAGTACAAATTTTAAAACTTAATAAACCACGGAATAATTTAGAGAGAGAGGTAAAAATTGACACACATGCTTGGAATGACATTGTTTTATTAGAACCAAAGAAAAACAAAGTTCAAAAAATGTCCGACAGATGGCGCTGGACAGCAAAACTGATACCGTGACGGGTGAGAGGTACGTCGATGTGTTACAGAATCGCGTCATCCTCAACCTGGCTGATAAACGCCTGCTGGAACGTATGATGTTTATGCAGGATGGCGCTCCACCGCATATTGTTAGACGCGTGAAAGATCTCTTGCGCGCGTCGTTTGGTCATGATCGTGTGCTCAGCCGCCACTTTCGTCATGCTTGGCCTCCCAGGTCCCCAGACCTCAGTCCGTGTGATTATTGGCTTCGGGGTTACCTGAAGTCGCAAGTGTATCGTCATCGACCGACATCTCTAGGGATGCTGAAAGACAACATCCGACGCCAATGCCTCACCATAACTCCGGACATGCTTTACAGTGCTGTTCACAACATTATTCCACGACTGCAGCTATTGTTGACGAATGACGGTGGACATATTGAACATTTCCCGTGAAGAACATCATCTTTGCTTTGTCTTACTTTGTTACGCTAATTATTGCTATTCTGATCAGACGAAGCGCCATCTATCGGACATTTTTTGAACTTTTGTATTTTTTTGGTTCTAATAAAACTCCATGTCATTTCAAGCATGTGTGTCAATTTGCATCTCTCTATCTACATCATTCCGTGATTTATTCAAAATTTATACTGACTTTTTGATCACCCGGTACTTGGATAAGGAGATCATTAGCTTACTAGCGCCCCCGCACAAGGAAAGATGGAGGTAGGTCTTCTGCACTAACTCGTCAAACATATCTGGACAGCTGTCAGTGGGCGTAAATGCGGAATCTGTCCACCCTTCGCCTTTATGATGGCTTGAAATTGTAATGACACTGTTATGTCAGGACAGTAACATACAGTATGCCAAGTGTGGAACAATGAAACCGGAGTTTCCCTAGAGTTGGTGCTAGCCGTCAGTGTAGGGCCCCCGAGACCGCGACTGCAGCGCCATCTGCTTGCTGTGACGGCTGACGACGAACGTCGGATTAGATGAGATTAGTTTTTCGTTCCATAGACCGTGCTGAGAAGATCCTCGTGGATGTGGAACATGTCAATACTTTTTTTTTAAGGCTGAAATAGCAATACTAATAGTATGAATATATACAATACATCATTTGTTTCTATTAAAATATTCGTCAATGGAGTAGAAGGAGTTGGCCACTAGTAAGTCTTTCAGGCTCCTTTTAAACTGATCTTTATTTGTAACTAATTTTTTTTATGTTTGCTGGCAAATTATTGAAGATGAGTGTTCTTGAGTATTGAACCCCTTTTTTAACTAAAGTAAGTGCTTTTAAGTCCTTGTGCAGATCATTTTTGTTCCTGGTATTGTATGTATGAACTGAGCTGTTTGTTGGAAAAAAGAGATATATTATTTAGGACAAATTTCATCAAGGAGTAAATATACTGAGAGGCAATAGCTAGTATACCCAGTTCCTTGAACAGGTTTCTACAGGACGTCCCTGTATTTACTCCACAAATAATACGTATTACACGCTTTTGGACTCTGAAAACTTTTGTTTGATTGAAGAGTTACCCCAAAATATTATACCATATGACATTATGGAATGAAAGTAGGCAAAGTATGCAAGCTTTTTCATTTTTATGTCGCCTATGTCTGCTAACACACGAATTGCAAATATAAATTTGTTAAGGCGTTTCTGCAGTTCTGTGGTGTGCTCCTCCCAACTGAATTTATTATCAAGTTGTAATCCCAGGAAATTAAGACTGTTAACCTCTTCTATCCGCTTTTCTTCATATTTTATGCATATGCTGGGTGGAAACCTCTTACAGGTTCTGTGAGTCGTTTCGAAGTTTAATTTCAGTGAGTTGGCTTTAAACCATTTATTAATATCCATGAAAATATCATTAGCAGATCTTCCTAGAACTACACTCGACAAACACAGTAACCCAAGTTCCATACATCGGTATCTGTTTCAAACCAGTAAACACTTCGAGTTTTGTGCTTACGAACAACGATTTGCGGGCAGTATTGGTTTCCTGTTATCATTTGAAGAAAACTGCTGCAGTATCGCACCGAATATTTGCCGGAGCTTTCGGCGAACGTGCTCTTGGCAAAACGCAGTGCTTCGAGCGGTTCAAAAATTACAAAACTGGTGATTCTGACGTGACAAACGACGAGCGCAAGAAACCAAAGAAAAAGTTGGAAGAGAATGAGTTGCAGGCCTCACTGGATGAAGATAATACTCAAACTCAATAGGAACTCGCGGAACAATATAATGTGATGCAGAAAGCTATGGAAAAGGTGGAGAAAGTGGGAAAATGGCTTCCGCATGAACTGAATGAAAGACAGCAAGCAAATCGAAACACCACTTGTGAAATGCTGCTCGCCAGATACAAAACGTAGCCGTTCCTCCATCGAATAGTGACAAATGATGAAAAATGGATATATATTGAGAATAAAAAATGGATCAAACGGTTCTGAGCACTATGGGGCTTAACATCTGAGGTCATCAGTCCCCTAGAACTTAGAAGTACTTAAACCTAACTAACCTAAGGACACCACACACATCCATGCCCGAGGCAGGATTCGAACCTAAGACCGTAGCGGCCTAGAACCGCCTAGAACCGCTCGGGCACCCCGACCGGATATTTTGAGAATCCTAAGCGTCTCAAATCGTGGGTGAATCCAGGCAAACCATAGACATCCACTGCAAGATAAATCACTTTGGAAAGAAGACAATGCTCTGTGTGATCATATGGGTATCATCTACTATGAGCTGCAAAAACCTTGTGGAACAGTTAACATTGACCGCTACCAACTACAAATGAACGATTTAAATCGAGCATCACGTGAAAAACGACCGGAATATGGAAAAAGGCAACACAAAGTTATATTGCTTCACGACAACGCCCCATCACACACAGCAAAACGGGTCAGGGAAACGATCGAGGCGTTCAGTTTGGAAATACTAGGACAGTGTTTTTCAACCTGTGGTTGCGACCCCCTGGGCAGTCGCAAAGCCTTCCTCACAGTGTCGCGGTCGCAGGAAAAATCAGAAGAAACTTGTCCATTTTATGCTCGCTCAGAGCGAAGTGCGAAGACTATAATCACATCCGTACTTGCTGGCGCATTCGGAACACTGATTGTAGTGACCGAAAATGCTCGACTATGTCCCCTCTGACACCTTCGCACCCCCACGCCTCTACCGCGGCAAAGAATACAATTATATCTCTGCCCACTGAGCACTGCGACCTCTGTTCACCTTGCACTTGATTTCTCGATCAGTATAGTATCAATGGAAAGAAAATTAAATACGTTGCCTTTGAAATAGCTGACATACTTTTATTATGGTTCTGGGGGTCGCCAGAATATTTTTCCTTGGAAGAATCTTGTACTCAAAAAGGTTGAAAAACACTGTTCTAGGACATGCGGCTTATTCCCCAGACTTGGCTCCATCCGATTCTCATCTATTCACAGCGACACGCTATCGCTGAAAACTGCTTCAATTCGTATGAAAATGTACGGTAAATGGCTCCTGACTGGTTCGCTTTTTCTGGCGTGGTGTTCATAGCCTACTGGAAAGGAGGGTAGAATTTATAAATAGCAACGGAGATTATATCGAATAAAATATTGTTTATCAGTTTCAAAAAACAGACGTGTAATTATTGCAACGAAATTCCGGTTTCATACTTATACACCCGGTAAGACACTCACTTTCTCAAGACAAACTCACACCTTCTTGTATTTGTTAATTTCAGTTGAAACTCCAGTGTACAGTAATTCGAAATATGCGGCAATATTCTGCGAGTTCAACAAGTAACTCCATCTGTTAGTGGCGTAAGGAACTATACCGTCGTAATGGACGGCATTGGACGTAATGGGTCGTAGATATTAAAGAAGATACTTAAATGTCTCAGGGAAACATTTAATTATGAGATCTATAAGATCACCAATGGTGCAAGGACGACTCATTACGTCCAACCCTGGGGTCCTTGCCAATATCGGGGAGCCCTGGCAGTAGTGACAATATATAAGGGAAAAATTAATTGAAGTTTGTGTTGGGGAGGACACTCAGCTTAAGTACTTCGTGCAGCAATGTTGACCATCGTGCTGTGGTAGTGTAATGGTTGGCATTTCTGCCTAGCAAGCGCCGGCACGGTAGCTCAGCGTGTTCGGTCAGAGGGTTTAAGCTACCCTCTGTAATAAAAAAAACTGAGTGAAGGGAACAATGAACAACCTGAGCGAGTGTCATCGGACGTCCGCTACGAACAAAGTCAACGAACAATATACGGGGTGCATTCAAGTTCTAAGGCCTCCGATTTTTTTTTCTCCGGAATGGAAAGAGATAGAAACATGCGCATTGTTTTAAAATGCGGCCGCGTTCATTGTCAATACATCCCAGAGATGGCAGCACCGTACGGCAGATGGAATTTTACCGCCAGCGGCGAGAATGAGAACTGTTTTAAATACTTAAAATGGCGACGTTTTCCTTACTTGAACAGCGTGCAATCATTCGTTTTCTGAATTTGCGTGGTGTGAAACCAATTGAAAGTCATCGACAGTTGAAGGAGACATGTGGTGATGGAATTATGGATGTGTCAAAAGTGCGTTCGTGGGTGCGACAGTTTAATGAAGGCACAACATCGTGTGACAACAAACCGAAACAACCTCGGACTCGCACAAGCCGATCTGACGACACGATCGAGAAAGTGGAGAGAATTGTCTTGGGGGATCGCTGAATGACTGTTGAACAGATCGCCTCCAGAGTTGGCATTTCTGTGGGTTCTGTGCACACAATCCTGCATGACGACCTGAAAATGCGAAAAGTGTCATCCAGGTGGGTGCCATGAATGCTGACGGACGACCACACGGCTGCCCTTGTGGCACGTTGCCGAGCAATGTTGACGCGAAACGACAGAACGAATGGGACTTTCTTTTCGTCGGTTGTGACAATGGATGAGACGTGGATGCCATTTTTCAATCCAGAAACAAAGCGCCAGTCAGCTCAATGGAAGCACACAGATTCACCGCCACCAAAAAAATTTCGGGTAACCGCCAGTGCTGAAAAAATGATCGTGTCCATGTTCTGCAAGAGCGAGGGCGTAATCCTTACCCATTGCGTTCCAAAGGGCACTACGGTAACAGGTGCATCCTACGAAAATGTTTTGAAGAACAACTTTCTTCCTGCACTGCAACAAAAACGTACGGGAAGGGCTGCGCGTGTGCTGTTTCACCGAGACAACGCACCCGCACATCGAGCTAACGTTACGCAACAGTTTCTTCGTGATAACAACTTTGAAGTGATTCCTCATGCTCCCTACTCACCTGACCTGGCTCCTAGTAACTTTTGACTTTTCCCAACAATGAAAGACACTCTCCGTGGCCGCACATTCACCAGCCATGCTACTATTGCCTCAGCGATTTTCCAGTGGTCAAAACAGACTCCTAAAGAAGCCTTCGCCGCTGCCATGGAATCATGGCGTCAGCGTTGTGAAAAATGTGTACGTCTGCAGGGCGATTACATCGAGAAGTAACGCCAGTTTCATCGATTTCGGGTGTGTAGTTAATTAGAAAAAAAATCGGAGGCCTTAGAACTTGAATGCACCTCGTAGAACACAATGAGACAAAAAAAAGAGAAAAAAAACCTAGCAAGAAGAGCCGGGTTCGAGTCCCAGCCGTAGCACAAATTTTAATTCATTTCGTCTGCTTCGATCATCTCTCACTAAGTTCGTAAGCGCAAGGAATAGGACGGAAAATCGCTGGTACTGGTACAAACTAGCGTCCCCCATACACTATTCAGCGACTTACAAAGTACGTATACACATGCGCTTGCGTACAGACACACACACACATTTGGAAAGAGAGAGGTTGTGACAATACTGCGGAGCAGCACAGTGTTGGCAATGCGGCTACACAGGCGACGGCGGATCTCGGTGGGCTCTCGCCACACGATCTGCCCCCCGCGGGCCTGCGTGACGTGTAATCTGCCGCTTCGCCGCGGGGCGCCGCCACTGTCACCACATCAGCCTCTGATTGGCTGCAGCGGCAATAGCTCATTTGACGACGGGGGCGAGAGCGTGCGCCGAAAGCTCCACAATGCCTGCCCTACGGACGCTATATCTCGCTGCGTGTACACCCATCACGTTTCTTACAGTAATAAATATACAATCAGTTCCACAAGAAAGTGAACGCCATAATCTTAAATGTAACGCCCACAGCGACGTCTCTGGTAGTGGTCTCGAATCTGTAATCACTGCGGTTTTGCACAGTGCATAGGTAAACAGTGTTTTGGCTATTTGCACTTATCTATAAAAAAAAAGTGAAGTATTTATCAAAAATCCCTTCGGATGTCTGTTAAGAATCTACGAGGTGTGACAATAACGTAATGAGACTGATTTTCTTTGCAATATGTGGCAACCCTGCAGGCTTGCGTAGGCACAATATCTTTGACCTTGGTCTATAAGCTGCTTCTAGTCCAAGCGGCACATCGATGCAACTGCTCGGTCATGACATGTGCTGTAATAAGTTAACACGTGTTTGTGCGGAAATGAAACTGCATAATATTGCGCAACGGTATGCCATTTCTTTTTGCGTTAAATTGGGTGAAAACGCGACGACAACTTACGGTAACCTTCAGAATGCTTTTGGAGACGAGGTTGGGTCAAGAGCTCAAGTTCTTCGTTGACATAAAATGTTTAATGAAGGCAGGACGAATGTTGAAGATGAAGACCACAGTGGACGACCATCAACCTCACGGATGTCAACTTGGCCAGAGTACGTGAACTCGTATGATGTGATTGAAGATTATCCATGGCGTAGAACTGAACATCAATCAAGAAACGGTTCGTCTAATAATAACTGAAGAACTGGGTATGAGAAAGATTTGTGCAAAAATGGTCGCGAAAACCCTGACACCACAACAGCGAGAAACACTGAAAAATGTGGCAGCCGATCTGTTAGAGCAACCGGAAATCAATCCACAATTGTTGAACCGTGTTATCACTGGTGATGAAAGTTGGTTTTTTTCAATACGATCCAGAGACAAAACGCCAAAGTTCGCAATGGTGCTCAAAGGGATCACCCAGACCAAAAAAGCTCGCATGTCAAAGTCAAAACCGAAATGCGTGCTTGTGTGCTTCTTTGATTCGAAGGGAATTGTTCATAAAGAGTGGGTGCCTCCTCTACAAACAGTTAACCAATATTAGTACAATGAAAATTTTAGAAAGACTTCGTAAAAAGAGTTCTTCTTGTCCGTGCCAACATTGCTGATAATTGGATTCAGCTTCACGATAATGCGCCATCCCATACTGTTCTGTCAGTACAGCAATTTTTAACCTCAAAACAAATTTCAGTATTACCACAGCCACCTTATTCACCAGATATCGCTCTGTGCGACTTTTTTCTATTTCCAAGAGTCAAAACGGCGGTCAAGGGACACCATTTTCAAACAACACAAGATGTCCAAATGGTTCAAATGACTCAGAGCACTATGGGACCTAACATATGAGGTCATCAGTCCCCTAGAACCTAACCAACCTAAGGACACCACACACATCCATGCCAGAGGCAGGATTCGAACCTGCAACCGTAGCAGTCGTGCGGTTCCGGACTGCATCGCGTAGAACCGCGTGGCCACCGCCGTCGGCCAAGATGTCCAAAAAGCTGTGGCGAGGGTCTTGGAGGATATTACAGAAGATTAGTTCCAGAAATGTTACAATCAATGGCAGAAGCGCTGGAAAAAGTGTGTGGAATCAGAAGGGAACTAATTTGAACGGGACGACACTAAAATTGACTAAAACGGTAAGCAACATTTTTTTTCGCATCAGTGTCATTACTTTACTGTCGCACCTCGTATTTCTTTCGAACGAGGCAGACTGGGTACTTCAACACGATAATCATCCCAACCATCGGAGCCGTCTCAGTACAGCGTGGAAACAAGACAAATCTACGAGGGATTGGTCCGCAATGTCTCCGGATGCAAATATGTATGATCGAAAATGTCCATTACAGCTGCAAACAACGAAATTTCACTTATTGTGCGTATACAGTATAGTAGGAACAATATGTGATTAAATCTGGAGGCGATCTGAAGGTGCACAGGGCGAAGAAAAATTCCGTACTTGGCATCCTATCCCTCGTCCAGATTTAAGACAATTCTTCTGAGTTTTGCGAAAGACGTGTATGAAGACGATATGCTGGGAACACTGCCACATCATGCAGTACATTGGAATGTACAGAAGAATATGTATTACCTGAGTAGAGACCATTTCCGTCAGGTTTATTTTTTTATTTTGTAGAAGTTTGTTACCCAGTTCTCATCGTTTATAAGCGGAACATCATTGTGTCACATGCCAATAGCCTATCATATGAAAGAGGGAACTGTTAAACTGCATGCGTGTAGTGTGTAGCGCTAGTGCTACGTCCCTATGGGACCAAACTACCGAGGCCATCAGTCCTTTGGCTTACACACTACTTAATCTAACTCAAATGGACTTACGCTCAGGGCAACACACAAACCCATGCCCGAGAGAGGACTCGAACCTCCGTCGGAGGGAGCCGCGCGAACCGTGGCTAGGCGCCCTAGACCACGCAGCTACCCGCGCGCGGCGACTATGTTCATAAATAAATAAGTGGACATGTAGAATAAAGGTATAGAATGTTAACAGTATTTGTTTTATTTCAAAACCTTTCAGAGTTATCATGTAAGACATTCCGAGACCATATTTTTCAGTACGCCCTCGTAGTATTAGGGACGACGAACGTACAGAGCAAGTGGCGAAAACTGGGCAGTATTTATTTCGCAGTTACTTACCTGTACCATACAGTGGTACACACACTACCGTCGCCAACCAATTAAAAAAAAAAATGGACACGTACCACACCATCAAAGAGGCATGGTATTGTGCGATTTAGCAACAGATTGCACAATGCCTCTGGTTTCTCAACTGGGCGCTCAGGTGAAGAGAAACTGTTACTACTAACACGCTAAGAGTATGGCACAAGAATACCACCAAGACGAGGCGTGTTAAAATCAGTACCCTAGCCGTCATTTCTGCCTCACTGAAGAGGTCACTGTACACAACTGTACCATGAACGGCTAAATCGACACATCCTCCCATTTGCAGGTTGCGTATATGACGTCTTCCAGGGGCAACAAAAATATGATTTATAGTAATTGATATAATTACTGGTCGAATTTAAAAATTTAAATTGTTATCGTAGCCTACCAACTAATAAATCTAATGTTACATCAAAAGTTTAGCGCAAAAATCAAGTATTAAATTTAGAAACTTTGCGTATGTCTTGACTCATTTTAACTGAAACCGCATAAATATTCCACAGTATATCCATCTGGTGTTTGGGAATGAGACCACTTACAGACTTGCAACAAACTTTACACATAATTTGTAACCGTTTTAAATTTTTTCTAGTTGGCATTCATCACAAAGCAATGAATGGAAAAAATGAAACTTCTTGGCAGATTAAAACTGTGTGCCGGACCGAGACTCGAACTCGGGACCTTTGCCTTTCGCGGGCAATTGCTCTACCAACTGAGCTACCCATGCATGACTCACGCCCCGTCCTCACAGCTTTACTTCTGCCAGTACCTCGTCTCCTACCTTCCAGACTTTACAGAAGCTCTCCTGCGAACCTTGCAGAACTAGCACTCCTGAAAGAAAGGATATTGCGAAGACATGGCCTAGCCACAGCCTGGGGGATGTTTCCAGAATGACACTTTCACTCTGAAAATCCCGAGTTCGAGTCTCGGTCCGGCACACAGTTTTAATCTGCCAGGAAGTTTCATACCAGCGCACACTCCGCTGCAGAGTGAAAATCTCATTCTGGAAATAGAAAAAATGTTTGTCACTCACTACAAAGGGTATTTCTAGTGATGACTGAGGACGGCGTATTGAACAACATTACATCACTATTTACTTCATTTGCAGAGTAGTAATCATAGCTATAAGAAGTAGTATGTTTTAGGTTGGTTAGTACCTCCAAGTACGCAAGGCACATGCAAGCCATTAATCGTTTCAGACCTGATTTTTTTTTCTAGAGGCAGGAAAATTTTTCTTTTAGTGATGATTTTTTAATGATTTTAGATGCAAGACTTTTCAAAATTTACTTTGTAGATGGGGCTTTATTTTGTGGACTTAAATAAATAATTACAAATTATTCTTCCTTCCTTCCTTTCCTTTGGGCCTTAGTCCCGCAAGACACAGGGTCGGCTTTGTTATTACTGACTTGGCAACGTTAGTGTCGTGGGGGGGGGGGGGGGGGAGCGGATGCCCTCCCTGGTGCCACCCCAACGCCCGGGGGAGAATAAGTGCACCCCAGATGCCTGCGTCTAGTGTAAGGCATGAAATAGTGAGAATGTTTACAAATGTCTGCGAGTCGTGAAACTGAGGCGGAACGTGGGGACCAGCCCAGTATTCACCTAGTGGGATGTGGAAAACCGCCTAAAAACCACATCCAGACTGCCTGGCATACCGGTGTTCGTCGTTAACCCGCCAGGCGGAATCGATCCGGGATCGGCGCGCCTACCCGAGTCCAGGAAAAAGCGCATTAGCGCTCTCGGCTACCATGGCGGGTACTTAATTGTTCTCTATTGTAATAAATAGTAAAATGACCATTCAATAATTAACATGTAAAATAATAATAATAAATTTCAATTATACAGTGAACTATAGTGAACCAACCACATGCATGTATTCTGTTGCCCACGAGCTGCTGCATACTGATACGTTTGCTTGGTGATTTTTTCCTGGTGATGCCCAACAGTCTGCACTACGTTCGCATGATGCAAAGGTTCAACACTCACAAATGCGTGCCTCCAGTTTCTACTGGCAAAAAGTACTTCTGTTGGACCTACGACACAGTAAAAGTTAAACTATGCAATTGTAGCCAGAGGGTCTGAGAGGGTTAATGTTTATTTTCCACTAGGCAGCAGTTCAGGTATTGAAGTGATGATGCGTGGAGCCATAAGGATTGTCAGTATTGACAGGCATAGTCCACTTCTAGGTGCAGTAACAGACATGCACAAAACATCAGGTTGTAAATTAGGTGATGTCGTAAGACTGTTGCACGGAGGGGAAAAAACTACTTACTCGAATAACCTCATTTTGACACCTACCCGGAATACTTGCAGTGTGCTATATATTGTAGAATGGAGAAAGTCTTCGTTAGTCTTCACCTGTAGATACACTACTGGCCATTAAAATTGCTACATCAAGAAGAAATTCAGATGATAAACGGGTATTCATTGGACAAATACAATATACTAGATCTGACATGTCATTACATTTTCACGAAATTTGGGTGCATAGATCCAGAGAAATCAGTACCCAGAACAACCACCTCTGGCCGTAATATCGGCCTTGATACGCCTGGGCATTGAGTCAAACAGAGCTTGTATGGCGTGTACAGGTACAGCTGCCCATGCAGCTTCAACGCAATATCACAGTTCATCAAGAGTAGTGACTGGCGTATTGTGACGAGCCAGTTGTTCGGCCACCATTGACCAGACGTTTTCAATTGGTGAGAGATTTGGAGAATGTGCTGGCCAGGGCAGCAGTCGAACATTTTCTGTATCCAGAAAGGCCCGTACAGGACCTGCTGAAATGTATGGTTTCGCAGGGATCGAATGAAGGGTAGAGCCACGGGTCGTAACACATCTAAAATGTAACGTCCACTGTTCGAAGTGCCGTGAATGCGAACAAGAGGTAACCGACACGCGTAACCAATGGCACCCCATACCTTCACGCCGGGTGATACGCCAGTATGGCGATGACGAATACACGCTTCCAATCTGTGTTCACCGCCAAAGACAGACGCGACCATTATGATGTTGTAAACAGAACGTGGATTCATCCGAAAAAATACGTTTTGCCAATCGTGCAACCAGGTTCGTCGTTGAATGTTCGCAGGCTCTCCTGTCTGTGATGCAGCGTCAAGGGTAACCGCAGCCATGGTCTCCGAGCTGATAGTCCATACTGCTGGAAACGTCGTCGAACTGTTCGTGCAGATTGTTGTTGTCTTGCAAACGTCCCCATCTGTTGATCCAGGGATCGAGATGTGGCTGCACGATCCGTTACAGCCATGCTTATAAGGTGCCTGTCATCTCGACTGCTAGTGATGCGAGGCCGTTGGGATCCAGCACGGCGTTCCGTATTACCCTCCTGAACCCACCGATTCCATATTCAGCTAACAGTCGTTGGATCTCGACCAACGCGAGCAGCAATGTCGCGATACGATAAACCGCAATCGCGATAGGCTAAAATCCGACCCTTATCAAATTCGGAAACGTGATGGTACGCATTTCTCCTCCTTACACGAGGCATCACAACAACGTTTCACCAGGCAACGCCGGTCAACTGCTGTTTGTATATGAGAAATCGGTTGGAAACTTTCCGCATGTCACTACGTTGTAAGTGTCGCCACCGGCGCCAACCTTGTGTGAATGCTCTGAAAAGCTAATCATTTGCATATCACAGCATCTTCTTATTGTCGGTTAAATTTCGCGTCTGTAGCACGTCATCTTCGTGGTGTAGCAATTTTAATGGCCAGTAGTGTAATTGGCAGGTGTCCAGTCAAAATATCGTGGGATGAATTAAACTACTTTCGGCTGCAAGCCCGATACTTGTTTGAACATTTAGATAGGTGGGGAATTTTAAAATTCACAAAAAACAACCCACACAGAATAGTACATTTCTATTACGGTACCAATGACCATAATATCTGTACCTATAAACCGCGCAACCTCTATTTTAGCTGTTCATGCAGTAAAACTCCAGCATCAAACATGGCGTTTCAGCTTATTACTTCCTTACGAGTATCTCTATTCGTAACCTAGTTCGTAGACAACATCGTTCTATACCACTGAAAACACCTGCGAGATAATGTCAATGTACTGTACAATATTTTCACCAAAAAGGATTATTTAACTCTTATTGTAGCTCTTAGTTCCATCAATAGATCTGTTCCCAAACGCCAGGCGGGGTGGCCGAGCGGTTCTAAGCGCTACATTCCGGAACCGCGCGACCGCTACAGTCGCAAAAAATGGTGCAAATGGCTCTGAGCACTATGGGACTCAACATGTTAGGTCATAAGTCCCCTAGAACTTAGAACTACTTAAACCTAACTAACCTAAGGACATCACACACACCCATGCCCGAGGCAGGATTCGAACCTGCGACCGTGGCAGTCCCGCGGTTCCGGACTGCAGTGCCAGAACCGCTAGACCACCGCGGCCGGCTCTACAGTCGCAGGTTCGAATCGTGCCTCGGGCATGGATGTGTGTGATGTCGTTAGGTTAGTTAGATTTAAATAGTTCTAAGTCTAGGCGACTGATGACCTCAGATGTTGAGTCCCATAGTGCTCAGAGTCATTTGAACCATTTGAACTCAAAGTTTTGTAGATTAATTGTTTTGCATAGTTGTTCTCTAATCTTTATACGGCTGGGCTATGTAACACACTGTGCTTAATATTCTGTAAGGAAATCAGACAGTGTCGTGTTTATGACATTATGTGACACACCCGTACCTGGAGTAAGCTTTGCCTGAAACCAGTTAAAAAACCTTCAGTGATCTGTAGCCCCATCCTAACTAAATCCGCTTTCCACTCGCAGTTTCCCAGCCAGTCGCCTCCTGGACGTTTAGCACTCCTGCAGAAGCGGCCGGCACTGTGCCTTTGTCGCCGGAGCGCTGGAGCAGACAAAGCCCGCAGCCGGCGCGGCCTTTGTCTGGCGGGACGGGCGTTCGAGGCCAGCCGAGGCTGCAGTCGGCCCGTCCAGCAATTCGACTCGGCCGGGCCAGTCCGACCTTGCCAGCCAGCCAGCCAGCCTCGCAGTCGGGAGGTGCCTGGACAACAGCGACCTACAAGTCCCGTGAACACTGGAGTGGCTACAGTGCGACTGTGTGGATTTCGAGTAAAATGAAACAGGCATTTTCCGAGCAATGTCTTAAGGGATGGTAAAGACACAGTGTGGTTTAACAGCCGTGTTAGAAAACTGCTAAGTAAACAAAGAGAGCTTCGTCACAATTTCAAGAACCTTGCTGATACACAAAAGCTGAACAAAGTAAAAATGAGCATATGGAGTACAATGACAATTAAGTTTCCCTCGAGACATTTGAGTCATCTCTATCTACGACAATGACGGAAGCTGAAGAAATGAATTAAAATGTGTGCCACCGCTGGGACTTGAACCCGGGCTGCCTTACTTACTAGGCACGAATGTTAACCATTATTTCGGTTTTTTTTTTACCCCATTTCGTTCGTTGCATCTGCTCGGGGCGGACGTCGCAAGACACCAGTTTCAGTTCGTCGTTGATCCACTACCTCAGTTTTTTTATTACAGAGGGTAGCTAAACCCTCTGACCGAAAACGCTGAGCTACCGTGCCGGCTACCATGAGAGTACTGCAGCACCATGGCTAACATTGCTACATGGACTACCTAACGCCATTGCCCTCCCCTACACAACCTTCCTATCTTCTGCCTATTTCCCCCTTCTCAGATCGTCACTATTGCCGAGGCTCTCCGGCAGTGGAATAGGACCCCAGCGTTTGACGTAATGGAGAAATTTAGTACCTCTGGTATAGGTGATCTCATACATCTTACAATTAAATTACACCACTAAATACAAACGGTTATCTTCAGCTACTTGGTGACCATTTGCAGACAAACAACGATAGAATTTTTAAGGATGACATGCGTCATGTGACTGGTCTTCAATCGTTCACAACTGGTTTGAAGAACATTCTGAACAGTTCGAACGAATGATTTGCCCACCCGGATCACCGAACATGAATTCTATCGCACGTTTATGGGACATAATGGAGAGGTCAGTTCGTGCACAAAATCGTGCACCGACAACACTCTCGTAATCATGGACGGCTGTACAGGCAGCATGGGTCAGTATTTCTTCAGGGAACTTCCCAACGCCTTGTTGAGTTCAAGCGACATCGAGATACTGCAGTACGCCGAGAAAACAGAGGTTCGACTCGATGTTAGGAGGTATTCTGTTACTTTTCGCACCTTAGTGTAACCAGATGGTTCGAAATCATCTGTTCAATCTCTCAGTGGGCCGGCCGCGGTGGCCGAGCGGCTCTAGGCGCTTCAGTCCGGAACCGCGCTGCTGCTACGGTTGCAGGTTCGAATCCTGCGTCGGGCATGGATGAGTGTGATGTCCTTAGGTTAGTTAGGTTTAAATAGTTCTAAGTTCTAGGGGACTGATGACCTCAGATGTTAAGTCCCATCGTGCTTAGAGACATTTGAACCATTTTAACTCTCTCAGTGACCATACTGGAACCGAAACGGAAGCTAAAAGGAAGAAGCCCGAAATATCGAATTCGTCTTTCCAAAACTGTTTCTCTGCGGAAAATCGTGAAACTGTCTCTCCTTTCAATCATGATACGAATTTTGAAATGGCAAATATTAAGGTACTCGATGGCGTAACAGAGAAGCCACTACAATCACTTAGTAGTGGAAATGGTGAGAAGAAGATGACATACCTATAACTTCCTATAAAAATTATACGAAAGACCTTTTCGTGACACTCTTTTGGGTGATCTCGTCGTTCTGGAAGTTTCGTTGGTTGATTTGGGGAAGGGGACCAAACAGCGACGTCATCGGTCTCATCGGATTAGGGATCGAAGGGGAAAGAAAGTCGGTCGTGCCCTTTCAAGGGAACTATCCCGAAATTTGCTTGAAGCGATTCAGGGAAGTCACGGAAAACCTAAATCAGGATGGCCGGGCACGGATTTGAACCGTCGTCCTCCCGATTTCCGGAAGGTGCAATGGATCAACACAAGTATGCATCTGTCCTTGTGGACCATGCCCACCTCTGCCTTCAGTCTGTTTGTCCTCGGCACCATGGCATCTACCAGCAGGACAATGCAATCTGTAACAGTTTGAAGCGCACCAGAATGGGTCTACCATTCTCCCCTGGCCACTAAACGCCCCGGATTTAAGCCCAATCGAGAATCTGTGGGGCCACGTCGATCTGGCTGCTCGTGCTATGTATCCTTAACCGAGAAACCTAGCGCACCTGGCCACGAAACTGGAATCTGCATGGCTCCACATCCTCCAGAAGCTCTCTGACTCTCTTCCTGAATTTTATCCATAATAGATGCAGTTGAACTCCGTGACTCTTCCTTTATAGCACGTAGAAAAATTTTCCGCTACCAGTCACAATAAAAGGTTATTTATTTGTCACACGACCGGTTCCGGGCTTGCGCCCATCTTCAGGTGTTTAGACATTCATGCACATGTTTATATACTGGTGATCACCGTACAAATACAAAAAAATTATTTGCTGGTGACTAAAGAGGTACAAATGGCTGTGGCTGAGTGACCATTACAGACAACCTACAAATACTAAACACTTTGAACAAAGGAAAGAAAATGAATCTGCTCAAAGAGCTAGAAATTTATATCCACAGCTCTAACTGACCAGACCTTATTCTAACGGAAGAAGTATAGCTTGCAAACAAATCTTATCTACACATATGTCACGAAATATTCAAAAACAAAAACTAATTATCCTCTGATATAATGACAGAGTAATATTCTATGGAAATTCGATGTAGCAGTCATACAACACTTCAAGTGTCATTATCGTAATTTTTAGTAGTCATATTGTAAACACAAGCTGTAACTGTCATTGTATAATTCGTAACAGATTTCAAAATTTCATGTGTGTAACATCATTGTACTTCTTATATCTAAGTTCTCCGACAAAAATGTGGATAAAAAATTTCATAATGTGTATCAAGAAACTTCTCAGTCTATAATGGCTTTTTTAAGTTTCTATATGTGAAATACCCTTGCACTTCCTGTGACTAAGTTCTTTGACCATAACATACATGTTTCTGTATGAGCAACATCTTTACACGTGCTACGTCGAAGTTCTTTGACAACAACGTGCACATCGTAACAGTAAAATATGCACGTAAACTTTATAAAACTGAAATATGGACGTGAAAATGATAAATGTATAACTAAGTCGAAAAACTGTCACCACAGCGTAACTATAATAATGATGCTTCATCTTTATGTAAGTACAGCTATATTTTCAACAAATGCTGCCTTGCCACTTATAATTGTCCCACTTGTATCTGTTTAGTCACCAATAAATAATTTTTTGTATTTTTACAGTGATCTCCAGCGTATAAACATGTACATGAATGTATAAACACCTGAAGATGGGCGCCCGCCCGAAACCGGTCGTGTGACAAATAAATAACCTTTTATAGTGACTGGTAGCCGAAAATTTTTCTACACCCTATAATTCAGGCGTTTGACAGGTGGCCAGATAAATGTGATTGGACAATGTGCAATGCACCACGCATCTAAAACTACTACTCACAAGTTTCCAGTTCCTTACAATTTCGTTTAACAGCAAAGCATTTAATTTTACTTTCTCAAACGTTACTATATGAGTACTACGCGATCGTGAGAAGTATTTTACTGTATATATGCAGACTGAAGAGACGAATCAAAATGTGTACCACGGCCGTGTTTCGAACCCAGGTCTACTGGTCACGAGACAGATGTGCTAACCACTACGTCACATTAGCACAATGGCTTTGCACAGCTGCATGGACTACCCTAGCTCACCCCCTTCCCCCCTCCCTCTTCAGTTCAAATTCCTTTTCACACCTGAGCCCACTTGGTATTCCCCTTATCCACAAACAACTGTATTGGAATTTCTTTTTATAGTAAAGACAGCCCACTGATTGCAATGGATTTTATAGTCGAATTGACCATGGTTTCGACTCCTAAACTAAGGGAGTCTTGATCAGAATTTATATTACATACGTAAGAAATTGAGCATAACAGCTCTGTATTGGAATAGCACTTCAGTATCAAATGAAATGAGGGATCCTGCCTGAAGTCCTGTCACAGGTGCTTTAGTCCAATAAAACTGTATGGTTCCGGAGACATGTTCAAGTTTCAAACACCTATGACATACAGGGTGTTTCAAAAATGACCGGTATATTTTAAACGGCAATAAAAACTAAACGAGCAGCGATAGAAATACACCGTTTGTTGCAATATGCTTGGGACAACAGTACATTTTCAGGCGGACAAACTTTCGAAATTACAGTAGTTACAATTTTCAACAACAGATGGCGCTGCAAGTGATGTGAAAGACATAGAAGACAACGCAGTCTGTTGGTGCGCCATTCTGTACGTCGTCTTTCTGCTGTAAGCGTGTGCTGTTCACAACGTGCAAGTGTGCTGTAGACAACATGGTTTATTCCTTAGAACAGAGGATTTTTCTGGTGTTGGAATTCCACCGCCTAGAACACAGTGTTGTTGCAACAAGACGAAGTTTTCAACGGAGGTTTAATGTAACCAAAGGACCGAAAAGCGATACAATAAAGGATCTGTTTGAAAAATTTCAACGGACTGGAAACGTGACGGATGAACGTGCTGGAAAGGTAGGGCGACCGCGTACGGCAACCACAGAGGGCAACGCGCAGCTAGTGCAGCAGGTGATCCGACAGCGGCCTCGGGTTTCCGTTCGCCGTGTTGCAGCTGCGGTCCAAATGACGCCAACGTCCACGTATCGTCTCATGCGCCAGAGTTTACACCTCTATCCGTACAAAATTCAAACGCGGCAACCCCTCAGCGCCGCTACCATTGCTGCACGAGAGACATTCGCTAACGATATAGTGCACAGGATTGATGACGGCGATATGCATGTGGGCAGCATTTGGCTTACTGACGAAGCTTACTTTTACATGGACGGCTTCGTCAATAAACAGAACTGGCGCATATGGGGAACCGAAAAGCCCCATGTTGCAGTCCCATCGTCCCTGCATCCTCAAAAAGTACTGGTCTGGGCCGCCATTTCTTCCAATGGAATCATTGGCCCATTTTTCAGATCCGAAACGATTACTGCATCACGCTATCTGGACATTCTTCGTGAATTTGTGGCGGTACAAACCGCCTTAGACGACACTGCGAACACCTCGTGGTTTATGCAAGATGGTGCCCGGCCACATCGCACGGCCGACGTCTTTAATTTCCTGAATAAATATTTCGATGATCATGTGATTGCTTTGTGCTATCCGAAACATACAGGAGGCGGCGTGGATTGGCCTCCCTATTCGCCAGACATGAACCCCTGTGACTTCTTTCTGTGGGGACATTTGAAAGACCAGGTGTACCGCCAGAATCCAGAAACAATTGAACAGCTGAAGCAGTACATCTCATCTGCATGTGAAGCCATTCCGCCAGACACGTTGTCAAAGGTTTCGGGTAATTTCATTCAGAGACTACGCCATATTATTGCTACGCATGGTGGATATGTGGAAAATATCGTACTATAGAGTTTACCAGACCGCAGCGCCAACTGTTGTTGAAAATTGTAACTACTGTAATTTCGAAAGTTTGTCTGCCTGAAAATGTACTGTTGTCCCAAGCATATTGCAACAGACGGTGTATTTCTATCGCTGCTCGTTTAGGTTTTATTGCCGTTTCAAATATACCGGTCATTTTTTGAAACACCCTGTATAAGCAGGCTGAAGCGACTAATGAAAATTTGTACCGAAGCCGGTCTTTGAACCTGTGTCTCCTGCTCACAAGGCACATGCGCTAACCACTACGCCACCGTGGCACATTTGATTAAAGCAGTTCTACCTGTGTATCAGGCAGGATCCTCCTTCGTTTCGCTCGATGCTGATCCGCTATTCCAGTACAGTTGGGGAGTCCCTGTAATGCTGTTAAGAGTGCAGGGGGGACATCAATTCGGCCAAGACGCTAATGGGAATTTGGATTGAGGAAGGGAGTGTGCAGTTGTGGAGAGCCACTGTGCCGAGCGAGTTGTTAGTGCATCTGATTCATGAGCAGAAGACCCGGGTTCGAATCCTAGGCGTGGTACAAATTCGTCACTCGAGTCTGGATGTATACATGACAGGTATTTGTGACTTGAAAAAGTCTCTGGAGCCATGGTGGAATAAAGTCATCTTGCTTAATAAAAATGACAACCTACAATGGTTCTAAAGTGGTTTCATCATCCCTAAAACAATAGCTGCTTTCTGCAATTCTGTTACGTCTCCACGAGTTCCCACCTTACTGTGATTACTGCACACAACCGACTGGGAGTATACACAGCACATCACCACCGTGGAGCACGTCAGTAGCGTAATGTCATGTGACCACCTGGTACCGGTTCTTCGTCATGTGCAGTGCTCAAAAGTGGCCAGTGTGTTCTTGGAAGGTGATTTCATTTTCTCTGGTGGACTCCGGAGGCATCTCGAGTCCCCAGTAAAAGGTATGCTTCAGCGAGCGTGAGACCGTCTGTATTGGACGTCTCTTTGACCATATGGAAGACAGCTTTCAATCGTGTATAAAACGTTTTCACCAAGAAAAACATTCTGGGATTTCTTTCCGCGTGAATTGTATAAACTCCGAGGTTTCGACAATTACGTTCTTGTCGTCGTCAGGAGCAACTGACTGTCTAAACTACTGCTGCGGTGGCCTTATATAGCCCCGGGACAGTGTTTGTTTGGTCGACAATTACCTAGTGCTGTCGCAGATGGTGTCAACGTCTGTGCTGGTTGTGCCACCGCTCCCATACTAGCGTAAACATTGCGACGAATATCTCTCTCTCTCTTCCCTGCATAGACAGCTCGCTCCCACACACCGCTAAGGTTTCATCCACCATCACGATTGAATTTCTTCGCACACGTTCTAGTTTCTATTGATTCTTTAACTACAGAATACCAGTATGTAAGAGCCGGGGACAAAACTTTTTTGTGTGTTTATGAGGCTGTGCTCAGCAACTGTTTATTTCTCCAGTTCTTGGTTTTTAATATGCCGTTGATATACTGCACAGCTGTCGGAAACGGCATGGTTGGACTGGCCGATGTCGCCGGCCGGTGTGGCCGAGCGGGTCTAGGCGATTCAGTCCGGAACCGCGCGATTGCTACGGTCGCAGGTTCGAATCCTGCCTCGGGCATGGATGTGTGTGATGTCCTTAGGTTAGTTAGGTTTAAGTAGTTCTAAGTTCTAGGGGACTGATGACCTCAGATGTTAAGTCCTATAGTGCTCAGAGCCATTTGAACCATTTTTTGACGGATGTCATTCTTCCGCACTCACAAGGGACTTCATAAATCCCACGGATCCTGAGGCCGAGAGTGTGCTTAACATGGTGTAGCATCTCCTTTATTTTCTTAGGAGGTCGGAAAAGTAAGTCTACCTCGTCTTCCCAGGACTCGGCCTATTTCGTTGGATGCAGCGCCGCAGGAGGGAAGGAATACTGTCGGTAGTTCATAATGTGAATGTTCAGCATTTTCACGTTTTCTTTTCTTGGAGTGCAGTGACTTCATATCACGTAAACCGTAACCGTTCTTTCAGAACACATATTTGGGATAACGAATTTCGGAATCCGAGGGGACCGAATCACAGAGGAAAATCTGTTTTTTTACGGGCGCGACAGCAGCAGTTTCGCCAGTTGCTCCCGACGAAGACGATAGAGGTGACAGTCGAAAGCTCGCGGCAAGAAATCCGACAATCTTACGTGTTACCTGCGCTTTGGAAATAGTAAACCCCACAGTAGTCACGTAATAACACCCTGTTCCGTCTCCGAGCTGTCGCTCCTGCCCTAAAGTCCAATTTCTTTTCCGATAAGCTACGAGCCGCAGACAGGGTCAGGGCGTTCGGAAATTTTATCCGCGACTCGGATTCCTGTCACCCCGGGCACGTCCCAAAGGCGTCGCCGGTGCCGCCAAAGGGCCGAGTTGGCCCTTCCGGATCGTGATCTGGGTGCGATAGGGCTGCCAACCCCCACGACCGCGGCTCTTCCAGAATTCAATTAAGAGCGGTGCCAGCGGCGGAGCCAAACTTCTTCCCGCGCAGAGTTTGGTCCCCCCTGCCTTCCCCACGCCGGGCGCCAACTGCTGCCAACCAGTGGCAGGGGTACCAACTGCGCAGGCACAGCTGACAGCGTGTTCGAAGTGCTGCAGTGTCCGAGTAGTGACTGAACCCACGACTTCCAGGACACAAATCGCACTGAGGCAGTGGTCTACACAATGCAATGGAATGCAGGTACGAAGGACGAGATTAAAATTCCGTCGAGCCATACTAGTTTCTGATTTAACATCTTTCCTTTCGGAGGACTTGAGGCCATTACACGCAATGTATAATCCTTAGTACCCACTTCGGTTAAGAACAACTTGGGTAACAGATAACTGTGTGTATACATGAGGCCCTCGTAAGTCTACTAGATAGACTAAAAGAAGAGTGACCTACGTCTATAGCTTTTCACATTGCTGCAGACTACAAACACGACAACTGAGACCGATCGACCGTCGTGCTCACTGAAAATTGCATCATTGTACGACGCACAGTTCAACAGAAAGGACATCATAAACACCGAGATGGGTGAAAAACTGTCGCACCATCCACGACGTTGAAATTTACACTACTGGTCATTAAAATTGCTACACCACGAAGATGACGTGCTACAGACGCGAAATTTAACTGACAGGAAGAAGATGCTGTGATATGCAAATGATTAGCTTTTCAGAGCATTCACACAAGGTTGGCCTCGGTGGCGACTCCTACAACGTGCTGACATGAGGAAAGTTTCCAACCGATTTCTCATACACAAACAGCAGTTGACCGGCGTTGCCTGGTGAAACGTTGCTGTGATGCCTCGTGTAAGGAGGACAAATGCGTACCATCACGTTTCCGACTTTGATAAAGGTCGCTTTGTAGCCTATCGCGATTGCGGTTTATTGTATCGCGACATTGCTGCTCGCGTTGGTCGAGATCCAACGACTGTTAACAGAATATGGAATCGGCGGGTTCAGGAGGGTAATACGGAACGCCGTGCTGGATCCCAACGGCCTCGTATCACTAGTAGTCGACACGACAGGCATCTTATCCGAATGGCTGTAACGGATCATGTAGCCACATCTCGATCCCTGAGTCAACAGATGGGGACGTTTGCAAGACAACAACCATCTGCACGACCAGTTCGACGACGTTTGCAGCAGCGTGGACTATCAGCTGGGAGGCCATGCCCGCGGTTACCATTGACGCTGCATCACAGACAGGAGTGCCTGCGATGGTGTTCAAATGGTTCAAATGGCTCTGAGCACTATGGGACTAAACATCTGTGGTCATCAGTCCCCTAGAACTTAGAACTACTTAAACCTAACTAACCTAAGGACATCACACACATCCATGCCCGAGGCAGGATTCGAACCTGCGACCGTAGTAGTCGCGCGGTTCCGAACTGAGCGCCTGAACCGCTAGACCACCGCGGCCGGCTGCGATGGTGTACTCAACGACGAACCTGGGTGCACGAATGGCAAAACGTCATTTTTTCGGATGAATCCAGGTTCTGTTTAAGGCATCATGATGGTCGCATCCGTGTATGGCGACATCGCGGTGAACGGACATTAGAAGCGTGTATTCGTCATTGCCATATTGGCGTATCACCCGTCGTGATGGTATGGGGTGCCATTGGTTACACGTCTCGGTCACCTCTTGTTCGCATTGACGGCACTTTGAACAGTGGACGTTACATTTCAGATGTGTTACGACCCGTGGCTCTACCCTTCATTCGATCCCTGCGAAACCCTACATTTCAGCAGGATAATGCACGACCGCATGTTGCAGGTCCTGTACGGGCCTTTCTGGATACAGAAAATGTTCGACTGCTGCCCTGGCCAGCACATTCTCCAAATCTCTCACCAATTGAAAAACGTCTGGTTCAAAAATGGCTCTGAGCACTATGATACTTGACATCAGTGCTCATCAGTCCCCTAGAACTTAGAACTACTTAAACCTAACTAACCTAAGGACATCACACACATCCATGCCCGAGGTAGGATTCGAACCTGCGACCGTAGCAGTCGCACGGTTCCGGACTGAGCGCCTAGAACCACTAGAACGCCGCGGCCGGAAAACGTCTGGTAAATGGTGGCCCAGCAACTGGCTCGTCACAATACGCCAGTCACTACCCTTGATGAACTGTGGTATTGCGTGGAAGCTGCATGGGCTGCTGTACCTGTACACGCCATCCAATCTCTGTTTGACTCAATGCCCAGGCGCATCAAGGCCGTTATTTACAGCCAGAGGTGGTTGTTCTGGGTACTGATTTCTCAGGATCTATGCACCAAAATTGCGTGAAAATGTAATCACATGTCAGTTGCGGTATAATATACACTCCTGGAAATGGAAAAAAGAACACATTGACACCGGTGTGCCAGACCCACCATACTTGCTCCGGACACTGCGAGAGGGCTGTACAAGCAATGATCACACGCACGGCACAGCGGACACACCAGGAACCGCGGTGTTGGCCGTCGAATGGCGCTAGCTGCGCAGCATTTGTGCACCGCCGCCGTCAGTGTCAGCCAGTTTGCCGTGGCATACGGAGCTCCATCGCAGTCTTTCACACTGGTAGCATGCCGCGACAGCGTGGACGTGAACCGTATGTGCAGTTGACGGACTTTGAGCGAGGGCGTATAGTGGGCATGCGGGAGGCCGGGTGGACGTACCGCCTAATTGCTCAACACGTGGGGCGTGAGGTCTCCACAGTACATCGATGTTGTCGCCAGTGGTCGGCGGAAGGTGCACGTGCCCGTCGACCTGGGACCAGACCGCAGCGACTCACGGATGCACGCCAAGACCGTAGGATCCTACGCAGTGCCGTAGGGGACCGCACCGCCACTTCCCAGCAAATTAGGGACACTGTTGCTCCTGGGGTATCGGCGAGGACCATTCGCAACCGTCTCCATGAAGCTGGGCTACGGTCCCGCACACCGTTAGGTCGTCTTCCGCTCACGCCCCAACATCGTGCAGCCCGCCTCCAGTGGTGTCGCGACAGGCGTGAATGGAGGGACGAATGGAGACGTGTCGTCTTCAGCGATGAGAGTCGCTTCTGCCTTGGTGCCAATGATGGTCGTATGCGTGTTTGGCGCCGTGCAGGTGAGCGCCACAAACAGGACTGCATACGACCGAGGCACACAGGGCCAACACCCGGCATCATGGTGTGGGGAGCGATCTCCTACACTGGCCGTACACCACTGGTGATCGTCGAGGGGACACTGAATAGTGCACGGTACATCCAAACCGTCATCGAACCCATCGTTCTACCATTCCTAGACCGGCAAGGGAACTTGCTGTTCCAACAGGACAATGCGCGTCCGCATGTATCCCGTGCCAACCAACGTGCTCTAGAAGGTGTAAGTCAACTACCCTGGCCAGCAAGATCTCCGGATCTGTCCCCCATTGAGCATGTTTGGGACTGGATGAAGCGTCGTCTCACGCGGTCTGCACGTCCAGCACGAACGCTGGTGCAACTGAGGCGCCAGGTGGAAATGGCATGGCAAGCCGTTCCACAGGACTACATCCAGCATCTCTACGATCGTCTCCATGGGCGAATAGCAGCCTGCATTGCTGCGAAAGGTACTAGTGCCGACATTGTGCATGCTCTGTTGGCTGTGTCTATGTGCCTGTGGTTCTGTCAGTGTGATCATGTGATGTATCTGACCCCAGGAATGTGTCAATAAAGTTTCCCCTTCCTGGGACAATGAATTCACGGTGTTCTTATTTCAATTTCCAGGAGTGTATTTGTCCAATGAATACCCGTTTATCATCTGCATTTCTTCTTGGTGCAGCAATTTTAATGGCCAGTAGTGTATTTCTGTATTTACTTCGTTGTAGACTTTTAAAAAATGGTCCATGTCTTGTACTGCTACTGGGGACACAGGAGAGGCTTGGCTCGTGTCTGGAACCATCGAGCTGCCGTATTAATCTGCGAGCAGCCGCGTCCCCAGTGGCTGCCAGCAGAAACAGAGGAGTGTGCTCAGTGGGCGGGGCGCCGTTTGAAGTCAGCTCGGCGGATGAAAGACTGCCGCCGGCCGCATCGGCCTGCAGTATTGGGACCCGCCGCGCCGTCCCGCCCCCTCTAAAGTAGGCCACACGCACAGCAGGCCCGTCCGTTCAATACCAGCCCGAGCGTTCCCGGCCGCCACCGTGCATGATCCCCCCAGAGAGCCAGCCGCTCGGCCGGTCGGCCAGCCAATCCGGCGCCCATCTCGCAGCCGGCCGCATTCACGGCGCTTCGTTTCCGATCGCAGAGCTCTCTTTCAGAATTTAATAACCCGCGATAATCACGCCTAAGCGGTGCCGAGCGCCAGTGGCGGCTAAAACCCAGCCAAACACGCCTCTGCGTACAAAGCTGGGTGCTCAAACACCGGCCGAGCAAATCCGCGCTTTTCATTTTCCATTCTATTTGCTGATCGCACATTTCAACTCCTTTTACACGTTCCTCCACTAGTTTTTTATTTTTATGATTTCTAACCCAACAGGTAAAAACGGAAACCGTCTGTAATTCCAGGTCTCTTTTTCCTCACGAATGGGTAAAAGTGTTGTAAGTAGGCTGTTTATGTTTTCTTATTGGCAACGTTACGTGGCGCTCTGTGTGCTAGTTTGCGTTGTTGTCTGCCATGGTAGTGTTGGGCAGCGGCAGCTGGATGCGAACAGCGCGTAGCGTTGCGCAGTTGGAGGTCAGCCGCCAGCAGTGGTGGATGTGGGGAGAGAAGTGGCGGAGGTTTGATATTTGTAAAAATGGATGTCATGTACTGCTGTATACATTATGACTGTTAGGGTAAATACATTGTTTGTTCTCTATTAAAATCTTTCATTTGCTAACTATGCCTACTAGTAGTTAGTGCCTTCCGTAGTTTGAATCTTGTATTTAGCTGGCAGTAGTGGCGCTCGCTGTATTGCAGTAGTTCGAGTAACGAAGATTTTTGTGAGGTAAGTGATTTGTGAAAGGTATAGGTTAATGTTAGTCAGGGCCATTCTTTAGTAGAGATTTTTGAAAGTCAGATTGCGTTGCGCTAAAAATATTGTGTGTCAGTTTAAGCACAGTCATGTATAATTTTCCTAAGGGGACGTTTCAGTGTCAAGTTGAAATTTTTGCCGAATATTGTCTACGGTGCCCTGGCGTCACGAAAAAAAAAACTGTAGGCTAAATGACGATCACTTTGGCTTGAGAAAAGATAAAGGCACCCGAGACGCACTTCTGCCGTTGTAATGGATAATGGGAGCAAGGCTAAAGAAAAATCAGGACACGTTCATAGGATTTATCGATCAGGAAATGCGTTCGACAATGTAAAACTCGGCAAGCTGTTCGAAATTTGAGAAAAATAGGGGTAAGCCAGGCATAGGGAGAGACGGGTAATACATAGCACGTAAAAGAACCATGAGGGAATAATAAGAGTGGACGACGAAGGAGGACGTGTTCGGATTAAAAAGGGCCTAAGACAGGGATGAAGTCTTTCGCCTCTGCTGTTCAATCTCTACATCGAAGAAGCGGTCATGGAAATAAAAGAAAGGTTCAGGTGTGGAATTAAAATTCGAGGTAAAGGGATATCAATGATACAATTCGCTGATGACGTTACTATCCGGCGCGAAAGTTGAAACCTTCCCGTCGTCTCCTCTATATCTCTTTTGTTAGCAACCTTCCTTTCTACAATAACCTATGAAACCTTCCCTTAGGATTTCTATCTCTTGCTTAATAATAACAAATGAAATCTCTCCTTTGAAATTAATTCTCCTTCTCAATAATAACAAGTGCAATCAACGCATACAAATTTAAATGCTGCTTATTAAAAGTGATTTGTTGATTATTTCGACGAAACATAGAATGTGTCGTCGTCGTGGCCCTCAGTCGTTACCTGCAATAACCCAAAACTAATCCTTACCTTTTTTACTGTTGCTGGATCGCCATATGACTGCTACATCGAACTGCGACATGAATATACTTACTCCGGTTTACTATACACTATTAGCTGCTGGTGGGCTGCCACAATAAGTGGCTGACGTTATTCTTTAACAGCAAAGCGGATATTATTTAATTAATTTGACCCGAGCTACGTAATTCATAGTTAAACTTTTTCTTGACAACAATAAAATTTTGCAAAGTTGTACGTTGATGATTTTTGGGATGGATTATAATCACTAATGCAATATTGCTGGCAAAAATTAGTTATATTCTGAGAACGATTCTTCACATATTTACTGTTGGTAATGAAATGATTTTACAAACGTTCAAATGAAACTTACTTTTTACAATAATCTTACAACTAGCATTGCGCAAACATACCTTCAGTAGGCTTGAGTTTCTCGAAAAACTAATTCAATAATATTAGTTCCTTTTATGATACTAGTTAGCTGATGTCTCTGTACATCCGTTTATAATCTCTTGTAAATCATAGCTGGTGGCTGGCAGGCACACCGCTCCTCTCAACCTCTCGCTTCAGAACTGCTACCGACTCACTTTACATCTCGCTTACTACTGACTTCCTACGAACGCTAAAGTGCGGTCTCTCCCGCCAACAATGCTTTCTGGTGCAGACAATCCCTGCGACCATTACAAAATGTATCAATGTGCGGTCTCTCCCGCCAAAAATACTTTGGCGCAGACATTCCCTACTACCACAATTATTTCCAAAATGACAAATATTAATTATTCCTACTTAATCCTATTAATAAAATATGAACATCTTTCACAAATTGTGGTTTGACAATAGACATCAGAAATACACACGTCTTACAAGGTGAAGAAGAATTACATGATCTGCTGGACGGAATAGACAATGTAATGAGTACACAATACGGACTAAATCAAAGAAAGAGAAAGTAACGAGAAGCGGCAGAAAAAAAGAACAGCGAGAAACTTAACATGAGGACTGACGGTCAGAAAATAGACGAAGGAATTCTGTCACCTTGGCAGCAAAGTAATCAATGGCGGACAGAGCAAAGCGGGCATAAAAAGCAGACTAGCACTGGGAAAAAGGGCATTCCCGGCCAAGAGAAGTCTACTAGTATCAAACATATTCCTTTGAGGAAGAAATTTCTGAGAATGTACCTTTGGAGTACAGCATTGTATGGTAGAGAAACAAGCACTGTGGGGAAACCTGAACACAAGAGAATCGAAGCATTTTAGATGTGGTGGATGAATGTTGAAAATTAGGTGGACTGATATGGTAAGGAATGACGTGGTTCTGTGCAGAGTCGGAGAGGAAGGGAATATGTGGAAAACACTGATAAGGAGAAGGGACAGGATGATAGGAATCTGTTAAGACATCAGAGAATAGCCTCCATGGTACTAGTGGGAGCTGAAGAGGGCAAAAACTGTAGAGAGACAGAGATTGGAATACTGGATGGTACACCGCATAAAAAAAAAGATATTTCCCCCTGATTTACAATCATGAAAATTCGCAAGAGGCAACATTTCACAGTATAAGTAAAGGGAAAAAAATCCCAAAATTGTAAATTTTTTGCTATGCAACACAAAAATAATTTTTCTCATGTGGTGTCTCTCTGTCTGTCCTTCTACTAAGGCCCCTTCTTCCCAGAAATGGGTCGAGGTATCAAGCCGTAATTTGTCACGTTAGCTGCGTACCTGGGGTTGCGCCGGTGTGTACCTATTCCAATCTCCTATTAGTACACCTCCTCCACTCACGCCTTCTCTGTTCATCCCTTCCTCCCGCCTACTGTCTGTCCATCTCCTCCTCTCTCTCTGTTCATCTTCACCTCTAGCCCCTTATCTACGTCCATCTCCTACTTTCCCCACTCTACCTATCTTCTTCTCTGGCCCTTCTCATTCCAAGTCATCACCCAAACCCCAGTAGGAGGGTGCTCGCTATTGCCCCCACAGCATTTCTTTCCAGATATTAAGCAATATGTGCAGCAAGTCTGGTTCAAATAGATCCACGGATTTAAGATGGGCTTTTTGACTGTGCCGTTGCCCACATTCGTACATATCAGGTCCATTCATGCATATTTCGAATACCTCACACATATTTTACAAGTATCTCTCGCGAATAGACTTGGTGAATGCCCTCCTGAGGGATATCGTGTAAAGGTCTGTTCAACTTCTGCGTCAGATTGTCAAAACCCCTAGCTGATTGGAGGGCCCTGCCCATAATGCACCATCCGTTCTCAATTGGGGAAAGCCGGCCGCGGTGGTCTAGCGGTTCTGCCGCTGCAGTCCGGAACCGCGGGACTGCTACGGTCGCAGGTTCGAATCCTGCCTCGGGCATGGGTGTGTGTGACGTCCTTAGGTTAGTTAGGTTAAGTAGTTCTAAGTTCTAGGGGACTTATGACCTAAGATGTTGAGTCCCATAGTGCTCAGAGCCATTTGAACCATTTTTTTTTTAATTGGGGAAATATTCGGCGACGTTACTCGACAAGGCAGGGTTTGACGAGCAAGAAGACAAGCATTAGCATACAGTCGAAGTGAACAGACGGGTATTATCTTCCTGAAATACACTCATGATCATAAATTAAGGATAATGCTGATACATGGTGAAACAACGCTCTGGTGGGCGCTTTGCGGGTTTAAATCACCTCGGGGTATAACCATGCGGTGTATTTGACCTGCGGTTGTCGCACGGTGGCGCTGGCAGCAGTCCACATACGCAGGTATGTGTTGGTGCATGTCAGAGTACGGTGCAGCGAGTAAGTGTGCCGACGTTTTCAGACGTGCTAATGGTGACTGTGTGTTGAAAATGGTTCTAAAAACACATATTGACGACGTTATGAGCGGTAGATTACGGGCCCTCTGTGTGCCACAAAGTGTGATCTCAAGATTACGGCAACGATTCCAGCAGACAGGAAACGTGTCCAGGCGCTACAGTACGGGGCGTCCACAGTGTACAACACCACAAGCAGACCGATATCTCACCACCAGCGCCCGCAGACGGCCACGGGGTACTGCAGGTAGCCTTGCTTGGGACCTTACCGCAGCCACTGGAACAGTTGTCTTCAGACAAATAGTCTCCAGACGACTCAACAGACGTGGTTTATTCGTCCGGAGGCCTGCAAGACGCATTCCACTGACGTCACAGGAGAGTCCATAAAGCGTGATGTCAATAACACAGTACATGGTCATTGGAACAGTGGTCCAGGTTATGTTCACGGATGAGTCCAGGTATAGTCTGAACAGTGATTCTCGCTTGGTTTTCATCTGGCGTGAACCAGGAACCAGATACCAACCCCTTAATGTCCTTGAAAGGTCGTGGTTAGATGGTGTGGGGTGGGATTATGATTGGGGCACGTACATCCCTGCATGTCTTTGACAGAGAAACTGTAACAGGTCACGTGTATCGGGACGTCATTTTCACCAGTATGTCCGCCTTTTCACGGATGCAGTGGGTCCCACCTTCCTGCTGATGGATGATAACATGCGGCCCCACCGAGCTGCCATCGTGGAGGAGTACCTTGAAACAGAAGATATCAGGCGAATGGAGTGGCCTGCCTGTTCTCCTGACCTATACCCCATAGAACGCGTCTGGGATGCTCTCGGTCGACGTATGGCTACACGTCTTCAAACCCCTTGGACGCTTCAGGAGCTACGACAGACACTGGTCCAAGAATGGAATGCTATACCCCAGCAGCTGCTCGACCACCTGATCCAGAGTATACCAACCCGTTGTGCGGCCTGTGTACGTGTGCATGGTGATCATATCCCACATCGATGTACAGGTACATACGCAGGAAACAGTGGCATTTTGTAGCACATGTGTTTCGGTGACGGTTTTCTCAACTTATCACCAATACCGTGGACTTATAGATCTGTGTCGTGTGTGTTCCCTATGTGCATATGCCATTAGCGCCAGTTTTGTGTAGCGCCACGTTGTGTGGCATAACAACGAACGAGCCCCTACTATAAAAAGGAATGACACTCTTGGTTGTCTGGCGGAGTGGCGGATGACGGTGAGGTTCGTATCCCAGCGCCGATTGGGGCTTCCCAGACACGCTTTCGCTCGGTTCGTAGCGGCTTTCATCACAGAAGACAATTCTACTCCAGTCAGGGAGATTCCAGGCCGTGGGCGTGTCTATAGACACCCCAGACTATGGTGGAAAACCGACCCGACTCTAGCCAGCCATATGGCCCAGCAACCAGTAGTGATGGTCTGGGGCGTCGCTTCATTACATAGCAGGAAGCCTTTGGTTCTCATCCGTGACATTCTTGCTGCACGGCGTTAAGTCGACAATATTCAATGCCCCGTTTAGTTGCCCTCATTGGTCAGCCATCCGGGGCTTACATTTCAGCAAGATAAGGTCCGCGTGAACACGGTGAGCGTTTCATGCTTGCCAAATCCTACCTTGGCCAGCAATGTCGCCGGATTTCCCCGCAGTTGAGAACCTCGTTAGTACTGTGGGCAGGGGCCTTCAACGGGTTGGGGATTTTGACGATCTAAAGCGCCAGTTGGACCGAATTTGGCACGATACTCCTTGGGAAATCATCCAACAAGTCCGCCAATCAATGCTAAGGCGATTACTTGTTGCAAGAGGTCCACGCGTTATTGACTTGCTCAGTTTCTGAAACTCTCTCTCTTCAATAAATTATCCATTTATTCTGAAATTTTTATCATTTGGTTCTGTACATTTACACCATATGTATTGTACCGAATTCCATCTCATTCAGATATTTTCTTCGTGATGCGTCGTGTCGTGTCGGACCTCATTTTGCCCTGAGTAGTGCAGCAATTCCACTTGCTGTGGACTCAACACCTCACCGGAAGTCCCCTGAAGAAATATTCACCCTTGCTGCCTCCGTGTGTGTCCATAATTGAGAAAGTGTTGTACACAAACAGATATCTCGATAAATGTTTGATGGTATTCATGTCGGGCGATCTTGGTGGCGAAATCACTGGCACGAAGTGTCCAGAATATTCTACAAACCAATCTCGAACAACTGATCCCTAAAAATCCCTTCGCTGTTTGGGAACATGAAGTCCATGTGTTATACCGGAGCTAAGGTAGCTCCTAAGGGCCGGCAACCCGTATTACACCACAGACGACGAGGTTGTCTATGCCCAAGGCGTACCAAAAGCACCAAGGTAAACACCGGCTATTTACATACAAGATAAAGGAAACAGACATTCCGAGCACTGCTTCCTGCAGGGAGAGCTCGAGCCACGGCCTGCAGGAAGTATCACTACCCCAAAAAGTGGCTTGAGTCGACTATCTATGGGCTAGAACTAGCCCCGAAATTCAGTTCACGCCGGATGCTGACCTCGAGTACTGCGACCGTCGAAGATTACGTCTTCGTCTCGGAACTGGACTGTTACTAGTGTGTGAGTGTGCTACCACGAACCTTTGTGGAAAATTATAAGTGAACTTTTGTTTGCCTCAATTAGGAGACTTTTACTGGCATCGTTATTGTTACCTTTCGTTTGTTGTTCTCTCATCAACCTTGTGAATTTACATCAGTAAAAGTTGTCATCATCATCATCATCATCATCATTTAAGACTGATTATGCCTTTCAGCGTTCAGTCTGGAGCATAGCCCCCCTTATACAGTTCCTCCATGATCCCCTATTGAGTGCTAACATTGGTGCCTCTTCTGATGTTAAACCTATTACTTCAAAATCATTCGTAACCGAATCCAGGTACCTTCTCCTCGGTCTGCCCCGACTCCTCCTACCCTCTACTGCTGAATCCATGAGTCTCTTGGGTAACCTTGCTTCTCCCATGCGTGTAACATGACCCCAACATCCTGTTCGCCCTGACTGCTACATCTATAGAGTTCATTCCCAGTTTTTCTTTGATTTCCTCATTGTGGACACCCTCCTGCCATTGTTCCCATCTACTAGTACCGAAATCATCCTAGCTACTTTCATATCCGCAACCTCAACCTTGTTGATAAGGTAACCTGAATCCACCCAGCTTTCGCTCCCATACAACAAAGTTGGTCGAAAGATTGAACGGTGCACAGATAACTTAGTCTTGGTACTGACTTCCTTCTTGCAGAAGAGAGTAGATCGTAGCTGAGCACTAACTGCATTAGCTTTGCTACACCTCGCTTCCAGTTCTTTCACTATGTTGCCGTCCTGTGAGAATATGCATCCTAAGTACTTGAAACGGTCCACCTGTTCTAACTCTGTTCCTCGTATTTGGCACTCAATCCGTTTATATTTCTTTCCCACTGACATTACTTTCGTTTTGGAGATGCTTATCTTCCTACCATAGTCCTTACATTTCTGATCTAACTCTGAAATATTACTTTGCAAACTTTCAATCGAATCTGCCATCACAACTAAGTCATCCGCATATGCGAGACTGCTTATTTTGTGTTCACATATCTTAATCTCACCCAGCCAGTCTATTGTTTTCAACTTATGATCCATAAATAATATGAACAACAGTGGAGACAGGTTGCAGCCTTGTCTTACCTCTGAAACTACTGTGAACCATGAACTCAATTTACCGTCAACTCTAACTGCTGCCTGACTATCCATGTGAAGACCTTTAATTGCTTGCAAATGTTTGCCTCCTATTGCATAATCTTGTAGAACAGACAATAACTTCCTCCTAGGAACCCGGTCATATGCCTTTTCTGGATTTATAAAGCATAGATACAATTCCCTGTTCCTCTCATAACACTTCTCGATTATTTGCCGTAAGCTAAAGATCTGGTCCTGACAACCTCTAAGAGGCCTAAACCCACACTGATTTTCATCCAATTGGTCCTCAACTAATACTCGCACTTTCCTTTCAACAATACCTGAGAAGATTTTACCCACAACGCTGATTAAAGAGATACCTCTGTAGTTGTTACAATCTTTTCTGTTTCCATGTTTAAAGATCGGTGTGATTACTGCTTTTGTCCAGTCTGATGGAACCTGTCCTGACTCCCAGGCCATTTCAAATATCCTGTGTAAAAGTTGTGTTTTGTGAAAAATTGCGAATTGTCAGTCACATACAATGAATGACTGCAAATGGTTTCCAAATAGCCGAATACAGCACAGTCAACGATCGGTTCAGCTGGACCAGAGGAACCAGTCCATTCCATGTAAACACAGCCCACACCTTTATGGATCCACCACCAGCTTGCGCAGTGCCTTCTTGACAACTTGGGTCCACGGCTTCATGGGGTCTACGTCAGACTCGAACGCTGCCATCCGCTCTTACCATCAGAAATCGGGACTCATCTGACCAGTCCACTTTTCTCCAGTCGTTCTGGCTCCAACCAGTGTGGTCACGAGCCGAGGAGAGGTGCTGCGGGCGATGTCCTGCTGTTGGCTAAGACGATCGCGTCGGTCGTCTGCTGCCGTAGCCCAGTAACGCCACATTTTGCCACATTGTCCTAACGGGTACGTTCTTCGTACGTCCCACATCGATATCTGCCGTTATTGCACGCATTGTTGCTTGTCTGTTAACACTGACAACACTATGAAAACGCCGTTGCTCTCGGTCGTTAAATGAAGGCCGTTGCAGCCACTGTTTTGTCCGTGGTGAGAGATAGTGCGTGACATTTAGTGTTTTCGGCACACTCATGACACAGTGGATCTCGGAATACTGAATTCGTTAAAGATTTGGGAAACAGAATGTCTGATGCGTCTATCTCCAACTACCATTCCACGTTCAAAGACTTAATACCCTACGTGCAGTCATAATAAGATCGGAAACCTTTCAACATGAATCACCAGAGTAAAAATGATAGCTACACCAATGCACTACTTTTAAACCTTCCGTATGCGATACTATCATCTACTTTATGTTTGCATGTCAATATCCCATGACTTATATTACCTCAGTTCGTAAGTCAATGTAAACTAAAGATACAGTCATGTCACATTTTGATACTCGCAAAATTGCTCATCGTACCCTACAGATGCCTAATACGAGGGCAGTTCAATAAGTAATGCAACACATTTTTTTTTCTGAAACAGGGGTTGTTTTATTCAGCATTGAAATACACCAGGTTATTCCCCAATCTTTTAGCTACACAACACTATTTTTCAACGTAATCTCCATTCAATGCTACGGCCTTATGCCACCTTGAAATGAGTGCCTGTATGCCTGCACGGTACCATTCCACTGGTCGATGTCGGAGCCAACGTCGTACTGCATCAATAACTTCTTCATCATCCGCGTAGTGCCTCCCACGGATTGCGTCCTTCATTGGGCCAAACATATGGAAATCCGACGGTGCGAGATCGGGGCTGTAGGGTGCATGAGGAAGAACAGGCCACTGAAGTTTTGTGAGCTCCTCTCGGGTGCGAAGACTTGTGTGAGGTCTTGCGTTGTCATGAAGAAGGAGAAGTTCGTTCAGATTTTTGTGCCTACGAACACGCTGAAGTCGTTTCTTCAATTTCTGAAGAGTAGCACAATACACTTCAGAGTTGATCGTTTGACCACGGGGAAGGACATCGAACAGAATAACCCCTTCAGCGTCCCAGAAGACTGTAACCGTGACTTTACCGGCTGAGGGTATGGCTTTAAACTTTTTCTTGGTAGGGGAGTGGGTGTGGCGCCACTCCTTTGATTGCCATTTTGTTTCAGGTTCGAAGTGATGAACCCATGTTTCATCGCCTGTAACAATCTTTGACAAGAAATTGTCACCCTCAGCCACATGACGAGCAAGCAATTCCGCACAGATGGTTCTCCTTTGCTCTTTATGGTGTTCGGTTAGACAACGAGGGACCCAGCGGGAACAAACCTTTGAATATCCCAACTGGTGAACAATTGTGACAGCACTACCAACAGAGATGTCAAGTTGAGCACTGAGTTGTTTGATGGTGATCCGTCGATCATCTCGAACGAGTGTGTTCGCACGCTCCGCCATTGCAGGAGTCACAGCTGTGCACGGCCGGCCCGCACGCGGGAGATCAGACAGTCTCGCTTGACCTTGCGGCGATGATGACACAAGCTTTGCCCAACGACTCACCACGCTTTTGTCCACTGCCAGATCACCGTAGACATTCTGCATGCGCCTACGAATATCTGAGATGCCCTGGTTTTCCGCCAAAAGAAACTCGATCACTGCCCGTTGTTTGCAACGCACATCCGTTACAGACGCCATTTTAACAGCGCCGTACAGCGCTGCCACCTGTCGGAAGTCAATGAAACTATACGAGACGAAGCGGGAATGTTTGAAAATATTCCACAAGAAATTTCCGGTTTTTTCAACCAAAATTGGCAGAGAAAAAATGTGTCGCATTACTTATTGGACTGCCCTCGTATGTAATTAAGTTCGTACGGAACTTCAGAGCGTGAGTCCTAGTCGCGTTTGCCCGGTCTTTTAAATGTATATCCTTGTTGTGACCGTAGAAAATTTTAATTTTTATTCTTGATTTGTGACCATAATAAGAGTCCAGGCTCCATAGGCAAACAGCCATCCGACATTAAGAAATAGTCCACCAGGACGAAGGGACAAGATAACTGGTGCCGGCCGGTGTGGCCGTGCGGTTCTAGGCGCTTCAGTTTGGAACCGCGTGACCGCTACGGACGCAGGTTCGAATCCTGCCTCGGGCATGGATGTGTGTGAGGTCCTTAGGTTAGTTAGGTTTAAGTAGTTCTAAGTTCTAGGGGACTGATGACCTGAGTAGTTGAGTCCCATAGTGCTCAGAGCCATTTGAACCAAGATAACGGGTGGAGGCTGCCAAGTATGGCTTGTTGATCAAATAACTTAGTGTTTGACTTCCTGCCAGAGGAAGCAGCACGGATCAAACTTGCGCAATGGAAGACGCAAACACCAGGGCGATAATACAGCAAGCGAGAGTGTCAGTCACGTGCGGAAAAAAGACTCGTGTGGAACCAAATTTAAGTTGTGTGCAGCTAAGAAACGGAAGTGTCGAGTGGAACAGAAGGCATTCTTGCGCAAGCCGACCACTTAGAAACGAGAGTGTCGTGTGGAACCATTGGGATTCTTGTGCAATCCAATCACTTAGAAATATAAGGGTCGTGTGAAACAAATTAACTTGTGTGCATCCAAGTACATGAGAAACGAAATAAAGGGGCAGGCAGCGGAATAGCTAGAAGCAGAGATTCAGATGCAGATTCAGAGCCAGTGCCGGCAGTTTGGAGATTCTGAAGCGAGACGCCAGCGGGGTCGAGTAGGCCCATAGCAGCCGATACAGCTGATAGAGCCTTCAACTACGAGAGGACGGTGATAGACTCTGGTGGACACTCAGGAACTGGAGGTCAAGTAGGATTTTTAGAGTTTCATTGGAATAGTGTTGAACACAGGCTGTCAGTCTTTGTCTCAATTACTTAGAGAGATTTCAGTGCTGACCAAGAACAAGTGATTGCTTTGTACTTGTTTCTTATATGTACCGGCAATTAGCTTTGAAGTAGCAAGTCCGAATAAATACACTGAATCTTACTAAGGGGTTTATGGTCCAACACCTCACATAAGTAGGGGAAGGCGGGGCAAGATGGGGAAGCTAAGTTTAAACCCTTATACACTCCTGGAAATGGAAAAAAGAACACATTGACACCGGTGTGTCAGACCCACCATACTTGCTCCGGACACTGCGAGAGGGCTGTACAAGCAATGATCACACGCACGGCACAGCGGACACACCAGGAACCGCGGTGTTGGCCGTCGAATGGCGCTAGCTGCGCAGCATTTGTGCACCGCCGCCGTCAGTGTCAGCCAGTTTGCCGTGACATACGGAGCTCCATCGCAGTCTTTAACACTGGTAGCATGCCGCGACAGCGTGGACGTGAACCGTATGTGCAGTTGACGGGCTTTGAGCGAGGGCGTATAGTGGGCATGCGGGAGGCTGGGTGGACGTACCGCCGAATTGCTCAACACGTGGGGCGTGAGGTCTCCACAGTACATCGATGTTGTCGCCAGTGGTCGGCGGAAGGTGCACGTGCCCGTCGACCTGGGACCGGACCGCAGCGACGCACGGATGCACGCCAAGACCGTAGGATCCTACGCAGTGCCGTAGGGGACCGCACCGCCACTTCCCAGCAAATTAGGGACACTGTTGCTCCTGGGGTATCGGCGAGGACCATTCGCAACCGTCTCCATGAAGCTGGGCTACGGTCCCGCACACCGTTAGGCCGTCTTTCGCTCACGCCCCAACATCGTGCAGCCCGCCTCCAGTGGTGTCGCGACAGGCGTGAATGGAGGGACGAATGGAGACGTGTCGTCTTCAGCGATGAGAGTCGCTTCTGCCTTGGTGCCAATGATGGTCGTATGCGTGTTTGGCGCCGTGCAGGTGAGCACCACAATCAGGACTGCATACGACCGAGGCACACAGGGCCAACACCCGGCATCATGGTGTGGGGAGCGATCTCCTACACTGGCCGTACACCACTGGTGATCGTCGAGGGGACACTGAATAGTGAACGGTACATCCAAACCGTCATCGAACCCATCGTTCTACCATTCCTAGACCGGCAAGGGAACGTGCTGTTCCAACAGGACAATGCACGTCCGCATGTATCCCGTGCCACCCAACGTGCTCTAGAAGGTGTAAGTTTCCCCTTCCTGGGAGAATGAATTCACGGTGTTCTTATTTCAATTTCCAGGAGTGTAAAAGGGACAAAAATAAACAAATTCAAGTAGGTTTGATTATCATTTGTTTACTTAACCACTGAATTACAATAGCATGCAAAGAAACCTGCAAACTTGTCACATTTAGTTAGAAATATCTCGATTTGAAACATAAACTACCAATTCCCCGTCTTGCCCCATATGCGGGGTAAGATGGGGAACTAGCATGAATTCACCTCTAAAGCTTACATAAAGACTGGAATAACGCAATCATGTGACGATAAGGTTTCGAAACATGGTTCTGCGAATTGAAGAATCAGGTATTACGTTTTATTTAGGCCTCTTACTTTCACACGGTACACAAGCGTGGACAGCCTCGTCATCACCACTTCCTATCCCTGCACGAGTGTCGTGGGCCCGGCGTCCGCAGCTAATACACCGTATCCAGCCTCCTTCAGAGAAGGCACAGCAGTACAAACCTTCTTCACTCTCTTCCTCGTTGTCATTCGACCTCAGTTTATTATCCCTGGAGCATGAAGGGGTGGTTAAGACGTCAGTAACGTTCGTCACTTTTTCGTTGTCATTACGTCCTTTTGGTGGTATCCCGGGTTTATTAAACGTCTTTGAGAAGAGTTTTCGTTTACATACAGCCCGTTTTGGGACTCCTTTTCTTTTAATTTCTTCAGATAGTTCACTCCTATAAGGAGATTCGGTTAAAACAACGGGTTTTCCACGCCTGTTAGATGGTAAACACACTAGTGATTGGTCCTAACCTTTTCACAAGTCTATAGCTAGGATTAGCACGTTTCTTTGCCACATGTCGTTCAATCGTTGTCTGTGGCACGTTGAAATGTCGAGCAGCCCTGAAAGAACCCACATGACCTTCTATAAGAGCATTTACAGCGCCTTCCATTGACTCCAATGACCAATCTTGCCTAGACGTTTGTCGCCGATACTTGCGAACCATCTGAAATAACACGTGGAACGTACTATTGAGTCAGATCATTCCTGGTAATCTATATTATATAGTAAATACCATATTTCCAATACTCAGTTGTTAAAGCATAGCAAGAATACAGACTTTGCACGTTTTGTGTATTTTTATTCACCATATAGCCTAAGGCATACTTTGTAATTAGTTAGGAAGCGTTGGAATAACGAATAGCATTCAATTTACAATTGCATTCAACGTATAATGTACGTGTTCAAAACCCGCAGCGAGGTAAACACATGAGACGATAAGAACGTAATGGTTGTACAAATAGTAGGGGCGAGACGGGGAAGCTCCCCATCTTTCCCCACCCCGTCTTGCCCCCTACCATGCCTACATGAACACTATTTAGTGAACATTGACTACTGACACGGCAGTTTACTGTTAATAAGACGTACTATCCAGTGATATATATATATATACAGTCTGGACTAATGTTCACGAAACACATGTTTTAGGACCTCGAAAGGTGTAAAACATTGCAAATCAGTATAACAATTGTTCGTACCTTGCAAAGCTCATAGAAACCGCCCGAAACTAAGGTTCAGCAATGTCAACACACTGGGACCTGCGTATTGATGATGTTGACGTAGCTATCCACAGATGGCAGCATTCTAACTGTAGCTTATAGCCCTTCCCTGTCTTACCCCACCTCCCCGTCTTGTTGCCCCGCCTTCCCCTATATGTGAGAATAAACTTTATAGAAACTAACCAATCTTTTCTGCCTATTGCAATTCTGTAACCCATTTTCAGGAAACTTGTTTCCATCAAACCAACGAGATTCTCTCCCTCACATCTCCGATACAAAGGTTGACAGCAGTTTATAACCAACCCATTGTCGTTAACATCCCGTTTGCACTACGCAGTTCGCACTTACTTCATTCTGGTATAGTGAGGCTGTGCCCAGACGCGACATCCTGTATAAACATCTATCGCACCTTATACATTTAAAAAAACCAGAACATTTTCGATGCAACAAACGGGATTACGTGACAATCACGAGTGCTGAAGTGTACGCTGGTTATTACCGCACGAGCTGTCCGTCTCTGCGACCCACATTTTACGTGCTCCAGCAACGCTGTACCCCTGCGTCATGTAAATTTTCGAGCCGTCGCATTCTGCATTAGCTCGCTTTTTATTTCGCAGTTTAATAACTGGCCTTAATCACGTCCAGGAACGATGCAACGCGCGTGTGTTTCCGTTGTTTGGCGGGATTCGGGGGTCCCGGCGTTCGCTAAATACACTCCCCCACTCCGCCCCCCCCCCCCCCGTCACATTTCCGCACAATTCTCCCACGCGCGGGGGTGAAGCAGATTACGCCGGCCATGTGTTAACATCGAAAAGCGGGGTGCAAAAACAGACGCAGCTCTGCCGGGCGGTGTGTTCGTTAAACCGGCGGCTCTTGTTAGCACAACCACACCGATAGCTGGTTGCTGCTGGAGCGATTATACTAGCGCACAAACTGCTGTCCTGCCGGAAAGGTCAAAGTTTACAAAAAAGGAAATTATCAGGTTGGATGCACTGAACTGCAGACCAATATTGCTGACATCTGTTGTATTGCACGATGCTAGAACAAATTCTAAGGAACACATACTGCTAACAATAGATTCATATTGTGATATAATAGAGCCTCATACACAGGCTGTACTTTTCGGTACAAATGGGTATCGATATCTTCATTGAAAAGTAGAACAGTTCGCTTGAAACTATCATTGTTTCACGTACAACTACACTGAACCGCCAAACAAACTGATAAAAGCATTACGTGTTGAAATACAGAGATATGTAGAGAGGCAGAATACGGCAAATGCGGTCGCCAATGTCTATTGAAGACAAGTGTCTGGCGCGGTTGTTAGATCGGCTACTGCTGGTACAATGGCAGGTCATGAACATTTAAGTCAGTTTCAACGTGGTGTTATAGTCGGCGTACGAGCAATGGGACAAAGCATCTCCGAGGTAGCAATGAAGTGCGGATTTTCCCGTATCAGAAATCCGGTAAAACATTAAATCTCCGACATCGCTGCCGAAAAAAGATACTGAAAGAATGAGATCAACGACGACTGCAGAGAATCGTTCAGCCTGACAGAAGTGCAACCCTTCTGCAAATTGCTGCAGATTTCAATGCTCAGCCATCAACAAGTGTCAGCGTGCGAGCCATTGGACGAAACAACATCTATACGGGCTTTCGGAGCCGAAGGGCCACTCGTGTACCGTTGATGACTTCACGCCTCGCCTGGGCCCGTCAACACCGACATTGGATTGTTGATGACTGGAAACATGTTGCGTGGTCGGACGAGTCTCGTTTCAAATTTTATCGAGCGGATGGACGTGTACGGGTATGCAGACAACCTCATGAATCCATGGACTCTGCATGTCAGCAGGGGACGTTTCAAGCTGGTGGAGGCTCTGTAATGGTGTGGGGTGTGTGCAGTTGGAGTGTCCCGTCGTACGTCTAGATACATCAGCTTCTTCCGAATAGAGAGTCAAACTCTTCATAACTTCTTTCGACCTAATTCGCTCTCGTATAAATTTCCTGGCGGGTTAAAACTGTGTGCAGGACCGAGACTCGAACTCGGGACCTTTGCCCCTCGTGGTCAAGTGCTCTACCGTCTGAGCTACCCAAGCACGACTCACGACCCGTCCTCAGTGGTTCACTTCTGCCAGTATCTCGTCTCCTACCTTCCAAACCTCTCCTGCGTCCCGAGTTCGAGTATCGGTCCGGCACACAGTTTTAATCTGCCAGGAAGTCTCATATCAGCGCACACTCCGTTGTAGAGTGAAAATCTCATTCCGCTCTCATACTGAAAGAGAAGACACAGGTATGCGAAAATTTACTGTATTCTACTTGGTCCCTTAATGAGAGTTCATTAGCCGGGCGTTGTGGCCGAGCGGTTCTAGACGCTTCAGTCTGGAACCGCGCCACCGCTACGGTCGCAGGATCGAATCCTGCCTCGGACATGTATGTGTGTGATGTCCTTAGGTTAGTTAGGTTTAATTCGTTCTAAGTACTAGGGGATTGAAGACATCAACTGTTAAGTCCCATAGTGCTCAGAGGCATTTGAACCATTCTTTTGACAGTTCATTAACATACCATATTGTTGGAGCATGTATATCATCCGTGAAAGAACCTCGGATATTAGATTTTTTTTTTATTTTGTTGCACATCCGCATGTATGTTGTGCGATTAACATTTAGTTTCCTTTTAACCTTTCCTGCGTAATATATGACTGTGAAAGACTCAACACATCTAGTATTTTGCGAAGTGTCAGTGATATTTCGTTTCTATTCTTGATCGCAGTTTCCATAACAATGGAAACCCACGATGCGAAGAGAAAGAGTCAAATGAAAACTCTTCTCCGCTAAACATTCGCGGCGAAACGTCGACATCAGCGACATGCGCCCTTTTTTCAAACAGTCGTTAGTGACATTTTCTCTCAAACACGTCAAACAGCGCCGTACACGGTCAAGTATTCTACGTACCTAGTAAAGTTAGATGATTTGATCGTGTACCGGGTGCTTAAGTCACGCAGTCCAGGTTACTCACTGGAGGTCAAGGGGAACATTGAACAGTCTCGTGTGTGTGTGTGTGTGTGTGTGTGTGTGTGTGTGTGTGCATGCGTGTGTGTGTGTGTGTGTGTGTGTGTGTGTGTGTGTGCCCAATTTAACCCTGATGGCGAGCTCTAAATGCAAACCTGCTTCTGACAAATTTATGTTTGTTCATCAGAGAACGCCGTAGCACGCTCGCTTTGTCGAATCAATAGTTCCCTGTTGTGACGCGTGAAATGAAATGACCGTGTCTTGCAATTTGCTTGCTGCGTTGGACTGTGAAAACACACTATGCACAGAGGTCGTTCAATCCACGCTTTGGAGTGCTGTCCGCAGCGATTCGACCCGATCGAACACAAATGGCGCATAAACCATTTTCAGTCCTACTCTCGCAACCCCCTCCTGCCTCCTTCTCTTCTAAATCTAATGCGCTATAAACGCTGCAACGTTTCAAACCTGTTTATTTTTCCTTAAGTACAGATTACCCAGTTCACATTAAAGTTGTCGCAACACATCCACAATGTGCCGAGCTCTGTGGCGCAGTTCGAGTGGTTGAGGCAGTGGACTAGTGACGGGAAGAATCGAGAACTACACTACTGGCCATTAAAATTGCTACACCAAGAAGAAATTCAGATGATAAACGGGTATTCATTATCAAATATATTATACTAGAAGACATGTGATTACATTTTCACGCAATTTGGGTGCATAGATCCTGAGAAATCAGTACCCAGAACAACCATCTCTGGCCGTAATAACGGCCTTGATACGCCTGGCCATTGTATAGCATGTAAAGGTACAGCTGCCCATGCAGCATCAACACGATACCACTGTTGATCAAGAGTAGTGACTGGTGTATTGTGACGAGCCAGTTGCTCGGCCACCATCGACCAGACGTTTTCAGTTGGTGAGAGATCTGGAGGATGTGCTGCCCAGGGGAGCAGTCGAACTTTTTCTGTATCCAGAAAGACCCGTACAGGACCTGCATCGTGCGGTCGTGCATTATTCTGCTGAAATGTAGGGTTTCGCAGGGATGGAATGAAGGGTAGAGCGACGAGTCGTAACACATCTGAAATGTAACGTCCACTGTTCAAAGTGCCGTCAATGCAAACAAGAGGTGACCGAGAACTGTAAACAATGGCAACCTTTACCATCACGCCGGGTGATACGCCAGTATGGCGATGACGAATACACGCTTCCAATGTGCGTTCTCCGCGATGTCGCCAAACACGGATGCGCTCATCATGATGCTGTAAACAGAACCTGGATTCATCCGAAAAAATGACGTTTTGCCATTCGTGCACCCAGGTTCGTCGTTGAGTACACCATCGCAGGCGCTCCTGTCTGTGATGCAGTGTCAAGGGTAACGGCAGCCGTGGTCTCCGAGCTGATAGTCCATGCTGCTGGAAATGTCGAACTGTTCGTGCAGATGGTTGTTGTCTTGAAAACGTCCCCATCTGTTGATTCAGGGACGAGACGTGGCTGCACGATCCGTTACAGCCATACGGATAAGATGCCTGTCATCTCGACTGCTAGGGATGCGAGACCGTTGGGATCCAGCACGGCGTTCCGTATTACCCTCCTGAAACCACCGATACCATATTCTGCTAACAGTAATGGGATCTCCACCAACGCGAGCAGCAATGTCGCGATACGATAAACCGCAATCGCGATAGGCTATAATCCGACCCTTATCAAATTCGGAAACGTAATGGTACGCATTTCTCCTCCTTACACGAGGCATCACAGCAACGTTTCACCAGGCAACGCCAGTCAACTGCTGTTTGTGTATGATAAATCGGTTGGAAACTTTCCTCATGTCAGCACGTTGTAGGTGTCGCCACCGGCGCCAACCTTGTGTGAATGCACTGAAAAGCTAATCATTTGAATATAACAGCATCTTCTTCCTGTCAGTTAAATTTCGCGTCTGTAGCACGTCATCTTCATGGTGTAGCAATTTTAATGGCCAGCAGTGTATGTTCTGCTGTGTCCTCCGTAAGATACGAGACACACCCTCACACACACACAGAGGGTACCACACAGCAACTTCAGCTTGCAGAACGGCGTACGTAGTTACGGTTAGACATCACACACTGCGCTCAGAGAAACTGTGTTAGGCTTCCACCTAATGACGCTCATATAGATCCCAGGTAGACATCCATCCGCCAAACCCCAGCGGATGCAGAGTTCCACTCAGACAGGGTGTATCAACAGTTACTACTACAGTATCAACACCGTACATCAAGTCAGCACAGGGATTTTTCTTCAGCAGCCGCCCACAAGGGCCCGATGGGACGTTCTCCAACTTACACATGGGTTGGATAAAAAGTAGTGGTAACACTGCCGTAACATGAAGGATGTGTGTCACACGATATGCCAGTTGTCTGTAGCTGACGGCAGATCAGGTGAAGTAGAGAAGTGAGTGGCGATCGCTGTGTGTGAGTCTGCCCTACTAGTACGTTAGGGAAATGAATAACGAGCGTTGATCAGAACTGAAGTGGCACGTGAACAGGGTGCGTAACAATATTTCCTTTTGACACTGCATCCCATCATCCATCATTACAATGCACGATGCCACATGGAGAACCCGTGTGTGGGTTCCTGCGTACACGTCGGTGAGAGATACTGGAACATTCGCGAAACATTGACAAAGATGGATGCATTGCTTCTGGACTCTGTAGGGCAAAGTGACGGAGATCCCTGGCGATTATATTGAGGGCTTGTAACACAGTGAACGTCTGTCAGTAAAGGAAAGTAAGCGTTTCCGGACACATGTCCACATAAAATATTTTCTTTCTTTGTGTGTGAGGAATGTTTCCTGAAAGTTTGGCCGTACCTTTTTGTAACACCCTGTAGATTAAGAACAGCAGAAGGCCTACAACACTTCCTTGAGGAACCCCAGTTGCCACTCCCGTTTCACTAAATGTCTTCACGGCAATTACTGCGAGCTGTGACCTCTCTCACAGGACATCACGAATCCTATCGCACGACTAAGTCGATACTCCACGACACTTCGGAACCCGCATGTCAACTAGCTCTGGAAATGGTACGCCACACAGTGTCTTGAGTACGGTGCCACCATGCTTGGAGCTTGAAGCAGGTGTGTGGAAGGCAGCGAGTGGTCCCCTCCTTTGGGTGAGGAATACTGCGACGGCGCTGCTCCACCTTGCAGGGCCTTCTGCCGTTCTCCTCTCCCTGCCAATACTCGTCCAGTCCGGCGCGATCCGCATTTCATCTGGTCGACAAACACACTCTGCAGAAATTCGGCGCACCAAAGACGGTGAGCGGCCCCTGGAGTGGAGGTTCCATCAAGTCCGGCAAGTGGAGGACCAGATGGGGAGCGGAAGAAGAGAGAGGCTGGGCGAAAGGCGTGGAGGAGAGGGAAAAGAAGTGGAGGACGAATAGGACGGGGGGGGGGGGGGGGGGCAAGTTCACCGCGAAGCCCGCTGGAAGCAGGAAATCAATCCGGGGGCGCGTCGCGTCACGCGATGAGGTCGCCAAGCCCCGCGGCGCAGCACGTGTTGTGTTTGTGCCCTCTGCCGTGGAGGCCGTCACTCCCGCCCCGCGAAACTGTCTTCCAACCTGGTGAAATTCCCCTGCTGTGTAAAGTGGAGGAGTGCGACTGTGTGGCCCTTCAAAATGTTTCAAATGGCTCTGAGCACTATGGGACTTAACAGCTGTGGTCATCAGTCCCCTAGAACTTAGAACTACGAGGGCAGTTCAATAAGTAATGCAACACATTTATTTTTCTCGGCCAATTTTGGTTGAAAAAACCGGAAATTTCTTGTGGAATATTTTCAAACATTCCCGCTTCGTCTCGTATAGATTCATTGACAGGTGGCAGCGCTGTACGGAGCTGTTAAAGTGGCGTCTGTAACGGATGTGCGTTGCAAACAACGGGCAGTGATCGAGTTTCTTTTGGCGAAAAACCAGGGCATCTCAGATATTCATAGGCGCTTGCAGAATGTCTACGGTGATCTGGCAGTGGACAAAAGCACGGTGAGTCGTTGGGCAAAGCATGTGTCATCATCACCGCAAGGTCAAGCAAGACTGTCTGATCTCCCGCGTGCGGGCCGGCCGTGCACAGCTGTGACTCCTGCAATGGCGGAGCGTGCGAACACACTCGTTCGAGATGATCGACGGATCACCATCAAACAACTCAGTGCTCAACTTGACATCTCTGTTGGTAGTGCTGTCACAATTGTTCACCAGTTGGGATATTCAAAGGTGTGTTCCCGCTGGGTCCCTCGTTGTCTAACCGAACGCCATAAAGAGCAAAGGAGAACCATCTGTGCAGAATTGCTTGCTCGTCATGTGGCTGAGGGTGACAATTTCTTGACAAAGATTGTTACAGGCGATGAAACATGGGTTCATCACTTCGAACCTGAAACAAAACGGCAATCAATGGTGTGGCGCCACACCCACTCCCCTACCAAGAAAAAGTTTAAAGCCATACCCTCAGCCGGTAAAGTCACGGTTACAGTCTTCTGGGACGCTGAAGGGGTTATTCTGTTCGATGTCCTTCCCCATGGTCAAACGATCAACTCTGAAGTGTATTGTGCTACTCTTCAGAAATTGAAGAAACGACTTCAGCGTGTTCGTAGGCACAAAAATCTGAACGAACTTCTCCTTCTTCATGACAACGCAAGACCTCACACAAGTCTTCGCACCCGAGAGCAGCTCACAAAACTTCAGTGGACTGTTCTTCCTCATGCACCCTACAGCCCCGATCTCGCACCGTCGGATTTCCATATGTTTGGCCCAATGAAGGACGCAATCCGTGGGAGGCACTACGCGGATGATGAAGAAGTTATTGATGCAGTACGACGTTGGCTCCGACATCGACCAGTGGAATGGTACCGTGCAGGCATACAGGCCCTCATTTCAAGGTGGCGTAAGGCCGTAGCATTGAATGGAGATTACGTTGAAAAATAGTGTTGTGTAGCTAAAAGATTGGGGAATAACCTGGTGTATTTCAATGCTGAATAAAACAACCCCTGTTTCAGAAAAAAAATGTGTTGCATTACTTATTGAACTGCCCTCGTAAGTAGTGTGTTTGGAGTAGAATTGCAGATATTTCTATTGCTGATTGGATCAGTGTACTGAACAACATTACATCAATATTTAGTTCATTTTGCGGTAATAATTAAAGCTGTTACGAGCGGTATGTTTTTAGGTTGGTTGGTGTGTCCAAGCCATTAATGTTTAGTTTCACCTGGGCAGCAGGTCAGGTACTGAAGTACAAATGCATGGATGCCAAATGGGTAGCCTAAACTGACAGGGATAGCTGTTACAGCCATGCAGGAAACATCAGACAGTAAATTATGTAATGTGTTCTTGGGGAAGCTGTTACACACAGAGAAGAAACAATAAACACCCTGTGGCCGAGCGTTTCTAGGCGCTTCAGTCTGGAAGCACGTGACCACTATGCTTGCAGGTTCAAATCCTGCCTCGTGCATGGATGCGTGTGATGTCCTTAGGTTAGTTAGGTTTAAGTAGTTCTAAGTTCTAGGGGACTGATGACCTCAGATGTTAAGTCCCATAGTGCTCAGAGCCATTTGAACCAATAAACACCCTGAAAAGGATAAATGTCAAGGTACCATTTCTCACCATATCTCTGCCTATATCCCAAAACTCAGCACAGATGGCTCTGAGCACTATGGGACTTAACATCGGAGGTCATCAGTCCCCTAGAATTTATAACTACTTAAACCTAACTAACCTAAGGACATCACACACATCCATGCCCGAGGCAGGATACGAACCTGCGACCGTAGCAGTCGCGCGGTTCCGGACTGAAGCACCTAGACCCGCTCGGCCACACCAAAACCCAGTACAAACCTTCTTCTGTGACCTGTTGTCAGCAGGTCGGTGGAAAAAAGGAGCGAGAAGCATCACAGACAAAAGGTGAACTCCTTTTCATTGATGAGATCTCAGGGCATCAACCAAGTTGTGAGGTCGAGTTGTCACCAAGATTTGACAACTTTCCTACTCCTCATGTTTAGGTGAAAGTTCACCCACGAAAGTATTTACAAGACATTGAAACGGACCACAACATGGTCATGCAGGGCAATAGAGCAACGTCACTGACTCATTTATGTGTATTCTTCTAGAGTTAAGGAAAACAGACTGCTAGCCATTAATATTGCAACACACGTAAACGTAAATTTGTCATGGAATGTACAGGGTTATTACAAATGATTGAAGCGATTTCACAGCTCTACAATAACTTTATTATTTGAGATATTTTCACAATGCTTTGCACACACATACAAAAACTCAAAAAGTTTTTTTAGGCCTTCACAAATGTTCGATATGTGCCCCTTTAGTGATTCGGCAGACATCAAGCCGATAATCAAGTTCCTCCCACACTCGGCGCAGCATGTCCTCATCAATGAGTTCGAAAGCATCGTTGATGCTAGCTCGCAGTTCTGGCACGTTTCTTGGTAGAGGAGGTTTAAACACTGAATCTTTCACATAACCCCACAGAAAGATATCGCATGGTGTTAAGTCGGGAGAGCGTGGAGACCATGACATGAATTGCTGATCATGATCTCCACCACGACCGATCCATCGGTTTTCCAAACTCCTGTTTAAGAAATGCCGAACATCATGATGGAAGTGCGGTGGAGCACCATCCTGTTGAAAGATGAAGTCGACGCTGTCGGTCTCCAGTTGTGGCATGAGCCAATTTTCCGCGGGCTACGCGTAGGCCGACCCGTTGATTTCCCCTTACAGAGGCATCCAGAAGCTTTAAACTGCGCATACCATTGCCGAATGGAGTTAGCAGTTCGTGGATCTTTGTTGGACTTCGTCCTGAAGTGTCGTTGCACTGTTATGACTGACTGATGTGAGTGCATTTCAAGCACGACATACGCTTTCTCGGCTCCTGTCGCCATTTTGTCTCACTGCGCTCTCGAGCGCTCTGACGGCAGAAACCTGAAGTGCGGCTTCAGCCGAACAAAACTTTATGAGTTTTTCCACGTATCTGCAGTGTGTCGTGACCATATGTCAATGAATGGAGCTACAGTGAATTTATGAAATCGCTTCAATCATTTGTAATAGCCCTGTAACACGCATATGATTACACAAGTGATTAGCATTTGTGCAAAAACCACACAAAATCATTAGGGATAACGCCACCTATGTTCTCTTTACAAAATATCATTAGGTGGGACAATTTTTCATTCAGAAATCGTATTTGAATGAACATCATGCTTCGTTAATGTGTAAGGGGCTATCAAAAAGTTTCAATTCTAAAGCCATTCAGTCCAGAACCGGTATGTCAATCAGGCAAAATCGGGATGAGCACTGAGGCGATCATCCCACCGATGCACCAGGTTGAGGATGTCCATTTCGTAAAAACATCATGTCCTGCTGCATGACGATATCTGTAACTGCTTGCTGTACATTATCATCTGACAGGAATTGTCGACCCCTCAATGCCCTTTTTTTAAGGAATAGAAGGTGTGATATACAGTGTAGGAGAAATAAAGACCGTAGCGAGGATGCTCGAGTGCCTCCCACTTGTTAACTCCCATGTTGCAACAGTTGCGATGTAGGGGCCAGCGCCTTGTGTCGAATCGCGACCAACATGGAACTTGGCGCACCATTCCACAACAGTGGTTTTAGACAAACCACTGTCCCATACGCATTCTTCTTTCTCCCTTGGATGTATAGAGGTGTTTGTTCTCTGGTAGCCAAGAAAAGAATAACTGCATGTTGGTCCTCTTTGACCTCATTTGGTAATAAAGTAGCAACTATTCATGTCTCTGCATCTGCCACATGCCTAAATGTTGGTGCTTATATACCGGCATCTGAGGAGGGCTCCGTTGCGTATACAGTGCAGTAACTCCATCAAACGGAAATATTCTGATGCCCTTGTAATATCTCTTTATATTCGATGAATTATTCTCATACAATTGTACCCTTGAATGACGTTTACAAATTTTCTATCTTCATACTCGCAGAATCCATGAGCAAAATAGTTTCATACAATAGCTATGCCATGAGCACATAATTATTCTTTGGAGTACTCTCTCTGGTGGTTGTTAGGAGAAAAAAGCTTCCGAGATTGTCTTCGTGCCGATTAGCATGAGCTTGGTTTGGAAGAACTGTAATTTGATTATTGAGATTTATCACAGAAGATAACTGATACGAACTATACGATTAAAAAGGATATATATATATATATATATATATATATATATATATATATATATATATATATATATTGCTCCTTCAAAAAAAAAAGGTGTGTATGTGACATTTGGGAATTATTGATATTTATCGATATATTGCGTAGTTGTTAATCAGAAGGGACTTCCGAAAGACTGGATACGAACCTGCATTTAATAATCCAAGAGCTCCATTCCTTCTTCGGAAGATTAAACTTCATCAAAGCCAAATATCCGCTTGATCTGAGGTTTCCCGACTGATTATACAACGCTCCCAAAAATTACGAGGCATTTTATTTGTACAGATTAGCAGACTGCCGCAAAGCACGAGCCTGCAGAGAAGAAGAATCATCGCCTGATTTCATTCTAACAAGTAAAATTTCAGAATCATTTTGGAGTGACTGAGCTATGACTGTGTTTCCTATCATGAATGATTGATTGCTCGAACGAATTGAGATCTACATAATCACGTAGATAAGGAGAAAAAAATTACACCCTCTTGCAAGAGAGAGACATCTCCCCCATGTATGTGCCGGAAAATAACACTGGTAAGATTATGGCATATTAAGACTGAGGCTTATCATTCTGCAGTTTAGCTGTTCGTGCTGTGCTAGGACACCACAGCTATCATGCGAATATGGAATCGATGGTTTCAGGATGGGTGTACTCAACATACTGCAGGGCCTCAACGGTCCCAAGCGACTAGCGGCCGACGGGGCAGTCGTATTGTTCACATGACTGCACAGGATCATACAGCCATGTCAGAAACTGGGCTTCTTTGCTGTATATCAAGTATGCAGTGTTGCTGATTCATTCGATGCAGCAGCAGAGAGTGGTGCACTAACAGCTGCATGCCGGATGCAACACCAGACATGGGAGTTGGCACCACGTCGAGCCCTCATTCTGTACACAGCATTAAAGAAGTCGTATCACTCTATGGAACCTCTGAGGAGCATGAAAGTTGTCAGATTGCCTCTACCATCGTCATACAGACGCTACACATGAAGTGATGGTATGGGGTGCCCGGCAGGGTATACAATACGACGACGTCTGGTTTGGATGGCTGTAATCTTTCAACATGATAATGCAGTGTTCTTAACGCTCTTCTTACCTCACTGAACAAGCCCACCCAATTAGCCGAGTGGTCTAACGTATGGCTTTCCAGAGTGGGAAGGAGCGCCTGGTCCTCGGCACGAATCCGCCCAGCGGACTTGTGTCGAGGTCTGGTGAGCTGGCCAGTGTATGGATGGTTTTTAGGCGGTTTTCCATCTGCCTCGGCCAATGGGGACTGCTTTCCCTTATTCCGGGCCCGCATCTCGTGGTCGTGCGGTAGCGTTCTCGCTTCCCACGCCCGGGTTCCCGGGTTCGATTCCCGGCGGGGTCAGGGATTTTCTCTGCATCGTGATGGCTGGGTGTTGTGTGACGTCCTTAGGTTAGTTAGGTTTAAGTAGTTCTAAGTTCTAGGGGACTGATGACCATAGATGTTAAGTCCCATAGTGCTCAGAGCCATTTGAACCATTTGAACCTTATTCCGGTTCAGCTACACTATGTCAGCGATTGCTCCACAAACAAGTTCTCCACGTACCCATACACCACCATTACGCTACCATGTAAACATAGGGGCTACACTCGTCACCGAGGGCCTAACCGCATTTAAATTTGTAATCACTGTAATAACATCACACACCCACTTACACGAGAAGTTCCATTTTGTTTCCTCCTTGCCCACTTGGTGCTTCACTTTGTTTGTCAGGCAGAGTAAAACAAAGATACTAATTGCATAATACAGGGTGATTCAAAAAGAATACCACAACTTTAAAAATGTGTATTTAATGAAAGAAACATAATATTACCTTCTGTTATACGTCATTACAAAGAGTATTTAAAAAGGTTTTTTTTCACTCAAAAACAAGTTCACAGATGTTCAATATGGCCCCCTCCAGACACTCGAGCAATATCAACCCGATACTCCAACTCGTTCCACACTCTCTGTAGCATGTCAGGCGTAACAGTTTGGATAGCTGCTGTTATTTCTCGTTTCAAAACATCAATGGTGGCTGGGAGAGGTGGCCGAAACACCATATCCTTAACATACCCCCATAAGAAAAAATCGCAGGGGGTAAGATCAGGGCTTCTTGGAGGCCAGTGATGAAGTGCTCTGTCACGGGCTGCCTGGCGGCCGATCCATCGCCTCGGGTAGTTGACGTTCAGGTTTCATAACTAACCTTTTTCGTAGGACTCTTCATACAGTTGATTGTGGAATTTTCAGCTCTCTGCCAGCTCTGCGAGTCGATTTTCCTGGGCTGCGAACAAATGCTTGCTGGATGCGTGCTACATTTTCATCACTCGTTCTCGGCCGTCCAGAACTTTTCCCTCTGCACAAACACCCATTCTCTGTAAACTGTTTATACCAACGTTTAATACACCACCTATCAGGAGGTTTAACACCATACTTCGTTCGAAATGCACGCTGAACAAGTGTCGTCGATTCACTTCTGCCGTTCTCAATAACACAAAAAGCTTTCTGTTGAGCGGTCGCCATCTTAGCATCAACTGACGCTGACGCCTAGTCAACAGCGCCTCAAGCGAACAAATGTACAACTAAATGAAACTTTATAGCTCCCTTAATTCGCCGACAGATAGTGCTTAGCTCTGCCTTTTGTCGTTGTAGAGTTTTAAATTCCTAAAGTTGTGGTATTCTTTTTGAATCACCCTGTAATTTGCCGCTAGAGTTGCAAAACTAATGTAGCCTATCGCAGTCCATAGTAAGTAATCATAGCATATCCCTGGGTTCGGTATGGGGCGGTGGAGGGGTGAAGTGGACTGCGGTAGTCCTCACGGGGTTGTGAACCACTGCGGCTGCGGTGGGGACGAAGCCTCTCCGTCGTTTCTAGGCCACCGGTTAACATACAATACAATAGTGGACGAATATCAATTGTTGAGCAAAGCACTGGTGAAGTGTTTCAATTCCGCATCAAGTAGCTCTGGTTCGCTGATGTTCGTTGGTCTACATCACCAACGTTTTTATGATGCCTCGCTTTCGTTGAGGGTGGTACTTCGAATCCTGGTGTAAGTATCGATCTATAAGCGTGGCTTTTCGGTAAACATTGTGAGCTAATCTATCATTTTATTTCTTGAAAACTAGCACATCAAGCAAATCTTCCGACTACTGCCTCCTCCTCCTTCTCCTGAACCATCGGATTAATCCCTTTGAGATGCTTGCTGAAACAATCTGGTCTCTGCCGTTTCTCCACGAAACAAAAGTATCATCCACGTAGCGAACCCCTATGTTCGGCTTTTATTGGCAGTATCCAGTGCCTCGTACTCGAACTGTTCCATAAAGAAATTCGCTCTAAACGGGCTTGAAAGTGAATGACATATACAGGGCTATTACAAATGATTGAAGCGATTTCATAAATTCACTGTAGCTCCATTCAATGACATATGGTCACGACACACTACAGATACGTAGAAAAACTCATAAAGTTTTGTTCGGCTGAAGCCGCACTTCAGGTTTCTGCCGTCAGAGCGCTCGAGAGCGCAGTGAGACAAAATGGCGACAGGAGCCGAGAAAGCGTATGTCGTGCTGGAAATGCACTCACATCAGTCAGTCATAACAGTGCAGCGACACTTCAGGACGAAGTTCAACAAAGATCCACCAACTGCTAACTCCATTCGGCGATGGTATGCGCAGTTTAAAGCTTCTGGATGCCTCTGTAAGGGGAAATCAACGGGTCGGCCTGCAGTGAGCGAAGAAACGATTGAACGCGTGCGGGCAAGTTTCACGCGTAGCCCGCGGAAAATTGGCTCATGCCACAACTGGAGACCGACAGCGCCGACTTCATCTTTGAACAGGATGGTGCTCCACCGCACTTCCATCATGATGTTCGGCATTTCTTAAACAGGAGATTGGAAAACCGATGGATCGGTCGTGGTGATCATGATCAGCAATTCATGTCATGGCCTCCACGCTCTCCTGACTTAACCCCATGGGATTTCTTTCTGTGGGGTTATGTGAAAGATTCAGTGTTTAAACCTCCTCTACCAAGAAACGTGCCAGAACTGCGAGCTCGCATCAACGATGCTTTCGAACTCATTGATGGGGACATGCTGCGCCGAGTGTGGGAGGAACTTGATTATCGGCTTGATGTCTGCCGAATAACTAAAGGGGCACATATCGAACATTTGTGAATGCCTAAAAAAACTTTTTGAGTTTTTGTATGTGTGTGCAAAGCATTTTGCAAATATCTCAAATAATAAAGTTATTGTAGAGCTGTGAAATCGCTTCAATCATTTGTAATAACCCTGTATACACGACGTCCCACAATGGGGTGGCAGCAACAGCCGACGACGGCAGTCGACAACGACCAATCGTACTTGCGTATTCAGAACAAGTGACGTCACGCCACTGCCCGAAATCACCGACAAAGGAATTTTGCAGCACGCAGTAGCGCGCCAGTCCGTTAATCGAACACTCAAAGAAACTATGATCACCTCTAAAAATGGCCTTCGCCGATGGGGACGAAACGCTTAGTTTAAACGTGAAATCCATTCGACTACGGCATAACAGCCGGGAACATTTTATTGTGTCATTTCCGGTCGAGAAAGTTCATATTCAACAGTCGCATTATCAATTGTCTTTTCCATTCTTCTGTATATTATTCCTGTTAGCCATTTGGATTCATAAGCTGTTAAACTCAATGTGCGGTAATTGTCGCACTTGTTGGCTCTTGCTGTCTTCGGAATTCATTGGATGTTTTCAGAATGAGATTTTCACTCTGCAGCTGAGTGGGCACTGATATGAAACTTCCTGGCAGATTAAAACTGTGTGCCGGACCGAGACTCGAACTGGGGGATGTTTCCAGAATGAGATTTTCACTGCGCAGCGAAGTGTGCGCTGATACGGAAACATCCCCCTGGCTGTGGCTAAGCTTTGTCTCCGCAATATTCATTCTTCCAGCAGTGCTAGTTCTGCAAGGTTCGCAGGAAAGCTTCTGTAAAGTATGGAAGGTAGGAGACGAGGTACTGGCAGAAGTGAAGCTGTGCGGACGGGGCGTGAGTCGTGCTTAGGTAGCTCAGATAGTAGAGCACTTGTCAGCGAAAGGCAAAGGTCCCGTGTTCGAGTTGCGGTCCGACACACAGTTTTAATCTGCCAGGAAGTTTCATTGGATGTTGTTCCTCCGAAAGTCTGATGATACATCAGCATTCTCACTCATTCTACACACCAATGTGAACAGTCGTTTTGTCGTTACTTCCCACAACGATTTTAGAAATTCTGATGTACGGTTGTCTATGACTTCTGTCTTATCTGATCTCAAGTCGTTCAAAGTACTTTAAAATTTGATTATAATACTGGATCCCCCGTCTCTTCTCTGTTGGCTCATGTTTCCTCTTTTATGAAGCCATCGGACAAGTTCTGCCGTTCACAGAAAACAGCTATCCCCTCTCCTCAGCATTTAACAGTGGAATTCCTGTTGTACTTTTACTGTTACAGCCTTTGCTTTTAATTTCACCAAAGGTTGTTCACATTTTTCATGTAGCCTTTTCGCCTTAGCTTCCCTCACTTCCTTGTATTTCTATATTTCTGAATTTCTCTGCACATTTTTGTACTTTCTTCTTTCGTGTATCACCTGAAGTATTTCTTCTGTTATCCACGGTTTCTATGCAGTTATCTTTCTGCGCCTAATTTTTCCTCTCCAAGTTCTGTGATTGCTGTTTTATCGAGATGTCGATTTCTCTTCAACTGAAATGCCTACTGAGCTATTCATTATCGCACAATGTATAGCCTCAGAGAACTTTAAGTGTATCTCGTTGTAATGCAATAAAATAACAATTATTCGTTACTCTTTTTCTTTGCTATCAGTGTAATGTAATAGAATGAATATGAGCCGTGACTTATATAAAAAAGAAACACACATTAATGCAATTGCTCAGCATAAAAGAGAAATAACTAATGTAGGAATATCGTTAACAGTGTAATATGTTGTTTAATTTATCCCGAACTGTATAAGCACTCAGTAATGTAGCTCAGTTCTCAGGGTAGTTACGTAATCGTCGATATTTAACTGTTCTTTTTTTATTCACCCAACACAACAGATATTATTCCAAGCTCGTGAGAGGTGGTGTACTTATTGCACCAGAGAATATTTGCCAAGTATGTTCGATGTACACTGCTGCAATACGTAACTTAACACTGTGGTTTCGTCTCGATTCCCCAATATAAGATAACAAGAGTAGCATCTACAAATGAAATCCTATAATGGAACTGGAATGCTGTGACCAGACCTTTTCTGCCCTGGATTTTATCTCGTTATATAAAGAAAATATGTAAATAAAATTGTTAAATTATTACTAGCTGCCTCCGGTCTCGTGGGATCTGAAATAAAGTTAATTGTCCTAACCGACGGCACGTCTCGTAGAGGAGCTAAAGGAAAAATGTTAAAGATTTTTCTAAGAAGGCGCCTAACAGTGAAAATTCTTTGTTAAGGCACATATCTACTTGAGGCAATCCAGGTATGAGACTAACAATAGATTGACCACATACACCATATTCTTTTGACAAAATAATCATTATATTTTTCGGGTTTTAAGTACAACTTACAGCTGGTACAGCAAGATGAGCTTTACACAAGAACGTCCTCTCAGGTCCGAAACCAAGCAGATTGATAAGTGAAAGACAAAGGAAAGATAGTTCATGCATATAAGCGGAAGAGTCCATGGAAAAACATGTCCGTTGTAGTTCTATCTCTTCTTCTTTGACGTACTTGTCGATTATTTATAAAATTTGTCGTAATATTTAGTTTACATTTTTTTTAAACCCAAGTCCACCCAGGAGAAACAGTACATCGTCGTTCCGTAGTACTTCCATATCGCACTCCTTGCGCATTGATTCTCCCGGACTAGTCTCTTAAACTTCAACCTATTCTTCAGTACCAAACTGTGATCTGAGTCTATATCTATGCCTGGTTACGACTTACAACCCAGTTCCTGATTTCGGAATCTCTTCCTGCCCACGATGTAATCTAACTGAAATCTTCCTGTATCTCCCACCCTTTTCTAAGTACCTCTCCTCCTCTTGTGATCTTGAACGGTGTATTCTGCATTAGCATCTGAAATTTATTGCAGAACTCAATTAGTCTTTCTCCTGTCTCATTCCTACTACCAAGCCCATTTTCTCCCGTAACCCGTTGTTCTACTTCTTCCTCTACAATCGCTTTCCAGTCCCCCATGACTGTTAGATTTTCACATCCCTTTACGCACTGAATAGCCCGTTCAGTAGCCTCAGATATTTTCTCTATTTCTTCATCTTCTGCTCGTCACATCTGCATCTACACATGAACTATTGTGATCGGTGTTGGTTTGCTGCCGATTCTGATAACAACCCTTTTCACTGTAGCTTACTCCCTGCCTTACATTCCTATTCATAATGAATCCTACTCCAGTTATAGCATTTTCTGCTACTATGTATTACCCAATATTCGTCTGACCAGAAATCCTTGTCTTCTTTCTATTTCACGTCACTGACCCCCACTACATCTAGAATTAACCTTAGCATTTCGGTTTTTAGATTTTCTAGTTTCCGTACTACGTTCAAATTTCTGACAGTCCACGCTCCGACTCGTAGAACGTTATCTCTCGTCTTATTTATTCAATCTTTTTCTCATAGTCACCTCTCTCTCTCGGCACTCCTCTCCCGGAGATCAGAATGGGGAACTATTGCGGAAACTTTTGCCAACGGAGAGATCATCTGGACCCTTTGTCAGTTTACAGGCCACATGTCCTGTCCATACCCGTTACGTGATTTTAATGCACTGTTTCCATTGCCTTCTGCATACACGCGTTGTTGATCACTGCTGAACCTCCCGCCTTAGGCGTAGTTTCCCACCCCAATGACAACACCGAGCGAGGTGACGCAGTGTCTAGCACACTGGAGTTGCATTCGGGAGGACGACGGTTCAATCCCGCGTCCAGCCATCCTGATTTAGGTTTCCCGTGATTTCCCTAAATCGCTCCAGACAAATCCCGGGATGGTTCCTCTCAAAGGGCACGCCCGACTTCGTTCCCCGCCCTTCTCTAATCCGATGAGACCGATGACCTCGCCGTCTAGTCTCCTCCCCCAAAAAACAACCCAACAAAAACAACCCAAGGTCAACAGAGCGCCTTGAACCTACGTCTCCTCCTCCGTCCTCCTAGAGAAGGCCGTTGGTAGAATGAGCGTGACTTTTTATGCCAGAAGTCTTCGGCCGCCTTTGCTGGTGATTTTTAAGCAAAATTTAAGCTGTGGTGGGGTTCGAACCTAGGACCCAGCAGAATGTGATTACTAATTAAAACAGTCTACATCCAGACCACAGATGCAGTGCTATGGAACAGTAATATTCCTTGAAATGGACTGTTTCGTATGGAGTCCCAACCGAACCCAATGCAACACTTTTGGAATGAATTACTCTCATGGTCATAAATTAAGGATAATGCTGACACATGGTGAAACAACACTCTGGTGGCCGGTTAGCAGGTTTAAGTCACCTCGTGTTATGACCTTGCGGTGCATTTGATCTGCGGTCGTCAGACGGTGACGCTGGCAGCAGTCCACATACTCAGAGGTGTGTTGGTGCAAGTCAGAGTATGGTGCAGCGAGTAAGTGTGCCGTCGTTTTCAGACGTGCTAATGGCGACTGTGTGTTGGAAATGGCTCAGAGAACACACATTGATGACGTTATGAGGGGTAAAATACTAGGGTGACTGAAGGCTGGTCAAACACAGCAGGTAGTAGCATGGGCCCTCCGTGTGCGACAAAGTGTAATCTCAAGATTATGGCAACGATTCCAGCAGACAGGAAACGTGTCCAGGCGCTGCAGTACGGGACGCCACAGTGTACAACACCACAAGAAGACCGATATCTCACCATCAGTGCCCATAGACGGCCACGGTCTCCAGACACACAGTCTACGGACGACTGAACAGACATGACTTATTCGCCCGGCGACCTGCAAGGTGAATTTCACTGCCCCTGGTCACAGGAGAGCCCGTAAAGCCTGGTGTCAAGAACACAGTAAATGGTCATTGGAACAGTGGTCCCAGGTTACGTTCACCGACGAGTCCAGGTATAGCCTGAACAGTGATTGTCGCCGGATTTTCATCTGGCGTGAATCAGGGACCAGATACCAACCCCTTAATGTCCTCGAAAGGGACCTGTAAGGAGGTCGTGGTTTGATGGTGTGGGGTGGGATTATGATTGGTGCACGTACACCCCTGCATGTCTTTGACAGAGGAACTGTATCGGGACGTCATTTTGCACCAGTATGTCCGCCTTTTCAGGGGTGCAGTGGGTCCCACCTTCCTCCTGACGGATGATAGCGCACGGCACCACCGAGCTGCCATCGTGGAGGAGTACCTTGAAACAGAAGATATCAGGCGAATGGAGTGGCCTGCCTGTTCTCCATGCCTAAACCCCATTGAGCACGTCTGGGATGCTCTCGGTCGACATATCGCTGCACGTCTTCAAACCCCTTTAGGAGCTCCGACAGGCACTGGTGTGAGAATGGGAAGGTATACTCCAGCTGTTGCTGGACCACAAGTGGTTCAAATGGCTCTGAGCACTATGGGACTCAACTGCTTTGGTCATAAGTCCCCTAGAACTTAGAACTACTTAAACCTAACCTAAGGACATCACACACAGCCATGCCCGAGGCAGGATTCGAACCTGCGACCGTAGCGGTCGTGCGGTTCCAGACTGTAGCGCCTTTAACCGCTCGGCCACTCCGGCCGGCTGCTGGACCACCTGATCCAGAGTATGCCAACCCGTTGTGAGGCCTGTGTAAGTGTGCATGGTGATCATATCCCATATTGATGTCGGGGTACATGCGGAGGAATCAGTGGCGGTTTCTAGCACATGCGCTTCGGGACGGTTTTCTCAACTTATCACCAATACTGTGGACTTACAGATCTGTGTCCTGTGTGTTCTCTATGTGGCTATGCCATAAGCGCCAGTTTTGTGTAGTGCCACGTTGTGTGGCACCACAGTCTGCAATTATCCTTAATTTATGAGCAGTAGTGTAGAACTTCGCTTTCGCTCCAGCTGCAGCGTCCAATAACACTACATTGTGTGCAGACACCTCACTGAAAATATTCACAGTAGAGCCGAAGCCATCATGAAGGGTAAGGGTGAACCCTCTCCATGTTAATGTCGATTAATATACAGGGTGTTTCAAAAATGACCGGTATATTTGAAACGGCAATAAAAACTAAACGAGCAGCGATAGAAATACACCGTTTGTTGCAATATGCTTAGGACAACAGTACATTTTCAGGCAGACAAACTTTCGAAATTACAGTAGTTACAATTTTCAACAACAGATGGCGCTGCGGTCTGGGAAACTCTATAGTACGATATTTTCCACATATCCACCATGCGTAGCAATAATATGGCGTAGTCTCTGAATGAAATTACCCGAAACCTTTGACAACGTGTCTGGCGGAATGGCTTCACATGCAGATGAGATGTACTGCTTCAGCTGTTCAATTGTTTCTGGATTCTGGCGGTACACCTGGTCTTTCAAGTGTCCCCACAGAAAGAAGTCACAGGGGTTCATGTCTGGCGAATAGGGAGGCCAATCCACGCCGCCTCCTGTATGTTTGGGATAGCCCAAAGCAATCACACGATCATCGAAATATTCATTCAGGAAATTAAAGACGTCGGCCGTGCGATGTGGCCGGGCACCATCTTGCATAAACCACGAGGTGTTCGCAGTGTCGTCTAAGGCAGTTTGTACCGCCACAAATTCACGAAGAATGTCCAGATAGCGTGATGCAGTAATCGTTTCGGATCTGAAAAATGGGCCAATGATTCCTTTGGAAGAAATGGCGGCCCAGACCAGTACTTTTTGAGGATGCAGGGACGAGAGGACTGCAACATGGGGCTTTTCGGTTCCCCATATGCGCCAGTTCTGTTTATTGACGAATCCGTCCAGGTAAAAATAAGCTTCGTCAGTAAACCAAATGCTACCCACATGCATATCGCCGTCATCAATCCTGTGCACTATATCGTTAGCGAATGTCTCTCGTGCAGCAATGGTAGCGGCGCTGAGGGGTTGCCGCGTTTGAATTTTGTACGGATAGAGGTGTAAACTCTGGCGCATGAGACGATACGTGGACGTTGGCGTCGTTTGGACCGCAGCTGCAACACGGCGAACGGAAACCCGAGGCCGCTGTCAGATCACCTGCTGCACTAGCTGTGCGTTGCCCTCTGTGGTTGCCGTACGCGGTCGCCCTACCTTTCCAGCACATTCATCCGTCACGTTCCTAGTCCGTTGAAATTTTTCAAACAGATCCTTTATTGTATCGCTTTTCGGTCCTTTGGTTACATTAAACCTCCGTTGAAAACTTCGTATTGTTGCAACAGCACTGTGTTCTAGGCGGTGGAATTCCAACACCAGAAAAATCCTCTGTTCTAAGGAATAAACGATGTTGTCTACAGCACACTTGCACGTTGTGAACAGCACACGCTTACAGCAGAAAGACGACGTACAGAATGGCGCACCCACGGACTGTGTTGTCTTCTATATCTTTCACATCACTTGCAGCGCCATCTGTTGTTGAAAATTGTAACTACTGTAATTTCGAAAGTTTGTCCGCCTGAAAATGAACTGTTGTCCCAAGCATATTGCAACAAACGGTGTATTTCTATCGCTGCTCGTTTAGTTTTTATTGCCGTTTCAAATATACCGGTCATTTTTGAATCACCCTGTATGTCCGAATACCTTTCATCAGATAGTGGATTTCCTCTTTTACGCTTCCACTGACGTGCGTATCTGTAGCATCTCCTTTTGTGCATTTGACAGTGCTATGGAAGAGCGGGGACAATAAATTTAGGTGCGGCGCCAGGTCGATATAGCGGAGGCAGCAGCGATCAGCCATATATCTGGCCGGACGAGTCCCCCACGTACGACTGTCTGTGTCGGCCTGGACATGACGTCCCTTATCGCCCGCGCTGTCTCGGCTGTTGGCAACCGAAATCACTGCGCGCGCAGAGCAGAAGGGCCGATGATCGTCGCGCTGGCGCGGGGGATGTGGGTCATAGCGGGACAGCGGTCACCGGGGAGGCTGTGGTGGGGGGAAGTCGTGGTGGTGGGGGGAACGGATGAGGAAGCTGCGCCGTGAGGGGGGGGGGGGGACCGTATTGATCTGAGCCGCCGCGAGGAGAGGTGGTGGGGGGCGTCGATGTGAGCGCGCGTTCTGCTCCACTGCCGACCGAAGCGTCGCCAGACTGCCCGCCGGCTCATCCAGTAGCGTGCAGCTACTGCGAGAGCGCGCATGCGCGCCCGAGCAGCCACTGTGCAGGCGGGCGTGGCGCGCGGTAGCGTTGTACGTCTTCATACAGGCTCCGCAAGCCAGTACACACTGAGGTCACAAAAGCTACAGGATACCAATTGTGTGACTAGAGTGAAGAGTTCCTAGATAACAGAACGCAGCATGTCATTCTCAATGGAGAGAAGTCTTCCGAAGTAAGAGTGATTTCGGGTGTGCCGCAGTGGAGGTTTTTTCTTTTTGTGTGGTTCTAGGGCGCACAACTACAGTGGTTATTAGCGCCCAGACTAAATTATGAATGCACTGCCGGGCACAAGGTTAAAACAGCAACTAAAAGGGACAACACTATAAAAGGCACATTAACAGGCAAGGGATTAAAAGAAAACAGCATACAAATGTCCTTAGACAGGTTTGTCAAGTGGATAAAACGAAGAACGCGAGCAGCTTCTCCTGGGCCATCCGCTAAAATGTCATCCAGAGTACGTGGCAGGCCAAGATCAATGAGCAGTGTATTAAAATTCGGACAGGACGTTAAAATGTGGCGTACGGTCAGCAATTGCCCACATGGGCAGAACGGCGCCGGCGCAGCCGTCTGCAGATGGCGGTGGCTGAACCGGCAGTGTCCAATCCGTAACCGGGCCAAAACGACCTCCTCCCGCCGGGAAGGGCGTGAAGAGGTCGTCCAAGCCGTGCGGAGAGGTTTCAAGGCACGAAGCTTGTTTGCAGTAAGTGTAGCCCAATCGGCATGCAACAGCGATAAAATGCGCTGACAAATGACCCTCCTACAATCAGATGAAGGCACACAACAAGAAGCTGTCCGAGGCTGGAGGACCGCAGCCTTGGCCGCGGCATCTGCAGCTTCGTTCCCAGGGATACCGACATGGCCGGGAACCCACATAAAGGTAACCGGGGAACCGTCGTCCGCCATCTGCTGAAGAGAGCGTTGGATCCGGTGCACGAAAGGGTGAACCGGGTACGGATCACTGAGGCTCTGGATGGCGCTCAGGGAATCGGAGCAGAATGTCGGTGGCGGCGGATGTAAAGAACAACCTGATAGAGGGCAAATAGCTCAGCTGTGAAGACCGAAAAATGGCCATGGAGCCGGTATTTGAAACTGTGTGCCCGACAATAAAAGAACACCCGACACCGTCATTGGTCTTAGAGCCATTTGTATAAATGAAGATCGTATTAATGAACTTCGAACGAAGTTCGACAAACCGTGAGCTGTATACCGAAGCTGGGGTAACCTCCTTTGGGAGCGAGCTGAGGTCAAGGTGAACGCGAACCTGAGCGTGCAGCCAAGGTAGCGTTTGGCTCTCTCCCACTCTAAAGGCTGCAGGGAGTGAAAAATCACGGTGCTGAAGGAGGCGACGAAAGCAAACTCCTGGGGGTAGCAGGGCAGATACATACAACTCGTATTGATGGTCTAGGACCGTTGCTATTCACAATATACGTAAATGACCTTGTGGATAACATTAGAAGTTCATTGAGGCTTCTTGCGGATGATGCTATGGTGTATCGAGAGGTTGTAACAATGGAAAACTGTACTGAAATGCAGGAGGATATCCAACTAATTGAGGCATGGTGCAGGGAATGGCAATTGAATCTCAATGTAGACAATATAGCAGGTCAACAACTGGAAGCAGTTAATTCCATAAATTATCTGGGAGTAGGCATTAGGAGTGATTTAAAATGGAATTATCATATAAGGTTGGTCGTCGGTAAAGCAGATGCCATACTGAGATTAATTGGAAGAATCCTAAGGAAATGCAGTCCGAAAACAAAGGAAGTAAGTTACAGTACGCTTGTTCGCCCACTGCTTGAATACTGCTCAGCAGTGTGGGATCCCTACCAGATAGGGTTGATAGAAGAGATAGAGAAGATCCAACGGAGAGCAGCGCGCTTCGTTACAGGATCATTTAGTAAACGCGAAAGCGTTTCGGAGCTGATAGATAAACTCCAGTGGAAGACTCTGCAGGAGAGACGCTCAGTAGCTCGGTACGGGCTTTTGCTGAAGTTTCGAGAACATACCTTCACCGAGAAGTCAAGCAGTATATTGCTCCCTCCTACGTATATCTCGCGGAGAGACAATGAGGATAAAATCAAAGAGATTAGAGCCCACACAGAGGCATACCGACAATCTTTCTTTCCACAAACAATACGAGACTGTAATAGAAGGGAGAACCGATACAGGTACTCAAAGTAACCTCCGCCACACACTGTGGCGTGGCTTGCGGAGTATGGATGTAGATGTAGATAGCGATATGCACGAATACTGATGGCGGTAGTATCGCGTTCACAAGGTGAAAAATGGTGTAGCTATCATTTGTAGACAGGCCATTCACGTGGCCTGTCTACAAATGATAGCTACACCATTTTTCACCTTGTGAACGCGATACTACCGCCATCAGTATTCGTGCATATCGCTATCTACATCTACATCCATCGTGACTATGGCCACATGATTGCAATTAACAGACTCTAAGTGCGGAATGGAAGTTGGAGCTGGATACAAGCGACATTCCATTTGGGAAATCGTTACGGAATTCAGTATTCCGCTATCCAAAGCGTCAAAAATGTGACGAGAATACCAAATTTTACTCTTCATCCCTAACGACGGACAACGCAGTGGATGCATAGGGCCTACTTAACGATCGAGATCAGCTGCTTTCACGTAGAGTTGTCATGCCTAAAACCGTCGGCACACGGACCGTGCTGTCGAACGTTAACGTTGAGCGTTCCAAGTTCAACGTGCTGCTGAACACTCAGGGATGGTGCGACTTGTGCATACGGTACGTGGGCCCCAACGTGGTATACACGATCGCAACGCACTCCAGCGGCAGTTCAGGGATGTTTCTAGTTCGTAAATCACACTGTTTACTTAAAGGGCGAGCGTAATATTCCCACGGTAGCACTATTAAAACACACATTTGCTCCATCGTCCACGAAAAGGAAAGTACCAGTAAGGACACATGCTTATAAAAGTTCCATTACAGACAGTGCGGTACAAATTTGGAATACTTCTCCACATAAGATAAACATTATTTCATCATTCCCACATTTTAGTAAAACCGCAAGGTCAGTCTTACTTGATAACTGTTCCTACTCAGTAACAGAATCATTGCAACATGTGAATTACGAAGCGTAAAAGAAAAAGGAGCAAAATAGCTTTATACAAGTAGCGCAAGCTGTGCTGTAGATTAAGCCAATCGAACAATGTCACCCCTCAAAAAAAAAAGTGAACTTATATTTACATAACATCAAATATTAAAGTATATACACTCCTGGAAATTGAAATAAGAACACCGTGAATTCATTGTCCCAGGAAGGGGAAACTTTATTGACACATACCTGGGGTCAGATACATCACATGATCACACTGACAGAACCACAGGCACATAGACACAGGGAACAGAGCATGCACAATGTCGGCACTAGTACAGTGTATATCCACCTTTCGCAGCAATGCAGGCTGCTATTCTCCCATGGAGACGATCGTAGAGATGCTGGATGTAGTCCTCTGGAACGGCTTGCCATGCCATTTCCACCTGGCGCCTCAGTTGGACCAGCGTTCGTGCTGGACGTGCAGACCGCGTGAGACGACGCTTCATCCAGTCCCAAACATGCTCAATGGGGGACAGATCCGGAGATCTTGCTGGCCAGGGTAGTTGACTTACACCTCCTAGGGCACGTTGGGTGGCACGGGATACATGCGGACGTGCATTGTCCTGTTGGAACAGCAAGTTCCCTTGCCGGTCTAGGAATAGTAGAACGATGGGTTCGATGACGGTTTGGATGTACCGTGCACTATTCAGTGTCCCCTCGACGATCACCAGTGGTGTACGGCCAGTGTAGGAGATCGCTCCCCACACCATGATGCCGGGTGTTGGCCCTGTGTGCCTCGGTCGTATGCAGTCCTGATTGTGGCGCTCACCTGCACGGCGCCAAACACGCATACGACCATCATTGGCACCAAGGCAGAAGCGACTCTCATCGCTGAAGACGACACGTCTCCATTCGTCCCTCCATTCACGCCTGTCGCGACGCCACTGGAGGCGGGCTGCACGATGTTGGGGCGTGAGCGGAAGACGGCCTAACGGTGTGCGGGACCGTAGCCCAGCTTCATGGAGACGGTTGCGAATGGTCCTCGCAGATACCCCAGGAGCAACAGTGTCCCTAATTTGCTGGGAAGTGGCGGTGCGGTCCCCTACGGCACTGCGTACGATCCTACGGTCTTGGCGTGCATCCGTGCGTCGCTGCGGTCCGGTCCCAGGTCGACGGGCACGTGCACCTTCCGCCGACCACTGGCGACAACATCGATGTACTGTGGAGACCTCACGCCCCACGTGTTGAGCAATTCGGCGGTACGTCCACCCGGCCTCCCGCATGCCCACTATACGCCCTCGCTCAAAGTCCGTCAACTGCACATACGGTTCACGTCCACGCTGTCGCGGCATGCTACCAGTGTTAAAGACTGCGATGGAGCTCCGTATGCCACGGCAAACTGGCTGACACTGACGGCGGCGGTGCACAAATGCTGCGCAGCTAGCGCCATTCGACGGCCAACACCGCGGTTCCTGGTGTGTCCGCTGTGCCGTGCGTGTGATCATTGCTTGTACAGCCCTCTCGCAGTGTCCGGAGCAAGTATGGTGGGTCTGACACACCGGTGTCAATGTGTTCCTTTTTCCATTTCCAGGAGTGTATTTATATTAAACTAATAATAAAGTATCAGAACCTAATAAAAACACGAATGTTAGGAAAAAAAACAGAAATGTTGCGACGCGAACCACTGACCCAACAATTAACTCACTAGAGAACAGCGACGCTGCTCATTACGCTAAACTCAACAACACAACCTAGCCGGCCGGAGTGGCCGAGCGGTTCTAGGCGCTACAGTTTGGAACCGCGCGACCGCTACGGTCGCAGGTTCGAATCCTGCCTCGGGCATGGATGTGTGTGTTGTCATTAGGTTAGTTAGGTTTAAGTAGTTCTAAGTTCTAGGGGACTGATGACATCACGTGTTAAGTCCCATAGCGCTCAGAACCATTTGAACCATTTTTTTTCGTCCCCATCTGCAGAGCAAACCGACAAGGGATGGCAGTGTTGCTTCTGCGAAAGTACTATTCGTCCCATCGCAAAATACTGCAACAAGCCAAGGTGTGAACAGAATTCACAGAAGCTACAGCCACTCCGTGAAAACGTCCCCTACAGATGGGGGAGCGAAACTTTGGATTTCTGTAAGAAACTTATCCTAACACGGCATGATTGGCTGGAATGTTCTATCAAGAGTGGCATTCCGGGCACTGAAAGTTTAACGGCTATTCTATGCGAATCCTATGAAGTTTCTGCTTATCCTCATGATGAAACAAAAAAAAAAAAAAATGTTGTAAGCGTTTGTGGTCGACTGCGGTCTTGAGCAGCCTTTAATTGAACAACGCTCTCCGAGATCCATCAAGGACAAAATAATATTAACAGTAAACTCTGCGCCGCTTTACACAATTTCCCCGCAGTTCCAGGAGCGCTCCGCTATTATTTCCGCTTTATTATTCGAATGCGGTCTGAATGGCGTAATTGTGCCGCTGAAAGCCGCGGGTTCCTTATTAAAGGATTAACAGGGCGGCCGAAAAGAATACGCCGTCCGCTGGCCAGGAATAATTAGAAACGCACTCGACGCGGGAGGCAAAAGTTTAATTGCGCTTTCCAGCATCGCTCCGTGACTCTAGCAGTTTCCCTAGCGCTTTGCAACTCCGTTTAAAACGAGCAACAAAAAGCGTGTTTTTATTTCTCCCTTCGAGGGAAGTTTCGCGCACGATGTTGTGGTATTTTCGCGGTACTGTCCACTCGCTTAGTCCACATAATGGGCGGTTGTTACCGACAAATGTATCTGTATTTTTCAGGAGACCACTCCAATTATTGGCGACGAATTAACAATGGCTCTGAGCACTATGCGACTCAACTTCTGAGGTCATCAGTCGCCTAGAACTCAGAACTAATTAAACCTAACTAACCTAAGGACGTCACACACATCCATGCCCGAGGCAAGATTCGAACCTGCGACCGTAGCGGTCGCTCGGTTCCAGACTATAGCGCCCAGAACCGCACGGCCACTCCGGCCGGCTGTGCGTGTGTTCCAGTAGATTGTATGGGTCACTGTAGTAAGTTGAGTCGACATGAAGACGTTAAAGGTGGGCAGAATGGAGCTGTGTGTTCGGTCGTACCGTGAATGAAGCAACCCGATTTGTTGCTGTATCGACACAGTCTGTCCAACGTGTCTACAAGGAATGGAGTATCACTCGTAAACTCTTAGCACGACATGAGGACAGTGGTCGGAATGAAGATGTTAATTTATAGGGACCAGACACAAAGTCACCCCTTGTCAAAAGCAGTCCGTTTCGAATCTGACAATAATTGCTGCTGTTAAGGAATACAGGTCATCCCATCCAACTTTCGAGAGATCTTTGGGAAGGGAACTACATGCAATGGACATTTGGAGCCGCGTACATCGCAAGAGGCTTTCGCTGACAGCGACGCGTCCTCAGAGGACCATACAGTAGTGTGTCATGTGTAGTGAGTCGCGATTATACCTCGCTTCAAATGATGCAATGTGTCGTGTGTATCGAAGGCCACTGAGGTGTGCAACATGTAGTAGGTGGTGTAGCTCGGCCAGAGGTGGTTCAAAAATGGTTCAAATGGCTCTGAGTACTATGGGACTTGACATCTGAGGTCATCAGTCCCCTAGAACTTAGAACTACTTAAAGCTAACAACATAAGGACATCACACACATCCATGCCCGAGGCAGGATTCGAACCTGTCCAGTGGTGGTTCCGTAATTTTTTTGGGATGTTTTTCGTTAAGTAGCGTACCATAAAGACGAGCTTGGATGTCTGCGTCGGTATCCAAATGTCTGCCATTTCTTCTACAGGTCTTCATGAAGAGATGTGGACACTGCCATCTTCAATGATGACGACATCCACGTTGACAGATTTGCCCACGTAACTCCCTGGTTCGAAGACCAAACAGGCACCTTATCGCACCTCAAAATTTCCCTCTATACCATCTGATCTTAATCCCACAGAAGATTTTGAACAGCAGATGAACCATAGCGCTCTGTATGTCTGCAATCTGGTTGCTCTTGGGGGATCAGATCATGATTGAATGGCTTCCGCAGAATTTGAAATATCTGAGTTGATTCCTCATCATATTGATGCCATTATCAAGGCTGACAATGAGACCACACGGCAATCGGATTTCTGTAACTTTCAATATTTATGATATGTGAAGTTCAAAATTCGAGTATCGGCTACATTAGAGTTGCGGTGTACCCAGGTCAGCTTTTTCGTTACGTGCTGTAGGCGGTAAGAGCGTGATGAACGATGGGAAGCGAACACGACGAACGATCGATAAGCTGTAGGTTGTTAATGAGAACCATCGAATGTAATGAGCTGTATGTTTGTCCTGCCAATGGTCAATGAAAAACTTCACTTAGGCACAAGCATGCACGATACTATTATGATTTTCATGCTATCATGGAAGACAAAAATTTTTTGTTTGGATGATTTCAGAATGGGTTCTGATATCCAAAATCGCTCATCAAGTTGAATAAAAAAGAACTGAATTTCGCAAACTGTTTAACACTAGTTGCTGTTCTGATATTAACGCAACCTGCTGGAAATCCAGTGATTCTGTTGGCGAAACATCGGAACTAATTACATTTGTTTTTTATATGACGAGTGAGAAAGAAAATAGATGTGCTAAAATACTGACCTAGAGTGAAACCTGAGGCCGAGTTCAGTTTGTAATGGGATAACTTTCGTGTGGTATGGCTAAGCCAACGACTCTCAACAAAAATGTACGATTTCCATTCATTCGTCATTGCAGTACTTACTCGTATGTCTTGTTTTCGATATTTGCGATAAATTCAATGATATGGTTCAGTTCTAACCTAACAAAATGAAATAATAGCTAACTTTATTTACGAACCATAAGAAATTAGGAACGAGCATTCAGATTGGCTACTGACAACTGACTGACGATTCGCATGGTATTCACTACACAATTAGCAACTAGAGCAAGAGCCTGATATGTCGCAACTGCACTTTTATGCAGATATCAATTCGCCAAACCAATTCGAGGCAACTCTCGAAAATTCTTGAGAAAACCGTCTTGAAGTTTTCCGAGAGACTTTAAAACCAGAAAGTCAGGTCAATTTTTCGACAGGCAACATGGTTCTGTAGTAAAATGTTTTAATAGCTAGCTGTATTTACAAACCACAGAAAATTATGACGACAATTCTCATTGCCTGACGAAAACCGACTGACAATTCATATGATATCCACTTCCCACCATTCACTGTGCAATTACCAATTGCCGAACAAAACAAAAGAGCCAGGTACACCGTAACTGCACATTTATCCAAAAATCATTTCGCCAAAACATTTGACGTAACTCTCGAAAATTTTCGAGAAGATCGTCTTTTCAAGTTTCCTGATAGTCTTTAATACCCTGAAGTAAGATCAGTTTTTTGATAGGCAGTGAAGCTCTGAAGCAAAACACTTGGTGGGTGGTATGGGTTCGATTTCCGGCTGATGCAAATTTTAACTACAGGTGCACGTTCTACAAGCATTACCATGAACCATTAATCGGAGAAAGATATGTAGAGCCCGAGACTGATAATCGCTTGTTCTTGAGTCGAGTCCCGTTGTCGTCATTACTTTTTATGCGTTTCTTTTGGTTTAGTTTTCCTATGTCATTAAAATACAAAATTCATGAGACATACGATAATTAATACATATATAATTGTGATTTTTATGAAATAATGTGAGTCTTCGTATTTGTAACTAGTTACTACACAAAAAATCCAGTTTTCATTGAAAAAAATTATTATGTCTTATAAAAGATTGTTAATAAAGATTGTTTAAGTGAGGAAACATTTCAAATTAATTATTTTATCATCTTCAGAGAAATGCTCATAAGACATGCACCTTTGTTTGATCATTTGCATCAGCAAGGAATCGAACCCAGACCACCTACGTGACAGGCGAACATTCTACCACAGAGTCACGCTGCCTTTCGAAAAACAGACCTATCGTTACGGTAATAAAGACGCTTGAAAAACTTCAAAGATATTTTCTCGTGATTTTTTTAGAGTTGCATCGAAGTGATATGGCAAATTCATATTTTAATTCTGAACTTAAGATATCATTAAGAAAAATCCTGAAGTCCGATTGGTGTGTGGAGCCTTATAAGGCTCAGTGTTACACAGTATCATCGTAATGTCTCATGGGGATGATTAATGTTCTGTCCTGCGTGCTCGTTAAATGTAGAACATCCTTTCCGTTTTCAGGTTTTTCCTGCATTTGCTAACCTGAAAAGCTTGTATATTCGGTGTAACTCTGCAGCGATTGTTTGTAAGAGACTGTACATAATTTCGTTCTGTTTGCTCTGTTTGCGACAAGGACGGAAAGCATGCTATGGGGTTGAAAGCTCACGATGCCAGTTCTGGAGATGCACATGAAACGCGAGTTTGTGTGTGTGTGTGTGTGTGTGTGTGTGTGCGCCTGTGTGCGTACGAGGGAGAGGAGGAGGGTGGGAGGGGGTGGATCCGAATGGAAAGGGGGTGGAGAGAGAGCTAGACCTGCCAGATGAGATTGCAATTTAGCTTTTAATGAGATTCCTCTGGCTACTTTTTGCAACAGGCCTAACAAATTATGGAACATTAAAAGAGTTCCACTTTAATACGTCACGTCGCACTGCTATTTATTTTTTACAGCTGCACAAACGGAATGCAGGGCGAGTCATGCTAAAATGTACTGCCAGTTAACTGGCTCCATTACAAGTGCTACCGCTGCTCTGCTGTCCGTCTCCGCAGACAGATGCGAACAACTGCCGACGCAATGTAAGCCACTACAAATTAATGATATCGTCACAAATTATTCTACAGGTGCAGCAACCGCAGCTAAAACAATACCTGATTAACGGAACTGGAACTGTCGCACTATGATACTACGGAAGATGTTCTTAACAAATTAGAATTAAAATGAATGGTTGTCCATATGCCCGTATTTGTTGTTATTGAAGTGCTTTCTAAGTCCCACGAACGGTTTCACAACTTAAAGGTGCATTCTTAGGTGCATTTCTGTATGAAAGAATTATAATCTTTGTGTAATAGTAAATCATAAATGATTTTTAAAAAGCCTTAAAACCTTTCACCACTAATGTCGTTCTGGGTACGTATTGATAAACCCCGTTGTGTTAAATATACTTGAGAAAACTTTTGTTACAAATGCTATTTGAAGGAAGGAAGATTATAATTTAACGTCCCATAGACAGAGCGGTCATTAGAGACGAAGCAAAAGCTCAGATTGTTTCAAGGATGATGTAGGACATCGGCTGTGCCCTCTTCTAAACAACCAACCATTTGTCTGGAGCGGTTTGGAAAAATCATTGAAAACCTAAATCTGGGTGGCGCAGTTCCAGTTTGGAACCGTACAGAAATAGTCTGAAGATGGTTTGATGAAGCCTCTGCCAGGCACTTAATTGTGAATTGCAGAGTAGTGATGTGGGTGTAGATAGTGCAACTTAAAATGGGCACGCAGTATTCACACATCCACGGTTATTCATCCACCCGTACCCCTAGCATTTTATGCGACCTTCAATGTTAAAGCTTGCCTTCATAAACCACGCGCGAGATGTTCATGTTCTCTAGGTCGCTACTCGCTAACTATTTGTTCTATAGAAAAAATGAGACGGACCTTTTTGTAAGAATTTTAGTGTAGTTGTATTTTGTACTGATATGTGTTTTCACTAGAGATGGGGGATCCGCTCTTGAACTAATTCATAGAGTTCAATCTTTCAAAGGAGTGAACAATCAGTGATTCAGAAAAAAAGAACGGTAGCTCCAAACGTTTCCCACGGCAGAGAGAGAGAGAGAGAGAGAGAGAGAGAGAGAGAGACGGAGCATATCAGCAGCACCTCTGCTGGTCAGAGCACAGTGCACGCCACACAACACAGCCAGCGCCGGCCTCTGCCCTGCTTCTACCTTGGCTGCCTGCATTGTACAGTGCCCCATTGGATTTTGTGTTTCACATATGCCATGCCGTCTCTGTGCGTCGTCTGCCGCTTGCAGTGTCTGGCGCAGCTTAACTTCGCATCGCTCTCTGTCGGCGATCGTTTCAGTCGCACGACCTGCCCTCTGGGCAGTTGATGCGAGCAACAGGACAGAGAGCCACCTAGCGGATAACATAGGAACTACTTGCAACAACCTGCTCGCAAGGGAACGGACGATTTGTCTCGGAGCGGGTGAGTGGTGGCCGTTCACCGCTCCCCCCACCCTCGGAACTCGCCCGCTCAACGCTCACCCCACCGTCTCGACTCTAGCCAGAGCGTTGAGCAAAGCGACTCAGGTGTCACTCTGGTCTCTGCGGTCTCAGGTCACGCAGTAATACAGCTCGCGGCTCGACCTGCTCGACTCAGCACCTCTACATTGGAGTTCGTCCCTACTGGATATTGTTCTTCGTAGTAATACCGCTATGTATATTACATTATTATGTTATGTATACATCAATTGTTTTTATTTTATTTTGATTTGTTTAAACTGATTGGATTAGGTTCCTGATGACTCCTCTTACTATAGGATTTTTATTATGGACACTCGAATTTACGCTTTAATTACGAGCGAACCGATAAACATATGGCAAAATGTGATACACCAATATTTTCCTTGTTTTATTCTGCGTAAGGCTATATGCAGCACTTTCGTTTTACAGTCAAATTTATATTTTTTTTTCTTATTCTGGTACGGATTTTGCGATTTTAGGCGTCTTCGGAAGGAAACGTTCACTTTAAAAATATATGGCTTGCGATGTATTTGTATGAGGTTAATGAAATTTTAATACATTATAGCCAAATATATTGTTAATGTAAATCTCAAGTTACAACATTTTCCGATCACCCAAAAAACCACGATAGTGCAAAATAAATCAATAATCAGAAACTTTGTCATATCGTGGAAATTTCAATAAACAATACAAAATTCTTACTCATTATCTGTGTTACTTCAAAATAGGATCAAATAAGATCAAAATACAGGTATAGTACTGGAATAAACCAAGTTTAAAGGGCAATGTGCCTTCCATTTATTTTCTATTGTAAATGAGTGGTGAGTCATGAAAAAGAGCTAATTCATTTCAGGGAGTGAACAGTTCTGATCCAATCTCTGAAAAGAACAGTTTTGCCCATCTCTAGTTTTCACCAGAAGCCGCAGTTTTCCAGTCAAAAGAAATACATACAGGAGTGACCTGTAAACCCACACTCAGTCTCCACCGGTCAGGATATCTAGTACATTGTTCATAGCACTAACTCCTACCACTGTACAAATATTAATATTTTCCCACAATCGACTACTTTGTTCTTCATTGATTGGCCAAATTACGCCACCGGTTAAGTGGAGCACTTACAAATCGTAAAACTGACGTTTGCGTAAATTTTTGTAGACAGTGTCGTAAATTTTAACAGCGTGAAATAAACAATTACATCTTTGTATTCGTCAGGCGTTCTGACCACGAAAGTACTGTATTTGCAAAGGTTCAGTTCTGTTCGAATTATCAAGTTAATTAGTCTCAGCAAAGCGTTTACAAAAGGCGTTCTTCGTTCATTATCCTCACGGACACATTTAACTTCATAATGTTAACGAAGTAGCCGTCTATGCTGGTGGCGCTGTAAGTCGATTAACAGAGACCACACACGGTCGAGTATCCGGAATAGCTCGTGTAGTTGGAAATTTCTGTACAGTGTTAGGAATGAGTGTGGGGCGAGGGTGGGTTTGAAGGTTGCTTTTGTATGTTGGTCTTGTATAACTCTAAAACAAAGGCCCTCGGCGAAAACGTTTACCAGTACAAAATTTAACTACATTAAATTTCCTACAAAAAGGTACTGCTCGGTTTTTATCCCTATAGGACTAATAGTTTACGCCTAGTGAGCAAGAGAACATGAAAATCTCGCGAGTACTTAATGAAGGCCAGCTATAACATTGGGGGTTTTGTATGTAACTTGCAGATGTTGAACCTGAGGATCGCTTCATTTTAAGACCTTTATTCTAGCAACTAGTTTCGAAAGAATCGTTCTCTTATCTACAGATTAGCATTACACTGTATGAAAAAAAAGTAATCGGTACTCTGTCAAAGACACAACCATTTTTGGCGATTTTTTTTTCTTTATTGATTTTCAATTCCCCCCGAAGGGGGCGGGCCGGCAGCAGCTTACTACGCTGCTCTACAGCCTACAGACTTTTTGTAAATAAAGGAAGAAGAAAGAAAAAGGAAAAACAGGCGATAAAATGGCGATTTAAAGTGAAAAATGGCGTAACATTGCGGAAAGTTAAAACAGAAAGCAAAGGGGGTTGGCAATGTAGATAAAAGACACAGGAATCGGACAAGTAACACAGTAGACACACAATTAAAAAACAGGGTGACAGTCTGGTTTCTGTTCGCAAGTAATAAAAAGCACACCCAGCGACAGTATGATGGCTGTTCGCTACACTTCCCAAAAGACACAACACGGAGCACGCACTGGAAAAAACACACTGTAAAACACTGCACGAAAAAGGCGGCACAAAGATGGCACTCCCGACCCAAGGCAGATGGGAGGGGGGGGGGAACCTGGAGTAGGGGGAAAGACAAGGAGGGAGGAGAGAAAAAACGAAAAGGGGGGGGGGGGAAACCAAGGAGGGAGAGGACTAATAAAGGGGGAGAAGGGCAGACGCGAGAGGGAATGAGAGGAGGCAGAGGAGGGAAATGTAAAAGGACGCGGGGGAGAGAAGGGGGCAAAGAGAGGGGAGGTGGGGAAGAAAGAGGATGGAAGGGGGGGAGAGGGAGCCCAGGAAGAGGAAAGGAGGGGGAGTGAGGATCAGAGTTGATAGGAAGGATAAATGGAGGGAGAGAGGGCATCGTCCGGGAGGGGGAGTTGATGGAAGCCACCTTGGGAAAGGAGATGTAGGGTGTAGAGATGGAGGGTAGGGGGGACACAACGGTGAAGACGTGGCAGGGGGCGGGGATGGGAGAGGAGAGGAGCAACGAGGGGGTGAGGGGGTTCAAGACGGCGGGAGGTGTAGAGGATGCGGATATGTTCGAGGAATAGGAGCAGATGGGGGAAAGGAATGAGATCATAGAGGATCCGCGTGGGGGAATTTTTGGCGATGACCCAAATTTTACATGTTTACACCCATTTGTCGATGACATTTTGAGAACAAAGTGTAAATACGTTAAAAATCTCCACATGGTTTGTTATTTACAAAACAGAATGCTCCCAGATGGGTTGTCAAATGAATCAGAGGTAGAAGTGCAACATCCATAGCACCAATAGAGTCAAAACGGCACGCCATGTCGACGACCTCACATGGACTAAACTGGGGCGGCGTAGAGCCCCTTGTGACTTGCCCTGTAGACGTCAGGTGGCGGCAGCGTATTAACCGGCAATACATGACGTGGCATGGACTCCACTGATGTATGAATTAGTGCTCGAGGGAACTGACACCTTGAATGCTGCAGGGCTGTCCATATATCCGTAAGAGTACGAGGGGTGGGATGGGGATGGTTGGAAGGGGGGAGAGAGATCTCTTCTGAACAGCACGTTGCAAGGCATCTCAGTTATGCTGGGGGAGTTTGGTGGCCAGCGGAAGCATTTAAACTCAAAAGAGTGTTCATGGAGCCACTCTGTAGCAACCCTGGACGTATGGGGTGTCGCATTGTCCTGCTGGAATTGCCCAAGTCCGTTAGAATGTACAATGGAAATGAATGGATACAGGTGTCGAGAAAGGACGCTTACGTACCGTGTCATCTGTCAAAGTCGTGTCGAGAAGTACCAGGGGTTCCGTATCACTCCAACTGCACACGCCCCACACCATTAGAGAGCCTCGACAGGGTTGAACTTGCAGGGTCCATGGATTGAAGAGGTTGTCTCCATACCCGTACACGCCCATGCACTCGATAAAATTTGAGACGGCGAGCATAGTGACCGCGTGGTTTGAGGCGCGATGTCACGGATTGCACGGCCGCTCCCGTCGGAGGATGGAGTCCTCCATCGGGCATGAGTGCGTGTGTTGTTCTTAGCATACGTTAGTTTGAGGGTCTAGGGATCGACGGCCTCAGCAGTTTGGCCCCTTAGAAATTCACACACACAATTTGAAACGAGACTCGGCCGACCAGGCAACATTTTCCAGTCGTCAACAGCCCAATGTCGGTATTGACGGGCCCAGGCGAGGAGAAAAGCTTTTGTATCGTGCATTCATCAAGGATACACTAGTGGGCCTTCTGCTCCGAAATCCCATATCGATGATATTTCGTTGAACGGTTCGCATGGTGACATATGTTGATGATCCGGCACTGAAATTTTCAGCAATTTGCGGAAGGGTTGCACCTCTGTCACGCTGAACGATTCTCTTCAGTCGTCGTTGGTCCCGATGTTGCAGGATCTTTTTCCTGCCGCAGCGATGTCGGAGATTTGATGTTTTACCGGATTTCTGGTATTCACGGTACACTCGTGAATTGGTCGTACGGGATTATCCCCACTTCATCGCTACCTCGGAAATGCTGTGTCCCACCGCTCTGGCGCCCATTATAGCACCGCGTTCAAACTCACTTAAATCTTGATAACCTGCCATTGCAGTAGCAGTAACCGATGCAACAACTGCGCCAGACTTTTGTCTTATATAGGCCGACCGCAGCGCCGTATTCTGCCATTTTACATATCTTTGTGTGTGAATACGCATGACTGTATCAGCTTCTTTGGCGCTTCAGTATAAAACAAGAATGCCCCAGGTAAGCGTAACAGGATCATTCCTGTTCTTAGCGTACAAAAACCATCTGTCGAACATAGCGTAAAGCCATATTGAAGATGACAAAACAGTTCTGTCGAAACCAGAAATTGGAGTAAAAGTCTTAAAATCAAGATATTTTATTTCATAAAAGGACATCGGTAGGTAGAGCAGTATCACTCTTTGTAACCGTTACTACACTACTGGCCATTAAAATTGATACAACAAGAAGAAATGCAGATGATAAACGGGTATTCATTGGTCAAATATATTATACTAGAGCTGACATGTGATTACATTTTCACGCAATTTGGATGCATAGATCCTGAGAAGTCAGTACCCAGAAGAACCACCTCTGGCCGTAATAACGCCTGGGCATTGAGTCAGACAGAGCTTGGATGGCGTGTACAGGTACAGCTGCCCATGCAGCTTCAACACGATACCACAGTTCATCATGAGTAGTGACTGGCGTATTGTGTCATCTCGACTGCTAGTGATACGAGGCCGTTGGGATCCAGCACGGCGTTCCGTACTGCCCACCTGAACCCACCGATTCCATATTTTGCTAACAGTCACTGGATCTCGACCAACGCGAGCAGCAATGTCGCGATACGATAAACCGCAATCGCGATAGGCTACAATCCGACCTTTATCAAAGTCGGAAACGTGATGGTACGCATTTCTCCTCCTTACACGAGGCATCACAACAACGTTTCACCAGGCAACGCCGGTCAACTGCTGTTGGTGTATGAGAAATCGGTTGGAAACTTTCCTCATGTCAGCACGTTGTAAATGTCGCCACCGGCACCAACTTTGTGCGGATGCTCAGTAAAGCTAGTCATTTGCATATCACAGTATCTTCTTCCTGTCGGTTAAATTTCGCGATTGTGGCATGTCATCTTCGTGGTATAGCAATTTTAATGGCCAGTAGTGTAGGTAATTCCTTATTCTTCTGAGAAACTGTTAGCAAAATGTGGTGTCACCGCCAGACACCACACTTGCTAGGTGGTAGCTTTAAATCGGCCGCGGTCCATTAGTACATGTCGGACCCGCGTGTCGCCACTGTCAGTGATCGCAGACCGAGCGCCATCACACGGCAGGTCTTGAGAGACGTACGAGCACTCGCCCCAGTTGTACGACGACTTTGCTAGCGACTACACTGACGAAGCCTTTCTGTCATTTGCCGAGAGATAGTTAGAATAGCCTTCAGCTAAGTCCATGGCTACGACCTAGCAAGGCGCCATTAGCCTTACTGTGCTTGTATTTAAAGAGTCTCATTTGTATCGTCAAGAGCGATGTACCACAATGATGGATTAAAGTTAAGTATTACAGGAGCTGCGTACTTTTCTTTATAGCATTCATTACGTATCCTGTTTCAGACCTCACGCCAGCCGGCGTGTGTAACGCGTGCATTTCGGCTACTTCCCGAGTGGCGTGGCTGTCTTGATACGCCACGACACAAAATCGACCGACGACAGCGCAAAATACCGTCGTGATGACGTAGGATAGAGGCGCGTGAGTCCAGCTCCCTCGGTGAGCACAGTGCAGAAGCAGTCCTGCGGGCAGAGTGGCGCCCGGAGGCAGCGCCGGGGAGGGGGAATGTCGCGTACTGGAATTACTCCAGCCTCTAGGCTCCAGCCGTCCGCTGGCTGGACAATCGCAGCCGCCCTCGCCTGTCCCCTGGGGGAGCCGCAGCGGTGTGTTCTGGCAGTGCGGGCAGCAGGGGTCGCGGGGCAGTCGAGAGGCGCGGCTTTTGTGGCGCCGTCGACAGCAAACACGGGACTGGCCGGGGACACAGGGCTACTGGACGGAAAGGTGAGGGGGATGGAGCGTGGGCCCCAGGGCAGGGAGCCTGTGACGAGTGCAGGGGCGCGCCACAGTCAGTGTGTCCGGCACACACACACACACACAGTGTGTCCGGCACACACACACACACACACACACACACACACACATACACACCACACACACACAAAGCGCGCAAACCTGTGGCACAAGTCGAGCGACTTCGTCCACCTGACCGCTCACCTCTCTAAAGAGTCGACCCACAGTCCACCAAGGTTTAGTGCAGCCATCGGTGCTCAGTTCAAAGCTGGACTCGTTACCGGCGACAGTTAGTTCTACTCCAGTCAATGAGACTGCGGGCCGAAGAGGCGACAGGAGACGCCCTGGATAGCGGTGTGGTACTAACCCGACCACGTCCGCGTTATGCCCCGACAACCGAGAGTGATGGTCCCGGGTGGCACTTCTTTTCACAGCAGGACCCCTTTCCTTGTCATCAAATGTTCAAATGTGTGTCCAATCTTATGGGACTTAGCAGCTAAGGTCATCAATCCCTAAGCTTACACACTACTTAGCCTAAATTATCCTAAGGACAAATACACACCCATGCCCGAGGGAGGACTCGAACCTCCGCCGGGAACAGCCGCACAGAATTGGACAGAATTTGGCACGATATCGTTCAGGAGTTTTGCTATTTCGGGGGCAAAATAACTGATGATGGTCGAAGTAGAGAGGATCTACAGGGTGATTCAAAAAGAATACCACAACTTTAGGAATTTAAAACTCTGCAACGACAAAAGGCAGAGCTAAGCACTATCTGTCGGCGAATTAAGGGAGCTATAAAGTTTCATTTAGTTGTACATTTGTTCGCTTGAGGCGCTGTTGACTAGGCGTCAGCGTCAGTTGATGCTAAGATGGCGACCGCTCAACAGAAAGCTTTTTGTGTTATTGAGTACGGCAGAAGTGAATCGACGACAGTTGTTCAGCGTGCATTTCGAACGAAGTATGGTGTTAAACCTCCTGATAGGTGGTGTATTAAACATTGGTATAAATAGTTTACAGAGAATGGGTGTTTGTGCAAAGGGAAAAGTTCTGGACGGCCGAGAACGAGTGATGAAAATGTAGCACGCATCCAGCAAGCATTTGTTCGCAGCCCAGGAAAACCGACTCGCAGAGCTAGCAGAGAGCTGCAAATTCCACAATCAACTGTATGGAGAGTCCTACGATAAAGGTTAGTTATGAAACCTGAACGTCAACTACCCGAGGCGATGGATCGGCCGCCAGGCAGCCCGTGACAGAGCACTTCACCACTGGCCTCCAAGAAGCCCTGATCTTACCCCCTGCGATTTTTTCTTATGGGGGTATGTTAAGGATATGGTGTTTCGGCCACCTCTCCCAGCCACCATTGATGATTTGAAACGAGAAATAACAGCAGCTATCCAAACTGTTACGCCTGATATGCTACAGAGAGTGTGGAACGAGTCGGAGTATAGGGTTGATATTGCTCGAGTGTCTGGAGGGGGCCATATTGAACATCTCTGAACTTGTTTTTAAGTGATAAAAAACCTTTTTAAATACTCTTTGTAATGATGTATAACAGAAGGTTATATCATGTTTCCTTCATTAAACACACATTTTTAAAGTTGTGGTATTCTTTTTGAATCACCCTGTAAAATGTAGACTGACAATGGCAAGGAAAGCGTTTCTGAAGAAGAGAAATTTGTTATCATCGAGTATAGATTTAAGTGTCAGGAAGTCATTTCTGAAAGTATTTGTATGGAGTGTAGCCATGTATGGAAGTGAAACGTGGACGATAAATAGTTTGGACAAGATGAGAATAGAAGCTTTCGAAATGTGATGCTACAGAAGAATGCTGAAGATTAGATGGGTAGATCACGTAACTAATGAGGAGGTATTGAATAGAACTGGGGAGAAGAGAAGTTTGTGGCACAACTTGACCAGAAGAAGGGATCGGTTGGTAGGATATAATCTGAGGCATCAAGGGATCACAAATTTAGTATTTGAGGGGAGCGTGGAGGATAAAAATCGTAGAGGGAGACCAAGAGATGAATACACTATGCAGATTCAGAAGGATGTAGGTTGCAGAAGGTACTGGGAGATGCTTGCACAGGATAGAGTAGCTGCATCGAAGCAGTCTCTGGACTGAAGGCCACAACAAATCCTTCAGGAGAACATCCAAGAATCCTATCAATCAATGCCAAGCTTACATAGAGGCGAGAGGTGGACCAACGCGTTACTGGCTCTGAGCACTATGGGACTAAACTTATATGGTCATCAGTCCCCTAGAACTTAGAACTACTTAAACCTAACTAACCTAAGGACAGCACACAACACCCAGTCCTCACGAGGCAGAGAAAATCCATGACCCCGCCGGGAATCGAACCCGGGAACCCGGGCGTGGGAAGCGAGAACGCTACCTCACGACCACGAGCTGCGGACAATGCGTTACTGACTTGAGAAATTTGCGAAGCTCTTTCCCTTGAATAAATTATCCCACTTTTCTGAATGTCTAATCATTTGTTTATCTAAACACGTAGTTACGTCCGCCCCTCGTGGTCTAGCGGTAGCGTTCTCGCTTCCCGAGCACGGGGTCCCGGGTTCGATTCCCGGAGGGGGTCAGGAATTTTTCCTGCCTCGAGATGACTGGGTGTTGTTGTGTCGTCTTCATCATCATCATTCATCCCCATTACGGTCGGAGGAAGGCAATGGCAAACCACCTCCACTAGGACCTTGCCTAGTAAGGCGGCGCGGTTCTCCCGCGTCGCTCCCCTACGCTCTGTAAAGAAGTATGGGACTCTTCATCTTCACACGTACATCATATATAATGTTTCCGCCTCATTCGGATAATTCCTTTGTGGTTCGTCATTTTTTGTCTTATAGTGTAATTTTAAGGAATGTGACAGGCGGTCAACGGCTCGAAGCGAGAATTGCGAGGTGTTCACCCGCGTCACAATGGTGACAGCATTAACTCAGATATCCTATCCTCAGCATTCTGTGTTCTTCTCAAACATTTTATCCTCAGTTGTAAGGTTTTAAAAAAATGCTGCAGGAAAAACAAAAGGAAAAAATGAAATGAAAACAATCCGACCTCCACGTGGCGCAGCACTTGGGGAATGGTAGTGCGATGGTGAATGATGGAAGGAGACTTACTCAAGCACCTTCACACCCCTCAACCGGACTTTGTGGCTGAATGGCCAGTTCAATACCCAGGTGAAGAAATCAGATGGTGAGTCACATAAAACCAAACAGCAAAAAAGAAGAAGAGGAACTGTTTAGGACGTTTATACTGTAATCTGAGTCCGTGTCATTTTCTGCTAGAGATTTCTTCACGGCTCGACATTTCGGTTCTTTCTGTTCGGACGCCGGCCGTGGTGGCCAAGCGGTTAAAGGCGCTACAGTCTGGAACCGCGCGGCCGCTACGGTCGCAGGTTCGAATCCTGCCCCGGGCATGGATGTGTGTGATGTCCTTAGGTTAGTTAGGTTTAAGTGGTTCTAAGTTCTAGGGGACTGATGACCTTAGAAGTTAAGTCCCGTAGTGCTCAGAGCCATATGAACCATTTGAACCATCTGTTCGGACCTTCCTTATGACTCCTTTTCAGCCGTGCACGGCTCGCGTTTATCACATATATTGTTTGTCATCTTCTATTACGGTACTGCCGCCTCGTTTTCTTATTAGATTTGCTGGCGTCACTAACTTCCTGCCTTACTTGTCCGTGAGCGGCAGCAGCAGCGCGTATCGATAAGCTCACTGTCGTAGCATATCTGAAGCGACCGATAGGATACTCCATGTCTGACAGCCATATAGAACAACAGGCTGGATCAGGGTTTTGTACAGTCGAATCTTGAACTGTCTGGAGAGAGATTTGGACCGAAGCAGTTGTGCTAGGCTGTGGTAAGATCAGTTTCCTGCTTGTATTCTGGCATTGATCTCTGCTTCACATGACGAGTTCTCAGTGAAAAGTGCCCCTAGGTATTTGAATTCTTGCACTCTCTTGTAGGAATGGTCCCCAACCTGCAGTGATTGTAGATGATCAGCAGTCTGACAATGATCACGCGTCATAACGAGGTACTCTGTCTCGGCTTCGTTTATGTTTAGCCCAAACTTTCTATAACAACGCAATATTCCAGACCAATGCAAATTTTACGAATAAAAATGTGTATTGAATAATGAAAAATTTTAGCACTGCTGCAATGGCTAATCGGTAGTGAAGATTTGTAGTCGGTTATTAATAAAAAATAAACATCTGTTAAAGGCGCTGCAGTCTGGAACCGCAAGACCGCTACGGTCGCAGGTTCGAATCCTGCCTCGGGCATGGATGTTTATGATGTCCTTAGGTTAGTTAGGTTTAACTAGTTCTAAGTTCTAGGGGACTAATGACCTCAGAAGTTGAGTCCCATAGTGCTCAGAGCCAGCGAAACATCTGTTATACCCGAGAGCTACAAATATGGAAAAATACCCGTATCAGTTTTGCCCGGTAGGCTATGCCCACCGCTAGCCTGGAGACGGCCACCCCAGCCTTTTATCTCAACCGGCAGCCTTGCCCGGACCACTCCTGCGGGAGCATTCGGCCGCGCCGCCCAAGTTCCTCCGGCGATCCCGCAGAGTTAAACGCCGCGGCCCGACCGAGATAAGTTTCGGCAGCCTCCCTTCCCCTCCCCCCCCCCACTCCCCTTCCTCCCACGCCCTTACACCGCGTTCGTTAATTGCGTTAATTAGCGCCACCGCGAGGGTACACACCGACTCCAGTGCCAACTTTGCCAATTTCGGCGTACTGCCGCAGACTCCGACACGGCTCCAAGTCGCGAGCTACAACCCTCTCCCCCTCCCTCAACCCAACCCCGCCTCGTCCTCCCTCCCCCTCCTTACTCAAGCCATCCTTCCTCTCCTTACCATAGCCCCCCCCCCCCATACCTCTCTACCCCTGAAGACCAGCTTCGCCATTGGCCGCAATGGTCCTTAACGAGACCTGCAGCATCGCATAGGGCTGTCGTAATCGGACTTTCATCTTCAAGCCTGCTTCGCGGTCACAGTAAAAGAGGCATTAAAGTTAGTCGAAAAGCGCTCTCAGTGACTTTTACGTCGCTCGATAGATCAAAGGCCACAACTTACAATGTAGCTACGAAATCTTTTCGCGACTGAGTCCTTGGATGAAAACATCTACGTCACTATTCTGAAATCCACATTTAGGGGTCTGGCAGAGTGTACTTCGAACCACCTTCATTCCATTTCTCTACCGTTCCACTCTGTAACAGCGAGTGCGAAAAAGTGAACGCTTAAATCTTCTTGTACGGGCTCTGGTTTCTCCCTGTGTAGTCTGGCGACAGTACAATTTAGAGGAGGAAGTTGGTGACTGAAATCTCTTGAGAAGATCTCACCGCGACGCAATGCGCCTTTGTTTTAATGATCCCCATCCCAACAGGTTTATCATATCCGTGACAATCTCTCCCCTATTTCGCGATAATACAAAACAAGCTGCGCGTCTTTGAACTTGATCAGCGTCCCACCTGGTAAGGATCCCACACAGCACGGCAGTAAATAGAGGAGAGGCAAGCATAGTGTAGGCAGTTTCTCTAGTAGACCAGTTGCATTTACTGTTTTGCCAATAAAACGAAGTCTTTGGTTTCCCCCCTCCACAACCCTCATCTGTGTGATTGTATTGTAATAATCCGGGGACATAGAAACGACGGAGAGGGTCAGTGGTTCTAAACACCAAAACAGGCCACAGCAGTCCACCCACACCACCGCCGCCCCACACCGAACCTAGGGTTATTGTGCGGCTCGGCCCCCAGTGGAAACCCACCCCCCGCCCCCAAACCCCAAATGTTTGCGTGGTAGACTAATTATGGTGTACGAGGGCGTGGAGACAGTGTTTGCGCAGCAATCGCCGACACGGTGTAGCTGAGGCGGAATAAAGGGAACCAGCCCGCATTCGCCGAGGCAGATGGAAAACCGCCTAAAAGTCATCCACAGGCTGGCCGGCTCACCGGTCCTCTACACCAATCCGCCGTGCGGATCGTGCCGGGGACCGGCACGCCTTCCCGCTCGGGAAGCAGCGCGTTCGACCGCGCGGCCAGCCCGGTGGGCGTCTATGTGATACTTCAGATTAAATTAGTAATTCGTAATTCCTAGACAGGGTTGTAGCCTCTCCCCGATGTTATTCAATCTGTATATTGAGCAAGCAGTAAAGGAAACAAAAGAAAAATTCGGAGTAGGTATTAAAATCCATGGAGAAGAAATAAAAACTTTGAGGTTCGCCGATGACATTGTAATTCTGTCAGAGACAGCAAAGGACTTGGAAGAGCAGTTGAACGGAATGGATGGTGTCTTGAAGGGAGGATATAAGATGAACATCAACAAAAGCAAAACGAGGATAATGGAATGTAGTCGAATTAAGTCGGGTGATGTTGAGGGTATTAGATTAGGAAATGAGACACTTAAAGTAGCAGAAGGAGTTTTGCTATTTGGGGAGCAAAATAACTGATGATGGTCGAAGTAGAGAGGATATAAAATGTAGACTGGCAATGGCAAGGAAAGCGTTTCTGAAGAAGAGAAATTTGTTAACATCGAGTATAGATTTAGGTGTCAGGAGTGTAGCCATGTATGGAAGTGAAACATGGACGATAAATAGTTTGAACAAGAAGAGAATAGAAGCTTTCGAAATGTGGTGCTACAGAAGAATGCTGAAGATTAGATGGGTAGATCACATAACTAATGAGGTACTGAATAGGATTGGGGAGAAGAGGAGTTTGTGGCACAACTTGACCAGAAGAAGGGATCGTTTGGTAGGACATGTTCTGAGGCATCAAGGGATCACCAATTTAGTATTGGAGGGCAGCGTGGGGGTAAAAATCGTAGGGGGAGACCAAGAGATGAACACACTAAGCAGATTCAGAAGGGTGTAGGTTGCAGTAGGTACTGGGAGATGAAGAAGCTTGCACAGGATAGAGTAGCATGGAGAGCTGCATCAAACCAGTCTCAGGACTGAAGACCACAACAACAACAACAGGTATTTAGTTGAATGACTGGGTAATGGTAGTTGGCCGGCCGCTGTGGCCGTGCGGTTCTAGGCTCATCAATCTGTAACCGCGAGACCGCTACGGTCGCAGATTCGAATCCTGCCTCGGGCATGGATGTGTGTGATGTCCTTAGGCTAGTTAGGTTTAAGTAGTTCTAAGTTCTAGCAGACTGATGACCTCAGCTGTTAAGTCCCATAGTGCTCAGAACCATTTGAACCATTTAATGGTAGCCAATGTACCCTCCGACATACACCAGACAAGAAAGCCAGGTAATAGTGCATTTTCATCCATTTCTGAACTATGTTGTAAATTTCAAGTCTATAGCTCACCGGGAAGTTAGTTTAAAATCAACTGCAAAATCTTTATCGAAAACACAGACAAGAAGGCGACCTAGTAAAAGCGAGTTAAAATGGTGTTCCTTCCCATTCTTTTGTTACTCCCGAGAAATAACGGCCCTATTACTCACTTGTCTCAGTGCAAATCTGTTCTCTTCGTGGCGACTAGCGCAATTTCACTATTCCGTCACACCATAAAATAATATGCTTCATGCAAATATCTTCATTTTTTTGGAAAAATGGGTGAATCCTAACATTCAGCCTACGTTATCTCCGTAGAGGAGGCATATAAAAAGGAGGAGATGGTGTTTTTGTGGAAAAATATGATTACAGCAAGTAAATAATGTTACCGTCGACTTGTCCTAAGCTGTCACATCGCTTCCTGTTCCGTTCTTAAAGCTTCTGCTACAGGCGTATCAATAGCAAGGGTATCTCACTGACATAATAGAAGTTTATTTAAAGCTAATAAACTATGGTATCACCAGCTGTAGTATGTAAATTAAAGGAGGGAAAAGCCGGAAGTCAGGAATATAATACCATCGAGACAAGCAAATATGAGGACAGGGCGGGGAAAGTGTTGAAATATAAACTCACCACCGGTGTACAGTAAACAGTAGACCCGTCCGATACTTTGGCCGCTTATCTTACCTGCAACAGAAAATACATTGGTGAGATTGAAGCAAGAGACTGAGATCAATTGTAAATAGCTGATAAATTAAAACTGACATCGGTGCAAGTCCTGGTTATCTTAATACAACTAACCGCTGCAGAAAAAAAATTGGCATAGCCATAGTCTTCTGTATTTATTTTACACTGTTTTAGGATAGTGTGATAGAGTGGCTTACCAAAATGTGAAACAACTACACTGAAGCGACAAAGAAAGTGGTACAGGCATGCGTATACAAATACAAAGATATGTAACCAGGCAGAATCGGCGTTGCGGTCGGAAACTCCTATATAAGACAAGTGTCCGGCGCAGTTGTTACACTCCTGGAAATTGAAATAAGAACACCGTGAATTCATTGTCCCAGGAAGGGGAAACTTTATTGACACATTCCTGGGGTCAGATACATCACATGATCACACTGACAGAACCACAGGCACATAGACACAGGCAACAGAGCATGCACAATGTCGGCACTAGTACAGTGTATATCCACCTTTCGCAGCAATGCAGGCTGCTATTCTCCCATGGAGACGATCGTAGAGATGCTGGATGTAGTCCTGTGGAACGGCTTGCCATGCCATTTCCACCTGGCGCCTCAGTTGGACCAGCGTTCGTGCTGGACGTGCAGACCGCGTGAGACGACGCTTCATCCAGTTCCAAACATGCTCAGTGGGGGACAGATCCGGAGATCTTGCTGGCCAGGGTAGTTGACTTACACCTTGTAGAGCACGTTGGGAGGCACGGGATACATGCGGACGTGCATTGTCCTGTTGGAACAGCAAGTTCCCTTGCCGGTCTAGGAATGGTAGAACGATGGGTTCGATGACGGTTTGGATGTACCGTGCACTATTCAGTGTCCCCTCGACGATCACCAGTGGTGTACGGCCAGTGTAGGAGATCGCTCCCCACACCATGATGCCGGGTGTTGGCCCTGTGTGCCTCGGTCGTATGCAGTCCTGATTGTGGCGCTCACCTGCACGGCGCCAAACACGCATACGACCATCATTGGCACCAAGGCAGAAGCGACTCTCATCGCTGAAGACGACACGTCTCCATTCGTCCCTCCATTCACGCCTGTCGCGACACCACTGGAGGCGGGCTGCACGATGTTGGGGCGTGAGCGGAAAACGGCCTAACGGTGTGCGGGACCGTAGCCCAGCTTCATGGAGACGGTTGCGAATGGTCCTTGCCGATACCCCAGGAGCAACAGTGTCCCTAATTTGCTGGGAAGTGGCGGTGCGGTCCCCTACGGCACTGCGTAGGATCCTACGGTCTTGGCGTGCATCCGTGCGTCGCTGCGGTCCGGTCCCAGGTCGACGGGCACGTGCACCTTCCGCCGACCACTGGCGACAACATCGATGTACTGTGGAGACCTCACGCCCCACGTGTTGAGCAATTCGGCGGTACGTCCACCCGGCCTCCCGCATGCCCACTATACGCCCTCGCTCAAAGTCCGTCAACTGCACATACGGATCACGTCCACGCTGTCGCGGCATGCTACCAGTGTTAAAGACTGCGATGGAGCTCCGAACTGGCTGACACTGACGGCGGCGGTGCACAAATGCTGCGCAGCTAGCGCCATTCGATGGCCAACACCGCGGTTCCTGGTGTGTCCGCTGTGCCGTGCGTGTGATCATTGCTTGTACAGCCCTCTCGCAGTGTCCGGAGCACGTATGGTGGGTCTGACACATCGGTGTCAATGTGTTCTTTTTTCCATTTCCAGGAGTGTATATCGCTTACTGCTGCTGCAATAGCACGTTATCAAGATTTAACTGAGTTCGAACGTGGTGTTATAGTCGGCGCACGAGCAATAGAACACAGCATCTCCGAGGTGGCGATGAAGTGGGGCTACCGCATACGATCATTGCACCAAGTACCGGGAATATCAGGAATCCGGTAAAACATCAAATCTAAGACATCGCTGCGGCCGGAAAAAAATCCTGCAAGAACAGGACCAACGATGACTGAAGAGAACCGTTCAACGTGACAGAAGTGCAACCCTTACGCAAATTGCTGCAGATTTCAATGCTGGGCCATCAACAAGTATCAGCGTGAGAACCATCCACGAAACGTCATCGATATGGCTTTTCGGAGCCGAAGGCCTTCTCGTGTACCCTTGATGACTGCACGACACAAAGCTTTACGCCTCGCCTGGGTCCATCAGCACCGACATTGGACAGTTGATGACTGGAAACATGTTTCTCGTTTCACATTGTATCGAGTGGATGGACGTGTACAGGTATGGAGACAACCCCATGAATCCATCGACCCTGCATGTCAAAATGGGACTGATAAAGACTGTGGAGGATCTGTAATGGCGTGGGGCGGTTACAGTTGGAGTGATACGGGACCCCTGATACGTCTAGATACGTCTCTAATAGGTGACACGTATGTAAGCATCCTGTCTGATCAGTCGCGTCCATTCATGTCCACTGTGCATTCCGACTTGATTGGGCAATTCTAACAGGATAATGCGACAGCCCACACGTCCAGAACCGCTACAGAGTGGCTCCAGGAACACTCGTCTGAGACTGAACACTTGCGCTAGCCACCAAACTCCCCAGGCATGCATGATCATTATTGAGCATATCTGGGATGCCTTGCAACGTGCTGTTGAGAAGAGATGTCCGCCCCGTCGTACGCCGAAGGATTTATGGACAGCCCTGCCGGATTCATGGGGTCAGTGCCCTGCAGCACTATTTGAGATATTAGTCGCGTCCATGGCACGTCGTATTGCGGAACTTCTGCGTGCTCGAGAGAGCTCTATACGCTATTAGGCAGGTGTGCCAGTTTCTTTGGCTCTTCAGTGTATTATGCAGCCAACGAAAACTACCCTCAACTATTGCAGATTTACCCAGTTTTCAACAATGACCTTCGCTTTGTACAGGGTTATTACAAATGACTGAAGCGATTTCACAGCTCTACAACAACTTTATTATTTGAGATATTTTCACAATGCTTTGCACACACATACAAAAACTCAAAAAGTTTTTTTACGCATTCACAAATGTCCGATATGTGCCCCTTTAATGTGATTCGGCAGACATCAAGCCGATAATCAAGTTCCTCCCACACTCGGCGCAGCACGTCCCCATCAATGAGTTCGAAAGCATCGTTGATGCGAGCTCGAGAGAGGTAGAGGAGGTTTAGACACTGAATCTTTCACATAACCCCACAGAAATAAATCGCATGGGGTTAAGTCGGGAGAGCGTGGAGGCCATGACACGAATTGCTGATCATGATCTCCACCACGACCGATCCATCAGTTTTCCAATCTCCTGTTTAAGAAATGCCGAACATCATGATGGAAGTGCGGTGGAGCACCATTCTGTTGAAAGATGAAGTCGGCGCTGTCGGTCTCCAGTTGTGGCATGAGCCAATTTTCCAGCATGTCCAGATACACGTGACCTCTAACGTTTCTTTCGCAGAAGAAAAAGGGGCCGTAAACTTTAAACCGTGAGATTGTACAAAACACGTTAACTTTTGGTGAATTGCGAATTTGCTGCACGAATGCGTGAGGATTCTCCACCGCCCATATTCGCACATTGTGTCTGTTCACTTCAACATTAAGAAAAAAAATGTTGCTTCATCACTGAAAACAAGTTTCGCACTGAACGCATCCTCTTCCATGAGCTGTTGCAACCGCGCCGAAAATTCAAAGCGTTTGACTTTGTCATTGGGTGTCAGGCTTGTAGCAATTGTAAACGGTAAGGCTTCTGCTTTAGCCTTTTCCGTAAGATTTTCCAAACCGTCGGCTGTGTAACGTTTAGCTCCCTGCTTGCTTTATTCGTCGACTTTCGCGGGCTACGCGTGAAACTTGCCCGCACGCGTTCAACCGTTCCTTCGCTCACTGCAGGCCGACCCGTTGATTTCCCCTTACAGAGGCATCCAGAAGCTTTAAACTGCGTATACCATCACCGAATGGAGTTAGCAGTTGGTGGATATTTGTTGAACTTCGTCCTGAAGTGTCGTTGCACTGTTATGACTGACTGATGTGAGTGCATTTCAAGCACGACATACGCTTTCTCGGCTCCTGACACCATTTTGTCTCACTGCGCTCTCGAGCGCTCTGGTGGCAGAAATCTGAAGTGCGGCTTCAGCCGAACAAAACTTTATGAGTTTTTCTACGTATCTGTAGTGTGTCGTGACCACATGTCAATGAATGGAGCTAGAGTAAATTTATGAAATCGCTTCAATCATTTTTATTAGCCCTGTATTTCGCTTTACAGTAACAAAAAAATTATCAAAATATGGGTCCACAACTTCTGTGGATCTATTAAATGACGCTATATTCGCTTTCAGCTTGTTCCTGTTTTTATTTCACTGCTACAGTTCGCCTGTACTTGTACATCGCATCTATAGGTTTCTGTCCCATTCGGACACTACCTTCGTGGTGCGTTTTTTTTTCTAAATTTTATTTTATTTTTATTTTTTGAGTGTATTTTGTGCAAGAGTGACAAAAAATAAAAACAGCTTCAGCCGTCCTTACGATTTCATTTTATTTTGTCGCTACCAGTTTCAACGCTTCATTGCGTCATCTTCAGGCTCTTTTTGATACGGTACAGATTGATATGATCCCCATGCATAACTCATCAGTAGCCTGCATTACTGGATACGCAGATAATGAGTCAGCACTCCAACCATCAACTGCCAATCATAAGGACGGCTGTAGCTGTTTTTATTTTTTGTCACGATAGTAAATGGCGTATGTGTGGAGAAATAGTACAATACCTGAAGATTGGAGAACAGGAGACATTGTTCCCATCTTCAAGAAAGGCAATAAAAGACTTTGTAAAAACTACAGAGGAATAACCCTTATGAGTCATGCAGCCAAGATTTTTGAAAGAATTTTCCTACATAGAATAAGTGAAAAGATAGAGAAGGAGCTGAGTGAAGAGCACCTTGGGTTTAGGAAAGGAAGACGCACGATCGACCTGATGTTTTCTATCCGTCAACTGATGGGAAAAAGTTGGGAGTACAACAAAAGGGTGATAATGGTTTTTATAGACTCAGTTAACAGGGAAAGACTCCGGGAAGAAATGAAGAAGATAGATATAGAAGATGGTTACATTAATGTAATAAAGTCAGTGTACAGAGGACACAATTGTAGAGTTAGAACACCATTGGGGAACTCTGAATTCTTCGAAATAAGACAAGGACTTAAGCAAGGAAGTATTCTATCTCCTGCACTTTTTAATGTTGTGATGGAGGGAATGAACAGGGCAGTTAAAGATATAGTATAAAATAAAATATGATTTTTGCAGATGATATGGTAATATGGGGTGATAAAGAGGTAGATGTACAGTTACAGCTTGATGCGTGGAAGGAAATAATGAAAAGGTATGGATTAAAAATAAATAAAGATAAAAGTGAAGTAATGGTATTTGGAAGAGAGAAAGGGATCAACGGAAATATTACCTTGAAGAACCCCTCAAAGTAGTAGAAAGTTTCACTTATTTAGGGAGTGAAATATCTAGGGATGGAAGAATAACTAACGAAATTAATAGGAGGTTACAGAAGGGAGGCAATTTCTACCAAACAATAAAACACCTGATTTGGAATACGGAAGTTTCAGAAAAAGCAAAACTCCTTATGTATAAGAATTATTGCTTCCCTATTGTCGCCTATGGTGGAGAGACATGGACAATGACAGAAATGGACTGGAGCAGATTGCAAGCAGGGTTCAAATGGCTCTGAGCACTACGGGACTTAACATCTTAGGTCATCAGTCCCCTAGAACTTAGAACTACTTAAACCTAAGGACATCACACACATCCATGCCCGAGGCAGGGTTCGAACCTGCGACCGTAGCAGTCCCGCGGTTCCGGACTGCAGCGCCTAGAACCGCACGGCCACCGCGGCCGGCTGCAAGCAGGGGAAATGAAATTTCCCAGAGCAGTTAAGGGAAAAACAAGATTGGACAGAGTAAGGAATGTAGAGATTAGAAAGGACCGTAAACAAGAAAGTATGAGAGAAGAAATTGAAAAAAAGAAGAGATTAAGATGGTATGGGCATGTTAAAAGCAAAAGACCCAGAGGGCGCCCAAGAACACGGTGGAAAATGGGAGTGAGAATATCTGTAGAAAGGAGAGGTGTGACCCGGCAGCAAGTGGAGGAAGAAAAGTGGTGGGAGGACCGAGCCAGATGGAGAGGACTCGTCAGCACCCAGACCCGGCAGTAGCTGGAGCGGGATTCGGATATACGAGGGCAGTTCAATAAGTAATGCAACACATTTTTTTTCTCGGCCAATTTTGATTGAAAAAACCGGAAATTTCTTGTGGAATATTTTCAAACATTCCCGCTTCGTCTCGTATAGTTTCATTGACTTCCGACAGGTGGCTGCGCTGTACGGAGCTGTTAAAATGGCGTCTGTAACGGATGTGCGTTGCAAACAACGGGCAGTGATCGAGTTTCTTTTGGCGGAAAACCAGGGCATCTCAGATATTCATAGGCGCTTGCAGAATGTCTACGGTGATCTGGCAGAGGACAAAAGCACGGTGAGTCGTTGGGCAAAGCGTATGTCATCATCGCCGCAAGGTCAAGCGAGACTGTCTGATCTCCCGCGTGCGGGCCGGCCGTGCACAGCTGTGACTCCTGCAATGGCGGAGCGTGCGAACACACTCGTTCGAGATGATCGACGGATCACCATCAAACAACTCAGTGCTCAACTTGACATCTCTGTTGGTAGTGCTGTCACAATTGTTCACCAGTTGGGATATTCAAAGGTTTGTTCCCGCTGGGTCCCTCGTTGTCTAACCGAACACCATAAAGAGCAAAGGAGAACCATCTGTGCGGAATTGCTTGCTCGTCATGTGGCTGAGGGTGACAATTTCTTGTCAGAGATTGTTACAGGCGATGAAACATGGGTTCATCACTTCGAACCTGAAACAAAACGGCAATCAATGGAGTGGCGCCACACCCACTCCCCTACCGAGAAAAAGTTTAAAGCCATACCCTCAGCCGGTAAAGTCACGGTTACAGTCTTCTGGGACGCTGAAGGGGTTATTCTGTTCGATGTCCTTCCCCATGGTCAAACGATCAACTCTGAAGTGTATTGTGCTACTCTTCAGAAATTGAAGAAACGACTTCAGCGTGCTCGTAGGCACAAAAATCTGAACGAACTTCTCCTTCTTCATGACAACGCAAGACCTCACACAAGTCTTCGCACCCGAGAGGAGCTCACAAAACTTCAGTGGACTGTTCTTCCTCATGCACCCTACAGCCCCGATCTCGCACCGTCGGATTTCCATATGTTTGGTCCAATGAAGGACGCAATCCGTGGGAGGCACTACGCGGATGATGAAGAAGTTATTGATGCAGTACGAAGTTGGCTCCGACATCGACCAGTGGAATGGTACCGTGCAGGCATACAGGCCCTCATTTCAAGGTGGCGTAAGGCCGTAGCATTGAATGGAGATTACGTTGAAAAATAGTGTTGTGTAGCTAAAAGATTGGGGAATAACCTGGTGTATTTCAATGCTGAATAAAACAACCCCTGTTTCAGAAAAAAAATGTGTTGCATTACTTATTGAACTGCCCTTGTAGATAGTAAACGGCCGTCGTCCCAGAGACCTCCTGCTAAAAGAATGGACATACAGAAGTTTGTGCAAGAGAGTCGTCGTGAGAGACTTCTTTGTCACAGGAAAAGAAATGTTGCACAGTCTCCGAACCGATGGCTTGTACAACTTACGGATATTTAGCGTCCAGCTGTGCAGGGAGTTTGCAAGAGGGGGGAGAGGTGGGGCAGAGTATATCGGATGCCGGAGAAGGACTGCGAGACAGCAGAGGGTTACTCGAAGCGAAGCGAGACGGTCGATTTCCAAGGTCGGTCGGCTGGGCCGCTGCACGTTTGCTCCACTCATAGAGTAAATATCTCTGGAGTGAGCATTCACATGCGTAGAACAGATTTTGTGTTGTCAACATACATTGCCGGCCTGGTCACGTGATCTCGGGACGTCGTGTGTTCGTCCGTATAGCGCCCTGTATATTTAGAATGTCACTACATCCCTAGTACAGACGGATTTTTTTCGTACGTGTCGTGGATTATTTATACATGTTGCGCAGACATTTTAACAATATCCATTTGATACCGGGAATAAACCAGCTACGTAACTTTTAAGGGCAAGTGATATTACATTCAGCTTCTTTGCGATAGGTGTCATAGTTCAGATGCACTCGATTTTTGGTAGTTTTTGGTATGATACCGCACTTTATAGTATTACAGAGCCTGAAGAACATTTTTGCAGTGATAGTCCTGTAAGACGACTTGACAGTACGTTAGTACTTTTGCAAGTGTCCGAAAAACACAGAATTTGCCACACCTTAGCGATTACGTCCCTGCTAATTCGTCCTTTTTTATTGTATTTCTGCGTATTTATTTTCTCGTTTTTGCGACCTAAAGCACAATTTTTCTTACTGGTGGCACTTTGAGGTATTTATTTAACGCATTTTAAGTACTTGCTCCCAGTTTATTAAATAAATAGTAGACTGAGTAATCTATATACGAGGGGTATCCACAAAGTACATTACGTTTAGGAATTAAAAATAAATAAAGTATTGGAAATTTTTTTTATTATATACAGATGAAAGCCACACTTAAATACTACTTTTCTACATAGTTGCCATTTAAATTAAGGCACTTATCGTAGCGATGGACGAGCTTGGAAATTCCTTCGTCGTAAAATTCGGCCGCCTGCGCCTTCAGCCACGTAATGACTGTCTTTTGGGACAGAAAAGGTGTGATTTTTGTGGATTTCCTGGAAACTCTGCACAACCTCAGAAGAGCAATACAAAACAAGCGCAGAGGAAAGTTGGGCTCAAAGATCTTGCTGATTCACGACAACGCCCGGGCCCACACGGCAAATGCCACTCGTGAAGTTCTCGAATCTTGTAAGTGGGAGTTGTTTCCTCATCTGCCGTACAGTCCCGACCTGGCACCGAGCGACTTCCACTTATTCCCAGCAATGAAGAAGTGGTTGGCTATGCAGCGTTTTGATGACGACCCACAGCTTCAAGAAGAGGTAAGCACGTGGTTGAAGGCGCAGGCGGCCGAACTTTACGGCGAAGGAATTTCCAAGCTCGTCCATCGCTACGATAAGTACCTTAATTTAAATGGCAACTATATAGAAAAGCAGTATTTAAGTGTGGCTTTCATCTGTATATAATAAAAAAAATTTCCAATACTTTATTTATTTTTAATTCCAAAACGTAATGGACTTTGTGGATAGCCCTCGTACATAATTGACAAGTCACTGATAAATGCATGGAGGATAGTATTTACTGAAACAACTAACCTTTCCCTTTCCTGTTCCACTAGCAAATTTAAGAGAGGAAGCGATTGTTTGTAAGCTTTTGTACGAGCCGTAATATCTGTTTTACAGACATAAAATCGTAAAAAAATAGGTCTACAGAACCAAGCCTTAATTATAAGGCGTCTCGAAATTTTTAAACATATACAGTGTCTCTTACTAATATAATAACTATAATTAGAGCTACATGGTATGTACCCATGAAAAGTTACTATCCCTCCTTTCACATATTTTTCTTTGCATCCGTAGCAACAACAGTAATTCACCCTCGCTATTACACTATCAACAAACGGTGAAACACAACAAAAACTCTTGATATTATAAACTTCAAACGCTGCAGAAAGCACACACGCACAGCGACGTCCCGAAAACACGTGAAAATCCTGGTTTAATGTTGACAATATGCGCAGAACGCAATGCTCGCTCCAGAGATATTTACTCTATGGCTCCACTCTGTGACGTCACGCCGCTCACCAGAGCACTTAACCCGAAGACGTGCCGCCGTGGGCAACCTGGCCCGGTACTTTGGTGTGGAGGATGCTAAGTTCACCCAACCTGGATATGATGTGACGTCATTATGACGTATATACGCTTTAGTCGATTAACACACCTATCGACTTTTACGAACGTTCGAGATTCTAAACTGTCGTCAGCTAGTGGTTTGTTTTGACACGTTCGATTCTGATAACAGCTCAGTGTGGCAGCGTATATGTATTTCGCCAAAATAAAAGAGCTGGACATTAATAGAAATATTCCTGACCGTGGCCTTGAAAACACCACGGACAACACGTTTCGTAAAAAAGTGAAGTCTTCTTATGTCCAGACCAGATTAGATTGTGTGATTGTTGTATTGAATGCTTACGCCGAAAATAATATTTATTTATTATCAATATTTTAGTACGGTTTCATCGAATTGGTCTTGTCAGTACATATCAGCGTACTCTTGCTGACTTTTTTTTCTTAATTTATATAGCTGAAAGAGAACTCGTGCACGTTTGTTAGCTAAGTAATTTATATGTCCATCCCAAGATAGTCTTTTATCAACCATAATTCCAAGTAATTTTACACTCGGACCGCAGAGACAGGTACCTTAGTGTCCAGTAATGACTGATGTGTAGAATGATTCAATTTCGAACTTAAAAAGAAAAATATGAGGCATTGTTGACGAAAAATCGTCGACCGGAGATGAAATACGAGGGGAAGTGGATATCTCAATGTAATCTTAACGAAAGGTTAGTGTCTTGACGCATCTAAAGATTTTGGCTGCTGAGTGCTTCTTCTCACCGAGTACGAATAACCGACGCACTTCAGCTGGGTCAGAAGTACATCAATTTCTGCTTGAGATTCACAATAACCACGCAATTGCCCGTCGTCATCGATGCTGAACTCTTTTCAGCTTTTCTCTCATTAGTCTCTCGAATGCTGAACACATAATTAGAGACGAGCAACGAAAAACAACGCACAGGACACACACAGAGTACAATACACGATTTAAACGCAAGGAACGCAAAACACATCCAAACGAATGGCGCAGAGCACAGCGCTACCCTGTCACAACCTCTCGAAAGTTCCCAAAAGTCGAATAGTCGATACACGGTTTCTATCGTTTTCGATGTAGCGTGATACGTCATAATGACGTCACATCGTATCCAAGTCCGGTGAACTTAGCATCCTCCCTTTGGTGTTGCTCCTAATGAAGTCGTACCCCTTCCCCGCCTCCCCCACCCCTCCCGGCCACCCTCAACTCCCCTCTCCGGCACCGATTACTCCTGGGGAAGAGCTAGACATAAGATCGCCTCTCCGCTTGTGCCCTCTGCTCCTCCGTCTGCAGCCGTGTTTGCACGTCGCAAACCGGTCCTGTCCGGCATCTCGGCGCGACGTCCGCAGTGTAAACAGGCCGGAGGGCGGCACGTCGCAGTTCAGGACACCAGAGTTGCTATAAACTCGCTACGGCACTGCCCGAGGACAAGTTACTCTGCTGACCACTACAAATTAGGTCATCATTAGGGCGGCGTGCGGCAGACGTCAAAGTGCCACGAAGTTTACAAACTTGCTCGGATACGCAACTAATAAGCACCACGACGCAATTACAGCAAGGGCGTGGCAGTAACGTCATCTGCGTTCTGTATCCACACTGCCCAGTCACTTTGATGTGACCCCCTGCCAGAAGCCTGAACAACCACAGCAGTGCGAACCGCCGCGAGACGTGCAGAGGTACCGACAGGGACGCTGAGCCAAGCAGACTCCATTGCAGTGGAAAGCTGCGCTATAATTCTCGGTTGCGAACCCACGGAGCGAACACCCCACTGTTGTTGTTCCACAGATTCTTGACTGGGTTTTAAACCGGGGAATTAGGTGCCCTGGGGAGTACGGAAAACTCGCCCTGGTACTCTTGGAACCACGCAAGCACACTGTGAGCTCTATCAGACATGCATTGTCCTGTTGGTAGATGCCATGCTGCCAAGGAGATGCATACTTCTGTTTTTCCATTGTGCCTTCCAGAATGACGAGATCACAAATGGAATGCCACTAACAACATCCCCAAGCCCATAATGCTCCCAGCTTTTACTTGAACCCTTCCGACGTTTGTCGCAGGACTGTACATGCCATCACCCATCTGCCCTATGGAGCATAAAACGTTATTCACCCGAAAAGGCCACCTGCCGCCCCTCGGTGGACATCCAGTTGCGGCACCGGCGTGCAGATCCCAGCTTCGTCGCCCATGGACAGCAGCCTACATGGGTGCGTGAAGCAGTCGGCTGCTGCGGACGTCCGTACGCAGCAACGTTCGTTAACATCGTTGAGGAGACACTCTTAGCAGCCACACGATTCATCTGGAGGCTAGTTGGTCAACAGTTGCACGTCTAATCGCCCATACTCTTCTCCACAGCTGTTGGTCACCCCTGTCACATGTGGCCCGTGGTGAACGACAGCCACAAAGGTGCCGGTGCAGTACGCAGCAACGTTTGTTAACATCGTTGAGGAGACACTCTTAGTAGCTGCACGATTCATCTGGGGGATAGTTGGTCAACAGTTGCATGTCTAATCGCCCATACACTTCTCTACAGCTGTTGGTCACCCCTGTCATATACGGTCTGTGGTGAATGACAGCCGCAAAGGTGCCGGTGCTGTACGCAGCATTGTTTGTTAAAATAGTTGAGGAGACACTGTTAGTAGCTGCACGAAACATCTGGGGGATAGTTGCTCAACAGTTGCATGTCTAATCGCCCATACACTTCTCCACAGCTGTTGGTCACCCCTGTCATATACGGCCCGTGGTGAATGACAGCCACAAAGGTGCCGGTGCTGTACACAGCAGTGTTTGTTAACATCATTGAGGAGACACTCTTAGTAGCTGCACGATTAATCTGCGGGACAGTTGCTCAACAGTTGCATGTCTAATCGCCCATACACTTCTCCACAGCTGTTGGTCACCCCTGTCATATACGGTCTGTGGTGAACGACAGCCGCAAAGGTGCCGGTGCTGTACGCAGCAGTGTTTGTTAACATAGTTGAGGAGACACTGTTAGTAGCCGCACGATTCATCTGGGGGCTAGTTGCTCAACAGTTGCACGTCTAATCGCCCATACACTTCTCCACAGCTGTTGGTCACCCCTGTCATATACGGCCCATGGTGAATGACAGCCGCAAAGGTGCCGGTGCTGTACGCAGCAGTGTTTGTTAACATCATTGAGGAGACACTCTTAGTAGCTGCACGATTAATCTGGGGGATAGTTGCTCAACAGTTGCATGTCTAATCGCCCATACACTTCTCCACAGCTGTTGGTCACCCCTGTCATATACGGCCCATGGTGAATGACAGCCGCAAAGGTGCCGGTGCTGTACGCAGCAGTGTTTGTTAACATAGTTGAGGAGACACTGTTAGTAGCCGCACGATTCATCTGGGGGCTAGTTGCTCAACAGTTGCACGTCTAATCGCCCATACACTTCTCCACAGCTGTTGGTCACCCCTGTCATATACGGCCCATGGTGAATGACAGCCGCAAAGGTGCCGGTGCTGTACGCAGCAGTGTTTGTTAACATAGTTGAGGAGACACTGTTAGTAGCTGCACGATTCATCTGGGGGCTAGTTGCTCAACAGTTGCACGTCTAATCGCCCATACACTTCTCCACAGCTGTTGGTCACCCCTGTCATATACGGCCCATGGTGAACGACAGCCATAAAGGTGCCGGTGCTGTACGCAGCAGTGTTTGTTAACATAGTTGAGGAGACACTGTTAGTAGCCGCACGTTTCATCTGGGGGCTAGTTGCTCAACAGTTGCACGTCTAATCGCCCATACACTTCTCCACAGCTGTTGATCACCCCTGTCATATACGGCCCGTGGTGAACGACAGCCATAAAGGTGCCGGTGCTGTACGCAGCAGTGTTTGTTAACATAGTTGAGGAGACACTGTTAGTAGCCGCACGATTCATCTGGGTTATAGTTGCGCAACAGTTGCACGTCTAATCGCCCATACACATTTCTGCAGCTGTTGGACACCCCTGTCATATACGGTCCGCGGTGAACGACAGCTGCAAAGGTGCCGGTGCTGTACGCAGCAACGTTTGTTAACATTGTTGAGGAGACACTGTTAGTAGCGGCACGATTCATCTGGGAGCTAGTTGCTCAACAGTTGCACGTCTATTCGCCCGTACACATCTCCGCAGCTATTGGACACCCCTGTCATATAAGGCCCGTGGTGAACGATAGCTGCAAAGGTGCCGGTTTTGGATAGCGCCGTTTTCTCAAGCAAAGTACATGGACATTTCACAAACTTGGCCAATTTGGGAATGCGTCTACCTTTGGCCCTTTCGGACGTAAGATAAATCGCTCCCTTTTCGCATGACGCAAACGACTGCACTGTTCTCCCCTCCACCCCGTCTCCCTGATAGGCTTTATATATCCTCCACCGCTAGTGCTGCCACCTGCCCTTTGTAAGTGATTATTCCATGCTGACGTCGAACGTAGGCGGTGGTCACATTATTGTGACTGGGCACATCTACACCTGTTCAGACACAGTCAACATGGGTTTAGAAAACATCGTTCCTGTAAACAATAGCCGGTCGGTATGGCCGTGCGGTTTTAGGCGCTTCAGTCTGGAACCGCGAGACCGCCAAGGTCGCAGGTTCGAATCATGCCTCCGGCATGGATATGTGTGATGTCCTTAGGTTAGTTAGGTTTAAGTAGTTCTAGGGGATTGATGACAACATGTTAAGTCCCATAGTGCTCAGAGCCAATTGAACCATTTGTAAGTGAGTGCTATTGACAAAGGATTTCAGATCGATTCCGTATTTCTGGATTTCCGGAAGGCTTTTGACTCGGTACCACACAAGCGGCTCATAGTGAAATTCCGTGCTTACGGAATATCGTCTTAGTTATGTGACTGGATTTCTGATTTCCTGCCAGTTCGAAGTAATTGACGGAAAGTCATCGGGTAAAACAGAAGTGATTTCTGGCGTCCCCAAGGTAGTGTTATAGGCCCTTTGCTGTTCCTTATGTGTATAAACGATTTGGGAGACAATCTGAGCAGCCGTCTTCGGTTGTTTGCAGATTACGCTGTCGTTTATCCACTAATAAAGTCATCAGAAGATCAAAACAAACAGCAAAACGATTTAGAAAAGATATCTGAATGGTGCGAAAAGTGGCTGTTGACCCTAAATAACGAAAAGTATGAGGTCATCCACATGAGTGCTAAAAGGAATCAGTAAAACTTGTGTTACATGATAAATCAGTCAAACCTAAAGGCCGTAAATTCAACTAAATACCTAGGTATTACAATTACGAACAACTTAAATTGGAAGGAACACATAGAAAATGTTATGGGGTGGCCGAGCGGTTCTAGGCACTTCAGTCCGGAACCGCGCTGCTGCTACGGTCGCAGGTTCGAATCCTGCCTCGGGCATGGATGTGTGTGACGTTAATATATCGTTTTCTTGAACGTAATTCGTAATGTTCAAACACATTATATGCCCCAAAATCCTACTACAAATGGACATTAGTGTTATGGGTCTGTAATTACTACTATTTCTTTTCTTGAGTGTGGCCCGTGCAAATTTCTAGTCTTTATAGTCTGATTTGAAGTAGTTGTCACTTGACAGGCAACGGGCTGCAGGGCTCCCGCCACCAATCAACCAATGGCAGCCGGCGCTATCGGCTGCCACTGCGTTGCCACTTCGCTCTGCTGAGCTGACTGAGGCATTGTGCCAGCCAGTCCTCAGCAAGCCGTTGTAGACGTGCGGGTGAGAAATTCGAGTGACTTGTAGCTTCGCGTGTTTACAATGTCTACATCTACATCTACATCTACATCCATACTCCGCAAGCCACCTGACGGTGTGTGGCGGAGGGTACCTTGAGTACCTCTATCGGTTCTCCGTTCTATTCCAGTCTCGTATTGTTCGTGGAAAGAAAGATTGTCGGTATGCCTCTGTGTGGGCTCTAATCTCTCTGATTTTATCCTCATGGTCTCTTCGCGAGATATACGTAGGAGGGAGCAATATACTGCTTGACTCTTCGGTGAAGGTATGTTCTCGAAACTTTGACAAAAGCCCGTACCGAGCTACTGATCGTCTCTCCTGCAGAGTCTTCCACTGGAGTTTATCTATCATCTCCGTAACGCTTTCGCGATTACTAAATGATACTGCGCGAAGCGCGCTGCTCTCCGTTGGATCTTCTCTATATCTTCTATCAACCCTATCTGGTATGGATCCCACACTGCTGAGCAGTATTCAAGCAGTGGGCGAACAAGCGTACTGTAACCTACTTCCTTTGTTTTCGGATTGCATTTCCTTAGGATTCTTCCAATGAATCTCAGTCTGGCATCTGCTTTACCGACAATCAACATTATATGATCATTCCATTTTAAATCACTGCTAATGCGTACTCCCAGATAATTTATGGTATTAACTGCTTCCAGTTGCTGACCTGCTATTTTGTAGCTAAATGATAAAGGATCTATCTTTCTGTGTATTCGCAGCACATTACACTTGTCTACATGGAGATTGAATTGCCATTCCCTGCACCATGCCTCAATTCGCTGCAGATCCTCCTGCATTTCAGTACAATTTCCCATTGTTACAACCTCTCGATACACCACAGCATCATCTGCAAAAAGCCTCAGTGAACTTCCGATGTCTTCCACCAGGTCATTTATGTATATTGTGAATAGCAACGGTCCTATGACACTCCCCTGCGGCACACCTGAAATCACTCTTACTTCGGAAGACTTCTCTCCATTGAGAATGACATGCTGCGTCCTGTTATCTAGGAACTCCTCAATCAAATCACACAATTGTTCTGATAGTCCATATGCTCTTACTTTGTTCATTAAACGACTGTGGGGAACTGTATCGAACGCCTTGCGGAAGTCAAGAAACACGGCATCTACCTGTGAACCCGTGTCTATGGCCCTCTGAGTCTCGTGGACGAATAGCGCGAGCTGGGTTTCACATGACCGTCTTTTTCGAAACCCATGCTGATTCCCACAGATTAGATTTCTAGTCTCCAGAAAAGTCATTATACTCGAACACAATACGTGTTCCAAAATTCTACAACTGATCGACGTTAGAGATATAGGTCTACAGTTCTGCACATCTGTTCGACGTCCCTTCTTGAAAACGGGGATGATCTGTGCCCTTTTCCAATCCTTTGGAACGCTACGCCCTTCTAGAGACCTACGGTACACCGCTGCAAGAAGGGGGGCAAGTTCCTTCGCGTACTCTGTGTAAAATTGTCTGATGAAAGCAGTCGCAAGAGAGGGAGGCCGAGGCTGCACACTCCTCGGAAACCTCCAAAAAGTGGCGGACATGGCGTCGTTATACGCAGTCAGGCGCGTGAATACGTGTGTTCCTTAAGGGAGTATTTTGAGAGAGAGAGGGATGCAGGAGGGCCTCTCGTTCCTTTGGATAAGGTGGTGGAGCGAACTGCAGCTGCTCTGCAAGTTAGCGAACGATCAGTAATAAGAACCTGCAAGGAGAAATTCACGAAAGAAGGCTCAAGTGAATCATCTAAATTGGATACACCTGGGAAAAAGAGGCGACTAGACAAGAGGGTCACAAAACTTTTTTCAGGAAGATGGCATTCGTCGTCAAATATACCCATTTTATTCGAGGAAGGAGTATCCAACACTCAAAAAACTACATGCTACCCTCACAGCGGCTGACCTGTTTCAGGGTAGTAAATCGTCTTGTTACGAGTCGTGAAAATGTTAGGATTCCGCTATAAATCCATCTCTGGCAGAAAGTTACTAATGGAACGCCAAGATATTGCAGCCTGGCGATGCCGCTTTCTTAGAGAATTAGTGGGGACACATTTTGATGATGTCGTTTGGCTTGATGAAACGTGGGTGAATGCAGGACACAGTTTTAAAAAAGGCTGGAGAGACGGTACCATCAGCGGAAGTATGGCAGCTCCGATCGGCAGAGGAAAAAGAATAATTGTAGCACATGCCGGAAATTCAAAAGGTTTCATTCCAAATTGTCTGCTGCTATTCAGTTCAAATAAGACCTCCGACTACCACGAAGAGATGAACCACAATACTTTTGTGAAATGGTTTGAAGACTGTGTGCTCCAGAACTTAACAAAAAACTCTATCATTGTTATGGATAACGCTCCTTATCATTCAGTAATACAAGACAAAGCACCCACAAAGGCAACGAGGAAAAACGACATTGTTAGCTGGTTACAGAAACATAAGGTGCAGTTCGACAGTAATTTTACAAGGGCAGAATTATTAGAACTTGTATCGCAACACAAGCCAAAGAACCCGATTTACATTGTGGATGAAGTAGCAAAAAAATACGGGCATAAAGTGCTCAGATTGCCTGCTTACCATTGCCATTTCAACGCAATAGAGCTGATTTGGGCTCAGGTTAAACGGCATATTGCTGCAGAAAATAAAAAATTCACATTAACCGAGGTGGAACGCCTTTTGAAAGAGGCAGTTGAAATTGTAACATCGGAGGACTGGCAGAAGGTAGTACATCACGTGAAAGGAGTGATACAGGCCGCATGGAACAATGAAGGTATCTTACAACAAAGTGTCGAAGACTTGATTATACCTGTCAATACGAGCAGCGACACGGATAGTTCCACTGGCTCTGACTCTGAATTAAGCTGTGTTTTCGCATTGTCTGATTAGTGTGTAGTGTACTGACTGCCATTAAATATTGTGTTTGTGAATTTATTTCGAGTAATTCTTATTTTTGTTGTGAGACTAAGAATTACTGTTTGGCCAGCTCTCTTCATCTCCTTACGGTAAGTTAGTCTGAGTTTTAATTCTATTTCATTTTGTATATACACCAAAATGTTATTCAATGTGTGTAATAGTTTTCGAGATTTGCAATCTAAAGAAGAAAACTTTTCCGGACGCGAAAATTTCTCATACTTCAATAGTGAATGTAACAACGGCCCTAATTAAAATTAAAAAAAGATATTTGATTTGCTTATAGATACGACTGAGACCAATACTGTACGTAAATTTCAAAATATTTACATAATATTTATAGAAGATAGAGATTTTAAACGTCATACTTGTTTCGAGTTCAGTACTGATAGGGTTGCTTAAAAATGCTGTTTTCAGAAATTTATATACAGGAAACGCGATGCACTACGAAAACTTTTAAGGATTCTTTGCCGAGTGCATTATTTTGGTAATGAATGGAAAAACATATTTTGCTGTGACACCAATAGTTTTTAAGTAATGACGTGATAAGTTAGAAGCTGTTTGCAAAATCGAGAATTTAAATAGTTTCAAACAAATTAACGTAACTCTTGTCCTAATTAAAATTAAGAATAGATATTTGACAGATTGAGAGACACTGTAGAGATATACATCATATGTGGGTTTGAAATTTTTTACTTACTTTTTGTAGAAGATACAGGCTTTCAAACGATTTTCTATCGCCGGGGATAGCGATGCGCTGAGGCGGCTGCCTCCAGCCAGTGCTTCACGTGACAACGCCGCAACTTCGCAGCGCAAACGTCAAGTGACAACTACTTTAAATCAGACTATAGGTACGGACCTTTCGATAAGCGAATGGTTGGATGCGATTGGTAAGTACGGAATTATTGCTGCAACATACTCTGGAAGGAATCTTACTTGCGTAGAATCTTTACCGTTCGCCTTGCCTTTATTAAGTGATTTAAACTGCTTCTCTACTCCGAGGACATCTGCTTTGAAGTCATTCATGCCTTCCGTTATTCTTGATGCGAATTCTGGAATATTTACTTCGTCTTCTGTGGCGAAGGAATTTCGGAAAACCGTGTTTCTTAATTGTTTTACTGGCACTGTCATTAGTAGCATCACTGTTGTTATCGCTTAGTGGAGGTACTGTCTGTGCCTTGCAGCTAATGTAGTTCACTTGCGACCAGAAATTATCTGGGTTTTCTGCCAGTTTTCGAGACAGAATTTCGTTGTGGAAATTATTAAAGGAATTTCGCACTGAAGATCGAGGTAAATTTCGAGCTTATGTTGTCTTGTGACAGCCAGAGCGAGAGCACCAGCAGCAGCGAGTACTGTTTGTATAAAGCGTTTATTTTGCATTTTGTTTACGACCTTCCACTAAGGAAGGGATTCTATTTGTGTTTATCTGCTCTGCATAGTAACTAACAGTTCTTGATAAAACTTTACGTAGTTTTCGTGTTAGATTTCTTAGTGTTTTCTTGATCGTTTAGAACAGAAAGCGCCCTAAAACCGTCTTTTGTTTGTTTCGCGGCCGTTAGCCACTAGTCACTTGAATCAGCAGTTGTCTTGTGACAGCCAGAGCGAGAGCACCAGCAGCAGCGAGTACTGTTTGTATAAAGCGTTTTTGTACTTATTTGCTGCGCTTAGCTTTTAAATAGTTTTTCTGGGAAAACCTAGCGTAGTTTTCGCGTCTCGTATTTCAGTGAGTGTTTCTTGATTATCAGAGTAGCTCATCAGAAGATTATCTTGGGAATTTGTCATCGTATAGAGTAGGGTAAACATAGTCATGTGTAGGGACTGTGGTTGTTGTGAGCGGACGCAAGGAGAATTGGCCACTATTCGGGGGCAGGTGGAGGCTTTGTCTGTTAGGCTCATCGAGCTCGAGGCGCAGGCGTCGGCTCGTAGTGGCGTTGGGGCAACTGTGGTGAGACCTATGCCTACTTCGGTGGCCTTGGAGTCACATGGAACCCCTGATGTCGCTGCGTCTTCCGGCAGTGAGCATCTTACCGGTCAGCCATCACTCCAGGGTGAATGGCGGACAGTGGTGGGCTCGCGCGTGCCTGGCCGAAAGGCGAAGGTGGGATCTGGCCGCGTGGCAGCTGCCTTACCCCTTTCCAACAGGTACGGGGTGCTTCCTAGTGGTGATGACATCGTTTCCGAGCCACCACAGGATGCCTCGCCTGTTGGGCCAGTGGCCGATTCTCCGGCAAGGTCCCGACAGTCACAGAGGGCGGGCCTATTAGTTATAGGGAGCTCCAACGTTAGGCGGGTTATGGAGCCCCTCAGGAAAATAGCGGGTAGGTCGGGGAAGAATGCCGGTGTGCACTCGGTGTGCTTGCCGGGGGGTCTCGTCCGTAATGTGGAGGAGGCCCTTCCGGCAGCTATTGAACGCACTGGGTGTGACCGGCTGCAGATAGTAGCACATGTCGGAACGAATGACGCCTGCCGCTTGGGTTCTGAGGCCATCCTTGGTTCCTTCCGGCGGCTGGCTGATTTGGTGAAGACAACCAGCATCGCACGCGGAGTGCAAGCTGAGCTTAATATCTGCAGCATAGTGCCCAGAGTCGATCGCGGTCCTCTGGTTTGGAGCCGTGTGGAGGGTCTAAACCAGAGGCTCAGACGACTCTGCGACTATAATGGTTGCAAATTCATCGACCTCCGTTATTGGGTGGAGAACTGTAGGGCCCCCCTAGACAGGTCAGGCGTGCACTACACACCGGAAGCAGCTACTAGGGTAGCAGAGTACGTGTGGCGTGCACACGGGGGATTTTTAGGTTAGAGGGACCCCCCCTTGGGCGAAACGATAAAATACCTGACGGCTTACCAGAGAGGACATTATCATCGTTGATAAAGAACGTCCGTCCTCAGAGACCAAAAACAGGAAAAGTTAACGTAATATTGGTAAACTGCAGGAGTATCCAGGGCAAGGTTCCTGAATTAGTATCTCTTATTGAAGGAAATAGTGCGCATATAGTATTAGGAACGGAAAGTTGGTTAAAACCGGAAGTGAACAGTAACGAAATCCTAGACACAGAATGGAATATATACCGCAAGGATAGGATAAACGCCAATGGTGGAGGAGTATTTATAGCAGTAAAGAATTCAATAATATCCAGTGAAGTTATTAGCGAATGCGAATGTGAAATAATCTGGGTTAAGCTAAGTATCAAAGGTGGGTCAGATATGATAGTCGGATGCTTCTATAGACCACCTGCATCAGCAACCGTAGTAGTTGAGCGCCTCAGAGAGAACCTGCAGAACGTCGTGAAGAAGTTTCGTGATCATACTATTGTAATAGGGGGAGACTTCAATCTACCAGGTATAGAATGGGATAGTCACACAATCAGGAGCCAGGGACAGAGACTCTTGTGACATTATCCTGACTGCCTTGTCCGAGAATTACTTCGAGCAGATAGTTAGAGAACCAACTCGTGAAGCTAACGTTTTAGACCTCATAGCAACAAATAGACCGGAACTTTTCGACTCCGTGAATGTAGAAGAGGGTATCAGTGATCATAAGTCAGTGGTTGCATCAATGACTACAAGTGTAATAAGAAATGCCAAGAAAGGAAGGAAAATATATTTGCTTAACAAGAGTGATAGGGCACAAATCGCAGAATATCTGAGTGACCACCATCAAACGTTCATTTCTGAGGAAGAGGATGTGGAACAAAAATGGAAAAAATTCAGAAACATCGTCCAGTACGCCTTAGATAAGTTCGTACCGACTAAGGTCCAAAGCGAGGGGAAAGATCCACCGTGGTATAACAATCATGTACGAAAGGTACTACGGAAACAAAGAAAGCTTCATCATAGGTTTAAGAGTAGTCGAATCATAGCTGATAAGGAAAAGCTGAACGAAGCGAAAAAGAGCGTAAAGAGAGCAATGAGAGAAGCATTCAACGAATTCGAACATAAAACATTGGCAAACAATCTAAACAAGAACCCTAAAAAGTTTTGGTCATATGTAAAATCGGTAAGCGGATCTAAATCCCCTATTCAGTCACTCGTTGACCACGATGGCACCGAAACAGAGGACGACCGAAGAAAGGCAGAAATACTGAATTCAGTGTTCCGAAACTGTTTCACTGCGGAAAATCGTAACACGGTCCCTGACTTCAGCCGTCGCACGGACGCCAAAATGGAAAATATTGAAATAAACGATATCGGAATTGAAAAACAACTGCTATCACTTAGTAGCGGAAAAGCATCCGGACCAGACGAGATACCCTTAAGATTCTACAGTGATTATGCTAAAGAACTTGCCCCCTTTCTATCAGCAATTTATCGTAGATCGCTGGAAGAACGTAAAGTACCTAGCGACTGGAAGAAAGCGCAGGTCGTTCCCATTTTCAAGAAGGGTCATAAATCAGATGCGAATAATTATAGGCCTATTTCGCTTACGTCAATCTGTTGTAGAATAATGGAACATGTTTTGTGTTCTCGTATTATGACGTTCTTAGATAATACAAATCTCCTTCATCATAACCAACATGGATTCCGCAAACAGAGATCATGTGAAACTCAGCTCGCCCTATTTGCCCAAGAAATTCACAGTGCCGTAGACACTGGCGAGCAGATTGATGCCGTATTCCTGGACTTCAGGAAGGCATTTGATACGGTACCGCACTTAGTGAAAAAAATACGAGCTTACGGAATATCGGACCAGGTTTGTGATTGGATTCAGGATTTCCTAGAAGAAAGAACACAACATGTCATTCTTAACGGTTCAAAATCTGCAGATGTAGAGGTAATTTCGGGAGTACCGCAAGGAAGCGTGATAGGACCTTTATTGTTTACAATATACATAAATGACTTAGTTGACAACATCGGTAGCTCCGTGAGGCTATTTGCAGATGACACGGTTGTCTACAAGAAAGTAGCAACATCAGAAGACTCGTACGTACTCCAGGAAGACCTGCAGAGGATTAATGCATGGTGCGACAGCTGGCAGCTTTCCCTAAACGTAGATAAATGTAATATAATGCGCATACATAGGGGCAGAAATCCATTCCAGTACGATTATGCCATAGGTGGTAAATCATTGGAAGCGGTAACGACCGTAAAATACTTAGGAGTTACTATACGGAGCGATCTGAAGTGGAATGATCACATAAAACAAATAGTGGGAAAAGCAGGCGCCAGGTTGAGATTCATAGGAAGAATTCTAAGAAAATGTGACTCATCGACGAAAGAAGTAGCTTACAAAACGCTTGTTCGTCCGATTCTTGAGTATTGCTCATCAGTATGGGACCCTTACCAGGTTGGATTAATAGAAGAGATAGACATGATCCAGCGAAAAGCAGCGCGATTCGTCATGGGGACATTTAGTCAGCGCGAGAGCGTTACGGAGATGCTGAACAAGCTCCAGTGGCGGACACTTCAAGAAAGGCGTTACGCAATACGGAGAGGTTTATTATCGAAATTACGAGAGAGCACATTCCGGGAAGAGATGGGCAACATATTACTACCGCCCACATATATCTCGCGTAATGATCACAACGAAAAGATCCGAGAAATTAGAGCAAATACGGAGACTTACAAGCAGTCGTTCTTCCCACGCACAATTCGTGAATGGAACAGGGAAGGGGGGATCAGATAGTGGTACAATAAGTACCCTCCGCCACACACCGTAAGGTGGCTCGCGGAGTATAGATGTAGATGTTATGTAAAACATGGTAATTTTGCGTCCTTCTAAATTCGAGATGATTCTGCAGCAATGTTCAGAGCTATGTAATTCTGCAGGCTTTCGTGGCCGTTGTCACAGAAGTTAAAATCTTAAGGGTTATTAGGCCGTGTCATATTTCTACTAAAATGATCGACGTTTCGACCCCTCTGCCTGGATATTCCTCAGGATCTTCTGGTGTCCACAGTGTTCTAGCAGTAGTCGACACGATAAGATCATGAGGATGACCCCAGCAGAGGGGTCGAAACGTCGACCATTTTAGTAGAAATATGACGCTGCCTAATAACCCAGAAGATTTTAACTTCAATGTTAAGATCTGTTTTGCGTACCATGTGGGATCAGTACCATCTCTTACTAATTTATTTGATATGTATCTCTGAAGTGTCATCGATAGTATTTCTTTAAACTTAAACCACATCTGGTCTACACTTACACAGTCAGACTGGAAGGAGTGAAACTTCTCCAAGGTGTAACGACGATGTGGGGTTTCCGATAGGCTACACGTTGAAATATACAGGGTGATTCAAAAAGAATACCACAACTTTAAAAATGTGTATTTAATGAAAGAAACATAATATAACCTTCTGTTATACATCATTACAAAGAGTATTTAAAAAGGTTTTTTTTCACTCAAAAACAAGTTCAGAGATGTTCAATATGGCCCCCTCCAGACACTCGAGCAATATCAACCCGATACTCTAACTCGTTCCACACTCTCTGTAGCATATCAGGCGTAACAGTTTGGATAGCTGCTGTTATTTCTCGTTTCAAATCATCAATGGTGGCTGGGAGAGGTGGCCGAAACACCATACCCTTAACATACCCCCATAAGAAAAAATCGCCAGGGGTAAGATCAGGGCTTCTTGGAGGCCAGTGATGAAGTGCTCTGTCACGGGCTGCCTGGCGGCCGATCCATCGCCTCGGGTAGTTCAGGTTTCATAACTAACCTGTTTCGTAGGACTCTCCATACAGTTGATTGTGGAATTTGCAGCTCTCTGCTAGCTCTGCGAGTCGATTTTCCTGGGCTGCGAACAAATGCTTGCTGGATGCGTGCTACATTTTCATCACTCGTTCTCGGCCGTCCAGAACTTTTCCCTTTGCACAAACACCCATTCTCTGTAAACTGTTTATACCAACGTTTAATACACCACCTATCAGGAGGTTTAACACCGTACTTCGTTCGAAATGCACGCTGAACAACTGTCGTCGGTTCACTTCTGCCGTACTCAATAACACAAAAAGCTTTCTGTTGAGCGGTCGCCATCTTAGCATCAACTGACGCTGACGCCTAGTCAACAGCGCCTCAAGCGAACAAATGTACAACTAAATGAAATTTTATAGCTCCCTTAATTCGCCGACAGATAGTGCTTAGCTCTGCCTTTTGTCGTTGCAGAGTTTTAAATTCCTAAAGTTGTGGTATTCTTTTTGAATCACTCTGTATTTTACCATTTATTTTCTCACTTTCAGACTTTTATGAGTTGGAGGTTTAGTTCGTGCAACTTAAGGCAATTTTCTGCTCTTTGCTTGTTTCCAGATTCAATGATAGTTACCTTGTCAACTGAAACTAGACACTAACATCTTAATGTCTTATGTGTGAGATGTACAAGATTATAATAAATTTAAAAAAAATTGTATTTGGATTTTATTTACTTTTAATGCCTCATTTCCTTATCTCGTTCTATAAACATCGTCTGATTTAATTCGAGTAGTGATAATATAAGAGGTTGTCTGTCGAGACTTGTCGTATTTTGACTAGATGCCCGTTTCACAGGAATGCCTGGGACCGCCTCCAGAAACTCGGCGTGAGAGTTTGCAACATTAGCACGGTAGTTCTAGCGCTACAACAGAAGTACTGTGAGCGGCCTGAGGAAGCGTTCCCTTTGTTCTGGTGGGCAGTCGGCAGACGTCTGGGCCGCTGCCTCGCTAACCTGATTACGCGCACGGCGCCACGAGGCCCAGACGTGGGATAACAGGCGGGCGATGCGCACCGACAGCTGCATCCGAGGCCAATGTGGCACTGTATGATGTGCGTCCGAAAAAAAGGGGAGATTTCGTTTTTTTTCTGTGTTGTATTAGTCCGATTCACGCCATTTTTTCGATATTGCGTTGGTAAACTTGCGTGAAATCATCCTTACAGTGTTCGCCATATGAGATATTTAGTCTGTTGACAGCTGTCCAAAAGGTTACCTGTGTTTTGTGGTAGCGGCTGTTATTTATTTTGTATAAAAATGGATTATAGGATTTGTACGAGGGCGTGCTCAAAAGTAATGCCTCCGAATTTTTTATGGAAAGCTTTTTACATAAAACCAACTTAATTAACATTCTACATTTTTATTCAACATGTTTGCATATTTATTTTTCAACACAAGTCACCCTTGCGACGAACTCGTTTCTCTCAATCATAGACCAGTTTGTTGATACCGTCACTGCAGAATGTTTGTTGGCGGAGCCAGAGCCTCACCTCTGCTCGCACCGCTTCCGCACTATCAAAGAGCCGGCCGCCGTAGCCGAGAGGTTCTGGGCGCTTCAGTTTGGAACCGCGCGACCGCTACGGTCTCAGGTTCGAATCCTGCCTCGGGCATGGATGTGTGTGATGTCCTTAGGTTAAATGGTTCAAATGGCTCTGAGCGCTATGGGACTCAACTGCTGTGGTCATAAGTCCCCTAGAAGTTAGAACTACTTAAACCTAACTAACCTAAGGACATCACACACATCCATGCCCGAGGCAGGATTCGAACCTGCGACCGTAGCGGTCGTGCGGTTCCAGACTGTAGCGCCTTTAACCGCTCAGCCACTCCGGCCGGCTGTCCTTAGGTTAGTTAGGTTCAAGTAGTTCTAGGGGACTGATGACCTCAGAGGTTAAGTCCCATAGTACTCAGAGCCATTTTTCCGCTAACTAGGAGGGAAAGAACTATCGACTTCACAACACGTGAAAAATACGAGTAGACGGCGTAAGTAAATTGCACTGTTTTATTCATAAACAGCAAAAGGTAGGGAACAGTATGTATCTGTTTTCGCAGAAAAAGCTCTGAACATGCTTTGTAAATAAAAGGGAAATGCATCTGGTGATACCACTCTTAACTATAGCAAACTTAATGGCGGAAAGATAATGACAGCTGTTTAGGAATCAGTAGATGAAGTCAACGACGGTGCAGGGACTATTGATACGTGTGATAACAGGTGATGGAACATCGTCCTGGTGGAAGCATTCTGCACTGCCAACAGCAGCAGCCGTCAAGTTTGAAGGTTATGCCCGCTTATAGTGCACCTCGAACTCTCGCCACAAGGTCGAAGGATCAGTAATCAATACTTACAAGTTCAGCGCGGTTTGCGTGAAGAAATCCGAAAAACTCGTCCGGAATTGCAGCGAAACAATTCGTGGATTTAACACCACGACAACGAATCAACTCACACTTTGTGGCTTTTTCTTGAATTTTTGGCCAAAAACAATACCGTAGTGATGCCTCAGCTTCCATATTCTTGAGGTATGTCCCTAAGTGAATTTTCTGATCTCAAATTTTAGGAAAACATTAAATTAGCGTCGTTATACAAGCTAGGATAAGATTAAAAACGCATCATATAGAACAATAAATACTATCCCAGAGTTCGAAATGCAGAAGTATTTCGGGGATTGGAAAAATCTGTGTAGCAAATTGGGATTATTTTGAAGGAGATAACACTGATGTAGTATCATAAATAAGATTTTCGGAAAAGAAATATATTCCCGTTATTTTATTTATATAGGCTGTGGCAAACTAGCTTTTCTAGAGTTCATGAACATATGTTCTCACACCTCATTTACACTATTCCTCATTAAAATTACGAGGGTGTGCTGAAAAGCAGTGACTACAAATGTATGTGGAAACCTATAAAGCTTTTTCAATAAAACAAACGTTGTTAACATACATTTCTTTCTTCATGTCTGCGTATTTGTAGCCCTTTGCCGCAGCGTGTAACAGTGGGATGCGTAACGTAACTATGTCGGTGCCTGAGACACTGCGTGCTGTTACAGTGTTTTTAATTCCAAGAGTTAGTCCTCACGCTTGCGCCCATCTTCAGGTGTTTATACATTCATCTACATGTTTGTACTTTTGGAGATCAGTGTATAAATGCAAAAAATTATTATTTGCTGGTGACTATACAGACCACCAGCAAATAATTTTTTTTGTATTTATACAGTGATCTCCAAAGCACAAACATGTAGATGAATGTATAAACACCTGAAGATGGGCGCAAGCCCGAAACCGGTCGTGTAACAAATAAATAACCTTTTATTGTGACTGGTAGCGGATAATTTACCACACCCAAATTTATTTTGGTGTAGTACCTCTTCACTGTTCCTTTCAAACTCTCCGTTCATTACTTTCGTGGCCAACAATGAGATGCATAGTGTTCTGCCGACTGTGCAACTATCTGCTCTAGCCCTTTCATGAACTGTTTATACATTAATAGTTCTGGAACGTTTCCAAAGCTAACTGCTCCCCGGCAGCCACCTGTTGTTACCACGAACAAAGTACTGGCTTGCTCAAAGGCTGTTGCGTACATCAGCTTGCTGTTTCGACACAAAGGAAACCCGTACTGCTGAACGCTTCAGCGAACGCAACAAAGCTCACGTCTCTAGCTACACGGGCCTTTATCACCGTTTAGCCCCTTCCTCTCGAAAACTAGCCGCCAGAAATGCACTTCTGTTATGCGGGTAGTCTACATTACGATATGCAAGGGGTTATAAACTACTACTTGCAAAGCTTCAAGCACAAATAGTCACATGAGCACTGTTTAGGTCGGGTTTCCTTAGGAGCAGCAATTTTGCGCAGCGTAGTATGTAATGCGGTCGGCGTAGTGCGGCGTCCCATCGACAATGCCGGAAAGTACCTCTACTATTTGCCAGAATACAACGCGCAGTGCGACAGTACCTTACTTCAGGCGTTATATGGCAACTGGTTCTATCCGAGTGTAGGCTGCGTTCTCGTGAAGCAGTTGCTGCGTCAGGCCGAGTTCGTGTGCAAAACGAGTACAAAGCGACGCCGAATAGGTACAACGGCCGACAGAATGCATTAGTTCTGTTTCCGTTTAGTGTTCTTACCAAGACTCGTCGGCTTTAGAAGGTGTCTCAAACTTTTTGGGTCACGTTGAAACACGTGGTAAGGTTTCCAAGACCGACTGCATTGAGGTAGAGAACCAATATTTGGAAATGCATATTTATTATTATTTTCGATTATTCCCCTTTGGGAGAGCGATTGGACTTGAGTAGTCACGATTTCTTCTTCTTTCTTCGTTCTTCCCAAAATCTCTTCATAGGTTCACTGCGGTCTCTCTTGCGCTCTTCCGACTATCTTTTTCCCGTTCTGTTCTCCGTATGTTCTTGTTTAAGTGTGTGTTCCGCACGATGTTTCTAAACTGTTCTATATTGTTTATGTTGTGTGATCCCCAGTGCTTTAATGTCTTCTTCTGCTTCAGTGCTCCACTTTGTCTTGTTTTTACTCTTGTATACTATATCAAAGATTTGTCTCGTAAGCCTGCTTTTATTTATCCTACTGATATGTCCATAAAATTTCATCCTTCTCTTTCTAATGGTGTCTGTTATTGTTTCTATGTCTTTGTAAATCTCTCTCGTTGGCCTCTTCATCCAAATTCCTTCCAGAAACACTGGTCTATATATTTTCCGCAGAATTTTTCTTTCCTGCTTTTCAATCTCTGTGATCCTGGTATGACCATGAATTACTGTAGTTTCTGCAGCGTAAAGTGCTCCTGGTAGAACTACTGTGTTGTAATGCCTTAGTTTCGAATTGACAGAAATAGATTTCTTATTATAGTGATTCCAATTGAGCTTATATGCTTTTTGTAATCTGGAGATTCTATCTTTATTGGCTATTGAGTTCAGTCCTGATGGTTGGATTATCTCTCCCAGATATCTAAAGTGGGCAACTTGTGCCACTTTCCCCTACTGAGTAGTAATGGGGAAATTATCTACAGGTTTGTTTTCCATATATTGTGTTTTCTCGTACGAAATTTGTAGCCCAGTTTTCCGTGAGATTTCGTGTAGTTTTTCCAATGCAAGTTTGGCTTTCTCTCTATTATTGGTTAGAATGCAAGATCATCCGCGAAAGCCAGACACTTCACCCTAATTCTCTGCTTTTTTTAATCCCAAGGTGAATTCTTTTTATTTCCTTTCCTCATGTAATCACAATTTTTTCCAGAATAATGTTAAACAGAATGGGGGACATTCCATCTCCCTGGCGAACACCAGCATGGATATGAAATGCTTCTGATGTTTCTTCCATGAATTTAACTTTGGAAGTTGTATCTGTTAGTGCCTGTTGAATAACTGACCTTGTTTTTCTGTCAATCCTGAACTCTTTTAAGCTGTGAAATAATGTTTGTCTATCTACTGAATCGTAAGCCTTTTGAAAAGCGACAAAAGTTACCACAGTATTTCTACATATTCTCATTTGCAAAATTGTTTTTAAGTTCCATATCTGTTCGATGCAAGCTCGACCTCTGTGAAACCCTGCCTGATACTCCCCTGTTAACTGGTCCGTTTGTTCCTCTAGTCTGTTCAACAGGGCCTTTGAAATAATTTTGTATATTACAGGGAGCAGCGAAAACCCCCTGTAATTATTTGGATTGGTTTTTGTACCTTTTTTGTGGAGAGGGTGAATTAGTGCACATTTCCACTCTGCAAGTATTTATTCAGTTTGCCAAATATTTGATATAATTCTGTGGGTTGCTTGTGTGAGATTATTATCATTTAATTTCCATACTTCTGCTATGATTCCGTCTTCCCCAGGAGACTTGTTGTTCTTCACAGAATTGATTATTTCCTTTACCTCTTTAATTGATGGTGGAAATGCATATTTATTGTATTGAGGACGTACATATGGACTTAAATATGAAATGGACGCCACGTGACACACATCCAATGAGCTAAATTGTGTACAGTATGCTGTTTGGTGGTGACGGGTGTACGCTGTTTATGAAACGCTGCCTGTTTCCTTAAATCGCCTCAGGCAAATGCTAGGACCGTTCCTTTGAAAGGAGCCCTTCGCTAACCCGAGCTTTTGCTCTGTCGCTAACGCCATCGTTGTCGACGGGATGCTGAACACTAATCTCCTTCTCTCCCTCCTCCCTCTTAAAATATGAAGTTACATTTCGATTTCTCTCATCTTCCAAGCGCTTAAGGTTTTTTTTTTGTTTTTTTGTCAGGCAGTGTATGTTAAGAAACATCTAAAATGCTCTGAACCGCAAAAAAGGTTGCTGCCAGAAATTCCGCTAAAAAGCAATCAAGACTGACAAGCACGAAATGAAGACGTAATTGCTAGATAAATTAAAAAGTTAAAAAGTAGCAACTGCTTAAAAAAGTAGCAACTGCTTAAAAAACATATTTTGGAGTGTGGGTGTAGATTTAGAAGATACCTGTTACAATAATTCAACAAAAAGGTGTTCCGGACCTTTTTTTCATGAAATAGAAAAAGGTTAAAATTACATGTTGTTGTTGTTGTGGTCTGGAGTCCAGAGACTGGTTTGGTGAAGCTCTCCATGCTACTCTATCTTGTGCAAGGTTCTTCATCTCCCAGTACGTACTGCAACTTACATCCTTCAGAATCTGTTTAGAGTGTTCATCTCTTGGTCTACGATTTTTATCCTCCACGCTGCCCTCCAAAACTAAATTGGTGATTCCTTGATGCCTCAGAATACGCCCTACCAACCGATCCCTTATTCTAGTCAAGTTGTGCCACAAATTTCTCTTCTCTACAGTTGTATTCAGTACCTCCTCATTAGTTATGTGATCTACCCATCTAATCTTCAGTATTACTCTGTAGCACCACATTTCGAAAGCTTCTATTCTCTTCTTGTCTAAACTATTTATCATCCACGTTTCACTTCCATACATGGCTGCACTCCATATAAATACTTTCAGAAACGACTTCCTGACACTTAAATCTATACTCGATGTTAAAAAAATTTCTCTTCCTCAGAAACGCTTTCCTTGCCATTGCAAATCTACATTTTATATCCCCTCTACTTCGACCATTTTTCTTTTGTTTGCTTTACTGTTTGCTCAATATACAGATTGAATAACACTGGGGATAGGCTACCACTCTGTCTCACTCCCTTCCCAATCACTGACCCCCTTTCGTAGCCCTCGACTCTTGCATAAGCCATCGATACATTGCAGTACTGCCAGTATCAATAATTCTGTTTCGATACGAGTATCGAGTATCAAGTCGGGTGCGCACGAGCGCAGACAGTGGGGGGAATGCCAGGTGGCGCCCACGCAGTCACGCACGAAATTCCGCGCACGCGCGTTGCTACAACACGTCACCCGCCACCTGGGCTTCTCCGCGTCCGGTTCGCTGCGAGGCTACCCGCTGCCCGCCACTGTGGCGCCAGGTAGTGGGGAGGGAAGGGGGAGGGGGAGGCAGTGGTGAGGGTCACCACACACTATGCCTCTGCACGGAGCTGAGTCACTCTCTACCCACAAATACCTTGGCAAACCCATTTCTAGCGAGGATCTGCGTCGAAATGATTGTGGTTCACATTCTACCAGTGGAAGAACGCTCCCATCGGCGCACAAAATGAGAGAAATATGGATTGGATTGGATTGTTTGGGGGAAGAGACCAAACAGCGAGGTCATCGGTCTCATCGGATGAGGGAAGGACGGGGAAGGAAGTCGTCCGTGCCCTTTCAAAGGAACCATCCCGGAATTTGCCTGGAGCGATTTAGGGAAATCACGGAAAACCTAAATCAGCATGGCCAGACGCGGGATTGATCCGTCGTACCCCCGAAAGCGAGTCCAGTGTGCTAACCACTGCGCCACCTCGCTCGGTAGCGAAATATGGCGCACGTTGTTAAAAGACTGTGACTGAAAACTGGGGTGCCAGCTGCCCAATTCTACCTTACTCAGCACCTTTAAAAATTTCCCAAAAATTTTGGCATGCCAGAACATTCGCGCCTTTTTTTAACCAGCAGCTCACCTCTCACACCCACTTACTCGCCTGACTGTAACACGCTCATACCCGGTAGTGCATCGCTGTAACTAGTTCATACTCATCCACTCCCATTTCCCCATTCTTCTTCATTTATTCAGCCCCAGTTGCTGTCGTTTACTGTCTCTCTAACCGTCACTGTCTTCTGTCTCACACCCACTGCCTCCTTCATTCTGTCCTACTACTACTGTCTCCTGTCATGTCACTCCCTCTTGCTCTCTCTTGTTGCTACAGTCTCATCCTATCCACTGCTGCGTCTTGTAACTGGCACTCTCTTCGTCGTTATTATTGTCACAGATTTTCTCTCTCAGTATTACTGGCTCTCACCCACTTCCACTTTCCTCTTCCGTTTATTCCTGTCCCACTGTCTCTTTCATTCTTTTCCTACCACTGTCACTGTCAACTATGTTCCACAGCCACTTTGTCCCTCTGTTTCTCTAACACTTCCATTCTCTCCTTCTATACCACAACCACTGTCTACTATCTCCAATATTTGTCAGCTTTCCGTCTCTTTCTCACAGCCACTGCCTCCTTCCCTCTCAGCATAAAAAAACGCAAATATGATCGCATCCCAATATTTTTGGGAAGATTTTTAAAGGCGCCAAGGAACGTAGAATGAGCCAGCTGGTACCTCACGTTTCAGACTTTTTCAAGCACGAGTATATTCGCCATTTTTGTGCTCTGACAGGAACATTTTTCCGATGATTCCCTTCTTTTCCCTGCTACAGCAGGTCATGACACTCACATGGAAAAACTTTACTGATCAGTAAAATTCTTACAGTTTACTTTCGTGAAACTGAAATAATGCAAAATTAATTTTCCGCATCAGACCTCATTTTATGTCACAAAAACTTTGCATGTGTCTTCAGTACTATAGCATTGAGTTGCCTGAACCCTTCTGACGATAACGAAGGCACTTTACAGCATATTTCTCAGTGCTACGTGGCTTTATAAACTATGTTTTCGCAGCACAGTGGATTTTACGTGTAGAAGAATGGTAACTATAAATGTCTGCATCCCAGAAACGGATAAAGATATCAAGAAAATTTTCAAAGTTGTTCGAAATTGGAACCTCAGGAATACACATGTGAAAGTTACAGACATTTCCGTTTTAGAATCAGCGGCTCGGTTTTAGTAACATAAAACCATCCAGAATGAGATTTTCACTGTGCAGCGGAGTGTGCGCTGATATGAAACTTCCTGGCAGATTAAAACTGTGTGCCGGACCGAGACTCGAACTCGGGACCTTGCCTTTCGCGGGCAAGTGCACTTTCCCGCGAAAGCCAAAGATCCCAAGTTCGAGTCTCGGTCTGGCAAACAGTTTTAATCTGCCAGGAAGTTTCAACCTAAAATCATGTTTTGCGGTGTTTCTCGATAACGGATAAAGCCTTTGAAAACGGGAAGATATCACTTCTACATAAATGGCTGGAGAATATATTGTCAAAATTTCAGTGCGGTTCGTTATTTAGACAAGTCCCTTCAGGCGCAGCGTAAACCACATCTAACACAAAAAGAACGAACCGATTTGCTGCCTCAGCCGGAATAAGTGTGTAATATTAAAAAATCGATCCTGCACAGTAGGGTAGTTAGTTAGTCACCTTAAAACCTTGGACAGCCAACCGAAGCGCTGAAGCAGCAATCGGAAATTCACACTACTGTTTAAAAGTTTTCGATTACATATCACAACTATGGATTTGTGGTTAAAACAGGGATTTCGTTTTTGAATATTCTATCACATCCCCATTCGGATAATGAAACATAGTACAGGGTAACAATTACTGAACTATATGAAACAAAAACGTAAATTAGTTGCAAACTACGACGTGCGTACACTTTATTCAACATGTAATTGCCACTACAAATATTCGAATTTAGGTTATGACATGTTCAATATGCCTGCCATCGTTGGTAATGATGAGGCGCTGACGAATAACGAAATTCTGCATGACCCGCTGAAGTATCGGAACATCGTCGCTGTCGATGACTTCCTAAATGGATGTTTTTGCAATACTCCTTGTCTTTAATGTAGCCTCACAAAATGGAGTCTCGTGTGTTCAGTTCCGAAGAATATTGCGGCCAATCGAGGCCCATGCTAGTGGCCTCTGGGTACCCCAGAGCCAGAATGCGGTCCCCAAAGTGCTCCTCCAGGACATCAAACACTCTCCCGCTTCGATGGGGTTGAAGTCCGTCTTGCATGAACATGTTTTTTGCTCGAGTATCATGTCGTTTTTGGAAACCCAGAATCTACTAAGTAGGAATCAACATGGATTCCGAAAACAGCGATCGTGTGAGACCCAACTCGCTTTATTTGTTCATGAGACCCAGAAAATATTAGACACAGGTTCCCAGGTAGATGCAATTTTCCTTGACTTCCGGAAGGCGTTCGATACAGTTCCGCACTGTCGCCTGATAAAGTAAGAGCCTACGGAATATCAGACCAGCTGTGTGGCTGGATTGAAGAGCTTTTAGCAAACAGAACACAGCAAGTTGTTATCAATGGAGAGACGTCTACAGACGTTAAGGTAACCTCTGGCGCACCACAGGGGATTGTTATGGGACCATTGCTTTTCACAATATATATAAATGACCTAGTAGATAGTGTCGGAAGTTGCACACGGCTTTGCTCGGATGATGCTGTAGTATACAGAGAAGTTGCAGCATTAGAAAATTGCAGCGAAATGCAGGAAGATCTGCAGCCGATAGGCACTTGGTGCAGGGAGTGGCAATTGATCCTTAACATAGACAAATGTAGTGTACTGCGAATACATAGAAAGAAGGATCCTTTATTGTATGATTATATCATAGCGGAACAAACACTGCTAGCAGTTAATTCTGTAAAATATCTGAGAGAATGGGTACGGAACGATTTGAAGTGGAATGATCATATAAAATTAATTGTTGGTAAGGCGGTTGCCAGGTTGAGATTGATTGGGAGAGCCCTTAGAAAATGTAGTCCATCAACAAAGGAGGTGGCTTACAAAACACTCGTTCGACCTATTCTTGAGTATTGCTCATCAGTGTGGGATCCGTACCAGATCGGGTTGACAGAGGAGACAGAGAAGATCCAAAGAAGTGCGGCGCGTTTCGTCACAGGGTTATTTGGTAAGCGTGACAGCGTTACGGAGATGTTTAGCAGATTCAAGTGGCAGACACTGCAACATAGGCGCTCTGCATGTCCAGGTTTCGAGAGGGTGCGTTTCTGGATGAGGTATCGAATATATTGCTTCCCCCATCTTATACCTCCCGAGGAGATCACAAATGTAAAATTAGAGAGATTCGAGCGCGCACGGAGGCTTTCCGCGAACCATACACGACTGGAACAGGACAGGGAGATAATGACGGTGGCACGTAAAGTGCCCTCCGCCACACACCGTTGGGTGGCTTGCGGAGTATAAATGTAGCAGTGGAAGCATCGTGCATTTTAACAAAATCTCGATTTGTGGCTGAAGGCGCTTGTTTCTTGTTTTCACGCGTCACGACTGCAAAGGGCGCCTCTAAATGCAGACACGTCGTGTCTCTGTGTACCTGCATTACGCGCCGTTCGTTGCGTCTACATTACACGCGACTTGCCGCATTCTGAAGAACACAGTAAAGGTGAGCTGCGGGCAGCGAGGTGAGGGCAGCCCGCGACACGCGACGTCGCTGCCCTGCGGCGCCATGTGGCGCTGATATCCTATTGCAGCCCAGCTAGCGTGACCCGCCACCGACCATATGGCGCGTGTGCGCAGTGTTGCAGCCGAGTGGGTGGTGGTAAGAGGAGGAGGAGGAGGAGGAGGCGGTGGCGGGGGTGGGTGGGGGTGTGGCGGCCAGGTCAGCCGCGGCCCGGCGCCTCTGAGGCGGGCGCCCGTGTCCAGGGGTGTCCAGACCAGTCCACCAGCGCCACCGTTCCAATAGTTCACCTGTACACCTTTCTTCTCGAGGTCTCCAGTTGTTTTGGCCTACTGTTTGTAGGCAGCTCTCCACGCTACTCTAAGCTGTGCCAATCTCCGAATAACTAATGGAACCTTCAGTTTTCTGAATCTACTTGCTAGATTCATGTCTTGGTCTGCCTCTTAAGATTTTTACCCCCGCACTTCCCTCTAGCTTGTTTTATGAGTCTTCAGTCTTCTGACTGGTTTGATGCCACTTGCCACGAATTCCTCTTTTGTGCCAACCTGTTCATGTCGAAGCAGAACTTGCAACCTACAGTAATGGAAATAAGTATTCATAAACAAGAGCGTGGAAAAGTAAACTGCCTTTCTTCACAATACGAAACCAAAAACACGAATTCGATATGCACTATACACATTGGCCAGTCGCCAATGCAGCTATCTACATCTACATCTACATCCATACTCCACAAGACACCTGACGGTGTGTGGCGGAGGGTACCTCGAGTACCTCTATCGGTTCTCCCTTCTGTTCCAGCCTCGTATTTTTCGTGGAAAGAAGATTTGTCGGTATCCTTCTGTGTGGGCTCTAATCTCTCTGATTTTATCCTCATGGTCTCTTCGCGAGATATACGTAGGAGGGAGCAATATACTGCTTGACTCCTCGGTAAAGGTATGTTCTCGAAAGTTCAACAAAAGCCCGTATCGAGCTACTGAGCGTCTCTCCTGCAGTGCTCCACTGGAATTTATCAATCATCTCCGTAACGCTTTCGCGATTGCTAATTGATCCTGTAACGAAGCGCGCTGCTCTCCGTTGGATCTTCTCTATCTCTTCTATCAACCCTATCTGGTACGGATCCCACACTGCTGAGCAGTATTCAAGCAGTGGGCGAACAAGCGTACCGTAACCTTCTTCCTTTGTTTTCGCATTGCATTTCCTTAGGATTCTTCCAGTGAATCTCAGTCTGGCATCTGCTTTACCGACGATCAACTTTGTATGATCATTCCATTTTAAATCACTCCTAATGCCTACTCCCAGATAATTTATGGAATTAACTGCTTCCAGTTGCTGACCTGCTATATTGTAGCTTAATGATAAGGGATCTTTCTTTCTATGTATTCGCAGCACATTACACTTGTCTACATTGGGATTCAATTGCCATTCCCTGCACCATGCGTCAATTCGCTGCAGATCCTCCTGCATTTCAGTACAATTTTCCATTGTTACAACCTCTCGATACACCACAGCATCATCTGCAAAAAGCCTCAGTGAACGTCCGATGTCATCCACAAGGTCATTTATGTATATTGTGAATAGCAACGGTCCTATGACACTAGGCTGGTATATGGAACGAGAATGAACAAGCCTTTAGAAAACAATATACAAAAACGTCTGCCAATTTCTCTACTGCTCTGGGAATTAAGTATTCATAGACCAACAGAAAATGACACTTCTAACAAAGCCAGAACATATTTAATACTTCGTATGCATACCCTTCCGATGTATTGCTTCTCGCAACCTCCGTGGCACGGAATGGACCAATTTTCTTGTAGTTTCCGACGTGATACCTTCCCATTCTCGAAGGAGAGCCTCTTTCAAAGAGGCCTTACTACGGGTTTCGTGTTTTCTCACTCGTGTTTCCAGCTCACTCTACAGGTATTCGATAGCATTCATGTCCGGACTCTGAGCGTTTTAAGAGTGTGTGGAGTGTTGTAGAGCGACCACAGCCGGACAATTTGCACCGTATGTTTGGGATCATTGTCCTGTCGGAAGTAATAATTTCTAGGAAGATCCAAGGCGTCAACGCTCTGTTGTAAGTTCTGTTTGAGAATGTTCATATACACAAATCTGTCCATGGTACCTTCCATAAACACTAATTTTCCGACACCGGAGCCTGACATACAGCCCCGTACCGTCACTCCACCACTTCCCTGCTTCACCGTGGGTTGAATGTTCTTTCGGTCGAGGTCTGTATTCGGTCTTCTCCAGACCAAGATCCTATCATCATTGTGCTCGGTATTAAATTTGCTTTCATCACTAAACAATACAGTATCCCAGAAGTCTGCTGTCTTGGATACGTGCTATTCCATCCGCCACTTCCTGCTCTTTTTGCTGATGTAGGGCTTTCGTCTCGGGACCCTGGCTCTGTATCCCGAACGATTGAGAATGGTACGAACTGCCCTCGGAGTGATGTCCTTTCGGAAGTGGTCATGTATATATGCGGATAGTGCCGACGCTGTCGTTTTCGGATTTTTCTTGGTGATCCTTAGTAGCATTGTGGCCCCTCTTGTTGTAAGCTTCTGTGGACGACCGTGTCGTTCACTGTTTATTACTACATGCCTGTCCTTATATCGCTTAATGATAGATTGCACAGTCGCTCGGTTCCGTCCTATGATGTTCGAAATTTCGGCATACGACTTGTGTTGAAGATACTGGGCGACAACGACGTTTCGTTCCTCAGTGGTCGTTTCCTTCCCCTTGCTGTTCCACGGTACGCATATCCGACGTGCTGTTGCTTCACGGCCGCCACACGACTACACGAGTGTGGCATGGACTCCGGGGCTGCGTCAGCCGTTTGTTTGGTTGAAAGTAGTCCGCTGTATGAATACATTTTACCCTGTCGTAGACCGTGCGGAGTGTAACATATTTTATTTTCCCAGAATGGATTCATGGCAAACGGGAAGGTTCATTACCAAGAACACGGTTATCTGACGCTACATCATCGTACTTATTCGTATCGGCGCTGTGGGTGATTTACTATCCCAACACACCATCGTAGTCTGTCACCACCTACTGTACGAATACTTACTTCCATGACTGTACATCCTCAGTTATTTGCTGGTGTCTTAACAGATGTCCTATCATCCTTTCCCTTCTCCTTATCACTGTTTTCCACATATTCCTTGCGCCGGCCGAAGTGGCCGTGCGGTTAAAGGCGCTGCAGTCTGGAACCGCAAGACCGCTACGGTCGCAGGTTCGAATCCTGCCTGGGGCATGGATGTTTGTGATGTCCTTAGGTTAGTTAGGTTTAACTAGTTCTAAGTTCTAGGGGACTAATGACCTCAGCAGTTGAGTCCCATAGTGCTCAGAGCCATTTGAACCATATTCCTTGCCTCACCGATTCTGCACAGAACCTCCGCATTCCTTATAAGTCCTCCTAATTTTTGACATTCGTCTGTAGCAGCACACCTCAAATGCTTCTATTGTATTCTGTTCCGGTTTTCCCACAGTCCACGTTCCAAACAAACGTTCACAGAAATTTCTCCCTCAAATTATGACCTATGTTTGATATTACAGACTCCTCTTGGCAAGGAGTGCCCTTTCTGCCATTGCTAGTCTGCTTTTCATGTCCTCCATGCTCCGTCCGCCATTGGTTATTTTGATGCCGAGGTAGCAGAATTCCTTAACTTCATCTACTTCGTGACCATCAATACTGATGTTAAGTTTCTCGCTCTTCTCATTTCTACTACTTCTCATTACTGTCGTCTTTCTTCGATTTAGTCTCAATCCATATTCTGGGCTTATTAGATTCTTCATTCCGTGCAGCAGATCATGTAATTCTACCTCCCTTTCACTGAACTTAGCAATATCATCAGCGAATCGTATCACTGATATCCTTTGATACTGAATTTTCATCCCCTCCTGAACCTTTTTTTTTATTTATTTTTTTATTTCCATCCTTGCTTCTTCGATGTACAGATTGAACAGTAGCGGCGAAAGACTACATCCCTGTCTTACGCCTTCTTTAATCCGAGCACTTCGATCTTGGTCGTCCACTCTCATTATTCCCTCTTGGCTCTTTACATACTGTATATTACCCCTCTCTCCTTATAGCTTATCCATATTTTTCTCAGAATTTCGGCCGTGTGGGATTAGCCGAGCGGTTTAAGGCGCTGCAGTCATGGACTGTGCGGCTGGTCCCGGCGGAGGTTCGAGCCCTCCCGCGGGCATGGGTGTGTGTGTGTGTGTGTGTGTGTGTGTTTGTCATTAGGATAATTTAGGTTAAGTAGTGTGTAGCCTCTCCCCGATGTTATTCAATCTGTATATTGAGCAAGCAGTAAAGGAAACAAAAGAAAAATTCGGGGTAGGTATTAAAATCCATGGAGAAGAAATAAAAACTTTGAGGTTCGCCGATGAGGCTCTGAGCACTATGGGACTTAACATCTATGGTCATCAGTCCCCTAGAACTACTTAAACCTAACTAACCTAAGGACATCACACAACACCCAGTCATCACGAGGCAGAGAAAATCCCTGATCCCGCCGGGAATCGAACCCGGGAACCCGGGCGTGAGAAGCGAGAACGCTACCGCACGACCACGAGCTGTGGACTTCGCCGATGACATTGTAATTCTGTCAGAGACAGAAAAGGACTTGGAAGAGCAGTTGAACGGAATGGATGGTGTCTTGAAGTGAGGATATAAGATGAACATCAACAAAAACAAAACGAGAATAATGGAATGTAGTCGAATTAAGTCGGGTGATGTTGAGGGAATTAGATCAGGAAATGAGACACTTAAAGTAGTAAAGGAGTTTTGCTATTTGGGGAGCAAAATAACTGATGATGGTCGAAGTAGAGAGGATATAAAATGTAGACTCGCAATGGCAAGGAAAGCGTTTCTGAAGAAGAGAAATTTGTTAACATCGAGTATAGATTTAAGTGTCAGGAAGTCGTTTCTGAAAGTATTTGTATGGAGTGTGGCCATGTATGGAAGTGAAACATGGATGGTAAATAGTTTGGACAAGAAGAGAATAGAAGCTTTCGAAATGTGGTGCTACAGAAGAATGCTGAAGATTAGATGGGTAGATCACATAACTAATGAGGAAGTATTGAATAGGATTGGGGAGAAGAGAAGTTTGTGGCACAACTTGACCAGAAGAAGGGATCGGTTGGTAGGACATGTTCTGAGGCATCAAGGGATCACCAATTTAGTATTGGAGGGCAGCGTGGAGGGTAAAAATCGTAGGGGGAGACCCAGAGATGAATACACTACGCAGATTAAGAAGGATGTAGGTTGCAGTAGGTACTGGGAGATGAAGAAGCTTGCACAGGATAGAGTAGCATGGAGAGCTGCATCAAACCAGTCTCAGGACTGAAGACCACAACAACAACAACAAGTGTGTAAGCTTAGGGACTGATGACCTTAGCAGTTAAGTGCCATAAGATTTCACACACATTTGAAAAAACATTCAGAATTTCGAACATGATGCACCATTTTACATTGTCGAACCCTATCTCCCGGTCGACAAATCCGATGAATGTGTCTTGATTTTTGTTTAGCCTTGCTTCCATTATTAATCACAATGGCAGAGAGGCCTCTCTAGTGCCTGTACCCTACGTAAAGTCAAACTGATCGTCATATAACATATCCTCAATTTGCTTTTCAATTCTTCCGTATATTATTCTTGTCATCAGCTTGGTTGCAAGAGCAGTTAAGCTGATGGTATGATAATTCTCGCACTCGTCAGCGGTTCACGCCTTTGGAACTCCACTACCATGTACTCAAGTACACTATGTGATCAAAAGTATCCGGACACCTGGCTGAAAACGACTTACAAGTTCGGGGCACCCTCCATCGGAAATGCTGGAATTCAATACGGTGTTGGTCTACCCTTAGACTTGATGACACCTTTCACTCGCGCAGGCATGTGTTCAGTCAGGTGCCGGAAGGTTTCTTGGGGAATGGCAGCCCATTCTTCACGGAGTGCTGCACTGAGGAGAGGTATCGATGCCGGTCGATGAGGTCTGACACGAAGCCGGTGTTCCAAAATATCCCAAAGGTGTTCTATAGGATTCAGGTCAGTACTCTGTGCAGGCCAGGCCATTACAGTCCAATGTCGTGTAACCACTCCACCACAGGCCGTGCATTATGAGCAGGTGCTCGATCGTGTTGAAAGATGCAATCGCCATCCCCGAATTGCTCTTCAACAGTGGGAAGCAAGAAGGTGCTTAAAACGTCAACGTAGGTTTGTGCTGTCATAGTGTCACGCAAGACAATAAGGGGTGCAAGCACCCTCCACGAAGAACACGGCCACACCATAACACCACCGCCTCCGAATTTTACTGTTGGCACTATACACGCTGACAGATGACGTTCACCAGGCGATTCGTCACTCCACATAACGTTTTTCCACTGTTCGATCGTCCAATGTTTACGCTTGTTACATGAAGGGAGGTGTCGCTTGGCATTTACCGGCGTGATGTGTCGCTTATGAGCAGCCGCTCGACCTTGAAATTCAAGTCTTCTCACCTCATTCCTAACTGTCATAGTACTTGCAGTGGATCCTGATGCAGTCTGGAATTCCTGTGTGATGGTCTGGATTAATGTGTGCCTACTACACATTACGACCCTCTTCAACTGTCGGCGTTCTCTGTCAATAAACAGACGAGGTCGGTCTCTAAGCTTTTTCGCTGTACGTGTCCCCCTTCACGTTTCCCCTTCACCATCACATCGGAAACTGTGGCCCTATGGATGTTTGGGAGTGTGAAAATCGCGCATACAGGCATATGACGAAGTGACACCCAACCACCTGACCACGTTCGAAGTCCGTGGGTTCCGCAGAGGGCCATAGTCTGCTCTCGCACGATGCCTAATGACTACTGAGGTCTCTGATACGGAGTATCAGGCAGTAAGTGGCAGCAAAATTCACCTAATATGAAAAACATATGTTTTGGGGGGTTTTCGGATACCTTTGATGACATAGTGTAAACCCACCCAGAGGCTGCACTTCGATTTTGATCGGCTTTGAATATGTTGAAGGGTAGAGTGAAATAAGAGCCGGTTTCAGAATTGTTTCTCCAATTAAATTAAATTTTTAGATTAAGTTTCTTATTTATGATCAGCTATAAACGGTCAGAGAACTAATAGATGTTTATATTTTCAAACATAAAAGCATTTTGTTTACTTCCACATAATTGTGAATATTTTTAACTGTTTTGTAATGTTGCCTTAAGGTAAGATTTAACAGCTGTAAAATATGTTTTTAAATGAATTTCAACCATCAGCTGTTTCTTTGTCCCATTAGTCACCTACCGGATTTAGTACATCCGTCTATTTGACGTGAGATACGATTGTCAGTATGCCAAGACAAATTATGCCAGGTGTTTGTACAATTTCACTGGATAATTTCGATATTGTTCAACTGCAAATGAATATGGGATGCTTTTAACTAACCTGTTGTACCCTACAACCAGGATGATGGTTAATAACCGGTAGATGAATAATGCGGCTAATAAACAGCTGATGGTTTAAATGCATATTATAAAATTTTGAACTCTACCTCTAAATGGGTCTTCTTTTAGTATAATTATCTATACGTTATCTACGGCTTCTAGGATTGCATTTGAACCCTTTATGTGCTAGTTCAAGCATGCAAGACAACTTAATACGTTACAAACGGCCTGCAAGAACGTCTGTTTTACTGAACAGCAAAGCAAGAACTGTAGCCAAGATAATCCTACGTTTAACTACGAATAACCCACGCCATCTGGTGACGACCGCTGCACTTCCGTACCACCCCACTATCAGTTCAAATGTCTCATTTATTTTTTTGAAAATTTGCTGTAAATTACTCTTTTCTTGTTTAATTTCCGATTTGATCCCTATTTTCATTTTATCACTTAATTTTCTAACCACGATATAAGTGTGAACATCTGAAACGGACTAAAGTACACGCCCTGTAGGTTGTTTTTCTTCTTATTTTATAAATATTAGTTTTCAAATCATCACGACGTATTCGAGTATAGCATAATATTTATGACCCTATCTATAGTGCAACTGACTATCACAGAAAATTCTGAAAACTTTTTATAAGTCCATTCTTCTGATTGGAGGTTTTTGGGACCATTGTCGTTCACTGTTGCAAGAAAATGAAACACCTACAGCCATCCTTATGAACTTATTTATTGTGTAGCTACCAGTTTCGGCGCCTCAATGAGCTGTTTCAGGCCGCAGTTGATACTGAAGGGTTTATCACGATCCACCCATATACACGGCATCTGTTGCCAACATCACTGGTTTCCGCAGGCGATCTGTAGCTGTGTGTCAGCACTCCAACCATAAACTGAGTGACACCACGGTTTGAGTGCTGACCTGACAACAAATGAACGCAACACTTTCACACGCACACAGTTTTATCTGTGCTCTGTCAGAATTTATGTTTTTAGCATTTTTTAGGTTGTGTTTCGTTTTGGAAGTATTGAGTCTTGTATTCCTTCGTTGTGATACAATTCACAGCCGTCTGTTTATTGTTTTCATTTCTGTGAGGCATCCATGTGGTATATCGCCTGTTCTCGCTGTTCATCACATTTACTTGTGAGGGTAATGTTTTCTTACCAAATGACACATTCTATAACCAATGTATAGTACGAGACGCGTTTTTTAAGTAAGTACCGTTTTGAAATTGAAAAAGACGTGCTAAGATATCTCAATAACTTTATTTTTACATGAAATCCTGTACCTCCACCTACGCAGTGACGCCATTGCAGTCTGATTCTTCCTTGTTTACGTTGTGTACTGACTGTTTAAGATGCCTCCGATAATCTACTGTGAAGTACGGGCTGTTATAAGATTTCTTAGTGCTAAAGGCCTAAAAACGATCGATATTCATCGTGAGATCTATGCAGTTTACGGAGAAAACATTATGAGCGATGGAATGGTAAGAAAGTGGGTGAGAGCATTTAAAGATGGCCGCACAAATGTGCACGATGAACAACGGAGTGAGCGTCCTTCGGTCGTTAATGAAAGTTTGGTGCAGGAAGTGGACAATAAGGTGAGAGAAAACAGACGCTTTACGATTTCCTCCTTGTGAGATGACTTTCCTGATATTTCTCGTAGTGTTTTGTATGGCATTGTGACCGAGCACTTGAATTACCGAAAACTGTGCGGACGATGGGTACCGAAAGTGTTGACGGATGTGCACAAAACCAAACGTTTAGTCAGTGCATTGACTTTCCTTGAGCGGTACCACAACGACGGTCATGATTTCTTAAGCCACATTGTTACGGGCGACGGAACATAGGTGGCCTACGTCACACCAGAATCAAAGCAACAATCCATGGAAGTTGAGCAAGGGCATCGTTTTGCTGCAAGACAATGCCCGTCCGCTTGTGGTGAATCAGACCAAAGATCTCATCACATCTTTTCGATGGGAAACTCTAGATCATCCTCCGTACAGACTCGATCTTGCGCCCCGTGACTACCATCTGTTTCTGCACTTGAAGAAACACCTGGGCGGGTCAGCGTCTTCAAGACGATGACGAAGTCAAAACTGTGGTGGTGCAGTGGTTAACAAGTCAGGCGGCAGACTTCTATGAGGAGGGTATTCAAAAACTGGTACAACGTTACGACAAGTGCCTCAATATTGACGGAAACTATGTAGAAAAGTAGATTAAGGTACAAGCTTTCACGTAAAAAAAAAAAAAAGAAATTATTGAGATATCTTAGCACGTCTTTTTTTTCATTTCAAAATGGTACTTACTTAAAAAACTCGCCTGATACTACAACTGCCAAGACTACAGAAAGAGAGCAGATATTTCAAATGTCCGTATGTCCGTACGGTCTGTTCATAATTGTGTGAAAAAATAGAAATTCTATAAATGGCACGAGGGAGTTTGGAACACGGCTCGCCCGCTTTCCAGTCCAACAACATGACCACTTTACCACGACAACGTGGCTTTTCCCCTTCGCTCGACTCGATGTTGCACTTGTTAAGCTTGGATCATTCATGGTCTTTTTTTTTTCCAATTCAGTACACGTTCTTCCAGTTTGTCGTGCTTGATCTGTGTTCAGTTTTTGACGGGATATCCACTGGAGCAGCGGCTGCGATCGTGAGTATCCCTTGTTAGAAACGGCATATATATATATACAGGGTTATTCCAAATGATTGAAGCGATTTCACAGCTCTACAATAACTTTATTATTTGAGATATTTTCACAATGCTTTGCACACACATACAAAAACTCAAAGTTTTTTTAGGCATTCACAAATGTTCGATATGTGCCCCTTTAGTGATTCGGCAGACATCAAGCCGATAATCAAGTTCCTCCCACACTCGGCGCAGCATGTCCCCATCAATGAGTTCGAAAGCATCGTTGATGCGAGCTCGCAGTTCTGGCACGTTTCTTGGTAGAGCAGGTTTAAACACTGAATCTTTCACATAACCCCACAAAAAGAAATCGCATGGGGTTAAGTCGGGAGAGCGTGGAGGCCATGACATGAATTGCTGATCATGATCTGCACCACGACCGATCCATCGGTTTTCCAATTTCCTGTTTAAGAAATGCCGAACATCATGATGGAAGTGCGGTGGAGCACCATCCTGTTGAAAGATGAAGTCGGCGCTGTCGGTCTCCAGTTGTGGCATGAGCCAATTTCCCAGCATGTCCAGATACATGTGTCCTGTAACGTTTTTTTCGCAGAAGAAAAAGGGGCCGTAAACTCTAAACCGTGAGATTGCACAAAACACGTTAACTTTTGGTGGATTGCGAATTTGTTGCACGAATGCGTGAGGATTCTCCACCGCCCAGATTCGCACATTGTGTCTGTTCACTTCACCATTAAGAAAAAAAAATGTTGCTTCATCACTGAAAACAAGTTTCGCACTGAACGCATCCTCTTCCATGAGCTGTTGCAACCACGCCGAAAATTCAAAGCGTTTGACTTTGTCATCGGGTGTCAGGGCTTGTAGCAATTGTAAACGGTAAGGCTTCTGCTTTAGCCTTTTCCGCAAGATTTTCCAAACCGTCGGCTGTGGTACGTTTAGCTCCCTGCTTGCTTTATTCGTCGACTTCAGCGGGCTACGCGTGAAACTTGCCCGCAAGCGTTCAACCGTTTCTTCGCTCACTGCAGGCCGACCCGTCGATTTCCCCTTGCAGAGGCATCCAGAAGCTTTACACTGCGCATACCATCGCCGAATGGAGTTAGCAGTTGGTGGATCTTTGTTGAACTTCGTCCTGAAGGGTCGTTGCACTGTTATGACTGACTGATGTGAGTGCATTTCAAGCACGACATACGCTTTCTCGGCTCCTGTCGCCATTTTGTCTAACTGCGCTCTCGAGCGCTCTGGCGGCAGAAACCTGAAGTGCGGTTTCAGCCGAACAAAACTTTGAGTTTTTCTACGTATCTGTAGTGTGTCGTGACCATATGTCAATGAATGGAGCTACAGTGAATTTATGAAATCGCTTCAATCATTTGTAATAGCCCTGTATATATATATATATATATATATATATATATATATATATATATATATATATATATATATATATATATGAGCCTCAACTGGAAGCCAATATGGCGTCTCCCGACGCTGTACTGAAAATACATGAGGTGCGTGTGACGTAGGTGGCGTTCTTCCATCTCACTGGTCTACGTTCAAACGCACGATCAGAATATCTGACACGCCAGATATTGCTCTGCGCTTTCGTAAAGACCCCCCGACGTGCGTCTTCCGCGCTATGACGTCAGAAACTGGGCACGTTCAGCGTTCGAAAGGGCGGTCGACGCGCCGACGTCTTAAAACCGCGGGCATCGACCAAGGCCGAACGGCCAGCGCCCACGCGCTCACTTTGACACCTAAAGCGGAAGACGGAAAATAAGCAGCGCGTGGGAGCAGCCGTGACGTCAGACTTCTGTTGCGTCCCATAGAAGCCAACGTAAACACTGAGCAGGCGAGAAGTACAGCCCCGTGTCCATACAATTTGCTGTGTACCGATGACACAGATCTGATAACAGGAGTGAAACTTTAGGTAAAGCAGACGACACTTGTCAACCTGAAAAACTATTAAAAAACGAAACAATGGCCAGTACGACTCGCAGCCTGAGGGTTCCGTACTAACTAAATCATGTATAAAGATAATAACAATTTCGTGTGGCTCAACTTCTGCAAGTTCTTGAAATAAGACAGCCTCGGTTGCCAAAAACTTTCTGGGGTTGTAGAAAAATATCCGCTACCAGTCACAATAAAAGCTTGTTTATTCATCACACGACCGGTTTCGGGCTTGCGCCCATCTTCAGGTGTTTATACATTCAAGTACATGTTTGTACTGTTGGAGATCACTGTATAAATACAAAAAAATTATTTGCTAGTGTCTACACAGATACAAGTGGGACAATTTGCTATATAGCTAGAGAAGGCCGTAATGCACGCGTCAACTCACGCAGGCTTGCGTTAAGCCTGAAACAGGATACGTAATGAATGCTATAAAGAAAAGTACGTAGCTGCTGGAACACTTAACTTTAATCCATCATTTGTATACAGCATTCTTGATGATACAAGTGAGACTCTCTCTAGAAATGGTTAATGGCGCCTTGCTAGGTCGTAGCCATGGACTTAGCTGAAGGCTATTCTAACTATCTCTTGGCAATTGAGAGAAAGGCTTCGTCAGTGTAGTCGCTAGCAAAGTCGTCCGTACAACTGGGGCGAGTGCTAGTACGTCTCTCTAGACCTGCCGTGTGATGGCGCTCGGTCTGCAATTACTGACAGTGGCGACACGCGGGTCCGACATGTACTAATGGACCGCGGCCGATTTAAAGCTACCACCTAGCAAGTGTGGTGTCTGGCGGTGACACCACACAATTGTAAGTGGTAAGGCAGCATTTGACGAAAATATATCTGTACTTACAAAAAGATGAAGCACCATTATTACAGTTATGCTGTGGTTATAGTTTTGCCACTTAGTTACACACTTATCGTCATTTTCACGTCCATATATCAGTTTTACCAAGTATAGCTCCATATTACACTATTATGATGTGCATTCGTGAAATACACTGTTTACATACAAACAGGTGGGCTGTGGTCAAAGAACTTAGATGTAGCAGATGTAAAGATGTTGCTCACATAGAAGCCGTTAGGTTCTTGTCAAAGAATTTAGCCACAGGAAGTGCAAAGGTGCTGCATATATAGAAATTTAAAAAGCTATTGTAGACTACGACGTTTCTTGACACACATTATGAAATTTTTTTGATTCACATTTTTGACGGAAAACTTAGATCTAGGAAGTACAATGTTGTGTGTATATATATATATATATATATATATATATATGAAATTACTCAAAGCTATTACAAATTAAAAAATCACAGCTAGAACTGTTTTGAGCCACACTGTTGTCAGAGAACTTAGATCTAGGAGGTACAATACTGTTCCACATATCAAATTTTTGAAAGCTATTACACATTATAGAATGCCAGTTACAGCTTGTGTTTACAATATGACTATTACAAATTATGATAACGACCATTGGACTGTTATATGACTGCTACATCGAATTTCCATAGAATATTACTTTGTTATTATATCAGAGCATAATTATTTTCTGTTTTTGAATATTTCATGTAATATGTGAAGATAGGATTTGTTTGCAAGTTCCAGTTGTTCGTTCAGAACAAGCTCTGGTGAGTTAGAGCTGTGGATATAAATTCCTAGCTCTTCAAGCACATTCATTTTCTTTCCTTTTTTCACAGTGTGTAGTATTTGTAGGCTTTCTGTAATGGCTGTGGCTGAGTGATCATGGTCTTTTAGGTGGTTCATTGCAAAGGTGGATTTATAAAAATTATTTAGCCGGAAGGCATCCATATGCTCACGGTATCTTACAGTGAAACTCCTTCCAGTTTGGCCTATGTAGAACTGTGGGCAATTGTCACATAAAAGTTTCTAAATACCTGATTTGTGGTGGCATTGGTTGTTTGTCTTACTGTTGTGGATGATGTGCTGTTGTAGCTTGTTGTTAGCGCTGAAAGAAATTTGAATTTGGCAATTTGGTTCGCAATTTGGTATGAAATTTTACCTATAAATGGTATCACGCAGTTCGACAGCATCCACTATGGATAAAATTCATGAAATACTTTCTATTTACAGGAAATGATGCGTTTCCCGGCACAAAAAACATGCAGAAAGAGTGTGTGAACTCAAGAACGTCCTGCAGAAGCCTGTTTAGGGAACTAGGAATACTAACTACTGCTTCCCAATATATTTATTCCTTAATGAAATTTGTCATTAAAATATATCACTTTTTCAAACTAACAGCTCAGTTCGTGCAATAAATACTAGAAATAAGAATAATCATCACAAGGATTTAAAGTTACTTAGTCTTGTACGAAAAGGTGTCCATTATTCAGGAACACACGTTTTCAATAACTTGCCAGCAGCCGTAAAAAGCTTAACAACCAATGAAATTCAGTTTAAGAGAAGCGTAAAGGATTTATTGGTGGCCAACTCCTTCTCCATTGATGAATTTCTCAGTAGAACCAACTGATTTGTGTGTATGTATATATAAGTACAATATAACTTCTGCATCATTTCAGTGCAGTAATGTGTTCATTGTAAATAAGTATTGTAGTAGTTCTATTACATGTTTATTACCTTATAAATAGAAAAAAACTTTTTTTTAATTTTAAGTTCAGTGCATTAGTATTTTTAAAATGATTCTTTCATATAGTGTTCATTAAAAAAATGACGATCGTTCCACTTGGGACATGTGGAATGGTACATTAGGTTATTTGTTTGAGTTTTAAATATTTGTCATGTATTATTGTTTTTCTGACATGTTCTACATCCTGGAGGACCTCCTCGCTACGGATCAATTGGAATGAAAGTAAATCTAATCCAACCGCTCTTTTTGGCGCATCATCAGTTTGGCCTAGGGGTGAAAAACGGCAATAGCGAGCCATATGCAGATCAAAATGGAGAAATATAGTTAATATAAAGTTCTAGGCTATGCATCCGTCTCTACAATTAACCATAACTGTAAACTTACGTAAAAATTAATGTGGAAAACCAAGATCCGTTCATTAATTGCCACATATGGCATTAAGATAAAATTTTATAAAGAACCATCGTCCTATAGTCACGGGATGAATAAGAGCGTTACAGAACCTCGAACCGGGAATACAATGCCAAGAATAAGTACAGTGTCTACTGGACAGGAAGACTGTGATAAACCAAGAAAAATTTAAGAAATCTTACTTAACGCGGAACCAACCGCGTGCCGCCGTACTCAACATGGGATGGAACCAGCTTTACCTTCTGCATGTATATTGTATGCCTCTTCGGCGACATGCGTGACCCCAAGCTGTTCCGGTCGTCGAACCTGGGAAAGACGACCTTCAGTTTAGCGTGGAATCAGAATCCCGTTTTGATTCTGGAGACTCATGACGTTGCTGAGAGGTTAAAGCAAAGACTGAAAAGCCCCGTGGGAGGACTGAGTTTCGATCACGCGACAGTCTAACGTCCAGTCCTCGCGTCATGAGATACGTAAATACGTACATCCATTTTTATAATATGTATATATTACCGTAAAATCAAGAATAACGCCACCTCAGTTTAGCAATGGCAGTGAAGGCAGAGATTACTGCATCACTAGCCGTCTTCACACATCATGACGTAGGAGAAACTATTTTTCACTGATCTTCTGGCGCCGGCCTCTGTGGTCGAGCGGTTCTAGGCGCTTCAGTCCGGACCCGAGCTACTGCTACGGTCGCAGGTTCGAATACTGCCTCGGGCATGGACGTGTGTGATGTCCTTAGGTTAGTTAGGTTTAAGAAGTTCTAAGTCTAGGGGGACTGATGACATCAGATGTTAAATCCCATAGAGCCATTAGAAGCATTTTTTTATCTTCTGGTGTCGGGAAACACTGACTGAAAAAGTCAACGAAATGAACAATCTCTACCTGAACTCATTAGAATATAACGACAATAATTTCACCAAAAAAAATTCAAATATGTGTGAAATCTTATGCGACTTAAGGGGCTCCGGAAAGGCTCAAAATCATGAAAAGTTCAATTTTTTACTTTTTTGCGTTTTCTGAATCTGCAGACTATTACCTTTTAATAGATATATAATTTATTCAATTCCGAAGACTACAACTATTTTTAAATTTTTTTTTAAATGTGTTCTACATGGGCGTGACCCACTGTGGCGCTGTTAAACTGCTGTCAAATGGTGTTACTATTAACGTCCGTGTTCATCAGGTACATTTTAGTGATGTGAGATAAAGCATGTGTTGAGGCTAACCTGTGATGGTTCAATATATATCGCTGGTGTGATTGTCGATTGTTTCATGTTTATTTACTCTGTCGTTATCTCGAAAATATTCGTAATTAATTTTGTTTCTTGAGTCTCTGTTTTGTTAAAGTATAATAATGAGTAAAAGTAAAGTTATTAGAAATACTCTGAAGGCTTTTAAGAAAAGGAGAAATGTTGCAAAGCCAAAGGTATGTGTTATTACTGTAAATAATAACATTCTAACATGGTACGAGCGATGCTTGCTTTAGACAAGGAACGCCTTCGGGCTGCAGACAGGGCTGTAAAGAGTCTAGAAATACAAGCAAGAGTAAACAGGAGGAGGAACAAGAGGAAGCTGGAGGAGGAGTTTGCAGAGGATGAAGATAATCCATCCTATGGACCTGGAATGCACTAAAAAGTTAATCCAATCTTTGTCGCTCGATTCCCAAAACTTTTATTTTCTCATACTAATTACATGTTTTCTAAGGATCTTCCAAACATATTTGTTTCAAACTTTCAGTAAATGTTACACAGTACCTTCTGCATAATTTAACACAGCCTTTTTAAAAAAAACTGTATATTTTTGAATATATAAATAAAAAATTGCAAAAAAAATGTTGTGAATTTTCATTACAATTGAAAAAAAATCATCTTTAATAACTAAAATTTTGTAAAATCCCTTTGTTAAGTTGTAGCCCATATTCCAATAAATAGTCTGTAAAAAGTTCAACTTCTACCTCAAATACTTTGTGAGGAAAGATGTAATTTATAAGCGTTATTTTAACATTGCAAGTATAGGGCGTTCCGGAGCCCCTTAACTGCTAAGGTCATCAGTCCCTAAGCTTACACACTACTTAGCCTAAATTATCCTAAGGACAACCGCACACACCCATGCCCGAGGGAGGACTCGAACCTCCGCCGGGATCAGCCGCACAGTCCATGACTGCAGCGCCATCGACCGCTCGGCGAATCCCGAGCGGCAATAATTTCACAGATTTTTATGTTTTTGCATGTACACTGCACTTGTAACAAAAGCAATTGCTCAGGTACACAAAATTGCAGAAGTAAAGCTATCAATTAATTTTCATTAGTTATACAGTGCAGCGGTCTCAGGCGCCTTGTCACGGTCCGCGCGGCTCCCTCCGTCTAAGGTTCGAGTTCTCCCTCGGGAATGGGTGTGTGTGTTGTCTTTAGCGTAAGTTAGTTTACGTTAGATTAAGTAGTGTGTGAGCTTAGGGACCTATGACCTCAGCAGTTTGGTTCCATAAGATCTTACCACAATTTGTTAAGGATATAAAATACACAGTGAATGATGCATGTTTCTAATTACGTGGAAAACAAACAAACAAACGGAAAACAAAATGATGTGGTTGGCTCCCAGTTTCTTTATCATACGAGGGCAGTTCAATAAGTAATGCAACACATTTTTTTCTGAAACAGGGGTTGTTTTATTCAGCTTTTAAATACACCAGGTTATTCCCCAATCTTTTAGCTACACAACACTATTTTTCAACGTAATCTCCATTCAATGCTACGGCCTTACGCCACCTTGAAATAAGGGCCTGTTTGCCTGCACGGTACCATTCCACTGGTCGATGTCGGAGCCAACGTCGTACTGCATCAATAACTTCTTCATCATCCGCGTAGTGCCTCCCACGGATTGCGTCCTTCATTGGGCCAAACATATGGAAATCTGACGGTGCGAGATCGGGGCTGTAGGGTGCACGAGGAAGAACAGTCCACTGAAGTTTTGTGAGCTCCTCTCGGGTGCGAAGACTTGTGTGAGGTCTTGCGTTGTCATTAAGAAGGAGAAGTTCGTTCAGATTTTTGTGCCTACGAACACACTGAAGTCGTTTCTTCAATTTCTGAAGAGTAGCACAATACACTTCAGAGTTGATCGTTTGACCATGGGGAAGGACATCGAACAGAATAACCCCTTCAGCGTCCCAGAAGACTGTAACCGTGACTTTACCGGCTGAGGGTATGGCTTTAAACTTTTTCTTGGTAGGGGAGTGGGTGTGGCGCCACTCCATTGATTGCCGTTTTGTTTCAGGTTTGAAGTGATGAACCCATGTTTCATCACCTGTAACAATCTCTGACAAGAAATTGTCACCCTCAGCCACATGACGAGCAAGCAATTCCGCACAGATGGTTCTCCTTTGCTCTTTATGGTGTTCGGTTAGACAACGAGGGACCCAGCGGGAACAAACCTTTGAATATCCCAAATGGTGAACAATTGTGACAGCACTACCAACAGAGATGTCAAGTTGAGCACTGAGTTGTTTGATGGTGATCCGTCGATCATCTCGAACGAGTGTGTTCGCACGCTCCGCCATTGCAGGAGTCACAGCTGTGCACGGCCGGCCCGCACGCGGGAGATCAGACAGTCTTGCTTGACCTTGCGGCGATGATGACACACGCTTTGCCCAACGACTCACCGTGCTTTTGTCCACTGCCAGATCACCGTACACATTCTGCAAGCGCCTATGAATATCTGAGATGCCCTGGTTTTCCGCCAAAAGAAACTCGATCACTGCCCGTTGTTTGCAACGCACATCCGTTACAGACGCCATTTTAAGAGCTCCGTACAGCGCTGCCACCTGTCGGAAGTCAATGAAACTATACGAGACGAAGCGGGAATGTTTGAAAATATTCCACGAGAAATTTCCGGTTTTTTCAACCAAAATTGGCCGAGAAAAAAAATGTGTTGCATTACTTATTGAATTGCCCTCGTACATTCATTTATGTTTCTTTCTCGACTAATTCTGGAAATACTACAGGTAATCCTACCATTGACGAAGTCAGTTACGTACTGTACCAAAACTCTCGAACCGTAGTTTGGGTAGAACGCAACTCTGTTGGCAGCCACAGCGTTAACTTAAAGGGAGAGTGCCAGGTTTCTAGCAGTGGTCTGCGCTTTTGAGACCGACAGGGCTCGGTGCAGAAGTTTCTAGGGTCGCCCCAGTCGGCGGAAGTTGGGACTTGTTTGCCGAGGCGGGCAGCTGTTACCCGCTGCCTGCGAGGCAGTTCTAGCGTTGGAGAGCAGGGAGGGGTTGGGAGGCGAGAGGGAGCGAGCAGTTGCAGTGGCGGAAACGTAGCGCGGTACGGAGGGCGGGCGTTTCAAAATCTTTGCATTCAACGTTTAGGTGTGATAGATTGTAACATGGGGGGCGCTTCCCCGCGGTACTGGGCATATTTTTTGTGGTGTCACCACACGGCAGGTCTAGAGAGACGTACTAGGACTCGTCCCAGTTGTACGGACGACTTTGCTAGCGACTACTCTGACGAAGTCTTTCTCTCATTTGCCGAGAGATAGTTAGAATAGCCTTCAGCTAAGTCCATGGCTACGACCTAGCAAGGCGCCATTACCCATTTCTAGAGAGAGTCTCACTTGTATCATCAAGAACGCTGTATACAAATGATGGATTGAAGTTAAGTATTCCAGCAGCTACGTACTTTTCTTATAGCATTCATTACGTACCCTGTTTCAGACATAACGCCAGCCGGCGTGTGTAAACGCGTGCCTTTCGGTTACCCGTCACTGTGGACTGGCTGTCTTGTCAGTCCACAACACATACAATCTACAATGGCTTAATCTCTCTGCAGTACGTTCATCTCTGAAATTATGGTTACTTTTTGAAAACTTTCTGTACAAAAGGGTGTACTGAAACACACGAAGATGGATCCTAAATTGAATGTTGTAGACCATATATTTTACTTGCAAATGCTCTGCTAGTAACCACCTGAGTTTACAGTATTGAAATGAAAGTCACTGCCACTGAAAGAGACTGTCCCTATAAAGCGCTAGTGCCCTATAGTCAGATGTAATGTTGTCAGTAAACGCCAACAGTTGCAGTTCCGTATTTCCCTTACGCTACTCACCGCTTTCTTTTGACATCCGAAAACATTGCGGAGGCTTCTTCAGTTTGCTTCACTCTGGTTGAGCCGCGCGGGATTAGCCGAGCGGTCGGGGCGCTGCAGTCATGTACTGTGCGGCTGATCCCGGCAAAGGTTCGAGCCCTCCCTCGGGCATGGGTGTGTGTGTTTGTCCTTAGGATAATTTAGGTTAAGTAGTGTGTAAGCTTAGGGGCTGATGACCTGAGCAGTTAAGTCCCGTAAGATTTCACACACATTTGAACATTTTTTTTTTTTTCACTCTGGTTGCAGTGTTACCTGTCTGTGGTATTCTATCTCTTTGGTTATGCCCCCGGGCGGCGGAAAGGGGGTAGTCACTGTGCTGTGTGCTGCAAGCATAATTATGCAATGTGTGTTGCCCATAATCCGATAATCTGATCTGCGTGAAAGGAGCTGACCGGAGCAAATTTAAAGTTCTTGATACGTTTCTACAATAGAGGGGTTGGACCAAAATATGGAAACACGCGTGAAACGCATGCTTAAACATAAATGGAGATGCTAGCCAAGCGTCCAGATGGCGCTGTTGTATTTGACCAGGAACAGCACCTATGCTAGTATGTCCCCAATGCGTTGCAAGCGTCAGTTGTGGTCAGAACATTATTCTATGTAGCTGCGAGTGCATCATGTCGGAGCTCAGTGAATTAGAACGAGGGAAAATTTTTGGTACTCCTATGGTGCGTCATTCCGTAACTAAGATAGAGAAATTGTTTGGTGTTTCAAGAGGCACCGTATCATGTACCGCACTACACGGAAAGCGGGCAAATATCGTCCTGCAAGTCACAACGCGGATGGAAGTGTGTGTTTAATGATCGTGACAGACCGTCGTTGAAGATGATCGTGACGACAAACAAGTGAACGAAAGCTACAAAAGTCACAGCAGAAGTGAATTTCGCACTCGCGAACCCTGTAAGCACCAAAACAACGCGAAGGGGGCTCCAGAAGCAGGCAATTGGGGGGCGAGCTGGAATTGCAAAACCACTCATCTGTGATGCAAATATCCATAATAGGAAAACTTCATGTTGAATCCATAAAAAGCTCGACTTCGTTCCGATGGAAAAAAGTCATTTGGTCAGATGAGTCTTGTTCCGCACTTTTTCTAACTTCTGGCCGAAAAGAAGGAAGGATGGAAGGAAGATTGTGTTTAACGTCCCGTCGATATCGATATCATTAGCGACGAAGCATAAACTCAGATGGCATAGGGAACGAAATTGGCTGTGCCCTTGTCAAAGGAGCCATCCCGACATTTGCCTGGAGCGATTTAGGGAAATCACGGAAAAACTAAATGTGCGTGTGAGCCATCTTCCTCCCAAATGCTTTTCCAGTGTGCTGACCATTGCACCACCTCACTAGGTTTCTGGCCGAGTTTACGTCCCAAGAGTGAAGCGCAGAAGAGGCTTCGTGTTGATTTGAGCAGCCATATCGTGCGATTACATGGGACCCATCGTTACTCTGCACAGGATTATGTGACTATTGTGGCTTATCAGATCCATTACACGGTACAGTGTTTGTTCCCCAACGATGGTGCTGTGTTCCAAGATGCCATCACCCTTGTCCACGCGTCTTACATCGTCGGGGACCGGTTCTGTGAGCACGAGAATGAATTGTCACACTTACGCTGGCCACCACATTCACCAGATATCAGTATTATTGAGCCCGTGTGGTTTTCTTTGGGCAGAAGGGTATGTAATTGCTAACCACAGCTGTCATAATAACATGGACTGGTAAATATTTTGCAGGGAGAATTTTATAAAGTTCTGTCAGAAACCGGACAGGATCTGTATTTATCCAGTCTGAGAGGAGTGGGAGTTATTTTGAATGCCAACAATTTCCTAACATCCTATTAGGCATGATAAAGTATTGTGATTTTGGTGTTTCCAAATTTTTGTCCAGCCCTTGTATCTTTCTCCACTTAGAGACACTCATTTTTTATGGTCTTACTGTTGAAAATCACTATCACTTTATTGTGCTCAGTAGTATGTAGCACACCTGATAAGTAGAACCAGCTGTTTCAGTGAAATCTCGTTTTCTCGGGGTCGACGAAAACTCAAGGACGCATGGCGCTGCTGGGAACTGTCAGCGAAAATTTAGTCTCTAACGGAAGCTGTTCACCATGACATGACCTGTCATCTACAGACTTTGAAACATGCAAGGACTTTGAAACCTCCTGGACACTGGAGGCAGCGCAGTCTTTCTGAGGTATGGTCGATTCTCACTTCACGAAATTAGGCTGGCGTACACTGGCGCCAGCACACTGTGCGGCATAGAGGTTACGAGAGATCGAACGGGACCAACGACAGACTCGCCGGAAACGTGCCGCCAACGCCCTCTCGGCCGCCGGTAGTTACACAGCCGCCTCAGACCTGAGGGTCAGTTAGTTAGTTCCGAGCCTGTTACGCCTGTTAGTTAGAATCTGTATGCCACGTGAGTTCCAGTGTGTGACCAAGACGAAGCTGCAGTCACAGCCTGCAGCTTAGAATCAGGCAGCAGATAGCGAACATAATAGCGTTCTTAGCGGACTTTGTACTTCAACAGCAGTAAGGCTGGACTATATAGGAGAGCTTCTACCACAGCTCTAGCGGTTCTAGGCGCTCAGTCCGGAACCGCGCGACTGCCACGGTCGCAGGTTCGAATCCTGCCTCGGGCATGGATGTGTGTGATGTCCTTAGGTTAGTTAGGTTTAAGTAGTTCTAAGTTCTAGGGTGATGATGGTCGAAGTAGAGAGGATATAAAATGTAGACTGGCAATGGCAAGGAAAGCGTTTCTAAAGAAGAGAAATTTGTTAACATCGAGTATAGATTTAAGTGTCAGGAAGTCGTTTCTGAAAGTATTTGTATGGAGTGTAGCCATGTATGGAAGTGAAACATGGACGGTAAATAGTTTGGACAAGAAGAGAATAGAAGCTTTCGAAAGGTGGTGCTACAGAAGAATGCTGAAGATTAGATGGGTAGATCACATAACTAATGAGGAAGTATTGAATAGGATTGGGGAGAAGAGAAGTTTGTGGCACAACTTGACCAGAAGAAGGGATCGGTTGGTAGGACATGTTCTGAGGCATCAAGGGATCACCAATTTAGTATTGGAGGGCAGCGTGGAGGGTAAAAATCGTAGGGGGACACCAAGAGATGAATACACTAAGCAGATTCTGAAGGATGTAGGTTGCAGTAGGTACTGGGAGATGAAGAAGCTTGCACAGGATAGAGTAGCATGGAGAGCTGCATCAAACCAGTCTCAGGACTGAAGACCACAACACGAACAAACAAGTTCTAGGGGACTGATGACCAGAGATGTTAAGTCCCATAGTGCTCAGAGCCATTTGAACCATTTCTACCACAGCACATGGAAGCTTAAGTAGCTCTTCGTTTATAAATAAAGATCCCAGTTAATAATTGCATGCAGTTTTTGTTACAGAACGAATATACTGGCCATCAACCAATATCCTCTCCTTACTTCCCACGGTACAGCTCTACAGAGACAAGGAGAAAACGTAAAAGTGGCTAGCGAGGATTCAACAGAAATGTCATGTGATATCACTATCAAAATGGTGGTGTATTTACACTAAACGGAACGTCAACTCAATGTATTAATAACATAGAAAAGGGTGACATTCCAGCACATGGTGAGGCTTTTACAGTTCTGCCCTCGGCACAGTGAATTGATCATTAACGTCACCGATCAATTAGCGAAGTGTTCATGTTGTGAGGACAACTGTTATTAATTGGAATGAAAGAAATATACAATTCTGCGTCAGTCACAAGTTTTCACCTCCATCACTACGCGTTTCAATGGTTAACCGTCACCACCACCACCACCACCACCACAACCATTATCATCCAGTGTATGCTTTGTCGAAAGCAATGGTGGGTTTTTGCACCAGAATTTGACGCAACTGAGTGCCTAAATTGCGTCTTACACTGTTAATAATAAAGAGAATTAGGCACAGCATTCATAGATGTAGCGTGGAAAATAGTTAAAATATGTAAGAGGCATGTAATTACAGCGCCAGAGGAACAGTATGTGAGCTGCATTCTGATGCGAGAAATCGCCCTTGCTCCTCATCGTACATAAGTTACACAATGTTGTGGTTGTGCAGAAAAATATTTATATTGTCTTTTCGCCATAGGATTTATATGACAGATTCATAGAAGATGGATAAGAACATGTACATACATTTTTCTTGTTGTTAGGGCAAAAAGACATGGAGGATCCTTCTTCTATGATCATACACTCCTGGAAATTGAAATAAGAACACCGTGAATTCATTGTCCCCGGAAGGGGAAACTTTATTGACACATTCCTGGGGTCAGATACATCACATGATCACACTGACAGAACCACAGGCACATAGACACAGGCAACAGAGCATGCACAATGTCGGCACTAGTACAGTGTATATCCACCTTTCGCAGCAATGCAGGCTGCTATTCTCCCATGGAGACGATCGTAGAGATGTAGTCCTGTGGAACGGCTTGCCATGCCATTTCCACCTGGCGCCTCAGTTGGACCAGCGTTCGTGCTGGACGTGCAGACCGCGTGAGACGACGCTTCATCCAGTCCCAAACACGCTCAATGGGGGACAGATCCGGAGATCTTGCTGGCCAGGGTAGTTGACTTACACCTTCTAGAGCACGTTGGGTGGCACGGGATACATGCGGACGTGCATTGTCCTGTTGGAACAGCAAGTTCCCTTGCCGGTCTAGGAATGGTAGAACGATGGGTTCGATGACGGTTTGGATGTACCGTGCACTATTCAGTGTCCCCTCGACGATCACCAGTGGTGTACGGCCAGTGTAGGAGATCGTTCCCCACACCATGATGCCGGGTGTTGGCCCTGTGTGCCTCGGTCGTATGCAGTCCTGATTGTGGCGCTCACCTGCACGGCGCCAAACACGCATACGACCATCATTGGCACCAAGGCAGAAGCGACTCTCATCGCTGAAGACGACACGTCTCCATTCGTCCCTCCATTCACGCCTGTCGCGACACCACTGGAGGCGGGCTGCACGATGTTGGGGCGTGAGCGGAAGACGGCATAACGGTGTGCGGGACCGTAGCCCAGCTTCATGGAGACGGTTGCGAATGGTCCTCGCCGATACCCCAGGAGCAACAGTGTCCCTAATTTGCTGGGAAGTGGCGGTGCGGTCCCCTACGGCACTGCGTAGGATCCTACGGTCTTGGCGTGCATCCGTGCGTCGCTGCGGTCCGGTCCCAGGTCGACGGGCACGTGCACCTTCCGCCGACGACTGACGACAACATCGATGTACTGTGGAGACCTCACGCCCCACGTGTTGAGCAATTCGGCGGTACGTCCACCCGGCCTCCCGCATGCCCACTATACGCCCTCGCTCAAAGTCCGTCAACTGCACATACGGTTCACGTCCACGCTGTCGCGGCATGCTACCAGTGTTAAAGACTGCGATGGAGCTCCGTATGCCACGGCAAACTGGCTGACACTGACGGCGGCGGTGCACAAATGCTGCGCAGCTAGCGCCATTCGACGGCCAACACCGCGGTTCCTGGTGTGTCCGCTGTGCCGTGCGTGTGATCATTGCTTGTACAGCCCTCTCGCAGTGTCCGGAGCAAGTATGGTGGGTCTGACACACCGGTGTCAATGTGTTCTTTTTCCATTTCCAGGAGTGTATATGTGCAGATATGGGGGACAGTGAAGTCACCCGCTATCATCGGTAGTTGACCAATTCTATATGCGCTCGCTTTTGAGAATGTAATAGAATCTGCTGTGCTCTAGAAACACCACCCTGCTTAGCCCAGTATCCGAGGGTGAAATACAGAGATTCCGAGCTAGATCGGAAACGTCGGTATACAAGATGATTCTGAGATGATGATGATACGAACCTCCAGAGGTGATGGAGAAACGTAACTAATCAATTCGAGGTAGTCGGGCGATGTCGTTATCCCGAAGGAAGTCATTCACAAGATGTGCACGATGGGGACTCGAATTGTCGTCCATGAAGACGAATGCCTCCCCCCTTGCACCATCAATACACAGCTGTGCACGTCTAGTCATAGTCATATAGACCCGGCGTAAAGTTCGGATATCGATGGTGGTAACTTGACGGCTGATGTTTACTTCTTAGTTCCTGTATTTGCGTATACTTGTTTCACAGACCTTACTCTTCACGTGTCCCGACAGGAGAAAATCACGTATTGTTAAATCCGGCGAACGTGGTGGCCATAAATGTTTGCTGACAGTTCGTTCCTCGGTGAAGACATCGTGAACTCGTTCCAGGGATACCACAGACGTGTGGCATGTGTAGTGGGACGCGAAATTGAAGCGTCACCCATCCACCAGTGTCAGCCCAGTTTGCAGGTGAATATAAGTTTAATTTAGTTTTGTTTATGTATTTTTGTAATATTTTTGTAATAGCTGTGAATTATCTAAAGTTTTTGTATTTATTTTGTATGTTTCATGTACGGAGAGGGCGGCGCAACGAACGGAGACAGCATCTTCGCTGCCGGGACCAGAGAGAAAATTGCTGGCCACTATACGTCGCGGGTCGACAGCCAAAGAGCAACAGAAGATCCTGAAACCGATTTGTTGCGTCGTGCTTCTAAAAATTGAAAATGAATTTTTTTGTAAGGTTTTGTACAACAATGACGTCATAGAGAGCTTAATCTTATTGAAAATGTCAGTCCTATCTCGTCAAGGCTCAGGTTCACGTCTGTATGTAGGAAGATAATAAAATAGTGGATGCTACTAAAGTTGAAACACGTGTTCTGAGGATTTATTTATGAAGAATTATGTGAATTGATTAATAATATATTTGACAAGATTATTGAATTTTGACAGCGTTCATCGCGACTTTGAATCTCAAAAGTTTATTCAATGTGTGATTCTGATGTGAGTGCATTTCAAGCACGACATACGCTTTCTCGGCTCCTGTCGCCATTTTGTCTCACTGCGCTCTCGAGCGCTCTGACAGCAGAAACCTGAAGTGCGGCTTCAGCCGAACAAAACTTTATGAGTTTTTCTACGTATCTGTAGTGTGTCGTGACCATATGTCAATGAATGGAGCTACAGTGAATTTATGAAATCGCTTCAATCATTTGTAATAGCCCTGTATCTTTATTGTACACTCTTAATTTTGTACAGGGTGGTGCATTTATAAATAGCCCGCCGCCACTTCGAATTCGAAATATTTCGACCTCTGAACTAAAGTGAACAGCTACAAGAATGGACAGCTTCATGCAACAACCGATTGTTAACATTCTTCTGTCAGCACTTCGGTTTACTTCCTCAGTGAAGCTAGACGTTTCGCTTTGCGGTCTGCAAAATGTCTTTCTCGATAGAAGAAAGAATTGAAATTGTGGAAGCATATATGAAAACAGGTTCGGTTAAGGAAACTGACGAAATTTTCATGGTCAAATTCCGGATAGCGAACTACCAGCGAAGAGAGCGATACCGAGTTTGTATAAAAAATTGGCGCACCTATGGATCTGTGCAAAATGTATAACGACAAGAAATCAAGATAACGTGTGTCAATATAATTTCTGAGGAGAAACAAACGAAATTTAAATTGAAAAAGTTTACGCAAACCAATTGGCCCGAGTGACGTAATTCGGTGCATACGACTCAAATGATGTTTTACAGTTTCGTTCAAGAACCATTCTGAGACAATTTAAAAAGAATATAAATAATTTTGAAATGGGTTGTAACTGACGTAGGTGACGAAGTCTGCACATGGTCATATATCAAAAGAAAACCATTTATAAAAACTTACGTCGTTACACTACACACGCTGCCCCGTCTTGTTGAGAGAGGTAGTATTGTCTTTCATATTAAGTGAGCTGAACAAAAAATGTATCAAAACTTTCCGTATATGCAACCGTGTTGAGAGTCAAAAAATATCGGTTCAATAATGTGTACTCCTGTTACACCCCACCAAACGCCGATTTTCCATAACGCAGAGGTTGCTGACACACAGTGTTAAGGTTCTCCGCTGCCCGGTACCTCGTGTTCTGTGAATTCACATGACCGGAACGATGACACCGTGCTTCATCACTCATGATGCAATGCAAAGTGTCTAAGAAACCATCGTTGATGTTATTCAAACGCCACGTGCGGTAATCCACACGTTTCTGACTTTCATCCTCCCGTAATTGCTGCACAACCATCACACAATACGGCTTCAAATTAAGACCTTTCAATATCTGATGGCAACTCCTATCTACAAGAGCCTTATTGGCACAAATACGTGTAGTCTTCTCTGGGCTCTGAATAATTCTTCGATGAAAGTCTGCAACAACTACTGGTGTGCGAACTGAAGGAGTTCTTTGTCGTTCTACATTTTGCACAGATCCATAGGTGCGCCAATTTTTTATACAAACTCGGTATCGCTCTCTTCGCTGGTAGTTCGCTATCCGGAATTTGACCATGAAAATTTCGTCAGTTTCCTTAACCGAACCTGTTTTCATATATGCTTCCACAATTTCAATTCTTTCTTCTATCGAGAAAGACATTTTGCAGACCGCAAAGCGAAACGTCTAGCTTCACTGAGGAGGAGTGCTGACAGAAGAATGTTAACAGTCGGTTGTTGCATGAAGCTGTCCATTCTTGTAGCTGTTCACTTTAGTTCAGAGGTCGAAATATTTCCCATTAGAAGTGGCGGCGGGCTATTTATAACTGCACCACCCTGTACAAAATTAAGAGTGTACAATAAAGATACAGGGCTATTACAAATGATTGAAGCGATGTCATAAATTCACTGTAGCTCCATTCATTGACATATGGTCACGACACACTACAGATACGTAGAAAAACTCATAAAGTTTTGTTCGGCTGAAGCCGCACTTCAGGTTTCTGCCGTCAGAGCGCTCGAGAGCGCAGTGAGACAAAATGGCGACAGGAGCCGAGAAAGCGTATGTCGTGCTTGAAATGCACTCACATCAGTCAGTCATAACAGTGCAACGACACTTCAGGACGAAGTTCAACAAAGATCCACCAACTGCTAACTCCATTCGGCGATGGCATGCGCAGTTTAAAGCTTCTGGATGCCTCTGTAAGGGGAAATCAACGGGTCGGCCTGCAGTGAGCGAAGAAACGGTTGAACGCGTGCGGGCAAGTTTCACGCGTAGCCGGCGGAAGTCGACGAATAAAGCAAGCAGGGAGCTAAACGTACCACAGCCGACGGTTTGGAAAATCTTACGGAAAAGGCTAAAGCAGAAGCCTTACCGTTTACAATTGCTACAAGCCCTGACACCAGATGACAAAGTCAAACGCTTTGAATTTTCGGCGCGGTTGCAACAGCTCATGGAAGAGGACGCGTTCAGTGCGAAACTTGTTTTCAGTGATGAAGCAACATTTTTTTCTTAATGGTGAAGTGAACAGACACAATGTGCGTATCTGGGCGGTAGAGAATCCTCACGCATTCGTGCAGGAAATTCGCAAATCACCATATGTTAACGTGTTTTGTGCAATCTCACGGTTTAAAGTTTATGGCCCCTTTTTCTTCTGCGAAAAATACCTTACAGGACACGTGTATCTGGACATGCTGGAAAATTGGCTCATGCCACTACTGGAGACCGACAGCGCCGACTTCATCTTTCAACAGGATGGTGCTCCACCGCACATCCATCATGGTGTTCGGCATTTCTTAAACAAGAGATTGGAAAACCGATGGATCGGTCGTGGTGGAGATCATGATCAGCAATTCATGTCACGGCCTCCACGCTCTCCCGACTTAACCCGATGCGATTTCTTTCTGTGGGGTTATGTGAAAGATTCAGTGTTTAAACCTCCTATACCAAGAAACGTGCCAGAACTGCGAGCTCGCATCAACGATGCTTTCGAACTCATTGATGGGGACATGCTGCGCCGAGTGTGGGAGGAACTTGATTATCGGCTTGATGTCTGCCGAATCACTAAAGGGGCACATATCGAACATTTGTGAATGCCTAAAAAAACTTTTTGAGTTTTTGTATGTGTATGCAAAGCATTGTGAAAATATCTCAAATTATAAAGTTATTGTAGAGCTGTGAAATCGCTTCAATCATTTGTAATAACCCTGTATAAAGTCGTTTTTTTGTAATTTGGTTGCTGTTTTATTGAATAAAATCATGAATACTGCTCCAAACATCGAGCGTACCCTGGTCTACATCCTTAATTGTTTGATGACAGTCTCACTCTACTCTACTTGACTTTGTCGTTCTCTCATGACACCAGCAGGAGAACACGGCTCTCCAATATCAACTTTTTCATGGAATATCACGTCTGCAGCTCGTGGTCTAGTAGCTAGTGCTGTTGCCTCTGGATCCCGGGTTCAATTCCCGGCCGGGTTGGGGATTTCTCTCTGCCCGGGCACTGGGTGTTTCCTTTGTCTTCATCATTTCATCATCATAATCATCACACGTCTCAGACTGGACTATGTGAAAAATCGGACTGTTTAAAAATTGGGCCTTGTTACGGGCGCTGATGACGGTGCAGTTGAGCGCACCACAAACCAAACATCATCTCATCGCACGTCACGCGACATACGAGGTGCGGCTAGAAAAAAACCAGACTGATGCTGGAAAAAACATTTATTTACAATTTCATGTTATCTCCTTCAATGTACTCTCCTCCTCGGTCTCTACACCGCTCCATACGAATTTTCCAGTGTTCATAGCAAAGCTGCAGATCATTTTCGGTAAGTTCATACATTACTTCCGTCGCTTTTTCTTTTACTGCTTCAACAGCCTCAAATGTAGTTCCTTTCAAAGCTGACTTGACTTTAGGGAAAAGAAAAAAGTCACAAGGGGCCAAATCAGGTGAGTAGGGTGGATGATCTAAGATGGGAATGTTGTGTTTTGCCAAAAACGTCTTCACTGACAACGCACTGTGAGCTGGGGCATTGTCTTGGTGAAGGATCCATGACTTTTTTCTCCACAAATCGTTCCGTTTTCTCCGTACTCGCTCACGTAGGGTAGCCAGGACGCTAATGTAGTAATGCTGATTCAGTGTTTGCCCCTCTGGTACCCAATCAATGTGCACAATCCCTTTGATGTCAAAAAAAAAACAGTCATCATTGCCTTGAATTTCGATTTTGACATTCGTGCTTTTTTTGTCGTGGAGAACCAGGAGTTTTCCAATGCATCGATTGGCGTTTAGTTTCGGGATCGTAAGTAAAAAACCACGATTCATCGCAAGTAATAACATTTTGTAAGAAGGTGGGATCACTTTCAATGTTTTCCAGGATGTCAGAACAAATCATTCTTCGGCGTTCCTTCTGTTCAATTGTGAGACACTTTGGAACCATTTTTGAACACACTTTGTTCATGTTGAAACTTTCATGAAGAATCTGCCTAACACTTTCCTTGTCAACTCCTGTTAACTCAGACACTGCTCTGATTGTTAAACGGCGATCTCGTCGAACAAGTTTACCGATTTTTTCAATGTTTGCATCAGTTTTTGCTGACAATGGTCTGCCAGTGCGAGTGTCATCACTGGTGTCTTCGCGGCCATCTTTAAATCGTTTAAACCACTCAAACACTTGTGTTCGCGATAAACAATCATCGCCGTACACTTGTTGTAACATTACAAACGTTTCACTTGCAGATTTTCCTAGTTTGAAACAAAATTTGATGTTAACACGCTGTTCCTTCTGTACACTCAACATTTTCCGACGCACAGACAAAACGTCAACTACTTAAAACAGACGCCACGGGCAGACTGAGTGCAGGAGGCAGATGAAACTCGAGCAGTACTTCTACATCTACATCTACATCTATACTCCGCGAGCCACCTTACGGTGTGTGGCAGAGGGTACTTATTGTACCACTATCTGATCCCCCCTTCCCTGTTCCATTCACGAATTGTGCGTGGGAAGAACGACTGCTTGTAAGTCTCCGTATTTGCTCTAATTTCTCGGATCTTTTCGTTGTGATCATTACGCGAGATATATGTGGGCGGTAGTAATATGTTGCCCATCTCTTCCCGGAATGTGCTCTCTCGTAATTTCGATAATAAACCTCTCCGTATTGCGTAACGCCTTTCTTGAAGTGTCCGCCACTGGAGCTTGTTCAGCATCTCCGTAACGCTCTCGCGCTGACTAAATGTCCCCATGACGAATCGCGCTGCTTTTCGCTGGATCATGTCTATCTCTTCTATTAATCCAACCTGGTAAGGGTCCCATACTGATGAGCAATACTCAAGAATCGGACGAACAAGCGTTTTGTAAGCTACTTCTTTCGTCGATGAGTCACATTTTCTTAGAATTCTTCCTATGAATCTCAACCTGGCGCCTGCTTTTCACACTATTTGTTTTATGTGATCATTCCACTTCAGATCGCTCCGGATAGTAACTTCTAAGTATTTTACGGTTGTTACCGCTTCCAATGATTTACCACCTATGGCATAATCGTACTGGAATGGATTTCTGCCCCTATGTATGCGCATTATATTACATTTATCTACGTTTAGGGAAAGCTGCCAGCTGTCGCACCATGCATTAATCCTCTGCAGGTCTTCCTGGAGTACGTACGAGTCTTCTGATGTTGCTACTTTCTTGTAGACAACCGTGTCATCTGCAAATAGCCTCACGGAGCTACCGATGTTGTCAACTAAGTCATTTATGTATATTGTAAACAATAAAGGTCCTATCACGCTTCCTTGCGGTACTCCCGAAATTACCTCTACATCTGCAGATTTTGAACCGTTAAGAATGACATGTTGTGTTCTTTCTTCTAGGAAATCCTGAATCCAGTCACAAACCTGGTCCGATATTCCGTAAGCTCGTATTTTTTTCACTAAACGTAAGTGCGGAACCGTATCAAATGCCTTCCTGAAGTCCAGGAATACGGCATCAATCTGCTCGCCAGTGTCTACGGCATTGTGAATTTCTTGGGCAAATAGGGCGAGCTGAGTTTCACATGATCTCTGTTTGCGGAATCCATGTTGGTTATGATGAAGGAGATTTGTATTATCTAAGAACGTCATAATACGAGAACACAAAACATGTTCCATTATTCTACAACAGATTGACGTAAGCGAAATAGGCCTATAATTATTCGCATCTGATTTATGACCCTTCTTGAAAATGGGAACGACCTGCGCTTTCTTCCAGTCGCTAGGTACTTTACGTTCTTCCAGCGATCTACGATAAATTGCTGATAGAAAGGGGGCAAGTTCTTTAGCATAATCACTGTAGAATCTTAAGGGTATCTCGTATGGTCCGGATGCTTTTCCGCTACTAAGTGATAGCAGTTGTTTTTCAATTCCGATATCGTTTATTTCAATATTTTCCATTTTGGCGTCCGTGCGACGGCTGAAGTCAGGGACCGTGTTACGATTTTCCGCAGTGAAACAGTTTCGGAACACTGAATTCAGTATTTCTGCCTTTCTTCGGTCGTCCTCTGTTTCGGTGCCATCGTGGTCAACGAGTGACTGAATAGGGGATTTAGATCCGCTTACCGATTTTACATATGACCAAAACTTTTTAGGGTTCTTGTTTAGATTGTTTGCCAATGTTTTATGTTCGAATTCGTTGAATGCTTCTCTCATTGCTCTCTTTACGCTCTTTTTCGCTTCGTTCAGCTTTTCCTTATCAGCTATGACTCGACTACTCTTAAACCTATGATGAAGCTTTCTTTGTTTCCGTAGTACCTTTCGTACATGATTGTTATACCACGGTGGATCTTTCCCCTCGCTTTGGACCTTAGTCGGTACGAACTTATCTAAGGCGTACTGGACGATGTTTCTGAATTTTTTCCATTTTTGTTCCACATCCTCTTCCTCAGAAATGAACGTTTGATGGTGGTCACTCAGATATTCTGCGATTTGTGCCCTATCACTCTTGTTAAGCAAATATATTTTCCTTCCTTTCTTGGCATTTCTTATTACACTTGTAGTCACTGATGCAACCACTGACTTATGATCACTGATACCCTCTTCTACATTCACGGAGTCGAAAAGTTCCGGTCTATTTGTTGCTATGAGGTCTAAAACGTTAGCTTCGCGAGTTGGTTCTCTAACTATCTGCTCGAAGTAATTCTCGGACAAGGCAGTCAGGATAATGTCACAAGAGTCTCTGTCCCTGGCTCCAGTTCTGATTGTGTGACTATCCCATTCTATACCTGGTAGATTGAAGTCTCCCCCTATTACAATAGTATGATCACGAAACTTCTTCACGACGTTCTGCAGGTTCTCTCTGAGGCGCTCAACTACTACGGTTGCTGATGCAGGTGGTCTATAGAAGCATCCGACTATCATATCTGACCCACCTTTGATACTTAGCTTAACCCAGATTATTTCACATTCGCATTCGCTAATAACTTCACTGGATATTATTGAATTCTTTACTGCTATAAATACTCCTCCACCATTGGCGTTTATCCTATCCTTGCGGTATATATTCCATTCTGTGTCTAGGATTTCGTTACTGTTCACTTCCGGTTTTAACCAACTTTCCGTTCCTAATACTATATGCGCACTATTTCCTTCAATAAGAGATACTAATTCAGGAACCTTGCCCTGGATACTCCTGCAGTTTAGCAATATTACGTTAACTTTTCCTGTTTTTGGTCTCTGAGGACGGACGTTCTTTATCAACGATGATAATGTCCTCTCTGGTAAGCCGTCAGGTATTTTATCGTTTCGCCCAAGGGGGGGTCCCTCTAACCTAAAAAACCCCCGTGTGCACGCCACACGTACTCTGCTACCCTAGTAGCTGCTTCCGGTATGTAGTGCAGCGAGAGTCACGTGACAGGCCACGCGACTTTCAGCCTTATTGCATTCGTTTTATTGTTGCACCAGTACTAGTCCGGTTTTTTTTTCTAGCCACACCTCATACGTCCTCAGCTACACACAGCAGAGGCGGCGACTAATTGTAAGGGCTGATCGCAGATGTGTGACTGGACATCGAACAGCAGTCTGGCACAACTGGAGAGGAATCGTTGTACTGAGTGGCTTTTCCCCCTCGGTTTCGCTGTGTCGCTCCACACGTGGTCAAACACGTGAGGCGACATACGCGTGAAGAGGGAGAAAGCTGCCGCTTGTACTCGGGGTCAGCGTCGCGTAGAAAGCGGGCGGACACGACGTCTGCACGGGCAGTTCATAACACAGGCGCGATGCGTGCATTTGGAAGAGAGAAGAAAGATTAAGAGTTTAACGTCGACGTGGAGTTCACTAGAGACGGAGCAAGCGCTCGGATTACGGAAGGATGGGAAACGACATCGGCCAAGCTAGTTTTTGAAGGAACCATCCCGGCATTTGCCTGAAGCGATTTAGGGAAGTCACCGAAAACGCAACCTGGATGGTGTTCTGACCACTGCACCAACTCGTTCGGTCATATATTTGGAGCTAACAGGAGGACAGCACCTATTCTTCATCACCGAATTCGTTAAAGTTAATGGTATACTCAGGGCTTCGCCAGAAATGAAAATTACTTAAGTGCGATCTCCAGATGGCCAAGCGTTTAGAAAAATGTGAAGTTGTTGGTGTGTGTCGGGGAAGGCATGAGCATTTACGTAAGCGTAGATACCAAGCAGCAGTTGGCGTATCGAATAGAGAAGAGAACGGTAAACGGAGGGTCGGGGGTTCGAGTCCCTATGCAGAAACCGATTTCCGTTTTAATTTTTACGTCTCTTACTGGCTGTTTGTGAGTTTGGAAACAAAAACTAAGCAAGGATTTAAGATATCGAATGAGGAGCACCTGAATGTGCTTCTTTCTGCAGATGATATCGTTGTTATTCAGAACAATGAAAATGACCTTCCAAGATCAAAATACCAGCTGAAGTAAACATGTAATAAATACAACTTTAAAATGTCTGGTAATAAAAAAAATAATGGCATTCTGAGGCAAATATCCAGTTACGTCAAAAAATATTTTAGGATAAGTCTCTGAAATTTCTAATTTAGGCTGTGCTGTCAGTTTCGATTTTTACTATGATACTGAAAATAAAGATCAAAATCTGCAAGCTGTCTGTGGTACCATTAGCAAAACATTTCGCCATAAAGCACGAAAACAGACGATCATGAAATTCTGGAAGCGAAAGATGGGTTAAAAAACAATTCAAACAGCAGAGATGAAACTCCTAATCAAGACGAAGGGAAGACATGATTATGAATCACACAACTAGCTACAATCACACTGTGTTTCGGTGAAGTGAAAAGTGTTTTACTACGTTATTTGTGGAAAGTACTTGTTATAGTTACGTGTGCATCACAACAGCTCACCATGATGCGGAGAATGACAGTGCTTGCCACACGAAAACGTAAGTAAAAACGAATATAGGCGCGAAAACATCGCGACAAACTAAATTACATTCCGGAAGATAGGTTAACTCCCAGCAAAAAACTTTCTCAACAACATCGTTTGGTTGCAGATGACAAGCTACCTGTAGTAATTAACACACAGGTGAACCAGAAAATTCATGCACAACAAATGTAAAGGCATTTACAAAAAGAAACGATCTATTATTTGAACTAAACATCCACATAATTTTATAATCATTCAACAAAAGAGTTCACATTACAGAATAAATAAAAATGAAAACTCACTGATGATGGCACAGTGTTGCCGAAAACTGTTTGCGTACTGAGAATAAACGGTGTTTTGCATAACTGGCAGACCTCATATCCAACAATGCTCTGTAGTTTGTCGGCATATTGCCTTGTCCTGCTGCATCATCAGATCTGTCTCCAATGGAGCAGACATGCGACATCATCTGACGACAACCCCAGCATCATCCGAAACCAGCATTAACCGGTCCTGTATTGGAAGCCAAGTGCGACCGGCATCGAACTCCATCCTACGAACTGACATCCGGCACATGTACAACAAAATGCAGACACGTTTGCATGCTTTCTTTCAACATTCTGCGGCTACAGCGGCTATTACTGTACCAGCATTGCACATTTTCAATGGATTATCTCGCGCGTACGTTAACCTGTGACCTTGCAATGTTTATCACTTAAATACAGGATGATTCAAAAAGAATACCACAACTTTAAAAATGTGTATTTAATGAAAGAAACATAATATAACCTTCTGTTATACATCAATACAAAGAGTATTTAAAAAGGTTATTTTTTCACTCAAAAACAAGTTCAGAGATGTTCAATATGGCCCCCTCCAGACACTCGAGTAATATCAACCCGATACTCCAACTCGTTCCACACTCTCTGTAGCATATCAGGCGTAACAGCTTGGATAGCTGCTGTTATTTCTCGTTTCAAATAATCAATGGTGGCTGGGAGAGGTGGCCGAAACACCGTATCCTTAACATACCCCCATAAGAAAAAATCGCAGGGGGTAAGATCAGGGCTTCTTGGAGGCCAGTGGTGAAGTGCTCTGTCACGGGCTGCCTGGCGGCCGATCCATCGCCTCGGGTAGTTGACGTTCAGCTGCAGACAGTGCTTGAACCAATTTCAGACGATAAGGTTTCATAACTAACCTTTTTCGTAGGACTCTCCATACAGTTTATTGTGGAATTTGCAGCTCTCTGCTAGCTCTGCGAGTCGATTTTCCTGGGCTGCGAACAAATGCTTGCTGGATGCGTGCTACATTTTCATCACTCGTTCTCGGCCGTCCAGAACTTTTCCCTTTGCACAAACACCCATTCTCTGTAAACTGCTTACACCAACGTTTAATACACCACCTATCAGGAGGTTTAACACCATACTTCGTTCGAAATGCACGCTGAACAACTGTCGTCGATTCACTTCTGCCGTACTCAATAACACAAAAAGCTTTCTGTTGAGCGGTCGCCATCTTAGCATCAACTGACGCTGACGCCTAGTCAGCAGCGCCTCAAGCGAACAAATGTACAACTAAATGAAACTTTATAGCTCCCTTAATTCGCCGACAGATAGTGCTTAGCTCTGCCTTTTGTCGTTGCGGAGTTCTAAATTCCTAAAGTTGTGGTATTCTTTTTGAATCACCCTGTATGTTAGCTAGACAAATAAATTCTTCCAATTTCATTAGTCTACAGTAATTATTTTTTGGTGTTGAGATTTTTTCCCGTCAGTGCATTTGTACACCGACAACATTCTCTAAAGAGTCGAACTCACACGTGTAGATGATGATGATGATGATGATGAGCCGGCCGATGTGGCCGAGCGGTTCTAGGCGCTTCAGTCCGGAACCGCGCTGCTCCTACGGTCGCAGGTTCGAATCCTGCCTCGGGCATGGATGTGTGTAATGTCATTAGGTCAGTTAGGTTTAAGTAGTTCTAAGTTATAGGAGACTGATGACCTCAGATGTTAAGTCCCGTAGTGCGGAGAGCGATTTGAACCATTTTTGATGATGATGTTTGGTTTTTGGGGCGCTCAACTGCGCGGTTATCAGAGCCCAATCAAATTCCCAACCTTTTCTCAGCCCAGTCTCGCCACTTTCATGAATGATAATGAAATAATGAGGACAAGCACCCAGTCATCTCGAGGCAAGTGAAAATCCCTGACCCCGCCGGGAATCGAATCCGGAACCCCGTGCTCGGGGAGCGAGAACGCGACCGCGAGACCACGAGCTGCGGACTCTCACGTGTATAAACTGGCTTCAAACATCTGATTACTTTAGCAATGAGTTAACGTCTTAAGAATTTGACGTCAAACATGTGAAACCCTCATTGTTGAGGGCGCAGATGGATAAGGAAAACAGTTCTTTTTTCTGGAAAGCTGGATTTTTCTCCTGATCTATGTGTTGCCGAACCTTGTAATTTTGTGTCTGTGTATGTGGATAGTGGGTAACGAATAGAGTAAGAAGAAAAGGAGTAATAAATTAAAACATCAAAGCCGGCCGGAGTGGCCGAGCGGTTCTAGGCGCTACAGTCTGGAACCGCGCGACCGTTACGGGCGTAGGTTCGAATTCTGCCTCGGGCATGGACGTGTGTGATGTCCTTAGGTTAGTTAGGTTTAAGTAGTTCTAAGTTCTAGGGGACTGATGACCTCAGATGTTAAGTCCCATAGTGCTCAGAGCCATTTGAAGCCAAAACATCAAGCTTGGACCTTAATTTTTACCCCGTGAACAAGAACATTTAATAAGCTATTTGGCCGGTATGTGAACGAAAAAAAGTTTGTTAGACGTCGTTTATCAAACGCTAAATGAATGTAGCCTTGGGTTTTAAGAAAATCTAGTTTTCTACGACGCTTAGAGTTTATGAAATCCTATCTCTCCAACTACGAGTCGTACAATGATATAATTCTGCAGGTACATCCAGTGGTGTATGTGGATACTGCGTGAAACATGTATCGGGAACAGAGTTGGTAGTAAAGAAGTAATAAATTACAACACTACACGCGATGCTGACGTTTTACTGCAAGAACAGCGAAAGTGCAGTAAACGCTAGGCCTTTTTCCAAAGTTCTATCATAGCGTGGTGTAGGAGTAAAAACCAGCAACTTGGATTACTAATTTCACTATTTCAATTTGTGTCGCAGTTGCGATCAAAATTTTTTATTTGTGATGATAGGTTCGGACTACATTAACCAGTCTCCAACAACAGCCTGTAAACAATACGTAGCTGTTAATGTAATCTTTAAAATTAAATTTGGGTTTCAGAAAATTTGACGACTCTCAGAAGTGTTCAAATGGTTCAGATGGCTCTGAGCACTATGGGACTTAACTTCTAAGGTCATCAGTCCCCTAGAACTTAGAACTACTTAAACCTAACTAACCTAAGGACATCACACACATCCATGCCCGAGGCAGGATTCGAACCTGCGACAGTAGCGGCCGCGCGGTTCCAGACTGTAGCGCCTTTAACCGCTTGGCCACCACGGCCGGCTCTCAGAAGTGTAATTAACATTACATACCTTCGTTTTAAATGTTAAGATACGTTTCCACCAGTGCACACACAAACAATAGCCATGACTGGAATTTTTACACGTACAGAAAAGTAATGTTTATTGGTGATCCAGTAACTTCATAAAGACCAGTATTGAAAGCTCCCTCCAAAACTACGTGACATACTGAAGGTCCATGTTGTGACAGTGTGGAAGTGAAATCGACAGAGGTCGCTAAGTGGCCACATGTGATATTCTTAGGCCCTGCGAAGTTTTACACCCTTCATGCTTCTACAGTGATACTCATTCGCTTTTCACTAAACAGTACCAACCGAAGAACAAATTTGACTACACCCAATATAGTCTGCTAAACTCTGTACTAATTAAAGCTGTCAGAAGACAGGAGGCATTAAAAACACAATGCCTTAACGAGGTGTGGTCGCGCATTTGAAGTGGCTGTAGAAGCCGTAATCAAAAAGTAACTCCAAAAAGACAACAAGTAGTGTAAAATTACAGATAGTCGATAAGTGATGGAAAAAAATAAAATTAAAAATCTTTTCCTTCCATTACTTTATGGGGAACGTCAACGAGAAAAACTTTCGAAAAGAATTATGTAAGCTTTCTGGAAGTAGCTTAGTCGTCTCATGCTCAAATACTGAGTAATTTCGGTAAATAGCGCGTCGTGATTTACACTGCCTCAAGAAGTGGACACAATTTGTGATTGTAATGCTTGACTTACCTTTCCTTATCCATCTGCGCCCTCAACAATGAGGGTTTCACATGTTTGACGTCAAATTCTTAAGACGTTAACTCATTGCTAAAGTAATCAGATGTTTGAAGTCAGTTTATACACGTGAGAGTCCGCAGCTCGTGGTCTCGCGGTCGCGTTCTCGCTCCCCGAGCACGGGGTCCCGGATTCGATTCCCGGCGGGGTCAGGGATTTTCACTTGCCTCGAGATGACTGGATGCTTGTCCTCATTATTTCATTATCATTCATGAAAGTGGCGAGATTGGGCTGAGAAAAGGTTGCTGTTCGTGGTGTAAAAAACTGCCCTGGCCAGCAAGGTCACCAGATACCTCTCCAACTGAACATGCTCGGAAGGTGGTGAAACCGGAACGTACTCGTTCTCCACAGCCTGGAAGAATTATTGCCGAATTGCAACAAAAGGCGCAAGGTGCTTGGGGCAGTCTGCCGCATGGCGGCATTCGTCACCTTTATGGTCGTGTGAATACGAGAACACGTGCCAGCGTTGCCACCAGAGTGTCATACACTGTGTCTTGATGCAACTGTCGGGGCACCCTTTACTGTGACACGTGTATTTCATTTGGTCTGAATTTGTTGTCATATACTAATATACGCCGATGAACTACCTGTCAGTAAAGTGACCTTATGCTTGAGAGTGTTGCATTTTTTTCCGACGGTGTAGCTACACACGATGTACTGTGTGATGCGTAAGGTGACGATTTTGCCGAAGCTTTTCCACGTACGGGTTAGGATATGACTCTTACGGCAGCATTGCGGGAAACATCAGGCGAACTATGCTTCTGACGTACAGTTATACAATTTTTTCCTTCATTTGTGAAACTCTAGCTTGTTTAGGATCATAGGATCCCTTGCAGAATTGTCAGGACGCTACGAAAATATTTTCACTGCCTGTACCAATTCCCCCCTCTTCCTCTCTCTCTCTCTCTCTCTCTCTCATTTTGCCACCCCCCTCGCCCCTCACATGCACACACGTAGTTCTCTCGCACAGCGGCCGTAGGTGAAGTAGGAGTTTGTTGGAAATGGGGCAGAAAGCGCGAGTACATGGACGATTTGGAGCTCGGATAAAAACTACAGGTACGTGGGGTGGGTAATGAAAGCCTCTGATAGCTTTACGAGCAGATTAAAAGCTGGTTGTCCCTCATATTTCGCAGAGAAGCACTTCCTGCGAATTTCCTGAAGCGCAGCATCGGAAGTGTTGTTAAGAGTATCCTATATACAGACGCTTACACAATTATAAAATTTAAAAAAAAGGAAAAGGCAAGGCACATTCTCATATTAGTGGAATGTGCTGGGCGAGTGACGGAGAGAGACAGAGAGAGAGAATGTTTTAAATGTGGTAAAACTGCGCTGGCCCAGGCAGTGTGTACAAGGTGAATTTTCGATGCATGCAGAAAGGTCACTGGCAGAAACTGCAGGCAATTTGCACACGTAAATTCCTCTTTGTTGTTATTTTATAGGAATGACCTTTCGAAAACACGGTTCGCCGAAATAGACGCCCGCGCTCTGACGTCTAAACAGTCAGCCTCACATGAGGCTTGGTAGTTGTACTCGTAAGCGGCTGATAAAAACCCACTGGTGAATTTACAGTGCTCCAGCATTCTCTAACATAATAGATCTCTAATATGAAATGGCAAAAATTGTCATCCTGTCCCATTTCTAGGTTTCCTAGCTAACGGCTCCTAGGGGCAAGAAAAATGCGATTTTCGCTATTATTGATCGAATTTAAAACCTTGAAATACAGTCAGGTCCCGAGTTCAAGTCTCGGTCCCGCATACAGTTTCAATCTGCCAGGAAATTTCCTATCAGCGCACACTCTGCTGCAAAGTGAAAATCTCATTCGTTTCTCGAACGTTTGCTTCCAGATCCGTTACGAGATATTGTATAATATTTCTTATTTATTGTTTCACATTTTTGAATGTAACTCAGTTAACGGAATTCCTTTCAATCCCAAATAACTGGTGCGTGATCTTTCCCGCTGAAGACACCATCTTCGGACCTGAAGAAGCGTCTTCTGTCCACTTTGGATGGTGTCCCCCACTTGTGGTCTATTAGTGAAAACATCTTTTCGAAATCATATAATGTTCAGGAATTCGCACCCCTGGGCGCTAGCGCTTGGAGGTGAGCCCGTTCGAATTCTGGCGGGTGGATGAATTTTTCACTGCTGGCATTTATCCGGCAAGGGGGTGGGGGAGTGAGGGGGGGGGGGGTTGAGGTAGTGGCCTAAATTTCAAGATCACTGGTCTTTGTGCTAATGTCCAGGATTCAATGACAGACCTCTCTGCAGAGGCTCATGAAATGTGCGCGTGTGAACCATCCGCTGATTGGGCACGTTGAGCTCGGCTCATTTGGTGCTATTCGAGATTAGGCTATGTGCCCGCCCTGGGTTCCAACTCATAATAACGCAAACCCGACACTACACTGTACAAGCAGTCGTCAGTCATCCACACAACACTTCATAACAGGTCATTCCCTGAATATAGGACTACTTACTAGTTATATCGTTTAGGATACGTACCAGCGTCCACGAACCTTCGGATAGTGCGTGTAGCTTTTCTACCAATGAAGTGATTAATCACCACCAACTGAAATGGCCGTAAGGCGCAAATAAATCAACACAGGTACACTATAAAGACGTCGCACCAACCTTCATTGTGTGTAAGGCAGCTTGAGATGACCTCTAAATTCAAAACAGAACATCTGCGAATGGTAGCGTTTATTGTCTAGACACAGCTACGAAATAACGGCAGCTCAAGAGCTACATACTCCATGCGCCGAAACACCCCGGAAAAGCATCTGTCTACATCTTTACAGTGCGTGGCGGAGGGTGTGTCGTACCAATTTCGTTTCCATGTTCCATTGGCGCATATAGCTTTGCATTTGTTTTAATCTCTCGTATATTGTTCTCACGACTCTGGGCGTAGTATACCATTGTTACAGCGCAACAGTCGGGCAGTGCTAATCGAGTACAGGTTTCCAAAATCTACCCAGCAGAGTTAAGCGATGAATGCATCGTCTTTCTTCCAGCGATCCCTATTTAGGTACTTCGAGCATCCCGGGTTCCATTCCCGGTGAGGTCAGGGATTTTCCCTGCCTCGAGCTGATTGGATGTTGTTGAGTCGTCTTCATAATTCATCTCCATTACGGTCGGAGGAAGGCAATGGCAAACCATCTCCCCTACCAGGACCTTGCTAGTCGGCAGTGCGGGTCTCCCGCATCGTCCCCTACGCTCCTCGGAGTATGGGACCTCATCATCATCATTTTCATCATATTTTCATCATAATACCAATCTGTTACTATCCTATGACTACGTTCCACGTTTTTCGTCATACCTACTTCATAACAAGAACAATACTGTAGACTTTGTCTCACTAGCATATTGTTTACTACACTGCTCTCCAAAACTTAAACACAAAATATATAAAGCAACATAACATATTAACTCTCCAGTGACAATGAATGAAAGTGCAGGATCATGTTGTCAGGAGGGCTCCAATCGTGCACAGAAAGTTTGAACTCACATGAAGAGTGAGGTTCAGCATGACTGTTGCGCCAGATGGTGCTGGCCCCGCAACACGAGGCAGTCGAAGAAACGCAAAAAGTGTGTGTCAATCAGCGAGCAATTACAGTGAACTGTAGTGAGGTTCCTCATTACAAAATGGCCCAGAGACAGCATTTGGATGATGTCCTTATGCTACTTAGGTTTAAGTAGTTATAAGTTCTAGAGGACAGAAGTAAAGCTGTGAGGACGGGACGTGAGTCGTGCTTGGGTAGCTCAAATGGTAGAGCACTTGCCCGCGAAAGGCAAAGGTTCCGAGTTCGAGTTTCGGTCCGGCACACAGTTTTAATCTGGCAGGAAGTTTCATTCGAGAAACGAGATCTGCTTCGCAGAAGAACAGGAAAATACAACTACCAACCAATGTACAGGGTGATTCAAAAAGAATACCACAACTTTAGGAATTTAAAACTCTGCAACGACAAAAGGCAGAGATAACACTATCTGTCGGCGAATTAAGGGAGCTATAAAGTTTCATTTAGTTGTACATTTGTTCGCTTGAGGCGCTGTTGACTAGGCGTGAGCGTCAGTTGATGCTAAGATGGCGACCGCTCAACAGAAAGTTTTTTGTGTTATTGAATACGGCAGAAGTGAATCGACGAGAATCCGCGAGAAACAACTCAGTATGAACGTGACTCGCCTAAGGTGAACGTTTTCTGTGTCATTTCAGCCAATAAAGTTTTTGGTCCCTTTTTCTTCGAACGTGCTACTGTAACTGGACTACAGTATCTGGAGATGTTAGAGAACTGGCTGTTCCCTCAGCTCGAACAAGAAGCACAACAATTCATATTTCAGCAGGATGGAGCGCCACCACATTGGCACTTATCTGTCCGTAACTACCTGAACGTCAACTACCCGAGGCGATGGATCGGCCGCCAGGCAGCCCGTGACAGAGCACTTCATCACTGGCCTCCAAGAAGCCCTGAACTTACCCCCTGCGATTTTTTCTTATGGGGGTATGTTAAGGATATGGTGTTTCGGCCACCTCTCCCAGCCACCATTGATGATTTGAAACGAGAAATAACAGCAGCTATCCAAACTGTTACGCCTGATATGCTACAGAGAGTGTGGAACGAGTTGGAGTATCGGGTTGATATTGCTCGAGTGTCTGGAGGGGGCCATATTGAACATCTCTGAACTTGTTTTTGAGTGAAAAAAAACTTTTTTAAATACTCTTTGTAATGATGTATAACAGGTTATATTATGTTTCTTTCATTAAATACACATTTTTAAAGTTGTGGTATTCTTTTTGAATCACCCTGTATATTGGCAATAGGAAAATTTAGGTAGCGCAGACGTCTACTTGATGAAGAACTGGAAAATTCGCCCTGTTCTCCATGTTTGGCTCCCGCAGACTTACATGTCTGCCCAGAACAAAGTGGTCCTCGTTGCTGGACGTTTATAGTCCAATCAAGAATCAATTGCTGGGTACACAATATTTTTAGCATATCCAAAGGAGCAGTGATGCGATGGAGTAATGTCACTGGAGCGCTAATCGTCGAAGCGCAAACATAAAACGCTTTTGAAAACATAAATCCTCATTTTGACCTTCTGGCGCGAGGACATTTTACGGCACTGTCGTATGTTTACCAGACTTCTGCAGCGCCTCGCTCTGAATGAAGAAGCAGAAGAAAGGGGCCTGGTAGGTATTCTGAGGGCAGCATCGGCTAGCGAGGCGGATGCTGAAAGGCGGCGCTGAACTACGGAGGAAGCGAGTCCTGAAAATCCCGCTCGCGCGGGGAAACCCGATTAATTCGACGAAATCCATTAACAGGATGCGAGTCTTCCGACGCGAGCCTACCCCTCCACTGCTGTGGCCAGACCCGCGCAGGAACCAGGGACGCCCTGCGCTGACGAGGTTACACCGCAGCACCCCACACCACAGCCAATAGCACAGCCCACAGCCGTAGGACTCTGCGACACCGCCTGTCAATTACTCGGGGCGCCGTAGGAGCTGACAGCTTTCGTAATTGGCGCGCAAGTCCGTAATCTTGTTTGCAGCTGAGAGTGCGTGTATCGGACACGTGGAGAACGAACTGCTACGTGTAGTTCGCGGATGTCATATACCGATATCCAAACCCTTTTTACCGAGCGAAGTGGCGCAGTGGTTACCACACTGCATTCCCATTCGGGAGGACGACGGTTCAGACTCCCGTCCAGGCATCCTGATTTAGGTTTTTTGTGATTTCCCTAACTCGCTTCAGGCAACTTCTGGGATGTATTGTTGTTGTTGTGGTCTTCAGTCCTGAGACTGGTTTGATGCAGCTCTCCATGCTACTCTAGCCTGTGGAAGCTTCTTCATCTTCCAGTACCTACTGCAACCTACATCCTTCTGAATCCTCTTAGCGTATTCATCTCTTGGTCTCCCTCTACGATTTTTACCCTCCACGCTGCCCTCCAATACTAAATTGGTGATCCCTTGATGCCTCAGAACATGTCCTACCAACCGATCCCTTCTTCTGGTCAAGTTGTGCCACAAACTTCTCTTCTCCCCATTCCTATTCAATACTTCCTCATTAGTTATATGATCTATCCATCTAATCTTCAACATTCTTCTGTAGCACCACATTTCGAAAGCTTCTATTCTCTTCTTGTCCAAACTATTTACCGTCCATGTTTCACTTCCATACATGGCTACACTCCATACAAATACTTTCAGAAATGACTTCCTGACACTTAAATCTATACTCGATGTTAACAAATTTCTCCTCTTCAGAAACGCTTTTCTTGCCACTGCCAGTCTACATTTTATATCCTCTCTACTTCGACCATCATCAGTTATTTTGCTCCCCAAATAGCAAAACTCCTTTACTACTTTAAGTGTCTCATTTCCTAATCTAATTCCCTCAGCATCACCCGACTTAATTCGACTACATTCCATTATCCTCGATTTGCTTTTGTTGATGTTTATCTTATATCCTCCCTTCCAGACACCATCCATTCCGTTCAACTGCTCTTCCAAGTCCTTTGCTGTCTCTGACAGAATTACAATGTCATCGGCGAACCTCAAAGTTTTTATTTCTTCTCCATGGATTTTAATACCTACTCCGAATTTTTCTGTCCCATTGAAAGGGCACGGCCGACTTCCTTCCCTGTCCTTTCCTAATCCGATGAGATCGATGACCTCGCTGTCTGGTCTCTTCCCTTGAACCGTTTTTGGCGAACTAGTGCCATGTTTCCATTTTGCTGGTGGTAGCTTCTTCTTTTCTGTTGAAATTATCCCCATGTTTATGTATTTTAACAGAAAATAAGGAGCTATGAAACTCAGCGATATATGGACAGTGGCGCTACAGAATCGATGAGAAGCTTTTATCTTTGACGTACTACAATCGATAGTTATATTTTATCGTTGACAAGGTTTATCTCTGCTATCACTTGAAATCCAGACCACGCCCACTTTCCACGGTATTTAGGCCGTTCTTCGATGTCCGACTCGTCAGTCGGCAAGGCTCAGCACAACCAGGAGCACCTCCGAAGACGTCCAATGCAGCTTTAGACGAAACTTCAGGGATAGAAGAGTTCCATAGACCACGGCCACACAACCCGGAAGAATTCTCGGCAGCTGAAACACCCCGTCGTGAAAGCCTTCACTGCAGCTCGTAAACTTCCTCAGTTGCGACCTGAGACTGCTCCTCGAGTGTTTTTTTTTGTTTTTTTGTTTTTTTTTGTTTTTTTAGTACTTTTCATTCCCTTCTCAGATGGAGAAGGCCGGGCTGTTCTAAAGCGTGGGTATTGCTCTTTTCGGCCATTGGGTAAAGTTTTTTCTGTTGTGGCACTGTTTATTTTTCTTGCTCAGCGTGCAAAAGAAAAGGGGGGCGGGGGTTTTCCCGAATGAGAATTTATTTGCAGGAGTTTGTTGGGGACAGTTCCGGTATTTACCTTAGCGGCCAAGGAAAACCTGGCAAACCCGGCCAGAACTGCTTGTCTTGTCTTCTCTTTATTTGCCATCCTGCCAGCTTTGGCGCTGGCGGTCACGGCGGGCAAAAGCGGCTTCGCGCCTTCTGTTGCGGTCCGCCTCTTGCCTTCTTTCTCGTTCTTCTCTTTCGATCGTGAACTTCTCTTCGCGGGCTTCCGCCTTCCGTCTTACGAGCTCCCGACTTTGCATGTTGTTCATCTGGTGCTCGTCACGCTCGGCCACGTCCGGTGTAGTTGGACGCGAAATTGAAGCGTCACCCATCCACCAATGTCAGCCCAGTTTGCATTATTTAATTTTTAAATTAAATTAAATTTAATTTAATTTAGTGTCCTGTTTATGTATTTTTGTCATCTTTGTAATTGTTGTGAATTGTCTAAAGTTTTGTATTTAAATTTTTATGTTTCATGTACGGAGAGGGCGGCGCAACGAACGGAGACAGCGTCTTCACTGCCGGGGCCAGAGAGAAAATTGCTGGCCACTATACGTCGCGGGTCGACAGCCAGAGAGCAACAGAAGATCCTGAAACCGAGTTGTTGCGTCGTGCTTCTAAAAACTGAAAAAATAAGATTCTGTAATTTTGTACAACAATGACGTCATAGAAAGTTTAATCATGTTGTAAATGGTCAGTCCTATCCTGTCAGGCTCAGGTTCACGTCTATATGTAGGAAGATAATAAACTAGTGGATACTGCTAAAGTTCAAATACGTGTTCCGAGAATTTATTTATGAAGAATTATGTGAACGAATTGATTATTAATTTTGACAACGTTCATCGCGAGTTTGAATCTGGAAAGTTTATTCAATGTGGTTCTAATATTTGTTAAATCAGATAACTTGCATTAATATAATTTCTGAGAAGAAACAAAACGACATCTAAATTGAAAAAAGTTTGTGCAAACAAATTGGACTGAGTGACGTAATTCCGCGCATACGACTCAAATGATGATGTTTTGCAGTTTCGTTCGAGAACCATTCAGAGGCAATTTAAAAAGAATTTAAATAATTTTGAAGTGTGTTGTAACTGACGTAGGTGACGAAGTCTGCACATGGTCATACACTCCTGGAAATGGAAAAAGAACACATTGACACCGGTGTGTCAGACCCACCATACCTGCTCCGGACACTGCGAGAGGGCTGTACAAGCAATGATCACACGCACGGCACAGCGGACACACCAGGAACCGCGGTGTTGGCCGTCGAATGGCGCTAGCTGCGCAGCATTTGTGCACCGCCGCCGTCAGTGTCAGCCAGTTTGCCGTGGCATACGGAGCTCCATCGCAGTCTTTAACACTGGTAGCATGCCGCGACAGCGTGGACATGAACCGTATCTGCAGTTGACGGACTTTGAGCGAGGGCGTATAGTGGGCATGCGGGAGGCCGGGTGGACGTACCGCCGAATTGCTCAACACGTGGGGCGTGAGGTCTCTACAGTACATCGATGTTGTCGCCAGTGGTCGGCGGAAGGTGCACGTGCCCGTCGACCTGGGACCGGACCGCAGCGACGCACGGATGCACGCCAAGACCGTAGGATCCTACGCAGTGCCGTAGGGGACCGCACCGCCACTTCCCAGCAAATTAGGGACACTGTTGCTCCTGGGGTATCGGCGAGGACCATTCGCAACCGTCTCCATGAAGCTGGGCTACGGTCCCGCACACCGTTAGGCCGTCTTCCGCTCACGCCCCAACATCGTGCAGCCCGCCTCCAGTGGTGTCGCGTCAGGCGTGAATGGAGGGACGAATGGAGACGTGTCGTCTTCAGCGATGAGAGTCGCTTCTGCCTCGGTGCCAATGATGGTCGTATGCGTGTTTGGCGCCGTGCAGGTGAGCGCCACAATCAGGACTGCATACGACCGAGGCACACAGGGCCAACACCCGGCATCATGGTGTGGGGAGCGATCTCCTACACTGGCCGTACACCACTGGTGATCGTCGAGGGGACACTGAATAGTGCACGGTACATCCAAACCGTCATCGAAGCCATCGTTCTACCATTCCTAGACCGGCAAGGGAACTTGCTGTTCCAACAGGACAATGCACGTCCGCATGTATCCCGTGCCACCCAACGTGCTCTAGAAGGTGTAAGTCAACTACCCTGGCCAGCAAGATCTCCGGATCTGTCCCCCATTGAGCATGTTTGGGACTGGATGAAGCGTCGTCTCACGCGGTCTGCACGTCCAGCACGAACGCTGGTCCAACTGAGGCGCCAGGTGGAAATGGCATGGCAAGCCGTTCCACAGGACTACACCCAGCATCTCTACGATCGTCTCCATGGGAGAATAGCAGCCTGCATTGCTGCGAAAGGTGGATATACACTGTACTAGTGCCGACATTGTGCATGCTCTGTTGCCTGTGTCTATGTGCCTGTGGTTCTGTCAGTGTGATCATGTGATGTATCTGACCCCAGGAATGTGTCAATAAAGTTTCCCCTTCCTGGGACAATGAATTCACGGTGTTCTTATTTCAATTTCCAGGAGTGTATGTTAAAAGAAAGTAATTCATACAAAACTTGCGTGCCCGCATCTCGTGGTCGTGCGGTAGCGTTTTCGCTTCCTACGCCCGGGTTCCCGAGTTCGATTCCCGGCGGGGTCAGGGATTTTCTCTGCCTCGTGATGGCTGCGTGTTGTGTGATGTCCTTAGGTTAGTTAGGTTTAAGTAGTTTTAAGTTCTAGGGGACTGATGACCATAGATGTTAAGTCCCATAGTGCTCAGAGCCATTTGAACCATTTGAACCAAAACTTGCGTCGTTACACTACACCGGGATCGCGTCGTCCAGGATTTCGCTATTTACCAGGTAATCCTGGAAATTCACGAACGCCTCGGTCTGGACCTCCGCGTCCTTACGTGATGCCGGTGCTGCTTTGGTTGCTGCCGCGGCCTGCGTGGTTCGGCTTATCGTCATTCTCTTGGGCCAGGCCGTTTGAGTGGCCTGGTCACGACCTGGGTGGCCCGCTTTCGTAGCCAGCCCGCAGTCCCTGCGCTGGTCGCAGGTTTGCACCACCTGCGTCTCCTTGGATGGGATGCAGCGGAGGGATTGGCCACGGTCCAGTATTTACGTCTATGGCCTTCCCCATCCACCAGCGGTTGTAGGTGTTCCCTCTGTGGTCCGCGCCCACCAGACTCGCTCTTGGGCGTTCCGTCCTCAGTCTGGTACGTTTGGAATTCTGTCTGAGGCATCAGGCGCTCCCCAAGGCGATCCAGCAGATCGCAGTGAGCACCACACCGACAATGGAACAACCAGGAGTGAGTTTGGTGGGCGCGGACCGCAGAGGGAACACTTAGATCCGCAGCGGACGGAAAACGGAATGGCAACGTTCAAGAGGATCGCGGCGAGCGGGCGCGAAGCGCAAAGGGAACGCCTGCGACGGCCGGTGGAAGGCCACAGACATAAATACTGGAGCAGGCCTACTTGTGGAGCAGTCTCAGGTCGCACCTGACGAAAGTTACGAGCTACGTTACCGACATATCGTGCAAGTACGGCGCCTATATCCGGAAGAACACCCGACTACCCAAGATGTCATTTGGAAAGTCTTGGAATCTGTGAGACCGATATCTCGCCAGTGTCAGTGTCGATAAAAGGGAAAAATCGCAGAGATCCTCGATTCTCGGAATGGATGAACGTCTACACACATAATCAATTTTGCGGTTTTGGGTATTCCCTCTGTGGTCCGCGCCCAACAAACTCGTTCCTGGGCGTTCCGCCTTCGGTCTGGTGCGCCTGGAACGCTTGTCTGAGGCATCAGGCGTTCCCCAAGGCGATCCAGCAGATCCAAGTGAGCACCAGACCGAAGATGGAACAAACTGGAGCGACTTGGTTGGGCGCGGACCACAGAACCGCAGCGGACAGAAAACGGAATGGCAACGTTCAAGAAGATCGCGGCGGTCGGGCGCGAACCCCAGAGGGAATGCCTGCAAGAGCCGGTGGAGGGGGAAGGTCACAGGCATAAATACTGGACCAGGTCCACTCGAGAAGCAGTCTCAGGTCGTACCTGACGAAAGTTACGAGCTACGTTACCGACATATCGTGCAAGTACGGCGCCGACACCCGGAAGAACACCCGACAACCCAAGATGTCATTTGGGAAGTCTTGGAATCTGTGAGACCGATATCTCGAAAGTGTCAGTGTCGATAAAAGGGAAAGATCGCAGAGATCCTCGATTCTCGGAATGGATGAACGTCTACACACGTAATCAACTTTGCGGTTTTGGGTGTTCCCTCTGTGGTCCGCACCCAACAAACTCGCTCCTGGGCGTTTCATCTTCGGTCTGGTGCGTCTGGAATTCTATCTGATGCATCAGTCGTTCCCCAAGCAGATCCAAGTGAGCACCAGACCGAAGGTGGAACAAACTGGAGCGAGTTGGTTGGGCGTGGACTACAGAACCGCAGCGGCCAGAAAACGGAATGGCAACGTTCAAGAAGATCGCGGCGAGCGGGCGCGAACCCCAGAGGGAACGCCTGCAAGAGCCGGTGGAGAGGGAAGGTCACAGGCATAAACACTGGACCAGGTGCACTCGAGAAGCAGTCTCAGGTCATACCTGACGGAAGTTACGAGCTACGTTACCGAAATATCGTGCAAGTACGACGCCGATATCCGGAAGAACACACGACAACCCAAGGTGTCATTTGGAAAGTCTTGGAATCTGTGAGACCGATATCTCGCCAGTGTCAGTGTCGATAAAAGGGAAAGATCGCAGAGATCCTCGATTCTCGGAATGGGTGAACGTCTACACACGTAATCAACTTTGCAGTTTTGGGTGTTCCCTCTGTGGTCCGCGCCCAACAAACTCGTTCCCGGGCGTTCCGTCTTCGGTCTGGTGCGTCTGGAATTCTATCTGAGGCATCAGTCGTTCCCCAAGCAGATCCCAGTGAGCACCAGACCGAAGACGGAACAACCTGGAGCAAGTTGGTTGGGCGCGGACTACAGAACCGCAGCGGAGAGAAAACGGAATAGCAACGTTCAAGAAGATCGCGGCGAGCGGGGGGGCGAACCGCAGAGGGAACGCCTTCAACGGCCGGTGGAAGGCCACAGGCATAAATACTGGACCAGGCCCACTTGTGGAGCAGTCTCAGGTCGTACCTGACGAAAGTTACGAGCTACGTTACCGAAATATCGTGCAAGTACGGCGCCGACACCCGGGAGAACACCCGACAACCCAAGATGTCATTTGGAAAGTCTTGGAATCTGTGAGACCGATATCTCGCCAGTGTCAGTGTCGATAAACGGGAAAAATCACCGAGATCCTCGATTCTCGGAGTGGGTGAACGTCTGTACACGTAATCAACTTTGCAGGGAACGCACTGTGAGCTAGTCCTGCTCGCACCTCGGCACTTTTTTTACCGTAGTTAAATATACGGTAATCTAACGGAGACAGCGCACCGCAACCGAGACGTGATTAATCGAGGAGAGGTCTGCAGGGGCTCGGTCCGCTTCCGGTGGACGCACGGGACACTACGGTCCAGCCCGGAGAGACGCCTGCTTCCCCGAACACTCGATTAGCACGCCGCAGCTCGGCTGCAGGTTTCGCGTTGCGGCCCCTCTGCGGACTGGAGTGCTGCATTGCAGCATCAGGTTGCTATCACTGAAAGAGAGAGAGAGTGTGTGTGTGTGTGTGTGTGAGAGAGAGAGAGAGAGAGAGAGAGAGAGAGAGAGAGATGGACCAGTGCGCATGCGTCGCCCTCGTAACGGAGCCACGCGCTCACTGGGCAAGCAAGTGGGACGGCGCTAATACAACAGCAGTGTGGTGCTCACTAATACACCGGACCTCTCCCCACTGCTGAAAAGAGACTGCCATTAATTTCGCCAGCTCTAAATGGGAGAAGTGGGGAGCGGTAAAATCTCATCAAATCGCATTTAACGGGAGAGAGTGGGGTGCAATAAAAAGCTCGGGTCAACTTTCAGGCAATGTACGACGAGGCGCCGAAGAAACTGTAATAGGCATGCGTATTCAAATACAGAGATATGTAAACAGGCAGAATACGGCGCTACTATCGGCAACGCCTACATAAGACAAGTGTCTGACGCAGATGCTAGATCGGTTACAGCTGTTACGAGGCCAGATTATGAAGATTTAAGGGTTTGAACGTGGTGTTATAGTCGGCACACGTGCGATGGCGCACACAGTCTCCGAGGTAGCGATGAAGTGGGGATTTTCCGCTATGACCATTTCACGAGTGTACCGTCGGGTGATGTTGAGGGTATTAGATTAGGAAATGAGACACTTAAAGTAGTAAAGGAGTTTTGCTATTTGGGGAGCAAAATAACTGGTGATGGTGGAAGTAGAGAGGATATAAAATGTAGACTGGCAATGGCAAGGAAAGCGTTTCTGAAGAAGAGAAATTTGTTAACATCGAGTATAGATTTAAGTGTCAGGAAGTCATTTCTGAAAGTATTTGTATGGAGTGTAGCCATGTATGGAAGTGAAACATGGACGGTAAATAGTTTGGACAAGAAGAGAATAGAAGCTTTCGAAATGTGGTGCTACAGAAGAATGCTGAAGATTAGATGGGTAGATCACATAACTAATGAGGAAGTATTGAATAGGATTGGGGAGAAGAGAAGTTTGTGGCACAAATTGACCAGAAGGAGGGATCGGTTGGTAGGACATGTTCTGAGGCATCAAGGGATCACCAGTTTAGTATTGGAGGGCAGCGTGGAGGGTAAAAATCGTAGGGGGAGACCAAGAGATGAATACACTAAGCAGATTCAGAAAGATGTAGGTTGCAGTAGGTACTGGGAGATGAAGAAGCTTGCACAGGATAGAGTAGCATGGAGAGCTGCATCAAACCAGTCTCAGGACTGAAGACCACAACAACAACAACAACCGTGAACATCACGAATCCGGGAAATCATCAAATCTCCGACGTCGCTGCGGCCGGAAAAACACTGCAAGAACGGGACCAACGACGACTGAAGAGAATCGTTCAACGTGTCAGAAGTGCAACCCTTCGGCAAATTGCTGCAGATTTCAGTGCTGGGCTATGAACAAGTATCAGCGTGGAAACCATTCAACGAAACACCATCGATATGTGATTTCTAAGCCGAAGGCCCACTCGTGTACCCTTGATGACTGCACGACACACAGCTTTAAGCCTCGCCTGGGCCGTTCAGCTATTGATGACTGGAAACATGGTGCGTGGTCGGACGAGTCTCGTTTCAGATTGTATCGAGCAGATGGCCGTGTACGGGTATGCAGACAACCTCATGAATCCATGGACCCTGCATGTCTGTAGGGGACTGTTCAAGCTGGCGGGGGCTCTTTAATGGTGTGAGGCGTGTGCAGTTGTAGTAATAAGGGACCCCTGATACGTCTAGATACGACCCTGAGAGGTGATAAGTACGTAAGCATCCCGTCTGATCACCTGCATCCATTCATGTCCATTGTGCATGTACTATACAGGCCGCCTACCCTACGCTTGTCCGTCCTGTTTTGGAGCGCAGCTGCTGGGATCCTTACCAGATACGATTAAAGGAGTACATCGAGAAAGTTCAAAGAAGGGTAGCATGTTTAGTATTGAAGTTAAACTCTTCTGGGTCATCAGGCCGCGTCATGTTTCTTCTAAAATGTTCGACGTTTCGACCCCTCTCTTGGGATCTTCCTCAGGATCTTTCGGTGTCCACAACTGATAGAACACTGTCAGAGACGAGTGTCGCGTCCACTTATAAAAGGGGAATTTTCTGGCGTTCGTGCTGGAGAAGTGATAGTATTGGTTAAAATTCATGTGGCTACCATTGGTGGGCCATAGTCATAAGCTAATACAGAAGAAGTGGCGTTGGTAGCTCATCTCCTGTGGATACCATTGGTGGTCATCGTCATTGGATAGAAAGGCTCTGTTCCACACTTATGCTGGAGAAGGGTTATTGGTTGAAATGCGTGCTACCGCTATTGGTTGGTCGTCATCAGTGGCTAGATTCGAAACGGACAGAGAAAGAGAGGCGGAATGTCTACCCAAAATATTATTGTCCGCCGAGGTGACTTGCAGCGCGTTGTTTATACCGCTCACACATCGCGGCCGCGTATTCACTTCCTTGATAGCGGGGAGCCACGATGCGTTCTTTAACAGTTCTTCCCGTTTCGCCTATATACACTTTGCCGCAGCCACATGACACTTGATAGACGCCTGCATTGTGGAGGTAATCAGGTGCATCCGTTTTCCGTCGGAAAAAATCTTTTATTTTGTTTTGACTAAAGAAAGATGTCTGAATAAAATTTCTCTTTAGAATTCTGCTTATGCGGTCAGTGACCCCAGAAACGAACGGTAACCTGACGGAGTGAGAAGACGGTTCCGCGTATTTCTTATTAGCGGCATAAATATTCCGCCAAAAAGCCCTGTCGATTAAATAACTATCATACCCATTTGCCTCCAATGTCCTCTTTATAAGTGGACGCGACACTCGTCTCTGACAGTGTTCTAGCAGTAGTGGACACCAAAAGATCCTGAGGAAGATTCCAGCAGAGAGGTCGAAACGTCGAACATTTTAGAAGAAACATGACGCGGCCTAATAACCCAGAAGATTTTAACTTCAGTGACAACGGCCACGAAAGCCTGCAGACTTACGTGTTTTGTATTATTGAGAAATAGGGGAGACAGTGTCGCAGACATGATGCAGAATTTGGGGCGAACGTAATTAAAGCAAAGGCGTTTTTCGTTGCGGCGGAAGCTGCTCACAAAATTTCGGTCACCAAGTTCCTCCTCCGAACACGAAAATATTTTGTCGACGCCGACATACATAAGGAGAAGCGATCATCGTAATCAAATTAAGGAAATCAGGGCTCGTACGGAAGGATATAGATGTTCGTTTTTTCCGCGGGTTGTTCGAGTGTGTAATAATAGAGAATTATTGTGTAGATGGCTCGATGAACCCTCCGCCATGCATTTAAGCGTGACTTGCAGAGTATCCACGTAGAAGTTGATGCAGATTTACATGTAAATGTTCTTCATCGCTAAAAAGCCTAACAAAAGCAAAGGGTTTGGGACTAACGCAAAGAGTTTGGAAGTAATAATAGATGAAAATCTAAACTGGACAGAGCACGTAACTGCAGTGTGCAAGAAAGCATCAGCATCCCTTCATGTCCTACAAAAATATAAAAAAACTCTTCCCTTTCGATCTGAAAAAGAAATTAGTACAAACGCTTATACTCCCAATCATTGACTACAGCGATATTATCCTACAAGGCCTCTCTCAAGAAAATTCGCGACGTCTGGAACTGGCCATGAATGCCTGCGCCCGATATATCTGTGACGTTCGACTTTTTGATCACATTTCACCACCATATGCAAAATGAGCATCATTGTTGTGGCCAAGATAGATACGAATCCCACAACTACTACAGTAGTACAAGTTTATATGCCAACTAGCTCTGCAGATGACGAAGAAATTGAAGAAATGTATGATGAAATAAAAGAAATTATTCAGATAGTGAAGGGAGACGAAAATTTAATAGTCATGGGTGACTGGAATTCGAGTGTAGGAAAAGGGAGAGAAGGAAACGTAGTAGGTGAATATGGATTGGGGCTAAGAAATGAAAAAGGAAGCCGTCTGGTAGAATTTTGCACAGAGCACAACATAATCATAGCTAACACTTGGTTTAAGAATCATGAAAGAAGGTTGTACACATGGAAGAACCCTGGAGATACTAAAAGGTATCAGATAGATTATATAATGTTAAGACAGACAGGTTTTAAATTGTAAGACATTTCCAGGGGCAGATGTGGACTCTGACCACAATCTATTGATTATGACCTGTAGATTAGAACTGAAGAAACTGCAAAAATGTGGGAAATTAAGGAGATAGGACCTGGATAAACTGAAAGAACCAGAGGCTGTACAGAGTTTCAGGGAGAGCATAAGGGAAGAATTGGCAGGAATGGGGGAAAGAAATACAGTAGAAGAAGAATGGGTAGCTTTGAGGGATGAAGTAGTGAAGGCAGCAGAGGATCAAGTAGGTAAAAAGACGAGGGCTAGTAGAAATCCTTGGGTAGCAGAAGAAATATTGAATTTAATTGATGAAAGGAGAAAATATAAAAATGCAGTAAATGAAGCAGGCGAAAAGGAATACAAACGTCTCAAAAATGAGATCGACAGGAAGCGCAAAATGGCTAAGCAGGGATGGCTAGAGGACAAATGTAAGGATGTAGAGGCTTATCTCACTAGGGGTAAGATAGATACTGCCTACAGGAAAATTAAAGAGACCTTTGGAGATAAGAGAACCACTTGTATGAACATCAAGAGCTCAGATGGAAACCCAGTTCTAAGCATAGAAGGGAAAGCAGAAAGGAGGAAGGAGTATATAGAGGGTTTATACAAGGGCGATGTACTTGAGGACAATATTATGCAAATGGGAGAGGATGTAGATAAAGATGAAATGGGAGATATGATCCTGCGTGAAGAGTTTGACAGAGCATTGAAAGACCTGAGTCGGAACAAGGCCCCCGGAATAGAAAACATTCCATTGGAACTACTGACGGCCTTGGGAGAGCCAGTCCTGACAAAACTCTACCATCTGGTGAGCAAGATGTATGAAACAGGCGAAATACCCTCAGACTTCAAGAAGAATATAATAATTCCAATCACAAAGAAAGCAGGTGTTGACAGATGTGAAAATTACCGAACAATCAGTTTAATAAGTCACAGCTGCAAAATACTAACACGAATTCTTTACAGACGAATGGAAAAACTAGTAGAAGCCGACCTCGGGGAAGATCAGTTTGGATTTCGTAGAAACACTGGAACACGTGAGGCAATACTGACCTTACGACTTATCTTAGAAGAAAGATTAAGGAAAGGCAAACCTACGTTTCTAGCATTTGTAGACTTAGAGAAAGCTTTTGACAATGTTGACTGGAATACTCTCTTTCAAATTCTAAAGGTGGCAGGGGTCAAATACAGGGAGCGAAAGGCTACTTACAATTTGTACAGAAACCAGATGGCAGTTATAAGAGTCGAGGGACATGAAAGGGAAGCAGTGGTTGGGAAGGGAATAAGACAGGGTTGCAGCCTCTCCCCGATGTTATATTCAATCTGTATATTGAGCAAGCAGTAAAGGAAACAAAACAAAATTCGGAGTAGGTATTAAAATCCAAGGAGAAGAAATAAAAACGTTGAGGTCCGCCGATGACATTGTAATTCTGTCAGAGACAGCAAAGGACTTGGATGGGCAGTTGAATGTAATGGACAGTGTCTTGAAAGGAGGATATAAGATGAACATCAACAAAAGCAAAACGAGGATAATGGAATGTAGTCGAATTAAGTCGGGTGATGCTGAGGGAATTAGATTAGGAAATGAGACACTTAAAGTAGTAAAGGAGTTTTGCTATTTGGGGAGCAAAATAACTGATGATGGTCCAAGTAGAGAGGATATAAAATGTAGACTGGCAATGGCAAGGAAAGCGTTTGTGAAGAAGAGAAATTTGTTAACATCGAGTATAGATTTAAGTGTCAGGAAGTCATTTCTGAAAGTATTTGTATGGAGTGTAGTCATATATGGAAGTGAAACGTTGACGATAAATAGGTTAGACAAGAAGAAAGTAGCAGCTTTCGAAATGTGGTGCTACAGAAAAATGCTGAAGCTTAGATGGGTAAGTCACATTACTGATGAGGATGTATTGAATAGAATTGGGGAGAAGAGAAGTTTGTGGCACAACTTGACCAGAAGAAGGGATCGGTTGGTAGGACATGTTCAGAGGCATCAAGGGATCACCAATTTAGTATTGGAGGGCAGCGTGGAGGGTAAAAATCGTAGATGGAGACGAAGAGATGAATACACTAAGCAGATTCATAAGGATGTAGGTTGCAGTAGGTACTGGGAGATGAAGAAGCTTTCACAGGATAGAGCAGCATGGAGAGCTGCATCAAACCAGTCTCAGGACTGAAGACCACAACAACAACAACATGAAAAATTTTCCTGGCTGCGTGCAGACAAACGCAGAGATTTCCATACACTCTGTCTCGTCTACTGCCTCATAAATGTACACTGTCCCTCATATCTCTCGTCGTCCTTAACGCTTATGTCGGAACAACATGACAGAAACACACGTTCCCATCATAATAAAATCGTCTCTGTTCCACTGCATCGCTGAGTCACCTTCTCCAAGTCCTTTACAGTAGCGGGAACCCGACTCTGGAATAACCTCCCTCGTTATGTTAGAGAACTTAAAAACATGTCCGGCTTCAAAAAGCAGTTAATGACGTATCTACTTAGGCAACAGTAATGCCTTACTCTGTACATGAATGCACTTCACCTCATTACTTCCCTCTTTCCCTCTCCTTAAATCTCCCTTCCCCAAAACTCGCTGTACTGGTAAACATCTACTTTAGACACCAAGATATTAATGTACATCTGCACAAATCTTTATTACTATTGCCAATTTTTCTCATGTTTATCATTATTATTTGACTTTTTTTACTGTTACTATTACTGCTTTTATCATAATTTGTATGTATAGCACCTGTTGTAAAAATACAGCCAGCACTTACTTTATTAGGTCTTAGTCATTACTCGTTATTCATATTGTCACTAGAGTAATCTAATTTTCTTATTTAAACTATTGTCATGATGTAACTCTGATGTGTGAAATGCTGCATGTGTGGAACATTGGTCCGATGTAAGAGAGGGCCTGATGGCCCTAATCTGATCAGGTTAAATAAATAAATAAATAAATAAAAGCCGGACACACCGAAGTCGTATACAGGGCTATTACAAATGATTGAAGGGATTTCATAAATTCACTGTAGCTCCATTCATTGACATATGGTCACGACACACTACAGATACGTAGAAAAACTCATAAAGTTTTGTTCAGGTTTCTGCCGCCAAAGTGCTCGAGAGCGCAGTGAGACAAAATGGCGACAGGAGCCGAGAAAGCGTATGTCGTGCTTGAAATGCACTCACATCAGTCAGTCATAACAGTGCAACGACACTTCAGGACGAAGTTCAACAAAGATCCACCAACTGCTAACTCCATTTGGCGATGGTATGCGCAGTTTAAAGTTTCTGGATGCCTCTGTAAGGGGAAATCAACGGGTCGGCCTGCAGTGAGCGAAGAAACGGTTGAACGCGTGCGGGCAAGTTTCACGCGTAGCCGGCGGAAGTCGACGAATAAAGCAAGCAGGGAGCTAAACGTACCACAGCCGACGGTTTGGAAAATCTTACGGAAAAGGCTAAAGCAGAAGCCTTACCGTTTACAATTGCTACAAGCCCTGACACCCGATGACAAAGTCAAACGCTTTGAATTTTCCGCGCGGTTGCAACAGCTCATGGAAGAGGATGCGTTCAGTGCGAAACTTGTTTTCAGTGATGAAGCAACATTTTTTCTTAATGGTGAAGTGAACAGACACAATGTGCGAATCTGAACGGTAGAGAATCCTCGCGCATTCGTGCAGCAAATTCGCAATTCACCAAAAGTTAACGTGTTTTGTGCAATCTCACGGTTTAAAGATTACGGCCCGTTTTTCTTCTGCGAAAAAAACGTTACAGGACACGTGTATCTGGACATGCTGGAAAATTGGCTCATGCCACAACTGGAGACCGATAGCACCGACTTCATCTTTCAACAGGATGGTGTTCCACCGCACTTCTATCATGGTGTTCGGCATTTCTTAAACAGGAGATTGGAAAACCGATGGATCGGTCGTGGTGGAGATCATGATCAGCAATTCATGTCATGGCCTCCACGCTCTCCCGACTTAACCCCATGCGATTTCTTTCTGTGGGGTTATGTGAAAGATCCAGTGTTTAAACCGCCTCTACCAAGAAACGTGCCAGAACTGCGAGCTCGCACCAACGATGCTTTCGAACTCATGGATGGGGACATGCTGCGCCGAGTGTGGGAGGAACTTGATTATCGGCTTGATGTCTGCCGAATCACTAAAGGGGCACATATCGAACATTTGTGAATGCCTAAAAAAACTTTTTGAGTTTTTGTATGTGTGTGCAAAGCATTGTGAAAATATCTCAAGTAATAAAGTTATTGTAGAGCTGTGAAATCGCTTCAATCATTTGTAATAACCCTGTATATTTGGTCGAACAAGGCAGCAAAAAGGCGGACATGTCCGGCTAAATTCGGACATGTGGCAAGCCTGTAGCCGCCGATGATGAAGTTAACACTGAAATACGACTGCACCTTCTGTGCTCTTCATTTGTTTCGCAGAGCAGGTAAATGATAGATTGTTATTGTTGTTTTATGTAGAGACGTTTCGACTGTCGGGGCAGAATCGACCCACAGTCGAGCAGAGACAGGCAACGGTTCAGCTGTTGACACCGGACAGGGACTGGTATGCAGGCTTGTAACAGAGCCTCGCTTAACGCCGCGTGTCGGCGGAAGTCGCTTAGCAGGCGCCTGCGTGCTAACAGCTGTCGCATCCGCCTCGCTGCCACGCACAAACAACCTGTCCCTCCCTGTGCGAACACAATGCCTACACTCTGCTAGCCACACTCATTCATTACACTCTGTCAAGAGATCGCTTTGTCGCCTCCCGCCCGAGAACTGGTTTGCTATTGTCTCCCGTTCCGGCCTCTTCACCTACATCTGTACGACTACTACGCAGTTCACACTTAAGGGGCTCCGGAAAGGCTCAAAATCATGAAAAGTTCAATTTTTACTTTTTTGCGTTTTCTGAATCTGCAGACTATTACCTTTTAATAGATATGTAATATATTCAATTCCGAAGACTACAACTATTTTTAAATTTTTTTTGAAATTTGTTCTACATGGGCGTGACCCACTGTGGCGCTGTTAAACTGCTATCAAATGGTCTTATTATTAACGCCCGTGTTCATCAGGTACATTTTAGTGATGTGAGATAAAGTATGTGTTGTGGCTAACCTGTGATGGTTCAATATATATCGCTGGTGTGATTGTTTCATGTTTATTTACTCTGTCGTTATCTCGAAAATATTCGTAATTAATTCTGTTTCTTGACAAAATACAGAACTATTATGGAATGGCTATTAGGCAAAATACACAAAGTGTCGACGAAATGAAGAAGGCTGTTTGGGCTCTTTTTTTTTTCATACTTCTTCAACCGATGAAAATCCCCAACATAGCTTGTGTCCCAAAGAAGAAGACAGTTGGTGTAAATATAACAAAGGATTGCTAACTGGTGAAGTGTACACTCATAAGCATAGTCTGCCTCACGCAATAATGGAGGTGATAAAACCTATTTTCAGAGACTTAGCAGCACCTGAACTGTTGAAAAAGTGTATTCACGGAAAAACTCAAAACGCCAATGAAAGTGTAAATAGTGTTATATGGTCGAGAATCCCCAAGACTGTATTTGTTGGAATAGAAACACTTCACTTTGGTGTGTATGATGCTGTTGCGACTTTCAATGATGGCAACATTGTAAGGTGCAAGGTATTTAGAAATATGGGAAATATGGGAATGAAGATAGGTTCTAACATGGTACGAGCGATGCTTGCTTTAGACAAGGAACGCCTTCGGGCTGCAGACAGGGCTGTAAAGAGTCTAGAAATACAAGCAAGAGTAAACAGGAGGAGGAACAAGAGGAAGCTGGAGGAGGAGTTTGCAGAGCATGAAGATAATCCATCCTATGGACCTGGAATACACTAAAAAGTTAATCCAATCTTTGTCGCTCGATTCCCAAAACTTTTATTTTCTCATACTAATTACATGTTTTCTAAGGATCTTCCAAACATATTTGTTTCAAACTTTCAGTAAATGTTACACAGTACCTTCTGCATAATTTAACACAGCCTTTTTCCAAAAAACTGTATATTTTTGAATATATAAATAAAAAATTGCAAAAAAATGTTGTGAATTTTCATTACAATTGAAAAAAAATCATCTTTAATAACTGAACTAAAATTTTGTAAAATCCCTGTGTTAAGTTGTAGCCCATATTCCAATAAATAATCTGTAAAAAGTTCAACTTCCTACCTCAAATACTTTGTGAGGAAAGATGTAATTTATAAGCGTTATTTTACATTGCAAGTATAGGGCGTTCCGGAGCCCCTTAAGTGTTTGCCAGAGGTTTACAGAAGCCCTTTCAGACTATTTATCAACCGCTACACTCTCGAGTGGCACCTGCGAAAAACGAGCACGTAAATCTTTCCGTATGAACTATGATTGCTCTTGTTTATTACGATGGTCATTTCTCCCTATGTCGACAAAATATTTTCGTATTCAAAGGAAAAAGTTGGTTATTTAAGTTTCGTGCAAAGTGAAGCATCGTTTCGCAGCGACAAACGCCTTTGTTTTCATGATTGCCACCCCTAGTCACGCATCGTAAACGTGACATTCTCTTCCCTATTTCGTAATAATACAAAACGAACTGCACTTGTCTGAACATTTTCTTCTAACCCTGCAAGAAAATGAGCACATACAAAAAAACTATAGCAGAAAAGAAAACCCCTTTGAATGACACAGTTTACGTAACAAGCAAATCAGCGTTTGCAGTAACAAATACAACAGTGGAACAACACTCAAATAGATGATTATTAATGATTATTCCCGTAATAATACTATCCAACCCCTTTCCCCTCACTCTTGTATGAACCATTCCATAAAACATTTAAACCAAAACTCAAAAATGTGTTTCTCCGTTTTGAGTCGTATCGGATAAGCTGGATACGTGACCCATCAGTCATAAAACCACATACAATGTAAAATAGATACCAAGGTAACGATAATCACACACAGCCGCGCGGTCTCGAGCGCCGTGCCACGGTTCGCGCTGCTGCCGCCGTCGGAGGTTCGAGTCCTCCCTCGGCCGTGTGTGTGTGTCTATATATATATATATATAATTACACTGAACAAAAAAGGCGGCAGGAGTGTATATATATATATATATATATATATATATATGCACTCCTGGAAATTGAAATAAGAACACCGTGAATTCATTGTCCCAGGAAGGGGAAACTTTATTGACACATTCCTGGGGTCAGATACATCACATGATCACACTGACAGAACCACAGGCACATAGACACAGGCAACAGAGCATGCACAATGTCGGCACTAGTACAGTGTATATCCACCTTTCGCAGCAATGCAGGCTGCTATTCTCCCATGGAGACGATCGTAGAGATGCTGGATGTAGTCCTGTGGAACGGCTTGCCATGCCATTTCCACCTGGCGCCTCAGTTGGACCAGCGTTCGTGCTGGACGTGCAGACCGCGTGAGACGACGCTTCATCCCGTCCCAAACATGCTCAATGGGGGACAGATCCGGAGATCTTGCTGGCCAGGGTAGTTGACTTACACCTTCTAGAGCACGTTGGGTGGCACGGGATACATGCGGACGTGCATTGTCCTGTTGGAACAGCAAGTTCCCTTGCCGGTCTAGGAATGGTAGAACGATGGGTTCGATGACGGTTTGGATGTACCGTGCACTATTCAGTGTCCCCTCGACGATCACCAGTGGTGTACGGCCAGTGTAGGAGATCGCTCCCCACACCATGATGCCGGGTGTTGGCCCTGTGTGCCTCGGTCGTATGCAGTCCTGATTGTGGCGCTCACCTGCACGGCGCCAAACACGCATACGACCATCATTGGCACCAAGGCAGAAGCGACTCTCATCGCTGAAGACGACACGTCTCCATTCGTCCCTCCATTCACGCCTGTCGCGACACCACTGGAGGCGGGCTGCACGATGTTGGGGCGTGAGCGGAAGACGGCCTAACGGTGTGCGGGACCGTAGCCCAGCTTCATGGAGACGGTTGCGAATGGTCCTCGCCGATACCCCAGGAGCAACAGTGTCCCTAATTTGCTGGGAAGTGGCAGTGCGGTCCCCTACGGCACTGCGTAGGATCCTACGGTCTTGGCGTGCATCCGTGCGTCGCTGCGGTCCGGTCCCAGGTCGACGGGCACGTGCACCTTCCGCCGACCACTGGCGACAACATCGATGTACTGTGGAGACCTCACGCCCCACGTGTTGAGCAATTCGGCGGTACGTCCACCCGGCCTCCCGCATGCCCACTATACGCCTCGCTCAAAGTCCGTCAACTGCACATACGGTTCACGTCCACGCTGTCGCGGCATGCTACCAGTGTTAAAGACTGCGATGGAGCTCCGTATGCCACGGCAAACTGGCTGACACTGACGGCGGCGGTGCACAAATGCTGCGCAGCTAGCGCCATTCGACGGCCAACACCGCGGTTCCTGGTGTGTCCGCTGTGCCGTGCGTGTGATCATTGCTTGTACAGCCCTCTCGCAGTGTCCGGAGCAAGTATGGTGGGTCTGACACACCGGTGTCAATGTGTTCTTTTTTCCATTTCCAGGAGTGTATATGAAAAACCGTTATGCATCACCCCGGTTCTACATCTACATCTACTCTGCAAATTACATTGAAGTGCCTGGCAGAGAGTTCATCGATGTTGATCTCTATTCCAATTTTCTGTACAGGTTCCGGAACTCTCGGAACCGAGGTGATGCAAAACATCTTTTTATATATTTGACTTAATAAACCGGGCTGTTTTTCGGTTCTTAGTATGCGGCATACCAGTGACAGCAACGGGGATTGTGACAAAATAAAACATTTACAGCTGTCCTTATGATTTTATTTTATTTTGTTGCAACCAGTTTCAACGCTTAAATTCGCCATCTTCCGGCTGTTGAATATATATGACATCAGTTGCCAGCATAACTGGATATCCAGACAATGTGTCAGCACTCCAACCATCAACTGCCACTTGACTGGAGTGTTAGCAGTTGATGGCAGTTCGCAGTTGATGGTTGGAGTACTGACACATTATCTGCGTATCCAGTTATGCTGCCAACTGATGTAACATATGTATAGGGATCATATCAGCCCGTGTCGCATCAACAACAGCCTGAAGAAGGCGCATTGAAGCGTTGAAACTGTTTGCAACAAAATAAAATAAAATCATAGGGACGGCTGTAGGGGTTTTATTTTGCCACAATAGTAAACGACCGTCGTCACAAAGACCTCCTGCCAAAAGGATTGCCGGCCAGTGTGGCCACGCGGTTAAAGGCGCTTCAGTCTGGAACCGCGCGACCGCTACGGTCGCAGGTTCGAATCCTGCCTCGGGCATGGATGTGTGTGATGTCCTTAGGTTAGTTAGGTTTAAGTAGTTCTAAGTTCTAGGGGACTGATGACCTCAGATGTTAAGTCCCATAGTGCTCAGAGCCATTTGAACCATTTGAACCAAAAGGATTGACATACAAACAAACAAAAAAAGAAAGCATAACTTATAGACGCCGTAATGTCAAGATGTTTTCATCTATTAAATATTATGTTACACTGAGAAAAAAGATTAAAAAAATTGTATGTTACACTGAGAAAAAAGATTAAAAAAATTGTATGTCCGAGGGTAATCCAAAAAGTAAGGTCTCCTATTTTTTTATAAGTACGTAGACCTGTTCTACAATGGTTTACCTCACCTTACAGCTTGAATATTTAGCTATTTTTCGACATAATAACCATTTCTATCGATGCAGTTTTGTAGACGCTGTGGCAGTTTTGGAGACGCTGTGGCTACTTTTGTACGCCCGCCGTGAAAGTCTACATTTTAGTAAATGGCACTTTAATTCAAAGACAAGAATTACACTGAAGTGGCGGCGATTCATGGTGGCCCACTAGACATTAAAGACGACAGGACTGCTGTGCAAAGTGCTTCCACACTGGCGACAAGTCTGGTAAAGAATTCTTGTCAGGGCGGTCCGTTCCTAAACCAGCGTGCTTGACAGCTGAATCGCTGGGACCACAATTAACGCTGGCAGGTACTGTGAGACTCTGAAAAAACTCGAACGGGCAATTCAGAACAGTAGAAGAGGAATGTTGAGCAACGGTGGCTCAAAAATGGCTCTGAGCACTATGGGACTTAACTTCTAAGGTCATCAGTCCCCTAGAACTTAGAACTACTTAAACCTAACCAACCTAAGGACATCACACACATCCATGCCCGAGGCAGGATTCGAACCTGCGACCGTACCGGTCGCGCGGTTCCAGACTGTAGCGCCTTTAACCGCTTGGCCACAACGGCCGGCGAGCAAGGGTGTACACATTCTCCATGACAACGCTCGCCCACACATCGCTCGGCAAACCGTTGCTCTCCTGCAACAGTTTCAGTGGAACATAATCACCCATCCGTCCCATCCCATAGTTCTGACTTGGCGCCCAGTGACTATCACCTGTTCCCTAGGTAGAAAGAACATTTGGTCGGAAAGCGATTCAACTCCAATGACGAGGTGAAAGAAGAGGTTCATAACATTCTGAACAACATGGCGGCGAGCTGGTATGACATGGGCATACAAAAACTGCCACAGCATCTACAACAATGCATCGACAGAAATGGTGATTCTGTCGAAAAATAGCTAAATGTTCAAGCTGTAAACTGATTTAAACAATTGTAGACATTGACAGGTCTACGTACTCATCATCATCATCATCATCATCATCATTTAAGACTGATTATGCCTCTCAGCGTTCAGTCTGGAGAATAGCCCCCCTTATACAGTTCCTCCATGATCCCCTATTCAGTGCTAACATTTGTGCCTCTTCTGATGTTAAACCTATTACTTCAAAATCATTCTTAACCGAATCCAGGTACCTTCTCCTTGGTCTACCCCGACTCCTCCTACCCTCTACTGCTGAATCCATGAGTATCTTGGGTAACCTTGTTTCTCCCATGCGTGTAACATGACCCCACCATCTAAGCCTGTTCGCCCTGACTGCTACATCTATAGAGTTCATTCCCAGTTTTTCTTTGCCCGCATCTCGTGGTCGTGCGGTAGCGTTCTCGCTTCCCACGCCCGGGTTCCCGGGTTCGATTTCCGGCGGGGTCAGGGATTTTCTCTGCCTCGTGATGGCTGGGTGTTGTGTGCTGTCCTTAGGTTAGTTAGGTTTAAGTAGTTCTAAGTTCTAGGGGACTGATGACCATAGATGTTAAGTCCCATAGTGCTCAGAGCCATTTGAACAAGTTTTTCTTTGATTTCCTCATTGTGGACACCCTCCTGCCATTGTTCCCATCTACTAGTACCTGCAATCATCCTAGCTACTTTCATATCCGTAACCTCAACCTTGTTGATAAGGTAACCTGAATCCACCCAGCTTTCGCTCCCATACAACAAAGTTGGTCGAAAGATTGAACGGTGCACAGATAACTTAGTCTTGGTACTGACTTCCTTCTTGCAGGAGAGAGTAGATCGTAGCTGAGCGCTCACTGCATTAGCTTTGCTACACCTCGCTTCCAGTTCTTTCACTATGTTGCCATCCTGTGAGAATATGCATCCTAAGTACTTGAAACCGCCCACCTGTTCAAACTCTGTTCCTCTTATTTGGCACTCAATCCGTTTATATTTCTTTCCCACTGACATTACTTTCGTTTTGGAGATGCTATACTTCATACCATAGTCCTTACATTTCTGATCTAGCTCTGAAATATTACTTTGCAAACTTTCAATCGAATCTGCCATCACAACTAAGTCTATGTACTTATAAAAAAAATAGATCTTACTTTTGGGATTACCCTCGTAATAGACAACTGGTGTGTTTAGTTGTACAAGGGAAAAGTTTTAGTACTAGTGTACCAAGAAAGTTGACACATGCGATTTTGAAAATGTACGTAATGTCTGCCGGATTTACTCTACGCACTGACGACGGTTCAGCAGCTGTCAAGCACGCTGGTTTAGGAACGGACCGCCCTGACAAGAATTCTTTACCAGACTTGTCGCCAGTGTGGAAGCACTTTTCACAGCATTCCTGCCGTCTTTAATGTCTAGTGGGCCATCATGAATCGCCGCCACTTCAGTGTAATTCTTGTCTTTAAATTAAGGTGCCATTTACTAAAATGTAGACTTTCACGGCCGGAAATATCATGTCCATTATAATTACCCGGGCTGTTATGCCGTGGTCGGTTGATGAATTCTGTGTCGATTCCCAACGTTTCGTCTCCAACTGCGGGAGACATCTTCAAGGGGGTCCGTAGCTTGATGGAAGGTCCAACACACACACTGGCTCGCTACTGACTGCCGCTAAATTCCGTGTCCGCGCGCTCCCACGCTGCGGCGTGACGTCACGTGTTTTGAAAACGTCAGTGCAATTGGCCGCTGTCCGTCGCCGTCGATCGCCGTTGCCATCACCCAGTATTGAGCGGGTGGTACACATCTTCTTTAACACCGGGGTCCATATGCCGTTTAATTTCACACCCTCCTCCTTACGGTTGAAATTATTTGGGTGTTTAGCGATTTCGATTGCCTCCCTGTAGAGCCTTTCGTAATATCCGCTTGTGGCCGCTAGTACTTGCGTCTCTTCGAAACGAATATTGTAGTTCCCTGGCTGGAAAGCATGCTCCGCAACAGCTGATCGTTCCGTTTCTCCTCTTCTGCAATTTCCCTTGTGCTCTTCCAAACGTTTAGAAACAGCTCTTTTAGTGGTACCCACATAAACATCACCACAGCTGCATGGGATCCTATACACTCCAGCTTTTTCCAGTGGTTTGCGAGCGTCCTTGGCAGGCTTAAGGTATTCCTGTATCTTCCTGGTGGGCTTGTAAATTACGGTAATATTCCGCTTCGTCAAGATCCTCCCTATTCTTTCCGTTACATTTTTAACAAACGGCAGGAAAACCTTAGATTTTGCAGTAGCCTGTACGTCAGTATGATTTCTGCGTGGCTGCCTCAACGCACGTTTTATTTCGGCGGACGAATATCCGTTCTTCATTAGTGCATTGTGGAGATGTTCCATCTCAGCGTCGAGTAACTCAGGTTCACAAATATTTCTAGCTCTGTCCGCTAACGTCTTAATAACACCCTGCTTCTGTTGTGGGTGGTGGTTCGAATCCCCGTGCAAATAACGGTTCGTGTGCGTAGGTTTGCGGTATACTGAGTGGCCCAAACTACCATTTTCGTTTCTAAAAACAAGCACATCGAGGAAATGCAACTTGCCGTCTACCTCCTCCTCCATTGTAAACTGAATTCTCGAGTTTATACTGTTCAGATGTTCGTGGAACCGGCTTAGTTCCTCCCTACCATGTCTCCACAGCACAAACGTGTCATCCACGTATCGGAACCATACATTTGGTTTTTCGCTGGCAGTACCTAAGGCATGTTCTTCGAACACCACAATACCACAATATTCGTTTCGAGGAGACGCAAGTACTAGCGGCCACAAGCGGATATTGCGAAAGGCTCTATAGGGAGGCAATCGAAATCACTAAACACCCAAATAATTTCAACCGTAAGGAAGAGGGTGTGAAATTAAACGGCATATGGACCCCGGTGTTAAAGAAGATGTGTACCACCCGTTCACGACTGGGTGATGGCAACGGCGATCGACGGCGACGGACAGCGGCCAATTGCACTGACGTTTTCAAAACACGTGACGTCACGCCGCGGCGTTGGGGCGCGCGGACACGGAATTTAGCGGCAGTCAGTAGCGAGCCAGTGGGTGTGTTGGACCTTCCATTGAGCTACGGTCCCCCTTGAAGATGTCTCCCGCAGTCGGAGACGAAACGTTAGGAATCGACACAGAATTCATCAACCGACCACGGCATAACAGCCCGGATAATTATAATGGACAAAGTGCCATTTGTGTTCATCTCACAGCGTATTTCAAATCAGATACCTTCTGTAGTATACAGTTGCAGTTCTTCCTACGCCTGCTCCAAGTTTCATCGAGCTGTGTTACTTGGCAGCAGTGTGCGATCTGCAGGAGGGGATGGGGGGGATTCCCCCCCCCCTCTGCATCAGACCATCCCCTCCTCTAGTTTTGCCCGCATCTCGTGGTCGTGCGGTAGCGTTCTCGCTTCCCACGCCCGGGTTCCCGGGTTCGATTCCCGGCGGGGTCAGGGATTTTCTCTGCCTCGTGATGGCTGGGTGTTGTGTGCTGTCCTTAGGTTAGTTAGGTTTAAGTAGTTCTAAGTTCTAGGGGACTGATGACCATAGCTGTTAATTCCCATAGTGCTCAGAGCCATTTGAACCATTTCCTCTAGTTTTAGTTTATGCATCCCAACCTGGGATGTTTATTTCCCACGCACTGGAGTAAAACTTTTCATATAATTTAAATTTGTGGAGCCGAACACTGAAAGTTTTTAATACAGTCTTACAATTAATATTATTAATATGTTTGCTTATTAACTTTGAAAAAGTGTTATACAGTACTTAAGCATTTCAAAACATTTGGAACTAAATGACAAGACGACGTCGCCACATTTCCGTAGCATGCCACAATGTTGCAAGACGTCGCCCCAGCGTAAACGAGGCTTTAGAACCAGGTCTGTATTGTATGGTGGATGTGATGCGTACGAAACTAAAACCTGCAATCAGATCCAAACGTCGTGGAAAACTGTGACGAGGTGTCATCCTGCAGCAAGATAACGCTCGCCCACATTCTGCCAAACGGACAGCCGACGCAAAAGGAGGAGTTGAGATTCGAGGTGCTGGAACATCCACTATACAGTCCAGATCTGGCTCCAAGTGATTTTCACATGTTTGTACCCTTAACGGAAGCACTACAGGGAAGAAGATTTGAAAGTGATGAAGACGTCATTTCCGTGGTGCAAAATTGGTTACAGATGCAAGCGAAAAACTTATTTTCTGATTAAATAAAAAAAACTCGTAAAACGTCGGGAAAACTGCATTGAAGTCCAGGAAGGTTACGTATAAAAATAACGCATGTTTCAGTTTTCTACCATCAGAATAAGTACAGCTTTTCACAAATGTGCCTTTACTTTTTGAATTTCCCTCGTATACCTGTATGTAGATGATTTTGTAAATAAGCTTTACCTATAGTGTACTTTTAAAGATATAACAAGGGACGGCTTTTCCTGATAGTGCATACGCGCGAATATTGAGTTTCGGCATTAACATCTATTTATAAATAACTGTTTAACCATGGGTAACCCCACGGTCCAAACAAGTAACATATGTAATTATACTAACCGCCTAAGACATCTGACGTAGTTAAGTAATATTCATTGTTTACAGCTGCCGAATTATGAAGCCAAATTTGCCCTTTTACTGGTAAAAGCACAAATCGCACACTGCTTGGCAGTGGTACAGCATGCGAAAGTTACTTTTTCGACCTTGAGTTTTGCACACCGATGTGCTCTGTCAACCGCTACCCCTGCCTATAGCGAGGGGCGGACCTGAGGAATGTGCAGGCGGAGAGGAGATTAATGCGTGTGACGAAAGCGGCTGCTGGTGACCGGGGACCTGTCTGTTTGTGGGGCGCGCACCTGTCCCACCTCTGGAGGGCCACATTCCAGATTCCTCGCGTGCCTCCAGGTCTTCCCGGGAGACACACGGCGCTGCACTTCCACCGATGCGGAACGTAGGCGCCGCTCTGACATCGGTCTCCACTTAGACAGCCGAGACGGGCTCCCTAAGTATTTACAGAACAAGTGTGGTTTAGCCTGAGTTATACAGCGCCAACTGTTCGGAATTTTCTGACGTAGTTAAGTAATATTCATTGTTTACAGCTGCCGAATTATGAAGCCAAATTTGCCCTTTTACCTGGAACTGTGTCCCGGTTTCTGTGGTATTGAAAAACAGCCGTCGAAGAGAACTTACCTTTTTCTTTTAGTCATTATCCTCTGACTAGAATGAGATTTTCACTCTACAGCGGAGTGTGCGCTGATATGTAACTTCCTGGCAGGTTAAAACTGTGTGCCGGGCCGAGACTCGAACTCGGGACCTTTGCCTTTCGCGGGCAAGTGCTCTACCAGTTGCCCGCGAAAGGCAAAGGTCCCGAGTTCGAGTCTCGGCCCGGCACACAGTTTTAATCTGGCAGGAAGTTTCATATCGGCGCACACTCCGCTGCAGAGTGAAAATCTCATTCTGGAAACATCCCCCAGGCTGTGGCTAAGCCATGTCTCCGCAATATCCTTTCTTTCAGGAGTGCTAGTTCTGCAAGGTTCGCAGGAGAGCTTCTGTAAAGTTTGGAAGGTAGGAGACGAGGTACTGGCAGAAGTAAAGCTGTGAGGACGGGGTGAGTCGTGCTTGGGTAGCTCAGGTGGTAGAGCACTTGCCCGCGAAAGGCAAAGGGCCCGAGTTCGAGTCTCGACCCGGAACACAGTTTTAATCTGCCAGGAAGTTTCATCCTCTGACTAATTTGATGAGGCCCGCCACGGATTTCTCTCTTTTGCTAACGTCTCAATCTCACAGGAGCAGCTGCCTCATACCTCCTCAATTATTTGCTGGATATATCCCAGTCTCAGTCTTCCTCTACAACTTTTACCCTGTAGTATCACGGAAGTTATTCCGTGATGTCTTAACACATGTCCTACCGTCTGTGGCGGAACGCCACATATATTTATTAAAAAAACAAGTGGAGTTTTTCTATTCTGATGAATAATTCGTCATGTGACGCTAGAAGTGTTAAGTGCGACGTGTTTCATCTGCATCTACATGGATAATCTGCGAATCACATTTAAGTGCCTGGCAGAGGGTTCATCTAACCACCTTCACAATTCTCTATTAATCCAATCTCGTACAGCGCGCGGAAAGAATGAACACCTATATCTTTCCGTACGAGCTCTGATTTTCCTTATTTTATCTAGGTGATCGTTCTTCCCTATGTAGATCGGCGTCAACAAAATATTTTCGCATTCGGAGAGAAAGTTGGTGATTGGAATTTCGTGACGAGATTCCGTCGAAACGAAAAATGCCTTTCTTTTAATGATTTCCAGCCCAAATTATGTATCATTTCTGTGACACTCTCTCCCATATTTCGCGATAATACAAAACGTGCTGCCTCTCTTTGAACTTTTTCGATGTTTTGTGCAACGAAACCATGTGGAAGAGAAAGACATTATTACTAGAGATCTTAAGATAATGATATCGAATCTTCTTTATTTTACCTTTCGCGGTCAATGAAAAAGATCAGAGACATTGTATCACGTTACTCTCTCTCTTGTCTTCTGTTCTTGTATGGATGATAGGCGCCATTGTACACTGGATATAATTGTATGTAAGTTCTGTAAAACTATTTAGAATATAATTAATATTTCCACGTAATAACATTTACTTTTCACACAGCTCGCACCTCGCACATTAGTGAATCAATATTTTGTGTAAATTTGCTGTTTTAGGGTATGTTCCTGAGGGAACTACCATTTCTCTTGATGTATAGGTCGGGCAAAACGACTATTCTTATTAAATCATTTATTAAATGTAAATTTAAATGCAGGAGAGTTCTCTGTTTTCCTCATTGAATATTCTAAAGCCAGTAAATTTAAATTAAAGCTTCAATCATGTATATTTTCGTTGCAGGTCCTGTCCCTTCTTCTTGTCAGTGTTTTCCATATATTCCTCTCCTAGCCGACTCTGCGGAGACCCTGCTGATCAGTCCACCTCATTTGCAACGTTCTTTTGTAACAGTACTGATTAAAAACAGTCTTGGTTGCAATTAATTTTTTTTTTATTTTTCAACTTCGCGTTTCCCCTTATTTAGGCATCTTCAGGTTGATCTTAATTTGGTATTTCTTAGAACGATCCTTTAGACAGTGTAGCCAAAGGGCATCGCCGAATACATCAGGCCAACATCGTCTTCGTTAAACTCGCTCCTGTGAAGGGGAACGCGTTATGCAAGTCTTCGAGTCACTCGCGTCCATCTAGAAAAGCTTTTACTGAGTTTAACGAAGGCGATGTTGGCCTCAAGTATTCGACGATGCCCTTTGGCTACACTGTCTAAAGGATCGTTCTAAGAAATACGAAATTAAGATCAACCTGAAGATGCCTAAATAAGACGAAACGCGTAGTTGAAAAATTAAAAAAAAAATTTGCAACCAAGACTGTTTTTAACCAATACTGTTCAGCACTGGTTTGCCGTATGCCACATATGGATTGGAAGAATTTCTTTTGTAACACTACACCCTAAAAGCTTCGATTCTCTCTTGTTCCCGTTTTCCTAGAATCCATGTCTCTCAAAACATTCGACGCTTTGCTCCAAACCTACATTCTCAGAAATCTCTTCCTCAAATTATGTTTGATACTAATAGACTTATTTTGGCCAGAAACGTCCTTTTCGCCAGTGCTGGTCTGTTTTTTATGTCGTCCTTGCTCCGACCATAATGGGCTGCTTTGATGTCTAGGTAGCAGAATCCCGTAACTTCTCTACTTCGTGATTCTCAGTTCTCATCCTCATTACTTTGATCTTCCTTCGATTTATTCTCAACCCATATTCTGTAGTTACTAGACCGTTCAGTCCACTCAACAGATCCGTAATACTTCTTCACTTTCAGTGAGGACAGTAACGTCAGAAGCGAAACTTAACATTGATAGCCTTTCATCTTGAGATTCAATCCCACTCTTCCTTTATTGCTGTCATTGCCTCTTCGATGTATAGATGGAACAGTAGGGGCGAAAGACTACATCTCTGTCTTACACCCTTTTTTAACCCAAGCACATCGTTCTTGGTACTCCAGTCTTATTCTTCTCTTTTGTTTCTTGTGCGTACTGTATACCATCTACATCTATGTGATTACATTGCTATTCACAACAAACTGCCTGGCAGAGGGTTCAATGAACTACCTTCTAGCTGTCTCTCTACCGTTCCACTCTCGAACGGCACGCGGGTAGAACGAGCGCTTAAATTGTTCTGTGAGAGGCCTGATTTCTCTTATTTTATCGTGATGTTCATTTATCCTTATGTAGGTTGGTGCCAACAGAATGTTTTCGCAATCGGAGGAGAAAACTGGTGATTGAAATTTCATGAGAGGATCCCGCCGCAACGAAAAACGCCTTTCTTTTAATGATTGCCACTCCAATTCACGTATCATTTCTGTGACACTATCTCCCCTATTTTGCGATAGTACAAAACGAGCTGCCCTTCTTTGTACTTTTTCGATGTCATCCGTCAGTCCCCCTGATGCGGATCCCACACCGCACAGCAATACTCCAGAATAGGGCGGACAAGCGTGGTGTAAGCAGTCCTTTTAGTAGACCTGTTGAAACTTCTAAGTGTTCTGTCAATGAATCGCAGACTTTGGTTTGCTCTACCCACAATATTATCTATGTGATCGTTCCAATACAGGTTATTTGTAATTGTAATCCCTAAGTATTTAGTTGAATTTACAGCCTTCAGATTAGTGTGACTTATCGCGTAATCGAAATTTGGCTGATTTATTTTAGTACTCATGTGAATAACTTCACAATTTTCCTTATTCAGGGTCAATTGCCACTCTTCGCACCATACAGATATCTTAGCTAAATCATTTTGAAATTCGTTTTTGTCATATGATGACTTTTCAAGACGGTAAATGCATCACCTCGGTTCCGAGAGTACCGAAACCTGTACAGATAATTGGAGTAGAGATCAACATAAACATCATTTCTGCCCTTTTTATTGCTCATGAAAACCAAACATTGCATGTTCCTCCCCATACAGTGAGAACTTCAGAGGTGGTGGTCCAGATTGCTATACACACCGGTACCTCTAATACCCAGTAGCACGTCCTCTTACATTGATGCATGCCTGTATTCCTCATGGCATACTATCCACAAGTTCATCAAGGCACTGTTGGTCCAGATTGTCCCACTCCTCAACAACTCGGCGTGGATCCCTCAGAGGGTTTGGTGGGTCGCGTCATCCATAAACAGCCCTTTTCAATCTATCCCAGCCATGTTCGATAGGGTTCATGTCTGGAAAACATGCTGGCCACTCTAGTCGAGCGATCTCGTTATGCTGAAGGAAGTCATTCACAAGATCTGCACGATGGGAACGCGAATTGTCGTCCATGAAGACGAATGCATCGCCAATATGCTGCCGATATTGTTACACTATCGGTCGGAGGATGGCATTCAAGTATCGTACACCCGTTACGGCGCCTTCCATGGCCACCAGCGGCGTAAGTCTGCCCCACATAGTGCCACCTCAAAACATCAGGGTACCTCCACCTTGATGCACTCGCTGGACAGTGTGTCTTAGGCGTTCAGTCTGAACCGGTTGCCTCCAAACACATCTCCGACGATTGTCTCGTTGAAAGCTTATGCGACACTCATCGGTGAAGAGAACGTAATGCTAATCCTGAGCGGTCCATTCGACATGTTGTTGGGCCCATCTGTACCGCGCTGCATGTTGTCGTGGTTGCAAAGATGGACCTAGTCATGGACGTCCGGAGTGAAGTTGCGCATCATGAAGCCTATTGCGCACAGTTTGAATCGTAATACGACGTCCTGTGGCTGTAGAAAAACCATTATTCAACATGGTGGCGTTGCTGTCAGGGTTTCTCCGAGCGATAATCCGTAGGTAGCGGTCATCCACTGCAGTAGTAGTCGTTGGGCGGCGAAGCATATCGTCGACAGTTGCTGTGTCTCTGTATCTCCCCCCTGTCCGTACAACATCGCTTTGGTTCACTCCGAGACGCCTGGACACTTTCCTTGTTGAGAGCTCTTCCTGACACAAAGTAAAAATGCGTAAGCGATCGAAACGCGGTATTGACCGTCTATGCATGGTTGAACTACAAGAATACTAGCCTTGTACCTCCTTCCTCGTGGTAAGACTGGAACCGATCAGGTGTCAGACCCCCCTCTGTCTAATAGGCGCTGCTCATGCACAGTTATTTTCATCTTTGGGGGGTTTAGTGACATCTCTGAACAGTCAAAGGGATTTTGTCTGTGATGGAATATCCACATTTAATGTTTATCTTAACGAGTTCTGGGAACTAATGCAAAACTATTTGTGTGTACTTTGTAGGAAGCCCGACCGGTTGGCCGTGAGGTCTAACGCACGGCTTTCCGGGCGGGAAGGAACGCCTGGTCCCTGGCACGAATCCACCCGGCAGATTTGTGTTTAGGTCCGGTGAACCGGTCAGTCTGTGGATGGCTTTTAGGCGGTTTTCCATCTGCCGTGGTGAATGCGGGCCGGTTCCCCTTATTCCGCCTCAGTTACACTAGGTCGGCGATTGCTGCGCAAACAAGTTCTCCGCGTACGCGTGCACGACCATTACTCTACCACGCAAACATAGGGGTTACACTCGTCTGGTGTGAGACGTTCCCTGGGGGGTCCACTGGGGGCTGAACTGCACAATAATCCTGGGTTCGGTGTGGGTCGGCGGAGGGGTGAAGTGGACTGCGGTAGTCGTCGTGGGGTTGTGGACCACTGAGGCTGCGGCGGGGACGGAGCCTCTCCGTCGTTTCTAGGTCCTCGGCTAACATACATGCTGCCTTCAAGTACACAGGTCCTTCATGTGTGAACCGTAACTGTTATGTTGAACCGGCAACACTTTAATCCCCGTCCGTGCGTCAAACTGCACGGACCACCATCATTCATGATACGCAGTATAGCACCACTCTTACGCGACTGACGCGAAATTGAACAGGCATCATCTTCCAGGTGTAGAAACACGACTACCAAATTTCTTTTATGTCAGACAACTCCTTCATGGCACTGCACTTTCTTTTTGCCGTCACTACATTTTATTACTTAGTTTTAGACAAATCGTTACACTAGATGTTTCTTATCTCAAAATGTTTCTTATCTCACTTTTTTCCTTAATTTCTATTTTTTTTCTGAGATTGTCGCCCTTTGTGGCTTTCGAACCTACTCTCGAGAGCACCACTATTTTGTGGGAGAGCCGGCAGCAGGGAACGCTCGCAGCCGCACACAGCATGCCAGACACCTGTGCCTCGGCTTTTGTGTGTCTGCTTAACGCGCGGACACCAGACACTGGGTTAAACTGAAAGGGGAGGCGCATAGAACCTGCCACTGTGTGTGTGTGTGTGTGTGTGTGTGTGTGTGTGTTCCGCGCCGTAAATCTGAGCAGAGATAGGGCAGCGCAAACAAGTTGCAGCGGCAGCGCGCCAGTTTCGCAAGCCCCACACATGGTTTGCATTTCGCACGTTCTCTGTATGGACTCCGTATTTCGCGGAACCCTAGAAGGCATCAGAGGTTCCACGAAACAAATTTTTCATGTAAATGAAGCAAGCCTACATCCACCTCTCCACTTAATTTCTCAGTAAACCTTTTATTCTTTACGTAAAAAAAAATTATAGATTGGCATGTGTCTTCCGCTACGTGAGCCTTCCCTTTGAATTCCAAGGAAGCTGTTCGGCACAAAAATGATTTTTCCACAGCTCATAGTCCCACATAACAGCTTTTTAATGAACTGGTTTTCTTTTTTCGCTATTGCCTACACTTATACTTAACAAATAAGTAAAATACTGGAGATACTTTCAGAAGGTTGCCTACATCTACATATATACTCAAATAGCCACCAAGCGGTGTGTGGCGGAGGGCACAATTCCCGCCAAAGTCATATTCCCCCTCCCCCTCACCCCTCTGTTCCACTCGGGGATCATGATGAATGATGATCGTTGCGCGATTTGAAAGTTGGTGGTAATAATATATGCTCTACATCATCGGTGAAGATAGAATTTCGGAATTTAGTGAGCAGCCCCTTCTGTTTAGCACGCCGTCAATCTGCAAGTGTGTCCCACTTCAAACTTTTTATGAGATTTGTAACGCTCTCGCGATGGCTAAATGTACCAGCCACGAATCTTGCCGCTCTTCTTTGGACCTTCTCAGTCTCTTGAATCAGACCCAACTGGTAAGGGTCCCACACAGACGAACAATAAGACTGGACGAACTAACGTATTGTAAGCAAAAAAATGGTTAAAATGGCTCTGAGCGCTATGGGACTCAACATCTGAGGTCATCAGTGCCCTATAACTTAGATCTACTTAAACCTAACTAATCTAAGGAACATCACACACAGCCATGCCCGAGGCAGGATTCGAACTTGCGACCGTAGCAGTCGCGCGGTTCCGGACTGAGGCGCCTAGAACCGCTCGGCCACCACAGCCGGCTATTGTAAGCAATTTCCTTTGTTGAAGGACTGCATCGCTTCAAGATTCTACCAACTAACCGCAATCTAGAATTTGCCTTACCCGTTACTTGTGTAATCTGATCATTCCATTTGAGATCATTTCGTATAGTCACACGCAGATACTTGACGGATGTTACCGCTTCCAAAGACTGATCATTTATTTTGTATTCTTACATTAATGGGGATATTCGCCTTGTTCTACGCAGTAGGTTACACTTACTAATATTGTCCGCCGCTCGTGGTCTCGCGGTAGCGTTCTCGCTTCCCGAGCACGGGGTCCCGGGTTCGATTCCCGGCGGGGTCAGGGATTTTCACCTACCTCGAGATGACTGGGTGTTTGTGTTGTCCTCATCATTTCATCATCATCCAGGAAAGTGGCGAAATTGGACTGAGCAAAGGTTGGGACATTGTACGGGCGCTGATAACCACGCAGTTGAGCACCCCACAAACCAAACATCATCATCATCACTTACTAATATTGAAAGATAACTGCCAGTCATTACACCACGCATTTATTTTCTGCAAACCCTCATTGATTTGTTCACAACTTTCGCGTGATACTACTTTCCTGTAGACTACAGTATCATCGGCAAACAGTCTAAGGCCGCTGTCAATACCATCAACCAGATCGTTTATGTAAATCGTAAAAAGCAGTGGACCTATTACGCTGCCTTGCGGCACACCCAAAGTCACTCTTGTTTCTGTTGAAGTTACCCCGTTCAGAACGACATACTGCTCCCTGTCTGTTGGAAAACTTTCTATCCAACTGTATGTGTCATTGGATACACCGTAAGCGCGCACTTTTTGTAGCAAGCGACAGTGCGGAACTGAGTCGAACGCCTTTCGAAAGTCGTGTAGGAACGTATTCGCTGGGCAGTTTACATTCGTTGGGTTTTTAGCTCGTACGTTGTTGGGTACAAACACATAGCACAATTGGTTTTAACGGTAAAAGTGTGGTGTCACCGCCAGACACCACACTTGCTAGGTGGTAGCCTTTAAATCGGCCGCGGTCCGTCAGTATACGTCGGACCCGCGTGTCGCCACTGTCAGTGATTGCAGACCGAGCGCCACCACAGGGCAGGTCTAGAGAGACTTCCTAGCACTCGCCCCAGTTGTACACCCGACTTTGCGAGCGATGCTATACAGACAAACTACGCTGTCATTTGCCGAGACGATAGTTAGCATAGCCTTCAGCTACGTTATTTGCTACGACCTAGCAAGGCGCCATGACCAGTTTATATTGAGATTATAATTCATGTATCAACAAGAGCGATGTTCTCCGATTATGGATTAAAGTTAAGTATTCAAGCAACTACGTTCTTTTCTTATTAGACTCAACTCCTTTAATTGTTCCAGGCCTCACGCCAGTCTGCGTGAGCTTAAACGCGTGCATTTCGGCCTCCTCTAGCAACAGGGTGTTGGCTCTTCTGCCAACACATCAAAAAGTAGAGCGACATCTTTTTTCATTCTCGAAAAAATGCGTGAGATACATTGGAGATAGTCCTCAACGATGTTGGCAGCTAGGTGGCAAACGCGTAGCTACAGCTGCCTGCAGAGTTGCGAGATGCATAGTGTTTTTCTATTTCGCATTGTGGCGATACAAGCCCAAGCTTGGAATGAAAAATTTACTCAAATGAAAAGGCACCAGGAGTTATGAGCTGGAGATGCTGACTGGATCTTTGTTTACTCTATGCTCCCCGATTTCTGGAAGTTTTGTGACGGTTGTAAAAGAGATCTGATATCTAAATTCCTGTTACTTCTGAATGAACAGGTGGGCGAAGCAGAGATGGACCCTTTGGGATTTTCCTTAACGTCATGAGCTTCTTCCACACCTTCCAATACATTGTCCATCCCTAAGCAGAGTTGATCACCCACTCCTGAGGTAACTCATAAAGTTAGAACACAATATATGTTCCAAAGTCCTGCTGCATATCGTCGTTAACGATATGGGCTGTTCACGTCCCCCAACAGGACGTAACTTTTGACGTTTCTTGCGGGTGGTTTGCCTTCCCTGCTGGGAGAAGTGCCACTGATGATTCGAAGGGTTATGTGGCTGCTACACGCTGGTGCTCCAAACCACTTCGCCGTTAACGTCCGGACGCATCTCGACCGTGTTTTCCCTGGTCGATGGATCGGACGAGAGAGTCCAGTTGAATGGCGTGCTCGTTCAGCGGATCTGAACTCATGCGATTTCTGGTTAAGGGGCATTTCAAAAGTATCGTATATGCAGAGCCCATTCCAGATGTGGAGACACTGGAGCAGCGTATTGACGCCGCCTTTGGCACTTTTAGGATGCAGCCTGGTCGATGTAAACGTGTGAGACAGAAGATGCTACATCGCGTACACGCATGCTTTGAGACACACGGAAACCATTTTCAACACAAACTGTAAAGTCTCTGTATCAAAGTATGGTGTATTTCCGCACATAAGTTCATTAGATCTTTATTGTTCCGTATCCTGTCATCGGCCAGTCCCTAGAGTTTGTACGTGGTTAAAAAAATGCCCCTGTACATGTGCGGGAACTTTTCATCAGGGAGCTCATTAGAGAGTGACTATCGCCTAGGAATCGTTAGCGCTAGGATTTCACGCGGAACAAGTCCCGCCCACTCACCCCCGGTTTTCCCGGTCTTTTTTCGGCGCCTGGGCATCGTTCCAGTTGACCCACGTGGTTTATCGCGTTCGGCTGCACCTTGAGTGAATGTTAAATTAATATCTTGCTGGGTCTTAAATTTTGCCAGATAGTTAAAAGACACGTTACAAAAAACATTCAAAATTGGCGTCAACTGTGCGAGATAATTCCACAGCAAACATAAGAGAAAACAGTTGTGTACTGAATTCTTTAAATACGAAACCTCAGTATCCAGATGAACAGCCTATGAAGAAACATACTTCTATGTGAGAAAAAACACCCAAAGCTAAAACAGGAAAAACCTACCCCCAGAGAAAGAGGAACCACACTATACTTGATACTTAAGTTTCAGAACTCAGACAGTATGTGTGAAAAAGAGCACCAATGTTCACTATACTTCCAGAAGGCATCAAAAGTACTTTGTTCTTGCGAGATCGATCCAAGCTGTTTTTGCGTGTTATTCACTGAATAGTTTTGCTGACAAGTTTTAGGGGTGGAAGAAGAGCTAGCACAGCATGAAGGACGTTTTACAGCCGCGAAACACTGCAGCATTTATTTCCTCCATAACTGCTCTGTGACAAAGATACATATCATCATTATTATTTTTAAAAAAATGGTTTGAATAACTTTTACGAATTTAATAAGGCTTTTGGTTAAAAACAGACACGACAAAGAATATCGACAGATTATTTTCCTGAGACGTTTGCAACAGCACATAGGACACTAATCACACGGGAACAGCCACAATTTTTTATAACCTCGTTTATAATGCGCAGGTGTGGCATTGGAAGAATTTACAAGTTAAAATTCACGCATCACCCATGAAAATACTAATGAAATATGTCATATAAGCAAACATCTTACTGATTTCATTAGGCATTTCTACTTTATGGCATTCTTATATTCTTTAATTTTCGTGAGTTACTGTAAGGGCCTACATAAACAAAACGACTTTCACTTATTTCTATATAACGTTGATTTTAGACAACAGAGTTATTATACTGCATCCGTGGCTTTACTACCGACATGACAGATTCAAGACCATTGTTTCCGCATTGTATGTTTGCTCTGCAGTTTCCCTCAAATAAACGTATTATAATAAGTGAATTAGTTAATGAAAATTATTGCCCTTAAATAACATCACGTCATTTTTTGTTCTCTATTGCTGGCAATGCTTTCAATTCACTACAAATATTTTTATTTCTGTAATAATGCACATTCATATTATACTACTATCCAGAAAAACTTAAATTTCTTATCATTACTGAATTTCATCACTGTGTAACATGTGTTGGACTGTGACGACAACAACTTTGATGTAGCTTCCAGTCTGCAGAACTGGCGGCTGTTTAGGGGAGGGCCTTACACTATGGATAGGCATGGAGGGGGTGAATGGGCGGGCTTGTTCCAGGTGAAATCCTAGCGCTAAAGCCGTCGGCATACGGACCGTGCTGTCGAACGTTAACGTTGAGCGTGCCGAGTTCAACGTGCTGCTGACCGCTCAGGAACGATGCGACTCGTGCACACGGTACGTGGGCCCCAACGTGGTATACGCGATTGCAACGCACTCCAGCGGCAGTTGAGGGATGTTGCTAGTTCGTAAATCACACTGTTTACTCAACGGGGGCGCGTAAAATTCCCACGTTAGCTCTGTTAAAACGCATATTTGCTCCATCGTCCACGAAAAGGAAAGCATCTTGTTCAATCAATAAGGACACAGGCATATAAAAGTGCCATTACAAATAGTGCGGTACAAATTTGGAATACTTCTCCGAATAAGATAACCATTATTTCGTCACTCCTATATTTTAGTAAAACCCCAAGGTCAGTCTTACTTGATCACTGTTCCTGCCCAGCAGCAGAATCTTTGCAACATGTGAATTACGGAGCGTAAAAGAAAAAGGAGCAAAATACCTTTATACAAGTAGCGCAAGCTGTCCAGTAGATTAAGTCAATCGAACAAAGTCACCCCTCAACAAAAAAAAGGGTGAACTTATATTTACATAACATCAAATCTTATAGTATATACTTATATTAAACTGACAATAAATTATCAGAACCTATTAAAACGCGAATGTTAGGAAAAAAATTGGAAGTGTGAAGAAGCGTACCACCGCCCCAATAAACAACTCAATACGGGTCAATGACGCTACGCGTTACGCTGAACCAACAACACATCCCTTGTATTTATCATAGTGTCCTAGCCATTGCTGAAAGCCTTAATCGTAGATATGTTACTAACTGCAATATAATTATAACAAATCGTACCAAGAACAATGCGTTTTGAGTGGATTTTCAGTGTGTCGCTGCCTTCAAATAGCCTACTTTCAAAATACGCAAGTTACAATAATTCTTTTGCCACGAATATAATATTTATCGTTATTGTATTGGAACGAACCACACAGTTAACAACGGGTTTTCCTGTGATTCTCAATTTGCTGGTGCTCAGAAACGGCAAATATGCATATAGGCTTGAAATGAATGTCAATATGGCGCCTCACAACTCTGTACTGAAGGGGAGACGGCGTGCGTGTGACGTAGGTGGTGCTGTGCCATCTCATTGGTCAACGCTCAGACGCACGCTCAGAATATCTGACATGCCAGAAATTGCTCTGCACGTTCGGAAAGACTCGCGAGCGTGCTATTCCACGCTATGACGTCAGAAACTCGGCACGCTCAACGTTCGGATGCACGGTCCGTGTGCCGACGGCTTAAGGGGCTCCGGAAAGGCTCAAAATCATGAAAAGTTCAATTTTTACTTTTTTGCGTTTTCTGAATCTGCGGACTATTACCTTTTAATAGATATATAATTTATTCAATTCCGAAGACTACAACTATTTTTAATTTTTTTTTAAATGTGTTCTACATGGGCGTGACCCACTGTGGCGCTGTTAAACTGCTGTCAAATGGTGTTATTATTAACCAATTATTAATAATTATTAATAATAATAATTATTAATAATAATAATAATAATAATAATAATAATAATAATAACTGAACTGTTGAAAAAGTGTATTCACGGAAAAACTCAAAACCCCAATGAAAGTGTAAATAGTGTTATATGGCGGAGAATTCCCAAGACTGTATTGGTTGGAATAGAAACACTTCACTTTGGTGTGTATGATGCTGTTGCGACTTTCAATGATGGCAACATTGTAAGGTGCAAGGTATTTAGAAACATGGGAATGAAGATAGGTTCTAACATGGTACGAGCGATGCTTGCTTTAGACAAGGAACGCCTTCGGGCTGCAGACAGGGCTGTAAAGAGTCTAGAAATACAAGCAAGAGTAAACAGGAGGAGGAACAAGAGGAAGCTGGAGGAGGAGTTTGCAGAGGAAGAAGATAATCCATCCTATGGACCTGGAACGCACTAAAAAGTTAATCCAATCTTTGTCGCTCGATTCCCAAAACTTTTATTTTCTCATACTAATTGTGGTGTCACAGCCAGACACCACACTTGCTAGGTGGTAGCTTTAAATCGGCCGCGGTCCATTAGTACATGTCGGACCCGCGTGTCGCCACTGTCAGTAATTGCAGAACGAGCGCCACCACACGGCAGGTCTACAGAGACGTGCTAGGAGTCAGCCCAGTTGTACGACGACGTTGCTAGCGACTACACTGACGAAGCCTTTCTCTCATTTGCCGAGAGATAGTTAGAATAGCCTTCAGCTAAGTCCATGGCTATGGCCATTAACCATATCTGAGAGTCTTACTTGTATCATCAAGAATGCTGTATACAAATGATGGATTAAAGTTAAGTATTAAAGAAGCTACGTACTTTTCTTTATAGCATTCATTACGTATCCTATTTCAGACATCACGCCAGCCGGCGTGTGTAACGCGTGCATTTCGGCTACTTCCGAGTGGCGTGGCTGTCTTGCTACGCCACAACACTAATTACATGTTGTCTAAGGATCTTCCAAACATATTTGTTTCAAACTTTCAGTAAATGTTACACAGTACCTTCTGCATAATTTAACACAGCCTTTTTCCAAAAAACTGTATATTTTTGAATATATAAATAAAAAATTGCAAAAAAATGTTGTGAATTTTCATTACAATTGAAAAAAAATCATCTTTAATAACTGAACTAAAATTTTGTAAAATCCCTGTGTTAAGTTGTAGCCCATATTCCAATAAATAATCTGTAAAAAGTTCAACTTCCTACCTCAAATACTTTGTGAGGAAAGATGTAATTTATAAGCGTTATTTTAACATTGCAAGTATAGGGCGTTCCGGAGCCCCTTAAGGGCATGTCTATCGCGTGGGTCTACCAGCAGTGGCCGCTGAGTGCGTTCCCAGCCAGCGACGCCCAGCCGACACCGGAAGTCGGGCAAGGTCGCCACACGGCCGTCTCAGCCGGTTGCTGTCTGCTGGCTCCAGATGCCGGCGGCACTCTGCGCCCACGCACGCTCGCATTAGCGTAGTACACCTACAAGTACATCGTCATCCAGGACACAGTAAAGCAGTGCTATATCCGACCGCGCCATCTGTCACGCAATATGACCCCCAATAACCACGCCAGACAAGAAAGCCCTCACGCCCAGGGAGGCAACACGCCAGTACCGCGTAACACCGCTGGAAGCTGTGGTGTCACCGCCAGACACCACACTTGCTAGGTGGTAGCTTTAAATCGGCCGCGGTCCATTAGTACATGTCAGACCCGCGTGTCGCCACTGTCAGTAATTGTAGACCAAGCGCCACCACACGGCAGGTCTTGAGAGGCTTCCTAGCACTCGCCCCAGTTGTACGGACGACTTTGCTAACGACTACACTGATGACGCCTTTCTCTCATTTGCCGAGAGACAGTTAGAATAGCCTTCAGCTAAGTCCATGGCTACGACCTAGCAAGGCGCCATTAACCATTTCTAGAGAGAGTCTCACTTGTATCATCAAGAATGCTGTATACAAATGATGGATTAAAGTTAAGTATTCCAGCAGCTACCTACTTTTCTTTATAGCATTCATTACGTATCCTGTTTCAGACCTAAGCAAGCCTGCGTGAGTTAAGAGCGTGCCCTTTCGGCTTCCTCGCCTTGTGTCTAGACTGTCTTGTCTAGACACAACAGAAGCCATGATAACTGCCTCAGTTCGGCGGGGAACACTGTCCAAAATTTCCTCGCGTATGCCACATCGTACCCGTGGTCTAAGAGTAGCGTCTCTGACTGATAATCAAAATGCCTTGGGTCGTGAGTTAGAACTTCGCCACTGCTTAAATTTGGAACAAAAATATCACCAATGATGGCTGAAGATCTCTGTTGTCGTTGTTGTGGTCTTCAGTCCTGAGACTGGTTTGATGCAGCTCTCCATACTACTCTATCCTGTGCAAGCTTCTTCATCTCCCAGTACCTACTGCAGCTTACATCCTTCTGAATCCGCTTAGTGTATTCATCTCTTGGTCTCCCTCTACGATTTTTACCCTCCACCCTGCCCTCCAATGCTAAATTTGTGATCCCCTGATGCCTCAGAACATGTCCTACCAACCGGTCCCTTCTTCTTGTCAAGTTCTACCATAAACTCCTCCCCAATCCTATTCAATACCTCCTCATCAGTTATGAGATCTACCCATCTAATCATCAGCATTCTTCTGTAGCACCAGCTTTAGAAAGCTTCTATTCTCTTCTTGTCCAAACTATTTATCGTCCATGTTTCACTTCCATACATGGCTACACTCCATGCAAATACTTACAGAAACGACTTCCTGACACTTAAATCTATACTCGATGTAAGCAAATTTCTCTTCTTCAGAAACGCTTTCCTTGCCATTGCCAGTCTGCATTTTATATCTTCTCTACTTCAACCATCATCAGTTATTTTGTTCCCCAAAAGATCTCTGGCAAGTGCAAGTGCAAGTGCTTTACTATCTGAGCTACCCAAACACGACTCACGCCCCTTGTCTCGCCAATTCTTTCAGGAGTGCTAGTTCTACAAGGTTTGCAGGAGAGCTTCTGTTAAAATTGGTAGGTAGGAGACGAGGTACTGGCAGATGTAAAGCTGTGAGGACGGGGCATGAGTCGTTCGTGGGTGGCTCAGTTGGTAGAGCACTTGCCAGCGAAAGGCAAAGGTCCCGAGTTCGAGTCTCGGTCCGGCACACAGTTATAATCTGCCAGGAAGTTTCATATCAGCGCACACTTCACTGCAGAGTGAAAATCCCATTCTGGATACCCTCGTTCTGTCAACGGCTTTGTCGGAGAGGGCGCATGAGCTGACAAAGATTCAGGACACTCTTTTTCACTCGGGGTTGAAAACTGAATCTGAAAGGCGAATGAATTAGCAATGAATAACGGCACGAGTTTGCAGAAGGTAATGGAAACCGCTGCATTAAAGACACAAAATGTTTATTCACAGGACTTGTGATCTATAATTCAAAAGCGTCATGATGATCTTCCCATTGCCAAAACATTCCAGACTAGTCCCCCATTCGGATTTCTGGGAGGGGAGTGCCGAGGAAAAGGTCACTATGAGAAAAAGATTGAATAACCAACGAAAGCGTGACTTTCTACATGTCGGGGCGTGGAATGTCAGAAGCTTGAATGTGGTGGGGAAGTTAGAAAATCTGAAAAGGGAAATGCAAAGGCTCAATCTAGATATAGTAAGGGTAAGTGAAATGAAATTCAAAGAATACAAGGATTTCTGGTCAGATGAGTATATGGTAACATCAACAGCAGCAGAGAATGGTACAACTGGAGTGATATTCCTTATGAATAAGAAGGTAAGGCATGGAGTGAGTTATTGTGAACAGTTCGGTAACAGGGTCGTTGTCATCAGAACCGACGGCAAACCAGCACTGACAACTATATTTCAGGTATACGTCGCAAGCAGAAGATCTACATCTACATCTACATCCATACTCCGCAAGCCACCTGACGGTGTGTGGCGGAGGGTACCTTGAGTACCTCTATCGGTTCTCCCTTCTATTCCAGTCTCGTATTGTTCGTGGAAAGAAGGATTGTCGGTATGCCTCTGTGTGGGCTCTAATCTCTCTGATTTTATCCTCATGGTCTCTTCGCGAGATATACGTAGGAGGGAGCAATATACTGCTTAACTGTTCGGTGAAGGTATGTTCTCGAAACTTCAACAAAAGCCCGTACCGAGCTACTGAGCGTCTCTCCTGCAGACTCTCCTGCAGAGTCTTCCACTGGAGTTTATCTATCATCTCCGTAACGCTTTCGCGATTACTGCTCTCCGTTGGATCTTCTCTATATCTTCTATCAACCCTATCTGGTACGGATCCCACACTGCTGAGCAGTATTCAAGCAGTGGGCGAACAAGCGTACTGTAATCTACTTCCTTTGTTTTCGGATTGCATTTCCTTAGGATTCTTCCAATGAATCTCAGTCTGGCATCTGCTTTACCGACGATCAACCTTATATGATCATTCCATTTTAAATCACTCCTAATGCGTACTCCCAGATAATTTATGGTATTAACTGCTTCCAGTTGCTGACCTGCTATTTTGTAGCTAAATGATAAAGGATCTATCTTCCTGTGTATTCTAAGCACATACTAGAATTGATCAACGAAAGAAGGAAATACAAAAACGTTTAGGGCAAGACAGGAATACAGCAATTTAAATCACTTAGGAATGAAGTAAATAGCAAGTGCAAGGCAGCCAACGCAAAATGACTGGAGAAAGAAAGTGAAAAACTTGGAAGAGGAATTACCGTAGGCAGGACCAACTCACCATATAGAAAACACAACACAAAATTTGGTGAAATTAAAAGCAGGGTCAGTAACACTGAGATTGCAATGGGAAGTCCTCTCATAAGGGCAGAAGAGAAAGAGAATAGGTGGAAATAATAAACTGAAGGCCTTATGAGCGGTGGACTTGTTTCACAACACGCTATGGGAAGAAACTGGAGTCAATACGAATGACATAGCTGAACAGGTATTAGAATTTAAAAGAGCTCAGCAACACCTAAGATCAAACAAGGTAGAAGGGACAGATAGTATTCCAGTGCCATTTCTTACATCGCTGACCATTCAAGTTGGTATGTAGAATTTATGAGACTGGCCATATACCATCAGACATTAGCAGCACCCTCAGTGGCAACCGTATAGGTTTGTGGAGCACTTTAAAAATGTGTACAGAGAAAACCGGTGACGAGTGTCCTAGGCGCCTGTAGGTTGGCAACTACTTGACACCTCTCTGTTGTGGCGTGCCTACTAGAAGGCGGCCAGGACTCTAACGCGTTTCCTCTGTGAAGGAACGTATTTAAAGAGCCGAACAACCGTGAGTGGGTGTCACTGACAGTACTTCCGAAGTAGGGTGGGGGAGGAGGAGTGTTATAGGAGCAATTTGCCATTTTTTCCCTTAGCAAGGCACAGGAGGGCGCAAAGCAGGAGGGCTGAATAAATCAGAAGGACTCTTTGCTGCTTCGGATCGTTCACATTTTGTCCAACGGTTTTGAACGGTAGCTTGTGATTGTATACTGTACACCAGAGCAAAAATTTCAGCTGTACTCCACTCCAAAGGGGTGGGATCACGTTCTGTGTGGTTCCTACACCACAGTGTCCTGTCCGCCCCGGTAGCTGAGTGGTCAGCGTGACAGACTGTCAATCCTAAGGGCCCGGGTTCTGAGCAGCTATCTGCAGAAGAATTTCAGTAGTGAAGTAGGAAACAGAACAAAAAAAATTGAAATGCAATAAAAATAATTTAGTGCTATGTAACAGTAGTAATTTAAAACACGAGAACTTTATACGATCTCGACAAATAGATTTGTAAGAAAAACTACTTTGCTACAGTGACCACTAAAGATGCTTTGAAATAAAGGGAAACGCACAAGGTCTAAATACGATTCTCGAATAGTCACAAAAGACAGTAGGCCTATATATAACTTACATTACTCGTATAACTACCATGGGAGAAGAGAGTTCTAAAATCGGCAAATACAAATTACCATTAAACTTTATCAAGACCATCAATTAGTAGTTTTGCATTAGCAAATAATCAACTATTTCACTCAGGTTACCTTCCATAACTAATGAGGAGGTATTGAATAGAATTGGGGAGAAGAGGAGTTTGTGGCACAACTTGACTAGAAGAAGGGATCGGTTGGTAGGACATGTTCTGAGGCATCAAGGGATGACAAATTTAGTATTAGAGGGCAGCATGGAGGGTAAAAATGATAGAGGGAGACCAAGAGATGAATACACTAAGCAGATTCATAAGGATGTAGGGTGCAGTACATACTGGGAGATGAAGCAGCTTGCACAGGATAGAATTGCATGGAGAGCTGCATCAAACCAGTCTCAGGACTGAAGACCACAACAACAACAACAACCTCCCACTAGGAAAGTGGATGCACTCCAGGACTGTTATGTAATTTATAAATGATAGAGCGCAGCAATCAGTAGTCCTTTTTTAGCAAGTTTTATGATGCCAGTCCAGATTTCGGCCAGTGCCTAGCCATTATCAATCCACTATTTTTTAAACTCGATGCATGTTCCCTATTCTTCGGGCGTCAGTCACACTTCTTTGAATACTACTGTATGTATGTATGAAATGGCTCTGAGCACTATGCGACTTAACTTCTGAGGTCATCAGTCGCCTAGAACTTAGAACTAATTAAACGTAACTAACCTAAGCACATCACACACATCCATGACCGAGGCAGGATTCGAACCTGCGACCGTAGCGGTCGCTCGGTTCCAGACTGTAGCGCCTATAACCGCACGGCCACTCCAGCCGGCTGTATGTATGATACATGTATACAGTAGTATTCAAAGAACTCTGACCGACGCCCGAAGAATAGGGAACATGCATCGAGTTTAAAAAATAGTGCATTGATAATGGCTAGGCACTAGCCGAAATCTGGATTTGCGTAATAACACCTGCAAAAAAAAGGCGAACGGTTGCTGCGCATTATCATTTACACTCTATTTCACTGCATGGTTCTTAATTTGGTGCTATATTCTGAACAGGTGAATCACGTAAGGAATTTCATCGTTCGAATAAAATGGTTCAAATGGCTCTGAGCACTATGGGACTTACCTTCTGAGGTCATCAGTCCCCTAGAACTTAGAACGACTTAAACCAAACTAACCTAAGGACATGACACACATCCATGCCCGAGGCAGGATTCGAACCTGCGACCGTAGCGGTCGCGCGGTTCCAGGCTGTAGCGCCCAGAACCGCTCTTCATCGTTCGGCAGTAGGCTAACCGAGATGGTGTTCCGTTATACAGGGTTATTACAAATGATTGAAGCGATTTCACAGCTCTACAATAACTTTATTAGTTGTGATATTTTCACAATGCTTTGCACACACATACAAAAACACAAAAAGTTTTTTTAGGCATTCACAAATGTTCGATATGTGCCCCTTTAATGATTCGGCAGACATCAAGCCGATAATCAAGTTCCTCCCACACTCGGCGCAGCATGTCCCCATCAATGAGTTCGAAAGCATTGTTGATGCGAGCTCGCAGTCCCGGCACGTTTCTTAGTAGAGGAGGTTTAAACAGTGAATCTTTCACATAACCCCACAGAAAGAAATCGCATGGGGTTAAGTCGGCAGAGCGTGGACATGAATTGCTGATCATGATCTCCAACACGACCGATCCATCGGTTTTCCAATCTCCTGTTTAAGAAATGCCGAACATCATGATGGAAGTGCGGTGGGGCACCATCCTGTTGAAAGATGAAGTCGGCGTTGTCGGTCTCCAGTTGTGGCATGAGCCAATTTTCCGCGGGCTACGCGTGAAACTTGCCCGCACGCGTTCAACCGTTTCTTCGCTCACTGCAGGCCGACCCGTTGATTTCCCCTTACAGAGGCATCCAGAAGCTTTAAACTGCGCATACCATCGCCGAATGGAGTTAGCAGTTGGTGGATCTCTGTTGAACTTCGTCCTGAAGTGCCGTTGCACTGTTATGACTGACTCATGTGAGTGCATTTCAAGCACGACATACGCATTTCGGCTCCTGTCGCCATTTTCTCTCACTGCGCTCTCGAGCGCTCTGACGGCAGAAACCTGAATTGCGGCTTCAGCCGAACAAAACTTTATGAGTTTTTCTACGTATCTGTAGTGTGTCGTGACCATATGTCAACGAATGGAGCTACAGTGAATTTATGAAATCGCTTCAATCATTTGTAATAGCCCTGTATTCCCGCCTACTAGTGTCAACATACCACGATCTGACGGTGGTTTCACGTCCCGTGTGAATCGATCTTAATCCGCCCACACAGCACTCTGCGCCGACAGCGAAGTGACTGTGTGTGAACTTGCGGGGCAGTGTGTGGTGTACTGCAGACGCAGCGGCGGTGCGAGACTGCCGGAGCAGGCTGTGGAGGAAGCGTCTGACGCGCCGCTGGAATTCCGCGAGAGCAGAGTCACGTTTGGCGCATGCGCCACGAGGCCGCTGGCGCAGCCGTCCTCCTGGGTAAGCAGCCGCTGTGACGCGGAGCATATACGACTGGGTTCGAGTCCCGGGTACTGCACGCACTGTTAATCTGCCAGGGAGTCTCATCTGAAAGCACACAGGCTAATGTATGAAGCTCCACTGTACGTTCAGCTACAGGTAACACTTCAGTGGCCTTCCTCATCTTCTATTCCCGCGAATACGTAAGAACTCCAGCACCAAATTTTGTTGCGTCGTCTTTGAAAACCGTTTGGGTAGTATGCGGCCGTAAATGACAAGCGCGAATAATTGCGATGTTATGCACTACTGGCCATTAAAATTGCTACACCACGAACATGACGGGCTAAAGACGCGAAATTTAACCGGCAGGAAGAAGATGCTGTGATATGCAAATGATTAACTTTTCAGATAATTCGCACAAGGTTGGCTCCGGTGGCGACACCTACAACGTGCTCACATGAGGGAAGTTTCCAACCGATTTCTCATACACAAACAGCAGTTGACCGGCGTTGCCTGGTAAAACGTTGTTGTGATGCCTCGTGTAAGGAGGAGAAATGCGTACCGTCACGGTTCCGACTTTGATAAAGGTCGGATTGTAGCCTATCGCGATTGCGGTTTATCGTATCGCGACATTGCTTCTCGCGTTGGTCGAGATCCAATGACTGTTAGCAGAATACGGATTAGGTGGTTTCAGGAGGGTAATCCGGAACGGCCGTGCTGGATCCCAACGGCCTCGTATCACTAGCAGTCGAGATGACAGGCATCGTATCCGCATGGCTGTAACGGATCGTGCAGCCACGTCTCGATCCCTGAGTCAACCGATGTGGGCGTTTACAAGACAACAACCACCTGCACGAACAGTTCGACGACGGTTGCAGCAGCATGGACTATCAGCTCGGAGGCCACGGCTGCGGTTACCCTTGACGCTGCATCACAGACAGGAGTGACTGCGATGGTATACTCAACGGCCAACCTGGGTGCACGAATGGCAAAACGTCATTTTTTCGGATGAACCCAGCTCCTGCGTACAGCATCATGATGGTCGCATCCGTGTTTGGCGACATAGCGGTGAACGCACATTGGAAGCGTGTATTCGTCGTCGCCATACTGGCGTATCACCCGGCGTGATGGTATCGGGTGCCATTGGTTACACGTCTCGGTCACCACTTGTTCGCACTGACGGCACTTTGAACACTGGACGTTACATTTCAGATGTGTTACGACCCGTGGCTCTACCCTTCATTCGATCCCTGCGAAACCCTACATTTCAGCAGGATAATGCATGACTGCATGTTGCAGGTCCTGTACGGGCCTTTCTGGATACAGAAAATGTTCGACTGCTGCCCTGGCCAGCACATTCTCCAGATCTCTCACCAACTGAAAACGTCTGGTCAATGGTGGCCGAGCAACTGGCTCGTCAGAATACTCCAATCACTGCTCTTGATGAACTGTGGTATCGTGTTGAAGCAGCATGGGCAGCTGTACCTGTACACGACATCCAAGCACTGTTTGACTCAATGCCCAGGCGTATCAAGGCCGTTATTAAGGCCAGAGGTGGTTCTTCTGGGTACTGATTTCTCAGGATCTATTCACCGAAATTGCGTGAAAATGTAATCACATGTCAGTTCTAGTACAATATAGTTGTCCAATGAATACCCGTTTATCATCTTCATTTCTTCTTGGTGTTGCAATTTTAATGGCCAGTAGTGTATGTGGCTGCAACAGACATTGGCAAATTCAAAGATACCGCGTTTCTGTTGCGCTGATATCAGAATCAAACGTCCAATGACAGCCAAATGCAGTCCTGAAGAAGCAGCTCTCTTATGAAATGTACGCTGGCGACTAAAATCAGATTCATTCGCGAATGGCACGTGGGAAGGACAATTGTCTGTAATCCTTCGTATTGGCTCTAAATTTCTAAATATTCTCATGGTAGTCATTACGCGAGATGTAGGGTTGGAACTTTTATTTGACAACTATTTATTTGCAGCTCGTACAAAAGAGATACGTGTTTCATAGTTTTACTGACCTTCAAAGTAGTCACCAGCATTGTGTACAACCCGTTGCCAGCGATGTGGAAGTCTATGATTCTTTTAGCAGTGCCAGTTGTGTTGACAGTTCGAGCGGCACGCTCTATTGCCCGACGAATTGGTAGCAGTTCTGAAGCGAATGCCGTGAAGTGTTTCCTTCTGTTTAGAAATCGTGTTGAACTCACGAGGGCTTAAGTTAGGGGAGTGCACTAGGTGGTATAGAACTTAGCAGCCCCATCAGTCAGACAAATCAGTAAGAGCTTGCACTGTGCGTGCTTGAGCATTGTCCTGCAACATGAAGGTCAGGTCCTGCAGAAAGTGTCACCACTTCCGTCTCTAAGTTGGTCGTAGGTTGCGTTCCAAAAATGAACAGCATAGAGACAGAAAACACCAGGTCCGTCGACAAGTGCAGTAGCAGCAACACTCTTGACTGGAATGCGATTCTTCTTGTCGCCTGCTGTTGTGGCGAACTCTATGTTCTCGATGGATTTATATACTGTCTGTTTAGAACGGCGACGAATTCTCCTGTAAGGCATCGTGGCGGCGTTCAATGCAGTTGCCTGTGCAGCAGCAGCAGCAGCAGCGCGAATGAGCCACTGCGCGGCTCTCGCGCACTTATATGATACATGCAGTAGCTTGGACTTGGAATATTTTCACAGTACCAGCGGATCGTTATCCCGGACGTTCTGCTGGACCTGACCATCATTTTGCGGAACAATGCTCAAGCACGTACTGTAAATAAGTAGTGGCCACTATTGAAGTTCCAACCCTCGTACGTGGGAGAAAGTAATATGTCCACCGTCTCTTCGCGGAAAGCACGCTCTCTAAAAAAAATGGCTCTGAGCACTATGGGACTCAACTGCTCAGGTCATTAGTCCCCTAGAACTTAGAACTAGTTAAATCTAACTAACCTAAGGACATCACACACATCCATGCCCGAGGCAGGATTCGAACCTGCGACCGTAGCGGTCTCGCGGTTCCAGGCTGCAGCGCCAGAACCGCGCAGCCACTTCGGCCGGCCGCTCTCTGAACTTCGATAGTAAACCTCTCCGTGATGCACAAAACCTCTCTTGTAACGTCTGGCGTTAGCTACAGCACGATGGATCTCATGGAGGAACAGAGCGAGATGAGTTTGTAAGTAGGCTGTTTATGTTTTCTTATTGGCAACGTTACGTAGCTCTCTGTATCAAAATCACTGGCTGTGCTGTGTGCAGTCTGTAGCTAGTTTGCATTGTTGTCTGCCATTGTAGTGTTGGGCAGCGGCAGCTGGATGTGAACAGCGCGTAGCGTTGCGCAGTTGGAGGTGAGCCGCCAGCAGTGGTGGATGTGTGGAAGGAAATGGCGGAGTTTTGAAATTACATATATTATGACTTTTGATGATATTAAGGTAAATACATTGTTTGTTCTCTATTAAAATCTTTCATTTGCTAACTATCCCTATTAGTAGTTAGTGCCTTCCGTAGTTTGAATCTGTTATTTAGCTGGCAGTAGTGGCGCTCGCTGTATTGCTGTAGCTTGAGTAACGAAGATTTTTGTGAGGTAAGTGATTTGTGAAAGGTATAGGTTAATGTTAGTCAGGGCCATTCTTTTGTAGGGATTTCTGAAAGTCAGATTGCGTTGCGCTAAAAATATTGTGTGTCAGTTTAAGCACAGTCGTATATAATTTTTCTAAGGGGACGTTTCAAGTTTAACAGTATCTCTGTCCGCTCAATCCGTGTTGATTTTTCCAGAGGAGATTTCCGTTCTCCAGTAACGTCATAATTCTTTAGCGTGAAACATGTTCCATAATTCCACAACGGAGTGACGTCTACGATATAGGTCTATAAATGTGTGCACCTGTCCTGCGGCCCTTGTTGGAAACCGAAATTTTTTCCACTAGCTAGGTCAAAGGATATCAATGATACGATTCGCTGATGACATTGCTATCCTGAGTGAAAGTGAAGATGAACTAAATGATCTGCTGAACGGAATGAACAGTCTAATGAGTACACAGTATGGTTTGAGAGTAAATCGGAGAAAGACGAAGGTAATGAGAAGTAGTAGAAACGAGAACAGCGAGAGACTTAACATCAGGATTGATGGTCACGAAGTCAATGAAGTTAAGGAATTCTGCTACCTAGGCAGTAAAATAACCAATGACGGACGGAGCAAGGAGGACATCAAAAGCAGACTCGCTATGGCAAAAAAGGCATTTCTGGCCAAGAGAAGTCTACTAATATCAAATATCGGTCTTAATTTGAGGAAGAAATTTCTGAGGATGTACGTCTGGAGTACAGCATTGTATGGTAGTGAAACGTGGACTGTGGGAAAACCGGAACAGAAGAGAATCGAAGCATTTGAGATGTGGTGCTATAGACGAATGTTGAAAATTAGGTGGACTGATAAGGTAAGGAATGAGGAGGTTCTACGCAGAATCGGAGAGGAAAGGAATATGTGGAAAACATTGATAAGGAGAAGGGACAGGATGATAGGACATCTGCTAAGACATGAGGGAATGACTTCCATGGTACTAGAGGGAGCTGTAGAGGGCAAAAACTGTAGAGGAAGACAGAAATTGGAATAATTCGTGGCGGGCCGCATCAAACCAGTCAGTAGACAGATGGCAAAAAAAAAAAAGGTACCCTTCGCTGGTTCGGCGATCTACCATAAACTGTTACTGTTCCTAGGAGCAAGTTCTTTCCTATAATCTTTGTAGAATCTTACACGTATCTCGTCTGATTCTGATGACCTTCCAGTACTATGCGAATGTAGGTGCATTTCTGTTCCGCGGTCGGCTATCTCAATATCTGCCACTGCGACTTTCGTACGATGGTTGAAGGAGGAGCCATGTTGTGGTCTTCCACGAAACAATTTCGGACGACAGAGACTCGACGGAAACGACACCGCACAGTTGTAACTGAATTTCACCTATTTGAAAGGGGCACGCAAAAATCTTTTTGTTTCTGTGCCATCGCCATCTGGAGGCCTACTGGACAATGAACGAGCAGGCGGTTGATTTTGCTGCACCAGGCAGACCCTACAGGCATCCACTAGGACCGGCAAATTACAGTATAGGTTACTGTCTTGCGAAGTCGGTTTGATCTTTTCGAAACACGCAGCATTGGCACTAAGCGTAACGAACCCAGTCTCCTGGAGAACCTCAGGCAAGATGTTCGGCTGTTATCCTTACAGTAAACTCTTAGTGTACGCTTCTGTTGAAGAAGCACTGGTTTGACCTCTGCAACCTCTGCCACATATGCATGCAGTGATTGCGCTTGGAATTGATTACAGGCTTCTTGGATGTCCTCCTGAGGCATAACTTGCAGGTTCTGGACTGGTGTTTCAGAACGTCAAGATTTTGAGGTGATTGTGGGGCGTGATCAGATTTCTGCATACGTTCTCAGATGTTGGGAGATCCGGCGATCCTGTTAGCGAAGGTAGGGTTTGGCAAGGACGGAGACAAGCAGTAGAAACTCTCACAGTGTGCGGTCGGGCATTATCTTGCTGCAATGCAAACCCACGACCACTTGCTCTGAAGAGCGAGGTCGACATATCGCTGCGTTGTATGGGTGCTGCAGACGACAGCCAAATGGTTCAAATGGCTCTGAGCACTATGGGACTTAACATCTGAGGTCATCAGTCCCCTAGAACGTAGAACTACTTAAACTTAACTAACCCAAGGACATCACATAAATCCATTTCCGAGGCAGGATTCGAACCTGCGATCGTAGCGGTCGCGCGGTTCGAGACTGTAGCGCCTAGAACCGCTCGGCCACCCCGGCCGGCGCAGCGAAATGGGTTTCGGTATGAAAAGAAATGACAACCCAGACCATCATGCCTGGTTATCGGGCAGTACGGCGCGCGACAATCAAGTTGGTATCCAATCGCAGTCATGGGTGTCTCCAGACTGGTCTTTGGCCTGGAATCTCTATGGCTGTATTCAGTGATGAGTCCCGCTTCTAACTGAGCTCTGATGACCAGCAATGGCCTGTCTGGAGACGTACTGGACAGCAATGGAATACCAGCCTGAATGTCGACCAGTATACGGCCCGATAGAAAGGGGTGATGGTCTGGGATGCCATTTTGTTTCATAGAAGAAATCCTTTGGTTGTCGCCCGTGGCAGCCTTACAGCAGAGGAGTACGTCGGCGATATTCACTTTGTTGCCCTTCGTGGCAAGCCATCCTAGGCATACATTTCAGCAAAATAATGCCCGCCCGCAGACGGCGAGAATTTCTATTGCCTGTCTTCGTGATTTCCAACTGCACCTTAGCAAGGTCGGCGGATCTCTCCACAATTGAGAACGTTTGGAGCATTATGGGCAGGGCCCTCCAACCCGCTCGCGATTTCGACAATCTAAGGAGCCAACTGGACAAAATTTGGTACAATATCCCTTGCATAAGGGGCAGAGGTGTCACTGACTTGCTTAGTTCCTGAAGCTCTTTCTCTTGAGTGTTGTTGTTGTGGTCTTCAGTCCAGAGATCGGTTCGATGCAGCTCTCCTTGCTACTATACTGAGCTAGCTTTTTTCATCTCCCAGTACCTACTGCAACATACAGTCTTCTGAATCTGCTTAGCGTATTCATCTCTTGGTCTCCCTGTACGATTTTTACGATCCACGCTGCCCTCCAATACTAAATTGCTCATTCCTTGATGCCTCAGGACATGTCCTACCAACCGATCCCTTCTTCTAGTCAAGTTGTGTCGCAAACTCCTCTTCTCCCCAACTGAGGCAACTCAATTACGTCATATTATGTAAACTGGAGATAGATGATGATGATGATGTTTGGTTTGTGGGGCGCTCAACTGCGTGGTTATCAGCGCCCGTACAAATTCCCTATCTTTGCTCAGTCCAACCGCGCCACTGTCATGAATGAGGATGAAATGAGGAGGACACAAACACGCAGTCATCCCGAGGCAGGTGAAAATCCCTGACCCCGCCGGGATTCGAACTCGGGACCTCGTGCTCGGGAAGCGAGAACGCGACCGCGAGACAGTGGATATAGAGGAGGAAAGGAAGGAAAGGAAGCGATGAACTGTTGATGTCAGTTGCATCAGGACTTCATGCGAAATCAGCTACGACGAGCGAAAATGTGTGACAGGCTGGAATTCGAACCTGGGATCTCCTGCTTCCTAGGCAGGTGCGTTAATCACCCGTATACAATGTTTATCGCAACTGTGTGTACTATCTCGTCACGCCTTTCGGTCCACCTCCATTCCCACCTATCGCTACATATCCGCTGTCAATGTCCATGTCCATGTCCATGTCCTCCATGCTCACTACTTTGAGATTCCCGTAACAGGTGGGCGTAATTGTGCATCCTAACTGAAGTCGAAGTAGATACTCCGTGCGAATTGGTATGGGTGGAGGTTATACTTAACAGCCGAACTAAGTTAATAATTGGCTCCTACTACCGACCCCCAGACTCCGATGATATAGTTGCTGAACAGTTCAGAGAAAATTGGAGTCTCGTAACAAATAAATACCCCACTCATACGGTTATAGTTGGTGGGGACTTCAACCTTCCCTCGATATGTTGGCAAAAATACTTGTTCAAAACCGGTGGTAGGCAGAAAACATCTTCCGACATTGTCCTAAATGCTTTCTCCGAAAATTATTTCGAGCAGTTAGTCCACGAACCCACGCGAATTGTAAATGGTTGCGAAAACACACTTGACCTCTTAGCCACAAACAATCCAGAGCTGATAGAGAGCATCATGACTGATACAGGGATTAGTGATCACAAGGTCGTTGTAGCTAGGCTCAATACCGTTTCTTCCAAATCCACCAGAAACAAACGCAAAATAATTTTATTTAAAAAAGCAGATAAAGTGTCACTAGAAGCCTTCCTAAGAGACAATCTCCATTCCTTCCGAACTGACTATGCAAATGTAGACGAGATGTGGCTCAAATTCAAAGATATAGTAGCAACAGCAATTGAGAGATTCATACCTCATAAATTGGTAAGAGATGGAACTGATCCCCCACGGTACACAAAACAGGTCCGAACGCTGTTGCAGAGGCAACGGAAAGAGCATGCAAAGTTCAGAAGAACGCGAAATCCCAAAGATTTGCTAAAATTTACAGACGCGCGAAATTTGACACGGACTTCAATGCGAGATGCCTTTAATAGGTTCCACAACGAAACATTGTCTCGAAATTTGGTAGAAAATCCGAAGAAATTCTGGTCGTATGCGTATGTAAAGTACACAAGCGGCAAGATGCAGTCAATACCTTCGCTGCGCAGTGCGGATGGTACTGTTACCGACGACTGTGCCGCTAAAGCGGAGTTATTCAACGCAGTTTTTCGAAATTCCTTCACCAGGGAAGACGAATGGAATATTCCAGAATTTGAAACACGAACAGCTCCTACCATGAGTTTCTTAGAAGTAGATACCTTAGGGGTTGCGAAGCAACTCAAATCGCTTGATACGGGCAAGTCTTCAGGTCCAGATTGTATACCGATTAGGTTCCTTTCAGATTACGATGATACAATAGCTCCCTACTTAGCACTCATATACAACCGCTCGCTCACCGATAGATCTGTACCTACAGATTGGAAAATTGCGCAGGTCGTACCAGTGTTTAAGAAGGGTAGTAGGAGTAATCCATCTAACTACAGACCTATATCATTGACGTCGGTTTGCAGTAGGGTTTTGGAGCATATACTGTATTCAAACATTATGAATTACGTCGAAGGGAACGATCTATTGATACGTAATCAGCATGGTTTCAGAAAACATCGTTCTTGTGCAACGCACGAAGTAATGGTCGCTATCGACAGGGGATCTCAAGTTGATTCCGTATTTCTAGATTTCCGGAAAGCTTTTGACACCGTTCCTCACAAGCGACTTCTAATCAAGCTGCGGGCCTATGGGGTATCGCCTCAGTTGTGCGACTGGATTCGTGATTTCCTGTCAGGAAGGTCGCAGTTCGTAGTAATAGACGGCAAATCATCGAGTAAAACTGAAGTGAAATCAGATGTTCCCCAGGGAAGTGTCCTGGGACCTCTGCTGTTCCTGATCTATTTAAATGACCTGGGTGACAATCTGAACGGTTCTCCTAGGTTATTCGCAGATAATGCTGTAATTTACCGTCTAGTAAGCTCATCCGAAGACCAGTATTAGTTGCAAAGCGATTTAGAAAAGATTGCTGTATGGTGTGGCATGTGGCAGTTGACGCTAAATAACGAAAAGTGTGAGGTGATCCACATGAGTTCCAAAAAAAATCCGTTTGAATTCATTTACTCGATAAATAGTACAATTCTCAAGGCTGTCAATTCAACTAAGTACCTGGGTGTTACAATTACGAACAACTTCAGTTGGAAAGACCACATAGATAATATTGTGGGGAAGACGAGCCAAAGGTTGCGTTTCATTGGGACTACACTTAGAAGATGCAACAAGTCCACTAAAGAGACAGCTTACACTACACTCGTTCGTCGTCTGTTAGAATATTGCTGCGCGGTGTGGGATCCTTACCAGGTGGGATTGACGGAGGACATGGAAAGGGTGCAAAAAAGGGCAGCTCGTTTTGTATTATCACGTAATAGGGGAGAGAGTGTGGCAGATATGATACGCGAGTTGGGATGGAAGTCATTAAAGCAAAGACGTTTTTCGCCGCGGCGAGATCTGTTTACGAAATTTCAGTCACCAACTTTCTCTTCCGAATGCGAAAAAATTTTGTTGAGCCCAACCTACATAGGTAGGAATAATCAACAAAATAAAATAAGAGAAATCAGAGCTCGAACAGAAAGGTTTAGGTGTTCAGTTTTCCCGCGCGCTGTTCGGGAGTGGAATGGTAGAGAGATAGTATGATTGGGGTTCGATGAACCCTCTGGCAAGCACTTAAATGTGAATTGCAGAGTAATCATGTAGATGTAGATGTAGATGTAGAAGGTGTGGATTCACTGCCCACCGAGGCACCAATTCGAAGTGCGTGTTCTTTCAGACATGTCCGAAAGAACAGACTCCACACATTCATATAACCAATTACATCACCAGCATCCGGTGCGGATGATGTAAGCTGTGTTGCTTGTCTTCCGGTACATGAAATAATTTGCGGGCCATTTTTGTTTTGGCCACAGAGTAGTTCTCCTCTTCCTCCGCTTGTGACGTTCGCTGCGCTCCCTCCTTTACGATTCGCAGTGTGTCACCCTCTGGCTGGTCCAACTTTCTGTGAATTGGCCGCTCATTGGGATTCGAGCCGGCGCTTCCGATGCGTCAGCCAAGCGAGACCACAGTGGGAAACTGCAGTGGTACATTCTCCCTTCTGAACAGGTCCAACAATCAGCAGCTACTCTTGTCAGAACGCGCGAAGCAATACGGGCACTACAAATCACCACAGAAGACAGGTCCAAACCACGCAACCCTACGTTAACAAATGGTTCAAATGGCTCTGAGCACTATGGGACTTAACTGCTGAGGTCATCAGTCCCCTAGAACTTAGAACTACTTAAACCTAACTAACCTAAGGACAACACACACATCCATGCCCGAAGCAGGATTCGAACCTGCGACCGTAGCGGTCACGCGGTTCCAGACTGTAGCGCTTAGAACCGCTCGGCCACCCAGCCGGCCCTACGTTAACAGCCGTTTTATAAATTAGAAGTCGCTTCTCATGCTACAGTCTATATTTATTTATGTTACAGACTCTTTTTCGCTTTTTACATTAAGCCATCTGGATCTAACCAGAAATAACACAGTTCTGTTTTTACACTCGATACTTGTAGATCAGAATTCAAAAAAAATCGTTCAAATGGCTCTGAGCACTATGCGACTTAACTTCTGAGATCATCAGTCGCCTAGAACTTAGAACTAATTAAACCTAACTAACCTAAGGACATCACACACACCCACGCCCGAGGCAGGATTCGAACCTGCGACCGAAGCGGTCGCTCGGCTCCAGACTGTAGCGCCTAGAACCGCACGGCTACTCCGGCCGGCGATCAGAATTCACATCACGATTTTTACATTAATAAATTACTGCTTACAGGTTTTCGTTTTCCGGCCAAAACCTGCATTTCCACTCATATGATCATTGGCTGGACATCACACTGTCGCTTATAAAACACAGGCCAGACACAAATCGATCTCGGCTCTTGTAAGAAAAATCTGCAGCTAACAAGACCAGTACCTGTGTCCCACAACAGTTAGCTTACGAAATTTGAAATCAACGAAACAAAAAGTCCCTGAAATGTGAAAAGGTGTCGGTGTTTTACAAGTGAAGTGGAGGTTAGGTTAGGTTAGTGTTATTTAATGTCCCGTCGACAACGAGGTCATTAGAGACGGAGCGCAAGCTCGGGTTAGGGAAGGATGGAGAAGGAAATCGGCCGGGTCCTGTCAAAGGAACCATCCCGGCATTTGCCTGAAACGATTTAGGGAAATCACGGAAAACCTAAATCAGGATGGCTGGAGACGGGATTGAACCGTCGTCCTCCCGAATGCGAGTCCAGTGTGTTACCACTGCGCCACCTCGCTCGGTCAAGTGAAGTGGAAGTGCGGCCTTTAATCTCTGACCACATGAGAGAAGACGCCGGTTGCGGCTGAAAGAAAGAGTAAGAGTTCTGCAATAGATGGCAGTAGTGGAAAGCAGTGGTGCAAGTCGTTCGTCGTAAGTGTCATATAGTAAGCTTAGACATTTGAGAACATAACGCCATCAAAATATCAGTTGATTTTTGATTGCATCATAAAGTTATCCTCGACTGAATACGTCAACTTATGAGCCCAGTTCTCCTCATCTGCGGGAGGTTTTAATCTTCAGCTTTGATATGAAGAAATCTGCGGCTGAGGCTCATACAAAGGTGGGTAAGACCTGTGATGAGACGCCTGTTAGTGGCAGAACTTCGCAGAAAATGGTTTACATGCTTCGAGAATGGTGACTAACGTTGAAGGCCGGCATGGCTTTGCACGAGAGAAAGCTTTCGATGCTCCTGCAACCGACGGGAACAATCACAGGAGATCGTTATAAAAAAAAAAATTTAAAAAAATGGTTCAAATGGCTCTGAGCACTATGGGACTTAACATCTATGGTCATCAGTCCCCTAGAACTTAGAACTACTTAAACCTAACTAACCTAAGGACATCACACAACACCCAGTCATCACGAGGCAGAGAAAGTCCCTGACCCCGCCGGAAATCGAACCCGAGATCGTTATCGAAAGCTACAGCGATAGACATAAAAAAATGATTTTGCATCATGACAGTGCAGGACACCATGTCGAAAATCCCCTCAAAACATACTTGGAAACGCTGAAATGGGAAGTTCTACCCCACCTGGTGTATTCTCCAGATACTCCTCTCTCTACCACCTTTCTCGATCTATGACACACGACCTAGCTGGTTAGCACTTGCGGTCATATGAACAAGTGCAAAATTGGATCGATTCACGGCTCCCCTCAGAAAATGCCCAGCTTATACACTGCGGGATTCGTATGCTGCCCTAAAGCTAGGAGAAAGCAGTGGCCAACGATGGCCAATACTTTGAATCGCAAATTGATGTAAGTTTTTCACAATAAAGTCTCGAACTTCGAGAAAAAACGGCGGAAGCAAAGTTTCAGACCTAGTATTAATGTAAAAATTATGATATAAACTCTTTTCTAATCTACAAGTATCGCATATAAAAGCAAAATTGTGTTATTCCAGATTAAATCCGACGAAGATGGGATAATTTTAAAAAAAACGAAACGCGTCTGGAACATAAAAAAATATAGATTGCAGATAGAAAAAGGGTTTCCAGTTTATGAAGTGAATATTTGCATATTTGGCGTGGACAACCGCCGCACCAACAAACTTTCTATGTCGACATTTGCAAAAATTCTAGAGGGAGGCCAGGCTTTGAATACAGTGAGGAGTTTCAAGTAGATGTAGGTCGCAATACTCAAGTAGAAACGAAGAAGCTTGTGATGGATAGACTACCGTGGAGAGCGAATAGACCTGTCCTGGGACTGAAGACCACCACCACCACAACAACAACAACAACAACAACACCGAGCGAGGTGGCGCAGTGGTTAGCACACTGGACTCGCATTCGGGAGGACGACGGTTCAATCCCGCGTCCGGCCATCCTGATTTAGGTTTTCCGTGATTTCCCTAAATCGCTCCATGCATATGCCGGGATGGTTCCTTTGAAAGGGCACGGCCGACTTCCTTCCCCGTCCTTCCCTAATCCGATGAGACCGATGACCTCGCTGTCTGGTCTCCTCCCCCAAACAACCCAACCCAACAACAACAACAACAACAACATGAAAATCACACTCTACAGCAGCGTTGCATCCGCTCTTGTGGTTCAACGAAGCGTTCTGGAGATACGTATCTTACTGTCACTTATTCATACCAATCTCCCACACATCATATGAAAACTGCTGGAAATATGTAAGCTATCCATAACGTGATTCAGAGTGACGAATAATCATTAGTTCAGTTGGAGGAGAAGGTGACGATCGCACTTTGTAAACAACACAATAAACCTATGTTGTTAGAATGTCTTTTTTATTTTTTTTTTTTTTTTTTTTTTTTGGGTCGTCTGTTCTCCGACTGATGCGGCCCGCCACGAATTCCTCTCCTGTGCTAACCTCTTCACCTCAAGAGTATAACTTGCAACCTGTGACTTCAACTGTTTGCTGGATGTATTCCAATCTTTGTCTTCCTCTACAGTTTTTACCCTCTACAGCTCCATCTAGTACCATGGAAGTCTTTCCCTCGTGTCTTCAAATGGTTCAAATGGCTCTGAGAACTATGGGACTCAACAACATCTGAGGTCATACGTCCCCTAGACCTTAGAACTACTTAAACCTAACTAACCTAAGGACATCACACACATCCATGCCCGAGGCAGGATTCAAACCTGCGACCGTAGCGGTCTCGCGGTTCCAGACTGAAGCGCCTAGAACCGCTCGGCCACAACGGCCGGCCCTCGTGTCTTAAGAGATGTCCTATTGTCCTGTCACTTACTGTCAGTGTTTTATTCCTTTCGTCGCCAATTCCACGGGAAAACTCCTCAGTCCTTACTTTATCAACCCACCCGACTTGCCGGCCGCATGTGACCGAGCGGTTCTAGGCGCTTCAGTCTGGAACCACGCGGCTGCTTCGGTCGTAGTTTCGAATCCTGCCTCGGGCATGGATGTCTGTGATGTCCTTAGGATGGTTAGGTTTAAGTACTTCTAAGTCGAGGGGACTGAAGACCTCATATGTTAAGTCCCACAGTGCTCAGAGCCATTTGAACCACCCAACTTCCAGTCTTATGTACTACCACATCCCAAATGTTTCGATTCTCTTCTGTTTCGGTTTTCCCACGGTCGACGTTTCACTACCATACCATGCTGTGCTCCAGACGTACTTTCTCAGAAATATCTTCCTCACTTTAAGGCTCATGTTTGGTATTGGTAGACTTCCCTTGCCCAGCAGTTCACTCTTTGCCTGTGCTAGCCTGCTTTTTGCCCTCCTTGCTCAGTCCATCATACGTTATTTTGCTGCCAAGGTAGTAGAATTCCTTACCTGACAAACTACCTCTGAAAAGGCATTCTCGTTCATGGAACAGCCGTTTTCTCGTCCGTCAGAGGTACAGCACTCACCTGAAACAACAGGAAACGCATAGGTTACATAACATATTCCTAGCTGTGAACTAAGTGGATGCTTCGTGTTTACCTAAATAACAGTAATAGTACTGTACTCATTATTTCTGAAATACACTTCTGGGAATTAAGATTCCAACATCATGTCGGTGAGACCGATGACCTCGCTTTTGGTCCTCTCCGTCAAATGAACCAACCAACCAATCACCTAGGTGACATACAACAAACGTTACAGTAACAAAATGTCTACTTCATGCTTGATATGCAAATGATTAATATGTGATGGGACTAGCATCTACGAGTAACAACACATTCTACATAAGCTCTCTCTCCACCCGTACATGCCTCGCGAGGACAAACTACACTCCTGGAAATGGAAAAAAAGAACACATTGACACCGGTGTGTCAGACCCATCATACTTGCTCCGGACACTGCGAGAGGGCTGTACAAGCAATGATCACACGCACGGCACAGCGGACACACCAGGAACCGCGGTGTTGGCCGTCGAATGGCGCTAGCTGCGCAGCATTTGTGCACCGCCGCCGTCAGTGTCAGCCAGTTTGCCGTGGCATACGGAGCTCCATCGCAGTCTTTAACACTGGTAGCATGCTGCGACAGCGTGGACGTGAACCGTATGTGCAGTTGACGGACTTTGAGCGAGGGCGTATAGTGGGCATGCGGGAGGCCGGGTGGACGTACCGCCGAATTGCTCAACACGTGGGGCGTCAGGTCTCCACAGTACATCGATGTTGTCGCCAGTGGTCGGCGGAAGGTGCACGTGCCCGTCGACCTGGGACCGGACTGCAGCGACGCACATTTGCACGCCAAGACCGTAGGATTCTACGCAGTGCCGTAGGGGACCACACTGCCACTTCCCAGCAAATTAGGGACACTGTTGCTCCTGGGGTATCGGCGAGGACCATTCGCAACCGTCTCCATGAAGCTGGGCTACGGTCCCGCACACCGTTAGGCCGTCTTCCGCTCACGCCCCAACATCGTGCAGCCCGCCTCCAGTGGTGTCGCGACAGGCGTGAATGGAGGGACGAATGGAGACGTGTCGTCTTCAGCGATGAGAGTCGCTTCTGCCTTGGTGCCAATGATGGTCGTATGCGTGGATGGCGCCGTGCAGGTGAGCGCCACAATCAGGACTGCATACGACCGACGCACACAGGGACAACACCCGGCATCATGGTGTGGGGAGCGATCTCCTACACTGGCCGTACACCACTGGTGATCGTCGAGGGGACACTGAATAGTGCACGGTACATCCAAACCGTCATCGAACCCATCGTTCTACCATTCCTAGACCGGCAAGGGAACATGCTGTTCCAACAGGACAATGCACGTCCGCATGTATCCCGTGCCACCCAACGTGCTATAGAAGGTGTAAGTCAACTACCCTGGCCAGCAAGATCTCCGGATCTGTCCCCCATTGAGCATGTTTGGGACTGGATGAAGCGTCGTCTCACGCGGTCTGTACGTCCAGCACGAACGCTGGTCCAACTGAGGCGCCAGGTGGAAATGGCATGGCAAGCCGTTCCACAGGACTACATCCAGCATCTCTACGATCGTCTCCATGGGAGAATAGCAGCCTGCATTGCTGCGAAAGGTGGATGTACACTGTACTAGTGCCGACATTGTGCATGCTCTGTTGCCTGTGTCTATGTGCCTGTGGTCTGTCAGTGTGATCATGCGATGTATCTGACCCCAGGAATGTGTCAATAAAGTTTCCCCTTCCACGGTGTTCTTATTTCAATTTCCAGGAGTGTACATAAGCTCTCTCTCCACCCGAACATGCTTCGCGAGGACAAACTATACCGACCGAACGCAGTGTCATCCTCAGCCGACAGGCCCACTGGATGCAGATATGGAAGGCAGCACACTGCTCTCCCAGCCGTTGACAGAATTCGTGACTGTGGCTCCTCAATTGGCCCCACAAGGGCTGGGTGCACCCCATTCCCGGCAGCGCTCACCAGACCAGGATGGTCACCCACCTAAGTGCTAGCCAAGCCCAACAGTGCTTGATTTCAGTGCTCTGATGGGAACCAGTGTTACCACTGTGGGAAGGCCATTGGCCTTACATTCTGCATTTAGGGTAAAACTATGCAGTGGGTTTCTTGCAAAAGTTACATTTGAATGTTTCTGATTTGTGAGAATATTTTCACCACTGGCCATGAAAGTTGCTACACCAAGAAGAAATGCAGATGATAAACGGGTATTCATTGGACAAATAGATTATACTAGAACTGACATGTGATTACATTTTCACGCAATTTGGGTGCACAGATCCTGAGAAATCAGTACCTAGAACAACCACCTCTGGCCGTAACAACGGCCTTGATACGCCTGGGCATTGAGTCAAACAGAGCTTGGATGGTGTGTACAGGTACAGCTGCCCACGCAGCTTCAACATGATACCACAGTTCATCAAGAGTAGTGACTGGCGCATTGTGACGAACCAGTTCCTCGGCCAACACTGACCAGACGTTTTATTTGGTGAGAAATCTGGAGAATGTACTGGCCAGGGCAGCAGTCCAACATTTTGTGTATCCAGAAAGGCCTGCACAGGACCTGCAACATGCGGTTGTGCATTATCTTGCTGAAATGTAGGGTTTCGCAGGGATCGAATGAAGGGTAGGGCCACGGATCGTAACACATCTGAAATGTAACGTGCACTGTTCAAAGTGCCGTCAATGCGAACAAGAGGAGACCGAGACGTGTAACGAATGGCAACCCATACCATCACGCCAGGAGATACGCCAGTATGGCGATGACGAATACACGCTTCCAATGTGCGTTCACCGCGATGTCGCCAAACACGGATGCGGCCATCGTGATGCTGTACGCAGAAGCTGGGTTCATCCGAAAAAATGACGTTTTGCCATTCATGCACACAGGTTGTCGTTGAGTAAACCATCGCAGGCGCTCGTCTCTGTGATGCAGCGTCAAGGGTAACCGCAGCCATGGTCTCCGAGCTGATAGTCCATGCTGCTGCAAACGTCGTCGAACTGTTCGTGCAGATGGTTGTTGTTTTGCAAACGTCTCCATCTGTTGACTCAGGGATCGAGACGTGGCTGCACGATCCGTTACAGCAATGCGGATAAGATGCCTGTCATCTCGACTGCTAGTGATACGAGGCCGTTGGGATCCAGCACGGCGTTCCGTATTACCATCCTGAACTCACCGATTCCATATTCTGCTAACAGTCATTGGATCTCGACCAACGCGAGCAGCAGTGTTGCGATGCGATAAACTGCAATCGCGATAGGCTACAATCCGACCTTTATCAAAGTCGGGAACGTGATGGTACGCATTTCTCCTCCTTACACGAGGCATCACAACAACGTTTCACCAGGCAACGCCGGTCAACTGCTGTTTGTGTATGAGAAATCGGTTGGAAACTTTCCTCATGTCAGCATGTTGTAGGTGTCGTCACCGGCGCCAACCTTGTGTGAATGCTCTGAAAAGCTAATCATTTGCATATCACAGCATCTTCTTCCTATCGGTTAAATTTCGCTTCTGTGGCACGCCATCTCCGTGCTGTAGCAATTTTAATGGCCAGTAGTGAAGTCGTGCTAAGTAAAGGAAAGCAAACTCGTACGAATACGTGTCATCGTGCGGCAGTGGCAGGATCAGGGTCACACCACCGCCACACGATAATTGTACGGATGTTTCTGGAAAGAAAACACTTAATGCTAATCAGGGACTCAACGGCCCCACGCGAGTAGCGCCCGAGAGGCCGGCATCGCTGAGCCATGTAGCTTCATACAGTCATAGCAGAAGGAGAACTGTTTCTGAAAAGGATTTTTGCACTTGATGAAACCTGGGTACGATATTTTGGGGCAGAACTGAGTCTCAGTTGTCACAGTGTTTAAGTTCCGAGTCCTACAAAAGTACGCAGCCAATAATAAAAGGTGAAACTAATGATGATATATGCGTATGATATATTGGAGTTATAAGTACAGGCGGGGTGACCCATGGGACGTCTGTAATAGATATGTACTATAAGCTGTTTCTGCAAAACGTTTTCCACCCGAAAATCCGTGAAAAAAGATGTGACAGGCTTGTAGTTGGTCTTCTCATGTTGCACGATAATAGAAGACCGCATATTGCCCTACCAGAAAGAAAAACGCTCGACAAATACGGACGGGGAATAGTTCCCCATCCAACATATTGTCCTAGTGTGAGCCCATCAGAGTTTGGTATGTTTAAAAAAATTGAAGGAATAGCTTCGTGGAAAACGTTTTGCTACAACTGAAGAAGCCTTCAGTTAGGTGACCCAAGTAATTATAAAAAACAATGAGTCCGGAATACAGAAGTTGCCAAAATGTTGGGAAGCTGTTGTAAGCAAGAATGGAGAATCTGTTTAACGCCTATGGAGGTATTTTGTAAAATAAAGTATTTTCTTTAATTCTACCTTACACTGTGCAGGACTTTTGAAACGACACACGTAATTTTGATAGCGTCGACCGCTTCATACTTTGATTTGAGTGTCCCTTCCTCCGGAATACAATCTTCAGGTTTAATTCGTCAGCGAGGCTTTCCTTGTCTGCAAGAGTTCGAGCTCTATGGACCAGAGTCTTTAGCACTGAATTTCTTTGCAACGGATGGTGTGCCTAGAGGCGTGGAGACTGTGTGTGTGGGTGTGTATTTTCTATATACTCTGTAGCACAGAGATCAGTCCATATCAACAGAGATACAGGTAAATCATATTACCTGTCGACCATGCCTTTCGTCCTCAAGACCAGGAATCATCATAAAATAAATGGATCGGAATCTGTGTCAGTGTGGGTTGTTGTTGTTGTTGTTGTGGTCCTCAGTCCAGAGACTGGTTTGATGCAGCTCTCCATGCTACTCTATCCTGTGCAAGCTTCATCTCCCAGTACCTACTGCAACTTACATCCTGCTGAATCTGTTTAGTGTATACATCTCTTGGTCTCGCTCTACAATTTTTACCCTCCGTGCTGCCCTCCAATACTAAATTCGTGATCCCTTGATGCCTCAGAATATGTCCTACCAACAGATCCCTTCTTCTAGTCGAGTTGTGCCACAAATTCATCTTCTCCCCAATTCTATTCAATACCTCCTCATTAGTTATGTGATCTACCCATATAATCTTCAGCATCCTTCTGTAGCACCACATTTTGAAAGCTTCTATTCTCTTCTTATCCAAACTATTTATCGTCCATGTTTCACTTCCATACATGGCTACACGCCATACAAATACATTCAGAAACGACTTCCTGACACTTAAATCTATACTCGATGTTAACAAATTTCTCTTCTTCAGAAACGCTTTCCTTGCCATTGCCAGTCTACATTTTATATCCTCTCTACTTCGACCATCATCAGTTACTTTGCTCCCCAAATAGCAAAACTCCTTTACTACTTTAAGCGTCTCATTTCCTAATCTAATTCCCGCAGCATGACCCGATTCGACTACATTCCATTATCTTCCTTTTGCTTTTGTTGATGTTCATCTTATACCCTCCTTTAAAGACACTGTCCATCCCGTTCAGCTGCTCTTCCAGGTCCTTTGCTGTTTCTGACAGAATTACAATGTTTTTATTTTTTCTCCATGTATTTTAATTCCTACTCCAAATTTTTCTTTTGTTTCCTTTACTGTTTTCTCAATATACAGATTAAATAACATTGGTGATAGGCTACAACCCTGTCTCACTCCCTTCCCAACCACTGCTTATCTTTCATGCCCCTCGACTCTTACAACTGCCATCTGGTTTCTGCACAAATTGTAAATAGCCTCTCGCTCCCTGTATTTTATCCCTGCCACCATGAGAATTTGAAAGAGAGTATTCCAGTCAACATTGTCAAAAGCTTTCTCTAAGTCTAGAAATGTAGGTTTGCCTTTCCTTAATCTATCTTCTAAGATAAGTTCAAAAATGGCTCTGAGCACTACGGGACTTAACATCTGAGGTCATCAGTCTAAGGTGAGTCGTAGGGTCAGTATTGCCTCACGTGTTCCAACATCTCTACGGAATCCAAACTGATCTTCCCCGAAGTCGGCTTCTACCAGTTTTTCCAATCGTCTGTAAAGAACTCGTGTTAGTATTTTGCAGCCGTGGCTTATTAAACTGATAGTTTGGTAATTTTCACGCCTGTCAGCACCTGCTTTCTTTGGGATTGGACTTATCATATTCTTCTTGAAGTCTGAGGGTATTTCGCCTGTCTCATACATCTTCCTCACCAGATGGTAGAGTTTCGTCAGGGCTGGCTCTCCCAAGGCTATCAGTAGTTCTTAGGGAATGTTGTCTACTCCCAGGGCCTTGTTTCGACTCAGGTCTTTCAGTGCTCTGTCAAACTCTTCACGCAGTATCATATCTCCCATTTCATCTTCTTCTACCTCCCCTTCCATTTCCATGATATTGTCCTCAAGAACATCGCCCTTGTATAGACCCAACGAGCTTTTAATGTTACAGATACCCTGACAAAAGGCGCAGACCCATCAGAGGCAGTGCTGCCACTACAGCGGCGGCAAACAGTCCCCACCCACGCTCTGATATAAGGTATGTAGTAATTAACTTTTCAGCGACATCTCTCAAACCCCCCGCCACCCCTTCCGGTTTTCCGTTTCACAGCGACGCGCCCCCAGAAATTACTCTCGCTAAATTGCTCCGCGCCCCTGCCCCTGCCCCTCCCCGCCCCGTCGCCACGGCGCTTAGCGCGCTACCCTTTCCATCGGCGCCGTTTGGGCGGTAAATCCACCGTAATTGGACTCCAGCCGGCTCTCTGGAAGCGCTCTCCGGACATGGCGTCAATGCGGCGGCCGTCACCAGAATTTCCCCTCCGGCCACAGCCGTGCGCGCCGAATATTCTGCGCGCGCCGCTCTAATCTCCATTTCCAATTCCACCAACTATTAAACCTCCCCTTTTTTTTAATTATTTTAGCCGCTTGTAAAACCGTTTGAACTACACTGTGGCCGCTGTGGAAAGGACAATATTCGCGGTCGGCTGGATACAGCGTCACAAGCGCAGCGCTTGCGGATTTTCGCGTTGAATCCTTCACGCGGTTGTAACACCATCAGAAGCTACTGGACAAATTTACGGCCGTAACGTGATCAGCTCGCTTTTACTTCCGTCACAGTGCGCTTTGTGACAAGCCTTCCATAGCTCCCAAGAATTTATTTATTTATTTATTTTTAGGATGAAGCAAACAGCTTGGTGGAATAACACAGTCAAGGCAGCCTGTAAAAGGAAAAGGAAGGCGTATCAAAAATGGCTACATACCAGAACTCAGGTAGACAGAGAAAGTAATGTTGAAGAAAGAAACAAAGCCGAACAGATAATTGCAGCATCCAAGAAGAAATCTTGGGAAGACATTGGAAACAGGTTGTAGACTTTGGGTCAAGCTGCTGGAAAACCATTCTGGAGTGTAATTAGCAGTCTTCGAAAGGGAGGTAAGAAGGAAATGACAAGTATTTTGGACAGGTCAGGAAAACTGCTGGTGAATCCTGTGGATGCCTTGGGCAGATGGAGGGAATATTTTGAAGAGTTGCTCAATGTAGGTGAAAATGCGATCAGTAATGTTTCAGATTTCGAGGTAGAATGGGATAGGAATGATGATGGAAATAGGATCACATTTGAGGAAGTGGAAAAAATGGTCAATAGATTGCAGTGCAATAAAGCAGCTGGGGTGGATGAAATTAAGTCGGAACTCATCAAATACAGTGGAATGTCAGGTCTTAAATGGCTACACAGGATAATTGAAATGGCCTGGGAGTCGGGAAAGGTTCCATCAGACTGGACGAAAGCAGTAATCGCACCAATCTTTAAACATGGATACAGAAAAGATTGTAACAACTACAGTGGTATCTCTTTAATCAGCGTTGTGGGTAAAATCTTCTCAGGTATTGTTGAAAGGAAAGCGCGAGTATTAGTGGAGGACAAATTTGATGAAAAATCAGTGTGGGTTTAGGCCTCTTAGAGGTTGTCAGGACCAGATCGTTAGATTACGGCAAATAATGGAGAAGTGTTATGAGTGGAACAGGGAATTGTATCTATGCTTTATAGATCTAGAAAAGGCATACGACCGGGTTCCTAGGAGGAAGTTATTGTCTGTTCTACGAGATTATGGAATAGGAAGCAAACTTTTGCAAGCAATTAAAGGCCTTTACAGAGATTGTCAGGCAGCAGTTAGAGTTGACGGTAAATTGAGTTCACGGTTCGGAGTAGTTTCAGGTTTAAGACAAGGCTGTAACCTGTCTCCACTGTTGTTCATATTATTTATGGATCATATATTGAAAACAATAGACTGGCAGGGTGAGATTAAGATGTGAACACAAAATAAGCAGTCTTGCATATGCGGATGACTTAGTTGTGATGGCAGATTCGATTGAAAGTTTGCAAAGTAATATTTCAGAGCTAGATCAGAAATGTAAAGACTATGGTATGAAGATTAGCATCTCCAAAACGAAAGTAATGTCAGTGGGAAAGAAATATAAACGGATTGAGTGCCAAATAGGAGGAACAAAGTTAGAACACGTGGACGGTTTCAAGTACTTAGGATGCATATTCTCACAGGATGGCAACATAGTGAAAGAACTGGAAGCGAGGTGTAGCAAAGCTAATGCAGTGAATGCTCAGCTACGATCTACTCTCTTCTGCAAGAAGGAAGTCAGTACCAAGACTAAGTTATCTGTGCACCGTTCAATCTTTCGACCAACTTTGTTGTATGGGAGCGAAAGCTGGGTGCATTCAGGTTACCTTATCAACAAGGTTGAGGTTACGGATATGAAAGTAGGTAGGATGATTGCAGGTACTAGTGGATGGGAACAATGGCAGGAGGGTGTCCACAATGAGGAAATCAAAGAAAAACTGGGAATGAACTCTATAGATGTATCAGTCAGGGCGAACAGGTTTAGATGGATGGGTCATGTTACACGCATGGGAGAAGCAAGGTTACCCAAGAGACTCATGGGTTCAGCAGTAGAGGGTAGGAGGAGTCGGGGCAGACCGAGGAGAAGGTACCTGGATTCGGTTAAGAATGATTTTGAAGTGATAGGCTTAACATCAGAAAAGGCACCAAAGTTAGGACTGAATAGGGGATCATGGAGGAATTTTATAAGGGGGACTATGCTCCAGACTGAACGCTGAAAGGCATAATCAGTCTTAAATGATGATTTATTTTTAAACGTTTGCTACAAACGTTTACTGAACTCTCTGATTTTGATTAACTTCTCATGGTTGGGATTCACAGTCGTATAATATTTCTTAAAAGACATCACAGTCGCCGTTGACTGTATTATACATCATACTGTTTCATACAGTCAACGGCGACTATGATGTCTTTTAAGAAGTATTATATGACTGTGAATCTCAACCATGAGTAGTTAATCAAATGTGTGCCTAGCCAGGCATTTGGGATATTACTGCACTACCAACGAAGCAAGATTAAACAACTGAAGACTACAGAGTGTATAAAATTTAATAAGAAATATAAAACAAACGATGTAATTCCTAATTATATCAATGTCAAAATTAAGTCGACATCTGCAGCAGCACAGCGAGCTAAAAAGGTGTGTCAAAAAGTGTGGCTTAAAGAACAGATTAAACACAGCTTTAAACGTAAGAAGTGGCTTGGTGTAAAGTTATATTCAGCCCATTTACATTTAGCAAAAGTTGTCTCCCCATTACAATTTTACCACGTGATGCAACTAGTGAAACAGATCAGGACAACGCATTCAAATAAATTACTAAATTTAGTTACAAAACAACATGGGGATAACCGTCTAAGGTCTACGAAAAATTTTCATAGTAATTTTAAATTTTGTAGAAGAGTTGGAAAGTTAACAGGTATCGTTGTTACTGAGAAAGAGTTAAGTGTTTTAAAGAAAGGATTGAAGTTTAACGTTAAAAATAAGCTCCAAGGACGTGCTATCAAGAATCTCATAGCAAATCTTAAAGTAGCGTTAGATATGGCAACACTCCCAGTAGATGAACAAAATTTAATCACCTGTACAATTGCCAACATTATACAGAGCCAAATACGTAGTCATGATCATTTTAGCCATTCAGAACGTGAAGACCAGTTAATTATTAGAAGTATTTACGAAAAATTTAGGACAAAAAATGCCATTTGTTTAAAAGCCGATAAAACGAATACAGTCGTTATTATGGATGAATCTGATTATAATGACAAAGTTTTACAGTTTTTCGATAACAATGCAGTTACCAAGACAGATAAAGACCCCACTAAAAAATTCAACGATAATTTAAAGAAAAAGCTTAATTCATGTGACTTCCTTTTTACCGATGCACAAATAAAGGAATGTATTAACATGAATCAAATGGTTCAAATGGCTCTGAGCACTATGGGACTTAACATCTATGGTCATCAGTCCCCTAGAACTTAGAACTACTTAAACCTAACTAACCTAAGGACATCACACAACACCCAGCCATCACGAGGCAGAGAAAATCCCTGACCCCGCCGGGAATCGAACCCGGGAACCCGGGCGTGGGATAACATGAATCCTAGCGCTCCTAAATTGAGGACCCAAGCTAAAGTGCATAAACACCTGATACCGATCCGTCCAGTTTGTAGCTGTATCGATAGCCCAGCATATAAGGTTAGCAAAAAACTCGATGTCTTCCTTAAAGAATGTTATACATTCGAAAAAGAGTACACTGTGTTTTGGTTGGTTCGTTTGGAGGAGGGGACCAAACAGAGTGGTCATCGGATGAGGGAAGGATGGGGAAGGAAGTCGGCCGTGCCGTGTCAAAGGAACCATCCCAGCATTTGCCTGAAGCCATTTAGGGAAATCATGGAGAACCTAAATCAGCACGACCGGACGCGTGATCGAACCGTGGTCCTTCCGAATGCGAGTCCAGTGCTCTAACCACTGCGCCACCTCGCTCGGCCAGGGGGTGTTACCAGGTGGCATACATGATGACAGTAGGGCTCGCTGGCAAAACGCACCTCTTCATGCATGTGATACGTCGTGTGCCAAAAATAGGCCCACACATCAATCTTCAAGGTGGTTATTTACTACTGGACATCACGCCACCTTCCAAGCTGGGATTCTAAATTATCAGCAACATACTCCTTGAGACTGGTATTAGTGTACAGCTGTTCCTCTGATGTCAGATATTTCATTAAAGTTGACTCGCAATACTCTACAGTAAAATGCACCATAAGAGTTATTGTTTATTTTTCTTGACTGAAGTTTCAATTTGAACTTTGATTTTCATCTAGATATACGTCCACGTGGTTATTGTGCTTTTCACAACGAAGTGCCGGGCAGAGGTTTCAAAGAAACACCTTCAAGCTGACTCTCCACCGTTCCACTCTGGAACGGGACGCAGGGAAAAACGAGCACTTAAATTTTTCTGTGTGAGCCCTGATTTCTCTTATTTTATCGTGATGATCATTTCTTCCTATGTATGTGGGTACCAACGGAATGTTTTCGTAATCGGAGGAGAAAGCTGTTCATTGAAATTTCATGAGAAGATTCCGTCGCAACGAAAAACGCCTGTGTTTTAATGATTGGCACTCCAATTCACGTATCATGTCTGTGGCACTAACTTCCCTATTTCACGATAATACAAAAGGAGCGGCCTTTATTTGAACTTTTTCAGTATCATACGTCAGTCCCACCTGATGCGGATCCCACATCGCACAGCAATACTCCAGAATAGGGCGGACAAGCGTGGCGTAAGCAGTCTCATTAGTCGGTCTGTTGCATCTCCTAAGTGTTCTGCCAATGAATCGCAGTCTTTGGTTTGTTCTACCCACAACATTATCTATGTGATCGTCCCAATTTAGGTTATATCCAATTTTTCCCTAAGTATTGTGAGGAATTTACAGCCTTCGCATTTATATGACTTACCGCGTGATCGAAATTTAGCGGATTTCTTTTAGTCCTCATACCTTCACACCTTCACACTTTTCTTATTCAGGGTCAGTTGCCACTTTTCGCAACACACAGATGCCTTGTCTAAATCATTTTGCAATTCGTTTTGGTCATCTGATGACTTTACAAGACGGTAAATGACAGCATCATCTGCAAATAATCTAAGAGGGCTTCTCAGATTGTCTCCTATGTCGTTAATATAGATCAGGAACAATAGAGGGCGTATAACACTTACATGGGGAACGTCGGATACTACATCTACCTGAAGTGACAAACTTATTTTCTCATGTGAACATACGACACCATTGGTGATCTCGCAGCTCTCGAAGAATAAAACTGCAATAAAATCCAGACCTTTTTAGCTGCTTACAGGCGTTGATAAATATCAACGGGGGACAGTTGAAAATGTGTGCCCCGACCGGTACTCGAACCTGGCATCAACTGCCTCAATTCTATCCGACTGAGCGACCGTGGACACTGAGGATAGTGCGACTGCAGGGACTTATCACTGGCACGCTCCCCGCGAGACGCACATTTCCAACTTAATGTCCATACACTACTTTTGTAGTGCCCCTGCCCATTACACTCATTACTCGCGGCAGTCAATCTACCGAATCCAGAATGAGATTTTCACTCTGCAGCGGAGTGTCCGCTGATATGAAACTTCCTGGCAGATAAAAAGTGTGTGCCAGACCGAGACTCGAACTCGGGACCTTTGCCTTTCGCGGGCAAGTTCTCTACCATCTGAGCTACCGAAGCACGACTCACGCCCGGTACTCACAGCTTTACTTCTGCCAGTATCTCGTCTCCTACCTTCCAAAATTTACAGAAGCTCTCCTGCGAACCTTGCAGAACTAGCACTCCTGAAAGAAAGGATACTGCGGAGACATGGCTTAGCCACAGCCTGGGGGATGTTTCCAGAATGAGATTTTCACTCTGCAGCGGAGTGTGCGCTGATATGAAACTTCCTGGCAGATTAAAAATGTGTGCCCGACCGAGACTCGAACTCGGGACCTTTGCCTTTCGCGGGCAAGTGCTCTACCAACTGAGCTACCGAAGCACGACTCACGCCCGGTCTCACAGCTTTACTTCTGCCAGTATCTACCTTCCAAACTTTACAGAAGCTCTCCTGCGAACCTTGCAGTTTCATATCAGCGCACACTCCGCTGCAGAGTGAAAATCTCATTCTGGAAATATGTCCCAGGCTGTGGCTAAGCCATGTCTCCGCAATATCCTTTCTTTCAGGAGTGCTAGTTCTGCAATTTTCGCAGGAGAGCTTCTGTAAAGTTTGGGAGGTAGGAGACGAGATACTGGCAAAAGCAAAGCTGTGAGACCGGGCGTGAGTCGTGCTTCGGTAGCTCAGATGGTAGAGAACTTGCACGCGAAAGTCAAAGGTCCCGAGTTCGAGTCTCGGTCGGGCACACAGGTTTAATCTGCCAGGAAGTTTCATATCAGCGCACACTCCGCTGCAGAGTGAAAATCTCATTCTGGAAACAGCCCCCAGGCTGTGGCTAAGCCATGTCTCCGCAATATCCTTTCTTTCAGGAGTGCTAGTTCTGCAAGGTTCGCAGGAGAGCTTCTGCAAAGTTTGGAAGGTAGGAGACGAGATACTGGCAGAAGTAAAGCTGTGAGACCGGGCGTGAGTCGTGCTTCGGTAGCTCAGATGGTAGAGAACTTGCCCGCGAAAGGCAAAGGTTCCGAGTTCGAGTCTCGGTCGGGCACACAGTTGTAATCTGCCAGGAAGTTTCAATCTACCGAATCCCGTAAGAGTTTGAGCAATGTGACTGCATCCGCACTGAAGATGATAATTGGCCGGTAAGCCTCATCTATATATGAGTATGGTATCTGTTCTTTCCGACATGTCCGAAGGAACAGATACACAGCACTGCAAAAGTAGTATGTGGTCAATGTTGGAAATGTGGGTCTCACGGGAAGCGTGCCAAAGGTAAGTCCCTGAAGTCGCACTATCAACTGTGTCTTCGATGGCTCAATGCCGGCACGGTAGCTCAGCGTGTTCGGTCAGGGGGTTAGCCGCCCGCTGTAATAATAATAATAATAATAAAAACTGAACGCATGCACTTGAACGGGTGTGTTGGGACGCCCGTCCGTAACAACTAGAGCGAACAATAACGAACAAAATTAGATCAACCCAAAAAAAAGTGGGATAGGACGTCTGCCATGTAAGCAGGAGATTCCGGGTTCGAGTCCTGGTCGGGGCACACATTTTCAACTGTCCCCGCTTATATTTATCAACGACTGTAAGCAACTAAAAAGATCTGGGTTTCATTGTAATTTCATTCAATCTATTTTCGTGTTAACCAAAGTTGCTACGACTTCACGACCCTGCTAATGGAAGAGTGTGTGAATCGAGAAACTTAACTCATTTTTTTTTCTTTTTTATCACATAAAGCTCTTAAGACTCCGGGATTATGTTCACTAAAGACTGTGTAACTCTCTCTAGTATTACAGATCTTATGTACACTACTGGCCAAAACACCACGAAGATGACGTGCTACAGACGCGAAATTTAACCACAGGAAGAAGATGCTGTGATATGCAAATGATTAGCTTTTCAGAGCATTCACACAAGGTTGGCACCGGTGGCGACACGTACAACGTGCTAGCATGAGGAAAGTTTCCAACCGATTTCTCATACACAAACAGCAGTTGACCGGCGTTGCCTGGTGAAACGTTGTTGTGATGCCTCGGGTATCGAGGAGAAATCACGTTTCCGACTTTGATAAAGGTCGGATTGTAGCCTATCGCGATTGCGGTTTATCGTATCGCGACATTGCTGTTCGCGTTGGTCGAGATCCAATGACTGTTAGCAGAATATGGAATCGGTGGGTTCAGGAGGGTAATACGGAACGCCGTGCTGGATCCCAACGGCCTCGTATCACTATCAGTCGAGATGACAGGCATCTTATCCGCATGGCTGTAACTGATCGTGGAGCCGCGTCTCGATCCATGAGTCAAGAGATTGGGACGTTTGCAAGACAACAACCATCTGCCCTAACAGTTCGACGACGTCTGCAGGAGCATGGACTATCAGCTCGGAGACAATTTCTGCGGTTACCCTTGACGCTGCATCACAGACAGGAGCGCCTGCGATGGTTTACTCAACGACGAACCTGGGTGCACGAATGGCAAAACGTCATTTTTTCGGATGAATCCAGGTTCTTTTTACAGCATCATGATGGTCGCATCCGTGTTTGGCGACGTCGCGCTGAACGCACATTGAAAGCGTGTAATCGTCTTCGCCATACTGGCGTATCACCCGCCGTGATGGTATGGGGTGCCATTTGTTACACGTCTCGGTCACCTTTTGTTCGAATTGACGGCACTTTGAACAGTGGACGTTACATTTCAGATGTGTTACGACCTGTGGCACTACACTTCATTCGATCCCTGCGAAACCCTACATTTCAGCAGGATAATGCGCGACCGCATGTTGCAGGTCCTGTACGGGCCTTTCTGGTTACAGCAAATGTTGGGCTGCTGCCCTGGCCAGCACATTCTCCAGATCTCTCACCAACTGAAAAGGTCTGGTCAATGGTGGCCGAGCAACTGGGTCGTCGCAACACGCCAGTTACTGCTGTTGATGAACTGTGGTATCGTGTTGAAGCTGCATGGGCAGCTGTACCTGTACACGCCATCCAAGCTCTGTTTGACTCAATGCCCAGGCGTATCACGGCCTTTATTACGTCCAGAGGTGGTTGTTATGGGTACTGATTTCTCAGGATATATGCACTCAAATTGCGTGAAAATGTAATTACGTGTCAGTTCTAGTATAAAATATTTGTCCAATGAATACCCGTTTATCATCTGCATTTCTTCTTGGTGTAGAAGTTTTGATGGCCAGTAGTGTACTTATTTTATGGTTCTGGAATCTAAGTGGCTGCATTATTTATGATTTATCATTTATTTTATTTCACGTACAGAGGGACTAGCATCCATTTTGTTTCACTTATTGCGTAACCATCCTTTGTTTTGTTTCATTGCGGCGAATAATTTTGTGGAATTTTTGTTCAATAAAATTACATTGTTAACTATACCTTAGCTGTTTACTTGTGCCTGCCAGTAGCGGACACACTGAACACCTCTGAGAGTTTTTATTCCGACTGGTCGCACTCGACGCCTTGTTTTCATTTGAAGAGCGACAAAATCACCCTCCTTGAACTAACCTGCTCGCTTGAACTCAGCCACTGCCCAGTTTCTACGTTGTTTAGTTCACTGAAGACGTGCAGCTTCAAACGTCTTTTGCTAACACAGGCCTTTTGCGACGTATACGACTCCGAATGTCCAAAACTGCAGACCCATTAGCCCTGAGCGCTTGGGTACTGGTTCAGATGGACGTGCATTCACGCAGGGTTTGAAACCGGAAGCAGTAAGCGGTAGTTGAACAATCCCCAGTAAGACGTTCTGGACTATACCTTGTATTACACACTTTTGGCACTCCGAAAACCTTAGCCTGGCTTGATTAAAAATGTTGATGATATTTCTACACAGACATGAGTTTCGGCTGGTTCACCGTCAGGAGACGACATGCAGAATCAGTGAAGATTCTTTACCTGAGGACGACTTTACTTAAAAACGTCCGCTGTAAATTGTGGACATGCGGCTCCTTTGAGAGGGACGTAAGCATTTGAAACATTTTAGAACCTGCACACATCAAAACAAGTTTTACATCACCCCGGTTCCCAGAACTCTTGAGGATAGACGTTGACTGTGGACACTGTATCACACAGTCCCATTCACTGTTCAGAGATGTCACAAAACCCACCCAAAGATGTAAACAACCATGCATGAGCAGCGCCTGGGATCCGACAGCCCATCAATTTCAGTCATTCCACCAGGAAGGAGGTACAAGGCTCGTGTTATCTGTAGTCGAACATGCCTAGACGGTCAATACCGCGATTCGATCGCGTCCGCAATGTGACTTTGTGCCAGGAAGGGCGCTCAACAAGGGAAGTGTCCAGGCGTCTCGGAGTGAACCAAAACGATGTCGTCCGGACATGGAGGAGATACAAAGAGACAGGAACTGTCGATGATATGCCTCGCCCAGGCAGCCCAAGGGCAAATACTGCAGTGGATGACCGTTAACTACGGATTATGGCTCGGAGGAACCCTGACAGCAACGCCCCCATGTTGAATAATGCCTTTCGTGCATCCTGAGGACGTCGTGTTGCGACTCAAACTGTGCGCAATAGGCTTCATGATGCGCAACTTCACTCCAGACGTCCATGGCGAGATCCATCTTTGCAACTACGACATCATGCAGCGCGGTGCAGATGGGCCCTACAACATGCCGAATGGACCGCTCAGGATTGGCATCACGTTCTCTTCACCGCCTGAGTGTCGCATATGCTTTCAACCAGACAATGGTCGGAGACTTGTTTGAAGGCAACTCGGTCAGTCTGAACGCCTTAGACACACTGTCTAGTGAGTGCAGCAAGATGGAGGTTCGCTGATGTTTTGGGGTGGCATTATCTGGGGTCGACGTACGCCACTGGTGGCCATGGAAGGCGCCGTAACGGCTGTGCGATACGTGAATGCCATCCTCCGACCGATAGTGCCACCATATCGGCAGCATATAGGCGAGGGAATCGTCTTCATGGACGACAGTTCGCGCCTCCATTGTGCACATTTTGTGAATGACTTCCTTCGGGATAACGACATCGCTTGACTAGAGTGGCCAGCATGTTGTCCAGACATGAACCCTATCGGACATGCCTGGGAAAGATTGAAAAGGGCTGTTTATGGACGACGTGACCCACTAACCACTCTGAGCGATATACGCCGAATTTCGGTGGAGGAGTGGGACAATCTGGACCAACAGTGCCTTGATGAACTTGTGGTTGGTATGCCACGACGAATACAGCCATGCATCAATGCAAGAGGACGTGCTGCTGCGTATTAGAGGTACCGGTGTGCACAGCAACCTGGACCACCACCTCTGAAGGTCTCTCTGTATGATGGTACAACATGAAATGTGTGGTTTTCATGAGCAATAAAAGGGGCGGAAATGATGTTTATGTCGTTCTCTGTTCCAATTTTCAGTGCAGGTTCCGGAACTCTCGGAACCGAGGTAATGCAAAACTTTTTTGATGTGTGTTCAGAGTACGAGCTCTGTGACCTTTCGTTGTTGGTAGCATTATTGGTTCAGCTGCATGCCGCGAGAAGTAAGTGAGTGAGTCGGGTGTTGGTCAGGCTACTGAGAGGTCTGGAAATAGCTGTCAGAGCACAGGGATAAAGATACATAGCCGGTTGAATTTTGGAAATGTTACTTGGTAAAGATTAATTTGAAAAGTGTTCAAATTTTCAGATAATGTTATTGCTGCAGAGCTTGCTTGCGTGTAACTTATTATATGATTGGAAAACGGAAAGTTTTAATGGGATTTTCTTTATTGGTTACTTTGTTTCATTGTTCACACGTGAATAATGGACGTTATTTGTTTACATGTCTTGCATTAAGAAGCTATAGATTCATCATTCCGTTACCATTTCAGTAATTAATTTCATAACAGAGTCATAACTGCTGTAAGACTTAATTTTTGTAAAGATGACTGAAATTGCTAAGAGTCATAGTTTCAATATAGATTTATTGAATGCTACTCACTTTTCAATCATTTAGTAAGTGCCATATCCGTCACCGTCTCCTAACTAAAATTTGGTTTTGCAGATTTCTCTCGGCACATTGCACTGAGCGGGACACAGTTGCTTAAAAGTAAAAGCATTATCTGTTAAGTATTTGTTCCTGCGCTGTAGCTTTTATGTCCATCATTTCGGGCAGTACCGAGTTTCCATTGCGACAGATAAGCCAGTTACACTATAGTCAAGACACTAAAATCATTCACAGTTAGTAGTTGCACTTCAGAATTGTTAAAAGGTTCAGTGTAGGTAAAATTCAGTTTAGAATTCATTTAGTTTGTCAAAGAGAATCATCCTCACAGTACCGTCTTACATTTGCGTGGGTACAAATTAGTGTTAGGAACTTTGTTTGGTCAGTTCGCGCTTGTACGATTACAGGCAATTTTCACAGAACCATTTTGGTCATCTATTCTTTCAAAATTTAGCTGATAATTTTATATATAATTTTTTTTTCTTTTAGCTTTGAGTGATGGAAATGCAAGTCATATCCTGTGACATCATTATTTTAGAATTGTTCCTTGGACGGCACAACACAGAATTTCACAGGACCGCTTTTTCACTTACGTTTTGGTAGGAGTTAATGAAAAAAACAGCTATACAGTTTCAAAATGTTTTAGTGAGTCATTTTTATCAGGTAACGTTTCTGAAATTACACCACTTGTTTTTTAAGGATTAGATACAGGCACACACGAACAGGAAAAAAGTTCAGTGGAGTACATTTATAGTTCACGATGTTCAACTTATTCTCTATTCATATACAGTAAAGTTACGGATGTATCTCACTGCAGGAAGCAAGTACCGCAGTTCTCATATCCATGGATATCAAGGAGAAACGCTTCGTGGTTTACATTACACTGAGTCTGATCTTTGACATTTGACGTTTATATGTGTAATTCTACAGGTACGCTTTGCTCATATTTTTACGTGAAAAACGACCGACCTCGGTGGAGAATGAAATTTAAAAAACATTATTCAGCTTGTACAGATATTTATTTTGCATTTTATCCCACTCTGCATATCAGAAATTTCGTGGATTTGCATGCAATTTTACTCTGTAATGTCATCACAGCACTGAGACAATTTATGTAAACAGCAATCTATCAAATGCTTTGAAGCGAAGTTTTGCCTTTATTCGAGTAAATATTGGCATTACCATTTTTTGTATAATATTTACGCGTGGCCTCGATCCTTCGCCCTCTTACCTTCTTGATATTTGCACCGAGAGTTTATATAGCTCATATTTTCGCAATATTCCTCCATTAGTAAAGTTGACTGTTTCTTTAATGATATTCGGTCCCTTCATGTTCTCTGTACGCATTACACAAAGTACACATTGAACATAGTTATAATGAAGTACTCAGTAGGTCAGTTAATAGTAAAAGGGATTAAAATAAGAACTTCACGACAGTAACAAAATAATTTCATGTAACATATACCATTTCATGTACAATAGATTCAGAATTTTTACGAAGTGGTCTCATATTGTAATTTTTATTGTATTTTTCGGTTTCATAGATAAGATTAATCACCTTCAATTTACATGAAAGACAACATATTGATCAGTGCATCCAGTGATGCTTTTATAGTCAATGACAGTTAGAAATTACCAAGCGGTCCTGTGGCAAAGAACTGTGACAAAGTTAAGTAGATCTTTTATTCAGAGACACATAACAAAGTTTTGCATCACCTAGGTTGCGAGAGTTCCGGAACCTGTACGGAAGATTGGAATGGAGATGAACAGAAACATCATTTACGCCCTTTTTATTGCTCAGGAAATCCACACATTGCATGCTGTATCACCATATACCGAGACCTTCAGAGGTGGTGGTCCAGATTGCTGTACACACCGGTACCTCTAATACCCAGTAGCACGTCCTCTTGCACTGATGGATGGCTGTATTCGTCGTGGCATACTATCCACAGGTTCGTCAAGGCACTGTTGGTCCAGATTGTCCCACTCCTCGACGACAACTCGGCGTAGATCCCTCAGAGAGGTTGGTGGGTTACGTCATCCACAAACTGCCCTTTTCAAACTATCCCAGGCATGTTCAATAGGGTTCATGTCTGGACAACATGCTGTCCACTCTAGTCGAGCAATGTCGTTATCCTGAAGGAAGTCATTCACAAGATGTGCACGATGGGGGCACAAATTGTCGTCCATGAATACGAATGCCTCGCCAATATGCTGCAGATATGGTTGCACTATCGGTCGAAGGATGGCGGTCACGTATCGTACAGCCGTTACGGCCCCTTCCATGACCACCAGCTGCGTACGTCGGCCCCACATCATGCCACCCCAAAACAGGAGAGAACCTCCTCCTTGATGCACTCGCTGGACAGTGTGTATAAGGTGTTCAGTCTGACCCGGTTGCCTCCAAATGCGTCTCCGACGATTGTCTGGTTGAAGGCATATGCAACAACACTCATCGGTGAAGAGAACGTGATTCTAGTCCTCAGCGGAGCATTCGGCATGTTGTTGGGCCCATCTGTACCGCGCTGCATAGTGTCTTCGATGCAAAGATGGGCCTCGCCGTGGACGTCGGGGGTGAATTTGCGCATCATACTGCGCACAGTTTGAGTCGTAACACGACGTCCTGTGGCTGCACGAAGAGCATTATTCAACATGGTGGTGGTGCTGCTGTCAGGGTTCCTCCGAGCCGTAATCCGTAGTTAGCGGTCATCCACTGCAGTAGTAGCCCTTGGGCAGCCTGAACGAGGCATGTCATCGACAGTTCCTGTCTCTCTGTATCTCCTCCATGTCCGAACAACATCACGTTGGTTCACTCAGAGACGCCTCGACACTCCCCTTGTTGAGAGCCCTTCCTGGCACAAAGTAAGAATGCGGACGCGATCGAATTGCGGAACTGGCCCTCTAGGCATGGTAATGACCGTCTAGGCATGGTTGAACTACAGACAACACGAGTCGTGTACCTCCTTCCTGGTGGAATGACTGAAACTGATAAGCTCTCTGTCCCCTCCGTTTAACAGGCGGTGCTCATGCATGGTTGTTTAGATCTTTGAGCGGGTTTAGTGACATTTCTGAACGGTGTCGGTGATGCAATATCCACCGTCAACGTCAATCTTCAGAAGTTCTCGCAAGAGGGGTGATGTAGAACTTCTTTGATGTGTGTATATGTAATAAAGTGAAGTAATATTTCACGTATATGGGAAGGTAGTATCTGTTCCCGGAAGAACAGTTACCGTTAATGACCATGCAGCTTTCGATAGAATGAAATGATAATTAAATGGACACCCTAGCTGCAAAGAGACGTTGATACACTTCATAGGGGACATGTCGAAAATGTGTGCCCCGACCGGGACTCGAACCCGGGATCTCCTGCTTACATGGCAGACGCTCTATCCATCTGAGCCACCGAGGGCACAGATGAATAGCGCGACTGCAGGGACTTATGCCTTGCGCGCTCCCCGCGAGACTCACATTTCCAACATGTCCACACCACTACATTCGTAGTGCGCCTGATAGATGTTTGCCCATCATAGTCAGATTAATCTACCAAGTCGAAAGCTGCATGGTCATTAACGGTAACTGTTCTTTCGGGAACAGATACTACCGTCATATATAGTTAAAATATGGCTTCCCGGCCATTGACCTTCTTGTGCGAATGCACACGCTATGCCGAAACTCTTACGGTACTTGGTAGATTAATCTGCCACGAGTAATGAGTATGATGGGCAAACATCTATCAGACGCACTACGAATGTAGTGGTGTGAACATGTTGGGAATGTGAGTCTAGCGGGAAGCGTGCAAGGGATAAGTCCCTGCAGGCGCACTATCCTCTGTGCCCTCGGTGGCTCAGGCCCGTACCCGGAGGACCAGTATCATCACCAACGTCATTCAGCGGTGGAAGCCTCATAGCCTTGACCCACCCGTTAATATCGCCGGCATTCCACTTTCTTACCGACATGTGCGACTGTACTACATGGAAATGAGCTACATTCGACACGACATCGTCGATACCGGAAGCCTGACGAACAGGAAGCTTTATGGCCTTCTCACGACAACAAACCACAGGAATCGTCTCGAAGAAAAACATCCACATACACATTGGAGTATAGTATGGCGGAATGTGCACAGCGACGTGTTACCGTCACGCGTCATAGCCGACTGGTATCTAACAGTCAACGATAAAGTAGCAACGAATGAAAAGCTACATAAAATTGGCCTTCATCCAACGCCCAACTGTGACGCATGCGGCAGGGTCGATACGCTTCTTCATAGGCTCACGTGCGGACATGCAGAAGAAATTACTACATTTCTTCGTCAACGATTGTCGGTGATAGACCGTACGACGCTCTGTGGTGTAGATCTTTTAGAGATCATTCAGCCACAAAAACTGAGATATCCACGAGCAAAAAAACAACGCAGCAACGTGGATCATGGGCCACACAGCATCGTTTATTATGCAGGATAGGCATGCTACTTTCCTCGACTATTATTTTCACATAGAAATTGAACACTTTAAAATGAGACAACATTGTGACTACAGGAGGATATTTGGAAATATGCTGAACATCATAATTAACGGTTAAATGCTTCAAATACAATATTTCGGATCGCAGAAGTTGCCAGTGACCTGTATGTATGAATCCCATTTGCTTCCTGGGACTTTAGTACTTGTCGGAATTTTACGATACTATTCAGATGCTCACCAATGCAGAAGGCATTTTTTCTTTCCCATTTTCGTTTTCACATTTCCCTTCTCTCGCAGAGCAGCGGAGCAACCTTCCTTCAATTATGAAGTGATAGTCTTTTGTGCACCATAAAAAATTTCTGTTTATACTTGGCCCAAAAAAAAGGGGGTAGCGTCTAGAGAAAAAAAAGGGGTAGCGTCTTTTCTTCGTAATCATAACGTCTTCGGTCAAAAAAAAGATGGATAGAGCGTCTGCCATGTAAGCAGGAGATCCCGGGTTCGAGTCCCGGAAGGGGCACACATTTTCAACATGTCCCCTATGAAGTATATCAACGCCTCTTTGCAGCTAGCGTGTCCATTTAATTAATATTTCATGTGTTCTACTTTGCCTTCTCAACGCGAACTCGAAGAACCCATAGTTATGTCTGGACGAAAGTAGTTTCGTTTCGTCACATCTTTTCACGAGCTCTTTCGCTGTGGCAATGTTTTTGTTCGCCACTTTTCTGTATGTCGGGCGCCGGTGTTTAGCGCCTTCCCCCCACAACATGCGCCTATCTTTTAAAATTTCTGCTCCACTCGTACGCTTACACTACTGTGCTTTCATCTTGCGATGCATTTCCACAGGTTTCAGAGCTTCGCTACTGGCAAAACCTGTCATAGATCGCTGCTCCAACGCAGTGAAAGTCGATAATGGGGCGGCCATCTTTGAGCTGACGCAGCTTCCTTTTCTGTGACGCGACAACAGGCTGCCTACTGGTGGTCACACGATTATGATTTGAATCGGCTCGTCTTATATCTTCAGGTCACTGACGGGAAATGCCGCGGATCCCCTGGATACAATGAGATGTAGGAGGGAGTTGCCTATATCGTACCGGCTACTAATTTGCTAAAATTCGTATCTCTATTCCGATCTGACATTTAGTATGGTCAGCTTGAACAATGTGATCCTTTCAGCCTCACTGTCCGCGATGCGTTCTCTGCGGTGAGTGACAGACCGTCTCAAGTCCCACTTCATCGCTGCCTCGGAGATGCTGTGCCCCATCGCTCGTGCACGGACTATAGCACCACGCTCGAACTCAAATCTTGATAACCTACCATTGCAGCAGAAGTAACCGATATACAGGGCTATTATAAATCATTGAAGCGATTTCATAAATACACTGTAGCTCCATTCATTGACATATGGTCACGACACACTACAGATACGTAGAAAAACTCATAAAGTTTTGTTCGGCTGAAGCCGCACTTCAGGTTTCTGCCGTCAGAGCGCTCGAGAGCGCAGTGAGACAAAATGGCGACAGGAGCCGAGAAAGCGTACGTCGTGCTTGAAATGCACTCACATCAGTCAGTCATAACAGTGCAACGACACTTCAGGACGAAGTTCAACAAAGATCCACCAACTGCTAACTCCATTCGGCGATGGTATGCGCAGTTTAAAGCTTCTGGATGCCTCTGTAAGGGGAAATGTACGGGTCGCCCTGCAGTGAGCGAAGAAACGGTTGAAGGCGTGCGGGCAAGTTTCACGCGTAGCCCGCGGAAAATTGGCTCATGCCACAACTGGAGACCGACAGCGCCGACTTCATCTTTCAACAGGATGGTGCTCCACCGCACTTCCATCATGATGTTCGGCATTTCTTAAACAGGAGATTGGAAAACCGATGGATCGGTCGTGGTGGAGATCATGATCAGCAATTCATGTCATGGCCCCACGCTCTCCCGACTTAACCCCATGCGATTTCTTTCTGTGAGGTTATGTGAAAGATTCAGTGTTTAAACCTCCTCTACCAAGAAACGTGCCAGAACTGCGAGCTCGCATCAACGATGCTTTCGAACTCATTGATGGGGACATGCTGCGCCGAGTGTGGGAGGAACTTGATTATCGGCTTGATGTCTGCCGAATCACTAAAGGGGCACATATCGAACATTTGTGAATGCCTATAAAACTTTTTGAGTTTTTGTATGTGTGTGCAAAGCATTGTGAAAATATCTCAAATAATAATGAAGTTATTGTAGAGCTGTGAAATCGCTTCAATCATTTGTAATAACCCTGTAAGAACTATACACCCTTATACATGGTGAAAAGTATGTAAACCGACAAACTCTGGGAGGTTGTAGGAGACATCAAAACAAATATTTTTCCCTGATATAATTTTTTCCTATGAGGAGTATTTAAACCGGTAGAGGAAGATTTCTCTGGCGGCAGATTAATTAAACCAGCAAACACTTTCCCATTTTTTTATGACCAAGAGACAACACATTAACACAACCCAATTTCAATTATAGTAGATTTTCAAAAATACCTCCATTGATACGTAAACAAAGGTTACACCGTCGGATCATGTTCTATCTTACACGGGCAAAAACACCAGGAGTATCCCGAATTGTTCCTGCTGCTGCTACTATCCGGGCAACCAGATCCTCTTCTGATGCAACAGGAGTTGCGTAAACAAAAAAAGTCCAGGGGGAACATATCTGGGGATCGAGCAGGCCATTGTACAGGACCACGTCTGCCAATCCACGTTTCTGGGAACCGTCGATCCAGGAATCGACGCACACGACGACTGAAATGTGCCGGCGCCCCGTCATGTTGGAACCATATGCGTTGTCTTGTAGGGATTGGGACGTCTTCCAGCAATTCTGGCAATGCTCTGGAGAGAAAATTGTAATAGTGCCTGCCATTTAATGGCCTAGGTTGGAGATACGACCCAATTAAACAGTCCCCAACAACACCGACCCACACATTAACGAAGAACCGCACTTGATGAGCTCTAGTAACTGTGCATGTTGAAGACTCCTCCACGCCTGAACGTTGCTTCATCGGTAAACAACACAGAGGATGGAAATGTAGGATGCATTCAACACTCCTCCAGGTACCTCTGCGAAAACTGTGCTCTGCGTGGATAACCAACTGGTTCCAGGTTGTGGATACGCTGTAAGTGAAATGAACGTAACAAATGCTCTCTAAGAACTGTTCTTACATTCGTCTGATTCGTCCCCATGTTACTTGCAATTGCACGAGTGCTGATTGAAGGATCCCGCTCCACATGCTGCAAGACAGCTTCCTCAAATTGCAGCGTTCTTACCTTGCGACAGCGTCCCTGTACAGGTAATCTGCTGAATGACCCGGTCTCAGGCAGACGTTGGTACACAGCAGCAAAGGTCGTATGGTGCGGGATACGGCGATTAGGATATTGTTGTTGATAAACCCGCTGTGCATCTCGTCCGTTGTGTACTCACTCCAGGTGTATCGGTCCATTAGTAAACAGAGACAATGCACTACTACATTGGTGGACAGCAGTTGCCTACAACTGAACAGCGTAATACGGCCTCTAACAACTGAAGAGTGTAATACGGCCTCCACCGGTGGAAATAATCCTCAGAGGAAAAAATGACACTAGGGAAAATTATTTGATTTGATGTCTCCTACAACCTCCCAGAGTTTGTCGGTTTAAATGCGTTGCGGACCGCGTCCCCGTATTCTGCCTTTGAAGTTGTTTCATAAGTGGTAGTTCAGTTCCTTGGGGAATCGTGGTGAAGTCAGTGATTCGTAAACCGCGGGACTGCTACGGTCGCAGGTTGGAATCCTGCCTCGGGCATGGGTGTGTGTGATGTCCTTAGGTTAGTTAGGTTTAAGTATTTCTACGTTCTAGGGGACTTATGACCTAAGATGTTGAGTCCCATAGTGCTCAGAGCCATTTGTACCAGTGATTCATAACCAGGGCGCAAGCATTTGGTCACCGGAGTTACTCTGCAGCGAAGCTATGTCGATCCCATGTCGCTCAATTCGCTAGTCCCCGGAGGCTTAAGAAGTTACGGACTTGCATTACTTATTGAACGCTCCTCATACTTCCACAACATGTCGCTGTTTGGCTGCAACACACTTTTTTCTGAAAGTAGGCTGGTTTTATTACCGATTTCAATTATCCACTCTTTTGGCTACGAAACCTTATTTTTCAATATAGTCGGTATTCATTGCGACAGCCTTTCGCTAACTTGCTGACTGGGCCTGTAAGCCCGCTTAGTACCTTACTGGACGACGTCGGAGTCAACGTCTTGCTGATCAACAACCTCCCCATCATCCACGCACTGCTTCCTTCGAAGTGCTTCCTTCATTGGGGCAAACAGATGGAAGTCAGCAGGTGCAGGATCCCGTCGCTTGGATGGATGAGGAAGAACAGTCCGATGAAGTTTCGTGAGCTCTTGCCGGGTGACTTTTGTGAGATCTTGCGTTTTCATGGAAGAAAAGCGTGAAAGACATTCGTTTGCATTTTTGTGGCGGCGATTACGCAGAAGTCATTTCTTCAGCTTACTGAGGGTAGCACAGTACACTTCACAGCTGATCGTTGCACCATGAGGGAGAATGTCAAAGAGAATAATCGCTTCGGTGTCCGAGACACCGTCGCCACCGGCTAAAAATGTATGTAAAGCCCTCTAGTGTTTAAGTTCTCAAGATCGGTGCACGCCTAAATAACACCCAGGCGTTCCCAACACAGGGCGATGATCATTGATGTGTCATTTTTTCACCTGTCATATGGACACTTTATTTTTCACAGGTTCTGAATGTCGGCGCGCCTTCCTGCGTCCGTTGAAACGGCTGGCAGCGGGCGGCTCGGCAGAGCATTTGGAGGTGCTGCGTTGGTTCAATCCTGGGAGTCGTAACGCTCCAGAAGTTGAGTATTGATTGTTAAAAGATTTTATGAACTTTAATTGAATTCAATTTACCTATTCTTGTTAATTATACCAGCCATATTTTTTTGGCGGGGGGGGGGGGGGGTTCCGCTATTCATTCTCGTCTGGGAAGGTGGTAATATTAGAAAGGGTGCTCCGTTTGTCCCCTTTTGAGGACAAAAGGGGGGGAGTCGGAGTAAATCTGTAGTTCGGATTGCTTCTTTCCCCTCCCAGCTTACCTACAGGTTTATTCGAGAGTTAGCATCTGACATGTCTGTGAAAGTCTAAGGCACCAATGACTGTACAGTTTAAAATGCAAGTCACTTGTAAGTAGGCTGTTTATGCTTTCTTATTGACAACATTACGTAGCGCTCTATGTGAAAATCACTGGCTGTGCTGTGTGCAGTCTGTGGCTAGTTTGCATTGTTGTCTGCCATTGTAGTGTTGGGCAGCGGCAGCTGGATGTGAACAGCGCTTAGCGTTGCGCAGTTGGAGGTGAGCCGCCTGCAGTGGTGGATGTGGGGATGAAACGGCGCAGTTTTGAAATTTGTAAAAATGTATGTCATGAACTGCTGTATATATTATGACTGTTAAGGTAAATACATTGTTTGTTCTCTATTAACATCTTTCAATTGCTAACTATGCCTATCAGTAGTTAGTGCCTTCCGTAGTTTGAATCTTTTATTTAGCTGGCAGTAGTGGCGCTCGCTGTATTGCAGTAGTTCGAGTAACCAAGATTTTTGTGAGGTAAGCGATTTGTGAAACGCATAGGTTAATGTTACTCAGGGCCATTCTTTTGTAGGGATTTTTGAAAGTCAGATTGCGTTGCGCTAAAAATATTGTGTGTCAGTTTAAGTACAGTCATGTATAATTTTTCAAAGGGGACGTTTCACACTAAGACCTGATCCATTCTCTCGCCTGCCATAACTAGTATTACTAGACTCACGTGTAAAAGGTACTGTAAGAAGGACGAAAAATTACTTTGGCCTCGTGGTAACAACTAGTCAATTACATAACGAATTCCTGCTCATCTGGAAGCTGTAACTTACGTAAATTTTTGTATATGTATACACTCCTAGAAATGGAAAAAAGAACACACTGACACCGGTGTGTCAGACCCACCATACTTGCTCCGGACACTGCGAGAGGGCTGTACAAGCAATGATCACACGCACGGCACAGCGGACACACCAGGAACCGCGGTGTTGGCCGTCGAATGGCGCTAGCTGCGCAGCATTTGTGCACCACCGCCGTCAGTGTCAGCCAGTTTGCCGTGGCATACGGAGCTCCATCGCAGCAACACTGGTAGCACGCCGCGACAGCGTGGACGTGAACCGTATGTGCAGTTGACGGACTTTGAGCGAGGGCGTATAGTGGGCATGCGGGAGGCCGGGTGGACGTACCGCCGAATTGCTCAACACGTGGGGCGTGAGGTCTCCACAGTACATCGATGTTGTCGCCAGTGGTCGGCGGAAGGTGCACGTGCCCGTCGACCTGGGACCGGACCGCAGCGACGCACGGATGCACGCCAAGACCGTAGGATCCTACGCAGTGCCGTAGGGGACCGCACCGCCACTTCCCAGCAAATTAGGGACACTGTTGCTCCTGGGGTATCGGCGAGGACCATTCGCAACCGTCTCCATGAAGCTGGGCTACGGTCCCGCACACCGTTACGCCGTCTTCCGCTCACGCCCCAACATCGTGCAGCCCGCCTCCAGTGGTGTCGCGACAGGCGTGAATGGAGGGACGAATGGAGACTTGTCGTCTTCAGGGTTGAGAGTCGCTTCTGCCTTGGTGCCAATGATGGTCGTATGCGTGTTTGGCGCCGTGCAGGTGAGCGCCACAATCAGGACTGCATACGACCGAGGCACACAGGGCCAACACCCGGCATCATGGTGTGGGGAGCGATCTCCTACACTGGCCGTACACCACTGGTGATCGTCGAGGGGACACTGAATAGTGCACGGTACATCCAAACCGTCATCGAACCCATCGTTCTACCTTTCCTAGACCGGCAAGGGAACTTGCTGTTCCAACAGGACAATGCACGTCCGCATGTATCCCGTGCCACCCAACGTGCTCTAGAAGGTGTAAGTCAACTACCCTGGCCAGCAAGATCTCCGGATCTGTCCCCCATTGAGCATGTTTGGGACTGGATGAAGCGTCGTCTCACGCGGTCTGCACGTCCAGCACGAACGCTGGTCCAACTGAGGCGCCAGGTGGAAATGGCATGGCAAGCCGTTCCACAGGACTACATCCAGCATCTCTACGATCGTCTCCATGGGAGAATAGCAGCCTGCATTGCTGCGAAAGGTGGATATACACTGTACTAGTGCCGACATTGTGCATGCTCTGTTGCCTGTGTCTATGTGCCTGTGGTTCTGTCAGTGTGATCATGTGATGTATCTGACCCCAGGAATGTGTCAATAAAGTTTCCCCTTCCTGGGACAATGAATTCACGGTGTTCTTATTTCAATTTCCAGGAGTGTATTTGGCTATAATTAAGTAAGAATGTTAATGTGCGCCGTAGTGGATTTTTTTATATTGTTTCTAGTCACCAAAAGTATTGTGTGTCTTCCAATTCAATTCCTTTTAAGGCTTTTACTCAACGTGCTTATATAGAGGTAGTTGGTTATTAGTGTGTTTACTTGCCATGCAAAAGTTCGCCATTTCATCACAGTTAGAAATTGTTGCCTTGAAAGGAGAATGCTGTAAAAGTTCTGGTTTGCCGTAAGTTAACCGGCAGAAATTTGTAAAATTTGTTTTTTTTTATATATTTTGGAAATGTTAATGTTATTAACTGCGAGTGTCACCCCCCCCCCTCCCCCCCGTGTGCATGACTCATGCGTTTTGGTTTTTCTATTGTGAGAACTTTTGTAAACAGGATTGACCTTATATGTTGCACACAAGTTAGATTCTGCGCCATTTAATGAATGCAGTGACATTCACTTGCAATTTAGCTGAGCTTTAAGTATTATACAGCGTCGCGTTGAATACGTTAAATTGCTGGCCTATAGTTATCTTTTACTTGGCGTGAAATTTTGTATAATAATTTAATAATTTTAAAAGTCCTTTCCTATCGTAAATTGTGACTTATTTGTTAAATGATTATTTTTTTAAAAATATCGTAAAGTCTTGCATCAAATTTGAATAAAAGGTGTTACTGAAAACTGTGTGTAATGTCACCAGTTATTCCTTGGCACCTACTTCCAGCCGGCCGGAGTGGCCGTGCGGTTCTGGGCGCTACAGTCTGGAACCGAGCGACCGCTACGGTCGCAGGTTCGAATCCTGCCTCGGGCATGGATGTGTGTGATGACCTTAGGTTAGTTAGGTTTAATTAGTTCTAAGTTCTAGGCGACTAATGACCTCAGAAGTTGAGTCGCATAGTGCTCAGAGCCATTAGAGGCAGCCTACTTCCACTTTACATTTTGTGTATTGATTGAGATTAATAGCCTTTGGTGAACCAGCAGTAATTTTACGGTTCACTATAGGGGCTTAAACTCAATTCAAAAAAGACGCAAGTAATCTTAATAGCCAATCAGAAATTAATAAGTTCAGATTTCCGCGAACGGCTACCTCCTATTCTGCTCGACGGTACTCCAATACCATATCAGAAAACAGTGAAGAACTTGGGTGTAACTTTGGATGAGCATCTCAACTGGGCGGAGAATACAGTCGCAGTGTGCCGAAAGACGTCTGTTTGTCTCTATGCTCTCAAAAAGTTTCGGAACATATTTCCACAGGACTTGAAACGCCAGCTCGTGCAAGCACTCGTTCTACCGAACCTCCACTATTGTGATGTGATTCAGCAAGGCACGAGTAGTGAAAACAAAATACGGCTAGAGCTAACCATGAATGCCTGTGTGCGTTACACCTGCAACATTCGCCGATACGATCATGTTAGTGCTTCATACTCCGAGATAGGGTGGCTGCGGCCGGAAGAATTGCGTGACTACCACACTCTATGTCTACTTCACAGACTCCTCGTCGCGCAAGCACCCCAGTACCTTGCTTCAGAGATTAAAAACCTGTCATGCCATCATAATCGAAACACGAGGTCACTCTTATTTGGCATCCTAACTGTGCCCACTCACAAAACAAAAACTTTTGCAAACTCCTTCTCAGTTGCCGCTGTCCGCCTCTGGAACAAACTGCCCCTTACCTTGCGCAAATATCAATCTCCTGCTGCTTTTAAGAAGAAGTTGAAGCATTTCCTACTATCATCTTCATAAAGTTCTCCACAAAATTAATGTACCAGGCCAATCCTCTCATCTGTCAAATAGCAAAGCTAGCGTCTCCTATCTTGCTCCTGAGATGCCTTCCTCTTCATCTATCTCTATTAGCCACGCAATCTTCTTTTCCTTTATACTTCCTTAATTATGTTTCATCATGTCTCTCTATTCTTCTCCTCCCTTCACCATGAGTCTCCCTCATACTCCCTCCTGCCAGCACTCCTATCTAAAATTTGTCTCTTCAATAATGTCTAATTATAACAGTACTTATGATCTACGAATATAAACTCTATATGTATGTATTTTTCCAGGTGTACCTTTCTAATTGTTTATTTCACTTTTTGTACTAGATGTAGTTTAACATGCCTACTAAAACGTATGAATGTAAAATAAGTAGAATGCCTGGTTAGATGTAAGAGAGGGCCTGATGGCCCTAATCTTGCTAGGTTAAATAAATCAATAAATAAATAAATAAATAGGGGCTGGAGCCACTATTTTCAACCTAAACAGACCAAGAAAAAATGTTTTGCATTACTCATCGAACGATGTTCGTACTCCGAAAATTGTCGATCAATAATTAGCAAATATGGGGGAAGGGTAGTTTCCAGCTTAACCACGTGATCTGTCTTCAGACAGTGTTTTAGCTCAGCACTGGAGTGCGAGTAATGACTGCAGAGCTGGCTATAGCCTGGGTGACAGACAGGTTGTTGTGTCGCTGCCAATCGGACGACACGCATCCGCTCATCGGCTCCAGGAAATGGAGGCTCCAGGGCAGCAGACCTTCATTTCCGACGAGCCTCCGGCCGCACTCCAGGCGAGGACGAGAGGAGAAGAGCAGCACAGAGGAGGAGCAGAGAATGAAGCAGAGAAGCCAGTGGACAGGGAGGCGGCGAGGCTATACCCGCTGCTCCATCACAGCGCTCCCGCAGCCGGCAAATTTTCCGCGTTCAGCTGTCAGCGCGCGACGAATTTTCCAGTTCGTTAAACTGCTCGTGCCGGGGTGACAACTGGAAAAGGCGAGCGGCACGGAAAAGTGGGAAACGGACAGCGCACGTGGTTGATTGGAGTTTACAGCAAGCGGGGGATTCGGAACAGCCACGCCCGCCTTGTACCGATTCGCTACACGTAGAGGCGTTCCTGACTTACTGCAGTCAGTACCGGCTGGGTACAGTAACAACAGGTATCAGTATTTAGGTTGTGATTTACTTTAATTTTCAAATTAGTTACACTACTGGCCATTAAAATTGCAACACCACGAAGGTGACGTGCTACAGACGCGAAATTTAACCGACAGGAAGAAGATGCTGTGATATACAAATGATTAACTTTTCAGAGCATTCACACAAGGTTGGCGCCGGTGGCGACACCTACAACGAGCTGACATGAGGAAAGTTTCCAACCGATTTCTCATACACAAACAGCAGTTGACCGGCGTTCCCTGGTAAAACGTTGTTGTGATGCCTCGGGTATCGAGGAGAAATGCGTACCATCACGTTTCCGACTTTGATAAAGGTCGGATTGTAGCCTATCGCGATTGCGGTTTATCGTATCGCGACATTGCTGCTCGCGTTCGTCGAGATCCAGTGACTGTTAGCAGAATATGGAATCGGTGGGTTCATGAGGGTAATACGGAACGCCGTGCTGGATCCCAACGGCCTCCTATCACTAGCAGTCGAGATGACAGGCATCATATCCGCATGGCTGTAACGGATCGTGCAGCCACGTCTCGATCCCTGAGTAAACAGATGGGGACGTTTGCAAGACAACAACCATCTGCATCAACATTTCGACGACGGTTGCAGCAGCATGGACTAACAGCTCGGAGACCACGGCTGCGGTTACCCTTGACGCTGCATCACAGACAGGAGCGCCTGCGATGGTGTACTCAACGACGAACGTGGGTGCACGAATGGCAAAACATCATTTTTCGGATGAATCAAGGTTCTGTTTACAGCATCATGATGGTCGCATCCGTGTTTGGCGACATCGTGGTGAACGCACATTAGAAGCGTGTATTCGTCATCGCCCAACTGGCGTATCTCCCGGCGTGATGGTATGGGGTGCCATTGGTTACACGTCTCGGTGTTGTTCCCATTGACGGCACTTTGAACAGTGGACGTTACATTTCAGATGTGTTACGACCAGTGGCTCTACCCTTCATTCGATCCCTGCGAAACCCTACATTTCAGCAGGATAATCCACGACCGCATGTTGCAGGTCCTGTACGACGGGCCTTTCTGGACACACAAAATGTTCGACTGCTGTCCTGGCCGGCATATTCTTCAGATCTCTCACCAATTGAAAACGTCTGGTCAGTGGTGGCCCAGCAACTGTCTCGTCACAATACGCCAGTCACTACTAGTGATGAACTGTGGTACCGTTTTGAAGCTGGATGGTCAGCTATTCCTGTACACGCCATCAAAACTATGTTTGACTCAATGCCCAGGCGTATCAAGGCCGTTATTACGGCCAGAGGTGGTTGTTCTGGGTACTGATTTCTCAGGATCTATGCACCCAAATTGCGTGCAAATGTAACCACGTGTCACTTCTAGTATAATATATTTGTCCAATGAATACCAGTTTATCAACTGCATTTCTTCTTGGAGTGGCACTTTTAATGGTCAGTAGTGTATAAGACATTCTAGATCGCAAAGACAGGTGTATTACAAGGTGACCGGTGACAATCATCACATGTGGTTATCGTCTTTCAGCGGTTCCTGCTCAATGTTCGGCCTGTGTCCATCAACACGATTTTGAAGGTGTGAATATGATCTTCTGAGGACCGAAACCGGCTTCCCTGTAATAAACGTGGCGTTGTGGTCTAGACTGTTTTATAATTAACAACAAATATTCTACTTTGATGTTTGAAGCAGTATTTTCAAAAATAATTACTTTACTTTCAGTACCAGGTTTCTTTGCCCGTGGCTTCACTTGTGTACGCATGTCATGTGCAGCGGTACATATAGGATATGCCAGGAGGAGCGGTAAATATTCTGGGATATTCGCAGCAAAAGCCCACAACATAATGGCTCTAAGCACTTAACATCTCAGGTCATCAGTCCCCTAGACTTAGAACTACTTAAACGTAACTAACCTAAGGACATCACACACATCCATGCCCGAGGCAGGATTCGAACCTGCGACCGCAGCAGCCGCGCGATTCCAGACTGTAGCGCCTAGAACCGCATGGTGACCGTAGCAGCCGCGCAGTTCCGGACTGATGCGCCAAGAACCGCTCGGCCACAGCTGCCCGCAAAAGTCCGCTACACATGCAGACAAAGTAGATACGTTAAGGGCTACGAGCACGTGTTCATCTTCGGTAGTGTGAAACCCATTTCTCCTAGTGAACAAGTGCTCTTATCTCTTAATGCATGCATTTTTGATCCCACGTTTCTAGACAATTTTTTTTTCTGTTACAATGTCTGTTCCTTCAATCATACAGGTGTGACGGAAGGAACAGACACTGATGCGATCTGCAACTGTAGTATTATGAAATTTTGTGCCTCACGCATGGAAATCATACATGTTGGTGACACGAGAAAGTCTGTGCAGGCTCAGATATTTTAATAATAAGTATTACAGCCTAGATTGGCAAAACGACGATCATATTAACATTAAACAAACTTCTCTAATTAACACTATTGCGGGAATCCAGGTAAGCTGCGAGGAATGGGAGCGAAGACACTGTGGCATGTAGAGTTTTGGATCGAACCTGGAAGTGTGCACGCATATACATGATGGTTAATAAGGCAATCCCTCGCAATAGGAGGGAAATTTGGGGTCGGGTAAAGATCCGGCACACATTTTCATGTGTCACTCATAGATAGGGTTTCCTAACCCGCCAGGTTACCCTAGAGCGCTAATGCCCTGCTTCCTGGACTCAGGTAGGCGCGCCAGCCCCGGATCGAATACGCCTGGCGGCTTAACGACGGAGGCCGGTGTGCCGGCCAGCCTGGATGTGGTTTTTAGGCGGTTTTCCACATCCCACTTGGTGAATACCGGGCTGGTACCTACGTCCCGCCTCAGTTACGCGGCTCGCAGACACGTGGACACATTCGCTCTATTCCATGGATTACACTAGACACAGACAGTTGGGGTACACTAATTCGGTCCCGGGGGTTATGGGGTGGTGGCAGGAAGGGGATGTGGCCAAGCCTTTAATTAACCTTGTCAAATCCGATTAAAATTACTGACCCTGCGTCATTGTGGGAACAAGGCACAAGCGAAAGCGAAACTCATGGTTACTGTGCCTCATACAGCTGAATTGAGAGATAACACTATAAAATCAAAAGTATCCGGACACCTGCCTGAAAATGACTTACAAGTTCGTGGCGCCCTCCATCAGTAATGCTGGAATTCAATATGGTGTTGGCCCACCATTAGCCTTGATGACGGCTTCCACTCTCGGAGGCAAACGTTCGATCAGGTACTGGAAGGTTTCTTTGAGAATGGCAGCCTATTCTCCACGGAGTGCAGCAGTGAGGAGAGGTATCGATATCGGCCGGTGAGGCCTGGCACGAAGTCGGCGTTCCAAAACATCCCAGATATGTTCTGTAGGATTCAGGTCAGGACTCTGTGCAGGCCAGTCCATTACAGGGATGTCATTGTCGTGTAACCACTCCGCCACAGTCCGTGCATAATGAACACGTGCTTGATCGTGTTGAAAGATGCAATCGCCATTCCATAATTGCTCTTCAGCAGTGGGAACCAAGAAGGTGCTTAAAACATCAATGTAGGACTATTCTGTGATAATGCCACCTAGAACAACAAGGGCTGCAAGTCCCCTCCATGAAAAACACGACCACACCACAATCGCCTCTGAATTTTACTGTTGCCACTACACACGCTGGCAGACGATGTTAACCGGGCGTTCGCCATACCCACACACTGCCATCGGATCGCTACAATGTGTACCACGATTCGTCACTCCACACACCGTTTTTCCACTGTTGAATCGTCCAATGTTTACGCTCCTTACAGGAAGCGAGGCGTCGTTTGGCATTTACCCGTGTGATGTGTGACTTATGAGTAGCCGCTCGACCATGTAATTCATCTTTCTGTGTGATGGTCCGGATGGATGTCTCTGTCAGTCAACAGACGAGATCGGCCTGTACGCTTTTATGAAGCACGTGTCCCTTCACGTTTCCACTTCACTACCACATCGGAAAGAGTGGACCTGGGGATTTTTACGTGTGTCGAAATCTCGGGTATACACGTATGACACAAGTGACACCCAGTCACCTGACCAAGTTCGAAGTTCGTGAGTTCCGCGGAGCGCCCCATTCTGCTCTCGCGATGTCCAATGGCTACTGAGGTCGCTGATACGGAGAACCTGGCAGTAGGTGGCAGCAAAGTGCATCTAACATGAAAAAGTATGTTTTTGGGGGTGTCCATATACTTTTGATCACGCCCAAAGGTGTTATACAGGCTCCAGGTCAGGACACTGTGCAGGCCAGTCCATTACAGGCACGTTATTGTCATGTAACCACTCCGCCACAGGCCGTCAATTATGAAGAGGTGCTCGATCGTGTTGAAAGATGCTATCGCCATCCCCGAATTGTTCATCAACAGTGGGAAGCAACATCCCTGTAGAACACCTGGGTGATGTTTTGGAACGCCAACTTCGTGCCAGGCCTCACCGACCAACATCGATACATCTCCTCAGTGCAGCACTCCGTGAAGAATGGGCTGTCATTCCCCAAGATACCTTCCAGTAGCTGATTCAACGTATGCCTGCGACAGTGGAGGCTGTCAGCAAGTCTTAAGAGTGGGCCAACACCGTATTGAATTGGAGCATTACCGATGGAGGGCGCCACGAACTTTTAAGTCATTTTCAGCCAGGTGTCCGGATACTTTTGATCACATAATGTGCAAGGGTCACCGTTAAGTAAGACTTGCCTGTCCCACAGAAATGCTCCGGAAGTACAATAAGCGCCCTGACCTGGACTGGTGATGTGTTCTGCCCTGTGCAACTCATCTACATCTACATTTATACGCAAGCCACCCAACGGCGTGTGGCGGAGGGCACTTTACGTGCCACTGTCATTACCTCCCTTTCCTGTTCCAGTCGCTTATGGTTCGCGGGAAGAACGACTGCCGAAAAGCCTCCGTGCGCGTTCGAATCTCTCTCTAATTTTACATTCGTTATCTCCTAGGCAGGTATAAGTAGGGGGAAGCAATATATTCGATACCTCATCCAGAAACGCACCCTCTCGAAACTTGGACAGCAAGCTACACCGCGATGCAGAGCGCCTCTCTTGCAGTCTGCCACTTGAGTTTGCTAAACATCTCCGTAACGCTATCACGCTTACCAAATAACCCTGTGACGAAACGCGCCGCTCTTCTTTGGATCTTCTCTATCTCCTCTGTCAACCAGATCTGGTACGGATCCCACACTGATGAGCAATACTCAACTATAGGTCGAACGAGTGTTTTTTAAGCCACCTCCTTTGTTGATGGACTACATTTATTAAGGGCTGTCCCATTGAATCTCAACCTGGTACCCGTCTTGCCAACAACTAATTTTATATGATCATTCCACTTCAAATCGTCCCGTACGCATACTCCCAGATATTTTAAAGTAGTAACTGCTACCAGTGTTTGTTCCGCTATCATATAATCATACAATGCAGGATTCTACTTTCTATGTATTCGGAATACATTACATTTGGTTATGTTAAGGGTCAGGTGCTACTCCCTGCACCAAGTGCCTATCCGCTGCAAATCTTCCTGCATTTCGCTGCAATTTTCTAACGCTGCAACTTCTCTGTATACTAGAGCATCATCCGCGAAGAGCCGCATGCAACTTCCGACACTATCTAATAGGCCATTTATACACATTGTGAAAAGCAATGGTCCCATAACAATCCCCTGTGGCACGCCAGAGGTTACTTTAACGTTTGTAGATGTCTCTCCATTGAGAACAACATGCTGTGTTCTGTTTGCTAAAAATTCTTCAATCCAACCACACAGCTGGTCTGATATTCCGTAGCCTCTTACTTTATCATGCGACAGTACGGAACTGCATCGAACGCCTTCCGGAAGTCAAGGAAAATGGCATCTACCTGGGAGCCTGTATCTAATATTCCTGGGCCTCATGAACAAATAAAGCGAGTTGGGTCTCACACGATCGCTGTTTCCGGAATCCATGTTGATTCCTACAGAGTAGATTCTCAAGTTGGGAGCGGCCGCTCTGTTCCGCCCTGTACCCTGTATTGGCGCCGTATCGAGCCCAGTCGAGGACAAAGCCCTCGCGGCCCGTAAATCCAATGAGAACTCCTGCCCAGTCCCACCCTGCGCTGTGCTTCGATACGACCCCCTGATTTACCGCTCCCCTCTCCCCCCACCAGCCCCTTCGCGGTCGCATTTCAAGCCCGTAGCGTGCCTCTGCGGCACTGCACGCCATCTATACCCACCCAGTCCGGACCCGGTAATACTATCCTGCCGTGACGTCACGCGATTTCCCTCCCCCCTCCCACCACCTCTCCCACCCCGCTCTGTCGGCAACTCCGCTGGTGAATTCATTAAAATGAAGGACGGCTATTATCCGCATCGGCGGGGACGAAAGCTTTTTCCTCCCTTTTTTTATTTGATTTTTCGCTGCTGCTGCGGCATACCATTTTCCGTGCAGCGAGCTGCGAATTTAAAATGTGGCTCGCGAGAGGAAACAGTGACGTCTAAACTGTGCGTCCGTTACCTGCAACCAAAACAACGGATACATCATTTTTTGTTTTATTTGTATACTAGCTAATGAACACGGCATTGCCCGGGTATTCGTTTCACCAGTTTTTTTTAATCAGAAACGGAAACAAAAAAAATTAACTGTGTTTGCAGTGTAATATCGAAAAAATTTCATTTTCATGTATTTGCGAAAATACCTTTGAAATCGTTAAACAGTCTGTGCACCCTGGGTGCCGTTGCTTCGTGTGTCTACAACGCTATTTTAATAACGTCTCTAATCAGCGACCCTTGTTTGTTTGTTTTATTTGGCCTCCTGACTTCGTACTCTGTTTAGCCATCCAGACTCTTCTTTACACAGATATTCAATTATACAGAAAAAATACATAAAAGCATGTTAACAGAATTGAAAGCTCATGGCGTCAATTTTTTTTTTCCGCAACAGATCTTTAACAAACAGAATGATACGTTAAATGGACATGTTGTCCATTCACTCTGGGCCGTCCGGGGTGGCCGAGTGGTTCTAGGCGCTACAGTCTGGAACCGCGCGACCGCTACGGTCGCAGGTTCGAATCCTGCCTCGGGCATGGATGTGTGTGATGTCTTTAGGTTAGTTAGGTTTAAGTAGTTCTAAGTTCTAGGGGACTGATGACCGCAGATGTTGAGTCCCATAGTGCTCAGAGCCATTTGAACCATTCACTCTGCTTCTTACATTTAGTAATAAGTGGTACAGATAAATGAAAATGTGCAGATTTTTCCCAGCACCCTTAAGAAAACTGACAATCACTTCATAAATGTGAATGTCTTTAGAAACCGAAAGAGAAGACGCTGATTGATGGAGCAGCAAAGTCGTAATTAACAAAGTCTTCAGAAATTCCGATCTGGAACACGAATACAAGATGTAGTTCATATCACCCTCTGACTCAGTATCATGTCAGACAGTAGCGAAACGCAAACGTTTATTCTATACAAATGGACAGGAAACAACGCGTGGTTAAAGCGGAGTCGAATGATGATGGAAATCGTAGATCGGTACAAATGCATCCTCGAAAACCACGGTATTGTACAAATTTGAGATTGTAGTGACGCGTAATATCCACTTTTCGTTTATTGGGATACATATACCATCTCATGCCATTGCTGTTTTCCGTGTCTCTAGACTTCATGTAAGTAGTCCGTATAACTTCAAGTCGAGAACAGCTGCTGTAGAAGTAACTCGCTTCGCTAACACGTCAACTTCCTCATTATACCCAATGACAGCGTGGGAATGAATCCACAACAGAATCATTGATTGCCCTGTCCGTTTACAGCGAATATATTCTAATATCACATCCAAAATTCAAGCCGGCCGGGGTAGCCGAGCGGTTCTAGGCGCTTCAGTCTGGAACCGCGCGACCGCTTCGGTCGCAGGTTCGAATCCTGCCTTGGGCATCGATGTGTGTGATGTCCCTACGTTAGTTAGGTTTAAGTAGTTCTAGGGGACTGATGATCTCAAATGTTAAGTCCCATAGTGCTCAGAGCCATTTGAACCACTTGAACCAAAATTCAACGGTTGCCTAATCTAGCGATCGAAGGCGTTAAATATTTCTAAGAACACTCTGGGGGCAGGACACGATTAATATCTTTAAGAAGGAAGCTGATGACTTAAACTTAACTGCTTCCAAAATTGTCAGAGTAAAAACTGAAGCACTTTTAAACAATTTGTAGGGTATTGTTTTTGCCTAAACGCATTAGCGCTTTGCAGTTGAAAGCTATCATAAGCGCCGAATGCATCACGGACTTCCCTAAGTTGACAAAATTTTACGAATGTCTTAGTAGCAAAGAATAGACGTACTGAAACCTCATGCACGATGCGGCATTTTTTCAAGCTTCTCAGTGTTTATGAAGTCATACTTCCTGAACAATGCATCGTACAATAATGTATTTGTATAGGTACATTCAGTTGTATATGTGTATACCGTCTGCAGTGTGTACTGCGAACAGAGTTAGTAGAAAAGAAGTAAGAAATTTAAATTTCATGCGCAATGCGCCAGTTTTTTCACGCATCTCTTTGTTTATGACGTCACATCTCCTACCCTGCACTGAAGAGCCAAAAAAACTGGTACACCTGTTTAATACCGTGTAGCCCCCCCCCCCCCCCCCCCCGAGAGCGCAGAAGTGGCGGCGGCGACTGGACTAATGTCTAAAGTGGTGCTGGAGGGAACGAACACCACGAATCCGTAAGAGTACGAGGGGGGTGGAGATCTCTCCTGAACAGCACGTTGCAAGGCTTCCCAGATAATGTTCACTTCTGGGACGTTTTGTAGCCAACGGAAGTGTTTAAACTCAGAAGAGTGTTCCCGGAGCCACTCTGCGGCAATTCTGGACGTGTTGGGTGTCACATTGTCCTGCCGGACTTGCCCAGGTCTGACGGAATGCTTGACAAGAAGGATGCAGGTGATTAGACAGGTTGCTTACGTACGCGTCACCTGTCAGAGTCGTATCTAGACGTATCAGGGGTCCCATATCACTCCAAATACACATTCCCCATACCTCAGACTTCAAGAAGAATATAATAATTCCAATCCCAAAGAAAGCAGGTGTTGACAGATGTGAGAATTACCGAACAATCAGTTTAAAAAGCCACAGCTGCAAAATACTAACACGAATTCTTTACAGACGAATGGAAAAACTAGTAGATGCCGACCTCGGGGAAGATCAGTTTGGATTCCGTAGAAATACTGGAACACGTGAGGCAATACTGACCTTACGACTTATCTTAGAAGAAAGATTAAGGAAAGGCAAACCTACGTTTCTAGCATTTGTAGACTTAGAGAAAGCTTTTGACAATGTTGACTGGAATACTCTCTTTCAAATTCTTAAGGTGGCAGGGGTAAAATACAGGGAGCGAAAGGCTATTTACAATTTGTACAGAAACCAGATGGCAGTTATAAGAGTCGAGGGATATGAAAGGCAAGCAGTGGTTGGGAAGGGAGTAAGACAGGGTTGTAGCCTCTCCCCGATGTGATTCAATCTGTATATTGAGCAAGCAGTAAAGGAAACTAAAAAAAATTCGGAGTAGGTGTTAAAATCCATGGAGAAGAAATAAAAACTTTGAGGTTCGCCGATGACATTGTAATTCTGTCAGAGACAGCAAAGGACTTCGAAGAGCAGTTGAACGGAATGGATGGTGTCTTGAAGGGAGGATATAAGATGAACATCAACAAAAGCAAAACGAGGATAATGGAATGTAGTCGAATTAAGTCGGGTGATGTTGAGGGTATTAGATTAGGAAATGAGACACTTAAAGTAGTAAAGGAGTTTTGCTATTTGGGGAGCAAAATAACTGATGATGGACGAAGTAGAGAGGATATAAAATGTAGACTGGCAATGGCAAGGAAAGCGTTTCTGAAGAAGAGAAATTTGTTAACATCGAGTATAGATTTAAGTGTCAGGAAGTCGTTTCTGAAAGTATTTGTATGGAGTGTAGCCATGTATGGAAATGAAACATGGACGATAAATAGTTTGGACAAGAAGAGAATAGAAGCTTTCGAAATGTGGTGCTACAGAAGAATGCTGAAGATTAGATGGGTAGATCACATAACTAATGAGGAGGTACTGAATAGGATTGGGGAGAAGAGGAGTTTGTGGCACAACTTGACCAGAAGAAGGGATCGTTTGGTAGGACATATTCTGAGGCATCAAGGGATCACCAATTTAGTATTGGAGGGCAGCGTGGAGGGTAAAAATCGTAGGGGGAGACCAAGAGATGAATACACTAAGCGGATTCAGAAGGATGTAGGTTGCAGTAGGTACTGGGAGATGAAGAAGCTTGCACAGGATAGAGTAGCATGGAGAGCTGCATCAAACCAGTCTCAGCACTGAAGACCACAACAACAACAACATACCATTAAAGAACCTACGCCAGCTTGAACAGTCGCCTGCTGACATGCAGGGTCCATGGATCCATGAGGCTGTCCTCGTACACGTACAAGTCCATCCACTCGATACAATTTGAGACAAGACCGTCCGACCAGGCAACATGTTTTCAGTCAACAACAGTCAACATCGGTGTTGATGAGCCCAGGCTCGTTTCGTTGAATGGCTCGGACGCTCACACTTCTTGATGGCCCAGCATTCGAATCTGCAGTTATTTGGGAAGTGGTTGCATTTCAGTTACGTTGAACGATTCTCTGCAGTCGTCGTTAGTCCCGTCTTGCAGGATCTTTTGCCGGCCGCAGCGATGTCGGAGATTTTATGTCTTACCGGGAGCCCTGATATTCGCGGTGCACTCGTGAAATGGTCGTACGAGAAAGTCCCCACTTCATCGCTAACTCGGAGATGCTGTGTCCCATCGCTCGTTCACCGACTATAACACCACCTTCAAACTCACTTAAATCTTGATAACCTGCCATTGTAGCAGCAGTAACAGATTTAACAAGTGCACCAGACACTTGTTGTCTGACATAGTCGTTGCCGACCGCAACGCCATATTCTACCTATTTACGTGTCTCTGTATTTGAATACGCATGCCTATACCCAGTTTCTTTGGCGCTTCACTCGATGATAGGTAGGTTGCTCTTACCCCGACAGAGATTGTCACCTGACAGTAAAAAACATGTGTACAAGTTTAACTGAAATCGGTCTAGTGGTTTAGAAAGAGATGTAGAATATAAATACTTCCATTTTAATAATATGTATGGATTACGACGACCTTTTAGTAACTAACGCAAAACTTCTTCTTCCTCAAAGCAGATGGTTTTGGTTCAAATGGCTCTAAGCACTATGAGACATGTGAGGTCGTCAGTCCCCTAGACTTGTTGTTGTTGTTGTGGTCTTCAGTCCTGAGACTGGTTTGATGCAGCTCTCCATGCTACTCTATCCTGTGCAAGCTTCTTCATCTCCCAGTACCTACTGCAACCTACATCCTTCTGAATCTGCTTAGTGTATTCATCTCTTGGTCTCCCCCTACGATTTTTACCCTCCACGCTGCCCTCCAATACTAAATTGGTGATCCCTTGATGCCTCAGAACATGTCCTACCAAACGATCCCTTCTTCTGGTCAAGTTGTGCCACAAACTCCTCTTCTCCCCAATCCTATTCAGTACCTCCTCATTAGTTATGTGATCTACCCATCTAATCTTCAGCATTCTTCTGTAGCACCACATTTCGAAAGCTTCTATTCTCTTCTTGTCCAAACTATTTATCGTCCATGTTTCACTTCCATACATGGCTACACTCCATACAAATACTTTCAGAAATGACTGCCTAACACTTAAATCTATACTCGATGTTAACAAATTTCTCTTCTTCAGAAACGCTTTCCTTGCCATTGCCAGTCTACATTTTATATCCTCTCTACTTCGACCATCATCAGTTATTTTGCTCCCCAAATAGCAAAACTCCTTTACTACTTTAAGTGTCTCGTTTCCTAATCTAATTCCCTCTGCATCACCCGACTTAATTCGACTACATTCCATTATCCTCGTTTTGCTTTTGTTGATGTTCATCTTATATCCTCCCTTCAAGACACCATCCATTCCGTTCAACTGCTCTTCCAAGTCCTTTGCTGTCTCTGACAGAATTACAATGTCATCGGCGAACCTCAAAGTTTTTATTTCTTCTCCATGGATTTTAATACCTACTCCGAATTTTTCTTTTGTTTCCCTAGACTTAGATTTACTTAAACCTAACTAACCTAAGGACATCACAGACATCCATGCCCGAGGCAGGATTCGAACCTTTCGACCGTAGCAGCAGGGCGGTTCCGGACTGAAGCGCCTAGAACCGCTCGGTCACTGCGGCCGGCCAGATGGTTTTATTCGTGATTTAAATTGACCAACTATTTCCCAAATCTTTGGCTACAATACCATATTTTTTTCAACGTATCTCCGTTCTGTTCTATGACTTTAAGGGGTCCTCTCCCGGTAAGTGAGGTGGGGACATCACGGTGTGGAATTCCACATTCCAGTGCGCTGCGAAGCGTGAAAACAAGAATATTCTATGTTAGATTGTTGTCTCGTGGAGAGTAGCGTCGCCTATGAGCATCGGTTTTATGTCACAGTCAGAACTTAGGAGAGGCCATATTGCATTAAGTCCTACGGAATTGAACTCTCTATTTAGTGGTTTGTATAGTACACGTCTTAAGCCTGAAATCTAATTAACTGGAATAGGACTGTCTTCAGGGATGAGACCCGCTTCCAACTGAGCCCCGACGACCAACTCAGACGTGTCTGCAGACACACGAAGATCAGTGGCATTCCAACCTGACTATGGCCCACCATACCGAGCAATGACCAGGAGTGATGGTCGGCGGTGCTATTTCTTATCTTAGCAGGATCCTCTGGTTTTCATCCGCGGCAGCCTTACAGCACAGCCGTACGTCGAAGATATTCTACACCCCATTTTGCTTCCCTTCATGGCATCCATTCTGGGCTTATACTTCAGCAAAATAATGCCGGACCGCACACTGCTTGTCTTCGAGTTTGCCAAACCCCACCTTGGCCTGTAAGGTCGCCGGATCTCTGCTCAGTTAAAAATGTTTGTAGCATTATTGACAGGGCCTTCCACCCATTTCGGAATTTTGACGATCTAGCACTCCAACTGGACAGAATTTGGCACGATATCTCTCAGGATATTCATCAGTCAATGCCAATCCGAATAAATGATTGCTTAGGGGCTAGATGTGGACCGACGCGTTATTGACTTGATCAGTTTGTGGAGCTCTTTCTCTTGAATGAATCAATTTTTGTGCAATTGCAATCATTTGTTTGTCTGCACGTGTACATCACATCTACCGATTTCTGTCCCATTCGGATAATTCTTTTGTGGTTTGGTTTTTTTCTCCTTAGAGTGTTTTTTCCGAGTGTTCTGTTTTGCCCACTCCGTATATTCGAAGATCGCTAACTGCTGCCCCATTCTCAGCACATTGGAGGCTACTCTGCAATCTGAAAACCTCGCGCTCGGATTTCGGTGGCGTCCGCCGCTCGTGGTCTCGCGGTAGCGTTCTCGCTTCCCGAGCCCGGGGTCCCGGGTTCGATTCCCGGCGGGGTCAGGGATTTTCACCTGCCTCGAGATGACTGGGTGTTTGTGTTGTCCTCATTATTTCATCATCATCCAGGAAAGTGGCGAAATTGGACTGAGCAACGGTTGGGAAATTGTACGGGCGCTGATAACCACGCAGTTGAGCGCCCCACAAACCAAACATCATCATCATCATCACGATTTCCGTGGCAGAGAGGCAACTGCGGGTGACGTCACCGTCTTCGCAACACCGGCGCCGCCGTACTCAGTCTAGCATTAACGGTTGTGTCGCTATTCTAGGGGCACAATTATGCAGATGAAGCGGCCGATCGATGCGCCACCGGGAATAGAGCGGGTTCAAGGACGAAGCTCCGGCGATGGCGGCGCTGCGGCCAGTCGGCACATCCGCACAGTAAAGGGAAAGGTTTCACGCTAGCACTCGTGGCTGCGAGTTTGTGGCAGCAGTGCGGAGGTGGAATATGTCGACACTTCTGCGGAGTCCCAGACAGCTCAGGTAGTGATCTGATATAATCACATTTTCCTGGAGACATACGAGTCCCAACTTTATGTTCGATAAGAGCAGAAGCTAAAGTAATGAATTGAAATACATGCCGTGATCGATGAAATTAAGTCGGGACTCATCAAATACAGTGGAATGTCAGGTCTTAAATGGCGACACAGGATAATTTAAATGGCCTGGGAGTCGGGACAGGTTCCATCAGACTGGACAAAAGCAGTAATCACACCAATCTTTAAACATGGAAACAGAAAAGATTGTAACAACTACAGAGGTATCTCTTTAATCAGTGTTGTGGGTAAAATCTTCTCAGGTATTGTTGAAAGGAAAGTGCGAGTATTAGTTGAGGACAAATATGATGAAAATCAGTGTGGGTTTAGGCCTCTTACAGGTTGTCAGGACCAGATCGTTAGCTTACGGCAAATAATGGAGAAGTGTTACGAGTGGAACAGGGAATTGTATCTATGCTTTATAGATCTAGAAAAGGCATATGACCGGGTTCCTACGAGGAAGTTATTGTCTGTTCTACAAGATTATGGAATAGGAGGCAAACTTTTGCAAGCAATTAAAGGTCTTTACATGGATAGTCAGGCAGCAGTTAGAGTTGACGGTAAATTGAGTTCATGGTTCAGAGTAGTTTCAGGGGTAAGACAAGGCTGCAACCTGTCTCCACTGTTGTTCATATTATTCATGGATCATATGTTGAAAACAATAGACTGGCTGGGTGAGATTAAGATATGTGAACACAAAATAAGCAGTCTTGCATATGCGGATGACTTAGTTGTGATGGCAGATTCGATTGAAAGTTTGCAAAGTAATATTTCAGAGCTAGATCAGAAATGTAAGGACTATGGTATGAAGATTAGCATCTCCAGAACGAAAGTAATGTCAGTGGGAAAGAAATATAAACGGATTGAGTGCCAAATAGGAGGAACAAAGTTAGAACAGGTGGACGGTTTCAAGTACTTAGGATGCATATTCTCACAGGATGGCAACGTAGTGAAAGAACTGGAAGCGAGGTGTAGTAAAGCTAATGTAGTGAGCGCTCAGCTACGATCTACTCTCTTCTGCAAGAAGGAAGTCAGTACCGAGACTAAGTTATCTGTGCACCGTTCAATTTTTCGACCAACTTTGTTGTATGGGAGCGAAAGCTGGGTGGATTCAGGTTACCTTATCAACAAGATTGAGGTTACGGATATGAAAGTAGCTAGGATGATTGCAGGTACTAGTAGATGGGAACAATGGCAGGAGGGTGTCCACAATGAGGAAATCAAAGAAAAACTGGGAATGAACTCTATAGATGTAGCAGTCAGGGCGAACAGGCTTAGATGGTGGGGTCATGTTACACGCATGGGAGAAGTAAGGTTACCCAAGAGACTCATGGATTCAGCAGTAGAGGGTAGGAGGAGTCGGGGCAGACCGAGGAGAAGGTACCTGGATTCGGTTAAGAATGATTTTGAAGCAATAGGTTTAACATCAGAAGAGGCACCAATGTTAGCACTGAATAGGGGATCATGGAGGAACTGTATAAGGGGGGCTATGCTCCAGACTGAACGCTGAAAGGCATAATCAGTCTTAAATGATGATGATGATGATGATGATCGAGACAGTAACCCGAGTCTCCAAGTTACTCGGCAGATGTGCTATCCACTAAACCACTTTAGCATTTTTTGCTAATACAGCAGCAAGGATTATCCTAGTCCCGTACCCTCACTAACACAAGCTTAAATTCATTCTTCAACCCTTGTTCTTCTTCCGTTACGGCCTCTGTAGGAGCACGGATAGACCCTTCGTGGACTGCGTTCTCCTCTTCTCTCCCAGAACCTATTCATTCTTTCTCTTCTTCTCTCCCGCTCTTCTTCCGACATCTTCAGTGCCCGTTTCCCCTGTCGGCTCCACTGGTGACACACTAATCTTTCCCTGTATTCTTCCCTGTCATTGATCTCCGGCATATTGGACGGTGTATATTTGTTCCTCCAATTTCCCTTTCCTTCGACCTTGATCCCCAAATCCAACCAGTCCTTCCGAAGTTCAACAACCCACTTGGTTCCTAACTTTCCCCTTGTCCCCCTTGTTGCTTCCCACAATCTCTTCGTCATTCTGTCCATACTTATCCTAACTACATGTCCACCAAAACCTTGCCCTTTTGAGTCTGATTTCCCCGGATATTGTTCTCATGTTCCGGTACAATTCTTCCCTAGGTCTTCGCATCCACCTCTCTCCACCTCTTTCTCTAGTTGTTCTGCCCCATTTCTTCCTAGTGCCATCGTCTCAGCAGCATATAATACTGCATTCCTCACCATTGCCTTGTAGTGACTTATCTTTGCTTCTGTGGATATAATCTTTTTATTGTATATCTCTCTCATCATACAGAAGGCTGACCTCATCTTCCTTATCCTCTCTGTTATTCCCTCGTGTTCCTTCCTGTTACAAATACTCCCAGGTATTTAAATTCGTCCACCATTTACACGGTGCCTTCCGGTGTTTCCCAGTCTGCAGTGGTGTTTAATGTCTTTGTGTTGTTATAGGCGATCCTCAGTCCCGCCTTTCTGGCTACCTTACTTAAGTTGCCGAGTCGTGTTTTTGCGTCTTCTACCGTTTCACTTCCTATTACTATGTCGCCTGCAAAGTTTAGGCAGTCCACTTGAGCCCTGTTGTCCTTTTGTCCCCATCTTCGATTTCCGATTTTTAGCTCGTGGTCTTGCGGTAGCGTTCCCGCTTCCCGCGCCCAGGGACCCGGGTTCGATTCCCGGCGGGGCCAGGGATGTTTCCTGCCTCGAGATGACTGGATATTATTGTGTTGTCTTCATCATCGTCATTCATCCCCATTACGGGGTCGAAGGAAGGCAATGACAAACCACCTCCGCTTGGACCTTGCGTAGTACAGCGGTGCTGGCCACCCGCATCGTCCCCTACGCTCCTCGGAGTATGGGGGGACCTCATCATCATCATCATCATCATCAAATCGTCAGTAATGTCGAGGCTCCCCAGTACTGGAATAGCACCCCAGCTTTGTACACTCCTGGAAATTGAAATAAGAACACCGTGAATTCATTGTCCCAGGAAGGGGAAACTTTATTGACACATTCCTGGGGTCAGATACATCACATGATCACACTGACAGAACCACAGGCACATAGACACAGGCAACAGAGCATGCACAATGTCGGCACTAGTACAGTGTATATCCACCTTTCGCAGCAATGCAGGCTGCTATTCTCCCATGGAGACGAAAGGAGAGATGCTGGATGTAGTCCTGTGGAACGGCTTGCCATGCCATTTCCACCTGGCGCCTCAGTTGGACCAGCGTTCGTGCTGGACGTGCAGACCGCGTGAGACGACGCTTCATCCAGTCCCAAACATGCTCAATGGGGGACAGATCCGGAGATCTTGCTGGCCAGGGTAGTTGACTTACACCTTCTAGAGCACGTTGGGTGGCACGGGATACATGCGGACGTGCATTGTCCTGTTGCAACAGCAAGTTCCCTTGCCGGTCTAGGAATGGTAGAACGATGGGTTCGATGACGGTTTGGATGTACCGTGCACTATTCAGTGTCCCCTCGACGATCACCAGTGGTGTACGGCCAGTGTAGGAGATCGCTCCCCACACCATGATACCGAGTGTTGGCCCTGTGTGCCTCGGTCGTATGCAGTCCTGATTGTGGCGCCCACCTGCACGGCGCCAAACACGCATACGACCATCATTGGCACCAAGGCACAAGCGACTCTCATCGCTGAAGACGACACGTCTCCATTCGTCCCTCCATTCACGCCTGTCGCGACACCACTGGAGGCGGGCTGCACGATGTTGGGGCATGAGCGGAAGACGGCCTAACGGTGTGTGGGACCGTAGCCCAGCTTCATGGAGACGGTTGCGAATGGTCCTCGCCGATACCCCAGGAGCAACAGTGTCCCTAATTTGCTGGGAAGTGGCGGTGCGGTCCCCTACGGCACTGCGTAGGATCCTACGGTCTTGGCGTGCATCCGTGCGTCGCTGCGGTCCGGTCCCAGGTCGACGGGCACGTGCACCTTCCGCCGACCACTGGCGACAACATCGATGTACTGTGGAGACCTCACGCCCCACGTGTTGAGCAATTCGGCGGTACGTCCACCCGGCCTCCCGCATGCCCACTATACGCCCTCGCTCAAAGTCCGTCAACTGCACATACGGTTCACGTCCACGCTGTCGCGGCATGCTACCAGTGTTAAAGACTGCGATGGAGCTCCGTATGCCACGGCAAACTGGCTGACACTGACGGCGGCGGTGCACAAATGCTGCGCAGCTAGCGCCATTCGAAGCCAACACCGCGGTTCCTGGTGTGTCCGCTGTGCCGTGCGTGTGATCATTGCTTGTACAGCCCTCTCGCAGTGTCCGGGGAGCAAGTATGGTGGGTCTGACACACCGGTGTCAATGTGTTCTTTTTTCCATTTCCAGGAGTGTATGTGCTGAGGAAATCCTGCCCGCACCTCAGATGTAGGTGATCTAACTATCTGATGTAATTACTTTTCCTGTAGACATTCTGTCTCAGCTCTAGTTCAAGTCGCGGCCTTGGTTCAAATTTTAAAGTATTATTTGACCTTCAGATCCTAATCGAAGACTTCAGTTAGTGTTTCGCTTTCATATTCTTTCTCTTTGGCAACTTACATCGGCGCCGTTAATCGGCTCGTGAACCTATTATCGACAGAACTCCCCGCTCTATTATATACAGGGCTATTACAAATGATTGAAGCGATTTCATAAATTCACTGTAGCTCCATTCATTGACATATGGTCACGACACACTACAGATACGTAGAAAAACTCATAAAGTTTTGTTCGGCTGAAGCCGCACTTCAGTTTTCTGCCGCCAGAGCGCTCGAGAGCGCAGTGAGACAAAATGGCGACAGGAGCCGAGAAAGCGTATGTCGTGCTTGAAATGCACTCACATCAGTCAGCCATAACAGTGCAACGACACTTCAGGACGAAGTTCAACAAAGATCCACCAACTGCTAACTCCATTCGGCGATGGTATGCGCAGTTTAAAGCTTCTGGATGCCTCTGTAAGGGGAAATCAACGGGTCGGCCTGCAGTGGGCGAAGAAACGGTTGAACGCGTGCGGGCAAGTTTCACGCGTAGCCGGCGGAAGTCGACGAATAAAGCAAGCATGGAGCTAAACGTACCACAGCCGACGGTTTGGAAAATCTTACGGAAAAGGCTAAAGCAGAAGCCTTACCGTTTACAACTGCTACAAGCCCTGACACCCGATGACAAATCAAACGCTTTGAATTTTCGGCGCGGTTGCAACAGCTCATTGAAGAGGATGCGTTCAGTGCGAAACTTGTTTTCAGTGATGAAGCAACATTTTTTCTTAATGGTGAAGTTAACAAACACAATGTGCGAAACTGGGCGGTAGAGAATCCTCACGCATTCGTGCATCAAATTCGCAATTCACCAAAAGTTAAGGTGTTTTGTGCAATCTCACGGTTTAAAGTTTACGGCCCCTTTTTCTTCTGCGAAAAAAAACGTTACAGGACACGTGTATCTGGACATGCTGGAAAATTGGCTCGTGCCACAACTGGAGACCGACAGCGCCGACTTCTTCTTTCAACAGGATGGTGCTCCACCGCACTTCCATCACGATGTTCGGCATTTCTTATACAGGAGTTTGGAAAACCGATGGATCGGTCGTGGTGGAGATCATGATCAGCAATTCATGTCATGGCCTCCACGCTCTCCCGACTTGACCCCATGCGATTTCTTTCTGCGGGGTTATGTGAAAGATTCAGTGTTTAAACCTCCTCTACCAAGAAACGTGCCAGAACTGCGAGCTCGCATCAACGATGCTTTCGAACTCACTGATGGGGACATGCTGCGCCGAGTGTGGCAGGAACTTGATTATCGGCTTGATGTCTGCCGAATCACTAAAGGGGCACATATCGAACATTTGTGAATGCCTAAAAAAAACTTTTTGAGTTTTTGTATGTGTGTGCAAAGCATTGTGAAAATATCTCAAATAATAAAGTTATTGTAGAGCTGTGAAATCGCTTCAATCATTTGTAACAGCTGTGTATTTGTGCACTGTAACCTAGCAACAAGTGCTGTCGCGTTGCGCTACAGTGCGTGGCATAGCCGTACACCCGATTTAAGAGCGCTGCGTATTCAGTATGTGTTCCTCGCTTATTGGCTGTAACCAGCAGCAAAACTCTTAGCAATCTTTGACTGAAGTGTTTCCAACGAGACACAATAATCTTTTTGTTTGTCTTGTATGTGACGCCTGATATCCTTGTCTGTTTCTTGTCAACTTGAGGCACACAGCTTGGCTACTTCCTCCTTCTCGCTCTTTGGAGAAGATGCACTCGGTATGCCGTATCAGAACAGACCTCGGACTGAACTTGCTACAGTCTGAAGGCTCTGAGAGCACCATCTCAGCAACGTGACGATAATATTCAGCATGATGATCATCGTAACCGTAGTCATCGTGTACAGTTTCCAGTGCATCGCTGAGTCTGTTCAGGATAGAAGCCTCCCAAACTTTTGTTGGACTCTTATCTCTTCCCATCACTTCCCGCCACTCTGTCCATCTCGACCTTCCCTTTATTTAGGTCCTTCTCCTCGCCCCTCCCCCCTCCTCCATGTCACTCCTATCCACCACCTTCTCTCTCTCTCTCTTGCCTTGGTTATTGTTATTGCCAAAGAAACCTTGATACGGATAACTTAAATTGAGTGCTTAAACCGACTGGTATCATTGATCAAATGTATCCCGACACCCCCAAAAACATACGTTTTTCATGTTATGTCCACTGTGCTACCTCCTACTGTCAGGTACTCCACATCAACGACCTCAGTAGTCATTACATATCTTGAGAGAGCAGAATAGGGCGCTCCGCGGAACTCACGAACTTCGAACGTGGTCAGGTGACTGAGTGTCACTTGTGTCATACGTCTGTACGCGAGATTTCCACACTTCTAAACATCCCTAGGTCCACTGTTTCCGATCTGATGTTGAAGTGGAAACGTGAAGGGTCACGTACAGCACAAAAGCGTACAGGCCGACCTCATCTGTTGACCGACAGAGACCGCCGAAAGTTCGAAGAGGATCGTAATGTGTAATAGGCAGATATCTATCAAGAACTATCACACAGGAATTCCAAACTGCATCAGGATCCACTGCAAGTACTATGACAGTTAGCCGGGAAGTGAGAAAACTTGGATTTCATGGTCCAGCGGCTACTCATAAGCCACACATTATGCGGGTAAATGCCAAACGACGCCTCGCTTGGTGTAAGGAGCTTAAACATTGGACGATTCAACAGTGGAAAAACGTTGTGGAGTGACGAATACTGGTACATAATGTAGCGATCCGATGGCAGGGTGTGGGAATGGCGAATGTCCGGTGAACATCATCTGCCAGCGTGTGTAGTGGCAACAGTAAAATTCGGAGGCTGTTGTGATGTGGTTGTGTTTTTCATGGAGGGGACTTGCAGCCCTTGTTGTTCTAGGTGGCACTATCACAGAATAGTCCTACATTGATGTTTTAAGCACCTTCTTGCTTCCCACTGCTGAAGAGCAATTATGGAATGGCGATTGCATCTTTCAACACGATCAAGCACCTGTTCATTATGCACGGACTGTGGCGGAGTGGTTACACGACAATGACATCCCTGTAATGGACTGGTCTGCACAGAGTCCTGACCTGAATCCTATAGAACATTTCTGGGATGTTTTGGAACGCCGACTTCGTGCCAGGCCTCACCGGCCGATATCGATACCCCTCCTCAGTGCTGCACTCCGTGGAGAATGGGCTGCCATTCCCCTAGGAACCTTCCAGCACCTGACTGAGCGTATGCCTGCGAGAGTGGAAGCTATAATCAAGGCTAAGAGTGGGCCAACACCATATTGAATTCCAGCATTACCGATGGAGGGCGCCACGAACTTGTAAGTCCTTTTCAGCCACGTGTCCGGATACTTTTGATCACATAGTGTATATGGGTTATAAGAAAGCTGTATCTGTGAGGATAGTAACTTCAGTGACAGTTAATCAAATGAAACTTGATGGTTCCAGAGACCTTTTGAAACTCAATCGTATATGTTGTTTATGTAAAAGGTCAGGATTCGAACTCGGGTCTCGTGCTCACTGGGCAGATATATCTACATCTGCATATATACTCCGCTAGCCACCAAGCGGTGTGTGGCGGAGGGCACTATTCCAGCCGGAGTTATTTTTCCCCCCATCAGTTCCACTCGCGGATCGCGAGCGGGAAAAACGACTGTCTGAACGCCCCAGTACGAGCTCTTATTTTCCTTGTCTTTGAATGGTGATCACTGCGGCAGTTGAAAGATGGTGATAATAATATATGCTGTACATCCTCGGTGAAAGATCGGATTTTGGAACTTAGTGAGCAGCCCCTTCCGTTTAGCGCGTCATCTATCTGCAAGTGTGTCCCAGTTCATTCTGTGAGATTTATAACGCTCTCGTGATGGCTAAATGTACCAGTCATGAATCTTGCCGCTCTTCTTTGGACCTCCTCAATCTCTTGAGTCAGACCCAACTGGTGAGGGTCACATACAGACAAACAATACTGTAAGACTAGACGAACTAAAGCATTGTAAGCAATTTCCTTTGTTGCATGGCTGCACAGCTTCACGATTTTATCAATCAACTGCAATATAGAGTTCGCCTTACCCGTAGTCTGATCGTCCCATTTCAGATCATTTCGAATAGTCACACCCAGATACTTGATGGACGTTACCACTTCCAAAGACTGGGCACTTATTTTGTACTCTTACATTAATGGGGATTTTCGCCTTGTGGTTACACTTACTAATATTGAGATATAACTGCCAGTCATTACACCACGCATTTATTTTTGTTAAGTAGGCTGTTTATGTTTTCTTATCGGTAACGCCACGTAGCGCTCTCTATGAAAATCACTGGCTGTGCTGTGTGCAGTCTGTGGCTAGTTTGCATTGTTGTCTGCCATTGTAGTGTTGGGCAGCTGGATGTGAACAGCGCGTAGCGTTGCGCAGTTGGAGGTGAGCCGCCAGCAGTGGTGGATTTGGGGAGAGAAATGGCGGAGTTTTGAAATTTGTAAAAATGGATGTCATGAACTGCTGTATATATTATGACTTTTGATGACTATTAAGGTAAACACTTTTTTTGTTCTCTATCAAAATCTTTCATTTGATAACTATGCCTATCAGTAGTTAGTGCCTTCCGTAGTTTGAATCTTTTATTTAGCTGGCAGTAGTGGCGCTCGCTGTATTGCAGTAGTTCGAGTAACGAAGATTTTTGTGAAGTAAGTGATTTGTGAAAGGTATAGGTTAATGTTAGTCAGGGCCATTGTTTTGTAGGGATTTTTGAAAGTCAGATTGCGTTGCGCTAAAAATATTGTGTCAGTTTAAGCAAAGTCCTGTATTATTTTTCTAAGGGGTCGTTTCATTTTCTGCAAATCCGCATTGATTTGTCCATAACTTTCGTGTGATACTACTTTCCTGTAGACTACAGCATCATCGGCAAACAGTCTAATGCCACTGTCAATACCATCAACCAGATCGTTTACGTAAATCGTAAAAAGCAGCGGACCTATTACGCTGCCCTGGGGCACACCTGAAGTTGCGCTTCTTTCTGTTGAAGTCCCCCGTTCAGGACGACATACTGTTCCCTGCCTGTTAGAAAACTTTCTATCCAACCACATATGTCATCGGATAGACAGTAAGCGCGCAATTGCTGTAGCAAGCGACAGTGCGGAAGTGAGTCGAACGCCTTTGGAAAGTCGAGAAACACGGCATCAACCTGGGAGCCGGTATCTGCAGCCTGTTGTATGTCATGCACAAAGAGGGCCCAGCTGTGTCTCGCATGACCGCTATTTCCTAAAACCGTGCTGGTATCTGCAGATGAGCTTATCAGAGTGTAGAAACTTCATTACGTCTGCATCCGATTTTCTTCCCTTTTAATACATTGTTATGGCCTGGGCCTTCTTCCAGTCGCACTAGGCCATCCTAGCACAGTGCTTTCCACAACTGCACGGACTGCACTTGGTTTCTCACTCCTTCAGAGAGAGAGAGAGAGAGAGAGAGAGAGAGAGAGAGAGACAGAGGGATGAGGAGGAGGACGACACAGAGGACGGAAGAAGCGGCGAGAGAAAGAATGGAGGAAGGGGAGTCATCTCCAACAAACTGAACGCGGGTGCTGCAAGTGGTGACGTAACGTTGAGGCTGAGCTGTCAACAATATTAGTAGTGTGACCACTGGCTGGTTGAAATCGATTATGAAACTGCTTAGTGCGCGCTTGATTGCGCAGTGTAAAATACGAAAAATATTAATGAACAGTTATGATGGCAGTTATGATGGCAGTTATAAGAGTCGAGGGGCATGAGAGGGAAGCAGCGGTTGGGAAGGGAGTGAGACAGGGTTGTAGCCTCTCCCCAATGTTATTCAATCTGTATATTGAGCAAGCAGTAAAGGAAACAAAAGAAAAATTTGGAGTAGGTATTAAAATCCATGGAGAAGAAATAAAAACTTTGAGGTTCGCCGATGACATTGTAATTCTGTCAGAGACAGCAAAGGACTTGGAAGAGCAGTTGAACGGAATGGATGGTGTCTTGAAGGGAGGATATAAGATGACCATCAACAAAAGCAAAACGAGGATAATGGAATGTAGTCGAATTAAGTCGGGTGATGTTGAGGGTATTACATTAGGAAATGAGACACTTAAAGTAGTAAAGGAGTTTTGCTATTTAGGGAGTAAAATAACCGATAATGATCGAAGTAGAGAGGATATAAAATGTAGACTGGCAATGGCAAGGAAAGCGTTTCTGAAGAAGAGAAATTTGTTAACATCGAGTATAGATTTAAGTGTCAGGAAGTCATTTCTGAAAGTATTTGTATGGAGTGTAGCCATGTATGGAAGTGAAACATTGACGGTAAATAGTTTGGACAAGAAGAGAATAGAAGCTTTTGAAATGTGGTGCTACAGAAGGATGCTGAAGATTAGATGGGTAGATCACATAACTAATGAGGAAGTATTGAATAGGATTGGGGAGAAGAGAAGTTTGTGGCACAACTTAACCAGAAGAAGGGATCGGTTGATAGGACATGTTCTGAGGCATAAAGGGATCACCAATTTAGTATTGGAAGGCAGCGTGGAGGGTAAAAATCGTAGGGGGAGACCAACAGATGAATACACTAAGCAGATTCAGAAGGATGTAGGTTGCAGTAGGTACTGGGAGATGAAGAATCTTGCACAGGATAGAGTAGCATGGAGAGCTGCATCAAACCAGTCTCAGGACTGAAGACAACAACAACAACATTAATGAACACGAACAGTCAGTTATTTAATTCCCTGAGTCAGTGTGTCACACTTTTCCAAAGCGTCCTGTGGTGCTTCTGTGGCGTGGAACACACGCGCCCCTTGTTGTGTGTGACTTTGCTGGTGCTGCGTCGTCTGTCGTCGCGATCGAGCCAGCGCGCGCCGCGTGTCCCCGTGTGTACACACACCACACACTGCGCGCCCCATCCGCCCCTCTCGCAGGTAGTCCAGCACAAAGGGCAGACGAGCGGCGAGCTCTCCACCGTCTGACGTCACTGACGCTCGAGTGGCCTCGACCCACACCCCGCCCGAGTCCGTCCGCAGCGAACACTGTGACGGGATGACGCCGTCTGCCGGAAGCGTGACGCTGGTCGTAGGTTGTGGAGACAGAAGTGATGACACTTTCTGCAGGACCTGACCTTCATGTTGCAGGACAATGCTCAAGCATGCACAAATCTTACTGATTTGTCTGACTGATGGGGCTGCTAAGTGCTATACTGCACTCCCCTAACTTAAGCCCTCGTGAGTTCAACACGATTTCTAAACTGAAGGAAACACTTCACGGCATTCGGTTCAGAACTGCTACAAATTCGTCGGGCAATGGACCGCGCCGCTCGAACTGTCAACATAACTGGCACTGCTAAGAGTATCCTACGACTTCCACGTCACTGGCAACTGGTTATACACAGTGCTGGTGACTACTCTGAATGTCAGTAAAACTCTGAAACACGTATCTATTTTGTACGAGCTGTAAACAAATGGTTGCCACTATTAAAGTTCCAACCCTCGTAATTGAGTTTGACTGAAACAGAATCGAATCGGTTGGTTTTTACCCATCAGGAAATTTCACTTTATCCCTCGGGAAGTAATTACCTCCAAGTTGGGAACCTATTGCTTGCAGCATCTACATCTACATGTACATACATACTCCGAAATCCACCATACGGTGCGTGGCGGAGGGTACCTCGTACCACAATTAGCATCTTCTCTCCCTGTTCCACTCCCAAACAGAACGAGGGAAAAATGACTGCCTATATGCCTCTGTACGAGCCCTAATCTCTCTTATCTTATCTTTGTGGTCTTTCCGCGAAATATAAGTTGGCGGCAGTAAAATTGTACTGCAGTCAGCCTCAAAAGCTGGTTCTCTAAATTTCCTCAGTAGCGATTCACGAAAAGAACGCCTCCTTTCCTCTAGAGACTCCCACCCGAGTTCCTGAAGCATTTCCGTAACACTCGCGTGATGATCAAACCTACCAGTAACAAATCTAGCAGCCCACCTCTGAATTGCTTCCATGTCCCCCCTCAATCCGACCTGACAGGGATCCCAAACGCTCGAGCAGTACTCAAGAATAGGTCGTATTAGTGTTTTATAAGCGGTCTCCTTTACAGATGAACCACATCCTCCCAAAATTCTACCAATGAACCGAAGACGATTATCCGCCTTCCCCACAACTGCCATTACATGCTTGTCCTACTTCATATCGCTCTGCAATGTTACGCCCAAATATTTAATCGACGTGACTGTGTCAAGCGCTACACTACTAATGGAGTATTCAAACATTACGGGATTCTTATTCCTATTCACCTGCATCAATTTACATTTATCTATATTTAGAGTTAGCTGCCATTCTTTACACCAATCACAAATCCTGTCCAAGTCATCTTGTATCCTCCTACAGTCACTCAACGACGACACTTGCCCGTACACCACAGAATCACAGCAAACAGCCGCGCATTGCTATCCACCCTATCCAGAAGATCATTTATGTAGATAGAAAACAACAGCGGACCTACCACACTTCCCTGGGGCACTCCAGATGATAACCTCACCTCCGATGTACACTCACCATCGAGGACAACGTACTGGGTTCTATTACTTAAGAAGTCTTCTAGCCACGCACATATTTGGGAACCAATCCCATATGCTCGTACCTTAGTTAGGAGTCTGCAGTGGGGCACCGAGGCAAACGCTTTCCGGAAGTCAAGGAATATGGCATCCGTCTGATACCCTTCATCCATGCTTCGCAAGATATCATGTGAAAAAAGGGCGAGTTGCGTTTCGCAGGAGCGATGCTTTCTAAAGCCGTGCTGATGCATGGCAGCAACTTCTCTGTCTCAAGGAAATTCATTATATTCGAACTGAGAATATGTTCGAGAATCCTGCAACAAACCAATGTTAAGGATATTGGTCTGTAATTATGAGGATCCGTCCTTCTACCCTTCTTATATACAGGCGTCACCTGCGCTTTTTTCCAGTCGCTTGGGACTTTACGTTGGGCAAGAGATTCGCGATAAATGCAAGCTAAGTGAGGAGCCAATGCAGTGGAGTACTGTCTGTAAAACCGAATTGGAATCCCATCAGGACCTGGCGATTTATTTATTTCCAAGCCGTTCAGCTGCTTCACAACCCCCAGGGATGTCTATCACTATGTCCTCCATACGGGCATCACGAGCATGTGTGCCTCTGGCAGGCTACCGCTGACACCACCACACCATCCAGCATGGCTACTCTGATGTCATGAAAGAGCCGACTGGAGAATGGAATGGCGCTCTGTTGTCTTTACTGATGAGAAGTTTCTGTCTGTATGCGAGTGATGGACGTGCAGGTGTGTGGCGTAGAGCAGATTAGTTCCCTTTCGCTAATGACACATATGTCCCACCCACTTCACAGTGTGGGAGGCCACCAGTTACAACTCGCGGTCACATTTTGCGTTTCTGCAGCGTAAAGCAATCACTTTGCACAGGTTTTTATCCCCGCGCTGCTGCCATTTCTTCGACAGAAAGCTGATGTGCTACTTCAGCAGGACAATGCACGTCCACATACCGCTGCCGCGATGCAACGTACTCTTCTTGTCGTACAACAACTGTCCTGGCCAGCTAGATTACCAGATCTCTCGCCACTTGAATACGTATGAGATACGACGAAGAGGTAACGTAATCGTTCTGCAAGGCTCTGGGCCAAAGTCGAAGTTCTAACTCACCCCAAAGATGTCCCGTTGTGTTCAGGTTGGGCGTTTTGTGCAGGCCAATCCATTTAAGGGATATTATTGTCAGGAAAGCACCGCCTGAGATATGCTGCTCTACGACAGGCTCCGTTGTTGTGCTTGGCTCAAATGGCTCTGAGCACTATGGGACTTAACATCTGAGGTCATCAGACCCCTAGAACTTAGAACTACGTAAACCGTGCCCGAGGCAGAATGCGAACCTGCGACAGTAGCGGTCGCGCGGTTTCAGACTGAAGCGCCTAGAACCGCCCTGCAACAGCAGCCGGCCATTGTCGTGCTGATACGGTTGTCGTCTCAGGACTGTTCCTCTACTATACGCGTTACAAAATGCAGTGAAATGCGTCCATGTCCTCCTGCATTTGGGCATTTTCTTAAACGCAGTAAGGGAACCATTCTGGAGTGTAATTAGCAGTCTTCGAAAGGGCGGTAAGAAGTATTTTGGACAGGTCAGGAAAACTGCTGGTGAACCCTGTGGATGCCTTGGGCAGATGGAGGGAATATTTTGAAGAGTTGCTCAATGCAGGTGAAAATGCCATCAGTAATGTTTCAGATTTCGAGGTAGAATGGGATAGGAATGATGATGGAAATAGGATCACATTTGAGGAAGTGGAAAAAATGGTCAATAGATTGCAGTGCAATAAAGCGGCTGGGGTGGATGAAATTAAGTCGGAACTCATCAAATACAGTGGAATGTCAGGTCTTAAATGGCTACATAGGATAACTGAAATGGCCTGGGAGTCGGGACAGGTTCCATCGGACTGGACAAAAGCAGTAATCACACCAATCTTTAAACATAGAAACAGACAAGATTGTAACAACTACAGAGGTATCTCTTTAATCAGCGTTGTGGGTAAAATGTTCTCAGGTATTGTTGAAAGGAAAGTGCGAGTATTAGTTAAGGACCAATTGGGTGAAAATCAGTGTGGGTTTAGGCCTCTTAGAGGTTGTCAGGACCAGATCTTTAGCTTACGGCAAATAATGGAGAAGTGTTATGAGTGGAACAGGGAATTGTATCTATGCTTTATAGATCTAGAAAAGGCATATGACCGCGTTCCTAGGAGGAAGTTATTGTCTGTTCTACAAGATTATGGAATAGGAGGCAAACTTTTGCAAGCAATTAAAGGTCTTTACATGGATACTCAGGCAGCAGTTAGAGTTGAGGGTAAATTGAGTTCATGGTTCAGAGTAGTTTCAGGGGTAAGACAAGGCTGCAACCAGTCTCCACTGTTGTTCATATTATTTATGGATCATATGCTGAAAACAATAGACTGGCTGGGTGAGATTAAGATATGTGAACACAAAATAAGCAGTCTTGCGTATGCGGATGACTTAGTTGTGATGGCAGATTCGATTGAAACTTTGCAAAGTAATATTTCAGAGCTAGATCAGAAATGTAAGGACTATGGTATGAAGATTAGCATTTCCAGAACGAAAGTAATGTCAGTGGGAAAGAAATACAAACGGATTTAGTGCCAAATAGGAGGAACAAAGAACAGGTGGACGGTTTCAACTACTTAGGATGCATATTCTCACAGGATGGCAACATAGTGAAAGAACTGGAAGCGAGGTGTAGCAAAGCTAATGCAGTGAGCGCTCAGCTACGATCTACTCTCTTCTGCAAGAAGGAAGTCAGTACCAAGACTAAGTTATCTGTGCACCGTTCAATCTTTCGACCAACTTTGTTGTATGGGAGCGAAAGCTGGGTAGATTCAGGTTACCTTATCAACAAGGTTGAGGTTACGAATATGAAAGTGGCTAGGATGATTGCAGGTACTAGTAGATGGGAACAATGGCAGGAGTGTGTCCACAAAGAGGAAATCAAAGAAAAACTGGGAATGAACTCTATAGATGTAGCAGTCAGGGCGAACAGGCTTAGATAGTGGGGTCATGTCACACGCATGGGAGAAGCAAGGTTACCGAAGAGACTCATGGATTCAGCAGTAGAGGGTAGGAGGAGTCGGGGCAGACCGAGGAGAAGGTACCTGGATTCGATTAAGAATGATTTTGAAGTAATAGGTTTAACATCAGAAGAGGCACCAATGTTAGCACTGAATAGGGGCTCATGGAGGAACTGTATAAGGGGGGCTATGCTGCAGACTGAACGCTGAAAGGCATAATCAGTCTTAAATGATGATGATGATGATGATGATGATGAGTAAGGGAACCACACGCTAACCGAGTAAAACAATGCCATTCCGTAAGACCAACTCCTGCGTACTTCACTGCCGGCGCTACACATGACGGCCGCTGATAATCTCCAAGCATTCGTCAAACCAAAATCCTTCCATCGGACTGCCACATGGTACGGAGTGATTCATCACTCCAAATACCTCACTTTCAGTAGCTTCGATCTTTACACCACTGCAAGTGCCGCTTAGCATGGTCTACAGAAACGTATAGTTTATGAGGAGTCATACCCCATTATTTTTAACTCCCTACGCACTGTCATTGTGCTAGCTGGAATGTTGGAAGCAGTTGGAACTGACAAGTGATTCACTTCGCTAATTTCATGTGACTTTTTTTAACCACTCTAACCACTGCTCGATTCTCCCTGTTCGTCAGTGCATGCGGTGTGCCTCCTCCTGGTTCATCTGCGGTTGTTCCTTCCTGTTTCTATTTCACGGTCACATCACCAACAGTTGACTTGGAGAGCTTTAGCAGAGTTTAAATGTTCTCTAAAGATTTGTTATTCAAGTGACATCCAATGATTAGCCATGTTCGATGTCATTGAGCTCTCCTGAGAGGCCGGCGGCGGTGGCCGAGCGGTTCTAGGCGCTACAGTCTGGAACCGCGCGACCGCTACGGTCGCAGGTTCGAATCCTGCCTCGGGCATGGACGTTTGTGATGTTCTTAGGTTAGTTAGGTTTAATCAGTTCTAAGTTCTAGGCGACTGATAACCTCAGAAGTTAAGTCCCATAGTGCTCAGAGCCATTTTTTTTTTTTTTTTTCTCCTGAGAGACTCATTCTGCAGGTACTGCTTTTCTATTGACAACGAAGAACTCCTCTCCTCCTTTTATACTGGTGGTATCGCGTCTAATGGTTCCGCATTGCCTAGTAGTGTACAGATACTTTTCATTAGATATTTGCATGGTAGAGACGTAAGGCATCTGGAAAGATTAAAATACTCAATAACTGAGAGCAGCTAGAGGAAGTGAAGTGTAGAAACAGCGAGCGGAAGAAAAGAGGACATCAGAAAAGAAATGATGAGGATAGAAAAGTGGAAGACGAGAAAGCGAGCGATATTATAATACAGGAGAAGGAAGAAAGGGCTAAAAGAGAGGAGGAAGTGCGACAGGTAGAGGACAAAACCTTAGGAGAGGGAGGAGAACAGGAATAAAAGGGAATACAAGACCAAGAGAAAATATGAGGAGGAAGAGGAGGGGGAGGGGGAGGAAATTGAAAGGAGTGAGAGGGGGGGGGAGAAAGAGGGGGGAGGGAGAGAGATAGAGAGAGAGAGAGAGAGAGAGAGAGAGAGATATTCAGACCGAAGCGTGAATTGTCATTTTGAGGGGTTCTCCATTTCGGCAGGGAAGTTTCTCTCGGCCGTTTATTGCGCAGAAGTTGGTCGGATGAACTTTTCAGTTCCATACACCGCTGAAGTGGTGAATATGCAGGCTACCATTAAAACGACACAGTCTTTTGAGGAAAGATTTAATTCGCCGCAGGGCTCAAGGCACCCCATAATCCACAAGTTTACACGCGGAATGCAGAGCGACAGCTTCAGCCCGCCACATTCCAGGCAGCAGGTGAAGTTGGCACAGCATAGACAACTTCCTGGAGACGCGACCGAGCTTCTAACGAATTACCACACTGCTGTACGTGTCTTGTGTGGAACGAGCGCCATTGCCTCCAGGATGGCAACTCCTAAGTCTTCCTTACCATTACGTTTCTGCTCTCCCTCCCTCCTCCCTCTCCCTCCCCGCCGTTTCTCTCTCTCTCTCTCTCTCTCTCTCTCTCTCTCATGTCTCGACCGAGCATGGTAGTACAGTAAGTAGTACACTGGACTCGGGAGGACGGTAGCTCGGTTTCCCATTCGGTCAGCCTGATTTTGATTTCCAGTGAATCGACTAAGAAAAATACCGGGGTGGTTCGTTCGAAATGGCGTGACCGACTGCCTCCCTTAATCCGAGCTTAAGGGGCTCCGGAACGCCCTATACTTGCAATGTTAAAATAACGCTTATAAATTACATCTTTCCTCACAAAGTATTCGAGGTAGGAAGTTGAACTTTTTACAGATTATTTATTGGAATATGGGCTACAACTTAACACAGGGATTTTACAAAATTTTAGTTCAGTTATTAAAGATGATTTTTTTTCAAATGTAATGCAAATTCACAACATTTTTTTGCAATTTTTTATTTATATATTCAAAAATATACAGTTTTTTGGAAAAAGGCTGTGTTAAATTATGCAGAAGGTACTGTGTAACATTTACTGAAAGTTTGAAACAAATATGTTTGGAAGATCCTTAGAAAACATGTAATTAGTGCGAGAAAATAAAAGTTTTGGGAATCGAGCGACAAAGATTGGATTAACTTTTTAGTGCATTCCAGGTCCATAGGATGGATTATCTTCATCCTCTGCAAACTCCTCCTCCAGCTTCCTCTTGTTCCTCCTCCTGTTTACTCTTGCTTGTATTTCTAGACTCTTTACAGCCCTGTCTGCAGCCCGAAGGCGTTCCTTGTCAAAAGCAAGCATCGCTCGTACCATGTTAGAACCTATCTTCATTCCCATATTTCTAAATACCTTGCACCTTACAATGTTGCCATCCTTCAGAGGATTTCTAATAACTTTACTTTTACTCATTATTATACTTCAACAAAACAGAGACTCAAGAAACAGAATTAATTACGAATATTTTCGAGATAACGACAGAGAAAATAAACATGAAACAATCGACAATCACACCAGCGATATATATTGAACCATCACAGGTTAGCCACAACACATACTTTATCTCACATCACTAAAATGTACCTGATCAACACGGACTTTAATAATAACACCATTTGACAGCAGTTTAACAGCGCCACAGTGGGTCACGCCCATGTAGAACACATTTCAAAAAAAAAAAAAATTAAAAATAGTTGTAGTCTTCGGAATTGAATAAATTATATATCTATTAAAAGGTAAAAGTCTGCAGATTCAGAAAACGCAAAAAAGTAAAAATTGAACTTTTCATGATTTTGAGCCTTTCCGGAGCCCCTTAACTCTGTCTCTAATGACCTTGATGTCGACGAGTCGTTAGATACTAATCCTCCTCTCTTCTTTTCCTCCTTCTCCTCTTGCCCCCCCACCCCCTCTTTCTCTCTCTCTCTCTTCCCATTTCCGTTTTTCCGAAATCACTTTACAAAAAGATCATACTTGGTTTTTCTGTAGGATTAATAGTTCGCGTGTAGCAAGCGAGAGAGTATGACAGTCTCGCGCGTGATATTTGAAGGCCGCTTATAACACTGCAGGTTGCAAAAAAAAACACAGCCGTAGGGGTAGGTGAGTCACCCCTTTTACGTATAAAACTTGCCGAGTGAAAACCCACATGTCTCGTCTCTGTACTCAAGCGAGATGGCGTTGTGGGACTCTCTTCCAGCTCATTGGTCAACGTTCAAACGCACGTTCAGAATATCTGACCAGCTAGATATTACTCTGTACATTCGGAGAGACTCCCCAACGTGCTTTTTTTTACGCAATGGCGTCACTGTTGAGATTCGAGTGCGCAGTCCGTGTGCCGAGGGCTTTGGTCTGAGCGAGGCGCGGTTGTCTAGAAAGGAGAGAAGCCCCCGGGCGGCGGAAGTGGCTACTTGCTGGGAAATCGATTTCCTGCACAGAGGGGGCTGGCGCCAGATAGCAGGCCGGATGCTACTCCGTCCCGTCCACCGCTTACCACTCGACGCAGGCACGTCATCAACTCTGGATGCCTCACACGGAATCTTAAGTAACACGCTAGTCACGTTACCGTTCCCCGCGAACTGCTACCGAACTGGGAGAAATGTGAAGAGCTATACACGTAAATCTGGGACGTGAACCTTGATTCGAAAATCTTCACGAGAGCATCAAAAATAGGGCAACGTGCTTTCCTGAATGAATATTTTTCCTCATTTCACGTACGTATTATATTTGCAAGCCTGTCAGAGTATCCCCAGAAATGACACACTGACAATCCAAAACACTATGACCAGTGCTCACCGCGACACTGAATGTTACATGGTGGAACGCGAGCACGAGGTACGATAAAGGAGGTGCAGTTTTCATCTTGGGTATTAATAAACCGCTTCAGCTGTACTTAGTCCCTTCTTTTTAGATCACTACAGGTTCGTAACACTAAAAGCTACATCTTCAAGCGAGCATACAACTAAAACATCTTCTTCATACATTTCCCAAATTAGACTGCAAATAGTTTATTTCTTCTTATTTCCGCAATGGTACACGACAAATTTGTTTCGGTATTTATGCCGTTTTGAAATGTTCCTGTTGACATTACATTTATAAAGCATTTTATTCTACTTCTGTGTAACATTACTATGGGATTTTTATCTCATATTATACTTACGTCTAGATGGAGTGACGTCCATGAAACATATTGGGACGTAATTTTTTTTATTTATTGCGTCTTCAGTGTAGGCCACGTATTTGTCTTTAATCGAAATTTCATGCCATTTTTTTGTCATTTCTCAACCACAGATAGTTCCATTGATTCATAATCCTTGCAAGCAAATTACTGTATTTCTTATGTTGTGCCGGCCGGTGTGGCCGTGCGGTTAAAGGCGCTTCAGTCTGGAACCACGTGACCGCTACGGTCGCAGGTTCGAATCCTGCCTCGGGCATGGATGTGTGTGATGTCCTTAGGTTAGTTAGGTTTAATTAGTTCTAAATTCTAGGCGACTGATGACCTCAGAAGTTAAGTCGCATAGTGCTCAGAGCCATTTGAACAATTTTGAGCCATTCTTATGTTGTCGAGATATTATTTGCCACGGATAATTTGCTGTATGAGGATGTGTGCATTTTCAAGTTGTCTATTGTTTTTAGTTTATCGTGATGAGTTCATCCCTTTCTTTATCTATCGCGTCAATAAAGTTTTCCAGATAATTTTTATGACTGAGGTATATTTTCACGTTTAGGGTGTCAAAAAAATGGCTCTGAGCACTATGGGACTTAACGGCTGAGGTTTAGTATGGTCTTGGTAGATTTTGAGTAAAATGTTACTTTATTTTGCTAGGTTTTATAGTATTGTAATTTACTTGCAAACGTAATGCATCAATTGGACGATCTGTCACTTGACAATTAACAAACAATAACGCGAAATTTCTGTACGAGGTAAATACGTGACCTGTATTAACGACGCAATAAATAAAAGAAATTACGTTCCAACATGTTTCATGAACGTCACTCCATCTAGACGTAAGAATAATCTAAGATAAAAATCTCATAGTCCTTTAAAAAGCTTTACAAATGTAGTGTCAACAGGAACACTTGAAACTGGCACAAAGGCCACGAAAGCATCTCGTGTATCTATGTGAAAAAGAAATAAACTACTTCCACCTAATTTTGTAAATGCATAAAGAAGCTGTTATATTATGACCTAATGCAAGATGTGAAGAGGTGGTTTTCTCTACCACGAAAACGGTAGACGCCGGCCCATGTGACCGAGCGGTTCTAGGCGCTTCAGACCGGAACCGCGCGTCTGCTACGGTCGCAGGTCCGAATCCTGCCTCGGGCATGCATGTATGTGACGTCCTTAGGTTAGTTGGATTTAAGTAGTTCTAAGTTCTAGAACTTTGTTAACATCGAGTATAGATTTATATGTCAGGAAGTCGTTTCTGAAAGTATTTGTATGGAGTGTAGCCATGTATGGAAGTGAAACATGGACGATAAACAGTTTGGACAAGAAGAGAAGAGTTTGTGGCACAACTTGACAAGAAGAAGGGATCGGTTGGTAGGACATGTTCTGAGACATAAAGGGATCACCAATTTAGTATTGGAGGGCAGCGTGGAGGGTAAAAATCGTAGAGGGAGACCAGGAGATGAATACACTAAACAGATTCAGAAGGATGTAGGCTGCAGTACGTATTGGGAGATGAAGAAGCTTGCACAGGATAGAGTAGCATGGAGAGCTGCATCAAACCAGTCTCAGGACTGAAGACCGCAACAACAACAACAAGTTCTAGGGGACTGATAACCTCAACTGTTAAGTCCCATATTGCTCAGAGCCATCTGAACCATTTTTTTGCAGTATTGCGAGGGAGTGGGAAATTCAGTTACGATGTAGGAGTGTGGAGTATGAAATAATGTGTCCGTGCAGCAGAGCTTTACAGTGAAAAGAAGTCAATAGTTGCGACCCAACGAGCTTTCCGCAGATTAAACCATCGTAGACTCATCTTGGATGGCCTTAACATACGGCGGTGGGCAGCTGAGCGACGCAGGGATGGGTTAGTGTGCGCTAGCTAGTCTTCCTGGACGACAGTCGAAAAATTAATGATGCGTGCAGTACGAATCACACATGGAACATCTTTCCTTGTATGATCTGAAATACGTCACGAGATGGTTTTACAAAATAAAGAACTGCGTTTGAGAACATAACAGTGGACGTGTTTTACTTGTAGCGTCAAAAGTGACTCCTGGCATAGAAGTTATAGTATTTCTGAGGATTCCATCACAACGCCGCATATCCTTATGCATCGTTTCTTACTTTTTCATCTTTTTTTTTTTTTTTTTTTTTAGCCCTTCGCTCCCCAGGTCACTTTTTGGTTCCAGATGCAGTCTCGGTGATCGTTGTATTCAGATACCATAAAAATTCCATTAAACGTCAGTGGAACAGTTCAGATTTTATGTTAAAGGTTACATTCATATAACGCAAAATATACACACTTAAATACATTTTAAAGTTCATTTTTACGAAAAAATGCATTACGTAAAATACTACACAAAATGAACACGATGTTACATGATAATGTTACTGCTACGAGAACTCAAATACCCTGCGCCCCATATTTTACTTTTTGCTGTATTTTTATTGTCTGTTACACATGTAATAAAACATAATAAACTCGCACAAAACATTTAAAAAATGAAAATTGCACTAGTACTTTTTAAGTGTTTAGTTTTCGTCTCAGAGGTGTTCTTTGCACTCGCTGGAAAGTTTTGTAGAGATTTCAGGTCAGACTGGCTTCTTGCAACGGTAGCAAATATAAGGCGTCTTTCTCTTCTGGTTTGGGTTTTTCAGCGACTTCAACTCTTGGTTCTGCTACACTCAAAACAAGGTGAAGGATGCACGAAGTTCATGGGGTATGTGATTAGCTTTTTATCTGCGGTGTCAATAACAAGTCTACAAGCTTCTTCAAAAATTAAAACGGTTCATCTCAGTATTGTCTTTCTAGGAACTGTGAAGGACGAACGCATTCGCCCCACTTATGTCCAACACATGGAAAAATAATGCCATTGGGCATCGTTGGAAGAGACTTCGACGATCAGCGATATTTGTTTCGCTCTAATGTATTTCTAGCAGAACATCTAGCTAAAGATACAGTTTTCACACTTCTGTCTTCATCACTTTGATCGATTCTTTCATTCAAGGAATTCACAGGTGGCAACATACATTCGTGTTCACTTTTTCACTGTTTCTATACAGTGTTAAGCTCACTTTCAATTTCGCTGTCACTATCTGATCCAACATCGCTTTCTAAATTGTCGTCTAACAATTTGAAAACAATATACTCGAAATCAAAATCCGTTAAAAATTAGCAGTAGATGATGTGGTGGTGGTTAGTGTTTAACGTCCCGTCGACAACGAGGTCATTAGAGACGAAGCGCAAGCTCGGGTTAGGGAAGGATTGGGAAGGAAATCGGCCGTGCCCTTACAAAGGAACCATCTCGGCATTTGCCTGAAACGATTTAGGGAAATCACGGAAAACCAAAATCAGGATGGCCGGAGACGGGATTGAACCGTCGTCCTCCCGAATGCGAGTCCAGTGTGCTAACCACTGCGCCACCTCGCTCGGTAGCAGTAGATGAAGGCCTGGCTACTGAATCCATAACAAAGTCCCAGGTGGGGTCTCAGAGACCGCTAGAACGAAAGAAGCAGTAACAGTATATGTCCTCGTTACATTCAAGCGGCTACTGACAAAGGAAACCACAGCAGCTTCGAGAAAGAACAATTAGACAACGCTGTAGTCTCGTTCCCCACCATTATGCATCAGCAACAGAGTAACAATAAGCGCTAGCAGTCTGTGAGACCGCACCTGATTAAGTGTTCCTTCTAGCAGTTTATTTGCTTTTTGTTGTCAAACGTAGTGTGCGAGCCGTGGCGGCTGATATCGATAGTGCCACTCTGGTGGTTTATCTTTCCTGCCACGGTCAGGGCGGTAAGCAGCGCCCTCTGGGGCCTACGTGAGGAGTAACGTGGCGTGGTCCTTTGGGGGGGGGGGGGGTGCTCTGGAACGTGGTGGAAGACGGTTGTCTGGTTGACGCAGCGAGTGTGGGACCGGACCTATCGCATGGAGATATACAGGGCTATTACAAATGATTGAAGCGATTTCATAAATTCACTGTAGCTCCATTCATTGACATATGGTCACGACACACTACAGATACGTAGAAAAACTCATAAAGTTTTGTTCGGCTGAAGCCGCACTTCAGGTTTCTGTCGCCAGAGCGCTCGAGAGCGCAGTGAGACAAAATGGCGACAGGAGCCGAGAAAGCGTATGTCGTGCTTGAAATGCACTCACATCAGTCAGTCATAACAGTGCAACGACACTTCAGGACGAAGTTCAACAAAGATCCACCAACTGCTAACTCCATTCGGCGATGGTATGCGCAGTTTGAAGCTTCTGGATGCCTCTGTAAGGAGAAATCAACGGGTCGGCCTGCAGTGAGCGAAGAAACGGTTGAACGCGTGCGGGCAAGTGCGTAGCCCGCGGAAGTCGCCGAATAAAGCAAGCAGGGAGCTAAACGTATCGCAGTCGACGGTTTGGAAAATCTTACGGAAAAGGCTAAAGCAGAAGCCTTACCGTTTACAATTGCTACAAGCCCTGACACCTGATGACAAAGTCAAACGCTTTGAATTATCGGCGCGGTTGCAACAGCTCATGGAAGAGGATGCGTTCAGTGCGAAACTTGTTTTCAGTGATGAAGCAACATTTTTTCTTAATCGTGAAGTGAACAGACATAATGTGCGAATCTGGGCGGTAGAGAATCCTGACGCATTCATGCAGCAAATTCACAATTCACCACAAGTTAACGTGTTTTGTGCATTCTCACGGTTTAAAGTTTACGGCCCCTTTTCCTTCTGCGAAAAAAACGTTACAGGACACGTGTATCTAGACATGCTGAAAAATTGGCTCATGCCACAACTGGAGACCGACAGCGCCCACTTCATCTTTCAACAGAATGGTGCTCCACCGCACTTCCATCATGATGTTCGGCATTTCTTAAACAGGAGATTTGAAAACCGATGGATCGGTCGTGGTGGAGATCATGATCGGCAATTCATGTCATGGTCTCCACGCTCTCCCGACTTAACCCCATGCGATTTCTTTCTGTGGAGTTATGTGAAAGATTCAGTGTTTAAACCTCCTCTACCAAGAAACGTGCCAGAACTGCGAGCTCGCATCAACGATGCTTTCGAACTCATTGATGGGGACATGCTGCGCCGAGTGTGGGAGGAACTTGATTATCGGCTTGATGTCTGGCGAATCACTGAAGGGGCACGTATCGAACATTTGTGAATGCCTAAAAAAACTTTTTGAGTTTTTGTATGTGTGTGCAAAGCATTGTGAAAATATCTCAAATAATAAAGTTATTGTAGAGCAGTGAAATCGCTTCAATCATTTGTAATAACCCTGTACAAGCTGGCTCTGAACGGAAGGCGCCGTAGCAAGCAGCGGGAAGCGGGCGTACTGTAATTTTTGTGAAGAAGTGACGATTTTTGCATTGGATGTCTCAGTGGTTCCCGAGAGTTGCGGTGGCTGCTTTCGGAGAAGAGAATTGGTAAGAGCTTGTGTCTACGCTCTTTTCCGTACGATGTTGCTGCCTACCGTTATAAATGGGTGAAAATCAGGCGCTTGTATTGACTGTACGGGAACTGGTGATGTAAAGTTACATTTGTGATTGAGTCTCACTTGTGCTGTGACAATTTAGAGGCGAAAACTGTGGTGGTTTCATTAGGTCTGGTTCTTTGCTGTGCAACTAAGGGAGTCAGTTATTTGGGATAACTGAGGGAGCACCATTATGTTGGTCTAAGTGATACGTTCTCCACGTTTTGTCTGTGGCTTTGCGAATCGAAATCGTGGGGAAGTACACGTGTGAGTAATTTGCTATTCTATTGATGGTTATGTTGTAAAGACTGTTCTCTGGTGTGTTAAATCACGCGCTGATTTGTAGCCAATCTAAGCAGAAGTTACCATTGCTACTTGCTTACGTGCTACTGTCCTTATGATTGGCGTTGTTTGTCTTTTGATTGTGGGTTTGCTGACGTTAAAAAAAAATTACGGCTACTATTTATAAGGGTTGTCTAGTAAGGAAATTGTTTAAGCTTTTATCATATGCTGGTCTGTTTGCCTATCACATAGGCTTTCTATGCAGTAACTGAATGAATGTGTATGGTGGTTCAGGATTGTAGGCTGACTAGTATTCGAACTGGTGTTGAGGTTAAGGGCGAGATCAGCATCCCGCAAACCCGCACGCTGCGCGTGGCTAAATGTTCCGCTATTGGGGAGCCGGCTCTCTGTTCTTGGACTTTGTAAGGATACGTGATGAGCGCATCGCTGTAGTTTTTCGCGTGCTAAATTGCGGGGTGTCGGTGCCGTCCTAGGGCTAGACTTGTGATGTATGTTATGTTGAAAGGGAATTAACTGTACCAAACTTAAGAGAGCTTTTACTTTGTTTTAGGTCTGTACATGGAATGATGTTCATATTTTGTCGATTGCGGCAATAACTTCCTGTGTGGGAGATCCTCTGAGGGACTTGTACTGTTGCAGTGCAGTCCATCTGAAACGTGCGGCTTAAAACTTGGGACTGCAGCTCTCTGGTGTTATATATTACTGTTTAATCTTAAATGTCTTTGATGTAATATGGTTTTTGAGGATTATGTAATTAATTTTGATCGCTGGTTCCTTAAAGGAAGTATTTCGTTTTAAAATATGTGTTCGGTCAGAGCCTGTTTAAATGTGATTTTAATTTATCATTCAAATTTTCTAGTCTTGCTTTCTTAAAAGGCTTTCAGTTAAATGATTGCTATTTGCCTGTTTAAATGTTTGAGTAACTTAAAGGAAAAGAATATTATTTTCTAAATTTGTACTGATTGTTCCTTTTGGGTAATACCTGACTTAGGTGTTCAATAAATGAGTGTCTAGTCAATGGTGATGCACTGTTCTATTGCTAGCCCTACCCCTTCCACCCCGCAGCCTATTGAGCTGCTTTCTGTCGAAATTGTGTTCAGAACACCCCTCTGACCTGACACCTCAGTGTGTACTGGTTTTGCATTGGGCTAACAAAAACAGTATGGCCCCTCAAGAATTCTTATCCAATGAAAGCTTCACTGCCGGCCTAACTTGTGCGGCATCTCGGTAGTAGTGCAGTAATAATAATGGAAATGATAACAGCGCCATCTGTAGTTACAGGCGTAGTATTCGCGAAAATAAATGGCGCCGATTTATTCGGGAGCACGACTTCATTTCCCAGTAACTCCGTTACTTTTTTTCGTGGTGCTGGGGGCTGGGGAGGGGGGGGGGAGGGTGGGTCGACAGTCTTTTGTCCCGCGAGATCGGAGAGACTGTCCGTCGTATTGCGGGGCCTTTGCAAAGGATGGAGTGTGAGTGAAGGGGGGGGCGGCGCGGGTGGCGGTGACGTAATTCCGCCACTTCATGCGCGCGCGCGGCCGCCATTGTTCCCCCCCCCCCCCCCCCGAGCAGAACGGGGCCGCGCCGTGTTCCTCGGGGATTCGTTCTGTCTCCACTGCTCTCGTTCCTTCGCCATTTCTTTCGCTTCTCCTCCGCGGACTACTCCTTCGCTCTCCTATTCAGCGGCGGAGGTCGCCTCGCCAGCTTCATCGCGCGCCTCGCGATGCGTCTTCATTGTTCCGAGTCCCACGTACAATGCCGACGACGCCATGCGTTTCAGCACTTCTGCTGTCATCCTCGGGAAATGAGCGCCGCATTCCGCCAGCGCAGCGATTCGCACCTGAAAAGGTGTCGGAACGGCAGCCGCGTCTGAGGCAGCCGACTTTGCTCGACGAAAGGGGCGGCCGAGCAAACGTACAAAGCCGTGTAGCCGCCAACAATGAGCGCTAAGAAGGCGAGGTGGGTACGGCGTTAAATTAATAGCCTGTTCGATAGACGTGTTATTTTCAGGTCTACATTCTGCATACGCTATGTAGGAGGGTAAATCCAGAAGAAATGCAGGTATCTTTAATCCAATTCATTTTTAATTCCTTCGATATTTTTACTGCATGTTGATACGTTCTTGAGAACCAGAACGTTCTTTTTCCCACATAATCTCCATCCCTTTAAACTGCCTCACGCCACCGTGGAACTAACACTTGCGCAATGACATTTTGAAGATTCCCACCGTGGCTGTATTCAATTTATTACGTATTATCAATAATATAATAAAATAATAAATGTTATATATTATAAACTGATTCACAACACCATGAAATCAAGCCTGTGGACTGAGGATGAACCGGTGGCCGGTCGGTTCTGTTGGGCCTTCATGGCATGTTCGAGCGGAGTTTAGTTTAGTTTAGTTGTCGCCAGTATACGAGGGCAGTTCAATAAGTAATGCAACACATTTTTTTTCTCGGCCAATTTTGGTTGAAAAAACCGGAAATTTCTTGTGGAATATTTTCAAACATTCCCGCTTCGTCTCGTATAGTTTCATTGACTTCCGACAGGTGGCAGCGCTGTACGGAGCTGTTAAAATGGCGTCTGTAACGGATGTGCGTTGCAAACAACGGGCAGTGATCGAGTTTCTTTTGGCGGAAAACCAGGGCATCTCAGATATTCATAGGCGCTTGCAGAATGTCTACGGTGATCTGGCAGTGGACAAAAGCACGGTGAGCCGTTGGGAAAAGCGTGTGTCATCATCGCCGCTAGGTCAAGCAAGACTGTCTGATCTCCCGCGTGCGGGCCGGCCGTGCACAGCTGTGACTCCTGCAATGGCGGAGCGTGCGAACACACTCGTTCGAGATGATCGACGGATCACCATCAAACAACTCAGTGCTCAACTTGACATCTCTGTTGGTAGTGCTGTCACAATTGTTCACCAGTTGGGATATTCAAAGGTTTGTTCCCGCTGGGTCCCTCGTTGTCTAACCGAACACCATAAAGAGCAAAGGAGAACCATCTGTGCGGAATTGCTTGCTCGTCATGTGGCTGAGGGTGACAATTTCTTGTCAAAGATTGTCACAGGCGATGAAACATGGGTTCATCACTTCGAACCTGAAACAAAACGGCAATCAATGGAGTGACGCCACACCCACTCCCCTACCAAGAAAAAGTTTAAAGCCATACCCTCAGCCGGTAAAGTCACGGTTACAGTCTTCTGGGATGCTGAAGGGGTTATTCTGTTCGATGTCCTTCCCCATGGTCAAACGATCAACTCTGAAGTGTATTGTGCTACTCTTCAGAAATTGAAGAAACGACTTCAGCGTGTTCGTAGGCACAAAAATCTGAACGAACTTCTCCTTCTTCATGACGACGCAAGACCTCACACAAGTCTTCGCACCTGAGAGGAGTTCACAAAACTTCAGTGGACTGTTCTTCCTCATGCACCCTACAGCCCCGATCTCGCACCGTCGGATTTCCATATGTTTGGCCCAATGAAGGACGCAATCCGTGGGAGGCACTACGCGGATGATGAAGAAGTTATTGATGCAGTACGACGTTGGCTCCGACATCGACCAGTGGAATGATACCGTGCAGGCATACAGGCCCTCATTTCAAGGTGGCGTAAGGCCGTAGCATTGAATGGAGATTACGTTGAAAAATAGTGCTGTGTAGCTAAAAGATTGGGGAATAACCTGGCGTATTTCAATGCTGAATAAAACAACCCCTATTTCAGAAAACAATGTGTTGCATTACTTATTGAACTGCCCTCGTACATCTGAAGATGGCCAGAAGACTCTGCGCGGAAGTACGGTAGCAGCAAGTTGCCGGCATCCAGCAGTTCGTGCGAAGTTTTATGGAACAAGAAGTGGCTTTGTTTGAAGCAGCACAGGTACCTATAGTAACAGTGTGAATACGTCTAGAACACCACGGAAACACTGCTCTTAGGAGAGGCACAACACCACCTTTTCAGACAGGTTCCGGTTCTGCGAACATAAACTCGATGGAAATGCCCGTTGTGGAGGCTCTCAGGTGAACGGACATTGAGATATTCCATTCGTCATCTCCATACTGGCCACACCTTGCGTTGTGAAATGGGACGCCATTTGGTCACATTTCGTCTCGGAGTAGCACTTGCAACTATGTACTCTATAACTTGCTGCATGTATTCAAGTCTTCGTCTTCCCCTATAGTTTTTACCCTCTACAGCTCCCTCTAATACCATGGAAGTTATTCCCTGATGTCTTAACTGAAGTCCTGTCATCCTGTTTCTTTTTCTTGTCAGTGTTTGCCATACATCCCTTTCCTCGCTGAGTCTGTGGATAATCTCCTCATGTCTTATCAGTCCACCTGATTTTCTACATTCGCCTGTAGCACCACATCTCAAATGCCTCGATTCGCTTCTCTTTCCGTTACCCTACTGTGAATGTTTCACTACCATACGACTCCGTGCTCCAAACGTATATTCTCGGAAATTTCTTCCACAAATTAAGACTGCTTGACCAAGAATGCCCTCTTTGCCTGTGCTTCTCTGCCTTTAATGTTCTCCTTGCGTCGTCTGTGACGGTTAATTTTCCTTCCAAGGTATCAGAACTCCTTAACTCGTTCCCCTTTGTTACCCCCAATTTTGATGTTAAGTTTCTCGCTGTCCTTATTTCTGTTACTTATTGTTACCGACGTCTTTCTTCTATTTTCTCTCAGTTCGTATTCTGTACTGAGACTATTCATTACATCCAACAGATTCCGTAATTCTTCTTCACTTTCACTGAGAACAGCAATGTCATGAGCTAATATGTCTATGTTCTTTCACCCTGGGCCCGCATCTCGTGGTCGTGCGGTAGCGTTCTCGCTTCCCACGCCCGGGTACCCGGGTTCGATTCCCGGGGGGGTCAGGGATTTTCTCTGCCTCGTGATGGCTGGGTGTTGTGTGCTGTCCTTAGGTTTAAGTAGTTCTAAGTTCCAGGGGACTGATGACCATAGAAGATAAGTCCCATAGTGCTCAGAGCCATTTGAACCATTTTTTTCACCCTGGATTTTAATCCCATTATTGAACCTTTCTTTCCTTTCCGTCATTGATTCTTCGATGTACAGACTGAACATTGGGGCGAAAGACTGCATCCTTATCTTATGCCCTTTTTAATCCGAGCACGTCATTTTTGGTCGTCCACCCTTATTATTTCCTCTTAGCTCTTGTAATTATTGTATATTACCCGTCTTTATCTATAGCTTACCCCTAATTTTCTCAGAATTTCGAATATCTTGCACAATTTTACATTGTCGAACGCATTTTCTACGTCGACAAATAGTATGAACGCGTCTTGATTTTTCTTCAGTCTTGCTTCCATTATTAACCACAACGTCAGAATCGCTTCTCGTGCCTTTACCTTAGCTAAAGCCAAATTGATCGTCATGCAACACATCTCCAGTTTTTTGTTCCATTTTTCTGTATATTATTCTTGTCAGCAATGATGCATGAGCTGTTAAGCTGATTGTCTGGCAATTCTCGCACTTGTCAGCTCTTGTAGTCTTCGGAATTGTGTGGATGATATTTTCCCCAAAGTCAGATGGTATATTGCCACACCCTTACGTTAATAGTTGTTTTGCTTCTACTTCCTCCAATGATTTTAGGAATTTTGATGAAATGTTATCTCTCCCTTCCGCCTTATTTCATCATAATTCCTCCAAAGCTCTCTTAAATTCTGATTCTAATACTGCATCCCCTATCCCTTCTTAACCGACTCCTGTTTCTTCTTGTATCACATCAGACAAATCTTTTTTTCCTTTTCCAGCGCAAAAAAAAACAACTTTTCGCTTAAAGCGAACGCCCTAAGGATGTGTCAAATTTGCCTAGCTGTACTGGTACCAAATATAGGTACGGTGGAACTCGGGAAACGACACTTAATACATTCCCGCAATGAGTTTATTGCCAGCACAAGTATACAGCGCATGTGGCTTAAAGCACATCGGGGACGCGTCTCTTGCTGTTTGGCTTCTTCAGACTGACTTATCAAGTGGAATTCCTGCACGTCGCAATCTTTGTGTGTTCCCTTAATTCCCTGCAGGAGATAACACACTACAGTTGTGACTAAGGCCAGCCATCAAAGGAAGCATGGCAGAGATACTTTCATGCGAAGTGCCGTGCGACATTTCTTAAAATTTAACGACCAGCATTGCTTGCCATTTGTATGGCGTCGATTATGAACAGCTGATTAAATCCCAGCACGACAGACACCAATAACGTTACACTGACGTGAGGAAAGTCATGCAACACCACGTAATAGGCTGGCGCGTCGGCGAGACGATTGTCTGGACGCTCACGGCGATTTTGCCGGATTCGCGCAGTGATTCTGGACTGTATGGCCTTTTTGATCACCCCCTTGTACCACTCATAGCGATACACTCATATATTTCGTATCTTCTTGTCAAAGAGCCAGTAACCAGAACGTTGTTGTTGTTGTTGTTGTTGTGGTCTTCAGGCCTGAGACTGGTTTGATGCAGCTCTCCATGCTACTCTCTCCTGTGGAAGCTTCTTCATCTCCCAGTACCTAATGCAGCCTACATCCTTCTGAATCTGTTTAGTGTATTCATCTCTTGGTCTCCCTCTACGATTTTTACCCTCCACGCTGCCCTCCAATACTAAATTGGTGATCCCTCGATGTCTCAGAACATGTCCTACCAACCGATCCCTTCTTCTAGTCAAGTTGTGGCACAAGCTCCTCTTCTCCCCAATCCTATACAATACTTTCTCATTAGTTATGTGATCTACCCATCTAATCTTCAGCATTCTTCTGTAGCACCACATATCGAAAGCTTCTATTCTCTTCTTGTCTAAACTATTTATCGCCCACATCTCACTTCCATACATGGCTACACACCATACAAATACTTTCAGAAACGACTTCCTAACATTTAAATCTATCTTAACAAATTTTTCTTCTTCAGAAACGCTTTCCTTGCCATTGCCAGTCTACATTTTATATCCTCTCTACTTCGACAATCATCATCAGTTATTTTGCTCCCCAAATAGCAAAACTCCTTTACTACTTTAAGTGTCTCATTTCCTAATCTAATTCCCTCGGCATCACCCAATTTAATTCGACTACATTCCATTATCCTCGTTTTGCTTTTGTTGATGTTCATCTTATACCCTCCTTTCAAGACACTGTCCATTCCGTTCAACTGCTCTTCCAAGTCCTTTGCTGTCTCTTACAGAATTACAATGTCATCGGCGAACCTCAAAGTTTTTATTTCTTCTAGTAACCAGAATAACGTTACGGAAATAAAAATTTAACTTCTGCATATGCCATTTGAAGACAGCCTGATAAGGTTCTCAGACTAGCCCACGGGAACGAAATATTTATTTCAGAAGTGTGCTTGGACTTATATTTATTTGTATTCAACTAATACACAGCCATGTGTTGTGCAATATCCACAATGGACAGGATTTACTTAAACTGTGGTTCTTTGACTCACCGCACAGTGAAAGCCAGGCTGCAGCCTTCAAAGACAGCCGCGATAATTTGAGCAGATGAACAGAACGTACCTGCAAAACAAAAACGCAACGTCCATTACTGAAGTAATTACTCTCTACATACACTCCTGGAAATGGAAAAAAGAACACATTGACACCGGTGTGTCAGACGCACCATACTTGCTCCGGACACTGCGAGAGGGCTGTACAAGCAATGATCACACGCACGGCACAGCGGACACACCAGGAACCGCGGTGTTGGCCGTCGAATGGCGCTAGCTGCGCAGCATTTGTGCACCGCCGCCGTCAGTGTCAGCCAGTTTGCCGTGGCATACGGAGCTCCATCGCAGTCTTTAACACTGGTAGCATGCCGCGACAGCGTGGACGTGAACCGTATGTGCAGTTGACGGACTTTGAGCGAGGGCGTATAGTGGGCATGCGGGAGGCCGGGTGGACGTACCGCCGAATTGCTCAACACGTGGGGCGTGAGGTCTCCACACTACATCGATGTTGTCGCCAGCGGTCGGCGGAAGGTGCACGTGCCTGTCGACCTGGGACCGGACCGCAGCGACGCACGGATGCACGCCAAGACCGTAGGATCCTACGCAGTGCCGTAGGGGACCGCACCGCCACTTCCCAGCAAATTAGGGACACTGTTGCTCCTGGGGTCGGCGAGGACCATTCGCAACCGTCTCCATGAAGCTGGGCTACGGTCCCGCACACCGTTAGGCCGTCTTCCGCTCACGCCCCAACATCGTGCAGCCCGCCTCCAGTGGTGTCGCGACAGGCGTGAATGGAGGGACGAATGGAGACGTGTCGTCTTCAGCGGTGAGAGTCGCTTCTGCCTTGGTGCCAATGATGGTCGTATGCGTGTTTGGCGCCGTGCAGGTGAGCCTCACAATCAGGACTGCATACGACCGAGGCACACAGGGCCAACACCCGGCATCATGGTGTGGGGAGCGATCTCCTACACTGGCCGTACACCACTGGTGATCGTCGAGGGGACACTGACTAGTGCACGGTACATCCAAACCGTCATCGAACCCATCGTTCTACCATTCCTAGACCGGCAAGGGAACTTGCTGTTCCAACAGGACAATGCACGTCCGCATGTATCCCGTGCCACCCAACGTGCTCTAGAAGGTGTAAGTCAACTACCCTGGCCAGCAAGATCTCCGGATCTGTCCCCCATCGAGCATGTTTGGGACTGGATGAAGCGTCGTCTCACGCGGTCTGCACGTCCAGCACGAACGCTGGTCCAACTGAGGCGCCAGGTGGAAATGGCATGGGAAGCCGTTCCACAGGACTACATCCAGCATCTCTACGATCGTCTCCATGGGAGAATAGCAGCCTGCATTGCTGCGAAAGGTGGATATACACTGTACTAGTGCCGACATTGTGCATGCTCTGTTGCCTGTGTCTATGTGCCTGTGATTTTGTCAGTGTGATCATGTGATGTATCTGACCCCAGCAATGTGTCAATAAAGTTTCCCCTTCCTGGGACAATGAATTCACGGTGTTCTTATTTCAATTTCCAGGAGTGTATAAATAATCTGACGGACAAGGTGGGCAGCAATCTGAGGCTGTTTGCTGAAGACGCTGTGGTGTCAGAGAATGTGTCGTCACCGAGTGACTGCAGTAGTACACAACACGACTTGGAGATGATTTCCAGCCGGTGCGATTAATGGCAGATTGCTCTAAACGTAGAAAAGTGTAAGTTAATGAGGATGAGTACGAGAACCAATCCCGTAATTTTCGAATACAGCATCAATAGAGTTCTGTATGACACTGGGATGTCGATTAAATATCAGTGCGGTACATCGTAAAGCCATATGAAAAGGAACGAGCACAAAAGGTCTACTGGGTGGTCCATTGATAGCGACCGGGCCAAATGTCTCTCGAAATAAGCGTCAAACGAAAAAACTACAAAGACTGAAACTCGTCTGGCTTGAAGGGAGAAACTAGATGCCGCTATGGTTAGCCCGCTGGATGGCGCTGCCATATGTCAAACGGATATCAACTGTTTTTTTTTTTTTTAGATAGCAACCCCCATTTTTATTACACATTCGTGTAGTACGTAAAGAAATATGAATGTTTTAGTTGGACCACTTTTTTCGCTTTGTGATAGATAGCGCTGTATAAGTACGTGGTATCACGTAACATTCCGCCAATGCGGACGGTATTTGCTTCGTAATACATTACCCGTGTTAAAATGGACTGTTTACCAATTGCGGAAAAGGTCGATATCGCGTTGATGTATGGCTATTGTGATCAAAACGCCTAACGGGAGTGTGCTATGTATGCTGCTCGGTATCCTGGACGACATCATCCCAAGTGTCCGGACCGTTCGCCGCATTGTTACGCTATTTAAGGAAACAGGAAGTGTTTAGCCACGTGTGAAACGTCAACCACGACCTGCAACATATGATGATGCCCAAGTAAGTGTTTTAGCTGCTGTCGCGGCTAATCCGCACATCAGTAGCAGACAAACTGCGCGAGAATCGGGAATCTCAAAAACGTCGGTGTTGAGAATGCTATATCAACATCGATTGCACCAGTACCACATTTCTATCCACCAGGAATTGCATGGTGACGACTTTGAATGTAGTGTACAATTCTGCCACTGGGCACAAGAGAAATTACGGGACGATGACAGATTTTTTGCACGCATTCTATTTAGCGACAGCGGTAACATAAACCGGCATAATATGCACTATTGGGCAACGGAAAATCCACGATGGATGCTACGAGTGGAACATGAGCGACCTTGGCGGGTTAATGCATGCTGCGGCATTATGGAAGGAAGGCTAATTGGCCCCCATTTTATCGATGGCAATCTAAATGGTGCAATGTATGAAGATTTCCTACGTAATGTTCTACTGATGTTACTACAAGATGATTCACTGCACGACAGAATGGCGATGTACTTCCAACATGATGGATGTCCGGCACATAGTTCGCGTGCGATTGAAGCGGTATTGAATAGCATATTTCATGACAGGTGGATTGGTCGTCGAAGCACCATACAATGGCCGCACGTTCACCGGATCTGACGTCCCCTGATTTCTTTCTGTGGCGAAAGTTGGTGATCCACCGACAACGCCTGACAACATGCGTCAGCACATTGTCAATGCATGTGCAAACATAACCTAAGGCGAACTACTCACTGTTGAGAAGAATGTCGTTACACGTATTGCCAAATACATTGAGGTTGACGGACATCATTTTGAGCATTTATTGCATTACTGTGGTATTTACAGGTAATCACGCTGTAACAGCATGCTTTCTCAGAAATGATAAGTTCAAAAAGGTACATGCATCACATTGGAACAACCGAAATAAAATGTTCAAACGTACCTACGTTCTGTATTTTAATTTAAAAAAGGTACCTGTTACCAACCGTTCGTCTAAAACTGTGAGCCATTTGTTTGTGACTATTACAGCGCCATCTATCACAAAGGGAAAAAAAGTGGTCCAACTAAAACATTCGTATTTCTTTACTTTTTTTTTCATCAGTCTACTGACTGGTTTGATGCGGCCCGCCACGAATTCCTTTCCTGTGCTAACCTCTTCATCTCAGAGTAGCACTTGCAACCTACGTCCTCAATTATTAGCTTGACATATTCCAATCTCTGTCTTCCTTTACAGTTTTTGCCCTCTACAGCTCCCTCTAGTACCATGGAAGTTATTCCCTCATGTCTTAGCAGATGTCCTATCATCCTGTCCCTTCTCCTTATCAGTGTTTTCCACATATTCCTTTCCTCTCCGATTCTGCGTAGAACTTCCTCATTCCTTACCTTATCAGTCCACCTAATTTTCAACATTCGTCTATAGCACCACATCTCAAATGCTTCGATTCTCTTCTGTTCCGGTTTTCCCACAGTCCATGTTTCACTATCATACAATGCTGTACTCCAGTACATCCTCAGAAATTTCTTCCTCAAATTAAGGCCGGTATTTGATAGTAGTAGACTTCTCTTGGCCAGAAATGCCTTTTTTGCCATAGCGAGTCTGCTTTTGATGTCCTCCTTGCTCCGTCCGTCATTGGTTATTTTACTGTCTAGGTAGCAGAATTCCTTAACTTCATTGACTTCGTGACCATCAATCCTGATGTTAAGTTTCTCGCTGTTCTCATTTCTACTACTTCTCATTACCTTCGTCTTTCTCCGATTTACTCTCAAACCATTCTTGATCGTCCACTCTTATTATTCCCTCTTGGTTATTGTACATATTGTATATGACCCGTCTCTCCCTATAGCTTACCCCTACTTTTTTCAGAATCTCGAACAGCTTGCACCATTTTATATTGTCGAAAGCTTTTTCCAGGTCGACAAATCCTATGAAAGTGTCTTGATTTTTCTTTAGCCTTGCTTCCATTATTAGCCGTAACATCAGAATTGCCTCTCTCGTCCCTTTACTTTTCCTAAAGCCAAACTGATCGTCACCTAGCGCATTCTCAATTTTCTTTTCCATTGTTCTGTATATTATTCTTGTAAGCAGCTTCGATGCATGAGCTGTTAAGCTGATTGTGCGATAATTCTCGCACTTGTCAGCTCTTGCCGTCTTCGGAATTGTGTGGATGATGCTTTTCCGAAAGTCAGATGGTATATCACCAGACTCATATATTCTACACACCAACGTGAATAGTCGTTTTGTTGCCACTTCCCCCAATGATTTTAGAAATTCTGATGGAATGTTATCTATCGCTTCTGCCTTATTTGGCCGTAAGTCCTCCAAAGCTCTTTTAAATTCCGATTCTAATACTGGATCCGCTATCTCTTCTAAATCGACTCCTGTTTCTTCTTCTATCACATCGGACAAATCTTCACCCTCATAGAGGCTTTCAATGTATTCTTTCCACCTTTCTTTACGTACTACAAGAATATGTAAAAAAAACGAATATGTAATAAAAAAAATGAGGGTTCCTATTTTAAAAAACGCAGCTGATATCCGTTTGACCTTCAAGCTAGACAAGTTTCGTTCTTTGCAGTTTTTTTGGTTTGACGCTTATTTCGTGAGGTACTTGGCCCGGTCACGATCAATGGACCAGCCTGTACAATTGAACGACACAGTTTAGTAGCGCTGGGGTGTTTGGGATCCCCTCTATGTCAGATTAAAGGAAGACATCGGAGGAATCCAGAGCCATGATACTTGATTCGTTACCAGTAGTTTCGATCGACACTCGATTATTACCGAGATGTTTTGTGAACTCAAATGATTCCCTTGGAGGGAAGACGACATCCTTTTGGCGAAACACCACTGAGAAAATTTAGAGACGGGGCATCCTATGCTAAGACCATGGACACGCACTTCCAATGATTTAAAAATATTCTTCAAGCAAGAAAAGTTTATATGGATCCGCTCGCTCAGACAACCGCTTGGGAAATTGTATTTTCGTTTGAATGCTGTCGCGTGCCGTTTGATTGTTAGCCGTTTGCCTGCTGGCCACGCTTCCTACGAACTTACGGCAAAACGAAGCCAATTCGTGCGTATCCAACTCGGTCCTTCATCACACCTAGTCATACCCACACATTTATTAAAAATAAGACTAAAAACAGCCGACCAGTTGCAATGGATAAAGAAATCTTTACCTAGGTTTCGACAGATTTAAATCTGTCTTCTTCAGAAGGCGGCAATTTTATATTAATATGGAATGATGTATCATCGTCGTTTTTACAAATATCTGCATAGAGCGCTGCAACATCCAGTTAATAATTTTTATTTACATGACAAACCCTATTTTCAGGGCTATATTTTAATTTGGACTAATGGATCTATGCAGATATTTGTAAAAACGACGATGATACATCATTCCATATTAATATAAAATTGCCGCCTTCTGAAGAAGACAGATTTAAATCTGTCGAAACCTAGGTAAAGATTTCTTTATCCATTGCAACTGGTCGGCTGTTTTTAGTCTTATTACGTGGAACCGTTGCTGTTGCGCAGCTATGTTTAAAATACTGGAATTTATTAAAAACTTAAATTATTGTCTTTTTAGTGCATAATATAACTGTATTTGACTTACTGGCACCTTATAAACACTGCAAACCATTAGTTCTTACTGCACAAGAGCTTTAATTGTGTGTAATTATTTAACCTTGGATATATTCGTTCGATAGCGTCATTTTTTGTCAATTAAGACTCAAAAAATAGAAATACCTTTTCAAAAAATATTGGTGGTGAGACACGTCCTCAGTTTCCCCTCCTTCCTTACTTAGTGACGCCCATGTCACTCAGTACCGACCGACCGCCGTGTCGTCCTCTGCCAGTGGAGTTACTCGGGTGCTGGTATGGGGGGGCATGTAACCGGGACACCGATTTTCCCGCCATTGTCAGTTTTCGTGACCCGGATCTTCTACTTATCAGTCAAGTAGCTCCCCGGCTCCCATCACAAGAGTGTGTGCAACCCTTTCCGGTCCTACCACCGAGAAAAAAATTCCTGACAGCACCAGACATGATCGAACCCGTGTCTTACGCACAGCAGTCACACAACAATGACCACGTAGCTAGGTAGACGGACGTGGCGTACACGAAATGATTGGAAAAGAGCACAGGTAGTCCCAGTCTTCAAGAAGGGTCGTCGAGCAGATGCGCAAAACTATAGACCTATATCTCTGACGTCGATCTGTTGTAGAATTTTAGAACATGTGTTTTGCTCGAGTATCATGTCGTTTTTGGTAACTCAGAATCTACTATGTAGGAATCAACATGGATTCCGGAAACAGCGATCGTGTGAAACCCAACTCGCTTTATTTGTTCATGAGACCCAGAAAATATTAGATACAGGCTCCCAGGTAGATGCTATTTTTCTTGACTTCCGGAAGGCGTTCGATACAGTTCCGCACTGTCGCCTGATAAACAAAGTAAGAGCCTACGGAATATCAGACCAGCTGTGTGGCTGGATTGAAGAGTTTTTAGCAAACAGAACACAGCATGTTGTTATCAACGGAGAGACGTCTACAGACATTAAAGTAACCTCTGGCGTGCCACAGGGGAGTGTTAATGGGACCATTGCTTTTCACAATATATATAAATGACCTAGTAGATAGTGTCGGAAGTTCCATGCGGCTTTTCGCGGATGATGCTGTAGTATACAGAGAAGTTGCAGCATTAGAAAATTGTAGCGAAATGCAGGAAGATCTGCAGCGGATAGGCACTTGGTGCAGGGAGTGGCAACTGACCCTTAACATAGACAAATGTAATGTATTGCGAATGCATAGAAAGAAGGATCCTTTATTGTATGATTATTTGATAGCGGAACAAACACTGGTAGCAGTTACTTCTGTAAAATATCTGGGAGTATGCGTGCGGAACGATTTGAAGTGGAATGATCATATAAAATTAATTGTTGGTAAGGCGGGTACCAGGTTGAGATTCATTGGGAGAGTCCTTAGAAAATGTAGTCCATCAACAAAGGAGGTGGCTTACAAAACACTCGTTCGACCTATACTTGAGTATTGCTCATCAGTGTGGGATCCGTACCAGATCGAGTTGACGGAGGAGATAGAGAAGATCCAAAGAAGAGCGGCGCGTTTCGTCACAGGGTTATTTGGTAACCGTGATAGCGTTACGGAGATGTTTAACAAACTCAAGTGGCAGACTCTGCAAGAGAGGCGCTCTGCATCGCGGTGTAGCTTGCTCGCCAGGTTTCGAGAGGGTGCGTTTCTGGATGAGGTATCGAATATATTGCTTCCCCCTACTTATACCTCCCGAGGAGATCACGAATGTAAAATTAGAGAGATTAGAGCGCGCACAGAGGCTTTCAGACAGTCGTTCTTCCCGCGAACCATACGCGACTGGAACAGGAAAGGGAGGTAATGACAGTGGCACGTAAAGTGCCCTCCGCCAAACACCGTTGGGTGGCTTGCGGAGTATAAATGTAAACGTAGAAAAATAATTACGATTCTGGTTATTTCCTACCCTGCTTGCTTTTGCGGTTTTAATGGCCACTAGTGTAGTGTGTCTGTAAGCTGCTGGTTGTACGAAACTAGATTGAAAGGGGAGGATCGACCACTCCGTTTGCCATCAGCAGACGGAACAGTTTGTATTAGCCCACCTAGCAGAGGCGTCGCGAGTTGGCGGCAGATTAGCACAGCGCTGGGTTTTATCGCAGCCGAACCGCCTGGGGACGCCCCATAATGGCCTCTCCGCCCCTGAGAACGACCACGCGACGCTATCTGTGCGCCTCCCCCGCTCCCCGCACCCCCGCCCCCATCACGCATCTCACCCCCGCGATAATTACCGCCGTGATGGGATCCCCGCGGTCGGCGCTACAAACACGGCTGCCTCACCACCAAACAACCTTCCCCTGCTATATAGTGCGGCGCCCCATCCAAACAGCGCCGGATCAGTAAAGACAAACTACTCACGCCCTCATTCTGGCTGGCGACAAACCGAGAACAAAAGGTGACGCAGTTCTATTTGTAGTCGACAAAGGTAATTGTTGACAGAGCCGGTATCACTCGTTGCTACCCTGCGCAAAGTACAGGGTGTACCAAAAAGAATCATCGTCCATTAAAACTGCTACACCAAGAAGAAATGTTGATGATAAACGGGTATTCATTGGACAAATACGTTACACTGGAACTGACATGTGATTACATTTTCACGCAATTTGGGTGCATAGATCCTGAGGATTCAGTACCCAGAACAACCACCTCTGGCTTTAATAACGGCCTTGATACGGCCTGGGCATTGAGTCAAACAGAGCTTGGAAAGCGTGTACAGGTACACCTGCTTACGCAGCTTCAACACGATACGACAGTTCATCAAGAGTAGTGACTAACGTATTGTGACGAGCCAGTTCCTCGGCCACCACTGACCATAAGTTTTCAATTGGTGAGAGATCTGGAGGATCTGCTGGCCAGGGCAGCAGTGGAACATTTTCTGTATCCAGAAAGGCCCGTACAGGACCTGCAACATGCGGTCATGCATTATCCTGCTGAAATGTAGGGTTTCACAGGGATCGAATGAATGGTAGAGCCACGGGTCGTAACACATCTGATCAAAGTGCCGTCCATGCGGACAAGAGTTGACCGAGACGTGTAACCAGTAGCACCCCATACCATCACGCTGAGTCATACGCCAGTATGGCGATGACGAATACACGCTACCAAGGTGCGTTCACCGCGATGTCGCCAAACACGGATGTGACCATCATGATGCTGTAAACAGAACCTAGATTCATCCGAAAAAATGACGTTTTGCCATTCGTGCACCCAGGTTCGTCGTCGATTGCACCATCGCAGGCGCTCCCGTCTGTGATGCAGCGTCAAGGGTAACCGCAGCCATGGACTCAGAGCTGATAATCTATGCTGCTGCAAACGTCGTCGAACTGTTCGTGCAGATGGTTGTTGTCTTGCAAACGTTCACATCTGTTGACTCAGGGATCGAGACGTGGCTGCACGATCCGTTACAGCCATGCGGATAAGATGCCTGTCATCTCGACTGCTAGTGATACGAGACCGTTGGGATCCAGCACGGCGTTCCGTATTACCCTCCTGAACCCACCGATTCCATATTCTGCTATGAAGCGATTCCATAAACCGCAATTGCGATACGCTACAATCCGACCTTTATCAAAGTCGGAAACGTGATGGTACGCTTTTCTCCTCCTTACACGAGGCATCACAACAACGTTTCACCAGGCAACGCCGGTCCACTCCTGTTTGTGTATGAGAAATCGGTTGGAAACTTTCCTCATGTCAGCACGAGCCGGCCGGAGTGGCCGAGCGGTTAAAGGCGCTACAGTCTGGAACCGCACGACCGCTAGGGTCGCAGGTTCGAATCGTGCCTCGTGCATTGATGTGTGTGATGTCCTTACGTTAGTTAGGTTTAAGTAGTTCTAAATTCTAGGGGACTTATGACCACAGCAGTTGAGTCCCATAGTGCTCAGAGCCATTTGAACCATGTCGTCAGCACGTTGTAGGTGTCGCCACCGGCGCCAACCCTGTGTGAATGCTCTGAAAAGCTAATCATTTGCATATCACAGCATCTTGCTCTTGTCGGTTCTGTAGCACGTCATCATCGTGGTGTAGCAATTTTAATGGCCAGTAGTGTACTTTGAATGGAGCCATAAATCAGGAATGTGTGTGGTGCGATCATATACCGGCTGTCCCTCGTAAGAGTCGTCAGGTGCATTTTCTCCGCTGTTTCGGCAGATACTTGCATTATTTGCTTTTTCTTTTTTTTTGAATCTGCAGCTGGAGTCATCCCAAGAAAATATTGCTCATTACGTCTTTCATGTGACGCTGAGCGTTGACGAAAAGCGTCGGTTTGTTTTTATGTTACGAACGTAACGATTTTTAACCCTTCATTTGACAATGATGCTCTGAAGGAACGCCAAAATTGTAGATAGGTTTCCGCAACATGTCTCGAATTTCGTCCTTTGATGGGTATTGGTGCTTACAAGCAACGTTTAAGCTCTCGCACACAGCGATATTCTGTTGTCTCTGATGAAAAGTTTCCAAATAGTGCGCATCTTTAGCAAACACCGTGAAGACTTATGTGGGCATCATTTACCGTTGTATTGTTTCATTCGATTTTATGGCGCTGTTTTTTATTGAGAAAAGAAAACTGCCTGTAAACGGTAAAAGGAAGTCTTGAAGGTGAGTTGTTATACAAACCTATCACCGAATTCTTCCCTGGGTTATTGCAGATGGACGTCCATCTTCTAGGAAGAGGAAACATGGCTTTTAGTATTGGATGGCTAACAAGATCAGAAGAAAAGTCTTGCGCCAGTGAATGATATACTAAACAACATATCTGATCACTGGGCAGAGTATGGGCCAAAGGTAAGGGCTAGTCGACTGCAAACTGCGGAAAATGTGGTTCAAATGGTTCAAATGGCTCTGAGCACTATGGGACTTAACTACTGAGGTCATCAGTCCCCTAGAACTTAGAACTACTTAAACCTAACTAACCTAAGGACATCACACACATCCATGCCCGAAGCAGGATTCGAACCTGCGACCGTAGCCGTCACGCGGTTCCAAACTGAAGCGCTTAGAACCGCACGGCCACACCGGCCGGCCGGAAAATGTGGTACTGTTCCGTGCCTTGCACCAAAATGGGCTTGCTTTAAGACACTTCACATCCAGTAGTGCAAAATTCAACCACTTTTTCAACCAGAGTACCAACGTTCTAGTATTTCTATTGGAGCACACATGCCCCTTTTGTGGGGAGTGGTACTTCCGGGAAACATACTATATTTTTCAACAATGTGTGCACAACTGTTCACGTAACCATATACATCTAATTTAAGTAACTTAGAGAAAGCTTTTGACAATGTTGACTGGAATACTCTCTTTCAAATTCTAAAAGTGGCAGGGGTAAAATACAGGGAGCGAAAGGCTATTTACAATTTGTACAGAAACCAGATGGCAGTTATAAGAGTCGAGGGACATGAAAGGGAAGCAGTGGTTGGGAAGGGAGTAAGACAGGGTTGTAGCCTCTCCCCAATGTTATTCAATCTGTATATTGAGCAAGCAGTAAAGGAAACAAAAGAAAAATTCGGAGTAGGTATTAAAATCCATGGAGAAGAAATAAAAACTTTGAGGTTCGCCGATGACATTGTAATTCTGTCAGAGACAGCAAAGGACTTGGATGAGCAGTTGAACGGAATGGATGGTGTCTTCAAGGGAGGATATAAGATGAACATCAACAAAAACAAAACGAGAATAATGGAATGTAGTCGAATTAAGTCGGGTGATGTTGAGGGTATTAGATTAGAAAATGAGACACTTAAAGTAGTAAAGGAGTTTTGCTATTTGGGGAGCAAAATAACCGATGATGGTCGAAGTAGAGAGGATATAAAATGTAGACTGGCAATGGCAAGGAAAGCGTTTCTGAAGAAGAGAAATTTGTTAACATCGAGTATAGATTTAAGTGTCAGGAAGACATTTCTGAAAGTATTTGTATGGAGTGTAGCCATGTATGGAAGTGAAACATGGACGGTAAATAGTTTGGACAAGAAGAGAATAGAAGCTTTCGAAATGTGGTGCTACAGAAGAATGCTGAAGATTAGATGGGTAGATCACATAACTAATGAGGAAGTATTGAATAGGATTGGGGAGAAGAGAAGTTTGTGGCACAACTTGACCAGAAGAAGGGATCGGTTGGTAAGACATGTTCTGAGGCATCAAGGGATCACCAATTTAGTATTGGGGGGCAGCGTGGAGGGTAAAAATCGTAGGGGGAGACCAAGAGATGAATACACTAAGCAGATTCAGAAGGATGTAGGTTGCAGTAGGTACTGGGAGATGAAGAAGCTTGCACAGGATAGAGTAGCATGGAGAGCTGCATCAAACCAGTCTCAGGACTGAAGACCACAACAACAACAACATTGCTTTTCTTCATAAGATTTCTTTGTGTGTTAAATAAAGGTTTAAAGCGAAATTTCACGTGCCCATTCGATGGAGCGGTCCCAAATTAGCGGCGCCGGCTCGTGAAAAATTTTACCAATGCGCCACAACGCTGTGGCCTATAGCCTTTTGACTCGCAAGGGCACTACTGAACTGTTTAAATATATCTACGTTTGTAATTAACAGTTTGACATTACGACGAATAAAATAAAATGGAAAAAAATTGATAGTAGAGGCGGGAAACGAACTCAAGCAGACAAATTTCCACTCGGCGTGTCTGATCACTGAGCTAACGCGATGTGTGAACTGCTGTTCAAGAATCCCTTATACCGTACGTGTCAATCTTTAGAGAGCGTTTCACATTCTCCTATAGCCAACTCCTTTTTTTACGATCTTGAGAGTAGGATCTAGCTGCTCCTACTCACATACTTTGTGCCAAACTCTGTGAGGTTCGTCCCACGTCCTCCAGTTGTTTGAAGTAGGTCTACCTAGCACTTTCAATCTAACTTTCTAGTGCCACGAGCAACGTAGCACCCACTGCGCAAGAAGGGATGACGTCACATCAGAGCGTGCGCAGTCGAAAACAGCTGCGGCCCCTTCTCTGATTCGATCGTAACGCGGTCGACCATCATTTCAGCACTCGACACTTGTTTGTATTCATTGTGAGAGAGCAGAAAAAGGTTTTCGTCCATTTTATATGCATACCAGCCGCATTAGAAGACAAATGGCATAATTTCAGTGAGACGTCCGCCTCACATTTGAAGAGAAATGGCCTAATTTTAGTGCAATATTTAGAGTGAGCTGTAGCACATTAGCACATGACAACCAGCTGGCACTGCAAATTAGTCCAGGTGCGGTATTGGTTCAATCGATGTATAACAACAGGGACAGTGGAACGCTGGGAACAACGAGTACTCCAGCAGCGATGGCACAGCCCTGGCCCCGCGTTATCTGCTACGACCGTGCAGCAGCGCTGCTCAATCGCTGTAGCAGTACTCGTTATTCTTCGTGTTTTAATGTCCCTGCTAGTACTTACCGTTAAAAATAACATCGCACTAGACTAATTTGGGATGTCACTGTCGAATGGGTACGACAAATTCTGGTTTAAAAATAATTTTGTTCCTAACAGGAAACAAATTTAAGCTTTCCACCGACACTGGGAAAGACGTAATGAGCAATACTTATTTACACATCGTAAAAACAAAACTGCAAATACACTCCTGGAAATGGAAAAAAGAACACATTGACAACGGTGTGTCAGACCCACCATACTTGCTCCGGACACTGCGAGAGGGCTGTACAAGCAATGATCACACGCACGGCACAGCGGACACACCAGGAACCGCGGTGTTGGCCGTCGAATGGCGCTAGCTGCGCAGCATTTGTGCACCGCCGCCGTCAGTGTCAGCCAGTTTGCCGTGGCATACGGAGCTCCATCGCAGTCTTTAACACTGGTAGCATGCCGCGACAGCGTGGACGTGAACCGTATGTGCAGTTGACGGACTTTGAGCGAGGGCGTATAGTGGGCATGCGGGAGGCCGGGTGGACGTACCGCCGAATTGCTCAACACGTGGGGCGTGAGGTCTCCACAGTACATCGATGTTGTCGCCAGTGGTCGGCGGAAGGTGCACGTGCCCGTCGACCTGGGACCGGACCGCAGCGACGCACGGATGCACGCCAAGACCGTAGGATCCTACGCAGTGCCGTAGGGGACCGCACCGCCACTTCCCAGCAAATTAGGGACACTGTTGCTCCTGGGGTACCGGCGAGGACCATTCGCAACCGTCTCCATGAAGCTGGGCTACGGTCACGCACACCGTTAGGCCGTCTTCCGCTCACGCCCCAACATCGTGCAGCCCGACTCCAGTGGTGTCGCGACAGGCGTGAATGGAGGGACGAATGGAGACGTGTCGTCTTCAGCGATGAGAGTCGCTTCTGCCTTGGTGCCAATGATGGTCGTATGCGTGTTTGGCGCCGTGCAGGTGAGCGCCACAATCAGGACTGCATACGACCGAGGCACACAGGGCCAAAACCCGGCATCATGGTGTGGGGAGCGATCTCCTACGCTGGCCGTACACCACTGGTGTTGTCGAGGGGACACTGAATAGTGCACGGTACATCCAAACCGTCATCGAACCCATCGTTCTACCATTCCTAGACCGGCAAGGGAACTTGCTGTTCCAACAGGACAATGCACGTCCGCATGTATCCCGTGCCACCCAACGTGCTCTAGAAGGTGTAAGTCAACTAACTACCCTGGCCAGCAAGATCTCCGGATCTGTCCCCCATTGAGCATGTTTGGGACTGGATGAAGCGTCGTCTCACGCGGTCTGCACGTCCAGCACGAACGCTGGTCCAACTGAGGCGCCAGGTGGAAATGGCATGGCAAGCCGTTCCACAGGACTACATCCAGCATCTCTACGATCGTCTCCATGGGAGAATAGCAGCCTGCATTGCTGCGAAAGGTGGATATACACTGTACTAGTGCCGACATTGTGCATGCTCTGTTGCCTGTGTCTATGTGCCTGTGGTTCTGTCAGTGTGATCATGTGATGTATCTGACCCCAGAAATGTGTCAATAAAGTTTCCCCTTCCAGGGACAATGAATTCACGGTGTTCTTATTTCAATTTCCAGGAGTGTATCTTACGGAACACCTGAGAAAATAAATGCCTGTGTCCATTCGAATCATAAATTCTAAACCATGTGACCGATTTCAACCAAACTTAGTACACATATCATGTCTGGAAGAATCACTGTGGGGCCAAGAACCACCAACCTGTCATACGAGGGGGGTGAGGTTGGGGGGGGGGGGGGGGGAAGGATGGAAAAGCAGCGTAGCCCATGACGCCACAATACCTGTACTTTACTTATCCAGAGAATCAGAGCACTTAGGGACTTGTGACGATCTTTACACTTATTTTCAAACCTTTAAGAAACATCTTGTCGCTGACAAACCCCACAAAAAGATGAAAGAAGAAAAGTTTCTCGCTTGTTACATTTTCGCTGTTCGGAGACTAAAACTGCTACATGAAGCATGAGGTTTCAATTTATCACTCCTTTACTACTGACTGCATTTGTGACACATTTTGCAGTCAGTATTCTCATACATCACCGAATTTAGCACAAAAATTACATCATTTTACGATTCTTATTTCAGAAGATACGACGTCATAAACACTGAATGCACGTAACAGTGCCGGCCGCGGTGGTCTCGCGGTTCTAGGCGCACAGTCCGGAACCGCGCGACTGCTACGGTCGCAGGTTCGAATCCTGCCTCGGGCATGGATGTGTGTGATGTCCTTAGGTTAGTTAGGTTTAAGTAGTTCTAAGTTCTATGGGACTGATGACCACAGCTGTTAAGTCCCATAGTGCTCAGAGCCATTTGAACCATGTAACAGTGTCGCATCGTGGAAGACGTTTGGATTTATTACTTGTTGCTACTAACTCTATTCCGCAACACATTTCGCAGACAGTAGACCCATATATCATTGGAGGTACCTGCAAAATTTTATCATTGTACGACACATACTTCAGGAGATGTGACGTCGTAAAGCTGCTGAAAATGAAACTGAACGACAAAATTCGCTAGCCACACAAGTGAGATATACAAGGTGTTACAACAAGGTACGGCCAAACTTTCAGGAAACATTCCTCACACACAAATAAAGAAAAGATGTTATGTGGACATGTGTCCGGAAACGCTTAATTTCCATGTTAGAGCTCATTTTAGTTTCGTCGTCCACCTACGCTTAATGGAGCACGTTCTCATGATTTCATACGGGATACTCTACCTGTGATGCTAGAACATGTGCCTTTACAAGTACGACACAACATGTGGTTCATGCACGATGGAGCTCTTGCACATTTCAGTCGAAGTGTTCGTACGCTTCTCAACAACAGATTCGGTGACCGATGGATTGGTAGAGACGGACCAACTCCGTGGCCTCCACGCTCTCCTGACCTCAACCATCTTAACTTTCATTTATGGGGGCATTTGAAAGCTCTTGTCTACGCAACCCCGATACCAAATGTAGAGACTCTTCGTGCTCGTATTGTGGACAACTGTGATACAATACGCCATTCTCCAGGGCTGCATCAGCGCATCAAGGATTCCACGCGACGGAGGGTGGATGCATGTATTCTTGCTAACGGAGGACATTTTGAACATTTCCTGAACAAAGTGTTTGAAGTCACGCTGGTACGTTCTGTTGCTGTGTGTTTCCATTCCATGATTAATGTGATTTGAAGAGAAGTAATAAAATGAGCTCTAACATGGAAAGTAAGCGTTTCCCGACACATGTCCACATAACATATTTTCTTTCTTTGTGTGTGAGGAATGTTTCCTGAAAGTTTGGCCGTAACTTTTGTAACACCCTGTATGTACAAATACGCATAAAATATGTTAAATATGTGTGAAATATAAGTGAGTAAAAACTTCTTTCTAACTCCTGGAAAGATTTCAGTCTAATGTGCTGCATATATTAGTTACCATCTGGAAAAAAATACTGTAGGGTTAAGAACCACCAGCTTTATACTGATGATGTGGAGAGAGAAGGGAGGATAATAAGATTGACAGAAAGCGATGGGGAAGGAGGAAATAGGCACGGGGATAGGACAAGGAGATGGATAAATATAGGGGATGGAGGAATGCGCAGGGAAAGGAGAGGATGAGGTGGACAGAGGGTGAGGGTGAAGGAGATGGACAGAGAGAGAAAGGAAGGATAAGACAGGTAGAGGGGAGGAGGAGAAGGAAATAGACAGAGGAGGAGGAGAGATGGATTTAGAGAGGTGAGGAGAAGATGAACAGAGAGAAAGTTGACAGAAGACAGGAGATGGATTGAAAGTGGGGGCTAGAGGAGGTGGGTAAAGAGAGGGGGTAGTGGAGATGAACAGAGAAAGAGAAGGGTGGTGGTGATGGGCAGAGATAGAATGGATAGAGGGAGGAGTGAGAAGAGGTAGATAAAGAGGAGAAATGAGCGAGGAGGAGGTGGACAGAGAGAGGGGGAAGAAGGACAGAGAAGAGGGGAAGGAGCAGGTGGATAGAGGAAGGAGATGAACTAATAAAAGACTAGAATAAATCAATACCCGAGAAACGCCTTATTTCTCACCTAACAGATACAAAGCTCGTTTGAAAACTAGCGAATCACGACCGCTGTTATCTACAAACATTTAATTCATTGTTGTGTTTCTAGTAACATCATCCATTATGCGTTTCTCGAGGCTAATTTGTCCGCTATGTGGATGTCATGGACCCTTCAAAGGGAAAGCGTCGCCTACCAGATTCGGAAGGGCGTAAGCTGCCTGTGAAAGAACGGTGAAATTTCAGGAAAAAAAAAATATTGTATAGATACTGTTCAACGCTGTCCCGGCAAGTTGTGAAACTGCCCGCAGAGAGAGTGCCGTTGAGACCGTAGCTAGGGCGGCTACAATCTGCAATCTGCAATCTACACGGTTCCGCAATCTACACGTGCGCCACACGGCTGGTGCGGTGCGCTGCGCGACTCGCGTCCGCAATAACAGCCGTGTGACGTCAGCCGCTGCCTGCAGCCGGTCAGTCGCAGCGACACAAATGTCTACGCGCGCGCTGTTCAGTGGACACACGGTAAGATGCTGACAGCGGTCTGACATCGGGCAGTACCACTCAGCAACAAGTTCAGTACGTATTAAAGTACCTGTAATGCAGCCGCAGTGGAGGCTTTCTAAGGTTCAAATGGCTCCGAGCGCTATGGGACTTAACAACATCTGAGGTCATCGTTTTTCTTTCAATTGTACCGTTTCGCCTCCACAATGCAGGCGTCTGTCAAGTGTCATGTGGCTGCGGCGACGTGTATATAGGCGAAACGGGAAGAACTGTTAAGGAACACGAACGGCACATGCGGCTAAAACAAAGTGCAAAATCGGTAGTAGCGGAACATAATGAGGAAGTGTGGGTCTGACATCGATTTTAATAACGTACGTGTACTGGCTAAGGAAACAAACATTTATAGAAGAAAGGTCCGAGAAGTGGTTGAAATTTCTAAGAATGCATCTAATTTCAATAGAGAGGACAGCTATAGGCTTCCGGCATCGTGGCTCCCCGCGATCGAGGAAGTGAATACGCGGCCGCGCCGTGCGAGCGACGTCAACAACGCGCTTCAAGTCACCTCGGCGGACAATGATATTTTGGGTAAACATTCCTCTCTCGCTCTGTCCGTTTCGAATCTAGCCAATGATGGACGACCAACCAATAGCAGTAGCAGAAATTTCAACCAATAACCCTTCTCAAGCATAAGTGTGGAACAGTGCCTTTCTATCCAATGACGATGGGCTGCCAATAGTATCCACAGGAGATTAGCCAACAGCGCCCCTTCTTCTGCATCGGATCGGGAATAATAGCCTACGACCATGGCCCACCAATGGTAGCCATATGAGTTTTAACCAATACTATCACTTCTCCAGCACGAACGCGAGAAAACTCCACTTATAAGAGGACGCGACACTCGTCTCTGACACGCCGCCTTGATCCCCCTCACCCCCTGGTTGCTCCTCTCCTCTCCCATCCCCGCCCCCTGCCACACCTTCACTGTTGTGTCCCCCCTACCCTCCATCTCTACACCCTTCATCTCCTTCCCCACGGTGGCTTCCATCAACTCCCCTTCCTGGAAGATGCCCTCTCTCCCTCCATTTATCCCTCCTATCGACTCTGATCCTCACACCCCCTCCTTTCCTCCATCCTTTTCTTGGGCTCCTTCTCCCCCCCCCTTCTATCCTCTTTTTTCCTCACCTCCCCTCTCTCTGTCCCCCTTCTCTCCCCCCAGTCCTTTTGCATTTCCTTCCTCTGCCTTTTCCCATCCCCTCTCGCGTCTGCCCTGCCCCTCCACCCTTATGAGTCCTCTCCCTCCTTTGGTTCCCCCCCCCTTTCGTTTTTCCTATTCTCCCTCCTTGTTTTCCCCCTCATCTGTCCAGGTGCCCCCCCCCCCCCCCATCTACCCTTGGCTAGGGTGTGTCATCTTTGTGCCGAAATTTTCGTACAGTCTTTACAGTGAGTGTTCAGTGTTGTGTGTCTTTTCGGAAGTGTTGCGAACGGACATCATACTGTCGCTGGGTGTGATTTTTATATCTCTTGCGAACAGAAACCAGACTGTCGCCATGTTTTTTAATTGTCTGTCTACTATTACCTGTCTGATTCCTGTGTATTTTATTAGCATTGCCAACCCTTTGCTTTATGTTTTAACTTTCCACAACTTTCCGCCGTTTTACAATTTAAGTCACCGTTTTATCGCCTGCTTTTATTGTTTCTTCTCTTCTTCTTACGTTTTAAAAAGTCTGTAGGCTGCAGAGCAGCGTACTAAGTTACTGCCAGCCCGCCCCCTTCGGGGAGAAGGGGGGGGGGGGGGAAATCGAAATTCAACAAAGAAAAAAAAAGTCTCTGACAATGTTCTAGCAATAGTGGACACCAAAAGATCCTGAGGAACATCCCAGCAGAGAGGTCGAAACGTCGATCGTTTTAGAAGAAATATGACGCAGCCTAATAACCCAGAAGATTTTAACTTTAGTGACAACGGCCACGAAAACCTGCAGACTTACATATATCATCTATTGTTTATCAAGTTGTCGCGTGTAATTGCACATACGACCCAGAGCATCCATTCGAGCAGAACCACGCAAGCAACCACTACCGTACACCTAAACGAAAAAAAATCTAAACCAGATTCTCTGCAGCTGTGCAGGCGAACTGACCGGGTCGTGTGTGGGAGTCACTCACTGTTTCAGGTCTATAGCTCTCAGTTCACACTGTGTCCGCGTTGGCAGATGAAAAGTCTGCAAGTAAGTTTCGTTGTTCTTCTCGTGGTACCGATTTGCAGTGCATTTACTACGCGACAAAGCAGATCGCAGACCCCGATCATTCCGAAAACTGATTTGGTCAGTCATTACGTTCAGTCTCATTCCAAAACAACTCACTGTGCATTGTCTACCTTGCACTGCGAGTGCGGAAAGCAACCGAGGAAAATGGCTGCGCAGCCAGCCTCGACTAGTTACATTAACGTCATTAACGGCTGCTTAGCCCGACGACACTAAGTTGGATGCCGGTTGCCCGCACGTCTATGTATCTGCCTGTCGTTTGAAGGAAGTCCGTACGGCTTCGTCAATAAATTTTTGTGCGGGATACTACAAGAGTGGTCAGTGCGATTTTTGGTGGTTATCTAATCAATGTGGGGGAACTCTTGAGAGCTCAACAGGAGTGAATTGCAAGGTCCAGTCACATTAATGTGACCAACGCCTATGTTCGGTGGTTCAAATGGCTCTGAGCACTATGGGACTCAACATCTGAGGTCATCAGTCCCCCAGAACGTAGAACTACTTAAACCTAACTAACCTAAGAACATCACACACATCCATGCCCGAGGCAGGATTCGAACCTGCGACAGTAGCAGTCGCGTGGTTCCGAAGCACCTAGAACCGCTCGGCCACCGCGGATGGCCGCCTATGTTCAATGGCAACGTCCAATAGCCTCTCACAGACGGCAGGTGGAAGCACTAGCAGTGGAGCGTATACGAACCGTGTCGCGGGGACGGTGAGGAAAGTACAGTCGCGTGCAGTCGTCGTCCTTTTGTGAACTGGACAGGGCTCAATAATGGCTCTGAGCGCTATGGGTCTTAACTTCTGAGTACATCAGACCCCCAGAACGTAGAACTACTTAAACCTAACTAACCTAAGGACATCACACACATCCAATCCCGAGGCAGGATTCGAACCTGCGACTGTAGCAGTCGCGTGGTTCCGGACTGAAGCACCTAGAACCGCTCGGCCACTGCAGCCGGCCGCCTATGTTCAATGGCAACGTCCAATAGCCTCTCACAGACGGCAGGTGGAAGCACTAGCAGTGGAGGGTATACGAACCGTGTCGCGGGGACGCTGAGGAAAGTACAGTCGCGTGCAGTCGTCGTCCTTTTGTGAACTGGACAGGGCTCAATAATGGCTCTGAGCGCTATGGGACTTAACTTCTGAGTACATCAGACCCCCAGAACGTAGAACTACTTAAACCTAACTAACCTAAGGACATCACACACATCCAATCCCGAGGCAGGATTCGAACCTGCGACTGTAGCAGCCGCGTGGTTCCGGACTGAAGCACCTAGAACCGCTCGGCCACTACAGCCGGCCGCCTATGTTCAATGGCAACGTCCAATAGCCTCTCACAGACGGCAGGTGGAAGCACTAGCAGTGGAGGGTATACGAACCGTGTCGCGGGGACGCTGAGGAAAGTACAGTCGCGTGCAGTCGTCGTCCTTTTGTGAACTGGACAGGGCTCAATAATGGCTCTGAGCGCTATGGGACTTAACTTCTGAGTACATCAGACCCCCAGAACGTAGAACTACTTAAACCTAACTAACCTAAGGACATCACACACATCCATGCCCGAGGCAGGATTCGAACCTGCGACTGTAGCAGCCACGTGGTTCCAGACTGTAGAGCCTAGAACAGCACGGTAACTCCAGCTGGCGGACAGGGCTCGATCATTGGGTTTTTGGTCAAGGTTGGAAGCATTTCCGATACGGTTAAGTTTGTAAACTGTTGGTGTGCGCTGTGGTTAACCTATACTGTGCAAAACGAAAATACTGCTATTGAAAACCAGCGCGGAGGCAACTTTGGTGCATCACGGGCCATAGATGAGAGGGATAAACAACGGCTACAGAGATATGTACGGGCGACTTGATGTGAAACTGTTGAACAACTGACCGCCCGGATGAACAGTGTTCCCTTAACGACCGTTCAGCGTTCCACAGCAGGTGTTTAGATATCTCTGTATTTGAATACTCATGCGTATACCAGTTTCTTTGGCGCTTCATTGTATTTGTGCATGTAACGCTTTGAAAATACAGATATTTGAAAACGAATGAATCATTCAGCCAACTATCGGTGAGAACTGTCGGCATGATGCCAGAGTCCTGCCACCAGTGATTCGATATTCCTCAAACTCCGAAAGTTTGTGACATGTGCGTGTATTCTGGTCATGCTGTGCTGGGGTTTTCACCTGAAACGTTCCGCCGGCCGGAGTAGCCGAGCGGTTCTAGGCGCTACAGTCTGGAACCACGCGACCGCTGCGGTCACAGGTTCGAATCCTGCCTCGGGCATGGATATGTGTGATGTCCTTAGGTTAGTTAGGTTTAAGTAGTTCTAAGTTCTAGGGAACTGATGACCTCAGACGTTAAGTCCCATAGTGCTCAGAGCCATTTGAACCATTTATGAAACGTTCAACTAACGTTGGACACATCTACTCACACTGTACTTCATCTCTAGGACGGGCTTTTTTCTGCACTGAAAATAGCCTCCCATAAGGATGAAATTCTAACCAAAATAACGCATTATATACGCTACTAATAGTTCTGTCAGTTATGTCGTGGGCTATCCGTGGTTGTAACTTTTAGATTAAAGGGATATACACGATATACACTCACGCTCATAAATTAAGGATAACTGGAGAATGTGGTGCCACACAACGTGGCGCTAATAGCATAGGCACATAGGAAACACACACGACACAGATCTGTAAGTCAGCGGCGTTGGTGATAAGTTGAGAAAACCGTCCCGAAACACATGTGCTGCAAAACGCCACTGTTTTCTGCGCATGTACCCCGACATCAATATGGGATATGGTCGCCATGCATTCGCACACAGGCCGCACAACTGGTTGGCATACTCTGGGTCAGATGGTCGAGCAGCTGCTGGGGTACAGCCTCCCATTCTTGCACCTGTGCCTGTCGGAGCTGTTGAAGTGTCCTAGGGGTGTCAAAACGTGCAGCATCCCAGGCGTAACATTTGCTTCATTTTTTAAACACAGTCGTTAGATTTAACGAGAAATCTGTATGATCCTGCATGACATACAGTTTTCTCATTAACTCAAACAACTTTGTCGTACTGTCATGGTTATGTGAAAAACTGAAGCATATGGAGCGCCCATTATTATACAGATCTTCAAAATGGATTTCTAGCTTCAAAACGAATTGCTCAGTAATCAGAAAATAAAATTTTCTGACTGAGGACAGAATATTATGTACCCCTAACTGCCCGCATCTCGTGGTCGTGCGGTAGCGTTCTCGCTTCCCACGCCCAGGTCCCCGGGTTCGATTCCCGGCGGGGTCAGGGATTTTCTCAGCCTCGTGATGGCTGGGTGTTGTGTGCTGTCCTTAGGTTAGTTAGGTTTCAGTAGTTCTAAGTTCTAGGGGACTTATGACCACAGCAGTTGAGTCCCATAGTGCTCAGAGCCATTTGAACCATTTTTACCCCTAACTGCAGTGTCAGTCTGAAAGCGTTCGATCAGGGTGCCACACGTCCACATTCCAGTTCTGTCAAGTGTATTTTCAAGAATATCAGTAATACAAGGAGGTGGGCGGTAAGTGAGAAAGGGACAAAATACACTTGACAATACTTCAAGCTTCAGTAGTGGCTGCTTCCTGTCTCCGAAAGGTGTATTTAGGGAAGGAAGACTAAAAAGAAAGAGAGAGAGAGAGAGAGAGAGAGAGAGAGAGAGAGAGAGAGAGAGAGAGAGAGAGAGGGGGGGGGGGAATGGTGGAGGAGAGAATGGGGCGGCCAGTTGAACAAAGACCTCTAAAAGCCGTGAACTCACGCAATGAAATTCAATTCAGGGCATCAACTGTGATTCAGAGAAACATAAGTTCACGGTCGCGTTCTCTTTCTGGACGGACAGATCGCAAGCTGTTCTCAGTCGAGGCCTCTCGGCAGTCTGCCTCTGCTACAACACACACGTGCAGACAGACACGTGTTAACTACATGGCCTTACGTAGACAGTTTCTGGTAACGTTCCTGACGTCGATGCTATTTGCATAAATTCTGATTGTTTCACACTGTTATCAATAAGACACTTCCGGGGGCTCTACAGGATGTTTATTACGTCCAACGTAAATCAATGCGACACAACAGCAGGTACCAAATTATAAGCCCTTCCGATCAGTTACGAAATACTTTTCTTAAGAAAGAACACATACTTGTCTGGCTGCATGCATAATCGTGTGCTTAGTCATGAGTTAAAAAAGATGCCTCTTATTGCGGTGTAAGAGGTACTGCGATGTGAAGTAGAATCACAGCCCCCGGTTTATTTCCTGCGCCAGTCTGATATCGAGGTTTCCTTATTTCTGTCACCTTCTGTCATCTTCCATTTCTTAGGCTGTTTTGTACAATTGGTGTGCTGTGGGATGATTTTTATGTTTCGACATGAAGAACACACTTCGTGTTCCAACGTCTATGGTTTCAGCTGTCTTATGTTGCCATTATCTGATTTAAGGGGAGAACATGAAGATAATGAGGAAGGAGGAAAGAGACTACGATTAATTTCATATATTATATACTACTGGCCATTAAAATTGCTACGCCAAGAAGAAATGCAGATGATAAACGGGTATTCATTGGACAAGTATATTGTACTAGAACTGACAAGTGATTACATTTTCACGCAATTTGTGAGCATAGATCCTGAGAAATCAGAACCCGGAACAACATCCTCTGGGCGTAATAACGGCCTTGATACGCCTGGGTATTGAGTCAAACAGAGCTTGGATGGCGTGTACAGGTACAGCTGCCCATGCAGCTTCAACACGATACCACAGTTCATTAAGAGTAGTGACTGGCGTATTGTGACGAGCCAGTTGCTCGGCCACCATTGACCAGACATTTTCAATTGGTGAGAGATCTGGAGAATGTGCTGGCCAGGGCAGCAGTCGAAGATCTCCTGTATTCAGAAAGGCCCGTATAGGACCTGCAACATGCGGTCGTGCATTATCCTACTGAAATTTAGGGTTTCGAAGAGATCGAATGAAGGGTACAGCCACGGGTCGTAAGACATCTGAAATGTAATGTCCACTGTTCAAAGTGCCGTCAATGCGGACAAGAGGTGACCGAGTCGTATAACCAATGGCACTCCATACCATCACGACGGGTGATATACCAGTATGGCGATGACGAATACACGCTTCCAATGTGCGTTCACCGCGATGTCGCCACTCACGGATGCGACCATCATGATGCAGTAAGCAGAACCTAGATTCATCCGAGAAAATGACGTTTCGCCATTCGTGCACCCAGGTTCGTCGTCGAGTACACCATCGCAGGCGCACCTGTCTGTGATGCAGCGTTAAGGGTAACCGCAGCCATGGTCTCCGAGCTGATAGTCCATACTGCTGCAAACGTCGTCGAAGTGTTCGTGCAGATTGTTGTTGTCTTGCAAACGTCCCCAGGGATCGAGACGTGGCTGCACGATCCGTTACAGCCGTGCGGATAAGATGCCTTTCATCTCGACTGCTAGTGATACGAAACCGTTGGGATCCAGCGCGGCGTTCCATATTACCCTCCTGAACCCACCGATTCCATATTCTGGTCACGGTCATTGGGTCTCGACCAACGCGAGCAGCAATGTCGCGATACGATAAACCGCAATCACGATAGGCTACAATCCGACCTTTATCAAGGTCGGAAACGTGATGGTACGCATTTCTCCTCCTTACACGAGGCATCACAACAACGTTTCACCAGGCAACGCCAGCCGACTGGTGTTTGTGTATGAGAAATCGGTTGGAAACTCCCTCATGTCAGCACGTTGTAGGTGTCGATACCGGCGCCAACCTTGTGTGAATGCTCTGAAAAGGTAATCATTAGCATATAACAGCATCTTCTTTCTGTCGGTTAAATTTCGCGTCTATAGCTCGTCATCTTCGTGGTGTAGCAATTTCAATAGGCAGTAGTGTATAAAACAATAATGTACAAAAAATACCTCATTAGAGTTGTGCTTTTTTTCCATTTTGTACATGGATTTCACGTCTGAGATCAATTGACGTATGAGAGGGTGGTCGTATACCCAGAAAATGAGCACAGGGGAGCAGATGCAGGAACTGTGCATCACCGTTCTAGGCGAGTACCCTGGTTGAGGTGGTCTGCCTTTGCCTTTCTGCGACCTGTTATCAAGTACCATTCGTGTTTCTGTGTCGTGTGGATGGCTGTGACGAGTGCTTGGCTTGTGCTGTTATGGAGGAAAGGAAAAACTATTGCTCTCGAATAGCAGCTAAGGGGCCGTCGAGCTTAACATCACCGTCCGATGGACGGGTCACCAACGACAGTGCCACATTCCCTCAGCTCCTGAGAAATTGTGGAATTTAATTGACATTGACGCGAAGATTTGTGATCGGAACTTTACGCCAGCATTTCTCCTTTCGTCGCCGGGCGAATACTGGCGGTGTATAGTGAAAATTTCGTCCACCTACAGGATTCTAACCGGCCTAACTCAACGTACAGGCGTACCTCAGCAACCTCTGATTAGGGGGCTGGTACGCCTGAGCTAGTAACTTGATAATGCCCGAGGTGCTGAACCAAGCTCATCGCTAAATTAGCCTCTCCCCGATGCTATTCAATCTGTATATTGAGCAAGCAGTAAAGGAAACAAAAGAAAAATTCGGAGTAGGTATTAAAATCCATGGAGAAGAAATAAAAACTTTGAGGTTCGCCGATGACATTGTAATTCTCTGAGACAGCAAAGGACTTGGAAGAGCAGTTGAACGGAATGGATGGTGTCTTGAAGGGAGGAAATAAGATGAACACCAACAAAAGCAAAACGAGGATAATGGAATGTAGTCGAATTAAGTCGGGTGATGTTGAGGGTATTAGATTAGGAAATGAGACACTTAAAGTAGTAAAGGAGTTTTGCTATTTGGGGAGCAAAATAACTGATGATGGTCGAAGTAGAGAGGATATAAAATGTAGACTGGCAATGGCAAGGAAAGCGTTTCTGAAGAAGAGAAATTTGTTAACATCGGGTATAGATTTAAGTGTCAGGAAGTCATTTCTGAAAGTATTTGTATGGAGTGTAGCCATGTATGGAAGTGAAACATGGACGGTAAATAGTTTGGACAAGAAGAGAATAGAAGCTTTCGAAATGTGGTGCTACAGAATAATGCTGAAGATTAGATGGGTAGATCACATAACTAATGAGGAAGTATTGAATAGGATTGGGGAGAAGGGAAGTTTGTGGCACAACTTGACCAGAAGAAGGGATCGGTTCGTAGGACATGTTCTGAGGCATCAAGGGATCAACAATTTAGTATTGGAGGGCAGCGTGGAGGGTAAAAATCGTAGGGGGAGACCAAGAGATGAATACACTAAGCAGATTCAGAAAGATGTAGGTTGCAGTAGGTACTGGGAGATGAAGAAGCATGCACAGGATAGAGTAGCACGGAGAGCTGCAGCAAACCAGTCTCAGGACTGAAGACCACAACAACAACAACAATGTGTGTTTCAAAGTGAAACAAAAGCTTACGTATGAAAATGTCTTCCCTCAAGATAACACTTGATCCAGTCACGTCAATGTGACCATCGCCTATTTTAGGCGTCAGCATGCGGTTGCCACTCATAGACGGCAGGTGACAGCACGGGAGGGGACGCGGAAAACAGCGCAGTTGTTGTTGTAATGTGGGAGCGCAGCGATTTATTTGACGTACTGAAGTGCGTAGTCACTGGCTTTCAGACCAAGAGTGGAAACATTTCGGACACTGTTAAGTTTCTAAACCGTTCGCGTCCCAGTTGGTTAAAGTCTACCGTGCGTGGGAAAACAGCGCTGCGCAAACATGGCGCCGAGGCAAATGTGGAGCACTACAAGCCGCGAATGACGGCTGCGTAGATGTGCACCGGCGAACAGATGTACAACTGTTCAGCAACTGACTGCCCAGCTGAACTAAACGGCTAACAACAGTGTCTGCTAAATCGTGGATGCTCCCAAGATTATTTACTGATATGTTGAGCTTGATAACATGGTCCTGCTACGTATATTAAGGACATAAAATCAAGTACCTCAAAATGGCATATGAGTCCGAAACCTGGGTTGTACTTATAAAAACAATAAATAGTCAAATTGACGGTGAGTTCTTCAAAAATTTTGTATGACTCTTGCTCAGCAACATCAAAAACTGTTTAAAATATAAAAGTTGTATATGGCGTTCTCCTAGCAAATATCGTAGGGCCTCCACGGTTCCTGATCAATATAAACAATTTAAAAGACAATCTGAGCGGCCCTTCGATTGTTTGCACATGATGCTGTCATTTACCGTCTCGCAAAGTTATCAGGTGATCGAAACCAATAGCAAAATGATTTAGACGAAATATCTATATGTTGCGAAAAGTGACAACTGTCTCTAAATAATAAAAAATGAGAAGTCATACACGTGAGTACTAAAAGGAAGCCGTAAAAAAATTCGGTTACTCTACTAATCACACAAATCTAAACGCTGTAATTCAATTAAATACTTGGGGATTGCAGTTACGCATAACCTAAATTGCAACGATCACATGGATAACGTTTTGGGGAAAGCAAACAACAGACTGCGTTTTACTAGCAAAACACTTAGAAAGTGCTCCAGGTCTGCTATTGAGACTGAAGACAACGCTTGTCCGTCGGCTTCTGGGGTACTGCTGCGCGATGTGCGATCTGCATCACGTATAGGACTCACGGACGACATGGAACAAATTCAAAAAATTATCGCGAAATGCACTACTAGCCATTAAAATTGCTACACCACGAAGATGACGTGCTACAGACGCGAAATTTAACCGACAGGAAGAAGATGCTGTGATATGCAAATGATTAGCTTTTCAGAGCATTCACACAAAGTTGGCGCAGGTGCAAACACGTACAACGTGCTGACATGAGGAAAGCTTCCAACCGATTTCTTATACACAAACAGCAGTTGACCGGCGTTCCCAGGTGAAACGTTGTTGTGTTGCCTCGTGTAAGGAGGAGAAATGCGTACCATCACGTTTCCGACTTTGATAAAGGTCGGATTGTAGCCTATCGCGATTGCGGTTTATCGTATCGCGACATTGCTGTTAGCGTTGGTCGAGATCCAATGACTGCTAGCAGAATATGGAAAGGGTGGGTTCAGGAGGGTAATACGGAACGCCGTGCTGGATTCCAACGGACTCTTATCACTAGCAGTCGATATGACAGGCATCTTATCCGCATGGCTGTAATGGATCGTGCAGCCACGTCTCTATTCCTGAGTCAACAGATGGTGAAATTTGCAAGACAACAACCATCTGCACGAACACTTCGACGACGTTTGCAGCAGAAGGGGCTATCAGCTCGGAGACCATAGCTGAAGTTACCCTTGATGCTGCATCACAGATAGGAGCGCCTGCGATGGTGTACTCAACGACGAACCTGGGTGCACGAATGGCGAAACGTCATTTTCTCGGATGAATCCAGGTTCTGCTTACAGCATCATGATGGTCGCATCCGTGATTGGCGACATCGCGGTGAAGGCACATTGGAAGCGTGTATTCGTCATCGCCATACTGGCGAATCACCCGGCGTGATGGTATCGGGTGCCATTGGTTATACGCCTCGGTCACCTCTTGTCCGCATTGACGGCACTTTGAACACTGGACGTTACATTTCAGATGTGGCTCTACTCTTCATTCGATCCCTGCGAAACCCTAAATTTCAGCAGGATAATGCACGACCGCATGTTGCAGGTCCTGTACGGGCCTTTCTGGATACAGAAAATGTTCGACTGCTGCCCTGGCCAGCACATTCTCCAGACCTCTCACCCACTGAAAACGTCTGGTCTATGGTGGCCTAACAACTAGCTCGTCACAATACGCCAGTCACTACTCTTGATGAACTGTGGTATCGTGTTGAAGCTGCATGGGCAGCTGTACCTGTACACGCCATCCATGCTCTGGCTCAATGCCCAGGCGTATCAAGGCCGTTATTACGGCCAGAGGTGGTTGTTCTGGGTCCTGATTTCTCAGGATCTATGCATCCATATTGCGTGAAAATCTAATCACATGTCAGTTCTAGTATAATATATTTGTCCAATGAATACCCGTTTATCATTTGCACTTCTTCTTGGTGTAGCAATTTTAATGGCCTGTAGTGTAGTAGAGAAAGTGTCACGGATATGATACGTGAATTGGGGTGGCCATTATTAAAACAAAGACTTTTTCGTTGTGACAGGACCTTTTCATGAAATTCCAATCAGCATTCTCCTCCGAATACGAAAATATTATTTGACGCCCACCTACACAGGGAGAAATGATTATTGTAATAAATAAAAGTAATCGGATCTCGCACTGAAATATTAAAGTGTTCCTGTTCCCCGCGCGCTGTTCGAGATTGGGTCGGTAGAGAAATAACTTGAAGCTGGATCAGGCACTTCACTGTGAATTGCAAAGCAGTCATGTGCATGTAGATTTCTTCGAAAGGTACAGCAACCGTGACAAAAACGTAATCAAATATGGATCTGATCGCCATTCTACGTACAAACAAGGAATTATTTATCTTGCATTCCGCGAGCGCGCCAAGCAGTCGTGTAATATTCCGTCGCATTGATCGGTCTTCGTGGGAACAGCAGGGGTGGTTTCCAAGCGTCACTAACAGCCCAGTTCCCGGTAGCACCACTCGCGTGCGAACGTTCGTGACTGGTTTCAGAAACCTCCCCCTGACTTTTTTATTCATTATCCTCAATTACCTTCGGTCCATTGTTGCAGTAAGAATACCGCCTGGGTTTGAAACGCTGTTGGCTATCGGCGCTTCTCTGAACAACGGAGAGTCACTTCCAGGAGGAAGAGATCCTAGAATTAGACACTCCCTCAGGAAACTTTTCGGAACTCTTAAGTCGGCACTTCATCAAGTATCCGCTGTTTTCGGTAGCACTTTGCACTACAGTCTATCGTCAGGCAGGCAAACAAACCTGAAACCATTTGCGCAGCACTTCTTTCTGTACAACTGAAGTTTCCAGTCAGCCCAACACGTCGTGGAACCGACACACTTAACAAATCCACGCATATTGCAAAAGTGTATGTACAGGGTGACAATAATTGAACTATTTTGCAGATGATATGGCCTTGTTTGCTGAAACAATGGAAGAATGTTCAAATGGCTCTGAGCACTATAGGACTTAACATCTGTGGTCATCAGTACCCTAGAACTTAGAACTACTTAAACCTAACTAACCTAAGGACATCACACACATCCATGCCCGAGGCAGGATTTGAACCTGCGACCGTAGCAGTCGCGCGGTTCCGGACTGAGCGCCTAGAACCGCTAGACCACCGCGGCCGGCAAAAACAATGGAAGAAGCACGGGAGCAAATCCTTAAACTAAAGAAACAAGCAGCTAAAATAGGTCTTCACATCTCCTTTCAAAAAAAAAAACCTGAGATATTGACAGACATCAAGCATGTAAATACCTCAGAGTTCAAGAACAGAAGACAGAAATACTAAAAGAATTCAGATATCTCGGAGAGTGGATTAGTTGGAATGCTGGAGAAAGCAAAAAAAAAAAAAAAAAAAAAAAAACTTGAATTGGCCTTCCAACTAACAAAAAAATACATACAACAAAAAATCCCTTTCATGGGGGTCCAAAATTGCACATTACAAGAAAGTGATTAAGCCAGAAGCACTGTATGCAGCAGAAACACTTGACATGAATTTCAAAGGCCAAATGGAGAAACTTGAGCTAAAGGAAAGAAAAAGATTGAGAAAAATTATTGGGCCAAAATTTCAAGACAATAAGACTATATACATCAAAAATGAAACACTCTACAAGGAAATTGAAAAACCTTCAGATTCTATGCGAAAAAGAAGAATAAATTTTTATGGTCATCTTCTCAGAATGAATTCCAACAGATTAACTAAACAAATCTTTCACTTCTTCCGAAACCGCAAAACGAAACTCAACTGGTTTAAAGAAACTTTGAAAGACTTAGTACAATTAAAGATTTCATAAAGTTCACTTATTGATCAAACAGCTAAATTAATTACTAAAGATGACAACATAAGGTTCCAAAACAAATCTACACAAAAGTCCAAACCCTTCAACTCGGAAGAAGAGAGGAGAAGAAGATCAGAAAGAATGAAGAAATACTGGGCCCTAAGAAAAAGAACAACGCACAAAGAAATGATTGATCCAGCGTACCTAAAAGAGGGTTAAACGAGAGAAGAAGAAGGAGAAGAAGAAGAAGAAGACGAAGAAGAAGAAGAAGAAAATCGTCGAAACTTCTGAACGGTTTGGTCTTGGTCGTTCACACTGCACGGTAGGCCGCTGGGCAAGTAGTATACGCATGCACGGTTTGGTTTAGCAACGATGCCCATTTCATTTGGATGGGTTCGTCAGTAAGCAAAACTGGCGCATTTGGGAGACAGATAATCTGTCTCTTGGACGTCGACAAGTGACTGTATGGTGTGCAGTGTCTAATCACGGAATAATCGGTCCGATATTCCCTGATCACAGTTACTACCGAACTGTTCGTGAAGGTATTGGAAGGTGGTTTCATCCCCATTATCCAAATTGACCCTGATTTCGGCAAGATGTGCTTCATGAAAGACGGAACTCGATCCCATCGAAGCAGGAGAGTGTTTGATGTCCTGGAGGAGCACATTGGGGACCGCATTCTGGCTCTGGAGTACCCAGAGGCCACTGGCATGGGCCTACATTGGCCGGCATATTCTCTGGATCCGAACACATGCGACTCCTTTTTGTGGGTCTATATTAAAGACAAGGAGCACAGTAATAACCCCAAAACCATTGCTGAGTTGAAAACAGCCCTTCAGGAGGGCGTCGACGGCATCGATGTTCCGACACTTCAGCGGGTCACACAAAATATAGCTTTTCGTCTGTGCTCATCAATTTCGAGCAGTATCGAGGTCACGTTGCCAAAGGTGAGCCATGAAAATTTCTTAGGGCCAGTTTTACATCACTGTCTTTTTTTTTTCGTCATCAGTCTACAGACTGGTTTGATGCGCCCCGCCACGAATTCCTTTCCTGTGCTAACCTCTTCATCTCAGAGTAGCACTTGCAACCTACGTCCTCAATTATTTGCTTGACGTATTCCAATCTCTGTCTTCCTCTACAGTTTTTGCCCTCTACAGCTCCCTCTAGTACCATGGAAGTCATTCCCTCATGTCTTAGCAGATGTCCTATCATCCTGTCCCTTCTCCTTATCAGTGTTTTCCACATATTCCTTTCCTCTCCGATTCTGCGTAGAACCTCCTCATTCCTTACCTTATCAGTCCACCTAATTTTCAACATTCGTCTATAGCACCACATCTCAAATGTTTCGATTCTCTTCTGTTCCGGTTTTCCCACAGTCCATGTTTCACTACCATACAATGCTGTACTCGAGACGTACATCCTCAGAAATTTCTTCCTCAAATTAAGGCCGGTATTTGATATTAGTAGACTTCTCATGGCCAGAAATGCCTTTTCTGCCATAGCGAGTCTGCCTTTGATGCCCTCCTTGCCCCGTCCGTCATTGGTTATTTTACTGCCTAGGTAGCAGAATTCCTTAACTTCATTGAGTTCGTGACCATCAATCCTGATGTTAAGTTTCTCGCTGTTCTCATTTCTACTACTTCTCATTACATTAGTCTTTCTCCGATTTACTCTCAAACCATACTGTGTACTTATTAGACTGTTCATTCCGTTCAGCTGATCATTTCATTCTTCTTCACTTTCACTCAAGATAGCAATGTCATCAGCGAATCGTATCATTGATATCCTTTCACCTTGTATTTTAATTCCACTCCCGAACCTTTCTTTTATTTCCATCATTGCTTCCTCGATGTACAGATTGAAGAGTAGGGGCGAAAGGCTACAGCCTTGTCTTACACCCTTCTTAATACGAGCACTTCGTTCTTGATCGTCCACTCTTATTATTCCTTCTTGGTTGTTGTACATATTGTATATGACCCGTCTCTCCCTATAGCTTACCCCTACTTTTTTCAGAATCTCGAACAGCTTGCACCATTTTATATTGTCGAACGCTTTTTCCAGGTCGACAAATCCTATGAAAGTGTCTTGATTTTTCTTTAGCCTTGCTTCCATTATTAGCCGTAACATCAGGATTGCCTCTCTCGTCCCTTTACCTTTCCCAAAGCCAAACTGATCGTCACCTAGCGCATTCTCTATTTTCTTTTCCATTCTTCTGTATATTATTCTTGTAAGCAGCTTCGATGCATGAGCTGTTAAGCTGATTGTGCGATAATTCTCGCACTTGTCAGCTCTTGCCGTCTTCCGAATTGTGTGGATGATGCTTTTCCGAAAGTCAGATGGTGTATCGCCAGACTCATATATTCTACACACCAGCGTGAATAGTCGTTTTGTTGCCACTTCCCCCAATGATTTTAGAAATTCTGATGGAATGTTATCTATCGCTTCTGCCTTATTTGACCGTAAGTCCTCCAAAGCTCTTTTAAATTCCGATTCCAATACTGGATCCCCTATCTCTTCTAAATCAACTCCTGTTTCTTCTTCTATCACATCGGACAAATCTTCACCCTCACAGAGGCTTTCAATGTATTCTTTCCACCTATCTGCTCTCTCCTCTGCATTTAACAGTGGAATTCCCGTTGCACTCTTAATGTTACCACCGTTGCTTTTTCTGTCACCAAAGGTTGTTTTGACTTTCCCGTATGCTGAGTCTGTCCTTCCGACAATCATATCTTTTTCGATGTCTTCACATTTTTCCTGCAGCCATTTCGTCTTAGCTTCCCTGCACTTCCTATTTATTTCATTCCTCAGCGACTTGTATTTCTGTATTCCTGATTTTCCCGTAACATGTTTGTACTTCCTCCTTTCATCAATCAACTGAAGTATTTCTACTGTTACCCATGGTTTCTTCGCAGCTACCTTCTTTGTACCTATGTTTTCCTTCCCAACTTCTGTGATGGCCCTTTTTAGAGATGTCCATTCCTCTTCAACTGTACTGCCTACTGCGCTATTCCTTATTGCTGTATCTATAGCGTTAGAGAACTTCAAACTTATCTCGTCATTCCTTAGTACTTCCGTATCACACTTCTTTGCGTATTGATTCTTCCTGACTAATGTCTCTAACTTCAGCCTACTCTTCTTCACTACTATATTGTCATCTGAGTCTATATCTGCTCCTGGGTACGCCTTACAATCCAGTATCTGATTTCGGAATCTCTGTCTGACCATGATGTAATCTAATTGAAATCTTCCCGTATCTCCCGGCCTTTTCCAAGTATACCTCCTCCTCTTGTGGTTCTTGAACAGGGTATTCGCTATTACTAGCTGAAACTTGTTACAGAACTCAATTAGTCTTTCTCCTCTTTCATTCCTTGTCCCAAGCCCATATTCTCCTGTAACCTTTTCTTCTACTCCTTCCCCTACAACTGCATTCCAGTCGCCCATGACTATTAGATTTTCGTCCCCTTTTACATACTGCATTACCCTTTCAATATCCTCATACACTTTCTCTATCTGTTCATCTTCAGCTTGCGACGTCGGCATGTATACCTGAACTATCGTTGTCGGTGTTGGTCTGCTGTCGATTCTGATTCACAGTAACACACCCTCTGCCCTACCTTCCTATTCATAACGAATCCTACACCTATTATACCATTTTCTGCTGCTGTTGATATTACCCGATACTCATCTGACCAGAAACCCTTGTCTTCCTTCCACTTCACTTCACTGACCACTACTATATCTAGATTGAGCCATTGCATTTCCTTTTTCAGATTTTCTAGTTTCCCTACCACGTTCAAGCTTCTGACATTCCACGCCCCGACTCGTAGAACGTTATCCTTATTCAATCTTTTTCTCATGGTAACCTCCCCCTTGGCAGTCCCCTCCCGGAGATCCGAATGGGGGACTATTCCGGAATCTTTTGCCAATGGAGAGATTATCATGACACTTCTTGTATTACAGGCCACATGTCCTGTGGATACACGTTACGTGTCTTTAATGCAGTGGTTTCCATTGCCTTCTGCATCCTCATGTCGTTGATCATTGCTGATTCTTCCGCCTTTAGGGGCAATTTCCCACCCCTAGGACAAGAGAGTGCCCTGAACCTCTATCCGCTCCTCCGCCCTCTTTGACAAGGCCGTTGGCAGAATGAGGCTGACTTCTTATGCCGGAAGTCTTCGGCCGCCAATGCTGATTATTTATGAAAATTTAGTCAGTGGCGGGGATCGAACCCGGGACCGAAGACGTTTTGATTATGAATCAAAGACGCTACCCTAGACCACGGGTAATCACTGACATCACCGTCAGAACACAGTTAAATCAGTCGCAGCTAAACACTGCATTTCAGAATTATTATCAGCCTCAGTTTAGGTAAAGTCTCGTTGTGATTACACTTTTTTGGCCGAGCGGTTCTAGGCGCTTCAGTCTTGAACCGCGCGACCGCTACGGTCGCAGTTTCGAATCCTGCCTCGGTCATGAATGTGTGTGATGTCCTTAGGTTAGTTAGGTTTAAGTAGTTCTAAGTTCTAGGGGACTGATGATCTCAGATGTTAAGTCCCATGGTGCTCAGAACCATTCGAACTATTTTACACTTTTTACGCAGACAGTCTCATACATACAGTGTACATTAGAGCGTGCATTATTTCATTTTGGAATTTGATTTAGACTGTTTGCGTACGTAAAATCATACGGCATTCGCAAATAAACGTCTTGTTTATTTTTTCTGTCAAAATCCGGTTTGTTATTTTGTGCAGCATTTTTGTTCCGTTGGCTTTGTGCGTAGAAATTGCAACTGACGTATTGTGACGTCATTCACTGCAGCACTGTTCTCTGCACATAGTGCAGAATTTTACAGGACAGGCTCTTTACTTCATAGTTTCGTGTTTTCTTTTTAACTTGGTTGAAATTAATTAAAAGAGCACTAAACAGTGTGAGATAGTTTGGCGACTCATTTTATCATATAGCGTTTACTTAATCACGTGACTTGCATTCCTTATGAGTACAAGACAGACAGAAGGGGAAAACAGTTCGATTTAGTTCACACCATACGAACTCTTTTTTTATACATAAACATTGCAACAGGTATTCAATGGACATACGAAAGTATCAAGAAACTGGTGTTACGCTGAATCGAAGACTGCCGGAAAATCTATAAACATAAAGACTTCGATCCATGGCACGTAGAATCAGATGTTTGGGAGTATCTGGTACTTATTTCCATGGAGGAGATCGATTTGTTTGAAGTGGGTTATTATGTTTGAATTTAGGAGAAGCTCCCAAATTTTTCAACAGATGGACGGGAGCGGTTTATAGAGGATTTTGTCTCAAGTACAGATAGTGTTGAGGATCAGTGGAAAAAGTTCAGAACCATCGTACAATATAGATGAGTACGTGCCAAGCAAGATCGTAAGGGATGGAAAGGAGCCACCGTGGTACAACAACCGAGTTAGAAAACTGCTGCGGAAGCAAAGGGAACTTCACAGCAAACATAAACATAGCCAAAGCCTTGCAGACAAACAAAAATTACGCGAAGCGAAATGTAGTGTGAGGAGGGCTATGCGAGAAGCCTTCAATGAATTCGAAAGTAATGTTCTATGTACTGACTTGCCAGAAAATCCTAAGAAATTTTGGTCTTATGTCAAAGTGGTAGGTGGATCAAAACAAAATGTCCAGACACTCTGTGACCAAAATGGTACTGAAACAGAGGATGACAGACTAAAGGCCGAAATACTAAATGACTTTTTCCAAAGCTGTTTCACAGAGGAAGACTGCACTGTAGTTCCTTCTCTAGATTGTCGCACAGATGACAAAATGGCAGATATCGAAATAGACGACAGAGAGATACAGAAACAATTAAAATCGCTCAAAAGAGGAAAGGCTGCTGGACCTGATGGGATACCAGTTCGATTTTACACAGAGTACGCGAAGGAACTTGCCCCCTTCTTGCAGCGGTGTACCGTAGGTCTCTAGAAGAGCGTAGCGTTCCAAAGGATTGGAAACGGGCACAGGTCATCCCCGTTTTCAAGAAGGGACGTCGAACAGATGTGCAGAACTATAGACCTATATCTCTAACGTCGATCAGTTATAGAATTTTGGAACACGGATTATGTTCGAGTATAATGACTTTTCTGGAGACTAGAAATCTACTCTGTATGAATCAGCACGGGTTTCGAAAAAGACGATCGAGTGAAACCCAGCTCGCGCTATTCGTCCACGAGACTCAGAGGGCCATAGACACGGGTTCACAGGTAGATGCCGTGTTTCTTGACTTCCGCAAGGCGTTCGATACAGTTCCCCACAGTCGTTTAATGAACAAAGTAAGAGCATATGGACTATCAGACCAATTGGGTGATTGAATTGAAGAGTTCCTAGATAACAGAACGCAGCATGTCATTCTCAATGAAGAGAAGTCTTCCGAAATAAGAGTGATTTCAGGTGTGCCGCAGGGGATTGTCTTAGGACCGTTGCTATTCACAATATACATAAATGACCTTGTGGATGACATCGGAAGTTCACTGAGGCTTTTTGCGGAAGATGCTGTGGTATATCGAGAGGTTGTAACAATGGAAAATTGTACTGAAATGCAGGAGGATCTCCAACGAATTGACGCATGGTGCAGGGAATGGCAATTGAATCTCAATGTAGACAAGTGTAATATGCTGCGAATACACAGAAAGAAAGATCCCTTATCATTTAGCTACAATACAGCAGGTCAGCAACTGGAAGCAGTTAATTCCATAAATTATCTGGGAGTACGCATTAGAAGTGATTTAAAATGGAATGATCAGATAATGTTGATCGTGGGTGAAGCAGATGCCAGATTGAGATTCATTGGAAGAATCGTAAGGAAATGCAATCCGAAAACAAAGAAAGTAGGTTACAGTACGCTTGTTCGCCCACTGCTTGAATACTGCTCAGTAGTGTCGGATCCGTACCAGATAGGGTTGACAGAAGAGATAGAGAAGATCCAACGGAGAGCAGTAATCGCGAAAGCTTTACGGAGATGATAGATAAACTCCAGTGGAAGACTCTGCAGGAGAGACGCTCAGTAGCTCGGTACGGGCTTTTGTTGAAGTTTCGAGAACATACCTTCACCGAGGAGTCGAGCAGTATATTGCTCCCTCCTACGTATATCTCGCGAAGAGACCATGAGGATAAATCAGAGAGAATGGAGCCCACACTGAGCCATACCGACCATCCTTCTTTCCACGAACAATACGAGACTGGAATAGAAGGGAGAACCGATAGAGGTACTCAAGGTACCCTCCGACACACACCGTCAGGTGGCTTGCGGAGTATGGATGTAGACGTAGATTATTCTGTCAACTACTTGCCCTGTCACGTTTGTAACTGGGAAAAAGTTCTTTACCCTCAGGAACTGCCTTAAATTATGGTAAAGGTTAGAGCTTATTCATTTGATCTCCGCCATGTCCTGTCCTCTCTTGCTTTACCTCTCCACATATGGTGTGTGTGTGTGTTTTGGGAAAGATGGTGGGGACGGAGCGAGGTATAAGGCTACTCAGTGGCTGGGAAAGCTCACCGGCGAAGCCTCAGAAATGCCCCGACCCGACGCAACCGAGAGAAAAATTACTTCCTAAGTACAGCTCCAGCATCACCGTCGGTGTCAACAAAATATTTTCGCATTCGGAGGAGAAGGTTGGTGATGGGAATTTCGTGAGAAGATTCCGTCGCAACGAAAAACGCCTTTCTTTTAATGATGTCCAGCTCAAATCTTGTATCACTTCAGTGACATTATCTCCCATATTTCGTGATAATACAAAACATGCTGCCCTTCGTCGAATTTTTTCGATGCACTCCGTCAGTCCTATGTGGTAAGGATCCCACACCGTGCAGCAGTATTCTGAAAGAGGACGGACAAGCGTAGTGTAGGCAGTCTCCTTAGTACGTTTTGTAAGTGTCCTGCCAATAAAACGCAGTCTTTGGTTAGCCTTCCCCACAAAATTTTCTATGTGTTCAATCATTTAAGTTGTTCGTTATTGTAATATCTAGGTTGAATTTATGGCTTTTAGATTAGACTGATTTATCGAGTAGCCGAAATTTAACGGATTCCTTTTAGTGCTCATGTGGATGACTTCACACTTTTCGTTATTTAGGGTCAACTGCCAATTTTCGCCGAACTCAGAAATTTTTTCTAAAACGTTTTGCAATTTGTTTTGATCTTCTGATTACTTTCTTGGTCGATAAACGACTGCGTCACCTGCAAACAACCTAAGACGGCTGCTCAGATTTTCTCCCAAATCGTTTATATAGATAAGGAAAAGCAAAGAGCGTATAACACAAGCTTTGGGAACGCCAGAAATCACTTCTGTTTTACTCGGACTTTCCGTCAGTTACTACGAACTGTGACCTCTCTGACAGCAAATCACAAATCCAGTCACGTAACTCAGACGATATTCCAAAAGCCTTCTGGAAATCCAGAAATACGGAATCGATCTGAAATCTCTTATCAATAGCACTCAACACGTCATACGAATAAAAAATAAATAAAAAAACGGACAAGCGCTGGTAGGAAGGGTTCCATACAATTTTAATTATGTGTACGGAAGTGCATCTGTAGGTTTTGATGAGTGAGTTTGCAAGTGGCAAAACAGGTGAAATAAGTGGCCCTACCTTTTGTTTGCAGTGAATTAAAAGCTTAAAATTCTTACACCGGCAGCGGACTTAACCATTCGATGTTAATTTCGACTTGTTGTGTCTTCCTGAGAAGAAGGGGTCATAACAGATTCAGTGATGCGGTGATGCCATTAAAGGATCATTTCTAGCAATTTATATACGCAATCCTACGAATAAGTAAACGAACGTAAAAAATAAATATTAGAACTCTACTGTCCGTCTTTCTACGTGTAAAACTATGTTACGTTATTTTTATTCAATATGTAGCATTACGAATTATGTAACTGTCACACTACTTGCCCACCGACTCAGAAATTGCTTGACGAGATTGGCGGTATAGCTTTATTGACGGAGACAAACAAATTTAGGCAGATTTATATATATGGGGGACAATGTCCTGATTGACTGCCTCATCATCGCCCAGCACAAATCGCTAAGGATAGAGACTTTATATTTGTACTGACATACTGTAGGCTTCGTTGAAGAAGAGATTGTTCGAAAATTCCACCCCTAAGGGTCTGAAACGGGGGATGAAACGTTTCGTGAAAGTAATTCGCTATTAAGGCAAGTTTCTACATCTACATCTACATCCATACTCCGCAAGCCACCTGACGGTGTGTGGCGGAGGGTACCTTCAGTACCTCTATCGGTTCTCCCTTCTATTCCAGTCTCGTATTGTTCGTGGAAAGAAGGATTGTCGGTATGCCTCTGTGTGGGCTCTAATCTCTCTGATTTTATCCTCATGGTCTCTTCGCGAGATATACGTAGGAGGGAGCAATATACTGCTTGACTCTTCGGTGAAGGTATGTTCTCGAAACTTTGACAAAAGCCCGTACCGAGCTACTGAGCGTCTCTCCTGCAGAGTCTTCCACTGGAGTTTATCTATCATCTCCGTAACGCTTTCGCGATTACTAAATGATCCTGTAACGAAGCGCGCTGCTCTCCGTTGGATCTTCTCTATGTCTTGTATCAACCCTATCTGGTACGGATCCCACACTGCTGAGCAGTATTCAAGCAGTGGGCGAACAAGCGTACTGTAACCTACTTCTTTTGTTTTCGGATTGCATTTCCTTAGGATTCTTCCAATGAATCTCAGTCTGGCATCTGCTTTACCGACAATCAACATTATATGATCATTCCATTTTAAATCACTCCTAATGCGTACTCCCAGATAATTTATGGTATTAACTGCTTCCAGTTGCTGACCTGCTATTTTGTAGCTAAATGATAAAGGATCTATCTTTCTGTGTATTCGCAGCACATTACACTTGTCTACATTGAGATTCAGTTGCCATTCCCTGCACCATGCGTCAATTCGCTGCAGATCCTCCTGCATTTCAGTACAATTTTCCATTGTTACAACCTCTCGATACACCACAGCATCATCTGCAAAAAGCCTCAGTGAACTTCCGATGTCATCCACCAGGTCATTTATGTATATTGTGAATAGCAACGGTCCTATGACACTCCCCTGCGGCACACCTGAAATTACTCTTACTTCGGAAGACTTCTCTCCATTGAGAATAACATGCTGCGTCCTGTTATCTAGGAACTCCTCAATCCAATCACACAATTGGTCTGATAGTCCATATGCTCTTACTTTGTTCTTTAAACGACTGTGGGGAACTGTATCGAACGCCTTGCGGAAGTCAAGAAACACGGCATCTACCTGTGAACCCGTGTCTATGGCCCTCTAAGTCTCGTGGACGAATAGCGCGAGCTGGGTTTCACATGACCGTCTTTTTCGAAACCCACAGTTACGAAAATTGGTATTTGGTATCTCGGTCAGAAATAAAGAAATATGTTTTTCAGCATTTATGAAATACTGTTTCCCATGAGGGTGAAATTGGGCGTGAGAGATTTTTCTTGAAAATAAATCATTATTGAAGAACCACTAGAGTATTTTTAAAGCTACGTCTATGAAAACTGGTATTTGACTTCTCGAAAAAAAAAACTACTGTCAGTGTTTTTGGAAATTCAAGCACGAAGGAGATGAAATAATGGGAGAAAGGTTTTCCGAAAATAGGTCATTACTAAAGAACTACTAAAGCATTTTTAAAACTAAATTTATGAAAACTGGTATTTGACTTCTCGGTTAGGAATTAAAAAATTAGTTTCAGAAATTTTTAAATTCAACCATCCGAGGCACAGAAATATGGGATGAAAGGTTTTATGAAATTATATAATTATGAAAGCATTTTCAAAGATAAATCTATGAAAATTTAGCTTTTGGTTCAAAAATGGCTCTGAGCACTATGGGACTTGACTGCTGAGGTCATCAGTCCCCTATAACTTAGAACTACTTAAACCTAACTAACCTAAGGACATCACACACATCTATGCCCGAGGCAGGATTCGAACCTGCGACCGTAGCGGTCGCGCGGTTCCAGACTGAAGCGCCTAGAACCGCTCTACCACGCGGCCGGCTAGCATTTGGCTTCTCCGTTAGAAATTAAATAATACGTTTATCATTGCTTTTGGAAATTCAACCCCTTAGGGAATGAAATAGGGGATGAAACTTTTTACGAAAATATTTCGTTATATTAAAAAAAATTAAAACAATCTATGAAAACTAGTATGTCACTTCTCGGTTAGATATGAAGAAATATGCGTTAGGGAATGAAAGTTTCTATGGAAATTTCACCACAGAAACCAAATGGCTTGATTAGCAGAAACTTAGACTCCAGCAACCAGAATCGCTTTTTGCTCACAAGTACATTCTGAAAAATGGCCTTAACTAGCGTGAAAAGTTTAGATGGGTGTTGCAATCTACGAACAATATAAAAATTCGACAAAAGAAAAAAAAAAATCTGTGCAGACCATATAGCCTGCGAAGCATCGGACCCTATGCTAGTAATTATAATAAAAGTACGGAGTTGCCCCACGAAGCATAAAATTTCACCGAAAGGGGCAGCCCACTGACATTATTTAGAAGTTTCGTATTGTCGATGCGTTCCTTTCAGAGCTTATCTATCAGTGGTTTTGTTCGGCAACGTCAGATTGCTCTCCGGGGAACCGCCCCGCCCGATGACGCAATGGCTTTCTCGAACGTTACGCCGATACCTCCAAGGTCAGACAGTGTAAACAGATCTCCTAAGGAAGGAAGAGACATTTGAACGACTGCTGTAAAAAAAAAAAAGAATATGGATATACTGATATCGTATGTAAAAAAAAAAAAAAAAACTACCTCATGTCTGTGGCCAATCTTTTGTATTTTTGTTGAGGCGGACGCAAAGGATCTGTGAAAAGGTAACTGGCAGGGGTTTGAACACTTGTACGGAGTAGTGCTTCTACAGACCCCGGGAATAAGTGGTTTTTCACAGGTATAGGCACACCAAAATGTCTAGCAATGTAGCGCAGCGTTATGTAGTCTACGACACCTATTATTAGGTAGAGTCTTAACGTGTTGAAAGGTTGTAGAACTGCGACCAATCACTTTTTTACGATAATTTGTTTTCCCCTTTACCAGTTTCGTGCTGGTTTGCCCATCTTCTGGCGGGGGAGTCTTTTGCCTGAGTTTCCGCTGTAAGGATTTTGTTATCCGTTGTAACCTCCCCACAAAATCTCAAAGGACAATTATTTAATATAAATGGAGCCAAGTATAACCTCTCCGGAGAATTTTGAAAGACAATATTTAAACGTTAACGAGAATAGAACCTATTGTAACCTACCAGCAAATAAAGTAATTTATTGACAATGACAATTAAATGAGAACTAGCAATCTGACCCACGTGTAATCTCCCACAAAAGAGAAAGTAAATTCAATAAAAAGAATGAAATCTCAATCACAATGTAAACGCAAATAGACCGAAATGTCGATCTTTAGACCCTGACTAAACTCAAATTCTTATCTCAGTAAAACTGCATCTGCTCTTATTTTTCGTCATAGCTTGGAGGAAATGCATCGCAAATATATATATATTTTTTTGAATTTAAGGGAAACTTTTCTTTAAGGAAATGTAAGGGAAATATTATTTCAAAAAGGATTGTTTGTTAAAATGGTTGGTTTGAAAACTGAATTATTATTGGGGCGATTCTTGAACAAATTAATTACACTTAAGATCCATTACAATACATTATTAGCTGAGCGCAAAGCTGCTTCATTACATTTTTTTAAAAATATACCTTTTCCTGATTCTTGACCAGAATGCCATGTCGACGCACGCCGACTCGTCACACAACAGCTAAGTCGCAACTGCAACTACCGACTCGCTTCATGCAACTGCACTGTACTCTCGCGCGCTATTACTCTCTCGCAACTGAACTGAGTACATGCTCTCTGGTCAGAGATTCTGCGGCTCGCCATCGCTGCCTATGAAACGTATGCGTTTCACCGTGTCCATCTGTATATATTTTGATTCCAAGAATCTTTCAAGGTGAAAGCCGTTTTCAAAATGGTTCAAATGGCTCTGAGCACTATGGGACTCAACATCTTAGGTCATAAGTCCCCTAGAACTTAGAACTACTTAAACCTAACTAACCTAAGGACATCACACACACCCATGACCGAGGCAGGATTCGAACCTGCGACCGTAGCAGTCCCGCGGTTCCGGACTGCAGCGCCAGAACCGCTTGACCACCGTGGCCGGCGAATGCCGTTTTGATTTCCTAGACCGTGACAAGACGCCGCAGACAGCGCGGAACTACTTTTCAATATTTACATAATTCACAATGCTATAGACGTTTTCTTCACTATTTTATGTGCGTAGGCCACACAAGTTAGAAATGATTTTAGTTTGCCGTCAAAATGGAGTCTTTTTAAAGTCTTTGCTGAAGTACCACGTCAGTCTCCATTGACCTAATTGCAGACTTCTTTCTTCTTTCCCCCTTCAGGACTAAAATTAGTCTGTCAAACTGGTTGCCGCGGTATTCTACATCTTCTCGAAGATGTTTTACTAATGACATCTGGATGAACTTTGGGTATTAATGTTTGTATCCTCTGGTTCCATCATCCTGAGACATTGTTAGAGCGGTAGCGCCTTCCATTACACTTCCACGTATCTCTTGGCATATAGTCGTTATCGAATCATTTCCCCCACAGAATAGTCATAGAAACCCTGCAAGTTTCGGCTTTAGGGCGTGTTCTCTTGAATACTCTACCACCATCCTCCAGTATTAGGAGGGAAAGATATCCTATAGCTGAGCACATTCTTATGTGACAGCGAATCTCTTCGTTCTTCTTACGCGCAGAAACAATCCCGCAGCACTGAAACTGTTACCGCAAACACTGAATAAATGATAATTGCAGCCAACAATACCTCTTTCAGGGCACAAAATTTCAGCTGATTGGACGATAGCGATTTCGAAGTCAATCATGAGAGGCACTTTGGTTTTAATACCTGGTGATGAGATGCTGTATTTAAAACTGACGGAATGAATTGCGGGAACACGAATTAATACATATTTTGTGAAATTTGGCTGAATTGCTCCTCGGGGATTGTCCGCAAGGAGTGATAGGCAAATTTTTTATCTAATTTATTCATTAGCTATCGGAAAAAAACGTGACCAAAAATACACGACAAATCTACATCTTTGTAGTCGTAGAACGTCCGCCATTTTTTTATTTTGTCATAAAAAAAAGACCTGTTCTATTACATTGTGCAAGTCCTACAGATTAAGAAAATTGTTTTCTGACTGTAATAGTTCCGCCATGGACACAGCTTATTTTGAGCAGAGGAACTTTAACGTCTCGAATGCGAAGCTTAGTGATTACTGAACTTCTTAAAATAATCAGAAACTTTTGTCCGATAATCTATATATAACGTGCAAAAATATTTAAGCTGATTGCTTCGTAAGTTTTTCCATAAAAATTGTAAAAATAACTTATTTTATAGGCTGACTTAGTAGAATGGACCCTTAACCTTTTCGCCACGCGTGTGACGCACTGCTGTCTCAGACGCAACCTTTTTCCCTGCCGTCCGGAAAGTTCAGTACGGTATCTCCGAATCAGTCATGGCGAATTCTGGGAGTTTCCTTCGAAAATGTCATGACCGAATATCTTTGCCACCCTTGTCGTCTTTCTGCTAGTGTTCCATCACTAATGAGCACACCGCTAAAGGAACGTTCCTAGCTTCCTTTCTTACCATCCAATTTAGTGTTTTATCAGAACACGGTTTAGTTTCACTTCTTGAAAAAAGTAATGTAAATCATTTTATAGATATGTAACTACAATGGAGCCGCTATACGTGCTCAGAGAATTGTAATTACTATTATCTCTGTATTGTAGTATACAAGAAAAGATTTCATTGTCTTCTCTCTTCTTGTTCTTCTTCTTTGTCTTCCGTGCCTGGTCGGTTCTGATGTCGCATTTAGATTACTGTCTGTAAAGAATTTTTTGTACTATATGTAGTGTATCTATGTCAGCATTTAATGCAGTTTGTGTTTTTGTTGGTAGCAAGAAAGTACCTTCCCTGTCCCCTTTATTTAATTAATTACGTAACAATTAAATGTTGCCCTGGCCATTTGTTATTGCATTGTTGAAGCGACGCCATCGCCGTTAAAACTTCTCCATAGGTATTTAATTCCGAAAGTATTGAAAGGAATTAATCCCACTAGACGTAAAACGGCGTCTCATAATAATTTCCATTTCATTTTAGGCCACAGGTACAGTTATATTGAACGGAATTATTTCAATTGTGGACGCTGCCATTGCACGTAGGCAGCTATACCGGAGCATGAAGCCTCACAGAGAAAAATAATTTGTTTAATATTATGTTAAATTTGCTTATCGCGCAACATTAAAGAAAGATTTTTTTTGTCTATAGTGAGTAAGACGGATGTCTTCACGTTGGAATACGCATAATATTTCTGGCCATAGCGCCCTGAGAAAATTTAGCTGTTTTTTAATGAACATAAAAGAGATTTTCTATGATCAAACGTTTTCATTCCAAAGTAACGGAACATCTCTCTTTTCAAAAAAAGAAAGTTACGTGATAACGACCACGCTCTGGACGTACGAAAAAGAGTGTTTCTTTTTATCCCCCATACAATTCTTTTGGCTCCGTGGCTGTGCCATACCGTAAAATGAACTAAAGAAAAAAATCAATAGTGCTAGTGTCCTTCAGCAAAAAGTGTTATAAATTGCGAGATAAATGTTAAAACATGTATAGTGTTGAGTACACATACAGTAAATAGCTGTAAGAAGCATATTTTTTGTTTCTTCTTTACCTTAAAAGAGGAAACAAAACGTGTTTTATAATCTGTCTGCTGCTGTGAAAAGGCATTTGTATTCTGCAGTATTCACCAGCTAACAATGTTAACTGGCTCTCAGCACTATGGGACTTAACTTCTGAGGTCATCAGTCCCCTAGAACTTAGAACTACTTAAACCTAACTAACCTAAGGACATCACACACATCCCTGCTCGAGGCAGAATTCGAACCTGCGACCGTAACGGTCGCGCGGTTCCAGACTGTAGCGCCTAGAACCGAACCGAGCATATCACTTGACGGAAAACTTCTATACTAAGTTGTATGAAATGTGTACCCAGTTGTTGATATGGCCTAGAGTCAGCTGTACAATGGAATGGCGACAGTTAAAATTTGTGCCGGACCAGGACTTGAACCCGAATTTCGCGCTTATCGCAAACGGTCGCGTTACCAATAGGCATTCTTTGCACGCTTCACGGGCAGACCCAAATTCCATAAGCCGTCGACCATGTATATACAACCAGCACTGTTACATTCATTACGTATGCTGCCGTACAGGGGAGACATTTTAACTGAAAGCAGCTGATAAATACCATATTGCAGTGCCTGTTTCTTCAGATACAGGATGCTATGTCCCTTCCGGCATGCATGCATGCATACGATACTGCATTGCTGTGCCGTACAGAAGTACGAAGCAATTTTCCTTCGAACATGCACGCAAGGAATACTCCATCGCATTTCTTAACAAATCAGGCACTGAAACATCGTATTTATCCGCCGACATCGGGCAAGCGACTTGCAGTTTTCTGTTACGGCAATATACGTAATGGATGTATCGGTGCATGTACACACATGGTTGACGACATGTGGATGTTCGGGTCTCGCCGTGAAGCCTATTGGGACGCTTGCGATAAGTGGGAAATCCGGGTTCGAATCCATTCCGGCGCAAATTGTGATTGTTGTCACTTCACTATGCAGCTAATGGTTGTCTTTATTCGTAACTGCGAATACATTTCATGTATTGTATAACGGCTGTAATCGCCACAAATGCTGTCGCTTCAGAAATGCTTGCACGGTGGAAGGAACATTACATCGTACTTCCGAACGATACAGGCACCGCTGTAAGAAGGAGTCGCTGAGCATTGGAGCCAAGCTAAGACAATACGGTATGGTTGACAAATCTGAAGGGTTCCATGCTTCGTCCGCAGCTCGTGGTCGTGCGGTAGCGTTCTCGCTTCCCACGCCCGGGTTCCCGGGTTCGATTCTCGGCGGGTCAGGGATTTTCTCCGCCTCGTGATGGCTGGGTGTTGTGTGATGTCCTTAGGTTAGTTAGGTTTAAGTAGTTCTAAGTTCTAGGGGACTGATGACCATAGATGTTAAGTCCCATAGTGCTCAGAGTCATTTGAACCGTTTTGGGTCCATGTTTCGGGCACATTGACCACGAATCAACGGGGATTAGTCGATATATTAGTCAAAAGAGAAATATTTTACTTAACAGATGGATTAATGGGCACATATGTACGAGATCAAATGAGGAATCGGACAGAAATATGGAGCCAGTAGCGTAATCAATTAAAACGAAACGCTTATTGGTCTATGGGCACATCTTCAGAAAGTGGGATGATCATCTCACGAACTGGAATTTCGTAGGCGTGAAAGCTGAAAGATTGTAATGGTTCCAAGAATGTGCTAAAGGTCTTGAAGAAATCGGTAGGCCAGAGCACATCATCATGGATATGAGTGAATTTAGACAAATGGTGAAGAACTTCCGGCGTTTTAAGCTGAGAGAAGAACTCAGGCTATGAAGAGGGCCTCAGTGAGAAGACCGGAAGAAAGCACTGACTGGTGGAGTCGAGAGGTACTTCAAATCTGGCTGTCGAACAAGAGCTAGAAATGGAAAATGAAACTGTTAACTTGTAGTTCATAGTGGCTCAGATCGAATGTCAATAAGAATATCTATGGGCGTACCCAGCAGGGGCTAGGGAAAAGACGGTCTTCACCAACCCACCCCTCCACCCGTCTCGCCACACCATCTGACGTAATATTTCACTAGCAGTTTGAATAAAGGTGGACCACGCACTGGATGCTGACTAGTAGCGAATGAACCCTGAAACATTTATCGTGAATTAACTTCTCTTTTTGTGGACATCATGGCCACTTTTGCCTGGGAACTATTTAATCGTAAAATGCACAATTTTAGTTTAAAATGCACAATTGCAGTTTCGGCTGTGCGTCCATTATCAAGTGAAGCCAGATACTTTTTGAAGGTTCACATGTGCTGATGCACAATTTTTCACAGTAATCCACTTGCACACTGTCGAAACGTCAATAGTGTATCTTATTAGTAAATAGTTTACACTCAAAGGCGACCATTATGCTCTTTAAAGAAAGTTGTGTACTCTCACCTGGGAAAATAATATCATGCAACCCCCCTCCAACTCAGATGATGGATACCCTCTTTCTGATACCAAAACTGTAAACAGGTAATTTTCCTCCTCTAGAGAATAGTGTGAACTATAGAAAAGCGCAGTGGTACAGCAAACAAGTGAATGGCACAGGAAACTGCTCCATTTATGTAATTAATGAAACGCCGCTGCAATTACTGATGTGCATTTAAGCCAACACCTCGTTTTGGTCTTCACATCTACGCCTTTTTCAAGTGGATCTGAAAATTACGGTTTTGTGATGATGTGACATTTCACAAGAGCATAGTTTTCAGATCCACTGGAAAGTTATCTGGAAGGAAAGGCCAAAACGTGGCGTGGACTTAAAGAAAGTACACGTCCGTAACAGGGGCGGTCGTTCATTGACAGAATACACAGCTGCAGCATTACACCACCTTCAGAATAAATGTTGCATTTGTATTTAATTATCTCGCCGTCTTCATGATGCCCTCCCTTATCGACAAAGTAATTATATCAGAGCCATTTCATCTCAAATACATCGAGGAAAAATATTATGTGGCGTTGACCTATGTCTACATACAGACTCCGCAAGTCACCATAGAGTGCATGGTGGAGGGTATGTTCCATGCGCGGTCTGCCTTATAGGTGAGCCTTACTTACCTAGACTTCTCCCGATAAACCGAGCCCGACCACTCGCCTTCCCTGCAACCGAACTAACACGCTCGTTCCGTCTCATGTCACTTTGCAATAATTACTCCCTAGATATTTAATGGACGTGACTGGGTCAAACAGCACACCACTAGTACTACATTCGTACATTACAATATTGTTTTTCCTACTCATCGGCCTCAGATTACATTTTAGTACAGCTAGCAGTATTAACATATCATCGAGGAAACGCCCTGTCATTTTGCCTTGAGCGATTTCAGGAAACCAGGCAAAATCTGCGTGTTCGAGGGAGAAGCTGAAATATGATTGTGATTTTAAATAGAATGGCCACATAAAACGTATAGCAGGAAAAGCGGATGGCACACAGAGCGATAGGAAGAATCTTAAGTAAATGTAACCACTAAAGAAGTGATTTATAAGGCACTTGTTCGACCGATTCTTTAGTGCTGTTCATCTGTCTGGGATCTTTACGAGGTAGGAGTGAAGAAGAGATAGAGGAGATCTACGAAGAGCGCCGTGTTTCGTCAAGGAATCGTTTACTGGCCGCAAGACGGTGCTCGTAAAAACTCAAAAAATGGTTCAAATGGCTCTGAGCACTACGGGACAACATCTGAGGTCATCAGTCCCCTAGAACTTAGGTCTACTTAAACCTAACCAACCTAAGGACATCATACACATCCACGCCCGAGGCAGGATGCGAACCTGCGACCGTAGCGGTCGCGTAGTTCCAGACTTAAGCGCCTAGAGCCGCTCGGCCACATCGGCCAGCCATCAAACTCAATTGTGAAACATTACGAGAGAGAGACGCTGTGCATCGCGGAGAGGTTTATTGTTGAAATTTCGACAGAGCACTTTCTGGGAAGAGTCGTGCAACGTATTAATTCCTCCCACATAGCCGCGCGGGATTTGGTTCAAATGGCTCTGAGCACCATGGGACTCAACTGCTGTGGTCATCAGTCCCCTAGAACTTAGAACTACTTAAACCTAACAAACTTAAGGACATCACACACACCCATGCCCGAGGCAGGATTCGAACCTGCGACCGTAGCAGCAGCGCGGCTCCGGACTGGAGCGCCTAGAACCGCACGACCACCGCGGCCGGCTCGCGCGGGATTTGCCGAGCGGTCTTAGGCGCTGCAGTCATGGACTGTGCGGCTGGTCCCGGTGGAGGTTCGAGTCCTCCCTCGGGCATGGGTGTGTGTGTGTGTGTGTGTGTTTGGATAATTTAGGCTAAGTAGTGAGTAAGCTTAGGGACTGATGACCTCAGCAGTTAAGTCCCATAAGATTTCACACACATATCCTCCCACATACATCTCACGTAATGTTCACGACGAGAAAATTCGAGAAATTAGAGCTAATACAGAGGCTTAGCGACAAGCATTCTTCCCACGCGACATTCGCGAGCGGAACAGGTATTAGGGATCTTTTAATAGTGCCAGAACTACCCTCGGCCACACATCATTAGATGGCTTGCGGAGTGTGATGTAACACTAATTCATTTTACGTTACGGCGCAGCCAGGAAGCCTGTAGACTTTCGTAGATGCGGCTGAGGGATTCTACGCCCATCGATGATGCATCTATTGGGACAGGCAGTAGGTGGTTCCTGCGCAGAACGAGGTGAAATCGATAGCTCGCAGGGGACAGGGCGCTATGCTGCAGACCGGCTCTGAATCGATAGCTGGGAAAAACCACACTTGCTTTCCCCACACCGTCGTCGAGTCCCGACCGCCGAACGCTAGAGCGACGGGCTATCGTATCGATTGAGCCTCGTCTGGAACTGTGGTGGCCGGCACGTAGCAAAAGGGGCGAGGTGAACGGGCGGGAGTAAAGCACGAAGAGGGGAGTCGCAGCAGCCAGATGACTGTCAGGGGCGTCGGTTTTGAAATCTCCCTCTCCCGCGAGTTCTGCTGCTACGGAGCCGGTTGGTGACTTTCTCGCGGGAGGGTTGGCGGCGCCGGCTTACCTGTGTGCAGACGGACAGCAGCGCGGCGCTGAGCAGCGCGAGAGCCGACGGCCTCCACATCTCGGTGGGGAACGGCGTCGGCGGGGAAGGAAGCGAGGTCGAGAACAGCGTTCGGCGGCACTCGCGGAGGAAAGACGCGAACGGTGAGGTAAAGGCCGCGCGCGGGAGCTCTCACCGGCGCTGGGATCAGCAAGAGAATGAGAGAGGCGGGAGAAGCGACAGTCGAGCAGCTCCCGCAGTCCTTGTCGCTGCTGGCGCTAGCGGACAACTGACGGCCGTGCCCGCAGCGCGCCCCGTGAGCTGCGCCGGCAACTGTCCGGCGCGCGCCGCTATTGGCCGGAGCCGCGCATGCGCACTGCGCTGCGGTCCCGCTGCGTGCGAAATCGACTGGGCCGCGCTGGCGCTGGCTTTGACGCTGCGGCTGCGCGATCGCTTTGCCAAGTGTGACAGCGGAAAGGCCCATGCGGCGACGCTGACGTCCCTAGATAGTCTGCTACTAATATCTTTGTCACTTTACTTCTCCTCGATAAGAAAATCATTATTCACATTCATAGATGTAGTAGAGTCTTAGAACATATACTGTTTGTTCTTGTTGTTGTGGTCTTCAGTCCTGAGACTGGTTTGCTGCAGCTCTCCACGCTACTCTATCCTGTGCAAGCTTCTTCTTCTCCCAGTACCTACTGCAGCGTACATCCTTCTGAATCTGGTTAGTGTATTCATCTCTTGGTCTCCCTCTACGATTTTTACTCTCCACGCTGCCCCGCAATGCTAAATTTGTGATCCCTCAATGCCTCAGAACTTGTCCTACCAAGCGTTTCCTTCTTCTTTTCAAGTTGTGCGACAAGCTCCTCTTCTTCCCAATTCTATTCAATACCTCCTCATTAGTTATGTGATCTACCCATCTAATCTTCAGCATTCTTCTGTAGCACCACATTTCGACAGCTTCTATTCTCTTCTTGTCCAAACAATTTATCGTCCACGTTTCACTTCCATACATAGCTACACTCCATACAAATATTTTCAGAAACGACTTCCTGACACTTAAATCTATATTCGATGTTAACAAATTTCTCTTCTTCAGAAACTCTTTCCTTGCCATTGCCAGTGTACATTTCATATCCTCTCTACTTCGACCATCATCAGTTACTTTGCTCCCCAAATAGCAAAACTCCTTTACTACTTTAAGTGTCTCATTTCCTAATCTAATTCCCTCAGCATCACCCGAGTTCAGTCGACTACATTCCATTATTCTCGTTTTGCTTTTGTTGATGTTCATCTTATATCCTCCTTTCAAGACACTGTCCATTCCGTTCAACTGCTCTTCCAAGTCCTTTGCTGTCTCTGACAGAATTATAATGTCATCGGCGCACCTCAATGTTTTTATTTCTTCTCCATGGATTTTAATACCTACTCCGAATTTTTCTTTCGTTTCCTTTACTGCTTGGTCAATATAAAGATTGAATAACATCGGGGAGACGCTACAACTCTGTCTCACTCCCTTCCCATCCACTGCTTCCCTTTCATGCCCCTCGACTCTTATAAGTGCCATCTCGTTTCTGTACAAATTGTAAATAGCCTTTCGCTCCCTGTATTTTACCACTGCCACCATTAGAATTTGAAAGAGAGTATTCCAGTCAACATTGTCAAAAGCTTTCCCTAAGTCTACAAATGCTCGAAACGTAGGTTTGCCTTTCCTTAATCTTTCTTCTAAGATATACTGTATTCGAACATTATGATGTACCTCGATGTGTTTATTGACATATAGTCAGCACGGATTCAGAAAATATCGTTCTTGTGAAACACAACAAGCTCTTTATACTCATGGAGTAACAAATGCTATCGACAGGGAATGCCAAATTGATTCCATATTTTTAGATTTCCAGAAGGCTTTCGACACTGTTCTTCACAAGCGTCTTCTAATCAAACTGCGTGCCTACGGAGTATCGCCTCAGTTGTGCGACTGGATTCGTGATTTCCTGTCAGAAAGGTCTCAGTTCGTAGTAATAGTCGGAAAATCATCGAGTGAAACAGAAGTAATATCCGGCATTCCCCAAGGAAGTGTTATAGGCACTCTATTGTTCAAAAAATGTTCAAATGTGTGTGAAATCTTATGAGACTTAACTGCTAAGGTCATCAGGCCCTAAGCTTACACACTACTTAACCTAAATTATCCTAACGAGAAACACACAGACCTATGCCCGAGGGAGAACTCGAACCTCCGCCGGGACCAGCCGCCTGCAGCGCCCTAGACCGCTCGGCTAATCCCGCGTGGCCTCTGTTGTTCCTGATCTATATTAACGACATAGGAGACAATCTGAGCAGCCGTCTTAGATTGTTTGCAGATGATGCTGTTATTTACCGTCTTGTAAAGTCATCAGATGATCAAAACGACTTGAAAAATTATTTAGATAAGATATCGGTATGGTGCGAAAAGTGGCAATTGACCCTGAATAAAGAAAAGTGCGAAATCAGCTAAATTTCGACTACGCGGTAAGTCACACAAATCTGAGGGCTGTAAATTCAACTAAATACTTAGGGATTACAATTACAAATAACCTAAATTAGAACGATCGCATAGATAATATTGAGGGTAGAGCAAAGCAAAGACTGCGATTCATTGGCAGAACACTTAGAAGGTGCAACAGGTCTACCAAAGAGACTGCTTACACTGCGCTTGTCCGCCCTATTCTACAGTACTGCTGTACGATGTGGGATCCACATCAGGTGCGACTGAAGGATGACACCGAAAAAGTACAAAGAAGGGCAACTCGTTTTGTATTATTGCGAAATATGGGAGATAGTGCCACATACATGATACGTGAATTGGAGGGGCAATCATTAAAACAAAGGCGTTTTCCGTTGCGACGGGATCTTCTCATGAAACTTCAATCACCAGTTTTGTCCTCCGATTGCGAAAACATTCTATTGGCACCCACCTACATGAGGAGACATGATCATCACGATAAAATAAGAGACATCATGGCTGGCACAGAAAAATTTGAGTGCTCGTTTTTCCCGTGTGCCGTTCGAGAGTGGAACGGTAGAGAAACAGCACGAAGGTGGTTCACTGAACCCTCTGCCAGGTAATTTATTGTGAATAGCAGAGTAATCACGTAGATGTAGATGTAGATAACGAGATGCACATATGCACAAGGCTTAAAAGGGCAGTGCACAGGTGGAGCCGTCTTATGCATTCACGTGATTCATGTGAAAAGGTGTCCGACGTGATTAAGGCGGCAAAACAGTAATTAATAGACTTAAAGGTGAATGGTAGTAGGAGCTAGAGCATGGGACATTCCATTTCGAAAATATTTAGAGAATTCAGTATTCCAAGATGCACAGTGTCAAGAGAGATCCGAGAATACCGAATTTCAGGCATTACCTCTAAACACGGACAATGCAGCGGTCGGCGTGCTTCACTTAAGAACAACAGCAGCGGCGTTCTAATAGAGTTGTCAGTGTTAGCAGACAAGCAACACTGTGTGAAATAACAGCAGGAATCAACGTGAGAGCGGAAAAATTTGTCGTTAATAGGCTGTGGCAGCAGACGACCGAAGCGAGCGGCTTTGCTAACAGCACGACACCTCCTGGGATCGTAACCATATGGTCTGGTCCCTACACCACTGGAAAACCGTGGCCTACTTAGCTGGCAAGTGCTGATGGCAGCGTTCGAGTGTGGCGGAGATCCCACGAAGGCAAGGGCCCAAGGTACAAGGCACTGTGCAAGCTGGTGGTTGCTCCATAATGGTCTGGACTGTGTTTACATGGAATGGACTGGGTCCTCTGCTCCAACTGAACAGCAGATCATCGGAAATGGTTATGTTCGACTATTTGGAGACCATTTGCAGCCATATGGTCTGGTCCCTACTCTACTGGAATACCGAGGCCTACTTAGCTGGCAAGTGCTGATGGCAGCGTTCGAGTGTCGCGGAGATCCCACGAAGGCGAGGGACCAAGGTACAAGGCACTGTGCAAGCTGGTGGTGGCTCCATAATGGTCTGGACTGTGTTTAAATGGAATAGACTGGGTCCTCTGCTCCAACTAAACCGCTGATGATCGGAAATGGTTATGTTCGACTATTTGGAGACCATTTGCAGCCATATGGTCTGGTCCCTACTCTACTGGAATACCGAGGCCTACTTAGCTGGCAAGTGCTGATGGCAGCGTTCGAGTGTCGCGGAGATCCCACGAAGGCGAGGGACCAAGAAACAAGGCACTGTGCAAGCTGGTGGTGGCTCCATAATGGTCTGGACTGTGTTTACATGGAAAGGACTGGGTCCTCTGCTCCAACTGAACCACTGATGATCGGAAATAGTTATATTCGACTATTTGGAGACCATTTGCAGCCATATGGTCTGGTCCCTACTCTACTGGAATACCGGGGCCTACTTAGCTGGCAAGTGCTGATGGCAGCGTTCGAGTGTGGAGCAGACCCCACGAAGGCGAGGGGCCAAGTTACAAGGCACTGTGCAAGCTGGTGGCGGCTCCATAATGGTGTGGACTGTGTTTACATGGAATGGACTCAGTTCTCTGCTCCAGCTGAACCGCTGATGATCGGAAATAGTTATGTTCGACTATTTGGAGACCATTTGCAGCCATATGGTCTGGTCCCTACTCTACTGGAATACCGGGGCCTACTTAGCTGGCAATTGCTGATGGCAGCGTTCGAGTGTGGAGCAGACCCCACGTAGGCGAGGGGCCAAGTTACAAGGCACTGTGCAAGCTGGTGGTGGCTCCGTAATGGTCTGGACTGTGTTTACGTGGAATGGACTGGGTCCTCTGGTCCAGCTGAACCGCTGATGATGACTGGAAATGGTTATGTTCGACTATTTGGAGACCATTTGCATCCATATGGTCTGGTCCCTACTCTACTGGAATACCGAGGCCTACTTAGCTGGCAAGTGCTGATGGCAGCGTTCGAGTGTGGCGCAGACCCCACGAAGGCGAGGGGCCAATGTACAAGGCACTGTGCAAGCTGGTGGTGCCTCCATAATGGTCTGGACTGTGTTTACATGGAATGGACTGGGTCCTCTGCTCCAACTAAACCGCTGATGATCGGAAATAGCTATGTTCGACTATTTGGAGACCACTTGCAGCCATATGGTCTGGTCCCCACACTACTGGAAAACCGTGGCCTACGTAGCTGGCAAGTGCTGATGGCAGCGTTCGAGTGTGGCGCAGACCCCACGAAGGCGAGGGCCCAAGGTACAAGGCACTGTGCAAGCTGGTGGTGGCTCCATAATGGTCTGGACTGTGTTTACATGGAATGGACTGGGTCCTCTGCTCCAACTGAACCGCTGATGATCGGAAATGGTTATGTTCGACTATTTGGAGACCATTTGCAGCCATATGGTCTGGTCCCTACACTGCTGGAAAACAGTGGCCTACTTAGCTGGCATGTGCTGATGGCAGCGTTCGAGTGTGGCGCAGACCCCACGAAGGCGAGGGCCCAAGGTACAAGGCACTGTGCGAGCTGGTGGTGGCTCCATAATGGTGTGGACTGTGTTTACATGGAATGGACTGGGTCCTATGCTCCAGCTGAACCGCTGATGATCGGAAATGGTTATGTTCGACTATTTGGAGACCATTTCCAGCCATATGGTCTGGTCCCTACTCCACTGGAATACCGAGGCCTACTTAGCTGGCAAGTGCTGATGGCAGCGTTCGAGTGTGGCGGAGACCCCACGAAGTCGAGGGCCCAAGGTGCAAGGCACTGTGCAAGCTGGTGGTGGCTCCATAATGGTCTGGACTGTGTTTACATGGAATGGACTGGGTCCTCTGCTCCAACTGAACCGCTGATGATCGGAAATGGTTATGTTCGACTATTTGGAGACCATTTGCAGCCATATGGTCTGGTCCCTACACTGCTGGAAAACAGTGGCCTACTTAGCTGGCAAGTGCTGATGGCAGCGTTCGAGTGTGGCGCAGACCCCACGAAGGCGAGGGCCCAAGGTACAAGGCACTGTGCGAGCTGGTGGTGGCTCCATAATGGTGTGGACTGTGTTTACATGGAATGGACTGGGTCCTCTGCTCCAGCTGAACCGCTGATGATCTGAAATGGTTATGTTCGACTATTTGGAGACCATTTGCAGCCATATGCTCTGATCCCTACACTGCTGGAAAACAGTGGCCTACTTAGCTGGCAAGTGCTGATGGCAGCGTTCGAGAGTGGCGCAGACCCCACGAAGGCGAGGGCCCAAGATACAAGGCACTGTGCAAGCTGGTGGTGGCTCCATAATGGTCTGGACTAAGTTTACATGGAATGGACTGGGTCCTCTGCTCCAACTGAACCGCTGATGATCGGAAATGGTTATGTTCGATTATTTGGAGACCATTTGAAGCCATATGGTCTGGTCCCTACACTGCTGGAAAACCGTGGCCTACTTAGCTGGGAAGTGCTGATGGCAGCGTTCGAGTGTGGCGCAGACCCCACGAAGGCGAGGGCCGAAGGTACAAGGCACTGTGCGAGCTGGTGGTGGCTCCATAATGGTGTGGACTGTGTTTACATGGAATGGACTGGGTCTTCTGCTCCAGCTGAACCGCTGATGATCGGAAATGGTTATGTTCGACTATTTGGAGACCACTTGCAGCCATATGGTCTGGTCCCCACAATACTGGAAAACCGTGGCCTACGTAGCTGGCAAGTGCTGATGGCAGCGTTCGAGTGTGGCGGAGATCCCACGAAGGCACAAGGCACTGCTGGAAAACAGTGGCCTACTTAGCTGGCAAGTGCTGTTGGGAGCGTTCGAGTGTGGCGCAGACCCCACGCAGGCGAGGGCCCAAGATACGTGGCACTGTGCAAGCTGGTGGTGGCTCCATAATGGTCTGGACTGTGTTTACATGGAATGGACTGTGTCCTCTGCTCCAACTGAACCGCTGATGATCGGAAATGGTTATGTTCGATTATTTGGAGACCATTTGAAGCCATACGGTCTGGTCCCTACACTGCTGGAAAACCGTGGCCTACTTAGCTGGGAAGTGCTGATGGCAGCGTTCGAGTGTGGCGCAGACCCCACGAAGGCGAGGGCCCAAGGTACAAGGCACTGTGCGAGCTGGTGGTGGCTCCATAATGGTGTGGACTGTGTTTACATGGAATGGACTGGGTCTTCTGCTCCAGCTGAACCGCTGATGATCGGAAATGGTTATGTTCGACTATTTGGAGACCATTTGCAGCAATATGGTCTGGTCCCTGCACTACTGGAATACCGGGGCCTACTTAGCTGACAAGTGCTGATGGCAGCGTTCGAGTGTGGAGCAGACCCCACGAAGGCGAGGGGCCAAGTTACAAGGCACTGTGCAAACTGGTGGCGGCTCCATAATGGTCTGGAGTGTGTTTACATGGAATGGACTCAGTCCTCTGCTCCAGCTGAACCGCTGATGATCGGAAATGGTTATGTTCGACTATTTGGAGACCATTTGCAGCAGTATGGTCTGGTCCCTACACTACTGGAATACCGAGGCCTACTTAGCTGGCAAGTGCTGGTGATAGCGTTCGAGTGTGGCTGAGACCCCACGAAGGCGAGGGGCCAAGTTACAAGGCACTGTGCAAGCTGGTGGTGACTCCATAATGGTCTGGACTGTGTTTACAAGGAATGGACTCAGTCCTCTGCTCCAGCTGAACCGCTGATGATCGGAAATGGTTATGTTCGACTATTTGGAGACGATTTGCAGCCATATGGTCTGGTCCCTACTCTACTGGAATACCGAGGCCTACTTAGCTGGCAAGTGCTGATGGCAGCGTTCGATTGTGGCGCAGACCACACGAAGGCGGGGGCCCAAGGTACAAGGCACTGTGAAAGCTGGTGGTGGCTCTATAATGGTGTGGACTGTGTTTACATGGAATGGACTGCTGCTCTGCTCCAACTGAACCGCTGATGATCGGAAATGGTTATGTTCGACTATTTGGAGACCATTTGCAGCCATATAGTCTGGTCCCTACACTACTGGAATACCGAGGCCTACTTAGCTGGCAAGTGCTGATGGCAGCGTTCGAGTGGGGCGCAGACCCCACGAAGGCGAGGGCCCAAGGTACAAGGCACTGTGCAAGCTGGTGGTGGCTCCATAATGGTCTGGACTGTGTTTACATGGAATGGACTGGGTCCTCTGCTCCAACTGAACCACTGATGATCGGAAATAGTTATGTTCGACTATTTGGAGACCATTTGCAGCCATATGGTCTGGTCCCTACTCTACTGGAATACCGGGGCCTACTTAGCTGGCAAGTGCTGATGGCAGCGTTCGAGTGTGGAGCAGACCCCACGAAGGCGAGGGGCCAAGTTACAAGGCACTGTGCAAGCTGGTGGCGGCTCCATAATGGTGTGGACTGTGTTTACATGGAATGGACTCAGTTCTCTGCTCCAGCTAAACCGCTGATGATCAGAAATAGTTATGTTCGACTATTTGGAGACCATTTGCAGCCATATGGTCTGGTCCCTACTCTACTGGAATACCGGGCCCTACTTAGCTGGCAAGTGCTGATGGCAGCGTTCGAGTGTGGAGCAGACCCCACGAAGGCGAGGGGCCAAGTTACAAGGCACTGTGCAAGCTGGTGGTGGCTCCGTAATGGTCTGGACTGTGTTTACATGGAATGGACTGGGTCCTCTGGTCCAGCTGAACCGCTGATGATGACTGGAAATGGTTATGTTCGACTATTTGGAGACCATTTGCATCCATATGGTCTGGTCCCTACTCTACTGGAATACCGAGGCCTACTTAGCTGGCATGTGCTGATGGCAGCGTTCGAGTGTGGCGCAGACCCCACGAAGGCGAGGGGCCAATGTACAAGGCACTGTGCAAGCTGGTGGTGCCTCCATAATGGTCTGGACTGTGTTTACATGGAATGGACTGGGTCCTCTGCTCCAACTGTACCGCTGATGATGACTAGAAATGGTTATATTCGTTTATTTGGAGACCATTTGTAGCCATATGGTGTGGTCCCTACTCTACTGGAATACCGTGGCATACTTAGCTGGCAAGTGCTAATGGCAGCATTCGAGTGGGGCGCAGACCCCAAGAAGGCCAGGGGCCAATGTACAAGGCACTGTGCAAGCTGGTGGTGGCTCCATAATGGTCTGGACTGTGTTTACATGGAATGGACTGGGTCCTCTGCTCCAACTAAACCGCTGATGATCGGAAATGGTTATGTTCGACTATTTGGAGACCATTTGCAGCCATATGGTCTGGTCCCCACACTACTGGAAAACCGTGACCTACGTAGCTGGCAAGTGCTGATGGCAGCGTTCGAGTGTGGCGCAGACCCCACGAAGGCGAGGGCCCAAGGTACAAGGCACTATGGAAGCTGGTGGTGGCTCCATAATGGTGTGGACTGTGTTTACGTGGAATGGACTGGGTCCTCTGCTCCAGCTGAACCGCTGATGATCGGAAATGGTTATGTTCGACTATTTGGAGACCATTTGCAGCCATATGGTCTGGTCCCTACACTGCTGGAAAACAGTGGCCTACTTAGCTGGCAAGTGCTGATGGCAGCGTTCAAGTGTGGCGGAGACCCCACGAAGTCGAGGGCCCAAGGTGCAAGGCACTGTGCAAGCTGGTGTTGGCTCCATAATGGTCTGGACTGTGTTTACATGGAATGGACTGGGTCCTCTGCTACAACTGAACCACTGATGATCGGAAATAGTTATGTTCGACTATTTGGAGACCATTTGCAGCCATATGGTCTGGTCCCTACTCTACTGGAATACCGGGGCCTACTTAGCTGGCAAGTGCTGATGGCAGCGTTCGAGTGTGGAGCAGACCCCACGAAGGCGAGGGGCCAAGTTACAAGGCACTGTGCAAGCTGGTGGCGGCTCCATAATGGTGTGGACTGTGTTTACATGGAATGGACTCAGTTCTCTGCTCCAGCTAAACCGCTGATGATCGGAAATAGTTATGTTCGACTATTTGGAGACCATTTGCAGCCATATGGTCTGGTCCCTACTCTACTGGAATACCGGGCCCTACTTAGCTGGCAAGTGCTGATGGCAGCGTTCGAGTGTGGAGCAGACCCCACGAAGGCGAGGGGCCAAGTTACAAGGCACTGTGCAAGCTGGTGGTGGCTCCGTAATGGTCTGGACTGTGTTTACGTGGAATGGACTGGGTCCTCTGGTCCAGCTGAACCGCTGATGATGACTGGAAATGGTTATGTTCGACTATTTGGAGACCATTGGCATCCATATGGTCTGGTCCCTACTCTACTGGAATACCGAGGCCTACTTAGCTGGCATGTGCTGATGGCAGCGTTCGAGTGTGGCGCAGACCCCACGAAGGCGAGGGGCCAATGTACAAGGCACTGTGCAAGCTGGTGGTGCCTCCATAATGGTCTGGACTGTGTTTACATGGAATGGACAGGGTCCTCTGCTCCAACTGTACCGCTGATGATGACTAGAAATGGTTATGTTCGTTTATTTGGAGACCATTTGTAGCCATATGGTGTGGTCCCTACTCTACTGGAATACCGTGGCATACTTAGCTGGCAAGTGCTGATGGCAGCATTCGAGTGGGGCGCAGACCCCAAGAAGGCGAGGGGCCAATGTACAAGGCACTGTGCAAGCTGGTGGTGGCTCCATAATGGTCTGGACTGTGTTTACATGGAATGGACTGGGTCCTCTGCTCCAACTAAACCGCTGATGATCGGAAATAGTTATGTTCGACTATTTGGAGACCACTTGCAGCCATATGGTCTGGTCCCCACAATACTGGAAAACCGTGGCCTACGTAGCTGGCAAGTGCTGATGGCAGCGTTCGAGTGTGGCGGAGATCCCACGAAGGCGAGGGCCCAAGGTACAAGGCACTGTGCAAGCTGGGGGTGGCTCCATAATGGTCTGGACTGTGTTTACATGGAATGGACTAGGTCCTCTGCTCCAACTAAACCGCTGATGATCGGAAATGGTTATGTTCGACTATTTGGAGACCACTTTGTAGCCATATGGTCTGGTCCCCACACTACTGGAAAACCGTGACCTACGTAGCTGGCAAGTGCTGATGGCAGCGATCGAGTGTGGCGCAGACCCCACGAAGGCGAGGGCCCAAGGTACAAGGCACTATGGAAGCTGGTGGTGGCTCCATAATGGTGTGGACTGTGTTTACATGGAATGGACTGGGTCCTCTGCTCCAGCTGAACCGCTGATGATCGGAAATGGTTATGTTCGACTATTTGGAGACCATTTGCAGCCATATGGTCTGGTCCCCACACTACTGGAAAACCGTGACCTACGTAGCTGGCAAGTGCTGATGGCAGCGTTCGAGTGTGGCGCAGACCCCACGAAGGCGAGGGCCCAAGGTACAAGGCACTATGGAAGCTGGTGGTGGCTCCATAATGGTGTGGACTGTGTTTACGTGGAATGGACTGGGTCCTCTGCTCCAGCTGAACCGCTGATGACCGGAAATGGTTATGTTCGACTATTTGGAGACCATTTGCAGCCATATGGTCTGGTCCCTACACTGCTGGAAAACAGTGGCCTACTTAGCTGGCAAGTGCTGATGGCAGCGTTCGAGTGTGGCGGAGACCCCACGAAGTCGAGGGCCCAAGGTGCAAGGCACTGTGCAAGCTGGTGTTGGCTCCATAATGGTTTGGACTGTGTTTACATGGAATGGACTGGGTCCTCTGCTACAACTGAACCGCTGATGATCGGAAATGGTTATGTTCGACTAATTGGAGACCATTTGCAGCCATATGGTCTGGTCCCTACACTGCTGGAAAACAGTGGCCCACTTAGCTGGCAAGTGCTGATGGCAGCGTTCGAGTGTGGCGCAGACACCACGAAGGCGAGGGCCCAAGGTACAAGGCACTGTGCGAGCTGGTGGTGGCTCCATACTGGTGTGGACTGTGTTTACATGGAATGGACTGGGTCCTCTGCTCCAGCTGAACCGCTGATGATCGGAAATGGTTATGTTCGACTATTTGGAGACCATTTGCAGCCATATGCTCTGATCCCTACACTGCTGGAAAACAGTGGCCTACTTAGCTGGCAAGTGCTGATGGCAGCGTTCGTGTGTGGCGCAGACCCCACGAAGGCGAGGGCCCAAGATACAAGGCACTGTGCGAGCTGGTGGTAGCTCCATAATGGTGTGGACTGTATTTACATGGAATGGACTGGGTCCTCTGCTCCAGCAGAACCGCTGATGATCGGAAATGGTTATGTTCGACTATTTGGAAACCATTTGCAGCCATATGGTCTGGTCCCTACTCTGCTGGAATACCGGGGCCTACTTAGCCGGCAAGTGCTGATGGTAGCGTTCGAGTGCGGGGCAGACCCCACGAAGGCGAGGGGCCAAGTTACAAGGCACTGTGCAAGCTGGTGGCGGCTCCATAATGGTGTGGACTGTGTTTACATGGAATGGACTCAGTCCTCTGCTCCAGCTGAACCGCTGATGATCGGAAATGGTTATGTTCGACTATTTGGAGACCATTTGCAGCAATATGGTCTGGTCCCTGCACTACTGGAATACCGGGGACTACTTAGCTGACAAGTGCTGATGGCAGCGTTCGAGTGTGGAGCAGACCACACGAAGGCGAGGGGCCAAGTTACAAGTCACTGTGCAAGCTGGTGGCGGCTCCATAATGGTCTGGACTGTGTTTACAAGGAATGGACTCAGTCCTCTGCTCCAGCTGAACCGCTGATGATCGGAAATGGTTATGTTCGACTATTTGGAGACCATTTGCAGCCATATGGTCTGGTCCCTACTCTACTGGAATACCGAGGCCTACTTAGCTGGCAAGTGCTATTGGCAGCGTTCGATTGTGGCGCAGACCCCACGAAGGCGGGGGCTCATGGTACAAGGCACTGTGAAAGCTGGTGGTGGCTCTATAATGGTCTGGACTGTGTTTACATGGAATGGACTGCTGCTCTGCTCCAACTGAACCGCTGATGATCGGAAATGGTTATGTTCGACTATTTGGAGACCATTTGCAGCCATATGGTCTGGTCCCTACACTGCTGGAAAACCGTTGCCTACGTAGCTGGCAAGTGCTGATGGCAGCGTTCGAGTGTGGCGCCGACCCCACGAAGGCGAGGGGCCAAGTTACAAGTCACTGTGCAAGCTGGTGGCGGCTCCATAATGGTCTGGACTGTGTTTACAAGTAATGGACTCAGTCCTCTGCTCCAGCTGAACCGCTGATGATCGGAAATGGTTATGTTCGACTATTTGGAGACCATTTGCAGCCATATGGTCTGGTCCCTACACTGCTGGAAAACCGTGGCCTACTTAGCTGGCAAGTGCTGATGGCAGCGTTCGAGTATGGTGCAGACCCCACGAAGGCGAGGGCCCAAGGTACAAGGCACTGTGCGAGCTGGTGGTAGCTCCATAATGGTGTGGACTGTATTTACATGGAATGGACTGGGTCCTCTGCTCCAGCAGAACCGCTGATGATCGGAAATGGTTATGTTCGACTATTCGGAAACCATTTGCAGCCATATGGTCTGGTCCCTACTCTGCTGGAATACCGGGGCCTACTTAGCCGGCAAGTGCTGATGGTAGCGTTCGAGTGCGGGGCAGACCCCACGAAGGCGAGGGGCCAAGTTACAAGGCACTGTGCAAGCTGGTGGCGGCTCCATAATGGTGTGGACTGTGTTTACATGGAATGGACTCAGTCCTCTGCTCCAGCTGAACCGCTGATGATCGGAAATGGTTATGTTCGACTTTTTGGAGACCATTTGCAGCAATATGGTCTGGTCCCTGCACTACTGGAATACCGGGGACTACTTAGCTGACAAGTGCTGATGGCAGCGTTCGAGTGTGGAGCAGACCACACGAAGGCGAGGGGCCAAGTTACAAGTCACTGTGCAAGCTGGTGGCGGCTCCATAATGGTCTGGACTGTGTTTACAAGGAATGGACTCAGTCCTCTGCTCCAGCTGAACCGCTGATGATCGGAAATGGTTATGTTCGACTATTTGGAGACCATTTGCAGCCATATGGTCTGGTCCCTACTCTACTGGAATACCGAGGCCTACTTAGCTGGCAAGTGCTGATGGCAGCGTTCGATTGTGGCGCAGACCCCACGAAGGCGGGGGCCCATGGTACAAGGCACTGTGAAAGCTGGTGGTGGCTCTATAATGGTCTGGACTGTGTTTACATGGAATGGACTGCTGCTCTGCTCCAACTGAACCGCTGATGATCGGAAATGGTTATGTTCGACTATTTGGAGACCACTTGCAGCCATATGGTCTGGTCCCTACACTGCTGGAAAACCGTTGCCTACGTAGCTGGCAAGTGCTGATGGCAGCGTTCGAGTGTGGCGCAGACCCCACGAAGGCGAGGGGCCAAGTTACAAGTCACTGTGCAAGCTGGTGGCGGCTCCATAATGGTCTGGACTGTGTTTACAAGGAATGGACTCAGTACTCTGCTCCAGCTGAACCGCTGATGATCGGAAATGGTTATGTTCGACTATTTGGAGACCATTTGCAGCCATATGGTCTGGTCCCTACACTGCTGGAAAACCGTGGCCTACTTAGCTGGCAAGTGCTGATGGCAGCGTTCGAGTATGGTGCAGACCCCACGAAGGCGAGGGCCCAAGGTACAAGGCACTGTGCGAGCTGGTGGTAGCTCCATAATGGTGTGGACTGTATTTACATGGAATGGACTGGGTCCTCTGCTCCAGATGAACCGCTGATGATCGGAAATGGTTATGTTCGACTATTTGGAGACCATTTGCAGCCATATGGTCTGGTCCCTACTCTGCTGGAATACCGGGGCCTACTTAGCTGGCAAGTGCTGATGGTAGCGTTCGAGTGCGGGGCAGACCCCACGAAGGCGAGGGGCCAAGTTACAAGGCACTGTGCAAGCTGGTGGCGGCTCCATAATGGTGTGGACTGTGTTTACATGGAATGGACTCAGTGCTCTGCTCCAGCTGAACCGCTGATGATCGGAAATGGTTATGTTCGACTATTTGGAGACCATTTGCAGCAATATGGTCTGGTCCCTGCACTACTGGAATACCGGGGACTACTTAGCTGACAAGTGCTGATGGCAGCGTTCGAGTGTGGAGCAGACCCCACGAAGGCGAGGGCCCAAGATACAAGGCACTGTGCAAGCTGGTGGTGGCTCCATAATGGTCTGGACTGTGTTTAGATGGAATGGACTGGGTCCTCTGCTCCAACTGAACCGCTGATGATCGGAAATGGTTATGTTCGGCTATTTGGAGACCATTTGAAGCCATATGGTCTGGTCCCTACACTGCTGGAAAACCGTGGCCTACTTAGCTGGCAAGTGCTGATGGCAGCGTTCGAGTGTGGTGCAGACCCCACGAAGGCGAGGGCCCAAGGTACAAGGCACTGTGCGAGCTGGTGGTAGCTCCATAATGGTGTGGACTGTATTTACATGGAATGGACTGGGTCCTCTGCTCCAGCTGAACCGCTGATGATCGGAAATGGTTATGTTCGACTATTTGGAGACCATTTGCAGCCATATGGTCTGGTCCCTACTCTGCTGGAATACCGGGGCCTACTTAGCTGGCAAGTGCTGATGGTAGCGTTCGAGTGCGGGGCAGACCCCACGAAGGCGAGGGGCCAAGTTACAAGGCACTGTGCAAGCTGGTGGCGGCTCCATAATGGTGTGGACTGTGTTTACATGGAATGGACTCAGTCCTCTGCTCCAGCTGAACCGCTGATGATCGGAAATGGTTATGTTCGACTATTTGGAGACCATTTGCAGCAATATGGTCTGGTCCCTGCACTACTGGAATACCGGGGACTACTTAGCTGACAAGTGCTGATGGCAGCGTTCGAGTGTGGAGCAGACCCCACGAAGGCGAGGGGCCAAGTTACAAGTCACTGTGCAAGCTGGTGGCGGCTCCATAATGGTCTGGACTGTGTTTACAAGGAATGGACTCAGTCCTCTGCTCCAGCTGAACCGCTGATGATCGGAAATGGTTATGTTCGACTATTTGGAGACCATTTGCAGCCATATGGTCTGGTCCCTACTCTACTGGAATACCGAGGCCTACTTAGCTGGCAAGTGCTGATGGCAGCGTTCGATTGTGGCGCAGACCCCACGAAGGCGGGGGCCCATGGTACAAGGCACTGTGAAAGCTGGTGGTGGCTCTATAATGGTCTGGACTGTGTTTACATGGAATGGACTGCTGCTCTGCTCCAACTGAACCGCTGATGATCGGAAATGGTTAGGTTCGACTATTTGGAGACCATTTGCAGCCATATGGTCTGGTCCCTACACTGCTGGAAAACCGTGGCCTACGTAGCTGGCAAGTGCTGATGGCAGCGTTCGAGTGTGGCGCAGACCCCACGAAGGCGAGGGCCCAAGGTACAAGGCACTGTGCAAGCTGGTGGTGGCTCCATAATGGTGTGGACTGTGTTTACATGGAATGGACTGGGTCCTCTGCTCCGGCTGAGCCACTGATGATCGGAAATAGTTATGTTCGACTATTTGGAGACCATTTGCAGCCATATGGTCTGGTCCCTACACTGCTGGAAAACCGTGGCCTACTTAGCTGGCAAGTGCTGATGGCAGCGTTCGAGTGTGGTGCAGACCCCACGAAGGCGAGGGCCCAAGGTACAAGGCACTGTGCGAGCTGGTGGTAGCTCCATAATGGTCTGGACTGTATTTACATGGAATGGACTGGGTCCTCTGCTAAAGCTGAACCGCTGATGATCGGAAATGGTTATGTTCGACTATTTGGAGACCATTTGCAGCCATATGGTCTGGGCCCTACTCTGCTGGAATACCGGGGCCTACTTAGCTGGCAAGTGCTGATGGTAGCGTTCGAGTGCGGGGCAGACCCCACAAAGGCGAGGGGCCAAGTTACAAGGCACTGTGCAAGCTGGTGGCGGCTCCATAATGGTGTGGACTGTGTTTACATGGAATGGACTCAGTCCTCTGCTCCAGCTGAACCGCTTATGATCGGAAATGGTTATGTTCGACTATTTGGAGACCATTTGCAGCAATATGGTCTGGTCCCTGCACTACTGGAATACCGGGGACTACTTAGCTGACAAGTGCTGATGGCAGCGTTCGAGTGTGGAGCAGACCCCAGGAAGGCGAGGGCCCAAGATACAAGGCACTGTGCAAGCTGGTGGCGGCTCCATAATGGTCTGGACTGTGTTTAGATGGAATGGACTGGGTCCTCTGCTCCAACTGAACCGCTGATGATCGGAAATGGTTATGTTCGGCTATTTGGAGACCATTTGAAGCCATATTGTCTGGTCCCTACACTGCTGGAAAACCGTGGCCTACTTAGCTGGCAAGTGCTGATGGCAGCGTTCGAGTGTGGTGCAGACCCCACGAAGGCGAGGGCCCAAGGTACAAGGCACTGTGCGAGCTGGTGGTAGCTCCATAATGGTGTGGACTGTATTTACATGGAATGGACTGGGTCCTCTGCTCCAGCTGAACCGCTGATGATCGGAAATGGTTATGTTCGACTATTTGGAGACCATTTGCAGCCATATGGTCTGGTCCCTACTCTGCTGGAATACCGGGGCCTACTTAGCTGGCAAGTGCTGATGGTAGCGTTCGAGTGCGGGGCAGACCCCACGAAGGCGAGGGGCCAAGTTACAAGGCACTGTGCAAGCTGGTGGCGGCTCCATAATGGTGTGGACTGTGTTTACACGGAATGGACTCAGTCCTCTGCTCCAGCTGAACCGCTGATGATCGGAAATGGTTATGTTCGACTATTTGGAGACCATTTGCAGCAATATGGTCTGGTCCCTGCACTACTGGAATACCGGGGACTACTTAGCTGACAAGTGCTGATGGCAGCGTTCGAGTGTGGAGCAGACCCCACGAAGGCGAGGGGCCAAGTTACAAGTCACTGTGCAAGCTGGTGGCGGCTCCATAATGGTCTGGACTGTGTTTACAAGGAATGGACTCAGTCCTCTGCTCCAGCTGAACCGCTGATGATCGGAAATGGTTATGTTCGACTATTTGGAGACCATTTGCAGCCATATGGTCTGGTCCCTACTCTACTGGAATACCGAGGCCTACTTAGCTGGCAAGTGCTGATGGCAGCGTTCGATTGTGGCGCAGACCCCACGAAGGCGGGGGCCCATGGTACAAGGCACTGTGAAAGCTGGTGGTGGCTCTATAATGGTCTGGACTGTGTTTACATGGAATGGACTGCGGCTCTGCTCCAACTGAACCGCTGATGATAGGAAATGGTTATGTTCGACTATTTGGAGACCATTTGCAGCCATATGGTCTGGTCCCTACACTGCTGGAATACCGTGGCCTACGTAGCTGGCAAGTGCTGATGGCAGCGTTCGAGTGTGGCGCAGACCCCACGAAGGCGAGGGCCCAAGGTACAAGGCACTGTGCAAGCTGGTGGTGGCTCCATAATGGTGTGGACTGTGTTTACATGGAATGGACTGGGTTCTCTGCTCCGGCTGAACCACTGATGATCGGAAATAGTTATGTTCGACTATTTGGAGACCATTTGCAGCCATATGGTCTGGTCCCTACACTGCTGGAAAACCGTGGCCTACGTAGCTGACAAGTGCTGATGGCAGCGTTCGAGTGTGGCGCAGACACTACGAAGGCGAGGGCCCAAGGTACAAGGCCATGTGCAAGCTGGTGGTGGCTCCATAATGGTGTGGACTGTGTTTACATGGAATGGACTGGGTCCTCTGCTCCGGCTGAACCACTGATGATCGGAAATAGTTATGTTCGACTATTTGGAGACGATTTGCAGCCATATGGTCTGGTCCCTACTCTACTGGAATACCGGGGCCTACTTAGCTGGCAAGTGCTGATGGCAGCGTTCGAGTGTGGCGCAGACCCCATGAAGGCGAGGGCCGAAGGTACAAGGCACTGTGCGAGCTGGTGGTGGCTCCATAATGGTGTGGACTGTGTTTACATGGAATGGACTGGGTCTTCTGCTCCAGCTGAACCGCTGATGATCGGAAATGGTTATGTTCGACTATTTGGAGACCACTTGCAGCCATATGGTCTGGTCCCCACAATACTGGAAAACCGTGGCCTACGTAGCTGGCAAGTGCTGATGGCAGCGTTCGAGTGTGGCGGAGATCCCACGAAGGCACAAGGCACTGCTGGAAAACAGTGGCCTACTTAGCTGGCAAGTGCTGTTGGGAGCGTTCGAGTGTGGCGCAGACCCCACGCAGGCGAGGGCCCAAGATACAAGGCACTGTGCAAGCTGGTGGTGGCTCCATAATGGTCTGGACTGTGTTTACATGGAATGGACTGGGTCCTCTGCTCCAACTGAACCGCTGATGATCGGAAATGGTTATGTTCGATTATTTGGAGACCATTTGAAGCCATACGGTCTGGTCCCTACACTGCTGGAAAACCGTGGCCTACTTAGCTGGGAAGTGCTGATGGCAGCGTTCGAGTGTGGCGCAGACCCCACGAAGGCGAGGGCCCAAGGTACAAGGCACTGTGCGAGCTGGTGGTGGCTCCATAATGGTGTGGACTGTGTTTACATGGAATGGACTGGGTCTTCTGCTCCAGCTGAACAGCTGATGATCGGAAATGGTTATGTTCGACTATTTGGAGACCATTTGCAGCAATATGGTCTGGTCCCTGCACTACTGGAATACCGGGGCCTACTTAGCTGACAAGTGCTGATGGCAGCGTTCGAGTGTGGAGGAGACCCCACGAAGGCGAGGGGCCAAGTTACAAGGCACTGTGCAAACTGGTGGCGGCTCCATAATGGTCTGGAGAGTGTTTACATGGAATGGACTCAGTCCTCTGCTCCAGCTGAACCGCTGATGATCGGAAATGGTTATGTTCGACTATTTGGAGACCATTTGCAGCAGTATGGTCTGGTCCCTACACTACTGGAATACCGAGGCCTACTTAGCTGGCAAGTGCTGATGATAGCGTTCGAGTGTGGCTGAGACCCCACGAAGGCGAGGGGCCAAGTTACAAGGCACTGTGCAAGCTGGTGGTGACTCCATAATGGTCTGGACTGTGTTTACAAGGAATGGACTCAGTCCTCTGCTCCAGCTGAACCGCTGATGATCGGAAATGGTTATGTTCGACTATTTGGAGACGATTTGCAGCCATATGGTCTGGTCCCTACTCTACTGGAATACCGAGGCCTACTTAGCTGGCAAGTGCTGATGGCAGCGTTCGATTGTGGCGCAGACCACACGAAGGCGGGCGCCCAAGGTACAAGGCACTGTGAAAGCTGGTGGTGGCTCTATAATGGTGTGGACTGTGTTTACATGGAATGGACTGCTGCTCTGCTCCAACTGAACCGCTGATGATCGGAAATGGTTATGTTCGACTATTTGGAGACCATTTGCAGCCATATAGTCTGGTCCCTACACTACTGGAATACCGAGGCCTACTTAGCTGGCAAGTGCTGATGGCAGCGTTCGAGTGGGCCGCAGACCCCACGAAGGCAAGGGCCCAAGGTACAAGGCACTGTGCAAGCTGGTGGTGGCTCCATAATGGTCTGGACTGTGTTTACATGGAATGGACTGGGTCCTCTGCTCCAACTGAACCACTGATGATCGGAAATAGTTATGTTCGACTATTTGGAGACCATTTGCAGCCATATGGTCTGGTCCCTACTCTACTGGAATACCGGGGCCTACTTAGCTGGCAAGTGCTGATGGCAGCGTTCGAGTGTGGAGCAGACCCCACGAAGGCGAGGGGCCAAGTTACAAGGCACTGTGCAAGCTGGTGGCGGCTCCATAATGGTGTGGACTGTGTTTACATGGAATGGACTCAGTTCTCTGCTCCAGCTAAACCGCTGATGATCGGAAATAGTTATGTTCGACTATTTGGAGACCATTTGCAGCCATATGGTCTGGTCCCTACTCTACTGGAATACCGGGCCCTACTTAGCTGGCAAGTGCTGATGGCAGCGTTCGAGTGTGGAGCAGACCCCACGAAGGCGAGGGGCCAAGTTACAAGGCACTGTGCAAGCTGGTGGTGGCTCCGTAATGGTCTGGACTGTGTTTACATGGAATGGACTGGGTCCTCTGGTCCAGCTGAACCGCTGATGATGACTGGAAATGGTTATGTTCGACTATTTGGAGACCATTTGCATCCATATGGTCTGGTCCCTACTCTACTGGAATACCGAGGCCTACTTAGCTGGCATGTGCTGATGGCAGCGTTCGAGTGTGGCGCAGACCCCACGAAGGCGAGGGGCCAATGTACAAGGCACTGTGCAAGCTGGTGGTGCCTCCATAATGGTCTGGACTGTGTTTACATGGAATGGACTGGGTCCTCTGCTCCAACTGAACCGCTGATGATGACTAGAAATGGTTATGTTCGTTTATTTGGAGACCATTTGTAGCCATGTGGTGTGGTCCCTACTCTACTGGAATACCGTGGCATACTTAGCTGGCAAGTGCTGATGGCAGCATTCGAGTGGGGCGCAGACCCCAAGAAGGCGAGGGGCCAATGTACAAGGCACTGTGCAAGCTGGTGGTGGCTCCATAATGGTCTGGACTGTGTTTACATGGAATGGACTGGGTCCTCTGCTCCAACTAAACCGCTGATGATCGGAAATGGTTATGTTCGACTATTTGGAGACCATTTGCAGCCATATGGTCTGGTCCCTACACTGCTGGAAAACAGTGGCCTACTTAGCTGGCAAGTGCTGATGGCAGCGTTCGAGTGTGGCGGAGACCCCACGAAGTCGAGGGCCCAAGGTGCAAGGCACTGTGCAAGCTGGTGTTGGCTCCATAATGGTCTGGACTGTGTTTACATGGAATGGACTGGGTCCTCTGCTACAACTGAACCGCTGATGATCGGAAATGTTTATGTTCGACTATTTGGAGACCATTTGCAGCCATATGCTCTGATCCCTACACTGCTGGAAAACAGTGGCCTACTTAGCTGGCAAGTGCTGATGGCAGCGTTCGTGTGTGGCGCAGACCCCACGAAGGCGAGGGCCCAAGATACAAGGCACTGTGCAAGCTGGTGGTGGCTCCATAATGGTCTGGACTGTGTTTAGATGGAATGGACTGGGTCCTCTGCTCCAACTGAACCGCTGATGATCGGAAATGGTTATGTTCGACCATTTGGAGACCATTTGCAGCCATATGGTCTGGTCCCTACACTGCTGGAAAACCGTGGCCTACGTAGCTGGCAAGTGCTGATGGCAGCGTTCGAGTGTGGCGCAGACCCCACGAAGGCGAGGGCCCAAGGTACAAGGCACTGTGCAAGCTGGTGGTGGCTCCATAATGGTGTGGACTGTGTTTACATGGAATGGACTGGGTCCTCTGCTCCGGCTGAACCACTGATGATCGGAAATAGTTATGTTCGACTATTTGGAGACGATTTGCAGCCATATGGTCTGGTCCCTACTCTACTGCAATACCGGGGCCTACTTAGCTGGCAAGTGCTGATGGCAGCGTTCGAGTGTGGAGCAGACCCAACGAAGGCGAGGGGCTAAGTCACAAGGCACTGTGCAAGCTGGTGGCGGCTCCATAATGGTGTGGACTGTGTTTACATGGAATGGACTCAGTTCTCTGCTCCAGCTGAACCGGTGATGATCGGAAATGGTTATGTTCAACTATTTGGAGACCATTTGCAGCAATATGGCCTGGTCCCCGCACTACTGGAATACCGGGGCCTACTTAGCTGACAAGTGCTGATGGTAGCGTTCGAGTGTGGAGCAGACCCCACGAAGGCGAGGGGCCAAGTTACAAGGCACTGTGCAAGCTGGTGAAGGCTCCATAATGGTCTGGACTGTGTTTACATGGAATGGACTCAGTCCTCTGCTCCAGCTGAACCGCTGATGATCGAAAATGGTTATGTTCGACTAATTGGAGACCTTTTGCAGCCATATGGTCTGGTCCCTACTCTACTGGAATACCGAGGCCTACTTAGCTAGCAAGTGCTGATGGCTGCGTTCGAGTGTGGCGCAGACCCCACGAAGGCGAGGGGCCAATGTACAAGGCACTGTGCAAGCTGGTGGTGCCTCCATAATGGTCTGGACTGTGTTTACATGGAATGGTCTGGGTCCTCTGGTCCAGCTGAACCGCTGATGATGACTGGAAATGGTTATGTTCGACTATTTGGAGACCATTTGCATCCATATGGTCTGGTCCCTACTCTACTGGAATACCGAGGCCTACTTAGCTGGCAAGTGTTGATGGCAGCGTTCGAGTGTGGCGCAGACCCCACGAAGGCGAGGGGCCAATGTACAAGGCACTGTGCAAGCTGGTGGTGCCTCCATAATGGTCTGGACTGTGTTTACATGGAATGGACTGGGTCCTCTGCTCCAACTGAACCGCTGATGATGACTAGAAATGGTTATGTTTGTTTATTTGGAGACCATTTGTAGCCATATGGTGTGGTCCCTACTCTACTGGAATACCGTGGCCTACTTAGCTGGCAAGTGCTGATGGCAGCATTCGAGTGGGGTGCAGACCCCACGAAGGCGAGGGGCCAATGTACAAGGCACTTTGCAAGCTGGTGGTGGCTCCTTAATGGTCTGGACTGTGTTTACATGGAATGGACTGGGTCCTCTGGTCCAGCCGAACCGCTGATGATGACTGGAAATGGTTATGTTCGACTATTTGGAGACGATTTGCAGCCATATGGTCTGGTCCCTACTCTACTCGAATACCGAGGCCTACTTAGCTGGCAAGTGCTGATGGCAGCGTTCGAGTGTGGCGCAGACCCCACGAAGGCGAGGGGCCAATGTACAAGGCACTGTGCAAGCTGTTGGTGCCTCCATAATGGTCTGGACTGTGATTACATGGAATGGACTGGGTCCTCTGCTCCAACTGAACCGCTGATGATGACTAGAAATGGTTACGTTCGTTTATTTGGAGACCATTTGTAGCCATATGGTGTGGTCCCTACTCTACTGGAATACCGTGGCCTACTTAGCTGGCAAGTGCTGATGGCAGCATTCGAGTGTGGCGCAGACACCACGGAGGCGAGGGGCCAATGTACAAGGCACTGTGCAAGCTGGTGGTGGCTCCATAATGGTCTGGACTGTGTTTGCGTGGAATGGTCTGGGTCCTCTGGTCCAGCTGAACCGCTGATGATGACTGGAAATGGTTATGTTCGACTATTTGGAGACCATTTGCATCCATATGGTCTGGTCCCTACTCTACTGGAATACCGAGGCCTACTTAGCTGGCAAGTGCTGATGGCAGCGTTCGAGTGTGGCGCAGACCCCACGAAGGCGAGGGGCCAATGTACAAGGCACTGTGCAAGCTGCTGGTGCCTCCATAATGGTCTGGACTGTGTTTACATGGAATGGACTGGGTCCTCTGCTCCAACTGAACCGCTGATGATGACTAGAAATGGTTATGTTTGTTTATTTGGAGACCATTTGTAGCCATATGGTGTGGTCCCTACTCTACTGGAATACCGTGGCCTACTTAGCTGGCAAGTGCTGATGGCAGCATTCGAGTGGGGTGCAGACCCCACGAAGGCGAGGGGCCAATGTACAAGGCACTTTGCAAGCTGGTGGTGGCTCCTTAATGGTCTGGACTGTGTTTACATGGAATGGACTGGGTCCTCTGGTCCAGCCGAACCGCTGATGATGACTGGAAATGGTTATGTTCGACTATTTGGAGACGATTTGCAGCCATATGGTCTGGTCCCTACTCTACTCGAATACCGAGGCCTACTTAGCTGGCAAGTGCTGATGGCAGCGTTCGAGTGTGGCGCAGACCCCACGAAGGCGAGGGGCCAATGTACAAGGCACTGTGCAAGCTGTTGGTGCCTCCATAATGGTCTGGACTGTGTTTACATGGAATGGACTGGGTCCTCTGCTCCAACTGAACCGCTGATGATGACTAGAAATGGTTACGTTCGTTTATTTGGAGACCATTTGTAGCCATATGGTGTGGTCCCTACTCTACTGGAATACCGTGGCCTACTTAGCTGGCAAGTGCTGATGGCAGCATTCGAGTGTGGCGCAGACACCACGGAGGCGAGGGGCCAATGTACAAGGCACTGTGCAAGCTGGTGGTGGCTCCATAATGGTCTGGACTGTGTTTGCGTGGAATGGTCTGGGTCCTCTGGTCCAGCTGAACCGCTGATGATGACTGGAAATGGTTATGTTCGACTATTTGGAGACCATTTGCATCCATATGGTCTGGTCCCTACTCTACTGGAATACCGAGGCCTACTTAGCTGGCAAGTGCTGATGGCAGCGTTCGAGTGTGGCGCAGACCCCACGAAGGCGAGGGGCCAATGTACAAGGCACTGTGCAAGCTGCTGGTGCCTCCATAATGGTCTGGACTGTGTTTACATGGAATGGACTGGGTCCTCTGCTCCAACTGAACCGCTGATGATGACTAGAAATGGTTATGTTTGTTTATTTGGAGACCATTTGTAGCCATATGGTGTGGTCCCTACTCTACTGGAATACCGAGGCCTACTTAGCTGGCAAGTGCTGATGGCAGCATTCGAGTGGGGCGCAGACCCCACGAAGGCGAGGGGCCAATGTACAAGGCACTGTGCAAGCTGGTGGTGGCTCCATAATGGTCTGGACTGTGTTTATGTGGAATGGACTGGGTCCTCTGGTCCAGCTGAACCGCTGATGATGACTGGAAATGGTTATGTTCTACTATTTGGAGACGTATTGCAGCCATATGGTCTGGTCCCTACTCTACTGGAATACCGAGGCCTACTTAGCTGGCAAGTGCTGATGGCAGCGTTCGAGTGTGGCGCAGACCCCACGAAGGCGAGGGGCCAATGTACAAGGCACTGTGCAAGCTGTTGGTGCCTCCATAATGGTCTGGACTGTGTTTACATGGAATGGACTGGGTCCTCTTCTCCAACTGAACCGCTGATGATGACTAGAAATGGTTATGTTCGTTTATTTGGAGACCATTTGTAGCCATATGGTGTGGTCCCTACTCTACTGGAATACCGTGGCCTACTTAGCTGGCAAGTGCTGATGGCAGCATTCGAGTCTGGCGCAGACCCCACGAAGGCGAGGGGCCAATGTACAAGGCACTGTGCAAGCTGGTGGTGGCTCCATAATGGTCTGGACTGTGTTTACGTGGAATGGACTGGGTCCTCTGGTCCAGCTGAACCGCTGATGATGACTGGAAATGGTTATGTTCGACTATTTGGAGACGATTTGCAGCCATATGGTCTGGTCCCTACTCTACTGGAATACCGAGGCCTACTTAGCTGGCAAGTGCTGATGGCAGCGTTCGAGTGTGGCGCAGACCCCACGAAGGCGAGGGGCCAATGTACAAGGCACTGTGCAAGCTGTTGGTGCCTCCACAATGGTCTGGACTGTGTTTACATGGAATGGACTGGGTCCTCTGCTCCAACTGAACCGCTGATGATGACTAGAAATGGTTATGTTCGTTTATTTGGAGACCATTTGTAGCCATATGGTGTGGTCCCTACTCTACTGGAATACCGTGGCCTACTTAGCTGGCAAGTGCTGATGGCAGCGTTCGAGTGGGGCGCAGACCCCACGAAGGCGAGGGCCCAAGGTACAAGGCACTGTGCAAGCTGGAGGTGGCTCCATAATGGTCTGGACTGTGTTTACATGGAATGGACTGGGTCCTCTGCTCCAACAGAACCGCTGATGATGACTGGAAATGGTTATGTTCGACTATTAGGAGACCATTTGCAGCCATATGGTCTGGTCCCTACACTGCTGGAAAACCGTGGCCTACGTAGCTGGCAAGTGCTGATGGCAGCGTTCGAGTGTGGCGCAGGTCCCACGAAGGCGAGGGCCCAAGGTACAAGGCACTGTGCAAGCTGGTGGTGGCTCCATAATGGTGTGGACTGTGTTTACATGGAATGGACTGGGTCCTCTGCTCCGGCTGAACCACTGATGACCGGAAATAGTTATGTTCGACTATTTGGAGACCATTTGCAGCCATATGGTCTGGTCCCTACTCTACTGGAATACCGGGGCCTACTTAGCTGGCAAGTGCTGATGGCAGCGTTCGAGTGTGGAGCAGACCCCACGAAGGCGAGGGGCCAAGTTACAAGGCACTGTGCAAGCTGGTGGCGGCTCCATAATGGTGTGGACTGTGTTTACATGGAATGGACTCAGTTCTCTGCTCCAGCTGAACCGGTGATGATCGGAAATGGTTATGTTCAACTATTTGGAGACCATTTGCAGCAATATGGCCTGGTCCCCGCACTACTGGAATACCGGGGCCTACTTAGCTGACAAGTGCTGATGGCAGCGTTCGAGTGTGGAGCAGACCCTACGAAGGCGAGGGGCCAAGTTACAAGGCACTGTGCAAGCTGGTGGCGGCTCCATAATGGTCTGGACTGTGTTTACATGGAATGGACTCAGTCCTCTGCTCCAGCTGAACCGCTGATGATCGAAAATGGTTATGTTCGACTATTTGGAGACCATTTGCAGCCATATGGTCTGGTCCCTACTCTACTGTAATACCGAGGCCTACTTAGCTGGCAAGTGCTGATGGCTGCGTTCGAGTGTGGCGCAGACCCCACGAAGGCGAGGGGCCAATGTACAAGGCACTGTGCAAGCTGGTGGTGCCTCCATAATGGTCTGGACTGTGTTTACATGGAATGGACTGGGTCCTCTGCTCCAACTGAACCGCTGATGATGACTAGAAATGATTATGTTCGTTTATTTGGAGACCATTTGTAGCCATATGGTGTGGTCCCTACTCTACTGGAATACCGTGGCCTACTTAGCTGGCAAGTGCTGATGGCAGCATTCGAGTGTGGCGCAGACCCCACGAAGGCGAGGGGCCAATGTACAAGGCACTGTGCAATCTGGTGGTGGCTCCATAATGGTCTGGACTGTGTTTATGTGGAATGGTCTGGGTCCTCTGGTCCAGCTGAACCGCTGATGATGACTGGAAATGGTTATGTTCGACTATTTGGAGACCATTTGCATCCATATGGTCTGGTCCCTACTCTACTGGAATACCGAGGCCTACTTAGCTGGCAAGTGCTGATGGCAGCGTTCGAGTGTGGCGCAGACCCCACGAAGGCGAGGGGCCAATGTACAAGGCACTGTGCAAGCTGGTGGTGGCTCCATAATGGTCTGGACTGTGTTTACATGGAATGGACTGGGTCCTCTGCTCCAACTGAACCGCTGATGATGACTAGAAATGGTTATGTTTGTTTATTTGGAGACCATTTGTAGCCATATGGTGTGGTCGCTACTCTACTGGAATACCGTGGCCTACTTAGCTGGCAAGTGCTGATGGCAGCATTCGAGTGGGGCGCAGACCCCACGAAGGCGAGGGGCCAATGTACAAGGCACTGTGCAAGCTGGTGGTGGCTCCATAATGGTCTGGACTGTGTTTACGTGGAATGGACTGGGTCCTCTGGTCCAGCTGAACCGCTGATGATGACTGGAAATGGTTATGTTCGACTATTTGGAGACGATTTGCAGCCATGTGGTCTGGTCCCTACTCTACTGGAATACCGAGGCCTACTTAGCTGGCAAGTGCTGATGGCAGCATTCGAGTGGGGCGCAGACCCCACGAAGGCGAGGGGCCAATGTACAAGGCACTGTGCAAGCTGGTGGTGGCTCCATAATGGTCTGGACTGTGTTTACATGGAATGGACTGAGTCCTCTGCTCCAGCTGAACCGCTGATGATCGGAAATGATTATGTTCGACTGTTTGGAGACCATTTGCAGCCACTCATGGACTTACGTTCCCAAACAACGATCGAACTTTTCTGGATGACGATGTGCCATGAGAAACGATCATCACGATAAAATAAGAGAAAGCAGGGCTCGCAGGGATAAAATTTAAGTGCTCGTTTTTCCAGCGTGCCGTTCGAGAGTGGAACGGTAGACAGCTTGAAGGTGGTTCATTGAACCCTTTGGCAGGCACTTTATTGTGAAAAGCAGAGTAATCACGTAGATGTAGATGTGGGTCTGTGCAGGCCCCGTTCTTACCCCTTTGGGAATAGACTGAGGTGACGAGTCATGGGATGCCCACTAACATCGCGCTAGACTTACTCCTGCCCGAGGTTGTGCCGCAACCCGACGTGTCGCGGACTCAACAAATCGTTGGAAGTCCCCTGCAGAGATATTGACCCGTGTCTTTCTATAGCCATCCACAATTGCGAAGTGATTTTTTTTTTGTGGTTTTAGGGCGCAAAACTTCAATGGTCATTAGCGCCCAGACTACGTTAGGAATGCACCGCCAGGCACAAGTTTAAAACAGCAACTAAAAGGGAAAACACGATAAAAGACAGACTGACAGGCATAAGATTAAAAAAAAAAAAAAGCAGCATAATCAAAGGTCCTGAGAGAGACTGGTCAAGTTGATAAAATGAAGAACGCGAGCAGCTGCTCGTGGGTCATCCGCTAAAATGGCATCTAGACTACATGGCAGGCCAAGATCAAGACGCAGTGTGTTAAAATCCGGGCAGGACGTTAAAATGTGGCGGACCGTCAGCAATTGCCCACATGGGCAGAACGGCGCCGGCGCAGCCGTCAGCAGATGGAGATGGCTGAACTGGCAGTGGCCAATTCTTAACCGGGCCAAAACGACCTCCTCCCGCCGAGAAGAGCGGGAGGAGGACGTCCAAGCCACGGGAAGAGGTTTCGAGGCCCGAAGCTTGTTGTCCGTAAGTGCAGCCCAATCGGCATGCCACAGCGATAAAATGCGCCGACAAATGACCCTGCTACAATCTGGCGAAGGGACACAACAAGAAGCTGTCCGAGGCTGGAGGACCGCAGCCTTGGCTGCTGCATCTGCAGCTTCGTTCCCAGGGATACCAACATGGCCAGGAACCCACATAAAGCTAACCGGAGAACCGACGTCCACCACCTGCTCAAGAGAGCGTTGGATCCGGTGCACGAAAGGGTGAACCGGATACGGATCACTGAGGCTTTGGATGGCGCTCAGGGAATCGGAGCAGATGACATAAGCAGAATGTCGGTGGCGGCGGATGTAAAGAACAGCCTGGTAGAGGGAAAAGAGCTCAGCTGTGAAGACCGAACAATGGCCATGGAGCCGGTATTTGAAACTTTGTGCCCCGACAATAAAAGAACACCCGACCCCGTCATTGGTCTTAGAGCCATCTGTATAAATGAAGGTCATATTAATGAACTTCGTTCGAAGTTCGACAAAACGGGAGTGGTAGACCGAACCGGGGTAACCTTCTTTGGGAGCGAGCTGAGGTCAAGGTGAACGCGAACCTGAGCCTGGAGCCAAGGTGGCGTTTGGCTCTCGCCCACTCGAAAGGTTGCAGGGAGTGAAAAATCAAGGTGTTGAAGGAGGGGACGAAAGCGAACTCCTGGGGGTAGCAGGGCAGATACATACAACCCGTATTGTCGGTCGAGCGAGTCGTCGAAAAAGGAACGATAAGACGGGTGGTCGGGCACTGACAGTAGCCGACAGGCATACCGAAAAAGCAGTATATCGCGCCGGTAGGCGAGTGGCAATTCACCAGCGTCAGCATGAAGACTCTCCACGAGACTAGTATAAAACGCTCCGATCGCAAGTCGTAAACCCCGATGTTGTATGGAGTTGAGGCGGCGTAAGATGGATGGCCGTGCAGACGAGTATACGAAGCTCCCATAGTCCAGCTTGGAGCGGACGATCGACCGATATAGACGAAGTAGGACGGTTCGATCCGCTCCCCACGACATACCACTGAGAACACGGAGGACATTTAGAGAACGGGTACAACGGGCAGCCAAATATGACACATGTGGAGACCAGCTAAGTTTCCAGATTTTGTGTACGAACTGACGTCTCGATTATGTTCCGTAAAAGTCCGGTGGTGAGACGCATGCTAAACCCGCAGGGTAGAACAGGTGATTAGGATTGTAAAAAGGACCAAATAAGGTGTCGGCCAGGTTCACTCAAAATTGTAATTTATTGTTATTTAATTACACCTTTAAACCAAAACGGCACATCGCCGAACATTTAGAACCACGAGTTTCAAAAAGGGCAATTATTTCACGGCTGAGGGCCTCCAAACAAAAAGTCAACAAAATAAAAATGCAGTTAAAATAGCAAATAAAATAATTAAAGTATATATGATATCACAGCTAGGCTGCAAAGCCTCAAGGCAAAGTAGATAGAATAAACGTATGCAAGGTCAAATATAAGCGGCTTAAGGCCGCAATTCAATTTGATAATTTTAAAATATATTACCATAATCTTTTAAGGCAGAAGGCCGCAATGTTTTTGCTCAAAGGGTAGTTTCAAGAATAAGGTTTTAAGCGGCTTAAGGCCCACAATTGATTTTCCAAAATTCAGATATACATAAAGTCCAGTAAAAACAAGAATTTTTAATTTTGCAAAAACAGACATAATGTCTTATGGGACAACAGCAATCAGTGATTTTATAATGTTACTTAAAATCCGTCTTGATTGCAAATTTTTTATTCATATGACCGGTTTCGGTTCATTCAGAACCATCTTCAGATCTGTAAAAATAATGATACTAATTTACTATTTCACGGAAGCAAATCGTTTTCATCTTATCTAATCAACATCAAATGTACCAGAACGCACCTGATATTTCAGTTACAGGAGTAATCCGTCCAAATCCAGCAACTTTCACATGTTACGTCACAAGCACAGATTTTAACCTTGACAGCTACATATTTTAATTAAGTATTTTTAATATAAAAAAAGGTCTACTGAATACAGTATGTGCAACTGGAATGTAACAAATGTACCAGACGCCACCTGTCGGTAATAGTGTTATAATTAATATAAATGACGTGCACTCTGCCAATTAATTTTATGTGGCGTAGCATGTGAAAGTTGCTGGATTTGGACGGATTACTCCTGTAACTGTAATATCAGGTACGTTCTGGTACATTTGATGTTGATTAGATAAGATGAAAAAGATTTGCTTCCGTGAAATAGTAAATTAGTATCATTATTTTTACAGATCTGAAGATGGTTCTGAATGAACCGAAACCGGTCATATGAATAAAAAAATTTGCAATCAAGACGGATTTTAAGTAATATTATAAAGAATTTTTAAATCATTGGCTATGATAGATTATAACAGACAATTAAACAACGGTGAGAAGGATAATAAAGAAAGCGGTACTCAGAAGCTTCCAGGGGGTCGGGCTGACCTCGTTCACTTAGGTGAGACCAACTACACTTGATCCGTCGGAACACAATCAGGGGACAGCCACGGAACCCACCGACACGACGACTTCCTTGGCACCAGTCGGTACTTGAGAAGTCAAACACAAAAAGTTACGAACGTGATTATCCACAATGAAATATGTATTAGGTGTCAAAACTACACACCATGTTGGACAGCGACAGCAGGTGAAGAGAGGACGCTGCGTGAAATTACCGGAACACTAACGGCCGCAGTCCGCAGCTCGTGGTCGTGCGGTAGCGTTCTCGCTTCCCACGCCCGGGTTCCCGGGTTCGATTCCCGGCGAGGTCAGGGATTTTCTCTGCCTCGTGGTGACTGGGTGTTGTGTGATGTCCTTAGGTTAGCTAGCTTAAGTAGTTCTAAGTTCTAGTGGACTGATGACCATAGATGTTAAGTCCCATAGTGCTCAGAGCAATTTGAACCATTTTTTGAACGGCAGCAAGGCAGAAAATTCCGCTGGTACACTTGAATTTGGAACACGGTAGTATAGTTAACTTCATCCAAAAGGAACACAGCCTGAATTTACGTCAGTGGCCAGGGCAGGTAACCAGAACACCAACGGCCACAAGGCAGAAAATGCCGCTGGTGCACTCGAATTGTAGTCAACCAATATAGTTAATTGCACCGCATGGCGGCTAAATTTCAGCAATAGAAACACTCGATGTGGCTCACAGGAAAACCTCCCCAACATCGAACCACACAACATGAATGGACGTGGCTTGGGTAGTTGAAACTACTACTGAACCTTTATGTCCTGGGTCGGTGAACCACGAAGCTCGTAGCGATTGGACAGCTCCACACACGCTCCGACACTGCGCAGGGACCGCCAGAGGACCCAGCCGACTGTACCGCATGGAGATATCCTCCCTGGTCCGCACCAACCGACCCACTGCTCTCAGAATGCCGACAACATGGAAAATAGTCGTCAGTGGAAATAACGTCAACTACACACACAAGCGCGTGCGCGCGCGCACACACACACACACACACACACACACACACACACACACACAGCCGACTCATGAACGATTGGCGAGCCATAACGCTTCGTCTGATCGACGAAGACCGTGGCCCGGCTCAAGTGAACTATTCAAATTTTGTACAAAGAACTCTAGAACTATGCCATATCTATCAAGAACTCTGAAAAAAATATATATTTCTGAAAAAAGAAGGATGCTAGCTTCACAGTAAGTGATATGATTTTCTCATTAAAATGCAGTTTTCTCGTAAAATATTAGCTGCAGTAAAAAATGTTACTGGGATTTTCGAAAGAACTCTTGGAGCTCTGTTCAGAACTGTGCTAAGAACTCTTGTACTTATTTACATTTTGCGGAAATTGCCAAAGAATGTTTTCGATACGAAAATTTTTCGAGTATTGTTGTTTTCTTCGCTAAATTCTGCAGAACTATTGAAATTTTGTGCAGAGAACTCTATAACTATGACTTATCTATCAAGAACTCTGAAAAAAATATATATTTCTGAAAAAAGGGTGCCAGCTTCACAGTAGGAGCTCTTATGGAATTCTTAATTAAGCTGCAATTATCTCTTAAACTATTACCTGCACAAAAAAATTCTACTACGATTTCCGATAGAACTCTTCACGTGGTGTCCAGAACTGTCATAAGAACTGTTGTACGAATATATTTATTTTTTCCGTAGACAAAGTGTGTCCCACATTAAATCAATTTATCTCATAAACTATTGTCAACATAGAAAAATGTTGTTGGGATTTTCGATAGAGCTCTTGGGGTTCTGTTCAGAACTGTCCTCAGAACTGTTGTACAAGTTTAATTTTTGCCAAAACTGACAAAAAATGTTTTCGATACGAAAATTTTTTCGAATATTGTTGTTTTCTTCGCTAAATTCTGCAGAACTATTGAAATTTTGTACAAAGAACTCTGGAACTATGCCATATCTATCAAGAACTCTGAAAAAATATATATATTTCTAAAAAAAAGGGTGCCAACTTCACAGTAAGTGAAAAGATTTTCTCATTAAAATGCAATTATCTCGTAAACTATTAGCTGCACAAAAAAATGTTACTTGGAATTTCGAAAGAACTCTTGGAGCTCTGTTCAGAACTGTGCTCAGAACTCTTGTACTTATTTACATTTTGCGGAAATTGCCAAAGAATGTTTTCGATACGAAAATTTTTCGAGTATTTTTGTTTTCTTCGCTAAATTCTGCAGAACTATTGAAATTTTGTACAGAGAACTCTATAACTATGCCACATCTCTCAAGAACTCTGAAAAAAATATATATTTCTTGAAAAAGGGGTGCTAACTTCACACGACTTCGGGCGAGCCATGTCGACGCAGACCTCACAGCTCCAGTCCAACTGCACTAGTGCCGCACTGCAGCTGCCCGTCTGGCAGGTCCCGACTGCGCTCCAGACGCGTTCCGTGCCTGGCAGGTCCGGACTCGCAACCCGAACTCACTCACGACAGACCACGACCGGGCAGTAATAGCAGTCGAGCAAAGATACTACGAGAGGGGATATATCGATACGCGCTGCTAGCGTCGGTCACGGTCAGGCAAAGCAGCAACTCGGTGACAGTAGTAATTTAAATTAAAAATGGTTCAAATGGCTCTGAGCACTATAGGACTTAACACCTGAGGTCATCAGTCGCCTAGAACTTAGAACTTGCTGACTCACCAATACCACAATCTCTACAAGGACTACAGTGAGTCTGCACCTTCGATGGCCCACCAATATAATTATTTCTACAAGGACTGCAGTGGGTCTGCACCTCTGGTGGCCCACCAATACCATACTCTCTACCAGGACTACAGTGGGTCTGCTCTGTGATGACCTACCTACCAATATTCTTCAAAACGTCGAATGACTCTGCTGTGGGTTTCCTCTGTTGTGGCCCATTACCTGTCAGCATGTCAAGAGTCAGCACTGTCTTTCCGTTGGAAGGACAACACTACTTCTTCAAGACTGCATGGAAATCCACTACTTCTGTGTGCAATTTCTTTTACTAATGAGACTTCGTGAAAAAAAACTGTAATTACTATTATCATGAATGATCAGCACTATCTTTATGGACTGTGAGAAAATTTTAGCTTTTGACCAACATTGTATCAATAAGTGTGTGCATTTGATTTCTTTGTTATTGTAATTACGATTATGAAAATTTTTAACAAATATGTATTGCCCACTGCCCAAAACGATTTGTAAAATTTTTTGTGGGGGGCATGGGGGTTATGTAAGTAGGCCGTTTATGTTTTCTTATTGGCAACGTTACGTAGCGCTCTGTATGAAAATCACTGGCTGTGCTGTGTGTAGTCTGTGGCCAGTTTGCATTGTTGTCAGCCATTGTAATGTTGGGCAGCTGGATGTGAACAGCGCGTAGCGTTGCGCAGTTGGAGGTGAGCCGCCAGCAGTGGTGGATGTGGGAAATGAGATGGCGGATTTTTGAGTACAGAATGGATATCATGAACTGATATATATATTATGACTATTAAGGTAAATACATTGTTTGTTCTCTATTAAAATCTTTCATTTGCTAACTATCCCTATCAGTAGTTAGTGCCTTCCGTAGTTTGAATCTTTTATTTAGCTGGCAGTAGTGGCGCTCGCTGTATTGCAGTAGTTCAAGTAACCAAGATTTTTGGTGAGGTAAGTGATTTGTGAAAGGTACAGGTTAATTTTAGTCAGGGCCATTCCTTTGTAGGGATTTCTGAAAGTCAGATTCCGTTGCGCAAAAAAATATTGTGTGTCAGTTTAAGCACAGTCTTGTATAATTTGTTCAAAGGGGACGTTTCACTACTTAAACCCAACAAACCTAAGGACATCACACACATCCATGCCCGGGGCAGGATTCGAACCTGAGACCGTAGCGGTCGCTCGGCCACCCCTACCGGCAAACTCCCTAACACAATCGACAAGGAAATAATAGCTAAAATGTAAGAAAAATTGTGTACTATTAAGGATTAAAACAGATTTTGTACTTGAATAAATAATTAGCCAAAGAGAGTCAACCATCAACACCGTGATGTATCACTCATTAACTTCAAGACAGAGCAACAGGAGGTAAAATTACTAGAGAATCTGGTGTTGAAAACTCTACACAAGAATTATTAACAATAGCACCAGAATATGCACTGATGAACCAAAACTTTATGACTACTCGCTTAATAGAATGTTAGTCCATCGTTGGAACGAAATCCGTCACTGATTCTGCGTGTAAGGGATCCGACAGTTTGGTGGTAGCTTTTTGAAGTTGTATGTGGCATTAGATGTCTGTTGTTGTTGTGGTCTTCAGTCCTGAGACTGGTTTGATGCAGCTCTCCATGCTACTCTATCCTATGCAAGCTTCTTCATCTCCCAGTACCTACTGCAACCTACATCCTTCTGAATCTGCTTAGTGTATTCATCTCTTGGTCTCCCCCTACGATTTTTACCCTCCACGCTGCCCTCCAATACTAAATTGGTGATCCCTTGATGCCTCAGAACATGTCCTACCAACCGATCCCTTCTTCTGGTCAAGTTGTGCCACAAACTTCTCTTCTCCCCAATCCTATTCAATACTTCCTCATTAGTTATGTGATCTACCCATCTAATCTTCAGCATTCTTCTGTAGCACCACATTTCGAAAGCTTCTATTCTCTTCTTGTCCAAACTATTTACCGTCCATGTTTCACTTCCATACATGGCTACACTCCATACAAATACTTTCAGAAATGACTTCCTGACACTTAAATCTATACTCGATGTTAACAAATTTCTCTTCTTCAGAAACGCTTTCGTTGCCATTGCCAGTCTATACAACTAATGTAATTCGCATAAATAACAGGCCGCTTATATGCGTACGTGGTAGTGACGCCAGATAGTGTCCAGATTGTTTCCGTGGAATTTACGTCTGGAGAATTTGGTGACCGAGACATCAACGTGAGTTCACTATGGAAAATGGAAATGAGCGTTTGGCATCATTGGCCGGGAGGCCCCTTACGGGGCAGTTCCGGCCGCCTCGGTGCAGCTCTTATTACACCCGGCGCCACACTGGGCGACCTGCGCGCCGGATGGGGATGAAATGATGACGAAGACAACACAACACCCAGTCCCTGAGCGGAGAAAATCCGCGACCCAGCCGGGAATCGATCCCGGGCCCGTAAGACGGCAATCCGTCACGCTGTGAGGCGGAGATTTTGATGTTTACGTCGACTGCTGACATGCTGATGCAAACAAACAAACATAAATTAGTTATGTAACTTTTTTGGGGGTCAATTGTCAAAGCTTACAACTATCCTACTTAATCACGTGCAAGAATATATGTTACTTTGGCGCTGAAAAGAGCAGTAGAGATGAAATTCATAGGGGCCAATAACCTTGGTCTTCCTCAGAATTTTTTATCTCCCAACCCCCTCCCCCGCCTCACGCGTCCAGCCATCAACAAATTGACGATTCCTTGATAACTAAATATGTGTCGCATCAACCGGTCTCTTCTTTTAACCATGTTTTGCAGTAACGTTGTTTTTCCAATTAGATGCAGTACCTTCTCTTCAGTTATTCTTTCTACCCATCTACTCTTCTCTTGCAGCACATTTCAAAAGCTTCTATTACCTTCTTATCTCAGTTGATCACTGACCACGTTTCACTAACGTACAAGTCTATACTTCAGACGAGAATCATCAAAAAAGACTCCCTCACACTTAACTCTATCAGGGGCGTTCCGTAAGTAATACAAAACATTTTTTTCTGAAAACTGGTTAGTTGTATACAGCATTCCAGTACACCTTATTACTCCCCATTCTTTTGGCTACAAAACCGTATTTTCCAATATAATCTCCGTTCAGCGCGACTACCTAGCGCCGCCTTACTGGGACAGTCTGCAAGCTCGCAAGGTACCACTCTACTGATCGACGTCGGAGCCAACGCCTTGCTGCATCGGGGCAGACAGTCTACTACAATACTCGTCAAACCACTGTAGCACGGTTCTGGTTCCGAAACACGGACGGTTTTACAGCCGAAAGAGGACATCGCCGTCGGGGCAGGCATCAAGCATGGAGGGATGCAGGTGGTTTGCAGTTGTCAGCGTATCTTCGGTTGCCACCACAGGTCCCATGCAAGCTTAGGAGAATGTCTCCCACACAGCATAACACTGTTCCCCCCAGCCTGCGTCCGTGGGGCGCGGCACGTTTCGAGCCGCCGTTCACCTCGATGACGGCGTTTGTGGAGACGATAATGTAGCAAACATGTGATCCACCCGATGAGCCGAAGCGTTCCCATTGATCGACTGTCGAATACCGATGGTCCCGTGTCCAATGCAATCGTAACTGAAGATGTCGTCGGGTCAACAGGTGAACAAGTAGCGGTGGTCTGCTGCGGAACGCCACGTTCAACAATGTACGATGAACGGTGTGCTCCGAAACCCATGTGCGTCCACCAGCACTGTGCTGTTTCGGCAGAGATGGCACAGGTCGCCACCTATCGATCTTGATAGACCAGGCAAGCTTCCAGATCCCACATTCTGTGAAGAGTCGTTCTACGAGGTGCATTCCAGTTCTAAGGCCTCCGATTTTTTTTTCTCCGGACTGGAAAGAGATAGAAACATGCCCATTGTTTTAAAATGAGGCCGCGTTCATTGTCAATACGTCCCAGAGATGGCAGCACCGTACGGCAGATGGAATTTTACCGCCAGCGGCGAGAATGAGAACTGTTTTAAATACTTAAAATGGCGACGTTTTCCTTACTTGAACAGCGTGCAATCATTCGTTTTCTGAATTTTCGTGGTGTGAAACCAATTGAAATTCATCGACAGTTGAAGAAGACATGTGGTGATGGAGTTATGGATGTGTCGAAAGTGCGTTCGTTGGTGCGACAGTTTAATGAAGGCAGAACATCGTGTGACAACAAACCGAAACAACCTCGGGCTCGCACAAGCCGGTCTGACGACACGATCGAGAAAGTGGAGAGAATTGTTTTCGGGGATCGTCGAATAACTGTTGAACAGATCGCCTCCAGAGATGGCATTTCTGCGGGTTCTGTGCACACAATCCTGCATGACGACCTGAAAATGCGAAAAGTGTCATCCAGGTAGGTGCCACGAATGCAGACGGACGACCACACGGCTGCCCGTGTGCCATGTTGCCAAGCAATGTCGACGCGCAACGACAGCACGAATGGGACTATCTTTTCGTCGGTTGTGACAATGGATGAGACGTGGATGCCATTTTTCAATCCAGAAACAAAGCGCCAGTCAGCTCAATGGAAGCACACAGATTCACTGCCACCAAAAAAATTTCGGTTAACCGCCAATGCTGAAAAAATGATGGTGTCCACGTTCTGGGACAGCGAGGGCGTAATCCTTACCCATTGCGTTCCAAAGGGCACTACGGTAACAGGTGCATCCTACGAAAATGTTTTGAAGAACAAATTCCTTCCTGCACTGCAACAAAAACGTCCGGGAAGGGCTGCGCGTGTGCTGTTTCACCAAGACAACGCACCCGCACATCGAGCTAACGTTGCGCAACAGTTTCTTCGTGATAACAACTTTGAAGTGATTCCTCATGCTCCCTACTCACCTGACCTGGCTCCTAGTGACTTTTGGCTTTTTCCAACAATGAAAGACACTCTCTGTGGCCGCACATTCACCAGCCGTGCTGCTATTGCCTCAGCGATTTCCCAGTGTTCAAAACAGACTCCTAAAGAAGCCTTCGCCGCTGCCATGGAATCATGGCGTCAGCGTTGTGAAAAATGTGTACGTCTACAGGGCGATTACGTCGAGAAGTAACGCCAGTTTCATCGATTTCGGGTGAGTAGTTACTTAGAAAAAAAAAATCGGAGGCCTTAGAACTTGAATGCACCTCGTAGTGTAAAAATATAAAAAGAGTGATATGTAAAAAATATACGGCAGTCTGCCAATGTAATCGTATTCTCAATGACTCAATTGTAGCGGTAGAAAACACTTCTCTGAAAATGACTCACAAGAATGTTCTTAATAGTGCAATGTCTTTTAAGTTCGCCCGACACACATCAGTAATTAATAAACTAGCTCACTTCTCAGGATAGTTACGTAATCGTCGATAGTTAATTGCCCTTTCCTTCTTTACCCAACACATATTATTCCAGGCTCGTGACAATATTTCACGAGTCTGTTCGATGTGAACTACTGCAATACGTAACTTAATATCGTGGTTTCGTCTCGATTCCCCAATATAAGATAACAAGAGTAGCATCTACAAATGAAATCCTGTAATGGAACTGGAATCCTGTGACCAGACCTTTTCTGCCTGGGATGTTATCTCGTTATATAAAGAAAATCTGTAAGTAAAATTGTTAAATTATTAGTAGCTGCCTCCGGCCTCGTGGGATCTGAAATAAAGTTAATTGTCCTAACCGACGGCACGTCTCGTAGAGGAGCTAAAAGAAAAATGTTAAAGATTTTTCTAAGATGGCGCCTAACAGTGAAAATTCTTTGTTAACGCCGATATCTACTTAAGACAATCCTGGTATCAGATTACAAATTGATTGACCGCATACACAAATTCTTTTGACAAAATAACCATTATATTTTCTGGTTTTAAGTACGACTTACATTATCAGCTGGTACTGCAAGATGAGTTTCACACAAGAACGTCCTCTAAGTCCGAAGCCAAGCAGATTACGTAAGCGAATGACAAAGATAGTTCATGCACAGAAGCGCAAGAGTCCATGGAATAACATGTCCATTGTAGTTCTATCTCTTCTTCCTTGGCGTAACTTCTCGGTTCTTTATAAAATTTATAGTAATATTAATTTACATTTTTTTTAAAACGCAAGACCACACAGCAGAAACAGTGTGCCTAGAAATACTTGTGCGTGCACCGGCATTGTGCTCTTTCGGCAGAGATGCCACGGATCGCCGCCTATCGCGCTTGACAGAGCAGGCAAGTCTCCAGATGCCACATTGTGTGAAGAGCCGTGGACGTCCAACCACTTATCGCCGAGTGGCAGTTTTACTGTAGTTCCACCACCTTGCCTTAGACGCTCACTATAGCAGCACGTGAACATTCTACCAGCTTTGCCGTTTCCGAGATACTCGTTCACAGGCTCCGGGTAACATTGTTACTTCTATCAGTGAAATCTGGTTTCGCAGGACAGAGCGGATCAGATTATGGTTGTAGAAAGGGGCCAAAATGAGTTACTGTCAGTTGGACAAAATACAAAAACTTTATTTTCCTAAAAACAATTAATCACATATGCCCTTAAAAGGATTCAAAACAACACGGCTGAAAGCCCAAACAAGTTATTACAATTGCTTTAAGGAATATATGGAGTTGAAGGCCTTACTTAAAAAATTTTTTTTACATAAATACTCAGCTGTAGGCCACACACTTAATATAGAACAATTCAAGGCTTAAGGCCTGGATAATATTGATTTCAGACAAGAAAATTTTAAAAGAATTTTCAAATTTTAATTTGAGACAGCTGAAGGCCTTATCTTAAAATATCTCATGTAAAAGCTCAACTGAAGGCCACATACTGAACATAGAACAAGGCTTAAGGCCTGGATGATAAGGATTCCCAAAGAGAAAAATCACCTTAAAAAAATTATTTGAGCAAGAATCTTCAAGGTTTTAATTTAAGACGGCTGAAGGCCTTATCTAAAAATATCTGATGTAAAAGCTCGGCTGAAGGCCACATACTGAACATTGACGAAGTGGACGATTAAGGCGTGAATAACAAAGCTTTCCAATAGAGCAAAATCTACTTTTTTTAAAATAAGTTTTAAACGAATCAATGTTGAAACCTTAATTTAAGTCGGCTGAAGGCGTTATTTTAAAATTGAAACAAACTAAATTAATAGACAGCTGAAGGCCTCGCACAGTACTTAAGACTAAAAGAAAATCACAATATAAAAACAACAGAACAAAGGTGCTCAGAAGTTCAAATGGTTCAAATGGCTCTGAGCACTATGGGACTCAACTGCTGAGGTCATTAGTCCCCTAGAACTTAGAACTAGTTAAACCTAACTAACCTAAGGACATCACAAACATCCATGCCCGAGGCAGGATTCGAACCTGCGGCCGTAGCGGTCTTGCGGTTCCAGACTGCAGCGCCTTTAACCGCACGGCCACTTCGGCCGGCTTGCTCAGGAGTGTTCCAAGGGTAGGTCTGAGGAAGTATAACGTAAGTTTAGGTGGGACAGGCAGCCAAATGTAAGGTTAAATAATTGGATGGCAACCCGACCCAGGGACGGATGAAGGACCGACCAACAACCTAATCAATTCCCTTGCGCCCAACCAACGGCACGACCACGGAAAGTACCAGCGAGGACGAAGACACCAGGATCACTACGTCTTGAAAATTGGCGTCTAAATACAGTCAAGGCACAATGACCACTCACAAATATGAACAACACCAAGGCTGTCGAACTACACGGCGTGCTGCAAAGCATCAACAGGGTGAGGAAAAACACACTGCCAGAAAACTACGCTAACGACCAGGGCAGGCAACTGGAACGTTAACGGCCACAAGGCAGAAGACACCGCTGGTGCACTTCACTAATAAGTAAGGAAAAAATTCAATAGTTAAACACCATACAGGGAGACAGCTGCAAGATTTTGCTGACTCCAACACACCATACATTGCTGCTTGCGGGAAGTGCCCAGGAAGCAAGAACCGGCAATGAACGAAGAGATGTCACAGCAGTTGAGGTGTCACAACAAGCTAACTGATAGCCCAACTTCAATGTCCAGGTTCGGTGGGCGACGGACTTTGTAGCTCTAGCAGCTAGAAGCCCAGAAATCCGACCGCGTGAGCACGCCACCAGCAGCCCCGGCCGTGCAGACTTCCTCACTGCTCTGTCCCAACCGACCGATTAGCTCGCATACGCTGTAAGTAGGCTGTTTATGTTTTTCTTATTGGCAACGTTACGTAACGCTCTGTATGAAAATCACTGGCTGTGCTGTGTGCAGTCTGTGACTAGTTTGCATTGTTGTCTGCCATTGTAGTGTTGGGCAGCGGAAACGAACCCTGTCCTTTCCTTTTGTGTTATCCCACTACGTGTTTGTGTACCCTTGTGTATTTGTTTTCTTCCTGTCTCTGTGTAGTTTCATAGAATTTTTTCTTCTTCTAATATTAAGCTACATTCACTATGATGAGGAATACTGTTATCCTCAAATATAATTGGCATTAATAATATGTTATTTACCTTGTAAATGTGCTTAGACATTATCTACTCTGTTTTGTTTTAATGCTCATGTGTGAAGTTGATGTTTCGAAAGTTATTCTGATCTTTTATGTATGTACTCATGTCATAATTCCTGTAACACTGATGTATATGTTATTTCTATTCTTTTGTAAAGCCTGTATTACTACAAATGTTATCTGTACTGTTTTGTTTTTAATGACGTATTTTGTACCTTAGTTATTGTATTCTTATGTTATAAAATTGTAATTGACACCAGTTCATCATATTATTAACTTGTAAGCATTCATTTCACTGCACACATTTCTGTTGGTCATAGTAATGCACAATATGTGAGAAGTTGGGACTGTTAGTGTTTGCACGTGTGTTAATAATTCAGCAAGGGACTGGGTAACAGCATTGCTGGTTCTAAGGACAATTCCAAAAACTTTGTGAGTGCACAAGTGGTGATTATGGACTTGCTATGTTAACTGCAAGACTCTTCACTGGTGATTGTGCACCCGCACAGTCACAACAGATGGCTGCTGGCCATCTCTACAAGGACTACAGTGGGTCTGCATCTCTGATGACCCACCAATACCATTATTTCTACAAGGACTACAGTGGGTCTGCACCTCTGGTGGCCCACCAATACCATACTCTCTACCAGGACCACAGTGCGTCTGCTCTGTGAGGACGTACCTATCAATCTTCTTCAAAACGTCGAATGACTCTGCTGTGGGTTTGCTCTGTTGTGACCCATTACCTGTCAGCATGTCAAGAGTCAGCACGGTCTTTCCGTTGGAAGGACAACACTACTTCTTCAAGACTGCATGGAAATCCATTACTTCTGTGTGCAATTTCTTTTACTAATGAGACTTTGTGAAAAAAAACTGTAATTACTATTATGATGAATGATCAGGACTATCTTTATGGGCTGTGAGAAAATTTTAGCTTTTGACCAACATTGTATCAATAAGTGTGTGCATTTGATTTCTTTGTTATTGTAATTACGATTATGAAAAATTTTAACAAATATGTATTGCCCACTGCCCAAAACAATTTGTAAAATTTTTTGTGGGGAGCATGGGGGCTATGTAAGTAGGCTGTTTAATTTTCTTATTGGCAACGTTACGTAGCGCTCTGTATGAAAATAACTGGCTGTGCTGTGTGCAGTCTGTGGCTAGTTTGCATTGTTGTCTGCCATTGTAGTGTTGGGCAGCGGCAGCTGGATGTGAACAGCGCGTAGCGTTGCGCAGTTGGAGGTGAGCTGCCAGCATTGGTGGATGTGGGGAGAGAAATGGCGGAGTTTTGAAATTTCCAATACTGGATGTCATGAACTGCTATGTATATTATGATTTTTCAACACTATTAAGGTAAATACATTGTTTGTTCTCTATTAAAATCTTTCATTTGCTAACAATGCCTATCAGTAGTTAGTGCCTTCCGTAGTTTGAATCTTTTATTTAGCTGGCAGTAGTGGCGCTCGCTGTATTGCAGTAGTTCGAGTAACTAAGATTTTTGTGAGGTAAGTGATTTGTGAAAGGTATAGGTTAATGTTAGTCAGGGCCATTCTTTTGTAGGGATTTTTGAAAGTCAGATTGCGTTGCGCTAAAAATATTGTGTATCAGATTAAGCACAGTCATGTACAATTTTTCATAGGGGACGTTTCAACACCACCACACAGAAATATAGCGGTCACACCAAAGATGGTACAGCAGTCCTAGCATCGATAAGCGCTGCTGCTGCCACTGACAGAGGCAAGTCAGCAACTCGTTATGGTAGTAACTCAGGGAGAAATAAGACGCCACTTGACTGTGACAATATGTCAGAGAACCAACGGCGTGAAGGCGAGCCGGACACGGCTCAATTGGAGTCACTTATGTCGGTAGATTCCCCATTTGCATGACTTCCCATCCAACTTCGATCCACGAACATACTTTCGTTACCCTGTCACGTTCCCGTAGTGCCACCATGCGACATCCTTCCTCGCAGTGGGCATTCGTCAAAAATGGCTCTGAGCACTATGGGACTTAACATCTGAGGTCATCAGTCCCCTAGAACTTAGAACTACTTAAGCCTAACTAACCTAAGGACATCACACACATCCTTGCCCGAAGCAGGATTCGAACCTGCGATCGTAGCGGTCACGCGGTTCCAGACTGAAGCGCCCAGAACGACTCAGCCACACCGGCCGGCGGTGAGCATTGGTCATAATGTTTTGGCTTAGCAGTATATTCCAATCCCAAACAAAGCAGGTGTTGACAGATGTGAAAATTACTGAACAATTAGTTTAATAAGCCACAGCTGCAAAATACTAATCCGAATTCTTTACAGACGAATGGAAAAACTAGTAGAAGCCGACCTTGGGGACGATCAGTTTGGATTCCGTAGAAATATTGGAACACGTGAGGCAATACTGACCTTATGACTTATCTTAGAAGAAAGATTAAGGAAAGGCAAACCTACGTTTCTAGCATTTGTAGACTTAGAAAAAGGTTTTGACGATGTTGTCTGTAATAGTCTGTTTCAAATTCTGAAGGTGGCAGGGGTAAAATAGAGGCAGTGAAAGGCTATTTACAATTTGTACAGAAACCAGATGGCAGTTGTAAGAGTCGAGGGACATGAAAGGGAAGCAGAGGTCGGGAAGGGAGTGAGACAGGGTTGTAGCCTGTCCCCGATGTTATTCAATCTATATTTTGAGCAAGCAGTAAAGTAAAAAAATGAAAATTCGGAGTAGGTATTAAAATACATGGAGAAGAAATAAAAACTTTGAGGTTCGCCGATAACATTGTAATTCTGTCAGAGACAGCAAAGGACTTGGAAGAGCAGTTGAACGCAATGGACAGTGTCTTGAAAGGAGGATATAAGATGAACATCAACAAAAGCAAAACGAGGATAATGAAATGTAGTCGAATTAAGTCGGGTGATGCTGAGGGAATTAGATTAGGAAATGAGACACTTAAAGTAGTAAAGGAGTTTTGCTATTTGTGGAGCAAAATAACTGATGATGGTCGAAGTAGAGAGGATATAAAATGTAGACTCCCAATGAAAGCGTTTCTGAAGAAGATAATTTTGTCAACATCGAGTATAGATTTAAGTGTCAGGGAGTCGTTTCTGAAAGTATTTGTATGGAGTGTAGCCATCTATGGAAGCGAAACATGGACGATAAATAGTTTGGACAGCAAGAGAATAGAAGCTTTCGAAATGTGGTGCTACAGAAGAATGCTGAAGATTAGATGGGTAGATCGCATAACTAATGAGGAGGTATTGAATAGAATTAGGGAGAAGAGGAGCTTGTGGCACAACGTGACTAGAAGAAGGGATCAGTTGTTAGGACATGTTCTGAGACATCGAGGGAACACCAATTTAGTATTGGAGGGCAGCGTGGAGGGTAAAAATCGTAGAGGGAGACCAAGAGATGAATACAGTAAGCAGATTCAGAAGGATGTAGGTTGCAGTACGGACTGGGGGATGAAGAAGCTTGCACAGGATAGAGTAGCATGGAGAGCTGCATCAAACCAGTCTCAGGACTGAAGACCACAACAACAACAACAACAACAACAACAACAGTATATTGTCCAGTATTCAGGGGATGAGTGTTGTGGGGCGTATGCAGGGATCCCTTACCATCGTTCATAGCAACGGCCTAGTGGAGGTGGTTTGCCATTGCCTTCCTCCAAGCAGCTGTGAAGTGCAAATGTGTATCTGTGTCCTGTGGATGACTGTGACGGGTGGTTGCACAGTGCTGTGCTTTGTTTGAGGTTGTGATACATGGTGCCGGCACATAGCCCTCTCCTCTCAAATAACACTAAAGTGTCTGCCGAGCTTAACGTCGTCACGCGACGGACGGATCAATCCTCAACGATGTCGCATACCCTCATGCCACGAGGCACTGGATAGAGGTTTGGAACTTAATCCAAGACGTTGACACAGACACTGGTGGTCAGGAGCTTTAGACCGGCGCCTCCTCCCTTTGCCAGTGAAGCATTAGCAGTGGGCAGTGAAAATTTCATCCACCATCAGGATTCGAAACGAGAACAGAAACTAGATACTACGCGACCGAGTATGAAAAGGCTTTCGATGGAGGAGAAAGAAGCTTTCTTACCTTCATGGACCAATGATGCTGTCCGAGGCGTTTAATACAAGCGATAAAGAGTTTGTATCAGTACGGTGAAACCGTAACAAGTACGGGAAAAAAGAGGATTGGGGCAATAAAGGTCAACAGAGGAGTGCAGCATACAGAGCGTAGCCGTACTGTGTTCAATATGGACAAGATGACAAATACCGAACTATATCAAATAAAATCGTCATAACTTCTAAACGGTTTGCGTTGGGACTATCAAACTGCACAATTGGCCCTGGGGTATGATGGGAATTAGTATGAGCATGGATGGTTTGGTTTAGCGTCGAAGCCGATTTTCATTTGTATGGGTTCGTCAATAAGTAAAATTGGTGTATTTCGGGGAGGATCTGCAGCGAATTGACGCATGGTGCAGGGAATGACAATTGAATCTCAATGTAGACAAGTGTAATGTGCTGCGAATATACAGAAAGATAGATCCTTTATCATTTAGCTACAAAATAGCAGGTCAGCAACTGGAAGCAGTTAATACCATAAATTATCTGGGAGTACGCATTTGGAGTGATTTAAAATGGAATGATCATGTAATGTTGATCGTCGGTAAAGCAGATGCCAGACTGAGATTCATTGGAAGAATCCTAAGGAAATGCAATCCGAAAACAAAGGAAGTAGGTCACAGTACGCTTGTTCGCCCACTGCTTGAATACTGCTCAGCAGTGTGGGATCCGTACCAGATAGGGTTGATAGAAGAGATGGAGAAGATCCAACGGAGAGCAGCGCGCTTCGTTACAGGATCATTTAGTAATCGCGAAAGCGTTACGGAGATGATGGATAAACTCCAGTGGAAGACTCTGCAGGAGAGACGCTCAGTAGCTTGGTACGGGCGTTGGTTGAAGTTTAGAGAACATACCTTCACCGAGGACTCAAGCAGTATATTGCTCCCTCCTACGTATATCTCGCGAAGAGACCATGAGGATAAAATCAGAGAGATTAGAGCCCACACAGAGGCATACCGACAATCCTTCTTTCCACGAACAATACGAGACTGGAATAGAAGGGAGAACCGATAGAGGTACTGATGGTACCCTCCGCCACACACCGTCATGTGGCTTGCGGATTATGGATGTAGATGTAGATGTAGACTGAGAATCCGCATTTCGCGATCGAGAAATCCCTTCACCCTCAATGGGTGACTGTGTAGTGTGCAATGTCGAGTCACGGAATAATCGGTGCGATATTCCTCGATGGCACAGTGACTACCGAACGGTACGTGAAGGTTTCGAAAGGTAATATCATCCCCGTTATCCAAAGTTACCCTGATTTCGACAAGACGTGACTGATGCAAGATGGAGCTCGTCTCCATCGAAGCACGACAGTGTTTTATGTCCTGGAGGAGCACTTTGGGGACCGCAGTCTGGCTCTGCGGTACACAGAGGACACTGGCATGGGACTCGATTGGCCGCCATGCCATGGACACATGCGACTCCCTTTTGTGGGGCTATATTGAAGACAAGCTGTACAGCAGTAATCCACAGACGATTGCTGAGCTGAAAACACTCATTCAGGAGGTCGTCAATAGCATCGATGTTCCGACACCTCAGTGGGTCATGCAGAATTTCGCTACTCGTCTGCGCCACATCATCGCCAAAGGTGGCAGCCATATCAAACATTTCATAACCTAGATCCGAATATCTGTATTGACGTTCGCATGTTGAATAAAGTGTGTGGACCCCGTTGTTTGTAGGTAATTTACGTTTTTTTTTAATACAGTTCAGTAACTGCCAAAGCAGAGTTACTAAACACAACCTTCCGAAATGCCTTCACAAAAGAAGACGAAGTAAATATTCCACAGTTCGAATCAAGAACAGCTGCTAACATGAGTAACGTAGAAGTAAATATCCACGGAGTATTGAAGCAACTTAAATCACTTAACTAAAGCAAGTCTTGAGGTCCAGACTGTGTACCAATTAGGTTCCTTTCATTGTATGCTGATACATTAGCTCCGTACTTGACAATCATATACAACCGTTCGTTCGCCGAAAGATCCGTACACAAAGACTGGAAAGTTGCACAGGTAACACCAATATTCAAGAAAGGTAATAGGAGTAATCCACTTAATTACAGGCCCATATCATTAACATTGATATGCAGCAGGATTCTGGAACACATATCGCGTTCGAATATTATGAATTTCGTCGAAAAGAAACTGTCTATTGACACACAGTCAGCATGCGTTTAGAAAACATGCTTCCTTTGAAATACGACTAACTCTTTATTCACATGAAATGTTGAGTGCTAGTGACACGGAATTTCAAATCGATTCCGTATTTCTGGATTTCCGGAAGCCTTTTGACACTGTACCACATAAGTGACTTATAGTGAAATTACGTGCTTATGGAATATCGTCTCAGTTATGTGACTGGATTTGCGGTTTCCTGTCAGAGGTCACAGTTTGTAGTAATTGACGGAAAGTCATCGACTAAAACGGAGGTGATTTCTGGCGTTCCCCAAGGGAGTGTCATAGGCCCTTTGCTGTTCCTTACCTATATAAACGATTTTGGAAACAATCTGAACAGCCGTCTTAGGTTGTTTGCAGATTACGCTGTCGTTTATCGACTAATAAGTGTCATCAGAAGATTAAAAAAAATTGCAAAACGATTTGGAAAGGATACCTGAATGGTGCGAAAATTGGCAGTTGACCCTAAATAACGAGAAGTGTGAGGTCATGACTGCTAAAATCAATTCGTTATACTTCGATTACATGATAAATTAGTCAAAATTAAAGGCCGTAAATTCAACTAAATACCTAAGAATTACAATCACGAACAACTTAAATTGGAAAGAACACATAGAAAATGTTGTGGGGAAGGCTAACCAAAGACTGCGTTTTATTGGCAGGACACTTAGAAAATGTAACAGATCTACTAAAGAGATTGCCTACACTACGCTTGTCCGTCCTCTTTCAGAATACTGCTGCGCGGTGTGGGATCCTTATCGGATAGGACTGATGGAGTACATCGAAAAAGTTCAAAGAAGGGTAGCACGTTTTGTATTACCGCGAAATATGAGAGAGCGTCACTAAAATGATACAGGATTTGGGCTGGACATCAATAAAAGAAAGGCGTTTTTCGTTGCGACGGAATCTTCTCACGAAATTCCAATCAAAAACATTCTCCTTCGAATGCGAAAATATTTTGTTGACACCGAACTACATAGGGAGAAACGATCACCCTCGATAAAATAAGGGAAATCAAAGCTCGTACGGAAAGATATAGGTGTTCTTTACCCGCGCTACACGAAATTGGAGTAATAGCGAATTGTGAAGGTGGTTCGATGATGGCGAAGGTTTAGCCACCGTCCCGTGGAGTCTAACTGTATTTGGTTGTTTGCAATTGAAGTGCACCACCGGAATTTTCTGCCTTGTAGCAGTTAACGTTCCGGTTACCTGCCCTGGTCGTTGATGTACGAGGGCAGTTCAATAAGTAATGCAACACATTTTTTTTCTCGGACAATTTTGGTTGAAAAAACCGGAAATTTCTTGTGGAATATTTTCAAACATTCCCGCTTCGTCTCGTATAGTTTCATTGACTTCCGACAGGTGGCAGCGCTGTACGGAGCTGTTAAAATGGCGTCTGTAACGGATGTGCGTTGCAAACAACGGGCAGTGATCGAGTTTCTTTTGGCGGAAAACCAGGGCATCTCAGATATTCATAGGCGCTTGCAGAATGTCTACGGTGATCTGGCAGTGGACAAAAGCACGGTGAGTCGTTGGGCAAAGCGTGTGTCATCATCGCCGCATGGTCAAGCAAGACTGTCTGATCTCCCGCGTGCGGGCCGGCCGTGCGCAGCTGTGGCTCCTGCAATGGCGGAGCGTGCGAACACACTCGTTCGAGATGATCGACGGATCACCATCAAACAACTCAGTGCTCAACTTGACATCTCTGTTGGTAGTGCTGTCACAATTGTTCACCAGTTGGGATATTCAAAGGTTTGTTCCCGCTGGGTCCCTCGTTGTCTAACCGAACACGATAAAGAGCAAAGGAGAACCATTTGTGCGGAATTGCTTGCTCGTCATGTGGCTGAGGGTGAAAATTTCTTGTCAAAGATTGTTACAGGCGATGAAACATGGGTTCATCACTTCGAACCTGAAACAAAACGGCAATCAATGGCGTGGCGCCACACCCACTCCCCTACCAAGAAAAAGTTTAAAGCCATACCCTCAGCCGGTAAAGTCACGGTTACAGTCTTCTGGGACGCTGAAGGGGTTATTCTGTTCGATGTCCTTCCCCATGGTCAAACGATCAACTCTGAAGTGTATTGTGCTACTCTTCAGAAATTGAAGAAACGACTTCAGCGTGTTCGTAGGCACAAAAATCTGAACGAACTTCTCCTTCTTCATGACAACTCAAGACCTCACACAAGTCTTCGCACCCGAGAGGAGCTCACAAAACTTCAGTGGACTGTTCTTCCTCATGCACCCTACAGCCCCGATCTCGCACCGTCGGATTTCCATATGTTTGGCCCAATGAAGGACGCAATCCGTGAGAGGCACTACGCGGATGATGAAGAAGTTATTGATGCAGTACGACGTTGGCTCCGACATCGACCAGTGGAATGGTACCATGCAGGCATACAGGCCCTCATTTCAAGGTGGCGTAAGGCTGTAGCATTGAATGGAGATTACGTTGAAAAATAGTGTTGTGTAGCTAAAAGATTGGGGAATAACCTGGTGTATTTCAATGCTGAATAAAACAACCCCTGTTTCAGAAAAAAAATGTGTTGCATTACTTATTGAACTGCCCTCGTAAATTCAGACAGTGTCCTTTCCTCAACGTGTTGTCGCTGTCGAGCACGGTGTGTAGTTAGACAGCTTAACGTATGCTCGATTGTGGGCGTCCATGCCTTTTACGTTTTGCATTGAAATCCTGGTTGTGTGCCGGTCGAGTGGAGCGCAAGTTGCCTTGTCGGTGGGTCCGTTGACTGTCTGTTGGTTGGGTTGTCGTCGGATCGAGAATGGTTGGGCCGACTGCCTGTCTCACCGAAGTGATCGTTAGTATTTCAAGTGCTGGCCGACCCTCGAAAGTTGTGAGCGCCGTTAGCTGCACAGCCTTTCTTATTTCCTGTTGTCTGAATTTGTATAGCTCTTAGCCGACGGTTTTGAATTAAAGTTGAATTGTTTTTAGTGGTGTTTTAAGTCATGGGCCTTGTAACGGAACATATTAAAGGCTTTACTGTACCGAAGTATGCGATACCCTCCAAATTCAACCAGTTTAACGAGTATTTATGATTATAGCAAAGGTATTGTGTATGTTAACAATGATTGCATAACATGTCTCCATAAACAGTCAACCCATTAAATTATACTGAATAACTGACCCACACAAAAGTTAATATCACTTGATCACTGATACAGCAAATGTCATCATGTAAAAACACTGAGTTCATCTTAAATAATTAATATGAAGTACGAAAAATAGTGGACAACTAAGGTATTTTGGATCTCCATCAATAAAAATCACCCAGTGAAACCTATTTGTTCACTAGGAGCGTTTTCACTCAGTATTCACGTAAGCAATCCTATTTTAGACGAAAACCAATGTAATTCTTAATAATTCATGTTATTTACTTATTTATGCAAATTAGAGAAGTCAATTGACAAACTTCTAAAAAACGGCCTTTTTGTAACAAAGAATTGTTCTGTCAAGTCAACAAATCTGTCTGTCATTTTAATAACATGTTAAATTATGTCACTCGATGCAAATTAATAACTTTTCTGCACAAATTATGATAACAGATGTACATGTGACTTATAAACTATATCTCTTTTTAGTAGTTCTTTGACAATGTTATAAATACAAGCAGCAAGAAGGGTCGGGAGGCAGTCAGAATGTCACTTTGGTAAAGTGTGTTTGTGTGTTATTGTTTGAGGTGGATAAACAATGCAAAGAACATGTAACGGAAGTACTACTTTGTGTTGAGTCATGGTCTTTGGTGGACAGTGGAATTAAGATGGCCACCAGAGTAATAAATATTTGAAGTTTACATATTTGTTGGTTTCGCTCGTTCTTTATCATCAAAAGCACATAAAAAACACGGGACCTCATGTTTTTAACCCTAGACAACTAGATTTAGGGCCAGCATCAGCATCGAGACACGGCAGCGATCCAGCAAGTAGCAGCGATTACCACAACACAATGCATTTTAATGGCGCCAACCTAACATCAAGTACTAACAAGCTCCGTAAATGGGAGTGAAATAGTGCGATTATAGCAATTAGCAATATCTACGACCAGGCGACCATTACAGCCTTCAGCTGCTTTAAAATTAAAGTTCCTTGCTTTTCAAGTGCTGGATTGTTTGGGCCTTCAGCCTGATTAAAATATTGTAAAAAGATAAAGCCTTGGGCCTTATTTTAGTTTTGTTTTAAGTCATGGGTCTTCAGCCATTTTTAAATTAACGATATTTGTCTTTCGAGCATCAGACGGTTTGGAGCCTTCAGCCTAATTGAATTCTTCTTATGCCTTCTGTTTTTTATTTAATTTTACCTTAAGTCTTAAATCATCGGCCTTCAGCCGTCTTTACATTAAGGTTGTTGCTTTTCAAGTGTTAGATTTTTAGGCCTTCAGCCAAAGTATAGAACTTACTCAATGTGAGGCATTCTGCCTTCTAAATATTCTTTTTGCGTCTGAATTTAGATTTAATGGCTTTTAGCCTTTTTTTTTTAAATTAAAGTGGTTGTGCCCTTAAGGCATAAGACAGTGTGGCGTATTCAGCCAATAACTAAGCTCAAGAATTTGTACTGTAATGGGCCGGCCGCGGTGGCTGAGCGGTTCTAGGCGCTTCAGTCCGGATTGCTAAGGTCGCAGGTTCGAATCCTGCCTCGGGCGTGGATGTGTGTCATGTCCTTAGGTTAGTTAGGTTTAAGTAGTTGTAAGTTCTAGGGGACTGATGACCTCAGATGTTAAGTCCCATACTGCCCAGAGCCATTTGAACCATTTGTACTGTAATGCTGGGTCAAATAAATAAAGTTATATGTGTTCGAGTGTAACTGACATCCGCTCATTTTGGCCCCTTTCCATAATTCCAACTACCTGTCCTGTCCTGCGGGCTTAGCAGGGCGTTTCAAAGCCTTTGAACATAGCCCGCTCACCAGTCAAAGTTATTGTGGCACTGTTCGTCGCATAGTGTGTTTGTTTCAGTTACCTTCTGTACTGTACTGTACTGTACTGTTCTGTAATGTATTGTAATGTACTTCATTGTATCAGTTCTCTCTATGTATCGCCCCAGTTTCGTCGAGTTATGTTCTTGGCACCGAGTTATCATGCGAACGTTACTGTTGTCCTTAATTTCTGCACACAAGTGTAATAACACCCTTTAGTTCTTGAAGCTCCAACGAAATCTGTTTCAGGAGGAAATTATTACTGAGCCGGAGATGTTAAGCAAATCACAGAATCTTCTATTACTTTCCATGTCCGCGACATATTCAAACACACTTGTGTGGCTCCTATTCGGCAAGTGGAACTTATGTACAGACTGCGGCACTATGGCTGGCATTTCCTTTGTTGACTACGCGTAAGGTCATATGCGCCCATGTCAGAAGCGTAGAACACTAAGACGAAAAAGGAGTTAAAAGCGACTACAGGTTAAGCCCGATCGACGGAAGGAAAGACAGTTAAAAACAGGGACTTCCTTTTGGAGAAAGGTCCACAAAATACGCCGTAGAGAAAACTGAGGTCCTGAACTAAACGTTAGATGTCCTTCCTCACGCTGCTATGACGGATAAAAAGTAAAATACGGTCAAAAGCACGCGCGGCGTTAGCAAAAACGGCCGATAACTCAGACGACAAACATACAGCAGAACGTAAGTGGTTAAGTAAGGGCATTCGGTCAGGAAATGGCGAACTGTCAATGGTTGATGACAATGAGTGCAAAGTGATGGGGTATCACTACCCAACAAATGCCGATGGCTAAAAAGACAGTGCCCAATACGCAACCTAGCTAAAATGATCTCGCAGCGCGGCTGGCATTGGTTGTAAAATCTGACTGCAAATTTTCATTGATATTGCCTTTCAGTTAAATTAAACGTTATGGCTGGTGAATAAGATAGCCACGCAGTTACAATAAATGGTGGTATTCAGTCAACCTTAAACTTGGTTTCAACGGATTTAAACCTGTCCTCTGAAAGGACTAGAAACAAATTTCACTCGAATAAGGTAAAATGAATACCACCAATTATTGAAACTGGTTGGCTGCCTTATTCACCTGCTATTCTGCAACGGTTGCTAAATGCTGACAAGTTCAAAATAGTAAACATCACGCCCTGTCACTAGACGATTGTTTGTTTTATTTTGTAAAATGTTGCCACAAGAAGATGGCCGAATCCAGCAAGGGCTACACAACTGAAGTCTAGTACAACGATCTTCTAACGATTTACCATTTTTGTCTGTAAACAGTTCTTCGGTTGTTACATACACAGTATAACTGCTGTGAAGATAAATACATTGTATTGAAATTGTGTTTACGTGGATGTTGAATTATTGTCTAACATGAAAAAAATGGTCGGAATGTTGCAGCTGTAACGAATATACGACATGAGTGAGAACAGAAGATAATAGAAGGAAAAACGATCTAGGAAACATGAGTCAACAAAACAGACGTCTGCGAGATAACTGCAAATATTTGGTTACGATCTGACATTGCGTAACGTTGCGGAATGTGACAGATGCACGGTGGAGCAGCGGTACCTTTCGCTGTTGTTTTAAGACGCCATGTCACCCACAAAATTGTGCAGGATGGGTTTGCCGTGCGTGGCCTGTACTTTGGGTCCAGGATCACCCGACCTAAGTCTTCTGTCATTTCCCGTCTGGCGTCATTTCAGAATTGAAATTCACAGCATTTCCCTTGACCTGTAGAGTCTTGTCAAACCTTACGAGATGATACGGGATGTGTTTTATGGAAATCTTAACTGACTGCAGAAGTGAGTGTAGTACAGTAAATTTAACACCCCTAAAAGGTATTGTGTTTCTTGTCATAGTAGGCTATATCTGAAATTGGAGCCCAATTACATGGAGACCTCATCTGAAAGTCTGCATTTTAGATACATTCCTACTAACTAAGACAGTATTTCATACTGATGTCGTCGGTGGCTCATAATAATTATCTCTGGAATGTGTGGTTTTCGCATTTTGTTTACTCGAAGGTTTTCCTTTTATTATTGTATAGCTTCACTCGTCTCATTTTTCGCTATAAATTATGCTACACCGTGTATATACGAGAGCTATTCGATTATTAAGATCCGATCAGTCGCGAAATGGAAAACACAACGAGGTACTGGCGAATTAAAGCTGTGAGGACGGGGCGTGAGTCATGCTTGGGTAACTCACTTGGTAGGGCACTTACCCGTAAAGGTAAAGGTCCCGAGTTCGAGTCTCGGCCCGGCACACAGTTTTAATCTGGCAGGAAGTTTCATACAGGTGTGTGCTAGGCAGTGTCTCTAGTACGCCCGCCGATCGCGTCACGTCAATCTTTTCAGTCACGAGCGCACAGAGAGCACTTGAAGGTAATTTCCGGAATACACCAAAAAAGTGTGATAGAACCGTCATTGTTTACAATGTATATAAATGATCTAGTAGAAGCTGAAACGTCCCCTTTAGAACAACTTATACAAGACTATGCTTAACCTGACACACAATATTTTTAGCGCAACGCAATCTGACTTTCAATAATCCCTACAAAACAATGGCCCTGACTAACTTTAACCTATACCTTTCACAAATCACTTACCTCACAAAAATCTTCGTTACTCGAACTACTGCAATACAGCAAGCGCCACTACTGCCAGCTAAATAAAAGATTCAAACTACGGAAGGCACTAACTACTGATAGAGATAGTTAGCAAATAAAAGATATTAATAGAGAACAAACAATGTATTTACCTTAATAGTCATAATATATATAGCAGTTCATGATAAATTACAAAACTCCGCCATCTCTCTCCCCACATCCACCACTGCTGGCGGCTCACCTCCAACTGCGCAACGCTACGCGCTGTTCACATCCAGCTGCCGCTGCCCAACATACAATGGCAGACAACAATGCAAACTAGCCATAGGCTGCACACAGCACAGCCAGTGATTTTCATACAGAGCGCTACGTAACGTTGCCAATAAGAAAATATAAACAGCCTACTTACATAGCCCCCATGCTCCCCCAAAAAAATTTTACAAAATATTTTTGGGCAGTGGCCAATAATGATTTGAAAATTTTTTTCATAATTACAATAACAAAGATATCAAATGGCGTGTGAAAAACGTAACACTAGGCTCCAAAGTAAACTGAGAAATAATAGAGACGAGCGTAGCTTATCAGCACCACTGTGTAGTGAATTAACTAATGTTGAAAGTAGTAATTTGGTAATTGTACATAGGGAAATGGAGCGGGCTGCAAACAATGGTGTAGACAGTGAAACAATTAGTCAACAGGGAAGCATTATCGATCGATCGGTCGGCAACAGCTCCCCTCAGGAATCCGAAATGACAGAACACAATATTGCAAATACTGTAGACTTAGGTTTTGGGTCCTCACCGTTTTCTCAAATGAGTCAAGACACATTTTCTGCTTGTCAAAATGTGAATGTTGCCGGTGAAAATGCACTGCCAAAAAGCATAGAGAAACAGATTCCAGACACTAATACATTGTTATTACAATTAATGCAACAAATGGGACAAAATCTTGAAAAGTTAGACGCAATGGAACAAAATCAGAGACAAACACAGCAAAAGCTTCAAAAGTTAGACACAATGGAACAAAATCTTCAAAAGTTAGACACAATGGAACAAAATCAGAGACAAACATAGCAAAAGCTTCAAAAGTTAGACACAATGGAACAGCCTACTTACATTTTAATAGAGAACAAACAATGTATTTACCTTACTAGTGTTGAATAATCATAATATACATGTTCATGACATCCAGTCTTACAAATTTCCAAACTCCGCCATCTCTCTCCCCACATCCACCACTGCTGGCGGCTCACCTCCAACTGTGCAACGCTACGCGCTGTTCACATCCAGCTGCCGCTGCCTAACACTACAATGGCAGACAACAATGCAAACTAGCCACAGGCTGCACACAGCACAGCCAGTGATTTTCATACAGAGCGCTACGTAACGTTGCCAGTAAGAAAATATAAACAGCCTACTTACAAAGCGACGGATGCTTTTTAAGACTGTTCGCAGATGTTACGGTTGCCTGTACCAAACTGACAATGCCAGACGACAATATCGATTTTCAGTATCACCTGCAAAAGATCGATGAATGGTTCATGCTCTGGAAATAGATCCTACAAGTAAATAAATGTAAAATAATGCGTATATATAGGAAAATAAAGTCGCGACTGTAAAACAGTATTGACGACAAACCGCTGGAAACAGTATCTATTGTGGAACATCTAGGAGTAACTATTCAGTGCGACATTAAGTGGAATGACCACATGAAACAAATAGTAGGAAAAGCAGATGCCAGACTCAGATTCTCAGGAAGAATGTTAAGGAAATGTAACTCATCCGGCAGCCGGTTTGGACGAGCGGTTGCAGGAGCTTCAGTCTGGAACCGCGCGACCGCTACGGTCGCAGGTTCGAATCCTGCCTCGGGCATGGATGTGTGTGATGTCCTTAGGTTGGTTAGGGTTAAGTAGATCTAAGTCTAGGGGGCTGATGACCTCAGATGTTAAGTCCCATAGTGCTCAGAGACTTTTTTTTTTTTAACTCATCCATGAAGCGAGAGATCTATAAGGCGGTTGTTCGTTCTAATTCTGAGAACTGTTAACCAATATTGGATCCTTACCAGATAGGGCTGGTAAGAGAGATAGAGAAGGTGCAACGAAGAGCGGTGCGTTTAGTGGTCGCGAGACCGTTATGCAGATTCTCGACAAACTCTAGTGACAAAAGCTACAAGAGAGGCGTTTTGCTTCATGCAGAGGTTTACTATTGAAATTTCGAGGGCGTACTTTCCGCGAAGAGTCGGAAAGTATATTGCTTCCTCCCACATGCAGGGTGTTTCAAAAATGACCGGTATATTTGAAACGGCAATAAAAACTAAACGAGCAGCGATAGAAATACACCGTTTGTTACAATATGCTTGGGACAACAGTACATTTTCAGGCGGACAAACTTTCGAAATTACAGTAGTTACAATTTTCAACAACAGATGGCGCTGCAAGTCATGTGAACGATATAGAAGACAACGCAGTCTGTGGGTGCGCCATTCTGTAAGTCGTCTTTCTGCTGTAAGCGTGTGCTGTTCATAACGTGCAAGTGTGCTGTAGACAACATGGTTTATTCCTTAGAACAGAGGATTTTTCTGGTGTTGGAATTCCACCGCCTAGAACACAGTGTTGTTGCAACAAGACGAAGTTTTCAACGGAGGTTTAATGTAACCAAAGGACCGAAAAGCGATACAATAAAGGATCTGTTTGAAAAATTTCAACGGACTGGGAACGTGACGGATGAACATGCTGGAAAGGTAGGGCGACCGCGTACGGCAACCACAGAGGGCAACGCGCAGCTAGTGCAGCAGGTGATCCGACAGCGGCCTCGGGTTTCCGTTCGCCGTGTTGCAGCTGCGGTCCAAATGACGCCAACGTCCACGTATCGTCTCGTGCGCCAGAGTTTACACCTCTATCCGTACAAAATTCAAACGCGACAACCCCTCAGCGCCGCTACCATTACTGCACGAGAGACATTCGCTAACGATATAGTGCACAGGATTGATGACGGCGATATGCATGTGGGCAGCATTTGGTTTACTGACGAAGCTTATTTTTACCTGGACGGCTTTGTCAATAAACAGAACTGGCCCATATGGGGAACCGAAAAGCCCCATGTTGCAGTCCCATCGTCCCTGCATCCTCAAGAAGTACTGGTCTGGGCCGCCATTTCTTCCAAAGGAATCATTGGCCCATTTTTCAGATCCGAAACGATTACTGCATCCCGCTATCTGGACATTCTTCGTGAATTTGTGGAGGTACAAACTGCCTTAGACGACACTGCGAACACCTCGTGGTTTATGCAAGATGGTGCCCGGCCACATCGCACGGCCGACGTCTTTAATTTCCTGAATGAATATTTCGATGATCGTGTGATTGCTTTGGGCTATCCGAAACATACAGGAGGCGGCGTGGATTGGCCTCCATATTCGCCAGGCATGAACCCCTGTGACTTCTTTCTGTGGGGACACTTGAAAGACCAGGTGTACCGCCAGAATCCAGAAACAATTGAACAGCTGAAGCAGTACATCTCATCTGCATGTGAAGCCATTCCGCCAGACACGTTGTCAAAGGTTTCGGGTAATTTCATTCAGAGACTACGCCATATTATTGCTACGCATGGTGGATATGTGGAAAATATCGTACTATAGAGTTTCCCAGACCGCAGCGCCATCTGTTGTTGAAAATTGTAACTATTGTAATTTCGAAAGTTTGTCTGCCTGAAAATGTACTGTTGTCCCAAGCATATTGCAACAAACGGTGTATTTCTATCGCTGCTCGTTTAGTTTTTATTGCCGTTTCAAATATACCGGTCATTTTTGAAACACCCTGTACATCTCGCGTAGTGACGACGGAAAGAAAATTAGACAATATTAGAGCCAATATAGAGGCTTACCGACAATCATTCATCCCACGCGTCATTGATGAGTGGAACTGGTTAGGGGGGGATCAGTTAGTGGAACCAGAAGTACCTACCGCCACACACTATTAGGTGGTTTGCGGAGTACTGTGTAGAAAATACTATTTCCAGCCAAGTGTGAGTGCCTGTTCAGAGATTTCCCCTGAATTCATGCAACCCACATAACAAGTGCATGATAATTATTCATGGTAACGTACTGTAGGGTCAATGAGGACGCACTTGCAGAATTTTCAAGTGGAAATGTTTGGTCAACCACAACGCAGCCAGTAATTGGCTTCCGCTAAATTTGATCGCTGCTCACATGAACCGCTGGCTATGAAATTTTGGCCCTGACTACGAGCTGCAGACCAGCGCAGAGAACTGCCGAAAGTACAGCCGGCTGGCTTCTATGACGAAAGTATTGGAAAGTTGGTACAGCGCTATGACGAATATCTAAGTCGGGTCGGCGATCACGCAAGGAAGCAGCTCGAATGTGTAGCTAACTGTTGCAAATCAAACTATCATTTATTTCGTATCAAAACTGCAGTGAAAATCAAAGAATATTTTTGTTTTGCGCCCGATCGTACCTTAATGAATGAAGAGCCACCTACATTTCTCGGTCTCGCTAACTGACCGATAGGTACCATGCAGAGAACCCGGGTTCGATTCCCGATACTGTCAAGGATGTTTCTTTGGTGGAAGGATTAGTACGGGTGCACTCAGCCTTGGCACTTGCTGCTGGAAAGAGGAGAAGCGGGTCGGCGGTGTGGTAAGTCGGCAACAATGAGAGTACGGTGCGCTGACCACGTGTGTTCCTCCATACCACATCCGCACAACACCGCAAACGCAGAGGATGACTCGGCGGTCGGTCGACATCCCTTGGGCTTTTCAAGACCTGGAGGAGCAGCTCGCTGTATGTAGTTGAGACGTTCAATAAGTAGTGCCACACATTTTTTCTCGGAAAATTTCGATTAACATTTGGAGTTTGCTGTGGGACAGCATATGCTCCTACTTTCAGAGAAATAGAATAAAAACACTTAACATGCTTCCCCTACTTTCATGCCGGCCGCGGTGGTCTAGCGGTTCTGGCACTGCAGTCCGGAACCGCGGGACTGCTACGGTCGAAGGTTCGAATCCTGCCTCGGGCATGGGTGTGTGTGATGTCCTTAGGTTAGTTAGGTTTAAGTAGTTCTAAGTTATAGGGGACTTATGACCTAAGATGTTGAGTCCCATAGTGCTCAGTGCCATTTGAACCATTTTGAACCTACTTTCATGGTAAAAACCACTTAACATGTTTTGACGTGTACGGACCTGCAGGGCTGTTAGTAGCAGTCACGGTTGTCAGGTCACTTGTTCTAAGAGTAGTTTTCAAGTTGGCCACTGGGCTTACCCCTCATGACAAACATATTGCTTGTCGTAAATTGAAGTCCACTAGTGGCACATTTAAACAATTCCCCTCTCACACCACCTCTGACCCCATCCTACATTTGGTTTTGACTTATCCTAAGTCCACATCTACGTGATTACTCAGCTATTCACAATAAAGTGCCTGGCAGAGGGTTCAATGAACCACCTTCAAGCTGTCTACCGTTCCACTCTCGAACGGCACGCGGGAAAGACGAGCACTTAAATTTTTCCGTGTGAGGCCTGATTTCTCTTATTTTATCGTGATGATCATTTCTCCCTGTGTAGGTGGGTGCTCCAACAGAATGTTTTCGTAATCTGAGGAGAAAACTTGTGATTGTAATTTCATGAGAAGATCCCGTCGCAACGAAAAACGCCTTTGTTTTAATGATTGCCACTCCAATTCACGTATCATGTCTGTGACCCTATCTCCCTTATTTCGCTACAGTAGAAAACGAGCTGCCCTTCTTTATACTTTTTCGATGTCATCCGTCAGTTCCACTTGATACGGTTTCCACACCACACAGCAATACTCCAGAATAGGGCGGACAAGCGTGGTGTAAGCAGTCTCTTTAGTAGACTGTTGCACCTTCTAAGTGTTCTGCCAATAAATCGCAGTCTTTGGTTTGCTCTACCCACAATATTATCTATGTGATCGTCCCAATTTAGGTTATTTGTAATTGTAATCCCGAAGTATTTAGTTGAATTTATAGCCTTCAGATTCGTGTGACTTATCGCGTAATCAAAATTTAGCTGATTTCTTGTAGTACTCATAAGAATAACTTCGCACTTTTCTTTATTCAGGGTCAATTGCCACTTTTCGCACCATACAGATATCTTACCTAAATCATTTTGCAAGTCGTTTTGATCATCTGATGACTTTACAAGACGGGAAATGACAGCATCATCTGCGAACAATCCAAGACAGCTACTCAGATTGTCTCTTACGTCGTTAATATAGATCAGGAACAATTGAGGGCCTATAACACTACCTAGGGGAACGCCGGATATTACTTCTGTTTTACTCGATGACTTTCCGTATATTACTACGAACTGTGAACTTTCTGACAGGAAATCTCGAATCCAGTCGCACAACTGAGGCGATACTCCCTAGGCACGCACTTTGGTTAGAAGACGCTTGTGAGGAACCGTGTCAAAATCTAAAAATATGGAATCTATTTGACATCCCCTGTAGATAGCACTTATTACTTCATGAGAATAAAGAGCTACTTGTGTTTCACAGGAACGATGTTTTCTGAATTCGTGCTGACTATATGTCAATAAATCGTTTTCTTCGAGATACTTCATAACATTCGAATACATTATATGTTCTAAAACGCTACTGCAAATCGACGTTAGTAATATAGGCCTGTTATGAAGCGGATTACTCTTACTTCTATTTTTTTTTTTTTTTTTGTGTTGGTGTGACTTTAGCAATTTTCCAGTCTTTAGGTACGTATCGTTCTGTGAGAGAGTGGTTGTATATAACTGCTAAATATGGAGCTATTAATCAGCATACTCTGCGAGGAACCTGACTGGTATACAATCTGGAACGGAGGCCTTGCCTTTATTAAGTTATTTAAGCTGCTTTGTTACACCGAGGATATCTACTTCTATGTTTCTTGACAGTTGTTCTTGATTGGAATTCAGGAATATTTACTTCGTCTTCTTTGGTGAAGGAGTTTTGGAAAACCACTTGTATTATACTTTAATTGCTACTTCAGGGAAACACTAGGGATGATCATTATTTAAACAAACACTGCACTGGCGAAGAATCCTCCTTTTACCTCACGTGCCACCACCAACACCATGCTGAGGTTGACGCCGTAGCCTTCACCCATCTACACACGTAGCCAACACTGGGCCAGGGAGTCGCTGATGTGCATGCACGGACACTCCAGCCACAATTGCTGCTGAACTAAACACATCGCAGTGCTACCCATCATGTAACACCACTCTGCACACAGTCGTTCATTACCTGTTGTCATCTGACTCGGCACCCCTGTACAGCAGTGACTGAAATGCCAAACCTCGATGGTTATCCATCCTGCTATCAACAAGAATCACCACCACCACACATTATTAACATGGATGTGGTGCGTGTCCAAGCCAATGTATACTCACTAATGAAGTCTCTGAGGCTGCCTTTTATTTGTGATGCCACCGTGTACCCTATTGACAGCTGACCTACTTTTCTATGTCATGAAAATACACTTAGAAGGTATGCTATTGACAGTTGAGGCAAAAGCTGTAGTATCCGTCTGAACCTGTCTGCTGTTTGTGATACTAGGGTTTTCCTTACGCTATTCTTAGCTGATTTAATATCTTGCAAAATAGAAAACCACTCAGATGTATTACTCGCTCATACATGCCACTTAACAATAACCATTCTGCTAAATACAGCTGACAACATGAAAAGACGACTTAACATATTTTCCTGTAACACTGAAAGTGCTCAGTCCCGTAGGGACTCAGGGCTATTTATAGCGGAGCCGTGAAACTTCAATTGTCAGGAATCTAAAGAAGTATCTTGAAATCACTCCACATAACTGATACATTTTAGAGCTATCAGCAGAGGAGGGTTTGTCGAATAATAATAAATTAACCTTCCAGTATGGTAATGATGGAATGCATTGATCAAGTTCTGGAATAATTCTTCCAGTAATTAAAAAACTTGAAAGTGATAATCGTACATTAATATCCTCCCTAATAGATCGCCATTCACCCAAAAGGTTAATAAAAGAATTTCGTCCATTGAAGTGCAATTGCAGTAGGTTCTGCACTGTGTTGTGGTAATAGTTTCAAACCAAAGATTGGAAAAGTGGATCTACTCTCCTAGCAAACATTCTGACATTAGGTTTGCCACAGCTAACTGCAATATTCAAAGCATATACTTTTTTACGAAGTTACCCACACAGTTTGCGATGTGTGATCAATAAGTTGAAATGAAACACTAGACTCCACCTAAACAGCTGACATCCTGTAAGTATCATCAATGTTCTTATATACTCTACATGTGTGGGTGTCGTGGACTGGGTGTGCATGGTTTAACGCCTTTTATTTTATTTCCTGATGATGTAGTGAAGTAACCGCTGATGAGGTCTCAGTAGAAGTACATATCCATTTTCAACACACATTTCACCTTATATTGAATTGGAAGTGAACATGTGTGCGTAAGGACGTTATTTAATAGCAAATTCAAGCCAGCTTTAATTATTGAAAACCTACATTTTTGTGATACAAAAGTGATGTTACCCCTGGAAAGAGTTGTCATCTGCGTGGCAATTCAGTCATAGTTGCAGGCACATTTAGCCGATAACCGTAGGATAAGTGCAGGCGAAAATGGTCAAAACTTTTAATGAAGCAGAATCGATTTACATGCAGGAACAGACCCCGAAGAATGTAATATCCAGAAGTTACGTCATACAGCTCACACTTGACCAGATATTTAGCTGGCAGCCTTATGTTGATAGATTGTGAGAAACAGTATGGATCAATTTACAGAGATGAGCTGATTCTCGTGGGTGTGGAACATGTCAGAAACAGAAGAAGACGTAGTTGAGTATTTCAAGGCACATTGCACATCATTATGTGGAACTATGTATGCATTAAAACACTTAATAACGGCACAGAATTAATATATATATATATAATAATGTATAATATATTTTATATATATATATATATATATATATATATATATATATCACTAAGAGCAATGTTTGGGTCTCTCACAGAACCTCTCAAATGACTCGCAAAGGCTAAACAAGAGGAGAACGAAGGTGCTTGCTATTTGTAATTTCATTAAACTCTACAGTGATAGTCGAATAGATGGAATGCATGGAGCAAGCAGGTAGAAACCATATATACTGGGTAGTCAGTCTTCAAGCTTAACCAGGTATGCACTAAAAATCGATGATAGAGAATTTGGAAGGACATCCGTTTTACTGAATGTAAAATCCGTAACAACTGCAAAACTCGACAGCTGTTCACTGAAACATAAGAAATGTATAGAAATGCGATTGAAGTATATATGAGAGCGAATGGAGTAGGAAAAATGTCCCAACAGTTGTAAATACACAAAAAAATTAGCAAACCTGCATTAGCAGTCACTCTGCCAACGGCATTACCGACATTTGGACTAAGGGAATCGACAGATCGCCAATACATCACTTATGACGACTCCAATGAAATAATTGAACTATTAACGCTGCTAACAGCATATTCTACAGATGAGAATATAGCTCATCAAAGTGAAATTCTTTGAATACTTTCAGAGAAAGACACATCATCGAATAATTATACGGGCAGTTGTTCAGGAGCTCCATCAACCGGCATACAAGACATTCACACATAGGCAAGCTATAATTCAAGGTTTGGACTACTTATGATATGGATGTTGTACATATGAAACAATATTTACGGGAGAATAAAGATTTGAAATACATTTTAATGGTCATTGATAACTTGAAATTTACCTGGACCTTACCTTGAAAACAGAGACAGGGAAGGCTGTTGCATAATTGATTAATCGCTGTTGACAGTAAAAATTGAGACTGCGATAGACGTGTGTTTGTATGTTTGTCAGTGTTGATCATTATCATCATCATTATCATTATAACTGTAGACCACAATTAGTGAATAAATTTGAATCGTGAAATGTTAGTAGATCCTTCGTGACCACCCCTTACACTTCGACTCACCTGCACAAGCCAGCCGCACTGCATATTGCATAAACAAGGCTGTGCAGGCGTTCAATCTCGACATCTTCTGATCAGTGATACGCCATTGCCGTTCTCGAAGACATTTCAAAGAGATTCTCTGTGGTACGACATTACTTATCCAACTCTTTAAACCGGGTGATTTTATTATAATTTCGTTCTCTGTGCATTAAGTGTCTTTACTTTTTCAAGTACAGAGTACGTATTTGGGCGAAGCAAAGTGACGCTGTTTACATTCATCGCCAAATGTTGTAGTGAACAGGAGTACGTTTCTTACGAGCGCTTTCAGTTGAATTTTTTAAATTTTTTTTACAGTGTTTCGACGTTTATCGCAGATCACGATAAAGTTTTTATTCCCCCTCTTTCAACTTTAATTCCCTATTCAATTTTCTTATTTTCATTTACTGATTGAGGAACGCACTTATTAACCCTTTAGGTCATGGCTTCCTCACATACGGAAATACTAAATAAATGCTGAGTACATTATAATTCTTTAATTTTTACCACTTGCGATTGTTGTCATATTGTCACAAGCAGAGAGTTGATCTGAGAACAGTGTCGACATCTCCTGTCAATCTTTGGTATACAAAACAAAATTGAATGTGCACACTCACGCAGATGCTTCCCAGTAAATTTTGTACCTCGCATCAGCCGGTTAATATCTTCTGAGTTGAGTTAAATACATTTATATGTGCGTAGAAAGATGCATTCTTTAAGGTAAAAACTAAAGGTGTCTTTCAGAACGAAAAGTTAAGCGACATATTTATAACTTTATATATGTCTCTAAATGAGGACATTGTGATTGAAAGGTTATTACAGCACAGAAATTTATGACAGCATTTCTGTCTTTTTAGTCATCTTGCGGATATTTCACAATGCCCAGAGTCCAATATAGATGAAGGCCACTTACAGAAGAAGAAGAAGAAGAAGGAGTTGTAGAGCTCCTTAATTCATCTAAAATTGACGGTTTATCCGATTATCCTGACAACAATTTTGAACAAGAGGACAATTTTGGAGGTAAGGTTAGACGTTTCGTACCATACAGTGTATATATATACACTCCTGGAAATTGAAATAAGAACACCGTGAATTCATTGTCCCAGGAAGGGGAAACTTTATTGACACATTCTTGGGGTCAGATACATCACATGATCACACTGACAGAACCACAGGCACATAGACACAGGCAACAGAGCATGCACAATGTCGGCACTAGTACAGTGTATATCCACCTTTCGCAGCAATGCAGGCGGCTATTCTCCCATGGAGACGATCGTAGAGATGCTGGATGTAGTCCTGTGGAACGGCTTGCCATGCCATTTCCACCTGGCGCCTCAGTTAGACCAGCGTTCGTGCTGGACGTGCAGACTGCGTGAGACGACGCTTCATCCAGTCCCAAACATGCTCAATGGGGGACAGATCCGGAGATCTTGCTGGCCAGGGTAGTTGACTTACACCTTCTAGAGCACGTTGGGTGGCACGGGATACATGCGGACATGCATTGTCCTGTTGGAACAGCAAGTTCCCTTGCCGGTCTAGGAATGGTAGAACCATGGGTTCAATGACGGTTTGGATGTACCGTGCACTATTCAGTGTCCCCTCGACGATTACCAGTGGTGTACGGCCAGTGTAGGAGATCGCTCCCCACACCATGATGCCGGGTGTTGGCCCTGTGTGCCTCGGTCGTATGCAGTCCTGATTGTGGCGCTCACCTGCACGGCGCCAAACACGCATACGACCATCATTGGCACCAAGGCAGAAGCGACTCTCATCGCTGAAGACGACACGTCTCCATTCGTCCCTCCATTCACGCCTGTCGCGACACCACTGGAGGCGGGCTGCACGATGTTGGGGCGTGAGCGGAAGACGGCCTAACGGTGTGCGGGACCGTAGCCCAGCTTCATGGAGACGGTCGCGAATGGTCCTCGCCGATACCCCAGGAGCAACAGTGTCCTTAATTTGCTGGGAAGTGGCGGTGCGGTCCCCTACGGCACTGCGTAGGATCCTACGGTCTTGGCGTGCATCCGTGCGTCGCTGCGGTCCGGTCCCAGGTCGACGGGCACGTGCACCTTCCGCCGACCACTGGCGACAACATCGATGTACTGTGGAGACCTCACGCCCCACGTGTTGAGCAATTCGGCGGTACGTCCATCCGGCCTCCCGCATGCCCACTATACGCCCTCGCTCAAAGTCCGTCAACTGCACATACGGTTCACGTCCACGCTGTCGCGGCATGCTACCAGTGTTAAAGACTGCGATGGAGCTCCGTATGCCACGGCAAACTGGCTGACACTGACGGCGGCGGTGCACAAATGCTGCGCAGCTAGCGCCATTCGACGGCCAACACCGCGGTTCCTGGTATGTCCGCTGTGCCGTGCGTGTGATCATTGCTTGTACAGCCCTCTCGCAGTGTCCGGAGCAAGTATGGTGGGTCTGACACACCGGTGTCAATGTGTTCTTTTTTCCATTTCCAGGAGTGTATATATAGAACGTTCTTCGTATGATCAAAAGCAAGAGTTACCTCTTATTATTTATAAGTGCGATACTTGTTTATGAATAACAAAAACATATTTCATATAACCTCGACGAAGTTTTGAAGCAATGTTTGATAATTTTTTCTCTTTCTACCCTTCTTTAGGAAATTGCGTTTTCTAGCGCTATGTAATAAACCTGTATTTATTTTTTATTTTTTTCTACGACATATCTCTGTTTCACGTTACCAATCAGTTTTTCAATGAAATCTGGATGAAATATTGAGTTTTAAATTTGCTACAAATACTGTTTACTTTTAAGTAACAGACAGGAGGATAACTATGTAGAATAATAATTCTAGGCGGTTAACCCACATCCGCTGTCTAGGCGTTTTGCTGAGTTACTGACGCATGCGCAAACAAAGGGATCAAAGTGTAGTAACGCCCGATAGGTACGCAACACTCCCAACATATAGGTAATGCCGTTAAGATCTTACCCGATCAAGGGGACTAGAACGACTACAGTAATCTATACTTACTCATGATAGCCTACAGTAGTCTACAGCAGTTTGCAGCTCTAGTTGGGATGATGTGTAATCACATTATATGTCTGTTTATATATGGCAAGACATCATTAGCTCCCGATGTTCACCTACGTTTTGACGTGACATATAAAAGCGTTGGCTATATGAGCTTCAGTCAGCCACCATTTTCCAATAAGACACTGGGGACTTCATGTTCGTGAGTTCCTGAATGAAACGTTTCCACATGGGTGATTGAGATGGTGTAGCCCAATTCCATTGCCACCTCATCCACTATCTACGATAGCACACTACGTCCTTCTATTGGCCTGCATTAAAGATATCACGTATGGAATGAAAGTATGGGATATCTATCAACTCAATCAGTGGATTATTGGTGATATTTCTGCCACTGATGAGGTTCAAATGGCTCTGGGACTTAACATGGCTATGGGATTTAACATCTGAAAAGTCCCCTAGAACTTAGAACTACGTAAGCCTAACTAATCTAAGAACATCCACACATCCATGTCCGAGGCAGGATTCGAACCTGCGACCGTAGCAGTCGAGCGGTTCTTGACTGAAGCGCCTAGAACCGCTCGGCCAACGCGGCCGGCTCACTGATGAGGGTCTCCCGCAAAGAACATGGACAAATGAGTGCTGTCTTGATGTGCCTATATAGAGGTGGGTTAATTGGAGCAGAAAACTTCACAAATATGTCTTCACTTGCTTTTCAAGACTATACTTAACAGGATTAACATATAAACAGTCAGGTTCTCGTGAATCTGGATGACTACCCATGAATGATAAGACTAAGGAACTAACCCTGGCAACAGATCGCCAGTTTGAAAGTTGCACCAACACGCTTCAAATGAGGAAGATTTTGTACTTGCTTCTGGGGCCTGCTTTGGTACGATCTAGACATTCTAGTGGAAGGTGGGGGCGGTTTAGTACAACTGGGTGAGATTGCTGTCTTGTTGTAGACCATAACCATGCATTTCATGCATGGATCCATTTACAGTTCTTGTGTTCCAAGTATTTTTTCAAGTGATGCTTATTCAGAGTAGCTTCTCGTGCTGCGTATTTCTAAAGGGACTTGATTCTTGATTCTTGGTTAGTGATCCATTGGAATCAACATGCATATGCGGGAAATGATATCTAGTAACATCTATTCTATCTGTGTTTTTAAATGACTTTAAGCACCTCTCTCTCATAAGAAATATAGGAAATATTTCGTAACTTTCAGTACAGATTTCATCAACTGATTATATGCTTAAAGAATTTGTGAATCACTTTTACTGATGTTTTATATTGCTCATTAGGAACTGCCACTTCTACTATTCATTTGAACATTATAAAAACCATGTCTCATTTTTTTCGTACGCTTAATTATTGCAGCAGAGACTTTCCCTTGTACCCAAATATCACCACACGGGTTCGTTCGTTGATGTTAATACAAGATAGCCTCATTGAGCCTTGCCCGTTATCTTGGGTGGTTTATTTTGAAAGCAAACGATCTATTAATTATGCAATGCACATGCCAGCTTTCATAGCACTTTTCAGTAATGAGGTAAGGATGCCACAATGCAATTCCTCGGATGTAGCTTGACGCATAATATTCAGTTTTTGCCAATTAGAAATGCTTGGGAAAAAACTGTTGCACTTGTGAAAGTTATACCACGCCGGCACCTACATTTTAGAAGACAGGTAACATTATACAGGGTTCCATATTTAAAAATTTGATATAAAAATCGGGGTGAAACCTCGTCTGAACTTTACGATATGTGGTAGGATTTCAGTTGGCAGTCTGGTGCTAGGGTTAGGTCCTTGCAATATTATGTCATGGACAGATTAACCAACTTCACTTAAAATTATACTTTCATGTTGAATCCTGCCAAGTGTAAGTTTTCAGCCTTCGTAGCAATGTTTCGAATTTTATAAGAAAAGTTTAAAGTACAATAAAAAAGAAAGGAGGGGACAATATCTGCATTTCCATGGTAAGGTTTTGCAGATAGTGTTAATCACCAGGTCACATTATCTATCTGTATTCACATTCGTACTCCAGGGGGCACTGCATGATGTTTGTGTAGAGGGCACATTATAGGATTATCATTCGGGCCCCTAGCCGTTCAGGCGATGATTGCTCATCTCGCTCAAATGATGCAGCTATTGACAAATCACACCCGTATTCCACAGAAGCGATGTTCAAATCACGGCCTAAATTTCTGAATTTTGTTCCCTCTTCGTTTTCCCGGATATACACTCCTTGAAATTGAAATAAGAACACCGTGAATTTATTGTCCCAGGAAGGGGAAACTTTATTGACACATTCCTGGGGTCAGATACATCACATGATCACACTCACAGAACCACAGGCACATAGACACAGGCAACAGAGCATGCACAATGTCGGCACTAGTACAGTGTATATCCACCTTTCGCAGCAATGCAGGCTGCTATTCTCCCATGGAGACGATCGTAGAGATGCTGGATGTAGTCCTGTGGAACGGCTTGCCATGCCATTTCCACCTGGCGCCTCAGTTGGACCAGTGTTCGTGCTGGACGTCCAGACCGCGTGAGACGACGCTTCATCCAGTCCCAAACATGCTCACTCAATGGGGGACAGATCCGGAGATCTTGCTGGCCAGGGTAGTTGACTTACACCTTCTAGAGCACGTTGGGTGGCACGGGATACATGCGGACGTGCATTGTCCTGTTGGAACAGCAAGTTCCCTTGCCGGTCTAGGAATGGTAGAACGATGGGTTCGATGACGGTTTGGATGTACCGTGCACTATTCAGTGTCCCCTCGACGATCACTAGTGGTGTACGGCCAGTGTAGGAGATCGCTCCCCACACCATGATGCCGGGTGTTGGCCCTGTGTGCCTCGGTCGTATGCAGTCCTGATTGTGGCGCTCACCTGCACGGCGCCAAACACTCATACGACCATCATTGGCACCAAGGCAGAAGCGACTCTCATCGCTGAAGACGACACGTCTCCATTCGTCCCTCCATTCACGCCTGTCGCGACACCACTGGAGGCGGGCTGCACGATGTTGGGGCGTGAGCGGAAGACGGCCTAACGGTGTGCGGGACCGTAGCCCAGCTTCATGGAGACGGTTGCGAATGGTCCTCGCCGATACCCCAGGAGCAACAGTGTCCTTAATTTGCTGGGAAGTGGCGGTGCGGTCCCCTACGGCACTGCGTAGGATCCTACGGTCTTGGCGTGCATCCGTGCGTCGCTGCGGTCCGGTCCCAGGTCGACGGGCACGTGCACCTTCCGCCGACCACTGGCGACAACATCGATGTACTGTGGAGACCTCACGCCCCACGTGTTGAGCAATTCGGCGGTACGTCCACCCGGCCTCCCGCATGCCCACTATACGCCCTCGCTCAAAGTCCGTCAACTGCACATACGGTTCACGTCCACGCTGTCGCGGCATGCTACCAGTGTTAAAGACCGCGATGGAGCTCCGTATGCCACGGCAAACTGGCTGACACTGACGGCGGCGGTGCACAAATGCTGCGCAGCTAGCGCCATTCGACGGCCAACACCGCGGTTCCTGGTGTGTCCGCTGTGCCGTGCGTGTGATCATTGCTTGTACAGCCCTCTCGCAGTGTCCGGAGCAAGTATGGTGGGTCTGACACACCGGTGTCAATGTGTTCTTTTTTCCATTTCCAGGAGTGTATATTGTGATTCCATGATGATGTTACGAACTTTGAGGGAACATGCGGATGGGTAAATAAATCAATTTGAGGTAGTAGACCCTAGTACAAAAACAACCTACTCTAAAGTTGTAAGCGAAAACCGTTCTGATAATTCTGACAGCGGTGCTCTCCTGCTCCAAGCTCTTTGCTTTCCATATTTTGGAAGAGGCGGTATAGACCAGAACAAGAAAAAAGTGTCCACTAAGCAAGGGTTGAAAAGCGCATACCTTGAGACCTAAGATGATTTGTTCACCTTTGTTGCTATGAAACACGCCCCTTCTGCTGAACAAGTTCTTTTAACTCATAAGGTATGCATTTCTGAGCCCATGTTTAATGGACATTTTTTTCCTTAATTTGGTCCATACTACCTCCGCCCAAGACATGGAAAGCAAAGAGAGTACGGTGGAAGAGATTTGCTTTCAGAGATCTCTGAACGATTTTGGTTTATAGCATTCAACTCTGCCTTTCCGGACCAGGGTCACTTGCCCCGAATCGATACAATTATCCTTCTCCTTCAGAACTGAAAGTTTGTAACATCCGCACGGGATCATGCTGTATACAGAAAAACGATGGGTTTCTACAATTAGGAAGTCCATGGAAGATTTCGCATCCCATTCCTCTCGCTTCCTTAGCAGCGTCAGGTTGTTATACGAAACTGCACACTTCCTTGTTTTATATTCTGAAGCCTCCTTCTTCCTCTTTGGACTCCATATCTTCCTCACCATATTCCACTGAATTTCAACTTTTTCCTTCTTTTCTCAGTTGTGGTGCTAACCTTCGATTTATACATTGAGGACAAACAGAAAAGTTATAGTTTTATATCGAGATGTTACTCTAACTAATTAAATCCTTCCGTTTCTTCTTCTAAGCTTCACTGAATGAACATCACTTCTTTGCGCAGCATTTCTATTTTCCATAGCTACACACTACTAGTGTGCCACCTTCAGTTCAACACCCTTTCGCATTTCGTCTCAACTCTAGTATTCTTTTCTGTAACCCCTTCATTGACTGTAATTCTCACTCAATTATCTAACAACATGACGTTAAAGCTATCTTATTTACACGGTACAGTCACATTAATGTGACTATCGCCCACGTTCGACGTCAACGTGCAATAACCACTCACAGATGGCATGTGGCAACACTTAAAACACATATAAAGAGTGGCGGGGGAACGCGAAAAACAGCACAGTCGTAGTCGCAATGCGGAAAAGGGCCAATTGACCTGACACCAATGAGGGTTTGATCACTGGCTTGTGGGCGAAGGATAGTAATATTTCCGAAGCAGCTACGTTTGAGAAGTGTTCGTGAGGTGCCGTGGTTAGAATACACCGTGCATAGCAAAATGACGCAGTCATAAAAAACCGGCGACAAGGCAACTGTAGTGCACCATGGGCCATACATAGTATGGGTGAATGATGGCTGTGCGTATGATCTTTTCGAGTCATATGTCTACTGACTGCTTTAATGGGCCCGCTACAAATTCCTTTCCTGTGCCAACCTCTACAGAAGCACTGGAATTGGCATGGCTCCACATCCATGACGATATCTTTCAGAGCCTGACTGACTCTTTCTTCACGTCTCGCAGTGATTCACGCTGTAAAAGATAGTCATTCAGGCTTTTGACAACTGATCACATTAATGTGACTGGACAGTTTAGGTATCATACGTGCTCTTGGAAAACAAAAGATCCACATCATAAATGGTGAAGGGAAAGAAGTGTGACAGGTAGAAAACTGCCTACAGGGAATATAAATTGGTTAGACTCCTGCGTTAGGAAGGGGCTGAATAAAAGCAAGCTCTGGAAATGTTTTTATAAAAAAGGAGAAGCATGAAAAATTTCCTTGGAAGCAAACAACTGTGCGTATGTATCAATTAAGCTGATCAAAATAAAAATGCACAGAAAACAGGACCATTCTCAGTCCTTAAATCAACAGTAGCTGTTGTTTCGTGGCTGATGTATCACGGTTTTGTCAGAGATATTTGGTGATACATAAAAATACAATCCCCTAACAAATTATATGACAGATTTTATCAAGTAGCCTAAGTGACAGGTATTGTGTATTTTTCACATTTGCTAATCTTATTTTATATCCTTAAATGACCTTAATAATATCTTTGAAACGCTTGACATCAGAAGCTATCTTATGCATAGCAGCTACTGCAATGCGAAGCAGCCACTAGAGTAAATGTCTCTGCGAATAACTAGAGTGTATATGCTAAACTTTCTTCAGGTTATGTTGATTCCTGGTAATTAACGTTTTGCTTTTAAATTACCCCCTCAGTTGTAATGAGAAGCCAGCGAAAAGCGTCAAGCGATTAATGCTACAGTTTAGTGTTGTGTGCACTACCTCCAAGCATTTCACCTTTACGTTCAGTATGAGACACCCAAGATTCTTCCTTCCCTACGCCAATTTGCTTTTCTCGTAAAAAAAATAGTGAGCTCCTCGCGCAAACAATTCTCTCGGATTGTCGAAATTTTGTATCGTGGCCCTGAATTTACAATGTGATTCAGCTGCCCCTGCCGATGTCCTCTTATGCAACCCGAAACCTTTTCCGGCCTTCATAAACAACGCGCTGGATTTTCATATTCTCTCGGTCGCAGCGGTCATACCATTACTATTAGGAAAAAAATTAACGCGACATTTCTGTATGAAATTTAATGTAGTTAAATCTTGTATCGGGATTTTCACTGGAGGCCTAGTTTGAGTTATTAAAGAGAAACGTACAAAAGTTGCAGTCAAACTCACTCTCACCCCACACTCATCCCTCAACGGTCAGGATTTCTGGTGCGGTAATCGTGGCACTCTTTCCTACCACTGTACAAAGATTTCCAACTACACGAACTGTTCCCGATATTCGACCTTTTTTTTGGTCTCCATTGATTGGGCTGTTAAGCCAATAGCATAGTCACCTATTTGTTAACTATCAATTTAAAGGTGTCCTTGAGGGTAATGAAAACAAAATGATTTTGTACACGTCACGCTAAAACCAATTACGTAGACAATTCGATCCAAACTCGGCACTTATAAGCACTGTAGTTTCGTCGTCCGAAGACCTGACGAATACAACGATGTAGCTGCTTATTTATGCTATTAAAATTCACAAAATTGTCAGGTAATATTTACACAAACGTCATTTTTACGGTTTGTAAGTACTTAATCAAACCGTCGGCGTAGTATGGCCAGTCAAAGAAGACCAAAAGAGATCGAATGTTGGAAATAATTCGTGTTGTCGGAAATTTTTGTACAGTGGCAGGAGGGAGTGCCATGAAGAATATACTAGGAATACTGACAGGTTGGGGCTTAATGACGCAGTAGAGGAGCATTTTAAGGTCACTTTTGTGCGTGTTTCTTGGATACCTCTAAGAGCTTCGGACTTCAGCAAAATGTCGTGACAAATAAAAACACCTACAGCCGTCCTTATGATTTTATTTCATTTTGTCGCTACCAGTTTCGATGCTTCACTACGTCGTCTTCAGGCTGTTTTGATGCGGTACAGGCTGATACGACCCCCTTGCATAACACATCAGTTGGCAGCACTACTGGATTCGCAGATAATGTGTTAGCACTCCAACCATCAACTGTCAGCTGACACGAGAACCATTCAAATACGACGACCATTTGAATGGTTCTCGTGTCAGCTGACAGTTGATGGTTGGAGTGCTAACACATTATCTGCGAATCCAGTAGTGCTGGCAACTGATGGGTTATGCAAGGGGGTCGTATCGACCTGTACCGCATCAAAACAGCCTGAAGACGACGCAATGAAGCGTCGAAACTGGAAGCGACAAAATGAAATAAAATCATAATGGGCGCTGGAACACTGGTGAACTCTCCGTGAATGCCCACTCCCTCGGGTGTTCAGAGTTTAGATATTGAGAGACAGATCTGCAACGTACCCTGTGAACTAAGTTGGGTTGGCGAAGTGGTATCGAACGCTTCAGTTAGCAGCGAGCATAGTGGAGCGAAGCTCCTCTCCGGCTGCCAATCACGTACAGTGTATAATCTGCTGTTAAGAGGTCTTTAGATGTGATGCGATATAGGTCTGTAGAGTAGCCGGCGGTGTAGGTTAGTGTGAAAGACGATAGTTTATTTGCGAGCCGGCGAAGTGGTATCGAATACCTCAGTTAAGCCGCAGCGAATACAGTGGAGAGAAGGTGCCTGTGGTCAGCTGACAGTTGATGGTTGGAGTGCTAACACATTATCTGCGAATCCAGTAATGCTGGCAACTGATGGGTTATGCAAGGGGGTCGTATCGACCTGTACCGCATCAAAACAGCCTGAAGACGACGCAATGAAGCGTCGAAACTGGAAGCGACAAAATGAAATAAAATCATAATGGGCGCTGGAACACTGGTGAACTCTCCGTGAATGCCCACTCCCTCGGGTGTTCAGAGTTTAGATATTGAGAGACAGATCTGCAACGTACCCTGTGAACTAAGTTGGGTTGGCGAAGTGGTATCGAACGCTTCAGTTAGCAGCGAGCATAGTGGAGCGAAGCTCCTCTCCGGCTGCCAATCACGTACAGTGTATAATCTGCTGTTAAGAGGTCTTTAGATGTGATGCGATATAGGTCTGTAGAGTAGCCGGCGGTGTAGGTTAGTGTGAAAGACGATAATTTATTTGGGAGCCGGCGAAGTGGTATCGAATACCTCAGTTAGTCTGCAGCGAATACAGTGGAGAGAAGGTGCCTGTGGGCTTCAGTCGCGCACAATGTATGGTCTGGTATTGAGAGGTCTTTAGATGTAGTGAGATACAGATTTATAGCGTAGCGTGTGGTGTAGATTAGTGTGAAATGTGACAGTTGGGTAGCGAGTTTGCGATGTGGTATCGAATGCGTCAGACCGCAGCGAGCACAGTCGCGCAAATTGTCTGGTCTGTTATTCAGAAGTGCCGGGTGATCAAAAAGTCAGTATAAATTTGAAAACTTAATAAACCACGGAATAATGTAGATAGAGAGGTAGACATTGACACACATGCTTGGAATGACATGGGGTTTTATTAGAACAAAAAAAAAAAAAAAACTGTATTGCTAGACGCCTGAAAGATCTCTTGCGCGCGTCGTCTGGTGATGATCGTGTGCTCGGCCGCCACTTCCGTCATGCTTGGCCTCCCAGGTCCCCAGACCTCAGTCCGTGCGATTATTGGCTTTGAGGTTACCTGAAGTCGCAAGTGTATCTTGATCGACCGACATCTCTAGGGATGCTGAAAGACAACATCCGACGCCAATACATCACCATAACTCCGGACATGCTTTACAGTGCTGTTCACAACATTATCTCTTGACTACAGCTATTTTTGAGGAATGATGGTGGACATATTGAGCATTTCCTGTAAAGAACATCATCTTTGCTTTGTCTTACTTTGTTATACTAATTATTGCTATTCTGATCAGATGAAGCGCCATCTGTCGGAGATTTTTTGAACGTTTGTATTTTTTTGGTTCTAATAAAACCACATGTCATTGCAAGCATGTGTGTCAACTTATACCTCTCTATCTAGGTTATTCCGTGATTTATTCAGTTGTCAAATTTATACTGACTTTTTGATCACCCGGTACTTAAATGTGGTGCGATACAGATCTGTAATATAGCCTGGGGGCTAGGTTAGGGTGAGATGTGACTAGCCGAGCGGTCTAAGGCGTTGCAGCCATGGACTGTGCGGCTGGTTCCGGCGGAGGATCGAATCCTCCCTCGGGCATGGGTGTGTGTGTTTGTCTTTAGGATAATTTGGGTTTTGTGTAAGCTTAGGGACTGATGACGTTAGCAGTTAAGTCCCATAAGATTTCACACACATTTGAACATTTGAGATGTGACAGTTCGGTAGTGAGTTGACGAAGCGGTATCGAACATTTCAGTTAGACCACAGCGAATCTCTTCCCTGGGCTGCCAGTTGCGCATTGTGTCTGATATGATGATGAGAGATCTTGAGCTGTAGTGAGACAGAGATCTGTAGCATAGCCCACGGTCAAGGTTGCGTCGAGAGGTGACAGTTCGGTAGCGAGTTGGCGAAGCGGTATCGAACACTTCAGTTAGACCTCATCGAATCTCTCCTGTGGGCAGCCAGTCGAGCACAGTGTCTGATCTGATGTTGAGAGATCTTGAGATGTAGTGAGACAGATATCTGTAGCATAGCCCACGGTCAAGGTTGGGTTGAGAGGTGACAGTTTGGTAGCGAGTTGGCGAAGTGGTAGCGAACACTTCAGTTAGACCTCATCGAATCTCTCCCGTGGGCAGCCAGTAGCGCATAGTGTTTGATCTGCTGTTGAGAGATCTTGAGATGTAGTGAGACAGAGATCTGTAGCATAGCCCACGGTCAAGGTTGGGTTGAGAGGTGACAGTTCGTTAGCGAGTCGGCGAAGCGGTAGCGAACACTTCAGTTGGGTGGCAGCGAGCACAGTGGACCGGAGCTCCCAGCGGACTGCCGGCAGCGGGCGCACAGAGCCCGGTGGGCGTGGCCGCTCGGCGCGGCGTGTCGATACGCAGGCAGGCAGCCGAGTGATCTGTGCCGTCCTCCGCCCGCGCCGGCTCCGCCTAACGATTAGCGGAGAATCGGCGCGTCCGCTCTGATTCCGCCGTTCACACAGGCCGACAGCGGCGCGTGTCGAGGCAGAATCTCTTCACCTGTGCCATGGACTCTGCGCAGTCTCGCCCTATAAACTTCTCTCGAACTGCTCCAGCCTTAGGGGTTCAGTTTCCTGTCAGCTGTTTCCCCAGTTGAGTCATCATCATCATCATCATCATCATCACCATCACCATCACCATCATCATCATTTAAGATGGTATGGCTCTGAGCACTATGGGACTTAACATCTATGGTCATCAGTCCCCTAGAACTTAGAACTACTTAAACCTAACTAACCTAAGGACATCACACAACACCCAGTCATCACGAGGCAGAGAAAATCTCTGACCCCGCCGGGAATCGAAACCGGGAACCCGGGCGTGGGAAGCGAGAACGCTACCGCACTAAGACGGTATGAATGGGACAGTGCTCAAATGGTTTAAATCATACCTAACTGGGAAGAGCGCAGAAAGTTGAAATAAACAGTTCACATAATATGCAAAAAACTGGTGATTTCTCAAACTGGGGAACAATCAAGAATGGGGTGCCGCAAGGTTCGGTCTAGGGTCCTCTGCTGTTCTTAATATATATTAATGACTTGCCATTCTATATTCACGAAGATGCAAAGCTGCTACTTTTGCCGATGATACAAGTATAGCTATCACACCCGGCAGACAAGAATTAACTGGTGAAATTGTAAACGATGTTTTTCACAAAATCATTAAGTGGTTCTCTGCAAATGGGCTCTCATTAAACTTTGATAAAACACAGTATATACATGTCCATTATAATTATTCGGGCTGTTATGCCGTGGTCGGTTGATGAATTCTGTGGTGATTCATCAACCGACCACGGCAAAACAGCCCGGATAATTATAATGGATGAATCACCACAGAATTCATCAACCGACCACGGCATAACAGCCCGGATAATTATAATGGACATGATATTTCCGGCCGTGAAAGTTTACATTTTAGTAACAGTATATAGAGTTCCACACGGTAAATGGAATGACCCCATTAATAAATATAGACTTCGATCAGAAATCGGTAGCTAATATAGAATATTCAAAATTTCTAGCTGTATGCATTGATGAAGGGTTGAACTGGAAAAAACACACTAAGGATTTGCTGAAACGTTTGAGTTCAGCTACTTATGCTATTAGGGTCATTGCAAATTTTGGCGATATACATCTGAGTAAATTAGCTTACCACGCCTATTTTCATTCTCTGCTTTCGTATGGCATTATATTCTGGGGTAACTCATCATTGAGTAAAAGAGTGTTCATTGCACAAAAGCGTGTAATCAGAATAATTGCTGGAGCTCATCCAAGATCATCCTGCAGACACTTATTTACAGAGTTAGACATCTACACTGTAGCCTCACAATATATATATTCACTTATGAAATTTGTTATTAACAATCCAAACGAATTCAAAAGTAACAGCAGTGTACATGGCTACAACACTAGGAGAAAGGATGATCTTCACTACTGAAGGTTAAATCTAATTTTGGCTCAGAAGGGGGTAAATTATGCTGCCACAAAAGTCTTTGATCACTTACCTAATAGCATCAAAAGTCTGACAGATAGCCATATAGCATTTAATGGCAACTCCTTCTACTCATTAGATGACTTTTTGGATATAGTAAGTGGGTAATTTCCCAACCTCAAAAATAAATAAATAAATAAATAAAAATTATTGATCATGTAATATATTTTGTCTAATGTAATATCTTGTATAGACACCTTTCATTAACCTGACACGTTCCACATCATTACGAAGTGTCATGTTCATGATCTATGGAACAAGTACTAATCTAATCTAAGACTGATTATGCCTTTCAGCGTTCAGTCTGGAGCATAGTCCCCCTTATAAAATTCCTCCATGATCCTCTATTCAGTGCTAACATTGGTGCCTCTTCTGATGTTCAACCTATTACTTCAAAATCATTCTTAACCGGATCCAGGTACCTTCTCCTTGGTCTACCCCGACTCCTCCTATCCTCTACTGCTGAATCCTTGCTTCTCCCGTGCGTGTAACATGACCCCACCATCTAAGCCTGTTCGCCCTGACTGCTACATCTATAGAGTTCATTCCCAGTTTTTCTTTGATTTCCTCATTGTGGACACCCTCCTGCCATTGTTACCATCTACTAGTACCTGCAATCATCCTAGCTACTTTCATATCCGTAACCTCAACCTTATTGCTAAGGTAACCTGAATCCACACAGCTTTCGCTCCCATTACTCGGAAGATTGAACGGTGCACAGATAACTTAGTCTTGGTACTGACTTCCTTCTTGCAGAAGAGAGTAGATCGTAGCTGAGCGCTCACTGCATTAGCTTTGCTACACCTCTCTTCCAGTTCTTTCACTATGTTACCATCCTGAGAGAATATGCATCATATGTACTTGAAACCGTCCACCTGTTCTAACTTCGTTCCTCCTATTTGGCAATCAATCCGTTTTTATCTCTTTCCCACTGACATTACTTTCGTTTTGGAGATGTTAATCTTCATACCCTATTCCTTACATTTCTGCTCTAGCTCTGAAATATTACTTTGCAAACTTTCAATCGCATCTGCCATCACAACTAAGTCGTCCGCATATACGAGACTGGTTATTTTGTGTTCACGTATCTTAATCTCACCCAGCCAATCTATTGTTTTCAACATACGATCCATAAATAATATGAACAAGAGTGGAGACAGGTTGCAGCCTTGTCTTATCCCTGAAACTACTCTGAACCATGAACTCAATTTACCGTCAACTCTAACTGCTGCCTGACTATGTAAAGACCTTTAATTGCTTGCAAAAGTTTCCTCCTATTCCATAATCTCGTAGAACAGACAATAACTTCCTCCTAGGAACCCAGTAATATGCCTTTTCTAGATCTACAAAGCATAGATACAATTCCCAGTTCCACTCGTAACACTTCTCGATTATTTGCCGTAAGCTAAAGATCTGGTCCTGACAACCTCTAAGAGGCCTAAACCTACACTGATTTTCATCCAATTTGTCTTCAACTAATATTCGCACTTTCCTTTCAACAATACCTGAGAAGATTTTACCCACAACGCTGATTAAAGAGATACCACAGTTGAGTGGTTCTCAGAAATTCTGGACGCGTACACCCTCTTCCTGCGTACCTCTGCACTGCCTCTTCTGATAGGAAAAATGATCTGGAAACCTTTTCCGGACCCTTGAATTTGATCTCAGTAATTACCTTTCAAACAGGTTTGGGTGAAGTAGGTAGGAACCTTCAATTTTTGTAGTCCTGTTTTCTTCAGTTGCGTGTAATATTACGGTATACTGATAATTTTTACTTTATGGGTCGTCTGACTACAACTGAATGAAACACCATTATCGTGCCATACGCGTTTCGCCTTTATTTTCTGCAAGGTGTCTTCAGTGGCCTTGAACCTTGAAAGACGTGCACTTCACTCACCATTCAGTGCTCGTATTTCATATTTCTAATCCCAGCATTCTGGCAGTCGGTAAAATTCAGGCAATATTAATCATTTCTATGGGTTGCCTGATTTATTTGACGATTTTTACAGTTTGTCTCACACTCATCTGTGAGAGGATCTTGGCGCTAGGAATTTTCTTTATTTATGGGCGAAGGGCAGCAGTTTTTCTAGGATCCATGATGGCTTCCCGTTGCCCATCCTTTTTCCGATCGCCAGGGTAGCACCTGGTGTCGTTTTAACGTTCAGTAGTGGCCAAAGTTTCTCCTGTTCTCAGTTCCCCAACCTGCCTTACCTACCTTGTAACTGCTATTTCTGCTCTATTTTAACGTCGCGAGGGCGCCTCCCTGCGAAATTCCGTTCCTATGATTGGCCAGTTCAGGTGCGCGCCCGTTTCTCGCGGGTGGGCGCCAACCGCCCTCCGCGGCTGTATAGTGGACTAAGTGGCAGTAGTTCAGTTCTAGTGTGACCGTGCCGGGGACCGGTGCCGCTTCCAGGAGATGAAGTTCGGTAAGCATTGTAAGTAGGCTGTTTATGTTTTCTTATTGGCAACGTTACGTAGCGCTCTGTATGAAAACCACTGGCTGTGCTGTGTGCAGTCTGTGGCTAGTTTGCATTGTTGTCTGCCATTGTAGTTTTGGGCAGCTGGATGTGAACAGCGCGTAGCGTTGCCAATTTAGCGACTTTGTCGCTAGAAATGGCGACTTTTGCCTTCGTCTTAGCGACAAAAAAAACTTTTTAGCGACAAAAATTATTTAGCGACTTATCTGGCGACTTTTGGAGTACTGCCGACTCAAAACTATTTTGGGCCAGTATTTTCATTAACAAAACTAAGATTTTTAACTATAGACATTGTCTGAGTCAAGTCTGTCTGAAGAAAATAATGTTTATGTGAAGAAGAGATGCATTCAGTTTAGCCTGAAACTCATAAAATAAATTCAACAAAGACTGCCAAATAAAGTTACGATCCCGAAAAAAATTTCAATGCTGAATGTTGAAGAAACACTAAAAGTGAATAAAAATAATGCTGTAGCGGATGTAGCCAAAGAACTGGGTTTTAGTGGCGATTTCACAGACTGTATGTTGCAAGAATGGCATAATATCAACTTCATTAGGTGGAATAACCCTACTAACACTGTTTTATTTTGGAGTGAGGTTTTGCAGTATGAAAATGCCACAGGGGAGAATCCTTTTTCTTTGATTTCGCAGCTAGCAGTGACTGTTCTATGCCTACCGCATTAAAATGCAGAAATGGATAGAATATTCAGTTCTATGAACATTATAAAAACCAAACAACATAACGGATTATCGTTAAAGACAATTAATGCTTTGATCATATTGAGACCAGCTGAAGAAACAAAATAAAGATTGTGCGTGTTTTGACATACCGTCAGACGTATTGGAGCTTGTTGGAACGAACAAAAGTTACCCATTTGCGAAAAAACCAGTCGAACTGCAACATCATCTTTTGAACGACGTTCAACCCTCTGCATCAACTACAGTTCTGTCAGAGCATGAAACAGAAGTTTTTCGATCTTCTGAGTGACGGCGATGAATAGCTCACATACCGGTATGTATATATTTTGTAACGTAATTTGTTTTCTTGCTTTCTTTTGTTGCAAATATAGTTGTATATTTCTAGTATATTTGACTACTGTGATTGAAACAACAATTTGTGTTGCGTCAATTATGATAACACGTTTAATTAAACGTTTGCATATTTTATATATATGTTGTTGCAAGCGATGCGTCATTTAATTAAGACAATACAGTAATTACGTATGAGAGTTTTTATTAACATTTTATCGCCCCCCCCCCCCCCCCCACTGGCTTATTGCACCATTCACAGCACGAAATTTTCTGTACACCCCTAGTAAAATCAGTTTTGGCGACTTTCTAGCGACTTTTGATATTGAATCTAGCGACTCGGGTTTTTTAGAGTTGGCAACACTGGTTGCGCAGTTGGAGGTGAGCCGCCAGCAGTGGTGGATGTGGGTAGAGAAATGGCGGAGTTTTGAAATTTGTAAGACTGGAAATCATGAACTGATTTTATATATATATATATATATATATAATGACTTTTCAACACTGTTAAGGTAAATACATTGTTTGTTCTCTAACAAAATCTTTCATTTGCTAACTATGCCTACCAGTAGTTAGTGCCTTCAGTAGTTTGAATCTTTTATTTAGCTGGCAATAGTGGCGCTCGCTGTATTGCAGTAGTTTGAGTAACGAAGATTTTTGGTGAGGTAAGTGATTTGTGGAAGGTTTAGGTTAATGTTAGTCAGGGCCATTCTTTTGTAGGGATTTTTGAAAGTCAGATTGCGTTGCCCTAGAAATATTGTGTGTCACTTTAGTGAATGTCTCAGTACGTTCAGTTTTGCTCAGCTGTTTGAAAAGCAAATAATGTAACAGGTTTATCAGCACAGTAATTCAGAAATTTTCCTAAGGGGACGTTACAGCATGAGCGCCGACGTGCACTGTAGATTCGCGGCCTGCGGCCCAGAGGGAACCTGATAGGTCATTGTGAATAGTTTCACGTCTTGCGGGTTTTATTGCTTTAGTACGGGAGGCTACCGAGCGATTCACGCACAGTAGCATCTTCTTAGTCTTTGGCTAATTTCTGGTGGTGGTCGTTGCACGCCTGCAACCCCTTCCTTTACTGAATGGGATTCTATTTGATAATACAGCGATCGTTACTAAAATTCCTTTCCTCCTGCTCTCGTGGCGTGTTATGAACGTACGTTAGGGCAGGCTGCTGAAGTCGAATATTTTTCCCCCCCACCCCCTTTGGTTGTATTATTGTTCGATTCTCAACTGTTTAATAAATGAGTCCGTAAATCTTACATTCTCTCTCTTTCTTTCCTTACGTGAACTCACCCCTAGTATAACAGAATAATGCGGAACTATAACGGTTGCTATAAGGTCGTGCAGGTCTCGCGCAACTAACGATAGTATAAAGATTCAATATCGCGTGCTTGGTACGACCATGGCACGCATGGCACCGATGACAGTAGTAATCATGTTCAACTATTCCCCATTGATAAACTGGGAAGTGTTTTACGGCTCAGTATGAGTACGTGAGCACTAAATCCATTTGATGTGGTGGAAGTAGTGGCCTCTATTTTACCTTGCTGCTTTAGACAAAAATATCAAAAATCACAGCCCCTACAGCAACGGACAGTGACCTGTAAAATAAAACGAGCCACCGCTTTTACAGTCTTCAGTAAGTGAGACCGAGAGAAACCGTGGTGCAGCGGGTAGGGTCTTTGAATTTTAACCCGATTACTTTTAAGTTTCGTAGACGTTGATTGTAAAGATGATTGACTCATTGCGAGAAAATTCCTCATGATTGCCAGCGTCTCCGATGGCGTGCTAGTTCCAACTGGGGCTGGGGGCCTCCTTCATAAGGGGACACCCCCGTCTTAGGTCACACCTCTCGAACATCTGACAGAGGGACCAATCGGCAATCTGTGAAGTTCGCAGCTCAGGCAGTCACCCCTCCCTGGGCCTGGCCTATACCAGGGGGTACGTGCGAAGCCTACCTGTCGACATGGGACTAGGAACTACGCGTTACCCAGTCAGCTGTTACGCGTCAGACGCGTGGGCTGGCCTTCCAAAGCGCACAGTGAGGAAGAAGAAAAAGAATCTCAAACGCCGAAGCGGAGGATCGAGAGGAGAAGGGAAACAAAGAAAGGGAAAGGGAGCGAAAAACAATGGTGAAACGAAATAACTTACGGGTTTGCTGGCGGGTGACGTCGATATTTCGACAGGAGCACACCCTGCCATAAACAACATCAGAAATATCGATAGTTACTATTAATCAAAAGGTTAGGTAGCACTAATTCTGTCCCTCTGTTTTTTGATGAGAGACAGAACCTGATTCCAAGCAGCATTTAAACAAAATCCACCATCTCTGTTAATAAGGTTGCTTGATTGATTTCGACAGCTTCCTTAATAACACTATCCCAATAGCTGGACGTGCAAGCCAGTATCTCCGTGTTGTTGTATTCCATAGGATGACCGGTGTCAAGGCAATGTTCTGCACTAGCGGATTTGCTCGGGTGTTGTAAGCGAGTGTGACGCTTATGTTCAATACACCGGTCTTCCACAGTCCTGATTGTCTGACCAATATATGACGTGCCACAACTGCAAGGAAAACGATAGACCCCAGTCTTACGCAAATCGAGATCATCTTTTACGGACGCCAACAGGGCCTTAATCCTAGAAGGTGGTCGAAAAACACATTTCACATCATATTTCCGCAAAATACGGCCAATCCTGTTGGAAATGCTTCCTGCGTAAGGCAAAAAGGCCGTAGACTTGGGTGCCACTTCGTTGCTATCGTCACTCACCAGTTGCACAGAAGGCTGATGACGCAACGCACGTTTGATCTGCCTCTCACTATAACCATTCTGACGAAAGGTGACTTCGAGATGTGACAGCTCAGCTGCCAAACTTTCAGGGTCTGAGATAACGTGGGCCCTGTGAACCAATGTGCGAAGTACTCCTTCACGCTGAGATGGATGGTGACAACTATCAGCTCGCAGATACAAGTCAGTGTGGGTGGGCTTCCTATAAACAGAATGTCCCAACGTACCATCAGTCTTCCTTTGGACCAACACATCAAGGAAGGAAAGGCATCCATTTTTTTCCACCTTCATAGTGAACTGAATATTCGGGTTGATTGAATTCAGATGTTATAAAACGGTTTAAATTCTCACTACCATGAGGTCACACTACAAAAGTATCGTCTACATATCCGAAAAAAAAAAACTGACTAAAATATCAGAGTCCTTCAAACGCCATCCCTGCAATCGACGTAAGAAATCTATAGAGTTCCTAATGTGGTGTTCACACCTACCTACTAGTGGGCTCAACAAACTAGCAAGATTCCAGAATGAGATTTTCACTCTGCAGCAGAGTGTGCGCTGATATGAAACTTCCTGGCAGATTAAAACTGTGTGCCCGACCGAGACTCGAACTCGGTACCTTTGCCTTTAGCGGGCAAGTGCTCTACCAACTGAGCTACCGAAGCACGACTCACGCCCGGTACTCACAGCTTTACTTCTGCCAGTACCTCGTCTCCTACCTTCGGTAGCTCAGTTGGTAGAGCACTTGCCCGCGAAAGGCAAAGGTCCCGAGTTCGAGTCTCGGTCGGGCACACAGTTTTAATCTGCCAGGAAGTTTCATATCAGCGCACACTCCGCTGCAGAGTGAAAATCTCATTCTGGAAACATCCCCCAGGCTGTGGCTAAGCCATGTCTCCGCAATATCCTTTCTTTCAGGAGTGCTAGTTCTGCAAGGTTCGCAGGAGAGCTTCTGTAAAGTTTGGAAGGTAGGAGACGAGGTACTGGCAGAAGTAAAGCTGTGAGTAGCGGGCGTGAGTCGTGCTTCGGTAGCTCAGCTGGTAGAGCACTTGCCCGCGAAAGGCAAAGGTCCCGAGTTCGAGTCTCGGTCGGGCACACAGTTTTAATCTGCCAGGAAGTTTCATATCAGCGCACACTCCGCTGCAGAGTGAAAATCTCATTCTGGAAACATCCCCCAGGCTGTGGCTAAGCCATGTCTCCGCAATATCCTTTCTTTCAGGAGTGCTAGTTCTGCAAGGTTCGCAGGAGAGCTTCTGTAAAGTTTGGAAGGTAGGAGACGAGGTACTGGCAGAAGTAAAGCTGTGAGTACCGGGCGTCAGTCGTGCTTCGGTAGCTCAGTTGGTAGAGCACTTGCCCGCGAAAGGCAAAGGTCCCGAGTTCGAGTCTCGGTCGGGCACACAGTTTTAATCTGCCAGGAAGTTTCAAACTAGCAAGATGTTTAGCTACAAGATATGTCGGAGCACCAATATTAGAAACGATACGCCTCAACGGGACAGCCTCTTTATGGACCTTAGGGAGGCCGTATAATCTAGGTGGTGCAGCACAGTAAGAATTAAGACTCTTGATAGTCTCCTGTGACAAAGAACTTTTCTTCAGGAGGTTATTTGTCTTTCCCTCAACACTCTTAGTAGGGTCAGCACCGATTTTGCGATACGCCGAATCAGAAAGTAGACACTGCATCTTTTGAATGTTATCGTGCTTGTTCAGCAAAACGGTGGCGTTTCCCTTGTCCGCTGGTAAAACGACAATATCAGGATCCATTCCGAGTGAACGTAAAGCAGCTGCCTCAGCTGCTGTAATGTTACACTTGGGTGGACGGGCCCCAGTCAACACACGACAAGCTTCCCTCGTAACCCCTTCCGCAGCCTCGGAAGGTAGTTTATAAGCAGCCTGTTCGATAGAACTAATAAAATCAACGACTGGCAAACTCTTAGACGTCGGTGCGAAATTCAAACCTTTCCCCAGCACAGACAAAGCTGCGTCATCAAACGTTTTCTCCGTGAGATTGATCACAGAACGCCAAGAATTAGAATTAGACACTGACCCAAGGAAACGTTCAAACTTCGCTGAATGACGAGCAGTTACAGATTGGAATTCCCAGTCAGACTGCAACCAAGAGGCACCGTCCACTCAATCCTAAGAAAATTCAGAAACATTAGACGCCATCATTAAATGAAGCTGAAAAATTCTTTATAAACAAAATGTAATTGACGGCGAGTATAGTGGATCCTTTCACAAACAAGAGCTAAACCAGCACGTTACTGGATGCGATTGTCGGCAGGAGAATTAATATGATGCGCAACCTTAGCAAACGTTGGAACCACACTATGATTTCGACACTTCAATAAAAAACGATAATGCATATTCCAACCTTACTCTACTGCTGCGAAGTTTATCCGACCTCCGCAGGCAACGATACATTTCCTCCACGTAGAGGTAAACAATGTGAGACCTTAACTTTTCCCGGCGAATCGAATGTTCAGATAATTCACGGGTTTGCTGCCGGGTGACGTCGTCGAACACCGCCGATATTTCGACAGGAGCACACCCTGCCATTCTCAAGGCAAGGAAGATAACCAATCACACGGAGAAAACAGTTGACGACGAAGCTTTGCCTGTGATGGGGAAAGGTTTGAACTTCGCACCGACGCGTAAGAGTTTGCCAGTCGTTGATTTTATTAGCTCTATTGCACAGGCTGTTTATAAACTACCTTCCGAGGCTGCGGCTGGTTAGAGGAAGACTCGGATGTTGGTTGGATGGAGGGATGTAGAAAGCTTTCATGGGACTACTCCTGTCCTTTCCATCCTACCGGTAGCTGGTGGCTTCGCACCTTGAGGCTAGGAGGGAAGCTTGTCGTATGTTGACTGGGGCCCGTCCAACCAAGTGTAACATTACAGCCGGCCGGGGTGGCCGTGCGGTTCTAGGCGCTACAGTCTCGAACCGCGTGACCGCTACGGTCGCAGGTTCGAATCCTGCCTCGGGCATAGATGTGTGTGATGTCCTTAGGTTAGTTAGGTTTAAGTAGTTCCAAGTTCTAGGGGACTGATGACCTCAGAAGTTAAGTCCCATAGTGCTCAGAGCCATTTGAACCATTTGTAACATTACAGCATCTGAGGGGACTCCTTTACGTTCACTCAGAATGGATCCTGATGTTGTTTTACCTGCGGACAAGGGTAACGCCACCGTTTTGTTGAACAAGCACGATTACATTCAAAAGATGCAGTGTCTACTTTCTGATTCGGCGTATCGCAAAATCAGTGCTGTCACTACTAAGAGTGTTGAGAGAAAGACAAATAAGCTCCTGAAGAAAAGTTCTTTGTCACAGGAGACTATCAAGAGTCTTAATTCTTACTGTGCTGTACCACCTAGATTATACGGCCTCCCTAAGGTCCATAAAGAGGCTGTCCCGTTGAGGCCTATTGTTTCTAATATTGGTGCTCCGACATATCGTGTAGCTAAACATCTTGCTAGTTTGTTGAGCCCACTAGTAGATAGGTGTGAACACCACATTAGGAACTCTGCAGATTTTTTACGTCGCTTGCAGGGACTGCGTTTGAATGACTCTGATATTTTAGTCAGTTTTGATGCGGTTTCTCTTTTCACTCGAGTTCCTCTCTCTGATTCGTTGCAGCTAATTGAGGTTAAGTTTGGTGTCGAGTTAACAAATTTGTTTCTACATGTGCTGACTTCCACTTACTTTTTTATTCAGTGGTCAGTACTACGAACAGACTGATGGAGTTGCAATGGGAAGCCCGTTGTCACCTATTGTGGCCAATTTGTTTATGGAGGACTTTGAGGAACGTGCATTGGAGTCAGCGACCTTGAAACCTGCGTGTTTTTTCAGATATGTAGACTTTTGTTGTGTGGCCTCATGGTAGTGAGAATTTAAACCGTTTTTGGAACATTTGAATTCAATCCACCCGAACATTCAGTTCACTATGGAGGTGGAAAAAAATGGATGCCTTCCCTTCGTTGATGTGTTGGTCAAATTGAAGACTGATGGTACGCTGGGACATTCTGTTTATAGGAAGCCCACCCACACTGACTTGTATCTGCGAGCTGATAGTTGTCACCGTCCAGCTCAGCGTGAAGGAGTACTTCGCACCTTGGTTCACAGGGCCCACGTTATCCCAGACCCTGAAAGTTGGTCAGCTGAGCTAGCACATCTGGAAGTCACCTTTCGTCAGAATGGTTATAGTGAGAGGCAGATCAAACGTGCGTTGATTCATCAGCCTTCTGTGCAACGGGTGAGTGACGATAGCAACGAAGTGGCACCCAAGTCTACGGCCTTTTTGCCTTACGCAGGAAGCATTTCCAACAGGATTGGCCGTATTTTTCGGAAATATGATGTGAAACGTGTTTTTCGACCACCTTCTAGGATTAAGGCCCTGTTGGCGTCCGTAAAAGATGATCTCGGTTTGCGTAAGGCTGGGGTCTATCGTATTCCTTGCAGTTGTGGCACGTCATATATTGGTCAGACAATCAGGACTGTGGAAGACCGGTGTACTGAACATAAGCGTCACACACGCTTACAACAGCCGAGCAAATCCGCTAGTGCAGAACATTGCCTTGACACCGGTCATCCTATGGAATACAACAACACGAAGATTCCTGCTTGCACGTCCAGCTATTGGGATAGTGTTTATTAAGGAAGCTGTTGAAATCAGACTATCAAGCAACCTTATTAACAGGGATGGTGGATTTTGTTTAAATGCTGCTTGGAATCCGGCTCTTTCATAAAAAAACAGAGGGACAGAATTAGTGCTACCTAACCTGTTGATTAATAGTTACTTTGGTTGTGTTGACACTTGCTCTGTGTGTGGTGTTTTCCTTGTTTCTCCTCTGTGAACCGAGGTATTAAATTTGCTTGCACATTTTTCCTTCCTCGCATTTGTGCCTTGAGAATGGCAGGGTGTGCTCCTGTCGAAATATCGGCGGTGTTCGACGACGTCACCCGCCAGCAAACCCGTAAGTTATTTGAACATTCGATTCGCCGGGAAAAGTTAAGGTCTCTCATTGGTGAAAGTGTTCCTACGTCATCGACAGACAATCAGAACATTCCCAATAACATCCAAGACACGTTCCACAAGAGAGAGGAAAAAGCATAGCAAGGGGATAGACATGCAGCACGGGAGGGAAAAAATGGTGCAAAGTTTGGGGCCAGTGGTAGCAAAGTACGAACCCACCATAGAGCGGCGACCCCCTGGGTGGGGAATCTACTAATGTCTGAAATAGTTCTGGAGAGAATTCCTGTACTGAGGTCCATAAATCCGTAATAGTATGAGGGGGTGGAGATCTCTTCTGAACAGCACGTTACAGAAACCCAGATATGCTCAATAACGTTCTTGTCCGAGACGTTTGGAGGACAGCGGAAGTGTTTAAACTTAGGAGAGTGTTCCTTGAGCCACTCCGTAGCAATTGTGCACGTGTCAGGTGTCGAATTGTCCTGCTGGAATTGCCCACGTCGGTCGGAATGCACAATGGAAATGAATGGATGCAGGTGATCAGACAGGATGCTTACATACGTGACACCTGACAGAGTCGTAACTAGACGTATCAGGGGTCCCATATCACTCCAACTGAACTCGTCCCACACCCTTACAGAGCCTCCGTCAGCTTGAACAGTCCCCTACTGACATGCAAGGTCTATGGATTCATGAGGTTGTCTCCATGCCCGTACACGTCCATCCACTCAATACAATTTGAAACGAGACTCGTCCGACCAGGCAACATGTTTCCAGTCATCAACAGTCCAATGTTGGTGTTGAAAGGCCCAGGCAAGGCGTAAAGCATTGCATCGTGCTGTCGTCAAGGCTCAGACATGGTAATTGGATGTCTCTATAGGCCCCCTGGCTCAGCAGCTGTTGTGGATGAGCACCTGAAGGATAATTTGGAAAATATTTCGAGTAGATTTCCCCACCATGTTATAGTTCTGGGTGGAGATTTTAATTTGCCGGATATAGACTGGGAGACTCAAACGTTCATAACGGGTGGCAGGGACAAAGAATCCAGTGAAATTTTTTTAAGTGCTTTATCTGAAAACTACCTTGAGCAGTTAAACAGAGAACCGACTCGTGGCGATAACATATTAGACCTTCTGGTGACAAACAGACCCGAACTATTTGAAAAAGTTAACGCAGAACAGGGAATCAGCGATCATAAAGCGGTTATGGCATCGATGATTTCAGCTGTAAATAGGAATATTAAAAAGGGTAGGAAGATTTTTCTGTTTAGAAAAAGTGACAAAAAGCAGATTTCAGAGTACCTGTTGGCATAACACAAAAGTTTTGTCTCAAGTACAGATAGTGTTGAGGATCAGTGGACAAAGTTCAAAACCGTCGTACATTATGCGTTAGATGAGTATGTGCCAAGCAAGATCGTAAGAGATGGAAAAGAGCCACCGTGGTACAACAACCGAGTTAGAAAACTGCTGCGGAAGCAAAGGGAACTTCACAGCAAACATAAACATAGCCAAAGCCTTGCAGACAAACAAAAATTACGCGAAGCGAAATGTAGTGTGAGGAGGGCTATGCGAGAGGCGTTCAATGAATTCGAAAGTAAAGTTCTATGTACTGACTTGGCAGAAAATTCTAAGAAATTTTGGTCTTATGTCAAAGCGGTAGGTGGATCAAAACAAAATGTCCAGACACTCTGTGACCAAAATGGTACTGAAACAGAGGATGACAGACTAAAGGCCGAAATACTAAATGTCTTTCCAAAGTTGTTTCACAGAGGAAGATTGCACTTTAGTTCCTTCTCTAGATTGTCGCACAGATGACAAAATGGTAGATATCGAAATAGACGACAGAGGGATAGAGAAACAATTAAAATCGCTCAAAAGAGGAAAGGCCTCTGGACCTGATGGGATTATTATTATTCTGGATTTACAATGTGAGTACATTTTTCCAGCACCTATTCTAGATTACAGTAAGTCATTAATTATTGTTCTCCACTCTTCTCTATTTGTCCATAAATCTTCAGGAATGTTGTTCTTCCTCATTGCTGACTGAACTCCCTGTTTCCATGTATCAGGTGGTCGTCCCCTTTTTCTTCTTCCAATTGGTACCCAGTCGATTATGCATTTTGGTAGCCTTTCCTGTTCTATTCGTCTCATGTGTCCATACCATTTAAGTTGTTTGTGCTCGATGAAATCAATAATTGAATTTTTACATTTCATCTTGTCTCTGATTACTTCATTTCTTATTCTTTCTCGTCTTGATATTCTTGCTGAACGTCTCCAGAAATCCATTTCTGTGGCTAATAATTTTGATTTCAGTTGCCATTTTGTTGTCCACACTTCTGAACCATATGTAATAATGATCCTAACTATTGTTTTAAAAATCCTTATTTTGTTATCAGTTGTTATGTGTTTGTCCCAGAGAATTCCATTCAATAAAGAGATTGTCGTCTTTCCAGAATTTATTCTTGATCTAATTTCTTTTTCCTGTTTCCCATCATTTGTAATTTTCACACCTAAATATTTATATTCCTCAGTAGCTGTTATTGTTCCCATCCCTTCTTCTAATATTAAGTTTCCATTCACTCCACCAATTACCATGTACTTTGTTTTATTCATGTTTACATTTAGACCTGATTTTTTATATTCTTGAATCAATTTTCTGGTCATATACTCTATGTCCTCATAGTCTTGGGCTATAATCAGTTGGTCATCTGCAAATTGTAACGAGTATATTGTTCTATCATTTATTGGTATTCCCATAGCGTGACATTTTTTCTTCCAATTCTGTAAAGTTACTTCTGTATATATTTTATACAATGTAGGTGAGATGCCACATCCTTGACGTAATCCTTTTGTGACTTGGAATCCATGTGATAGATATTTACCAATTTTTATTTTTGAAATAGAATTTTTATATAAATTTTGAATTGCTTTAATTATTCTTGGATTTATTCCTATTGATATTAAAGCTTTCCATAAACTGGATAAAGGCACACTATCATAGGCTTTTTCCATATCTATAAATACTAAATGTATAGGTTGTGCCTGAACCATTTTTTTTCAATAATTTGTTGTAGGCAAAAGATATGATCAATTGTTGATCTTCCAGCTCTAAAACCTGCTTGTTCTTCAGCCTCCTTTTCTTTGTATTCTTGTTCTAACAAATATTTAATAATTCTTCCATATAATCTACTGAAGGTATTGGTCACTGTTATTCCCCTATAATTTTTACACTCATCTTTCGCTCCTTTTTTATGTATCACTGAAATATATCCTACTTTCAAATCATTTGGGACATCTTCCCCGTTTAGACATCTTTCGAAAAGGTTTCTTAACAATTCCATTAATTTCTTTGTTCCTAATTTTAATAATTCTGCAGGAATACCTCCAATGCCTGTAGCCCTTCCATTCTTTAAAGATTTTATTGCAGTTTTTACTGTCTCTATTTCCAAACGGATGTAATTCTCTGCTTGTAGATCTATCATTTCATTATATTCAGGGTTTCCCAAGTATTCTTTCCTGATTTCTGTTAATAAACTTTTAAAATATTTTTCCCAAGAGTCATGAGTAATATATTTAATATATGTTGTTTCTTTGGAATTCCTTCTTAAATTTTTTATAGTTTTCCATGCTTCTGTGTTTCTTTTACCACCAATATAGGATTCAATTTTTTGACATGACTGTTCCCAAACTTTGTTTTTTGCTTCTGCAACCTTTTTCCGGATTTTCGCTTGTTGTGCATTAAGCTCTATTTTATCTTGAAGATTTCTGGTATTTAATCATTTTAAATACTTTTCTTTCTTTAATTTCACTTCCTTTTTAATTTCTTCATTCCAGTAGTATAATGGATGGTTTGTACGTGTTTCTTCTGTTTCTCCTAAAGCTTCCTTGGCGGCTTCATGTAGTTTATTTACAATATAATGATATTGATCTTCTGTATTATCAAACTCTGTTTCTACCAGTTTTTCATCTAATCTCTTTTGATATAAAAATATTGTGCTTTCATTCTCCAAACTATTCAAATTATATTTAGGAATTTTGATTTCTGTTTGTATATTTTCTATAGGACAATTTCGATTTTCTTCAGTGCTTTTTCCTCTGAAGGGGAATAAAAATTTGGAATTTACCAAATAATGATCGCTAAGAGTTACCCCTCTATATATTCTTATGTCATGTATTTTTATCCTCATTTGCTGTTTAATCATAATATAGTCTATTATTGATTTTTGATTCAATGTATCTTTATGCCATGTGTATTTATGTATTTCTTTATGTTGATAGAAGCCATTTAATATTTTCAATGAATTTTGTTCACAGATATCAATAAGTCTATTACCATTATCATTTATAACATTTTCTCCAAATGGTCCTATAATTTTATTTCCAATTTTACTTCCAGTTCTACTGTTAAAATCCCCTGCAATAATAATCTCTCTGGTTTTCCCGATATCCTCTATGATTCCATTTAAATTATTATAGAAATCATCCTTTTTACAAATTGGTTCATCTTCGCTTATTCCATATACTCCTAGAATAGTAATTTTGTATCCATGAATATCAATATTAATTTTAATCAGATTTTCATCAATAGGTTCCCAGTTTGTGACCATTCTTTTGAATTTGTTTTTCATCAATATCGATATCCCCCGTTTTGCTCTTTGATTTTTTGGGACACCACTATAGAAATGTGTATATGATCCTATTCGTTCAATACCTCGTCCTTTTTTCTTAGTTTCTGGTAATATAATAATATCTTGATTTCTAGCCTCCATTTCTTTAATCACTTCTCCTACTTTATTTTGTAATCCTTGTATATTCCATACACCAATTAAGACAGTCCGTTTACTTAGCCTTATTCGTCTCCTATTATATCCGTCATGCTGTAATCTTATAGGCTTTTTAACCAGTGAGGTTTTTCCAATGAATGGGGAGTTGGCCCATCGCATTAACCCCCAACCTGGAGGACCAGGTAATTTTTGCTCAAGTTTTTCTCCCTTTAGCCTTTGGTAATCCAATACCTAAACTACAAGGCAGTAGTTGCTAGTTTTGGTCCACCCCGGGTATTTTATTTCCCCGGTACCCTCTATATCTGGTGGGCATTCCCCTATCCGCCACCTGGGGAGGCGCCCGATGGGAGACTAGCAACTCCACACGGGGACTTGATGGGATACCAGTTCAATTTTACACAGAGTACGCGAAGGAACTTGCCCCCCTTCTTGCAGCGGTGTACCGTATGTCTCTAGAAGAGCGTAGCGTTCCAAAGGATTGGAAAAGGGCACAGGTCATCCCCGTTTTCAAGAACGGACGTCGAACAGATGTGCAGAACAATAGACCTACATCTCTAACGTCGATCAGTTGTAGAATTTTGGAACACGTATTATGTTCGAGTATAATGACTTTTCTGGAGACTAGAAATCTACTCTGTAGGAATCAGCATGGGTTTCGAAAAAGACGGTCATGTGAAACCCAGCTCGCGCTATTCGTCCACGAGACTCAGAGGGCCAGACACGGGTTCACAGGTAGATGCCGTGTTTCTTGACTTCCGCAAGGCGTTCGATACAGTTCCCCACAGTCGTTGAATGAACAAAGTAAGAGCATATGGACTACCAGACCAATTGTGTGATTGGATTGAGGAGTTCCTAGATAACAGGACGCAGCATGTTATTCTCAATGGAGAGAAGTCTTCCGAAGTAAGAGTGATTTCAGGTGTGCCGCAGGGGAGTGTCATAGGACCGTTGCTATTCACAATATACATAAACATCGGAAGTTCACTGAGGCTTTTTGCAGATGATGCTGTGGTGTATCGAGAGGTTGTAACAATGGAAAGTGGTACTGAAATGCAGGAGGATCTGCAGCGAATGGTGCAGGGAATGGCAATTGAATCTCAATGTAGACAAGTGTAATGTGCTGCGAATACACAGAAAGATAGATCCTTTATCATTTAGCTACAAAATAGCAGGTCAGCAACTGGAAGCAGTTAATACCATAAATTATCTGGGAGTACGCATTAGGAGTGATTTAAAATGGAATGATCATATAATGTTGATCGTCGGTAAAGCAGATGCCAGACTGAGATTCATTGGAAGAATCCTAAGGAAATGCAATCCGAAAACAAAGGAAGTAGGGTACAGTACGCTTGTTCGCGCACTGCTTGAATACTGCTCAGCAGTGTGGGATCCGTACCAGATAGGGTTGATAGAAGAGATGGAGAAGATCCAACGGAGAGCATCGCGCTTCGTTACAGGATCATTTAGTAATCGCGAAAGCGTTACGGAGATGATAGATAAACTCCAGTGGAAGACTCTGCAGGAGAGACGCTCAGTAGCTCGGTACGGGCTTTTGTCAAAGTTTCGAGAACATACCTTCACCGAAGAGTCAAGCAGTACATTGCTCCCTCCTACGTATATCTCGCGAAGAGACCATGAGGATAAAATCAGAGAGATTAGAGCCCACACAGAGGCATACCGACAATCCTTCTTTCCACGAACAATACGAGACTGGAATAGAAGGGAGAACCGATAGAGGTACTGAAGGTACCCTCCGTCACACACCGTCAGGTGGCTTGCGGAGTATGGATGTAGATGTAGATACATAAGTGGCCTACTCCGAAAGCCCATATCGATGATGTTTCGTTCAATGGTTCGAAGGCTGTCACTTGTTGATGGCGCAGCATTGAAATCAACAGAAATGCGCCGAAGTGTTGCCCTTCTGTCACGTTGAACGATTCTCTTCAATCGTCATTGGTCCCATTCTCGCAGGATCTTTTTCCGGCCGCAGCGATGTCGGAGATTTGTGTTTTACCGGATGCCTGATATTCACAGTAAACTCATGAAATGATCGTACGGGAAAATCCCACATTATCGCTACCTCGGAGATGATGTCCCATCTCTCGTGCGCCCAAATTCACTTAAATCTAGATAACGGGCCTCTGTAGCAGCAATAATCGCTCTAACAGATGCGCCAGCCACTTGTGTTATAAAGGCGTTTCCGACCACTACGCCGTGTTCTGCCTGTTTACATATCTCGGTATTTGAATATGCTTACCTTTACCAGTTTGTTTGGCGCTTCAGTGTAATAAGCCGTGTCCTATATGGAGTATGTAACGCATGGCTAGTTCATGGCATTTTTGCAGCGACACAGAAATATGCCGTACTCAAAAGGTGATAGGAGAACTAACTACCGACCTGTTTCCTTGCTGACACCGTTTCCCAAAATTTTTGAGAATTTACACTGGAAAAAGACTGGAAAATTTCTAAAACAACTTAGTTCAGCCACATTCCACTTAGATTTATTGCAAATGTTAGGGAGAGACAAAGAATTAAGTTGACGTTTCCCATAGTTTCATTCAATGTCATCAAACAGAATAATGTTCTGGGCTAGCATAGCTCAAAATCGTGCTATAAGAATAACACCCCCCCCCCCCCCCCCATGAACCATGGACCTTGCCGTTGGTGGGGAGGCTTGCGTGCCTCAGCGATACAGATAGCCGTACCGTAGGTACAACCACAACGGAGGGGTATCTGTTGAGAGGCCAGACAAACGTGTGGTTCCTGAAGAGGGGCAGCAGCCTTTTCAGTAGTTGCAAGGGCAACAGTCTGGATGGTTGACTGATCTGGCCTTGTAACAATAACCAAAACGGCCTTGCTGTGCTGGTACTGCGAACGGCTGAAAGCAAGGGGAAACTGCGGCCGTAATTTTTCCCGAGGGCATGCAGCTTTACTGTATGATTAAATGATGATGGCGTCCTCTTGGGTAAAATATTCCGGAGGTAAAATAGTCCCCCATTCGGATCTCCGGGCGGGGACTACTCAAGAGGATGTCGTTATCAGGAGAAAGAAAACTGGCGTTCTACGGATCGGAGCGTGGAATGTCAGATCCCTTAATCGGGCAGGTAGGTTAGAAAATTTAAAAAGGGAAATGGATAGATTAAAGTTAGATATAGTGGGAATTAGTGAAGTTCGGTGGCAGGAGGAACAAGACTTCTGGTTGGGTGACTACAGGGTTATAAACACAAAGTCAAATAGGGGTAATGCAGGAGTAGGTTTAATAATGAATAGGAAAAGAGGAATGCGGGTAAGCTACTACAAACAGCATAGTGAACGCATTATTGTGGCCAAGATAGATACGAAGCCCACACCTACTACAGTAGTACAAGTTTATATGCCAACTAGCTCTGCAGATGACGAAGAAATTGAAGAAATGTATGATGAAATAAAAGAAATTATTCAGATTGTGAAGGGAGACGAAAATTTAATAGTCATGGGTGACTGGAATTCGAGTGTAGGAAAAGGGAGAGAAGGAAACGTAGTAGGTGAATATGGATTGGGGCTAAGAAATGAAAGAGGAAGCCGCCTGGTAGAATTTTGCACAGAGCACAACTTAATCATAGCTAACACTTGGTTTAAGAATCATGATAGAAGGTTGTATACATGGAAGAACCCTGGAGATACTAAAAGGTATCAGATAGATTATATAATGGTAAGACAGAGATTTAGGAACCAGGTTTTAAATTGTAAGACATTTCCAGGGGCAGATGTGGACTCTCACCACAATCTATTGGTTATGCCTTGCAGATTAAAACTGAAGAAACTGCAAAAAGGTGGGAATTTAAGGAGATGGGACCTGGATAAACTGAAAGAACCAGAGGTTGTACAGAGTTTCAGGGAGAGCATAAGGGAACAATTGACAGGAATGGGGGAAATAAATACAGTAGAAGAGGAATGGGTAGCTTTGAGAGATGAAGTAGTGAAGGCAGCAGAGGATCAAGTAGGTAAAAAGACGAGGGCTAGTAGAAATCCTTGGGTAACAGAAGAAATATTGAATTTAATTGATGAAAGGAGAAAATATAAAAATGCAGTAAATGAAGCAGGCAAAAAGGAATACAAACGTCTCAAAAATGAGATCGACAGGAAGTGCAAAATGGCTAAGCAGGTATGGCTAGAGGACAAATGTAAGGATGTAGAGGCTTATCTCACTAGGGGTAAGATAGATACTGCCTACAGGAAAATTAAAGAGACCTTTGGAGAAAAGAGAACCACTTGTATGAACATCAAGAGCACAGATGGATACCCAGTTCTAAGCAAAGAAGGGAAAGCAGAAAGGTGGAAGGAGTATATAGAGGGTCTATACAAGGGCGATGTACTTGAGGACAATATTATGGAAATGGAAGAGGACGTAGATGAAGATGAAATGGGAGATACGATACTGCGTGAAGAGTTTGACAGAGCATTGGAAGACCTGAGTCGAAACAAGGCCCCCGGAGTAGACAACATTTCATTGGAACTACTGACGGCCTTGGGAGAGCCAGTCCTGACAAAACTCTACCATCTGGTGAGCAAGATGTATGAGACAGGTGAAATACCCTCAGACTTCAAGAAGAATATAATAATTCCAATCCCAAAGAAAGTAGGTGTTGACAGATGTGAAAATTACCGAACAATCAGTTTAATAAGCCACAGCTGCAAAATACTAACACGAATTCTTTACAGAGGAATGGAAAAACTAGTAGAAGCCAACCTCGGGGAAGATCAGTTTGGATTCCGTAGAAATACTGGAACACGTGAGGCAATACTGACCTTACGACTTATCTTAGAAGAAAGATTAAGGAAAGGCAAACCTACGTTTCTAGCATTTGTAGACTTAGAGAAAGCTTTTGACAATGTTGACTGGAATACTCTCTTTCAAATTCTAAAGGTGGCAGGGGTAAAATACAGGGAGCGAAAGGCTATTTACAATTTGTACAGAAACCAGATGGCAGTTATAAGAGTCGAGGGACATGAAAGGGGAGCAGCGGTGGGGAAGGGAGTGAGAGGGTTGTAGCCTCTCCCCGATGTTATTCAATCTGTATATTGAGCAAGCAGTAAAGGAAACAAAAGAAAAATTCGGAGTAGGTATTAAAATCCATGGAGAAGAAATAAAAACTTTGATGGTTGCCGATGACATTGTAATTCTGTCAGAGACAGCAAAGGACTTGGAAGAGCAGTTGAACGGAATGGATGGTATCTTGAAGGGAGGATATAAGATGAACATGAACAAAAGCAAAACGAGGATAATGGAATGTAGTGGAATTAAGTTGGGTGATGCTGAGGGAATTAGATTAGGAAATGAGACACTTAAAGTAGTAAAGGAGTTTTGCTATTTGGGGAGCAAAATAACTGATGATGGTCGAAGTAGAGAGGATATAAAATGTAGACTGGCAATGGCAAGGAAAGCGTTTCTGAAGAAGAGAAATTTGTTAACATCGAGTATAGATTTAAGCGTCAGGAAGTCATTTCTGAAAGTATTTGTATGGAGTGTAGCCATGTATGGAAGTGAAACATGGACGGTAAATAGTTTGGACAAGAAGAGAATAGAAGCTTTCGAAATGTGGTGCTACAGAAGAATGCTGAAGATTAGATGGGTAGATCACATAACTAATGAGGAAGTATTGAATAGGATTGGGGAGAAGAGAAGTTTGTGGCACAACTTGACCAGAAGAAGGGTTCGGTTGGTAGGACATGTTCTGAGGCATCAAGGGATCACCAATTTAGTATTGGAGGGCAGCGTGGAGGGTAAAAATCGTAGGGGGAGACCAAGAGATGAATACACTAAGCAGATTCTGAAGGATGTAGGTTGCAGTAGGTACTGGGAGATGAAGAAGCTTGCACAGGATAGAGTAGCATGGAGAGCTGCATCAAACCAGTCTCAGGACTGAAGACCACAACAACAACAACAAGAATAACATCGGGTGATCACCAAGGTTTATCTTTTACATATCTGTTTAAGGAGTCTGGCATTCTGGCTACTGCTTCCGAGTGTATTTATTCCCATATGAAGTTCGTTGTAAACAATCCAACGCAGTAAAAAAGGAACAATGAGGTACTAATAACAATACCAGAAGAATACATGACATTCGTTACGCCACACTAAGGTTGTCTTTAGCACGGAAAATAGCGCACACTGCTGCAGCAATAATTCTGGATCACTTACCCAGCGATATAAAATGTCTGACAGATAGCAAATTAGCATTTGGAAAAAAAAACTGAAAACATTTCTCCTAGACAACTTGTATGTAGTGCAAGAATTTCTACTGTTTTAATGTGTTAAAAGTAGTAGGTAAGACTGACTAGTACATCTTACATTTATTGAATGTTCAGCCATATTTACAAGTGAATTTGTATTGTGAATGTAAAACTACCCCTTCCAGATTATTACGATTTATCGTGAAGGAAGAAAAAAAGTCCGCGGCTCGTCGTCTTGCGGTGGCGTTGTCGCTTCCCGCGCACGGGGTCCCGGGTTCAAAAATGGTTCAAATGGCTCTGAGCACTATGCGACTTAACTTCTGACGTCATCAGTCCCCTAGAACTTACAACTACTTAAACCTAACTAACCTAAGGACATCACACACATCCATGCCCGAGGCAGGATTCGAACCTGCGACCGTAGCGGTCACGCGGTTCCAGACTGAAGCGCCTAGAACCGCACGGCCACACCGGCCGGCGTCCCGGGTTCGATTCCCGGCGGGGTCAGGGATTTTCTCTGCCTCGAGATGACTGGGTGTTGTGTGTCTTTCATCATCTTTTCATCCTCATTCACTCGCAAGTCGCCGTAATGGCGTTAAAGAACTTGTGGAGCGGCGGCCGAACCGCCCCGCGAGGCATATCCCGGCCACCAATGCCACACGCTCATTATTATTATCGTGAAAAATAATCAGTGGAACATGAAACTAACTAACTTCCTTCCTTCATATTTCTCCTAGTCTCACCACGCTCCCTCACACTAAATGTTTGCTCAAATTTACTCCAGCGCTTGGGCAGCACAATGAGCCTGCTAGTTAGCTAGTTAACTAATTAACTGAGTTCTCGCTCGAACAATCCACGGGTGTACTGCTGGTCCGTAGTGCCCGTTGGACACTATGGACCGGCAGTACAACCGTGGACTGTTGCAGCGAGATATACGCCGGGAGAAAACAATCAGCTGAGTTCACGTTTCTCAGATCCTTTGGGGTTCTGTTAAAAAACAGACGTGCAGCCAGTTCGATTGCAGGCAACATTTACGATTTAATGCACTTGATCTCGTAACCCTCGTTTGGAAACATAGCTACGGTCTTTTTTAACACGTTAAGCCTCTGGTTTCAACAGTTGTGAAGCAATAAAAATGATCCCTATCTGATATTGCTCATTTATAACTAGGGGATGGACCCCATCACCATAATAATTTGATTTGAGATCGAGTGCCAACACAGCCACCACTACCGTAATTAGTTATCTGGCTTGTCTCTGTTCTCACTGAAGTAGAAATTGTAAGTAGGCTGTTTAAGTTTTTATATTGGTAACGCCACATAGCGCTCTGTATGAAAATCACTGGCTGTGCTGTGTGCAATCTGGGGCTGGTTTGCGTTGTTGTTGGCTTTTGTAGTGTTGGGCTGTTGACTGTTAATAGCGCGTAGCGTTGCGCAGTTGGAGGTGGAGGAGGATATTAGTGTTTAACGTCCCGTCGACAACGAGGTCATTAGAGACGGAGCGCAAGCTCGGGAGAGGGAAGGACTGGGAAGGAAATCGGCCATGCCCTTTCAAAGGAACCATCCCGGCATTTGCCTGAAGCGATGTAGGGAAATCACGGAAAACCTAAATCAGGATGGCCGGAGACGGGATTGAACCGTCGTCCTCCCGAATGCGAGTCCAGCGTGCTAACCACTGCGCCACAGCGCTCGGTACAGTTGGAGCAGAGCCACCAGCAGTAGTGGATGTGGGGAGAGAGATGGCGGAGTTTTGAGAGCGGATGATCTGGACGTGTGTCTATCAGAAACAGTACATTTGTAAGAATGGATGTCATGAACTGCTATATATATTATGACTTTTGAACACTTTTAAGGTAAATACATTGTTTGTTCTCTATCAAAATCTTTCATTTGCTAACTATGCCTATCATTGGTTAGTGCCTTCAGTAGTTTGAATCTTTTATTTAGCTAGCAGTATTGGCGCTCGCAGTATTTCAGTAGTTTGAGTAACGAAGATTTTTGTGAGGTAAGTGATTTGTGAAACGTATAGGTTAATTTAGTCAGGGCTATTCTCTTGTAGGGATTATTGAAAGTCAGATTGCGTTGCGCTAAAAAATATTGTGTGTCAGTTTAGTGTTGATCAGAACAGGTAAAGAGCGAAATGTCTGAGTACGTTCAGTTCTGCTCAGCTGTTTCATAACCAAATAATGTAAGAGGTTTATCAGCACAGTAATTCATTAAGTTTTCTAAGGGGCAAAATGTCACACTCAGAGCCAGTGAGTGTGTGTGTGTGTGTGTGTGTGTGTGTTTCTTTTTCTCTGTGTTACTGACTCGTGGTGGAACAGAGCATTAAGCCCTACTTTATTTGGTTTTCATGACAAGATTATGCAACGTGAACACATGTGATCCTATTCGACCATATGGTGACGAAAGTCCTATAGGGATTCATCGTACATATCTGAATTTAGTGCTTCTACAATGTAGCTGTCTTTCGGGAGGTGGCAAAATCTGAATATCAATACACACAGGAATCACGTATTATATAAAATTTCAGTTCAAAGTAAAAGAAACGGTCTTAACAAATAAAATAATCTTAGGTATCGTATTTCAATCTCTGTCTTCCCCTACAGTGTTAACCATCTTCAGCTGTCTCTAATATAATGGAAGTAAAGCAGATGCCAGACTGAGATTCATTGGAAGAATCCTAAGGAAATGCAATCCGAAAACAAAGGAAGCAGGTTACAGTACGCTTGTTCGCCCACTGCTTGAAGACTGCTCAGCAGTGTGGGATCCGTACCAGATAGGGTTGATACAAGACATAGAGAAGATCCAACGGAGAGCAGCGCGCTTCGGTACAGGATCATTTAGTAATCGCGAAAGCATTACGGAGATGATAGATAAACTCCAGTGGAAGACTCTGCAGGAGAGACGCTCAGTAGCTCGGTACGGGCTTTTGTCAAAGTTTCGAGAACATACCTTCACCGAAGAGTCAAGCAGTATATTGCTCCCTCCTACGCATATCTCGCGAAGAGACCATGAGGACAAAATCAGAGAGATTAGAGCCCACACAGAGGCATACCGACAATCCTTCTTTCCACGAACAATACGAGACTGCAATAGAAGGGAGAACCGATAGAGGTACTGAAGGTACACTCCGCCACACACCGTCAGGTGGCTTGCGGAGTATAGATGTAGATGTACAAGTTGTTACCTGGCATCACATGTTACATCACCCTATCCTTTCTTCTCGTCACTACTTTCCGTATGCTGGATTCTTCGCCGATTCTGCGGAGAATGTCCTCATTCCTCAGTGAACTGTTATACACTGCTAAAACTAAACATGAGCAACACCATTATCCATTAGTTACAGTAAACGGTTGAGGGTGTTTGCCACAGACTTTAGCAGACACCCCAGCTCGTTAACGAATTTTTGTGTTACGCGATGAATTCCACCGGAAGAAATGAGAGGACGTGATGTCCGGACTGATAGCTGGCCATTCGCAGGTTCCGTGAGTGTCCTGGAAAATGTTTGTCGAGCCACACATGGGCATCGCCTTGTGAAGAGAGGTGCGCCCCCTCCCCCCCTCCCCTCCCCTCTTGCATAAAGATTAGATCGTCGTAATTGTCCCATGTGGATACAACACCGTGTACAAAGTCTTCCAGCACACCAAGGTGGCTGGTGTTGTGGTCCTCAGTCCGATGACTGGTTTGATGCAGCCCTCCATTCTGCTCTATCACGTGCAAGCCCTTTCATCTCCGAATAACTCTTGCAACCTAACTCTTTCTGAATCTGCTTATTATACTCGTCTTGTGATCTTCCTCTACGATGTTTACGCCGCACACTTACCTCCGCCACTAAATTGGTGCTTCCTAGACATCTTCTAATGTGTCCTATCAACCGAGCCCTTCTTTAAGGGGCTCCGGAACGCCCTATACTTGCAATGCTAAAATAACGTTTATAAATTACATCTTTCCTCACAAAGTATTTGAGGTAGGAAGTTGAACTTTTTACAGATTATTTATTGGAATATGGGCTACAACTTAACACAGGGATTTTACAAAATTTTAGTTCAGTTATTAAAGATGATTTTTTTTCAATTGTAATGAAAATTCACAACATTTTTTGCAATTTTTTATTTATATATTCAAAAATATACAGTTTCTTGGAAAAAAAGGGTGTGTTAAATTATGCAGAAGGTACTGTGTAACATTTACTGAAAGTTTGAAACAAATATGTTTGGAAGATCCTTAGAAAACATGTAATTAGTATGAGAAAATAAAAGTTTTGGGAATCGAGCGACAAAGATTGGATTAACTTTTTAGTGCATTCCAGGTCCATAGGATGGATTATCTTCATCCTCTGCAAACTCCTCCTCCAGCTTCCTCTTGTTCCTCCTCCTGTTTACTCTTGCTTGTATTTCTAGACTCTTTACAGCCCTGTCTGCAGCCCGAAGGCGTTCCTTGTCTAAAGCAAGCATCGCTCGTACCATGTTAGAACCTATCTTCATTCCCATATTTCTAAATACCTTGCACCTTACAATGTTGCCATCATTGAAAGTCGCAACAGCATCATACACACCAAAGTGAAGTGTTTCTATTCCAACAAATACAGTCTTGGGGATTCTCGACCATATAACACTATTTACACTTTCATTGGGGTTTTGAGTTTTTCCGTGAATACACTTTTTCAATAGTTCAGGTGCTGCTAAGTCTCTGAAAATAGGTTTTATCACCTCCATTATTGCATGAGGCAGACTATGCTTATGAGTGTACACTTCACCAGTTAGCAATCCTTTGTTATATTTACACCAACTGTCTTCTTCTTTGGGACACAAGCTATGTTGGAGATTTTCATCGGTTGAAGAAGTATGAAAAAAAGAGCCCAAACAGCCTTTTTCATTTCGTCGACACTTTGTGTATTTCTAATAACTTTACTTTTACTCATTATTATACTTCAACAAAACAGAGACTCAAGAAACAGAATTAATTACGAATATTTTCGAGATAATGACAGAGTAAATAAACATGAAACAATCGACAATCACACCAGCGATATATATTGAACCATTACAGGTTAGCCACAACACATACTTTATCTCACATCACTAAAATGTACCTGATGAACACGGACGTTAATAATAACACCATTTGACAGCAGTTTAACAGCGCCACAGTGGGTCACGCCCATGTAGAACACATTTCAAAAAAAATTTAAAAATAGTTGTAGTCTTCGGAATTGAATAAATTATATATCTATTAAAAGGTAATAGTCTGCAGATTCAGAAAACGCAAAAAAGTAAAAATTGAACTTTTCATGATTTTGAGCCTTTCCGGAGCCCCTTAAGTCACGCTGTGCCACACATTTTTTTCCTCCTCAATTCTATTTAGTACCTCATTAGTTCTACCCACATAATCTTCAGCATTCTTCTGTAGTGCCATTTTTTCAAGGCTTCAATTCTCTTCTTTCGAAAGGGTATATCCTCCGTTTTTCACCTCCATGTATGGCTACACTCTCATCGAATACTTTCAGAAGAGACTTCCTGACAAATCTATATTCCATGTTAATAAATTTTTCTTCTAAAATGCTTCTTTTTTGCCATTGTCAGTCTACATTTTGTATCTTCTGTACTTCGGCCAACATCAGTTATTTTTCTGCCCAAATAGCAAAACTCGTCTACTACTTGAAGTGGCTGATTTCCTAATATCATTTCTTCAGCACCACCTGATTTAATTAGACTACATTCCACTATCTTTGCCGACCGCAGTGGTCTAGCGGTTCTGGCGCTGCAGTCCGGAACCGCGGGACTGCTACGGTCGCAGGTTCGAATCCTGCCTCGGGCATGGGTGTGTGTGATGTCCTTAGGTTAGTTAGGTTTAAGTAGTTCTAAGTTCTAGGGGACTTATGACCTAAGATGTTGAGTCCCATAGTGCTCAGAGCCATTTGAACCATTTGAGCCACTATCTTTGTTTTGTTTTTGTTGATTTACATCTTCTATCCTTTCAAAACACCTTCCACCCCGTTTAACTGTTCTTCCAAGTCCTTTGCTGTCTCTGACGGAATTAAAGTGCAATCGGCGAACCTCAAAGCTTGTATTTCTTCCGTCTGGACTTCAATTTCTACTACAGATTTTTCTTTGGTTTTCTTTACTGCTTGCTCAGTGTACAGATGGCCAACGTCGGTGAAAAGTTACAACTTATTTTCACTCCCTTCTCAACCTCCTCATCCCTTTGATGACCCTCGACTCTTGTAGCTGTGTGTGGTTTCTATACAAGATGTAAATAGCCCTTACATATCTGTATTTTGTGCGTGGTCTAGCCCAACGGGAGCGCCTTTGATTAGTAATCAAAACGTCATCGGTTCCTTGTTAGAATCCCTTCACTGCTTAAATTTTGATTAATAGTCAGCATTGGCGGCCGAAGACTTCCGACATATGTCATCTTCATTCTACTAAGGGTCTTGTCAAGGACGTGGAGGAGCGGGTAGAGTTTCAGTGCACTCTCTTGCTCTGGGGGTGGTTTACTGCCTCTAAAGGCGAAATAACCAGCAGTGATCAATGGCATAACGACGCAGAAAGCAACGGAAACCGCTGCATTAAAGACGAATAATCTGTATCGAAAAGACCTGTGACCGTAACTGAAAAAGTAAGGAGTGTCATGTTACTGTTTCCACTGGCAAAATATTCCGGAATAGTCTCCCCCCTTTGGATATGCGGAACGGATCTGCCATGAGGGAGGTGACCATGAGCAAAAGGTTGAATAACCAACTAAAGGATGACGTTCTACCAGTTGCGGCGTGGAATTTCGTAAGTCTGAGCGTGGTAGGGAAGCTGAAAACTCTGAAAAGGAAAATGGAAACGCTCAATGTAGATACAGTTAGGTTCAGTGAAGTGACATGAAAAGACAAGGATTTCTCGTCAGACGAGTGTAGGATAATATCAACAGCAGCAGAAAATGGTATAACGGGTGTAGTATGAGTTATGAATAGGAAAGTAGGGGGAGTGTGTGTTACTGTGAACAGTTCAGTGATAGGGTTATTCTTATCAGAATCGACAGCAAACCAACACGACAAAGATAGTTCACGTTTACGTGGTGACGTCGAAACCTGAAGATGAAGATGAAGAGGTAGAGAAATTATATGAGGATAATGGGGTAATGCAGTACCTAAAGGGAGAGTAAAATCTAATAGTCATGAGATAATGGAATGCAGTTTTAGAGGGAGTAGAAGAAAAGGTTACAGGAGAATATGGGCTTGGGACAAGGAACGGGAGAGGAGAAAAACTAATTGAGTTCAGTAACAAGTTTCAGCTAGTAATAACGAATACTCTACTCCATAATCACAAGAGGAGGAGGTATACTAGAACAACGCCGGGTGATACTAGAAGATATCAGATTACAACGTGGACAGACAGAGACTCCAAAATCAGATACTGGAGTGTAAGGCGTACACAGAAGCAGACGTAGTCTCAGCAGTAATGGTCATTAGGCTGAAGTTTAAGAATTGTCAGGAAGAATGAATACGTAAAGGAATGGCATACGGAAACTCTGAAGGAATGAAGGGATAGACTTGAAATTCTCTGAGGACATAGATACAGCAATAAGGCATAGCTCAGTAGGCAGTACAGTTGAAGAGGAATGGACATCTCTAAAAAGGACAATTACAGAACTTAGAAAGAAAAACTTAGGTACAAACAAGGTAACAGCAAAGAAACCATGGGTAACAGAAAAAATATTTCAGTTGATCTGTGAGAGAAGGACACGCAAGAAAATTTAGGGAGATTCCGGATTACAGAAATCCAAGTCGCTGAGAAATAAAATAAGTAGGAAGTACTGGGAAGCTAAGACGAAATGGCTGCATCAGAAATGAATCTAAGAAGAAATTATTGACGGAAGGACTGACTCAGCGTATCGAAAAGCCAAAACAATGTCCAGTGAAATTAAAAGCAAGGGTGGTAAAATTACGAGTGCAATGGGAATTCGACATACCATCTTTCGGAAAAATATCACCCAGACAGTTCCGAGGAATGCAAGAGCTGACAAGTGCGAGAACCATCATGCAATCAGCTTAACAGCTCATGCATGCAGGTTGCTCACAAGAATACAGATGAATGGAAAAGAAAACTGAGGTGTGTTAGATGACGATCAGTTTGGTTTTAGGAAAGGTAATGCACCAGAGCGCCAATTCTGACTGTGATTGATAAAGAAAGCAAGAAAAAAAGTAAAAAGCAAGACACGTTCATAAAATTTGTTAACATGAAAAAAACGTTCGACAATGTCAAATGCTGCAAGATATACGGAATTCTGAAGAAAATAGGGATAAATTATAGGGAGAGACGGGAAATATACTAGTAAAATACGTACAAGAGGCAAGAGGGGATAGTAAGATTGGAAGACCAAGGAAAAAAAATGTCTCTGAGCACTATGGGACTTAACTTCTGAGGGCATCAGTCCCCTAGAGCATAGAACTATTTAAACCTAACCAACCTAAGGACATCACACACATCTATGCCCGAGGCAAGATTCGAACCTGCGACCGTAGCGGTCGCGCGGTTCCAGACTGTAGTGCGAAGAACCGCTCGGCCACCCCGGCCGGCTAAGACCAAGAAAGACGTGCTAGTATTAAAAAGGGCCTAAGACAGGTATGTAGTCTGTCGCTCCTACAGTTCAATGTATACATCGAAGAAGAAATGACTCAAAAGAAAGGTTTAAGAATAGAGTTAAAATTCAGTGTGAAAGAATATCAACGGTAACACTAGCTAATGACATTGCTGTCCTCAGTGAAAGTTAAGAAGAATCACAGGTTCTATTCAATGGAATGAACCGTCTAATGAGTAAAGAATATAGACAGAGTAAATCGAAGAATCACAAAAGTAATGAGAAGTAGCAGACATGAGAACAGCGAGAAACTTAGCGTCAGGATTGATGATCACGAAGTAGATGAACTTAAGGAATTCTGCTATCTAGGCCGCAAAATAACCGATGACGCACTGAGCAAGGAAGACATCAAAAGCAAACTAGTACTGGCGAATGGGCATTACTGGACAAGAGAAGTCTACTAGTATTTGATATAATCTTCAATTCGAGGAATAAATTTCTCATAATGTACTTTCGGAACACAGTGTTGTATGGTAGCAAAACAAGGACTGTGAGAAAACCCAAACAGAAGAGAGTCTAAGCATTTGAGATGTGGTGCTACAGATGAATGTTGAAATTAGGTGAAGTGATAAGGTAAGGAATGTGGAGGTTCTGCGCAGAATCGGAGAGGAAAGGAGCATGTGGAAAACACTGACAAGAAGAAGGGACAGGATGAGAGGTATCTGTTAAGACATCAGGGAACGACTTACATGGTACTAGAGGAAACAGTAGAGGATAAAAACTGTAGCGGAAGATGGAGATTGGAATACACCCAGCAACCAACTGAGGACGTAGGTTTGAAGTGTTACTCTGAGAAGAAGAGGTTAGCACAGGACAGGAATTCTTGGCGGTCCATATGAAACAAGTGAGAAGATTGATGACTAAAAACAGGAAGTTCAGAATGTCAACAAGATTATTCCAGTCGACATTGATCAAGGTAGCGTTCTGCTTTCCATTGTATCCCAAATGAAGTATTAATCCACTTCTATCACGGACGACACGGCTCATCACATTGGGACATTCGGGCGACGTTGCCTTTTTTCAAACAACCACCTTCGTAGCTGGTCTCGCCTAATAATAGTAACTGTGCTGGTTAACAAACCTCCCAAAATATATGGGACCAGTCTTCATACCGAGCTAACATTGTCTCCTCATATTTATGACAGACTTCTGGCGGTAATTCCTGGTAGCAATATGGTTTTCACGGACGAATATTTAACTCATTACTCAGAACATTTCGAATACAGCCGCAAGATGCCCGTGTTTTTGGTTTTTGAGAACTTTGAGTGAACATTTCATGGACCATTCACACATCTTCCTTCGTGCTGGATGTCGGTCTCTTCAAAACCTGTGACCATAAGCTTCGAGCGATAGTTCATTGCGCGAAGCCCTTGGGCAGCACATCTATACTCGTACCACCGGCCGCCACACGTCGTATCGTGGTGCCAGCCGAGCACTTCATGTTCGCCCAAGGTTTGACGTTAGCAGTTAGCAAAACACCCTGAGGAAGGTGCTTTGCAACAGTCGCCGAAACGTCGGAATTTTATAGTTGACAATGCGGCCTCAAACCCAGAAGAATTTTATTGATTGGTTGTGTAATGTTCCTCTTTCAAGGAAACGGCTTAAATATTAGAAAAATTATCAACCATATAAAAGAATGAACGCGATACATTATTTAATTACATTTTTTCGCACAATGGGTACTTTTTGCCTGAGGAAGGAACTACATCAGTATATGAAAATATACAAAAACTGCATTTATTTTAAAGGGGGAAGGACATAAGTGAATTTTTGTCGCTTTTTGACAATGCTATTTCACCATTTGATTAAGTACGCTTTTCAAAAGAACTGTATTAAAACAGTGAAATTTTTACTGAACGTATATACAATATATGCCTGCGTTTACAATTAAAATGAACGTAATACTTCTTATAGATTTGATGAAAACTGTTTTTTATTCTTTCAATAATAATATTTCAGTTTTTTAATACATTAATTATTATAAAATGGTTTCTGTTGTGTTGTTTGTTCTCAGTTTACTAGTAATAACTCAGTATCATCCGGGTCCGCCGCTCGTGGTCTCGCGGTAGCGTTCTCGCTTCCCGAGCACGGGGTCCCGGGTTCGATTCCCGGCGGGGTCAGGGATTTTCACCTGCCTCGAGATGACTGGGTGTTTGTGTTGTCCTCATCATTTCATCATCATCCAGGAAAGTGGCGAAATTGGACTGAGCAAAGATTGGGTAATTGTACGGGCGCTGATAACCACGCAGTTGAGCGCCCCACAAACCAAACATCATCATCATCATCATCATCATCAGTATCATCCGGAGTACAAATTGACCAAATTTAATATTTCTCATCCTGTTAGTTTAGAAAATAATGGTTTCTTAAAGTCAAAAAATGTAGTTTTGGGAAAAATCAATGTAAAGTTTAGTATTGCAATTTTAGTATAGCCATTGATGAAAATCGCTTACCACTACTATTTTCCTGCACCACACTGAGCATCACCCGATCATACTAATCTTTTCTTCTCTTGATCCCTCTTCTCTGTCTAGTTTCGTTTGTGCATTTTAAATTAACAATTTCTGCTTTGTGGTTTCTCTCTTTATCTATTTGCACCAAGGACTTCGCAGTATTTCCACTAAAAAACAGCCAGTTTTATTGTCGCGCCATCATTAAAGCAGAAAATAGCATCACAAAGGCCAACGTTGACGGCTGTAATTTGAACAAATGCAGTTTTCGGTAAACTGATCCAAATGACGTTTTCCCATGAAGACATTTTTTCAACAAAGTATCTTTACAAAGATCGCTAAGTATAGGTTTTATTTTGTTCATTACTGCTGCAGGGAAAGAATGTTTGTGGTGGTACGTTGCGCTTCTCCTATACGTGTACCAAGTGTCAGGATCATTCGGGCAAACACGGTGCTGAGGATTTTCATTTGCGAAAAAGTTATGGAAAAAAGACAGCCGATACAGCTTTTTTCATGTTCTTTATATTTCCAACATTTCTTCTTATGGCCAATGGATAATAATTATGTTAGTAATCTATTGCAACATTTTTCATGCTACCTTTACCACGCTCGAAAACAATTACAAACACGATAGGATCGATGAGTAGCGGCAGTAGATACATGGTAGGAAACCTTGGCATGACAAAACAGAAGCAGGAAATAGCGTGCAAGGAATTTAAATGCCAGATCGAACACAGCAACAGAAAAACCATCATAACAATTGAAAAATTTATATGAAACAAAAACTGCTATACGCAGGAAACAGCGGGCGTTCCAAAGACGTAAACAACTAAAAATTGATTTTTTGAGACCGTTTGCCTTCCGTCTCCTCTTACGTGTAGCTATCCGTTTGGTAAAAGTAGCTGAAGCTGAGTATTTAATCGGTATGTCAGATAATTTTTCCAGTTTAAATCTTCGTCAAGATGCACACGCTGTAACTGAGAACTTCCCACCCTGTTCATTTTTTGTTGATACGCTACGTCAAAACGAGGTGAGGTATTTTTGACAGTACGGAACTAGATATGCTAAGTGGATTGTTCAGATTGACTCCTGAATCGTTTATATAGATCGGAAGGACAAGGTAGTCTATAACACCTCCTTCGGAAACGCCGGATATCACCTCAATTATTCTTGATTTTCAGTAGGCTGCTACGTACTGACACCTTCGTGACAGGAAATTTTATTTTTATTTATTTTATTTATGTATTTATTGTTCCGTGGGACCAAATTAAGGAGAAGTCTCCATGGTCATGGAACGAGTCAATACATGAAATTATAACACGATGGTAGAAACAGATAAAATGAAATATAAGTAACATATTCAGGCGACAATTCGTAAGTTTCAATAAAGAAAATCAACAACGGAACACTGGAATTTGCTTAATTTTTCAGCTCTTCCAGGAGCTCCTCGACAGAATAGAAGGAGTGAGCCATGAGGAAACTCTTCAGTTTAGACTTAAAAGCGTTTGGGCTACTGCTAAGATTTTTGAGTTCTTGTGGTAGCTTATTGAAAATGGATGCAGCAGAATAGTGCACTCCTTTCTGCACAAGAGTAAAGGAAGTGCATTCCACATGCAGATTTGATTTCTGCCTAGTACTAACTGAGTGAAAGCTGCTAACTCTTGGAAATAACTTAATATTGCTAACAACAAACGACATTAAAGAAAATATATACTGTGAGGGCAATGTCAGAATTCCCAGACTATTGAACAGGGGTCGACGAGACGTTCTCGAACTTACACCACACATAGCTCGAACAGCCCATTTTTGAGCCAAAAATACCCTTTTTGAATCAGAAGAATTACCCCAAAAAATAATACCATATGACATAAGCGTATGAAAATATGCGAAGTAGGCAACTTTCCGTGTTGAACTGTCACTTATTTCAGATACTGTTCTAATGGTAAATAAAGCAGCATTTAGTTTCTGAACAAGATCCTGAACATGGGCTTTCCACAACAGATTATTATCTATCCGAACGCCTAGAAACTTTAACTGTTCCGTCTCGCTTATAATATTCCCATTCTGTCTGATCAAAATATGGGTTCTTGTTGAATTGTGAGTTAGAAACTGTAAAAAATGAGTCTTACTGTGATTTAGCATCAAATCATTTTCCACAAGCCACGAACTTATTTCATGAAATACATTATTTGATACTGTTTCAATATTACACACAAGATCCTTCACTACCAAGCTAGTGTCATCACCAAACAGAAATATTTTTGAATCGCGAACCTAGTCACACAACTAACGTAATACTCCACTTGTACGTAATTCGATCAGAAGCCACGTGAGGAACTATGTCAAAAGTATTCTGAAAAAAAAAATACAAGTTCCAGCCATATTAATGTGACCACAGTCTATGTTCGACTTTTAGGTGGAATAAACATCCACAGGCAGCAGGTGGTAGCCCTGGCAGTGGTGAGTATGTAGGGGAAAGCGGAAAACAATTAGTCGTTGTCATAAAGCAGAAGCTGAGCGATTTATCAATCGTCCGAAAGGCCATGATAATTTGCTTTCGGGCCGAAGGTGGAGGCATTTCCGAAACGTCTTAGTCTCTTAACTGTTCGCGTGCAGCCGTGGGTAAAGTATATCGTGCATGGCAAAATGGTTGAAACCTGGTAATTGAGGAAGGCAGGATTGGGTTACGATTGTGAACGGGACCCGAATCAATTACTATTGGTTCGCTTTGCAATTTCGCTCATTTATTTTAATAAATAATTTTTGAAAACAAGCCAATGAGGTCGCACTCAGACTTTTAAAGCACGTAATCCCAACCACGGCTGAAGGCCTTTAAACTTAAAGATGACAATTATTTAAAATTTAACAAATACATAAAATAAAGGCAGCCAATAATTTTGAAGACAGGGCAATGTGGTCGCAGTCACAATTTTAAAGCAAATAACCGCAATCACGGCTGAAGACCTTTAACGCCAAAGTGGCAATTATAAAAATATTTAACAAATATACTGTCAAACTGCGAATGGCATAGCAAAAGTTAATTAAAACACAACAGATCACCAAAAAGGTGAGACAAATTATGGTAACTTAATAATAGAATAATAAAATAAAACACAATGTCCAGTGACAGACGGTGCTCCGCCGGCCAAAGTGGCCGAGCGGTTCTAGGCGCTACGGTGTGGAACCGCGCGACCGCTACGGTCGCAGGTTCGAATCCTGCCTCGGGCATGGATGTGTGTGATGTCCTTAGGTTAGTTAGGTTTAAGTAGTTCTAAGTTCTAGGGGACTCATGACCACAGCAGTTAAGTCCCATAGTGCTCAGAGCCATTTGCACCATTTGAACCAGACGGTGCTCCACGAATCGACCTCTGAGTAGGTCACACCAAAAACACATTCGCGAGCGAAGAGAAATGCATGCCAAGAGTTGCATTCAGATCAGAAGATGGTAACTCGGACTAGTGGCTGTGTAACGAGCAACTAATGATAATCTTGATGAGGCTACCTGACATCCAACGAAACAAATACAAGATATAAAATTACCCCAAAGCCGGAACCGGCGGTCTGGGCTCCGCCCGTAGAATACTTTGCCTAGAGGGCCCGGAACGAGAAAGAATGACTCCCACTACGGCAGAAGAACGCCACCCAACCTACAATCAAGAAGCTGTCAAACTTACACGCCTCACCAGACAGCGCCGGCAAGGCGAGGAAATTTACACTGCCGTTATATACACTAACCCCCAGGGCAGGTAACTGGGGCGTCAGCGGCCACAAGACAGAAAAATACCACTGGTTGAACTTAACAATGTAAGTGAACCGTGATTTATTTTCAAAGAATATTCCTAAGAATTTATTCTATTTACTAGCGATTACTCAAGAACATTAACACATTTAATCACACAATGTAAGCATGGAAGTAGTTGGCAGGGAGTAACTGATGAAATCATAAGCAAATTCCTTTTAACAAATGGGAATTTTATTCACTTTAATAGTGCCTAAAAGCATTTAAAAAAACAGATTTAAAATTATAATCAGGAAGCACCCTCTAAATATCAAGTTACAATTTATTCAGAGGCAGAAAGAAACAAGTTTTGATTGTATGAGCTTTTGGGCAGAGAACCTTGCCGCTCCCATTTGACACGGCCATAGTTACGACCGCTCACAATAACATCTGAAAGACTACACTGGTGGAAATCTGCTACATACCAGATTACTTAAAACTAAAAGTTTTAACAATTTACACAAGCACACAAACTAGGCACCCTCCATAGGAGGGATGGAAATGGTACAAAACACTAACTATTAAAATATTCACCTTGCCACCGAAGGTGCAACTTGATTTTAACTTCTAAGAAAAGTCTTACGGTGAAAGGGTGGCACCTAAAATGATCATTTAAATAAAAGCCCATTAAATGCAACCTTATATGGAATTCTACAAGGTTGGCCAAACAAGTTAAGATGCTCTACAGTACACAGATACCGCCTCTCAAGATGATAGCCAAGATCAAAACATATTTCAGGAATTAGGCCGGTACACTCCAAGCAATAAATTCCATAACACACCAAATCCGACCAACATGAGAGATGCAGCTCCTAACGACAGACACTAACTGCCTAACAAATGCGGACGAGAGACAGACGAGCAAGCTTGGGACGAGAGACTGACCAAGAAAACAAGAAGAATTTAACAAGAGTAAATCACACAACATATCACCAGTCACTTCTAATAAACTGCGATTTCTCGAGAAGACCTGGCGCAGCACCCCCAAATCGCTCTCCCGAACCGTCCGCTGCCAGCCGCTTCAACGGACGCAGGAAGGCGCGCCGATCTCCCGTCTCACGGCGTCGCAGCTCGCACCGGCCAGACTGATGTCGTGGGTTGACTCCTGTTGCTCTCGTGTCGGCCGCGAAGCCACTACCCCTCGCTATACGCCGCGGGCCACTGGACCCACGTGGCGACCTCACATGCGCCGACGCTCAAGACGGACAAGTCATCTTCTGTCTCTGTGCGCGACCGACCAACCGATCGATCCAAACGCCAATGACCATTCCCTGAGCAAACTCGAGCAGACTGGCGACCTAACGCGCAGACTCAGATGCGGGAACTCAGCCCCGACCGGGCGACCACTCGCTGAGTTCTCTTACTGGTGGAGTGGAAAGAGACTGATTTGCCGGCCTTAAGGTTGATCCGAACGACAGACATACTAGCACTCCGAACGACAGACAGCCACTATAGTTCAATTCTTTTACCTTGGCGGCTCGCGCATGCCCGCCCAGACGCGGGAGATTGCTGCGTTGCCAGTTGCACACGACGCACGCGCTAATAGAAGCAGCGCCATAGTATAGCATAGTTCGCAATCTTACGTTTAGGGGGGAGCGCGCAGTTCATGAAGTAAAGCCACCACGGCCGCATTAACCCTTTCGCTGCTACAAAGACGTGCTCCCTGCATTCCGCGCTGTGCGCGATTTTGTCACTGCACTGCTCGCCTGCACTCTTCAAAATTTCTTGCAATGGTTTACTACATTTAATGCTCCATAATAACTGCGTTGAACATCGAAACAAAATTAAGTCATTTATGGGGGGAAGGTATCAGTCAAGAAGACGTGTAAAAATCAAATTTTTGGGCCAAATAGTTTTTGTCAAAGCAGTGGGAACACCATGTGTCTGCACAGGCGAGCAGTGCAGTGATGACAAAATCGCCCACAGCGCGGAATGCGGCGAGCAGGTGTCTCCAGCAGCGAAAGGGTTAATGAAGAGACAAAGCACTAGAAATTTCAAAAAATTGCATTCAAACGAATATAATTCGTGAAGTAAGGCACTTCGATATTGTTTTTAAATAATGAAAATATTTAGCACCGCACAAGGATTGAACTCGTAACCTTTCGCATAGCGGCCCAACACCTTATCCGTTACGCTAACGCACTTTTTTTTTTTTTTTTTTTTTTTACATATATATATATACACAAAGCAAAAGTTCTTCAAGGTACCAGTGAAACATCTACAAATGAGTGTTAGGTAAACAAATTATTAGAATAACATGAAATACAACAAAATAGAACATATCCTGTTGTCCTTTTTTTTGTTTTGTTTAAAAAATTGTATTGAACAAAATAAAAGTACATATATATTCACTATGCAAGAGTTCTGCAAGTTACCATTTAAAAACATACAAATGACTGTTAGTTAAACAAAAAAAATATTAAAAAAGAAAAACATTAAATACAACAAAATATAACATATTCTGTCTTCTTACTTGCTTTTTTTTTTTTTTTAAATTGTGTTTGTTTTTGGTCGATGCATGAGAACGTGGATAAGGGTGTTGCATCATGTGACAGGTAGGCATGGTACACCCCAACTTTGAGGGGGGTCAAGGAAGACGCTACGGAGATAACCGGCAAAAGTTTGTCGGTAAGATGGTTTTCGGGTGAGGGTGCTATGCGCGGTCACAACTTTGTACCAGAAGTCAAGGACTGTATGCGGACCACTCTGAAAGAGATATTCTAAAGCCTGTCCTCGAATCCAGATTAGGGTATGGTGCTTAGCAAGAGGGTAGTGAAATGTCTGGGGCAACAACAGGAAATCCGGGGTTACCGTCGTTGGCGGTAACAATTTGGTTGGTTGGTTGGTTGGTTTGGGGTAGGAGACCAGACAGCGTGGTCATCGGTCTCATCGGATTAGGGAAGGATTGGGAAGGAAGTCGGCCGTGCCCTTTCAGAAGAACCATCCCGGCATTTGCCTGGAGTGATTTAGGGAAATCACGGAAAACCTAAATCAGGATGGCCGGACGCCCCTCGTCCGACTATATAGCGCCATGAGGACTATAAGACCTCACGCAAAATACTGACAAACACTGTTAGTATGACTATGAATTATTCACGCTTCGTTGAAGTACAATAGGAAATAAACAATCACCGCTGTTCTTTATTGCGAAAAAGCGGTTCGTGTGAGTGATACAAACACCTTTCCTTGCTATCGCCTGAATTAGGAGTCTTATTGCTTGTTTGGTTTAATTAATTAATAGAATATGAAGCAATTGGTGTAAAGAATGCTTTTTCCGAACTTTCTATAAAAGAATGTATGCTATCAAGACATTGCTTTTGTTCTATTACTTTATTTATGACTGAACGTTTCTAAAACTGAAGACACTCGTCCATGCTCTGCACTGCAGTCGAGATGTGGCAACATCGTTCTCTGTTCATTGGCTGACTGTGTTTTGTGACGTCAGATGCGCAGAACGAACCTAAACTCGGCCGCCAACATAAACGACGCGCACTTTAACTGCCTAACAAAATACGGACAAGAGAGAGACTCAGACAGAGTGACTAACTGGCGAGCTCATAGCGCCACTTAAATGCACGTGAACAGGCAACCTTTCCCCTTTCCCACCAGGGGGAGACACCAAAGTTGCGATTTCCACAGCGGCGCCACCGCCAGAAACGGAGGGTTCCTGCTTCACAATACGCGCTGCGCCGCGCTCTCCAAAACAGCAATTTTTACCACGGCTCAGAAAGAAGCTGAAAACAGTAAATAGTAATTAGGAGCTCAGGAAGGCTAATCAGATCCACCTTCCCCAGGTACTCCGCTCGCTGCTTTTCGCCTCGGCAACACTACGAGCAGCAACACGAACGGAAGTCACTGGACTATCGCGAGATGTCACAATGGTGGAGGATTCTCTACGCGAATAGCAATGCACTCAACTTAGACATGCAGGAGCTCGTGGTCGTGCGGTAGCGTTCTCGCTTCCCACGGCCGGGTTCCCGGGTTCGATTCCCGGCGTGGTCAGGGATTTTCTCTGCCTCGTGATGACTGGGTGTTGTGTGATGTCCTTAGGGTTACCAGAAAGAGATTTTCACTCTGCAGCGGAGTGTGCGCTGATATGAAACTTCCTGGCAGATTAAAACTGTGTGCCCGACCGAGACTCGAACTCGGGACCTTTGCCTTTCGCGGGCAAGTGCTCTACCATCTGAGCTACCGAAGCACGACTCACGCCCGGTACTCACAGCTTTACTTCTGCCAGTACCTCGTCTCCTACCTTCCAAACTTTACAGAAGCTCTCCTGCGAACCTTGCAGAACTAGCACTCCTGAAAGAAAGGACATTCCGGAGACATGGCTTAGCCACAGCCTGGGGGATGTTTCCAGAATGAGATTTTCACTCTGCAAGGTTCGCAGGAGAGCTTCTGTAAAGTTTGGAAGGTAGGAGACGAGTAACTGGCAGAAGTAAAGCTGTGAGTACCGGGCGTGAGTCGTGCTTCGGTAGCTCAGATGGTAGAGCACTTGCCCGCGAAAGGCAAAGGTCCCGAGTTCGAGTCTCGGTGGGGCACACAGTTTTAATCTGCCAGGAAGTTTCATATCAGCGCACACTCCGCTGCAGAGTGAAAATCTCATTCTGGAAACATCCCCCAGGCTGTGGCTAAGCCATGTCTCCGCAATATCCTTTCTTCCAGGAGTGCTAGTTCTGCAAGGTTTGCAGGAGAGCTTCTGTAAAGTTTGGAAGGTAGGAGACGAGGTACTGGCAGAAGTAAAGCTGTGAGTACCGGGCGTGAGTCGTGCTTCGGTAGCTCAGATGGTAGAGCACTTGCCCGCGAAAGGCAAAGGTCCCGAGTTCGAGTCTCGGTAGGGCACACAGTTTTAATCTGCCAGGAAGTTCCTTAGGGTTAGTTAGGTTTAAGTAGTTCTAAGTTCTAGGGGACTGATGACCATAGATGTTAAGTCCCATAGTGCTCAGAGCCATTTTTTTTTTAAACATGCAGGATCCGGTTTCGACGAGGTCGTGCACCGTCGTGACGACTGCCCTTCGATCCGGCAGTCCATACACGCCACCAGCGGTCCCGGCATGTTGTCGCTCTGCGCGGACCTCGCTGCTCCTGCGTCCCCAACCGAACTCCACACTCACCCCACACGGAGGTTGTGATGTCACCGCCAGACACCACACTTGTTAGGTGGTAGCTTTAAATCGGCCGCGGTCCATTAGTACATGTCGGACCCGCGTGTCGCCACTGTCAGTAATTGCAGACCGAGCGCCACCACACGGCAGGTCTAGAGGGACGTACTAGGACTCGCCCCAGTTGTACGACGACTTTGCTAGCGACTACACTGACGAAGCCTTTCTCTCATTTGCCGAGAGACAGAATAGCCTTCAGCTAAGTCCATGGCTACGACCTAGCAAGGCGCCATTAGCCTTACAGTGCTTGTATTTAAAGAGTCTCACTTCTATCATCAAGAATGCTGTATACAAATGATGGAGTAAAGTTAAGTATTTCAGCAGCTACGTACTTTTCTTTATAGCATTCATTAAGTATCCTGTTCCAGACTTCACGCCAGTCGGCGTGAGTTGACGCGTGCCCTTTCGGTTTCCTCGCCTTGTGTCTAGACTGTCTTGTCTAGACACAACAGAGGTCGCCCCAAAGATAGGGCAGCAGAACTACATATCGATAAGCGCCGCTGCAGCCACTAGCGGACAGGCAACGCTTACGAACCGAGTGGTGCCAGTGAACACGAGAAGAAGACAAACTACGCAACCATGCCAACTAAACGATACCTACACACAGCACCGACGCGAGCTGCAGCACAGCTCAATGGTACTAACCTAAACCGGCACCGAGGCAGCAAGTGGTCCACCATGGGCTGTAGATGATAGGTGTGTACGCCGGCTGCGGAGATGTACACAGGGGAATAACCGTGCAAATACTGAGCAAGTGATATGTATAGATGAACCATGGAGCTACGAACTGTCTCCCCAATGACCGTTCAGCGAAAGTTGCTGCGTACGAGCCTCTTCAGGGCGCGCCTGCTTTATGCAGCCATGCTGACTGCTACTCATTGGCGACGAAGACCGGTGTTTGCACACCAATACTCGAATGGGATGACCATTGAGTGGCGATAAGTGGCCTTTTCTGATGAATAACATTTTGTGCTCCATCGCAAAGATGGCTGTTGAAGTGTACGTCTCACATCGTGCAAAGAGGAGGGAGTTCTATGGTCTGAGGAATGTTTTCGGGGCATTCGCTGGTTGACCTCATCATTCCGGAAGGCACAACAGATCAACACAAGTATTTATCTATCCTTGAGGACAATGTCCACCCCTACACGCAGTCTGTTTGTCCTCGATGGTATCTACCAGCAAGACAATGCAACGTCTCACACTTTTCGCAATGTACGTGTGTGGTTTGAAGAGCACCAGGATTAAATTACTGTACTTTCGGCCACCAAACTCCACGGATTTTAACCCAGTCAAACGGTGGGACCACATCGAATTGGGGTGTTCGCTCTGTCAATCCTCAACTGTAAAACCCAGTGCATCTGGCCATAGTACTTGATCCCTCGTGGCTCCACATGCATGTCGGTACTTCCTAGACCCTCACTATCTCTCCTCCTGCGCTTCTTGCACAGTAAAAAGTAGTTATTCAACCTTTAGATGGGCATCACATGAACGTGACTGGACAGCGCAGATTGCAGCAAGGAAAGCGTCTCATTTTACAAAATAGCGAAGTTATAAACAGTCTTAAATCCCACGCACCCTTTACGTCAGGGGCGGGCAAACGTTGCACGCGGCTCGTGAGCGCACAGCGCTGCACGTGTGCTGCTCGCGTGCAATCGTCGAATGGGGCAGTGGCGACAGCCGGCAGGTTGCGGCAGTGTAGTACCAGGCTAAGCTGCGGACGTTGATGCGAAGCGACCACTACGTAGTGAACGTTGTATTTCAAGAACCGGAAAATGCAGAGTGAATCAAGGAAACGGAGACGTGGAGATTTGCTATGTTTTAAAAAGTAATGGGAGAATCATTTTTCTTTGTGCAAAAACGCGAAAATTCGAAATGTTTAATATGTGGCAGTATTCTCGCTGGTCAGCGGAAGTTTAGTATTGAAGGCCATTATAATAAATTTCACAAGGAGGAGTACAATTTATTGTCGGATTCTGAGCGGATGGGGAAATTGACTAAGCTTAAGAAGAGCGACCTGACGATATTAGATGCATCTGTCCTAGTTGCCGTTGTCACGAGAGATCTGCGACTTTCTTTCGTCATGTCTCTCATCTAACTGATTTAACATTTTATGGAGCACTGTTTTCAATTTTTCAGGACGACAACAATAATAGCCCAGCGGTACGTGCAAGCTATAAAACTGCGCTTAATATAGTGAGAGCTGGAAAACCATTTGCTGAATTAATAAGCCTCGGTTAAGAGCAAACATAAGTGATGAAAATTTACGTAACTGTTTGCGTTTGTCTATATGTAGAAATTTTGTTCCAGATATTAAACGTATTGTAAACTCCACCAGTGATAATTAAATGAAACGTATCGTAGTTAATAGGTACTCTTTCAAACAATGATTTATTTCAAGCACTCCTGCTAACCTTATTCCATCATTCAATAACGCAAGCTAGAAAAACAAAACGCATTACAGAGGAAGGAGTGGACAGAAGGTATGGTTGGGAGGGGAGGTAAGCAGGTGGCCAGTTTGCCCCTGTGTCCACGCGGAACACCTGTTAACTGCACGCGTGCAAGTGCACCGCACACGTGCAGGATTCCTGCCCGCCCCTGCTTTACGTTATCTGAGTCCCATAGTGCTCAGAGCCTTTACGTTATGCAGGCGTATGTTTAAACAGGGCTACACAGTGGTCTTATTACACTGAAGGACCTAAGAAACTGCTACACCGGTCTACTATCGTGTAGGGTCCCCGGAAGCACTGGGAAGTGCCGCAGCACGAAGTGGTGTGGACTCGACCACTATCTAGTGCTGGAGCGAGTTGACACCATGAATCCTGCAGAGCTATCCATAAATCCGTAGCGGGACGAGGGGGTTGAGATCTCTTCTGAACAGCACGTTGCAAGGCATCCCAGATATGCTCAATAGTGTTCATTTCTTGAGAGTTTGGTGGCCAGCAGAAGAGTTTAAACTCAGGAGAGTGCTCCTGGAGCCTCTGGTATGATTTTTTTTTTAGTAATTTAATTGAAAGCTTTGTTGCTTTGGTAAAAATAAAATTGGTTCTTTTTGTCGTGACAGAATAAATTATTATTAATCACACCAGGTTTGTCGGAGAACAGCAGCAACATGTGTAATTGATCCAGCTTTAAGAAATTCTATTACCTTTTAGCGGAAAATTCGTGCGGTACTCTCCGACGTTAGAAAAGTCGTGGTGTTCCGTTCGGAGCAGGAGGCGGCTGTCTTTTCTCATTCGCGATATCGAAAATTACTAAAAAAATGTACAGAATTTTTTTTCGGAGGAAGATCGCGCGGAGAAAACAGACGGAAGTTACATGAAAGAAACCTAAGGGACCAACTAATTGGATTTGTACGAACATATAAACGGAACTGAAAGAACTTGGAATAAATACTAGAACGATGTCGTCACGACAGCCTCCTGTTCCGACAGAACACACGCTGGATCATAAGCTGCATAAATCTTTTAAGCAGGAAAGATTATCACAAGTATAATTAATGAAAATAAGGTTGAGAGATTTTCTTTGAAATTAAATAAACTTCAAGGCTTCAAGTATTATATTATGAAACGGAAACTTACATTAACATGGCCACCCATTGTGGCGGTGGAGCGAATTTTCATGATACACATTCTCGCTTGTTTGTGGCTACATATATTTTTAATCACTTAAACTCTTAAAGTTACAATAAAATGATTATATCAGTATGGAGCACAATACTTTTGCGTCCGACTCGCAACACATTCACAGAAGAACAGCTAGAGAGCGGTGCGGCTCCCTGCAGAAGTAAAAATTGGCAATTGTTATTTTGAAACATAGGTGCATCGTTTTTTTTACTGATCGATAGCAGCGTATAACAGTTTATAGCTATCGTGATATTCTGCGCTTTTCAGGAGCGCGGCAAAGATATCGGGTTGCAACATTCATTGGTATATGTTAAAAGTTCGCACATACTGACGCGAATACAGAAAAAAAAACTTTTACATGTTAAAAATCGCAGTGATAAAGGCTGTAATGTCACAAGCCACTCTGTATTAATTCTGGACGTGTGAAGTGTCAGAATGAACAATGGATATGAATGGATGCAGGTTATAGAGAGGATGCTTACTTACGTACCAGAGTTGTATCTAGACGAACCAGGGGTGCGACATCTCCCCAACTGCACACACTCCATACCATTACAGAGCCTCCAACAGCTTTGACAGTCCCTTGCTGAGACGCTGGATCCAGGGATTTATGAAGTTGTCTCCATACCCGTACACGTCCAGCCGCTAGACAGAATTTGAAACGAGACTCATCCAACCAGGCAAAATGTTTCCAATCATCAATAGTCCAGTGTCACTGTTGACGGGCCCAGGCGAGCAGTAAAGCTTAGAGTCGTGCAGTCATAAAGGTTACAAGAGTGGGCCTTGGGCTCCGAAAACCGCTATCGATAATGTTTCGTTGAATGGTTCGCACGCTGACACTTGCTGATGGCCCAGCATTGAAATCTCAGCAATTTGCAGAATGGTTGTACTTCTGTCACGTTGAACGACTCTCTTCAGTCGTCGTTGCTCCCCTTCTTGCAGGATCTTTTCCCAGCCTCAGCGATGTCTGAGATTAGATGTTTTACCAGATTCCTGATATTCACGATACACTCGTGAAATGGTCCTACGCGAAAATACCACCTTCATCGCTACCTCGGAGATGCTGTGTCCCATCACTCGTGCGCCAACTATAACACCATGTTCAAACTTACTTAAATCTTGATAACCTGCCATTGTAGCAGCAGTAACCAATCTAACAACTGCCCTAGGCACTTGTTGTCCTACATAGGCGTTGCCGACCGCAGCGCCATGTTCTGCCTGTTTACATATCTCTGTAGTAAAATACGGTTGCCTATACCAGTCTCTTTGGCGCTTCAGTGTAATTAGTAATATTTATCTTTTCTATTAGAACAAATAAGCCCTCAGTCACAAATATTAAGTCAAAATTGACCAGTTTTCGACGCTACTATGAGCTTCGTCTTCAGAATTAGACTAACTGTTCAAAAACATATTAGGTATATAATACATTAATATAATTAAAGTTTGTACTGACTGGAAAAAGATGCAGTACTTACAAGTCACTTATTAAAAAAGATCTAAGCCGGGAAGGCGACGTCATGAAAAGTTGTAAGTGAGATGGCGAGCCGCTAAGGGCTGCTCGTACTGTGAACAAGGGTTGCAACAAGACTGAGGTGCCCACGTTAGAAAGTGTGGGCAAGTAAACATGGTGTTGCAACGAGTGCTATGTAGTAGCCGCAGAAACAACTAGGCTACTGTACATTCAAAATTAGACACATGAAATTGTGATGCAGCTGATTCAGGCATAACGTAAGCACTAATAATAATAGGATGAAGTTACATATTTGTCTGCTTTAAATAGAGATACATTTTGTAAAGTAAAAAAACGTTAGTTATGACATACAAGAAAACAGCAAAGATGTGACAGGAAAACAACATTTCGGTAAACTGCATCAGAAAATCTGAATCAAAGATCAAGCAACGGCTTTATACAGTCAAAAAAGTTTATTTCACAGCTGCAGCTGTTCGTTGAGAATGAGGCCATCATGACGAGAGAGATGTTTGAAAATCTCCAATTCCTCTAAAACATCGAACATCTTTTCGGTATGCAGAATATTGTTATCGCCTATGGCTTTAGGCACGTGTCCAGTAATTAAGAGATGATCGGCAAAGGATGAATTTAGGGGACTGGTTCAGTTCTTTCTCAACAGATGTTCTTTATATCGGGTTGTGAAAGCACGTCCAGTTTGCCCTGTATAATAAGAGCAGCAGCTACCGCAGATGATCTTATAAACGCCAGAACTTTCTGTAGGGGAGCGAATGGATTTCAAATTATGAATGAAGTTTCTCATCAGATTATTATTAGTAGAGAAGGCAACATTGCAGTTGTATTTGTTGCGAAGCATGCGCTGAACCTCGTAGGAAATGGGTCCTATGAAAGGAATATAAAACGTTTTTTGGGGTTAATTTGAGTGTATGAGGTGTTGAGCGTGGTAGTTCTTGCAGTTTTCTTTTTTAGGGTATCGTCCACTATGTTAGGCGTAGATTCATTAATGACTGCTATGGTTTCAAGTAAATTAATCTCCTCATTAAACTGTTCTGGTATACAGTGGTATACAGGTGGCTCGGTGGACGGCAGAGTGAAAAAGGCCATTTTTTGAGACTGTGGATGAAAAGAGGAAGCAGGCACGATTTGGTCAGTATACGTTTCTTTGAGAAAAATATTGAAAGTGATGTTATTGTCTTCTATTGTAAGCGTCAAGTCTAAATAATGTAATTGGCGGTTTTCGTTTTCGAGTTCAATAGTGAAAGAAGCAATTCTATCGGCGGGTCCGTTATAGATGACTAGAATATCATCAACGCATATTGTGTAAGAAAAGATACCTAGTGAAGCGGCTGAGACACGGTTAAACAGCTTTTTTTTTTTTCCAAGGAATTGATAAAGATGTCGGCAAGGGTGTGGGTATGTCTAATATGTCTAACGCGTGGTAGTGATCTCCGCTCCCTTTTCGCGTGTCGTGTAACTCGAGGTACCTCACAAATGCTACAGAGCGTGTTACAGGCAGGAGCGAGGGGGGCGTGGCTGGAGCAGTGGGTGGAACGCCCCCGCGTGGAGCCGAGCCCCTCCCACACCCGGCGGTCTGCGCGCCACGCCGCCCCGTGCATCTCTCGCAGCCCCGCGGGATATGTCTGCAGCTACGTCATCGATCAGCGCCTGTCAGCGGGAAGTGACGTCAATGCAAACCGTGTCAGTCGGTTAGCCGCGGCGCAGGGCGGACGGCGCCTGCGCTGCGGGCGGCGGTGTTTGGTGTGTGGTGGAGGGTGCTTGCTTGCGACAGTCGCGTTTACACTGGAGTCGACGTCACGAGTGCAATCAACAAGGTCACGAGGGAGCAGTAACTGCTGCGCAGAAGCAAACCCATTTCTGACGTTCTGCGCATGACGTCACTGAGGAACAGCTCTTGGCGCGAAGTGTGCGTCTGAGCTTTGTGTTATCGTGGTTCGTCCGTGTTGTGTTTCGTGCGTGTTGTCGTTTCCGTTTGCTTATCTTTTTGCAGTGAGTGTTTGTCCGAAGTATTAGAGTGTGTGGAAGCAATGCCAGGTTGTGCTGTTGTTGGCTGTAACTCTCACAATCGCAATACAAAAGGGACTGAAATAGTGTTGCATTGTTTCCCACGTGATGAAAGTCTGCAAAAGGTTTGGCTTTCAAAATGCTTTAGGAAAGATCCTGTGAACGTGGGGAACGCTAGAATATGCTCTCGTCATTTCAAGGAAACGGATTATATCCGGGACTTACGTTCAGAACTGTTAAATTTACCGCGGAAACTGATCCTTAAGAGTGATGCGTATCCGTCTTGCAATTTGCCTTGTGGTAGTAACGCCAGTGATAACACACCGATTGCAATAGAAGAAAGGAAAGAACGTTTTAACAAACGTGAAATTCGTAGAAGAAGCCTAGAGACTTTAAAGAAGCTATCACCATTGAAGAGGAATGTTGACAAGTATACATTTACAGATGAAGTTCTTTGTAGTGATCCACATAAAGTCACTTTACAGAATTCTGTAGCGTCACTACAGAGGAGAAATGCTCATCTAAGGAACATGTGCATGAAATTGCGAGCACGTAATAAATATCTTAGAGGTCAGCTGTCCTCAATGAAACGACGTCTGCACGAAGAAGAATTTAATAAAAAGGAACTTGTGTCTCGTGAAACTAATCAAATACTGGGCAAAATATTTTCACCCAATCAAATTAGAAGTTTGTTGCATGGTTCAAAACGGGTTCGATGGGGCAAAGAGGACATTTGTAAGTCTATTACTTTACGTGCTCTGTCGCAGAAGAGTTACAATTTCCTCAGAGAAAAACTCGGATATCCTCTACCTGCAGTGTCAACCTTGCGTTCTTGGATTAATCGCAGTTTCAGTTGCCAACCAGGAATTTTGAAGGATGTTTTAGTGATGATGAAAATGCAGGCTGCAACACTGACTGACAGGGAACGTATTTGTGTTTTGTCATTTGATGAAATGAACATTGACAGTAGAATTTGTTACGATCAGCAAGATGACAGGATTCTTGGACCTCACAGTAATGTCCTTGTTGTCATGGTCCGAGGCTTGTTTGCAACGTGGAAGCAACCTATCTATTTCAATTTTGACGTTCAGATGACAGCAGCACTCTTGAACGAAGTAATTGTTTCCCTGGCCAGCATTTGCTACAATGTTGTGGCTGCAGTAGCAGACATGGGTGCAAAGAATAGTTCTGTCTGGAAGGAGCTTGGCGTTACTCATGAAAATACTTGTTTTCCACACCCGTGTGATTCTCTGAGACGTGTGTGGGTGTTTGCTGACGTTCCCCATTTGCTCAAACTCTTAAGGAACCACTTGCTGGATCAAGGAATAATGTTGGAAAACAAGGCTGTGACAAAAACTGTGTTCGAGAAACTGTTAGTTCTGGACAGTGGCGAGATGAAAATATGTCCCAAGTTATCTCAGCAACACATTACAGTGAAGGGCAGAGAGCGACAGCGAGTACGCTTAGCAGCTCAGCTGCTATCAAATACAACTGCACAGGCGATTCGGTATTTGATGCCTGAAGAAGGACACGCCAGTGATTTCATACAGATGGTGGATGAGACTTTCGATGTACTTAATTCAAGGACAAAAGAAAGTAATAAATCACTAGCCTGTGCATTTGGTGTCAATTTTCAAGCCCAAGAACAGTGCCTACGTAAATTTTCGAAGTGTTGTGAGAAGATGCGTGTTGGCAACTCAAAGCATCTCCTACCCTTCCAGAAAGGATTTTTGAAAACTGTTCGGTCACTTTTGGGTCTGTTCAGTGACTTAGCTGTTTATAATATTGAATATATTCTTACAGCAAGATTAAATCAAGACTGCTTGGAGAACTTTTTTTCTCTTATAAGAGGCCTTGGACGTTTTTATGATCATCCATCGCCAGTCGAGGTAAAGAGCCGGATAAGACTGTTGTTGTTGGGAGCAAACGCTCATGATATTCCACTTTCAAATGCATCGTCTGTTGAGCCAGATGAAGAAGGAAGATTCGTGACTGCAACTGTTTTTGGCAATATCCTGCCTGATATGTCTGAGGCGTTGGCAATGGTTGAAGGAGAGAAGGAGATAGAAGATTTAGATTTTGGAGTAGGAGAATCTGATGTGCCTCCAATGTCACTGGCTTCTGATTGTGGCACTGAAGGATTTAAATATCTTGCTGGATATGTAGCTTATCGATGCAGACAGTATGACAGATCACTGGCCACACCCACTGGAGAGTTACTGACACTGCCTGAGGAGACATCGAGAGGATGGCTGGGCATGGTTTCTCGTGGGGGTTTGCTTGTGCCTTCAGAAACGTGGCTCGAAACAATTAGCAGATTTGAGTTAATTTTTGCCCAGATCCATGGACACGACAGTTTGTCCAGGGAAACTGGTGTCATCAAGAACCTGTGCGCTATACTTACCGAGCGATTCCCCACTATTCACCCAGAAATCATTAAGATTTACGCTAGGACGAGAACCTTTATCCGACTGCGTTGGCTGTCTGCAAAGGACAAGTCGAAGAAAGCAGTTGCAGCTCAGCAACGGAAAGCAAGGAAGTGGTATTTATCATCGCTTTAGAATGTAAATAAACATTATTTGTGAAAGTTAAATAATATATAAACTTAGTGATAGAAGTGAAGGTCCTCTGACTGTGTGTTTCACAACTAGCAAGACTCTACACTGAAAGTGTCAAGGATTGGCTTATTGTTTCCCACTCTACATACCAACTTTGCTGAACGGCGGACTCGGTAAGTTAATTTACCACTATTTCCTGTAAATCGTATTTTGCAGCACTTTTTTTGATTCAATGTTCTTTTATATAAGTGAATTTTAACAACTAGGGCAAACATTATACAGCCACCTTGATAAAAATATAAGCCAAAAGTTTGAGGTGTGAGAAAATTAAGAATGTGTGTGTGCGTGTGTGTGTGTGTGTGTGTGTGTGTGTGTGTGTGTGTCTGTGTGTGTGTGTCAGTTCAGGTAGGTAATTCAAATGCTTCCTACAAATAAGGCAACTGCATAATTTCTTGAGTGAAAATGAAAGTGTTTTTTGTAGACATGATGTAAACAGAATATAAATGAGCGTTACATAGAGCTTGTCTACAAGTTAACACTTTTCCCAGAGCCAAAGTTAGAAAATTGAATGCTCATTTCGAACGTTTACTTCGTAGAGAACTGCAAAATAGACTGTACTTAGCACTTATTTTTGTATAGTTCGATCTATAGACGCTTGATTTTTATTAAAGTCAGCACTCGACAGTGTCTGTTTAAAAGCTGGACAAGTTACAGAACATAGCAGTAACTTTCTAGAAATAGCAGAATAGCAATTTACCTTTTACTATTTCTGTAGAAACTGAAACATTTCACAAATACATCGCTTAAATGCGCGGGCTGCGTCTTGTAGCGCTGTTCAGAGGCAGCGGTGGTTCCTTCGTGACGTCACAGCCTCAGCCAATGGCAGGACAGAACGCTTACTGCTCAACCTTATTTTTTTACGGACCTTGCAACAAGGTCGGCGCGTGGCAGCCGCTGAGTCAACAGCTGCAGCGGGAGCACGCGGGTCAGCCACAACGTCGCTGGTATTAGCACACTACGTGTACCGCTTTGGACCGCGTATGGATGCGTCATCAGCTCCAGATCCGGTACGATACTCACCTGCCGTTCTGCGTGGCCCGTTGCTGATCGACGGTGTGCATTGGGGTGTTCATTAGAGTTTTAGATTCAATTTTATGGGCGACCAATTCACTGACGAACAGTTTGCCTTTAGGGAACATAGACGCTCCAAAAGGCAGTTGTGACGTTGCGTTCGATAATAGAAGCAAGACGTAGGAAAAATCAAGGCACGTTCATAGGATTTGTCGAACTACAAAAACGGTTTAAAAGGGGCAGTCTCAGATGTTTGAAGAAAAGCGTGGGTACAAAGAAGGTAACTGCGAGGAAACCACGTGTAACACGATAAATATTTCAGTTATATACAGGGTGTCCCAGCTATCTTGTCCACCCAAAATATCTCTGGAACAATAACAGCTGTTGGAAAACGACTTTCACCGGTATCAATTTAGGGCTGGGGCCCATGAATGTACATATTTGGAAACATTCTAAAACGAAAGCATATGTGTTTTTTAACACAAACGTATTTTTTTTTTGTAAATGGACCTCCTATATTTTTTCTTCAGCAATCCATAGCATGGCAAAGCACATAAACAATAGGGTTGATTACATCGCAATATTCGCATTACATCCCGAGATAGTGGCCAAGCGGTTAAAGGCGCTACAGTCTGGAACCGCGTGACCGCTACGGTCGCAGGTTCGAATCCTGCCTCGGGCATGGATGTGTGTGATGTCCTTAGGTTAGTTAGGTTTAAGTAGTTCTAAGTTCTAGGGGACTGATGACCTTAGAAGTTAAGTCCCATGGTGCTCAGAGCCATTTTGAACCATCCCGAAATATTGAGACGCGAAGTTGACGCTTGAAACACCCGACATGCGCTGCTAGCGCACGTCCTGAGGCTCAGGCGTGAACCCTATGCTGCCCGTAATCGCGATGTGATTGACATGCGTAATCACACCTCCATACTTATCAAGAGGTCCGAAACGAATAAGACGGTCTGCTGCCATCAACTCTCATAAGCACATAATGGTTTCCCTCTTGCACGTTTTACGTATCTACGTACACAATATGAAGCAGTACCGATCGGTGTACACCCGTCAGGTTGTCTTATTTATCCTGCACACCAGTTTAGTATTGGAGGGCAGCGTGGAGGGTAAAAATCGTAAGGGGAGACCAAGAGATGAATACACTAAGCAGATTCAGAAGGATGTAGGTTGCAGTAGGTATTGGGAGATGAAGAAGCTTGCACAGGATAGAGTAGCATGGAGAGCTGCATCAAACCAGTCTCAGGACTGAAGACCACAACAACAACAACCCAAAATAAGGTTTATCTAATGCGTTATATGACCCATTGCGCCTGTCGCGCAGGGCCTGGCTCTACCTAGTCAAGTGTCCAACGTAGTTCCCACTACTGCCACAGTTACCACTTCGCCTTGTTTATGATTTGCGACCCATGCAAACTCCTGTACTCCACCACACTCCGAGCATCCCATTTGTTGTTGCTTTGGCGTGCAGTACACCGCTTGCCAGTGTAGTCGTGCATCAGAGTAATCTAGTGACGGCACGGAGGTAGCACACATTGTGAATAAACGTTGTGTTGTGGAACTTATACTGTACAGTATAATGTATACACATGAAGATATGGTAGAAATGCTGCTGATCTATGGAGATTGTACGTTGACGGGAAATTCGTTATGAGATTGCTTGTTTGTTGATAGTACTGTTAGCGAACATTATGATTATTAAGTTAATATGTCTGTTTTCTACCCTACTCTGCATACCTGTACTGTACCCTGTTGTAGGTGGACGAAATGCTGTTCAGGTAGAACGACTGTACAGAAGACGATTCCCTGACAAGCCATCGCCTTCACGCCGGATGTTTGGTCGTCTCACATCTCGTCTACGTGAAACGGGAAGCTTAAATCCAAGACCTCGACATCGTCCTAGAACACGCACAGATGAACGTACTGAAGTTGCTGTGCTCGCTACCATAGCTGTGAATCCTCAAATCAGCACACGTCAAATTGAACGTGAAGTTGGTGTGTCGAAATCAAGTGCACAGCGTATTCTTAAACGTCATAAATTTCATCCTTACCATGTTCATTTACACCAGGATCTTCATGGAAATGACTTCCGCAATAGGGTAACATTTTGTCGGTGGGCTCAGCAAAAACTTCTGACTAATCCAAATTTTTTTGCAGATGTTCTCTTTACCGACGAGGCATTATTCTCCAACAAAGGAATTGTCAATATGAGGAATATGCATTATTGGTCCGCAGACAATCCAAAATGACTCCGTCAGGTAGAGCATCAACGTCCGTGGAAAGTTAATGTTTGGTGTGGGATTATTGGAGATACCATTATCGGACCTTTCTTTATAAATGGCATCCAAAATGGCAGACAATACTCCAGATTTATACGACACAATCTTCCTGTTCTCTTGGAGACCGTACCTCTGAACCGGAGAATGGTCATGTGATATCAGCATGACGGATGCCCTGCACATAACGCCTTACGAGCACGACGACTTCTGAACCGTAAGTTCCCTGGTAGGTGGATTGGACGAGGTGGCCCAGTTAGGTGTCCTGCCCGATCTCCGGACTTTACACTCCTGGATTATTTTCTTTGGGGAGCAGTGAAGGATGGTGTTTACCAACATGAACCAACACCAGAGGACATGAAGCAACGTATTATTGATGCTTGTACAGCCATCAAAGAGGAAACAGTAGCACGAAGTAGGGCATCCTTCATCCCCAGAGTGACCCTATGTATGCAAGCCAATGGGCATCACTTTGAGCATGAGATGTGAACGCTATGTTTAGTATGAAGTGCTGGTATCACAGTGGAAGTTTCTACAAAGGGCCATTTTACCCAGTGATGTTAAGAAACATTTGTTTGCAACAATTTGTCATTTAACGCATTAGATAAACATAACATTGATAATTATGTGATAATAAACTAATTGGTTAAACATGTTTACATTCATCTTCTATGTCCTACCTGAACTTCCCAAATCAAAACATTTTTACCCTCAACAACGGTAAAACTTTCAGTTCACTTGCTCGTTTCACTAAAACCATCAACATGAATTTTACTATTACGATTGAATGATTAACTGTCACTTGCGCTAGATCTACAGTAAAGGAAAGTTTTAACGTTGAACGGCATTACCTTTTTAGTAACGGATTAACGATAAGCGAAATTAACTTTGTGACTAACGTTGCGGTACACAGATATGTTATAGAACCGCATCACCCCTAGCCTATGGGATAAATACCTGCTGGAATGTACGACGTTAATGCAGGATGGCAGCAGACCGTATTATTCGTTTCGGACCTTTTGATAAGTATGGAAGTGTGATTACGCATGACAATCACATCGCGATAACGGGCAGCATGGGGTTCACACGTGAGCCTCAGGACGTGCGCTAGCAGCGCATGTCGGGTGTTTCAAGCGTCAACTTCGCGTCTCAGTATCTCAGGATGTAATGGGAATATTGCGATGCAATCAACGCCATTGTGTATGTGCTTTGTCATGCTATGGATTGCTGAAGAAAAAATATAGGAGGTCCATTTAAAAAAAAATACGTTTGTGTTAAAAAACACATATGCTTTAGTTTCAGAATGTTTTCAAATATGTACATTCATGGGCCCCAGCCCTACATTGATACCGGTGAAAGTCATTATCCAATAGCTGTTATTGTTCCAGAGATATTTTGGGTGGACAAGATAGCTGGGACACCCTGTATATGAAGACAGTAACTGTTCTCGAAAGAGTAGAATACTATTGATGACCGTGCAGCTTTTCTCTAGAATAAATGATGACTAACTGAAACCCTCAGCTGCCGACAGGTGTTGTTGATATACCTCGATTTGGACAGCTGAAAATGTGTGCCCCGACCGGGAATCGAACCCGGGATCTCCTGTTTACATGGCAGACGCTCTATCCATCTTTTTTTTTTTTTTTTTTTTTTTTTTTTTTTTTTTTTTTTTGTTATTGATCGTTGTGTTTGGTCGTTGCGGACGTCGCAAGACATCCTGTTCAAGTTCGGTGGTTGATCCTTCCACTCAGTTTTTTTATTACAGAGGCCAACCGACTCTCTGGCCGAACACGCTGAGCTACCGTGCCGGCAATCCATCTGAGCCACCGAGGACACAGATGAATAACGCGAGTGCAGGGACTTATCCCTTGCACGTTTCCCGTTAGACTCACATTCCCAATTGTCCACAATTCTACATATGTAATGTACCTTATAGACATTTGCCCATTCACTCATTACTCGCGCAAGCTTTGGCGATTCCCGTAAGAGTCTGGGGAACATGTGCGCATTCGCACAACACCTGTCGGCAGCTGAGGGTTTCAGTTAGTCATCAAATATTTCAGTTGATCAATGAAAGAACAAAGTGCAAAAATGTTCAGGGAAATTGAGGAATACAGAAATATAAGTCGCCTAGGAAACAAATAAACAGTAAGTAGAGGGAAGCCAAGGCGAAATGGCTCAATGAAGAATGTAAACAGAAAAAGAATGACCGTCGGTAGGATTGACTCATCATATAGGAGAATCAAAACAACCTTCAGTGAAATTAAAAGCAAAGGTGGTAACAAACAGTGCAGTGAAAATTCCACTGTTAAATCTAAAGGAGGAGCGGATGTGTGGAAAGAGTACACTGAAGGCATCTACGACGGCGAAGGCTTGTCTGACGACCTGATAGGAAAGGAAAAAGTAGTCGATTAGAAGAAACGTGGCATCCAGTATTAGAATCAGAATTTAGGAGAGCTTTGGAAGACTTAAGATCGAATAAGGCAGAAAGAGCTGCATAGCATTCCTACAGAATTTCTAACAGCACTAGGGAAGTAGCAAAAAAATGACTATTCACGGTAATGTGTAGAATGTATGCGTCTGGCGATTTACCATATGACAGAGAAACATCATCGTCACTATTCCCAAGACTGCAAGAGCCGATAAATATTCTGTTTGTCGCACAATGAGCGTAACATCTAGTGCATCCTAATTGGTGACAAAAATTTACAGAAGAATGGAAAATGAAATTGTGGTGGTCTTAGGTGACGATCAGTTTGGCTTTAAGAAAGGTAAAGGCACCAGAGAAGCAATTGTGACGTTGTGGTCGATAATTAAATCAACGCTGGAGAAAAATCAAGGCTGGAGGAGAAAAATCAAGGCTGGAGAAAAATCAAGGCTGGAGAAAAATCAAGGCTGGAGAAAAATCAAGGCTGGAGAAAAATCAAGACATGTTCATAGGGTCTGTCGACCTGGAGAAAGCGTTCGATAACGAAAACTGGTGCAAGATATTCGAAATTCTGGAAAGAACAGGGCTAAGCTATAGGGAGAGACAGGTAATATACAATATATTCAAGAGCAAAGAGGGAACAGTAAGAGTGAAAGATCAAGGAGGGAATGCTCAGATTCAACAGAGTTTAACACACGGATGCACTCTTTCACCCCTAGTGTTCAATCTTTATATCGAAGAGGCAATGATGCAAATAAAAGAAAGGTTTAGGAGTGAGATTAAAATTAAATGTGAGAGGATATCAATGATAATATTTGCTGATGCCATTACTGTCCTCTGTGAAAGTGAAGAGGAATGAGAGAATCTGTTGAATGGAATGAACAGTCTTCCGAGTACAGAATACGGATTGAGAGTAAATCGAAGAGAGATGTAATGAGAGGTACCAGAAATGAGTGGTAACAGCGAGAAACTTAACACTAAAATTGGAGATTATGAAGTAGACAAAGTACAGGAATTCTGCAACCTAGGCGGCAAAATAAAGTATGATAGATGGAATAAGGAGGACATAAAAAGGGGAGTAGCACTGGCAAAGAGGGCATTTCTGGCCAAGAGAAGTCTACTGGCATCAAACATAGGCCTTACTTTGAGGAAGAAATTTCTGAAAATGTACGTTTGGAGCACATCATTATATTGAGGTGAAACATGGACTGTGCGAAAACGGAACAGAGAGACTAAGCACCTGAGATGGGTGCTTGAAATCTCCCCTCCTCCCCAACCCCCCCTACCTCCATTCCCGTTATTGTACACAATAAGCAAAGACGTTTATAAAAACTTTGAGAGGAGCGATGATTACAATAAACTTTCTACACTCCTGGAAATGGAAAAAAGAACACATTGACACCGGTGTGTCAGACCCACCATACTTGCTCCGGACACTGCGAGAGGGCTGTACAAGCAATGATCACACGCACGGCACAGCGGACACACCAGGAACCGCGGTGTTGGCCGTCGAATGGCGCTAGCTGCGCAGCATTTGTGCACCGCCGCCGTCAGTGTCAGCCAGTTTGCCGTGGCATACGGAGCTCCATCGCAGTCTTTAACACTGGTAGCATGCCGCGACAGCGTGGACGTGAACCGTATGTGCAGTTGACGGACTTTGAGCGAGGGCGTATAGTGGGCATGCGGGAGGCCGGGTGGACGTACCGCCGAATTGCTCAACACGTGGGGCGTGAGGTCTCCACAGTACATCGATGTTGTCGCCAGTGGTCGGCGGAAGGTGCACGTGCCCGTCGACCTGGGACCGGACCGCAGCGACGCACGGATGCACGCCAAGACCGTAGGATCCTACGCAGTGCCGTAGGGGACCGCACCGCCACTTCCCAGAAAATTAGGGACACTGTTGCTCCTGGGGTATCGGCGAGGACCATTCGCAGCCGTCTCCATGAAGCTGGGCTACGGTCCCGCATACCGTTAGGCCGTCTTCCGCTCACGCCCCAACATCGTGCAGCCCGCCTCCAGTGGTGTCGCGACAGGCGTGAATGGAGGGACGAATGGAGACGTGTCGTCTTCAGCGATGAGAGTCGCTTCTGCCTTGGTGGCAATGATGGTCGTCTGCGTGTTTGGCGCCGTGCAGGTGAGCGCCACAATCAGGACTGATTACGACCGAGGCACACAGGGCCAACACCCGGCATCATGGTGTGGGGAGCGATCTCCTACACTGGCCGTACACCACTGGCGATCGTCGAGGGGACACTGAATAGTGCACGGTACATCCAAACCGTCATCGAACCCATCGTTCTACCATTCCTAGACCGGCAAGGGAACTTGCTGTTCCAACAGGACAATGCACGTCCGCATGTATCCCGTGCCACCCAACGTGCTCTAGAAGGTGTAAGTCAACTACCCTGGCCAGCAAGATCTCCGGATCTGTCCCCCATTGAGCATGTTTGGGACTGGATGAAGCGTCGTCTCACGCGGTCTGCACGTCCAGCACGAACGCTGGTCCAACTGAGGCGCCAGGTGGAAATGGCATGGCAAGCCGTTCCACAGGACTACATCCAGCATCTCTACGATCGTCTCCATGGGAGAATAGCAGCCTGCATTGCTGCGAAAGGTGGATATACACTGTACTAGTGCCGACATTGTGCATGCTCTGTTGCCTGTGTCTATGTGCCTGCGGTTCTGTCAGTGTGATCATGTGATGTATCTGACCCCAGGAATGTGTCAATAAAGTTTCCCCTTCCTGGGACAATGAATTCACGGTGTTCTTATTTCAATTTCCAGGAGTGTATTTTGATTAGCTTTTCGTGTACAGTTGGCTCCATTTCTTTTTGACTAGGGGTCTGACTCTTGAAGCTGAAATACTCACATTTTAAGTCCTCATCGTTGAATTGGTCTAAATAAATTTGAAGTTCGTAGTTGCAGAATTTATGTTGTTACGTCAATATATTCTATCACATTTCAGTATATCATACAGTCTTTGTGATTTCGGCTTTGTTAATGTGAAAATTCACTGTACGCCCAAAATACAAAACTACATCAGATCACATCAAAGGCACACTTACTACTCCGTCACTGTGCGGTAATAACCATATTCCAAAGGGTTTACAATTTTTCTTCTAATTTCGATTATTGTTTCATAAATGAATCCAGAAATAAAATAGTAAACAGTACTAGATTGCGTAATTAAAAGTAGTAATTTTAAGTGTGCCAAATAATTTGTAATTTAAAATGTTTGTAAAAAGAATTTGTTAACTTTACATTCAGATCTAGTATTCATCGATTGTAACATAGAAAAAAAAGTAATTCCTTTTCATAAATTTTAGCTTGAAATGTAACACATTGTGAACAAAATTATATGAAAGCATTCAGAAAAGCAGCTGAAATAATATTGATCTGTCCAAAATTCGAAAAAATAATACTGATATCGACAACTACTGTTAAAGGAAAGTAATGCTAGAAGACGATGTCCCGGTACACGCTACAGAAGAACTGTAAAAATTAGGTGAACTATTAAGGAATAAATATTTTTTCCTCAGAATCGGCAAGGAAAGGAATATATGGAGAACATTAACGAAAAGAAGGGACATTATGATACGACATTTTCCACGATTTTAGAGGGAGGATAAAAATTGTAGATGTATAGAGGGATGGGAATACGAGGGTAGGAACTTTAATAGTGGAAACTATTTATTTACAGTCCGTACAAAATAGGTACGTGTTTAAAAGTTGTACTGACCTTCAAAGTAATCACCAGCATTCTGGATAACCCGTTGCCGGCGATGTGGAAGTCGTAGGATACTCTTAGCAGTGCCAGTTGTGTTGACAGTTCGAGCGGCGCGGTCTATTGCCGGACGAATTTGTAGCAGTTGTGAAGCGAATGCCGTAAAGTGTTTCCCTCATTTTACGCATCGAGTTGAACTCACGAGGGCTTAAGTCAGGGGAGTTCAGTAGGTTGTATAGCACTTTGCAGCCCCATCAGTCAAACAAATCAGTAACAGGTTGCACTGTACGTGCTTGAGCATTGTCCCGCAAAATGATAGCCAGGCGCTGCAGAAAGTATCATCACTTCTGTCTCTATGCTGTTCATTTTTGGAACCCAATCTACGACCAGCTCTAAGAAGTGATGACTATTTCTGCAGGACCTGACCATCATTTTGCAGGACAATGCTCAAGCACGTACAGTGCAAGCTGTTACTGATTTGTTTGACTGGTGTGGTTGCTAAGTTCTATACCACCTACTGCACTCCCCTGACTTAAGCCCTTGTAAGTTCAACCCTATTTGTAAAGTGAAAGAAACACTTCACGGCATTCGCTTCAGAACTGCTAAAAATTCGTCGGGCAACAGACCGCGCCGCTCGAACTGTCAACACAACTGGCACTGCTAAGAGTAGCCTACGACTTCCACATCACTGGCAACGGGTTACACACAATGCTGGTGACTACTCTGAATGTCAGTAAAACTCTGAAACACTTATCTATTTTGTACGAGCTGTAAATAAGTAGTTGCCACTGTTAAAGTTCCAACCCTCGTACATGCAACAAACAGTTGAGGAAGTAGGTTTAGAGTGCTACTGTGAAATTAAAAGTTTGTCTCAGGGCAAGAATTCGTGGCGGATCGCACGAAATTAGTTAGAAAAATAATGACATCAAAAAATAAAATATTCATCCAATATCAGTTGTATTTAGGATACACAAACGCAACAGAAGGCAGTCCGGACGCTGCACCTGATAATGGGACGAGGACTGAAAGTCTCAAAGATAGGTGTCAAATGTACGAGGTGCATTCAAGTTCTAAGGCCTCCGATTTTTTTTCTAATTAACTACTCACCCGAAATCGATGAAACTGGCGTTACTTCTCGACGTAATCGCCCTGCAGACGTACACGTTTTTCACAACGCTGACGCCATGATTCCATGGCAGCGGCGAAGGCTTCTTTAGGAGTCTGTTTGGACCACTGGAAAATCGCTGAGGCAATAGCAGCACGGCTGGTGAATGTGCGGCCACGGAGAGTGTCTTTCATTGTTGGAAAAAGCCAAAAGTCACTAGGAGCCAGGTCAGGTGAGTAGGGAGCATGAGGAATCACTTCAAAGTTGTTATCACGAAGAAACTGTTGCGTAACGTTAGCTCGATGTGCGGGTGCGTTGTCTTGGTGAAACAGCACACGCGCAGCCCTTCCCGGACGTTTTTGTTGCAGTGCAGGAAGGAGTTTGTTCTTCAAAACATTTTCGTAGGATGCACCTGTTACCGTAGTGCCCTTTGGAACGCAATGGGTAAGGATTACGCCCTCGCTGTCCCAGAACATGGACACCATCATTTTTTCAGCACTGGCGGTTACCCGAAATTTTTTTGGTGGCGGTAAATCTGTGTGCTTCCATTGAGCTGACTGGCGCTTTGTTTCTCGATTGAAAAATGGCATCCACGTCTCATCCATTGTCACAACCGACGAAAAGAAAGTCCCATTCGTGCTGTCGTTGCGCGTCAACATTGCTTGGCAACATGCCACACGGGCAGCCGTGTGGTCGTCCGTCAGCATTCGTGGCACCCACCTGGATGACACTTTTCGCATTTTCAGGTCGTCATGCAGGATTGTGTGCACAGAACCCACAGAAATGCCAACTCTGGAGGCTATCTGTTCAACAGTCATTCGGCGATCCCCCAAAACAGTTCTCTCCACTTTCTCGACCATGTCGTCAGACCGACTTGTGCGAGCCCGAGGTTGTTTCGGTTTGTTGTCACACGATGTTCTGCCTTCATTAAACTGTCGCACCCACGAACACACTTTCGACACATCCATAACTCCATCACCACATGTCTCCTTCAACTGTCGATGAATTTCAATTGGTTTCACACCACGCAAATTCAGAAAACGAATGATTGCACGCTGTTCAAGTTAGGAAAACGTCGCCATTTTAAGTATTTAAGACAGTTCTCATTCTCGCCGCTGGCGGTGAAATTCCATCTGCCGTACGGTGCTGCCATCTCTGGGACGTATTGACAATGAACGCGGCCTCATTTTAAAACAATGCGCATGTTTCTATCTCTTTCCAGTCCGGAGAAAAAAAATCGGAGGCCTTAGAACTTGAATGCACCTCATACTAGAAGACGGCAGTATGTAGGGAATGGAGAAAACTTCGGAAAAGCCGTGAGAACTGCATGCCTGAACATAAATGTAGGTGCCATCCAAGCCTGCAAGTTGTTCCGATGTATTGGACCACAAATGTGCAATGTTCTCAATACTTTGCAACTGCCAGTTGTGCTGAGAACAAGGTTCTGCGTAGCTGTGAGTGCATCATGTCGTAGCTCAGTGTTTTCAAGAATGGGCGAATACCTGGTGCTGATATGGTGGGTGTTATCGTAATCAAGATGGCCGAAGTGTCTGGAGTTCCAAGAGACAGCGCATCGAAGATTTATACCGCATACAGGGAAAGCGGCAAAACATTATCCGCTACGTCACAACGGCGACGAATACGTGTGTTGAGACATCGCAACTGACGGCCAATCAGGAGAATTGTGACGAAAAATAAGAGGTCGACAACTGCAGAAGTTGCTGCTTTCGCGAAGCCTCTCAGCATCAAAGCAACCCGAAGATTGCTGCAGAAGAACTGCAGGGTGAGCAGGAATTGTATAAAACTTGGACTGGGGAGCAATGGAAGAAAGTCATTTGGTCAGATGAGTCTTGCTTCACACAGTTTACAGTTTCTGGCTGAATGTAAGACACAGGAGTAAAACATGGTGTGGTTTTTGTGATTAGGACAGCCGGTATTCCGTGGGCCCATGATTACTCTCCGAGGTCACATTGTTGCTAAAGATTATGTGACCAATTTGGTTGATGAGCCAGATCCCATGGTACAATGTTCGTTCCCCAAGGAGATGCCGCCTCCTAAGATGACGGAGCCGTGTTCACACAGCTACTACCCTTCAGGAATGGTTTTCTGAGCAGCAGATTGAGCTTTTACCTTTGCCCTGGCCACCGGATTTTGACATTATTGAACCTTTGTCGTATACTTTGGAGAGAAGGGTGGCTGATCGCTAACCACCTCCATCATCGTCACCTATTTTTCAGGAAGGATGGTACAAGTCTCCTTTGAAAGCAATTCAGTACCTGTATTTATTCCGAGACGACTGGATGCTGTTTCGAACGTCAACGATTTTCCTACAGCGTATTAGGTGTGCTTTTGGTGTTTTCGAATTTTTTTCCACCCGTGCGATACGTGTAAGAAACAAGAAGTAAGACTTTGGATAGAAGATGAAAAACGAAGTGCGTGGGTTGTTTTCTAGTGTTCAGTCGGCACACCAAAGAAACAATGACCGAAATAAAAAAGACGCAAAAGCTGGATTAAGTTCAGGGTGTGAGAATATGAACGATTAGATTCACTGATAGTGCAAGGAAGTTTGTTCCTGTGTAACACGTTCGATTAATTATTTAATATTCGACCCGATCTGATCTGATCGAATAGCAGCCCAATAATTATTAATTAATGTGACCGTGTACCTAATGGGGCTGGCAGTCGGAATTGACTGCTACGGAGTTGTTACTTTCCAGTTTGTCCTTCTCAAATGCTGTAATAATGAAATGTCTGGTAACAAGAAGAACACCAACACAGTTTCACTAATCAAGAAGCTATATTGTCTCAAAAACACAAAAAGAAGGAGACAGCCACTGCCTTCGTCATACACATCTAATTACGGCTAATCTCAGCACAGGCTTCTTCGTTATTCATTATCGTCACACGCTAATCCAATCACTGCAATCCAACACTGCAATCCAACACTGCAATCCAAAATGATGCCGGCGCGGTAGACGCGAAACCAAAATATCGGCACTGAAATATCACTGACCACTCTCGTAATTATACTTCTTCACTTTCCCCGTATTATTCTATCACAAAGGGGTTAAACCGCGGCGATGGCAACTCCCTTTGTCGGTAAAGCCTTGCATTACAACAACTGGCCTCCACACAGCTCTGCCCGCAACATGGGACCTCCCTCAACTCACACTCGCTCTCGCAACACGACACAATCGATCGTTCGCCCTATCGACCTGTGCCGAGTGCAAACTTATAGTAAGGGCCTACGGACCCCTTGCACCTGGTATCTGGAGGATGCTACCTACAGCATGAGGATTATTTCCGCTATGTTCACGCAGTGGTATGGCTGTCTCTCAAATTTCATGGTTATAGGTCAATGGCAAGTATCCTACGTGTTTTGGTGAGTAAGTTCACGAGTATAAAAAAAGTACATAGACCCGCTTATTTCTACAATAGTGTACATGAGTTTACAGCTTCAACATTTAGCTATTTTTCGACATATTCACCATTTCTGTCGATGCATTTTTGTAGACGCTGTGGCAGTTTTTGTATGCCCATATCATACCAGCTCGTCGCCATGCTGTTCAGGAAGTTATGAACCTTTTCTTTCACCTCGTCGTCGGAGCTGAATCGCTTTCCGGCCGAATGTTCTTTTAACCTAGGGAACAGGTGATAGTCACTGGGCGCCAAGTCAGGACTATAGGATGGGTGGATGATTATGTTCCACTGAAACTGTTGCAGGAGAGCAACGGTTTGCCGAGCGATGTGTGGGCGAGCGTTGTCATGGAGAATGTGTACGCCCATGCTCAACATTACTCTTCTCAGGTTCTGAATTGCCCGTTTGAATTTTTTCAGAGTCTCACAGTACCCTTCAGCGTAAATTGTGGTCCCAGTGGGCATAAAGTCAACCACCAATACCCCTTTCCGATTCCAAAAAACGGTTGTCATGACTTTACCGGCGGATTGTGTTTGTTTGAATTTCCGCGGCTTTGGCGAAGAAGGATTGTTGCTTGGTCTCAGGTGTGAAGTGGTATGCCCAGGTTTCGTCACCGGTGACAATTGAGTCCAGAAAGTTGTCCTGTTCGGCTGCAAGGCGGTGATGAAATGCGCGGGAAGCATCAACTCGTTGCCGCATGTGGTCCTCAGTCAGCATGCGTGGCACCCATCTTGCACACGCCTTCCAGTAGTTCAATGTTTACGTTAAAATTCTGCGAGCAGTGCTTCGGGAAACCTCAGGAACCACCGTGCAGAGATCATGCAGGGTGGTCCACCGAACTTCACGCATGCTTTTCTCAACCTCCAACACTGTCTCCTCAGAAATTGGCGGTCTCCCACTCCTCTGTTCGTCGGGAATTTCCGTCCGACCAGCTGCAAACTCTCTACACCACTTAGGAACATTTTTGACATCCATGCACGACTCACCATACACTTCCGCCAATTGGCGATGGATTTCAATAATCGCAGTGCCCTTTGCGTTCAAAAACCGAATAACTGCGCGCAATTTGCACTTGGCGGTAACATCCAACGGGAGCTCCATTCTCAACGGCTGCCACACAGCGCGTGAAGCACTCTTCATAACAGTGTGACCAACTGCCACACAAACAGAGTTCTGTACTTATAAAAAAAATAGGAGACCTTACTTTTGATATTAGCCTCGTATCTTACATTAACGGCCGGGTTTCTTGATGGCACTGAGATAGAAACTGCAATTCATTACACCGCCAATGCACCGCAGACCTTAGTATGTGACATAACTTTCAACCTGATATGTCTGCACCGTTCTGAGAAAAAGGAATTTTAAAAGTCCGATACAGACAGACAGATCGAGATGCGTAACCCTGTATACTGTTTTTGGAGCCATTTGGTGTTCTTGATATTGGTATCTTCAGTTACTGGACAGAGCTGTGATCCACATGTGATGACAGGGAACAGAAAAGTGTTGAACAGTCTCATAGGAAGTAGTACATTTCCTTCAATGAGCAGATGCATTTGGTAGAGTAGCTCCGACACTTTGTTCGTGATGTATCCAATGTGCTTTCTGAATGTTAGTCGTGAGTTAACAATTACACAGGAGTATTCCATGATGGTCTTTCAGGGTACTTCAGTTCCATTTGCTATTTGTTTGGAATATTGGAATATACGTTTGAAGGTGAAGAAGTCGCCGTCAGGGCTTGCAGCTTTGACGATGATTTTCAGAGGATTGTGCAGTGATGACGTTCATCAAAGTTTTTGTGCGACATACTTTAGTTTAGGGACTACTTTATTGTGCATTCCGACGGACTTTGCAAACTCCAGCAGGACAATGCGACACACCACACGTCCAGAACTGCTACAGAGTGGCTCCAGGAACACTCTTCTGAGTTTGAACACTTTCGCTGGCCACCAAACTCCCCAGACGTGTCTATTATTGAGCGTATCTGGGATACCTTGCAACAAGCTGTTCCGAAGAGATCTCTACCCTCTCGCACTCTTACGGCTCTTCAGGATTCATTGTGTCAGTTCCCTCCAGCACTACTTGAGACATTACTGGAGTCCATGCCGCGTCTTGTTACGGCACTTCCGCGTGCACGCGAGGGCCCTACATGATAATAGGCAGACGTACCAGTTTCTTTGGCTCTTCACTGTATTTTTGTGATTTATGTTATTATAACCGGTTGCCACTGTTTCATCTGTCACATTAATTATAAATGTAGCAGCATTGCAGTTTCTATGGATCTTCTTTTCTCTTTGTTATGGCTAATAATCATGCTCACTACATTTGAAGGATTCATTATCACATGATTACCTTGACAGGGAGAGTAACTTGAAGCACAACGAAATCGGTAACACCACAACCGGACGGATTAACTGCCGAGGTTGATGTAACACAGATGGGGCCACTGTTATACTGTTTTCCTTGCTCTGGTGCGTAATATGTGTCCGGTTCTCCTGTGTGTATCGGACACTTCGTCTGTTGACATTCGGTACAGCGCGGTGTGCGTCTACCATAGCATACACTACAAATAACTACGTTAGCTGTAAGAACATTGTTTACAATGACTACATTTACTATATCACGATATCAGGTTACGTAAGGTTCATTGTGAGCGGAATATCGCACCTTCATAGATTACAGTTTACATTTAGTCTCTGTTGTTGTTGTTGTTGTCTTCAGTCCTGAGACTGGTTTGATGCAGCTCTCCATGCTACTCTATCCTGTGCAAGCTTCTTCATCTCCTAGTATCTACTGCAACCTACATCCTTCTGAATCTTCTTAGTATATTCATCTCTTGGTCTCCCTCTACGATTTTTACCCTCCACGCTGCCCTCCAATACTAAATTGGTGACCCCTTGATGCCTCAGAACATGTCCTACCAACCGATCCCTTCTTCTGGTCAAGTTGTGCCACAAACTTCTCTTCTGCCCAATCCTATTCAATACTTCCTCATTAGTTATGTGATCTACCCATCTAATCTTCAGCATTCTTCTGTAGCATCACATTTCGAAGGCTTCTATTCTCTTCTTGTCCAAACTATTTATCGTCCATGTTTCACTTCCATACATGGCTACACTCCTTACAAATACTTTCAGAAACGACTTCCTGACACTTAAATCTATACTCGATGTTAACAAATTTCTCTTCTTCAGAAACGGTTTTTTTTGGCATTGCCAGTCTACATTTTATATCCTCTCTACTTCGACCATTATCAGTTATTTTGCTCCCCAAATAGCAAAACTCCTTTACTACTTTAAGTGTCTCATTTACTAATCTAATTCCCTCAGCATCACCCGACTTAGTTCGACTACATTCCATTATCCTCGTTTTGCTTTTGTTGATGTTCATCTTATATCCTCCTTTCAAGACACTGTCCATTCCGTTCAGCTGCTCTTCCAAGTCCTTTGCTGTCTCTGACAAAATTACAATGTCATCGGCAAACCTCAAAGTTTTTATTTCTTCTCCATGGATTTTAATACCTACTCCGAATTTTTCTTTTGTTTCCTTTACTGCTTGCTCAATATATAGATTGAATAACATCGGGGATAGGTTACAACCCTGTCTTACTCCCTTCCCAACAACTGCTTCCCTTTCATGCCCCTCGACTCTTATAACTGCCATCTGGTTTTTGTACAATCTGTAAATAGCCTTTCGCTCCCTGTATTTTACCCCTGCCACCTTTAGAATTTGAAAGAGAGTATTCCAGTCAACATTGTCAAAAGGTTTCTCTAAGTCTACAAATGCTAGGAACGTAGGTTTGCCTTTCCTTAATCTTTCTTCTAAGATAAGTCGTAAGGTCAGTATTGCCTCACGTGTTCCAGTATTTCTACGGAATCCAAACTGATCTTCCCCGAGGTCAGCTTCTACTAGTTTTTCCATTCGTCTGTAAAGAATTCGTGTTAGTATTTTGCAGCTGTGGCTTATTAAACTGATTGTTCGGTAATTTTCTCATCTGTCAACACCTGCTTTCTTTGGGATTGGAATTATTATATTCTTTTTGAAGTCTGACGGTATTTCGCCTGTCTCATACATCTTGCTCACCAGATGGTAGAGTTTTGTCAGGACTGGCTCTCCCAAGGCCGTCAGTAGTTCTAATGGAATGTTGTCTACTCCTGGGGCCTTGTTTCGACTCAGGTCTTTCAGTGCTCTGTCAAACTCTTCACGCAGTATCGTATCTCCCATTTCATCTTCATCTACATCCTCTTCCATTTCCATAATATTGTCCTCAAGTACATCGCCCTTGTATAGACCCTCTATATTTTAGTCTCTACATTTTGGTAATAAGTACCTCAGACATCTTTAACCACAGGTCAACTGCAATTGCATCGCAACTTTCGCTAAATCCCTTGTTAGCTTTTCTGCTTCGTCGTCCTAAATTTTGATGAGAAGTTTATAGCAAATCTCATTTCTGCTATTACTCATTACTTAAGCTTTTGCTCTGGTTATTGTCACTGCAGCTCTTCTTCACTTTTACTCAGGGTTGCAATGTGGTCAGCGAATCTTATCCTTGATATCCTCTCAGCATTTATTACTGAGAAAGAGCGGAAGAAAACATCCTTTTTTTTATAAACTTTATCACCTGAGCGCTTCCATTACTTTTCTTTCCTGTTTCTTCTTGGGTGTATTATAGTTTACCCCTTATTTCCCTCACGCTTACTCCAATTTTTATCTAAATTTCAAACGTCTTGCACCATTCTGCTTTGTCGAAAGCTTTTTCCAGGCCGAAATATCTGATGAGAGTGTCTTGATTTTTCTTCAGTCTCTCTTCCACTGTCAGGCTCAAGGTAAGAATTGCCTTACTTGTGCCTTACCTTTCAAAAGCCAAAACTCATCATCTAATAGATCCCCAATATTCTTTTCCATTCTTCTGTACATCATTCTTATCAGAAACTTAGATCCATGAGTCGTTAAGCTGATTTTCCGATAGTGGGATTGTGTGAAGGTTTTTTTCCCCCGTAAGTCTCCCGGCATGTCTCCAGACGCGCAGATTCTACAAACAAACTTGAATACTTTTCAATGTCAATAAACTTCACCAGCAGCCCTATTTGTTGTTGTTGTAGTTGTGGTGGTGGTCTTCAGTCCTGAGACTGGTTTGATGCAGCTCTCCATGCTACTCTACCCTGTGAAAGCTTCTTTATCTCCCAGTACTTACTGCAACCTACATCCTTCTGAATCTGCTTAGTGTATTCATCTCTTGGTCTCCCTCTACGATTTTTACCCTCCACGCTGCCCTCCAATGCTAAATTTGTGATCCCTTGATGCATCAGAACATGTCCTACCAACCGGTCCCTTCTTCTTGTCAAGTTGTGCCACAAACTCCTCTCCAATTCTATTCAATACCTCCTCATGAGTTATGTGATCTACCCATCTAATCTTCAGCATTCTTCTGTAGCACCACATTTCGAAAGCTTCTATTCTCTTCTTGTCCAAACTAATTATCGTCCATGTTTCACTTCCATACATGGCTACACTCCATAAAAATATTTTCAGAAACGATACCGCTTAAGCTTAAAAATGAAAGTAATAACGTTAAATGAAATCTTTGTGTACATCTAGCACAATAGACTAAAATATGTGTACCTATTTGTTAGTCATAAAACTATTTAACACCGAAGTATGAAAGGGGAACATGTAAATACATTAAAAAAATCAGCACTATACAGTGTACAATCAAGAGCTCCGTTGAAACAAAGTTAGTCTTTTTTTGTACAAAATCCCATAAAATTCTTTTATATGAGCAACCGTCTAGTATATATGAAGATCGATACCTTACATACTACACGTATACTTTTAACTGTGCAGGGGCCTGAAGATGGCAAAGTCAATTGCCAAAACTGGTTGCTTTCAGAATAAAATGACATATCTTGAAGTATACAGCAGTTGGTGAAGTTTACTGTCATTGAAAAGTGCTTACCAGCCGATGTCCCCTGGACATGAGAGACCAACAGAAATGAAACTTCAATAGTGTCGCTTGGTTGCCGATTCCCCTATCCGTTTATAAACTCAGAAGGAATGCTATGTATCCATTCTCGTTTATTTGATCGTATGTCCTCCAAAAGTTTATTAAACTATGACTAACACTGGATTCGCCATGTCTTCCATACTTATAGCTATTTCTTCTCCAATCACCTTATCAGAAATTCCTCCCTCTCGTAGAGGCCTCCGATGTACACATGTATGTACACTTCCCGCCTATCCGCTGTCTCCTATGCTCTTGACAGCAGAACAGCGGATTGTTCGATTTATCAGTTTACTTCTGGACATAAACGTATTTCTGGGGTAACATAAAAGGTATACCATATATATATATGTGTGGTGTCAACGCCAGACACCACACTTACTAGGTGGTAGCTTTAAATCGGCCGCGGTCCATTAGTACATGTCGGACCCGCGTGTCGCCACTGTCAGTAATTGCAGACCGAGCGCCACTACACGGCAGGTCTAGAGAGACGTACTAGCACTCGCCCCAGTTGTACGACGACATTGCTAGCGACTACACAGACGAAGCCTTTCTCTCATTTGCCGAGAGACAGTTAGAATAGCGTTCAGCTAAGTCCATGGCTACGACCTAGCAAGGCGCCATTAGCCTTACAGTGCTTGTATTTAAATACTCTAAATTTTATCGTCAAGAGCGATGTACCACAATGATGGAATAAAGTTAAGTATTCGAGGAGCTACGTACTTTTCTTTATAGCATTCATTAAGTAGCCTGTTTCAGACCTCACGCCAGCCTGCGTGAATTAAACGCGTGCCTTTCGGTTACCCGTCACTGTGGACAGGCTGTCTTGTCAGTCCACAACAATATATATATATATATATATATATATATATATATATATATATATATATATATATATGTTAATCTCGAGAGTGTTCTGAAAAGTGACGTCTCCGCTTTTTTAATATGAAAGCTTTTGCAGTTTCTTTAAATAAAACAAAGTTGATAACACTCTACAACTTTATTCTTCATATCTAACATTTGCTTCTCAACTTAGTCACCCTACCGACGAACGCATTCCTTCTAACGAGAGACTACTTTGTCGATGCCGCCAGAGTAGAGTGTCTGACTCTGTTGACGGAGCCACGACCTCACCTCTGCTCGCACCGCCTCATCACTACCAAAGTGAAGTAATCGCAAGTGTTCTTTATGTTTTGGAATGAGATAAAAATCAGATGGAGCCAAGTCAGGACGTGTGGAAGATGGTCAATGACTGTGAACCCAAGGCGTCGGTTGTTGCAGATGTGGTACCATCCCTTTGTGGTCCGGTATTGTCACGCTGCGGGAGGGCGTTATGCGAATTTGAAACCCGATTACAGCACGCTGCTTCTCGCGACGCAACGTATTTAGTTACACACTAGAATTCGCATCCCGTAGCCAGCAGACAGCTGCAAATATGTAGACAAAAAGAATGAAGATGTAAAATGCTAACAACGTCTGTTTCATTTAAAAAGGTACAAGACTTTCCACGTTTTAAAATCGGAGGCACTTTTCGACACAACCTCACATAAGGAACAGTGAAATAATAACGAGACAGATAAAACTGGAAGACACGAACTGTTTATATATATATATATATATATATATATATATATATATATATATATATATACGGTGTTTCAAAAATGACCGGTATATTTGAAACGGCAATAAAAACTAAACGAGCAGCGATAGAAATACACCGTTTGTTGCAATATGCTTGGGACAACAGTACATTTTCAGGCGGACAAACTTTCGAAATTACAGTAGTTACAATTTTCAACAACAGATGGCGCTGCAAGTGATGTGAAAGATATAGAAGACAACGCAGTCTGTGGGTGCGCCATTCTGTACGTCGTCTTTCTGCTGTAAGCGTGTGCTGTTCACAACGTGCAAGTGTGCTGTAGACAACATGGTTTATTCCTTAGAACAGAGGATTTTTCTGGTGTTGGAATTCCACCGCCTAGAACACAGTGTTGTTGCAACAAGACGAAGTTTTCAACGGAGGTTTAATGTAACCAAAGGACCGAAAAGCGATACAATAAAGGATCTGTTTGAAAAATTTCAACGGACTGGGAACGTGACGGATGAACGTGCCGGAAAGGTAGGGCGACCGCGTACGGCAACCACAGAGGGCAACGCGCAGCTAGTGCAGCAGGTGATCCGACAGCGGCCTCGGGTTTCCGTTCGCCGTGTTGCAGCTGCGGTCCAAATGACGCCAACGTCCACGTATCGTCTCATGCGCCAGAGTTTACACCTCTATCCGTACAAAATTCAAACGCGGCAACCCCTCAGCGCCGCTACCATTGCTGCACGAGAGACATTCGCTAACGATATAGTGCACAGGATTGATGACGGCGATATGCATGTGGGCAGCATTTGGTTTACTGACCAAGCTTATTTTTACCTGGACGGCTTCGTCAATAAACAGAACTGGCGCATATGGGGAACCGAAAAGTCCCATGTTGCAGTCCCATCGTCCCTGCATACTCAAAAAGTACTGGTCTGGGCCGCCATTTCTTTCAAAGGAATCATTGGCCCATTTTTCAGATCCGAAACGATTACTGCATCACGCTATCTGGACATTCTTCGTGAATTTGTGGCGGTACAAACTGCCTTAGACGACACTGCGAACACCTCGTGGTTTATGCAAGATGGTGCCCGGCCACATCGCACGGCCGACGTCTTTAATTTCCTGAATGAATATTTCGATGATCGTGTGATTGCTTTGGGCTATCCGAAACATACAGGAGGCGGCGTAGATTGGCCTCCCTATTCGCCAGACATGAACCAAAAATGGCTCTGAGCACTATGGGACTTAAAATCTGTGGTCATCAGTCCCCTAGAACTTAAAACTACTTAAACCTAACTAACCGAAGGACATCACGCACATCCAAGCCCGAGGCAGGATTCGAACCTGCGACCGTAGTAGTCGCGCGGTTCCGGACTGAGCGCCTGAACCGGTAGACCACCGCGGCCGGCGTACCGACATGAACCCCTGTGACTTCTTTCTGTGGGGACACTTGAAAGACCAGGTGTACCGCCAGAATCCAGAAACAATTGAACAGCTGAAGCAGTACATCTCATCTGCATGTGAAGCCATTCCGCCAGACACGTTGTCAAAGGTTTCGGGTAATTTCATTCAGAGACTACGCCATATTATTGCTACGCATGGTGGATATGTGGAAAATATCGTACTATAGAGTTTCCCAGACCGCAGCGCCATCTGTTGTTGACAATTGTAACTACTGTAATTTCGAAAGTTTGTCTGCCTGAAAATGTACTGTTGTCCTGAGCATATTGCAACAAACGGTGTATTTCTATCGCTGCTCGTTTAGTTTTTATTGACGTTTCAAATATACCGGTCATTTTTGAAACACCTTATATATATATATATATATATATATATATATATATATATATATATATATATATATATATTGCAGTAGTTCGCGTAACGAAGATTTTTGTGACGTAAGTGATTCATGAAAGGTATAGGGAATTGCTAGTGAGGGCTATTCTTTTGTAGGTATTACTGAAAGTCAGATTGCGTTGCACTAACAATTCTCGTGTGTCAGTTTAGTGATAATCAGAATACGTAAAGAGAGAAATGTCTGAGTACGTTCAGTTTTGCTCACCTGTTTCAGTATCGAATAACGTAGACGTTTACCAGCACAGTCATGTTTTTACACACAAAGGGGCTAGTTTCAACAGATGGAAGAAAGTAAGTGAACTGGTCACTATTTCAATTGCCGTAATTAATACATTTATCTCACTGTGAGGGAAGATGATCAATGCCGCCATGGAAAAAGGCGGTTGCTTACAGAACATTGACTGTGCCCAAGAGTGCACCTCTCGTCGGACTAGAATGTTTTTCTTCAGGGCTCCAAAAATATGTAAATCGCGTGTTGAGAGATAGTGTCTGTATGGAAGATGTGTATGGGTTTTCCCAGCGTAACTTATGCGGATTACTAGAAGCACAGGAAATGTATTCGCAGTTGTGAATACGGGCATTCTCCAGCCGTAGAATGGAATGACGACACTGAAATTTTGTGCGAAACCACGACTCGAGCCCAGATTTACGCGTTCTCACTTTAACTGTTCGGCTATCCACGCACGCTTTACAGTCAGAGTGAAACTTCCGAATGTCTTCAAACGATGCGTCACTAACCTCCACTTGTACACTTACTGTAGTTCCCTTACAGGTGAGACATTTGAAACTTCCCTTTGAAAATTACGCATGATTGTGCTGGTAAACTACTTTGTTTGATTTTCAAACAGCTGAGCAAAACTTAACGTACTCAGACAGTTCTCTCTGTACTTCTTTTGATCATCACTAAACTGACACACAATATTTTTAGCGCAACGCAATCTGACTTTCAATAATCCCTACAAAAGGACGACCCTGACTAACAATAACCTATACCTTTCATCAATCACTTACCTCACAAAAATCTTCGTTACTCGAACTACTGCAATACAGCGAGCGCCAATACTGAGAGCTAAATAAAAGGTTCTAGCTACTGAAGGCACTAACTGCTAATAGGCACAGTTAGCAAATGAAAGATTTTGATAGACAACAAACAATGTGTTTACGTTAATAGTGTTCAAAAGTCATTATGTATATATCAGTTCATGACATCCAGTCTTACAAATTTCTGGCATCTCTCCCCCCACATCCACCACTGCTAGCGGCTCACCTCCAACTCGCCAATGCTACCGTGCTTTTCACATCCAACTGCCCAACACTACACAAGGGAATATTCCAAAAATGAGTCCAACCAGCCACAGACTGCACACAGCGCAGTCAGCGATTTTCATACACAGCACTACGTGGCATTACCAACATAAAAACATAAACCGCCTACTTACACATTTTGATCGAATAAGTTCGATGCAGTGCATCGCCGTTCCAGCAGAGACAGAGACTGCAATATCGTACTGGAAACAACCCTGGCTAAATCTGTTTCGTTTCCACAGTGATGGAAAGAAGTCACAACAACAAGAAGTAGTTGTGCGACATAAACAAAAATAGGTAGGCGTGGTTCTACATCTACATCTACATTTATACTCCGCAAGCCACCCAACGGTGTGTGGCGGAGGGCACTTTACGTGCCACTGTCATTACCTCCCTTTCCTGTACCAGTCGCGTATGGTTCGCGGGAAGAACGACTGTCTGAAAGCCTCCGTGCGCGCTCTAATCTCTCTAATTTTACATTCGTGATCTCCTCGGGAGGTATAAGTAGGGGGAAGCAATATATTCGATACCTCATCCAGAAACGCACCCTCTCGAAACTTGGCGAGCAAGCTACACCGCGATGCAGAGCGCCTCTCTTGCAGAGTCTGCCACTTGAGTTTGTTAAACATCTCCGTAACGCTATCACGGTTACCAAATAACCCTGTGACGAAACGCGCCGCTCTTCTTTGGATCTTCTCTATCTCCTCCGTCAACCCTATCTGGTACGGATCCCACACTGATGAGCAATACTCAACTATAGGTCGAACGAGTGTTTTGTAAGCCACCTCCTTTGTTGATGGACTACATTTTCTAAAGACTCTCCCAATGAATCTCAACCTAGTATCCACCTTACCAACAATTAATTTTATATGATCATTCCACTTCAAATCGTTCCGTACGCATACTCCCAGATATTTTGCAGAAGTAACTGCTACCAGTGTTTGTTCCGCTATCATATAATCATACAATAAAGGATCCTTCTTTCTATGTATTCGCAATACATTACATTTATCTATGTTAAGGGTCAGTTGCCACTCCCTGCACCAAGTGCCTATCCGCTGCAGATCTTCCTGCATTTCGCTACAATTGTCTAATGCTGCAACTTCTCTGTATACTACAGCATCATCCGCGAAAAGCCGCATGGAACTTCCGACACTGTCTACTAGGTCATTTATATATATTGTGAAAACACATCTGAACAAAGGTATCCACTTAACATCAGTGGCGTAATAGAGACACTAGTATCGCCATTATGAGCATCCAAATAAGGTCTGCTCTAACGCTCTAACGGTCGTGAACATTAGTTACCTTTGACGTGGTGAGTTGATGTTAGTCAATAGTGCGCTTTAGACGACAACATCTTTATCAACACCTCACTAAGTTTCAACGAGGAGGCGTAATAGGCGTACGAGAATCTGAGTGTTCCTTCTGCAGTATTGCAGGAAGACTTGGCAGGAATGCAGTCATTGTGGATGTTTGCTGGCATTGGCGGTCACGAAATGTACAGTCGGACGAAAACCGGGCTCTGCACAGCCACATGGCACTACGGAGAGGCAAGAACGTCGTCTTTGGCTCTGGTGCATGGTCTTGCACCTGCAGCACCAATCTGAGTGGTAATTGGCATCGCAGTGACGCAGCGAGCTGTCAAAAGTCTGTTACTTCAAGGACATCCCAGAGCTAGACAGTTCGTAGCGTTTATTCCACTGAACCTAAACCACCGCCAGTTGTGACGCCAGTTGTGACGCCAGTTTTGACACCAGTTGTGTCATACATGAGCTCAATGGAGGGCAGTGTGGAAGCCTGTTGTGTTTGCTGATGACAGGTGGTTCCGTCTCGGTGCCAGTGGGCGTGTATTCGTTCGGAGAAGGCAAACTGAGGGTTTGCACCCGAATTGCCTGCGGTCTAGACACACTTCCACCTGCACCTGAAGTTATGGTCAGGGGTACGATTCGTGTAATAGCAGGAACACACTCGTGGTTGTCACACGCAGCTTGACTGCAAAATTTAAACCAATCTTGTGATTCGAACTTTGGAGTTATCACTTAGGGACTGGATTCCAGAGAGTGTTTTCCAACAGGATAACGCTTGCCCACATACTGCTTTTGAAACGCAGTATGTTCTCCGCCAGTTATGACGCCAGTTGTGACGCCAGTTTTGAGACCAGTTGTGTCATACATGAGCTAAATGGAGGGCAGTGTGGAAGCCTGTTGTGTTTGCTGATGACAGGTGGTTCCGTCTCGGTGCCAGTGGGCGTGTATTCGTTAGGAGAAGGCAAACTGAGGGTTTGCACCCGAATTGCCTGCGGTCTAGACACACTTCCACCTGCACCTGAAGTTTTGGTCAGGGGTACGATTCGTGTAATAGCAGGAACACACTCGTGGTTGTCACACGCAGCTTGACTGCAAAATTTAAACCAATCTTGTGATTCGAACTTTGGAGTTATCACTTAGGGACTGGATTCCAGAGAGTGTTTTCCAACAGGATAACGCTCGCCCACATACTGCTTTTGAAACGCAGTATGTTCTCCGCCAGTTGTGACGCCAGTTGTGACGCCAGTTTTGACACCAGTTGTGTCATACATGAGCTCAATGGAGGGCAGTGTGGAAGCCTGTTGTGTTTGCTGATGACAGGTGGTTCCGTCTCGGTGCCAGTGGGCGTGTATTCGTTCGGAGAAGGCAAACTGAGGGTTTGCACCCGAATTGCCTGCGGTCTAGACACACTTCCACCTGCACCTGAAGTTATGGTCAGGGATACGATTCGTGTAATAGCAGGAACACACTCGTGGTTGTCACACGCAGCTTGACTGCAAAATTTAAACGAATCTTGTGATTCGAACTTTGGAGTTGTCACTTACGGACTGGATTCCAGAGAGTGTTTTCCAACAGGATAATGCTCGCCCACATACTGCTTTTGAAACGCAGTATGTTCTGCTGTCACATGTTACTTTGATTTTCTCGATCGCCAGATCTACCTCGAATCTAGCACATATGGGACATCATCGGATGACAACTCCTGCCTCATCGACGTACAGCATTAAGCGTCGCTATACTGACCAGAAGACGAATGGAAAAACTGACAGAAGCCGACCTCGGGGAAGATCAGTTTGGATTCCGTAGAAATACTGGAACACGTGAGGCAATACTGACCCTACGACTTATCTTAGAAGAAAGATTAAGGAAAGGCAAACCTACGTTTCTAGCATTTGTAGACTTGGAGAAAGCTTTTGACAATGTTGATTGGAATAATCTCTTTCAAATTCTGAAGGTGGAAGGGGTAAATTACAAGGAGCGAAAGGCTATTTACAATTTTTACAGAAACCAGATGGCAGTTATAAGAGTCGAGGGGCCTGAAAGGGAAGCAGCGGTTGGGAAGAGAATGGGACAGGGTTGTAGCCTGTCCCCGATGCTATTCAATCTGTATATGGAGCAAGCAGTAAAGGAAAGAAAAGAAAAGTTTGGAGTAGGTATTAAAATCCATGGAGAAGAGGTAAAGACCTTGAGGTTCGCCGATGACATTGTAATTCTGTCAGAGACAGGAAAGGACTTGGAAGAACAGTTGAACGTAATGGACAGTGTCTTGAAAGGGGGATATACGATAAATACCAACAAAAGCAAAACGAGGATAATGGAATGTAGTCAAATTAAGTCGGGTGATGCTGAGGGAATTAGATTAGGAAATGAGACGCTTAAAGTAGTAAATGAGTTTTTCTATTTAGGGAGCAACATAACTGAGAGGATATAAAATGTAGACTGGCAATGGAAAGGAAAGCGTTTCTGAAGAAGAAAAATTTGTTAACATCGTGTATAGATTTAAATGTCAGGAAGTCGTTTCTGAAAGGATTTGTATGTAGTGTAGCCATGTATGGAAGTGAAACGTGGACGAAAAATAGTTTGGACAAGAAGAGAATAGAAGCTTTCGAAATGTGGTGCTACAGAAGAATGCTGAAGATTAGATGGGTAGATTATATAACTAATGAGGAGGTATTGAATAGAATTAGGGAGAAAAGGAGCATGTAGCACAACTTGACTAGAAGAAGGGATCGGTTGGTAGGACATGTTCTGAGACATCGTGGGATCACCAATTTAGTATTGGAGGACAGCGTGGAGGGTAAAAATCGTAGAGGGAGACCAAGAGATGAATACACTAATCAGATTCAGAATGATATAGGCTGCAGCAGGTACTGGGAGATGAAGAAGCTTGCACAGGATAGAGTAGCATGAAGACCACAACAACAACAACAACATTCTGACCAGCCAATTGCCATCAACTGTCACACAAACTGACGTTCGGAACCTGTACAACACAATGCATTCACATTTGCATGCTTGCATCCAACGGTCTGGCAGTTACACCGGTTATTAACGTATGAGGGTTTCTTATTTAGAATCGTTTATCTCGCGTTTACGTTAATCTATGATCATGCAATGTTAGTCTCTTGTCACGTAGACAAGTTTATACCCGAAATTTCATTACGGTACATTGTTTTTTGGTGCTGAGACATTTTTGCGTCAGTGTATTTGAATGAACCTTGTACGTGCAGTGGCTTGCTTGTACACATCTCAGCGAAATGACCGTGGCGTCGAATATTTCCACGGTCACTTGCCGCCAGTATTTCAGCGTCCACTGGCGCTATCCGCTTCTCGCTTGCCACTAACGAGATCTCCACGGGTGTTAACGCGTGAAATGGATCGCCACCTCCCCCCCTCTGAGTTCGACAGCGAATCTGTTGTCGAATGGCGCGCAGAAGAAGTTTATTTCCGCTGCCAAATTACTGCGTCTAAATAAAGACTTTTTCTGGGAGTGTGGGTGGGCAGGCAGGCAGGCGGTTAGCTATCGGCCCCCGTGCCTCACGTATCTGCGATCAGCTCGCGCGGAATTGGCACGCGGCTTGGGGTTCCACCCTCACCATAGCCGGCGGGACGTATTGATCAGTCGGGCCCCAGTGGAGGGGTGGCACGCCTGGTGGGGGGCAGGGGGGTTGGCACCCCTGGCGCAGTGGTGCGTGCGCGCGGCCGGCGCAAAATAATAATAAAAAAGGAAGGGTGGGACCAGTCGCGGCTATTTCGTTTCTGACCATGCGTTTGATTTTAATGCGACCGCAGGGCTCGACAACGACCCTCAACCGTGCGTGGGTTGTCGATGGAGAGGACGACCGCCGGTGGAGGGGTGGGAAAGGCGGGTGAAATACGCGATTCCGGGGGTGCGGTCGCCGCTATCGGGCCCTCCCGGACGCGTTTACTGTGCGCGGCAAATAATGTTGCTATCGCGCCGGCGACAATCCACCCACAGCGGTTGCGCCGCTGAAATTTCGCGGGATTTACGTACCCATCTCTTCCGCGTCGGAATCTCTTTTACGTCGACAGATTTTCTCGCCGCTATTCCCCTATACGCTGTTTTCACAGCGAGGTCCATGAAAAAGGTGCGACCTTGAAAATGTAAAGCTGTAAAGACAGTTTTTACAACACCCAAGACCGGGTCAAGAATATGCTACGAGGGGCACTCAAAAGTAGTGAAGCAATTTGGTTTCATTCAGGATTCCAGTACAACGCATTACCCCAGTTCTTTGGCAACAAAACCTCATTTTTCAGCATAGTCTTCGTTCAATGCGACGGCCTTACGCCACCTTACATGGACGACCTATACAGGATGAAAAGTAGTTAAATCGACAAACTCTGGGAGGTAGTAGGGGACATCAAATCAAATATGTTTCCCTAATGTCATTTTTTCCTACGAGGATTATTTAAACCGGTGGAGGCCGTATTACGCTCTTCAGTTGTTAGAGGCCGTATTACGATCTTCAGTTGTTAGAGGGCATATTACGCTCTTCAGTTGTTAGAGGGCGTATTACGATCTTCAGTTATTAGAGGACGTATTACGCTCTTCAGTTGTTAGAGGCCGTATTACGATCTTCAGTTGTTAGAGGGCGTATTACGATCTTCAGTTGTTAGAGGCCATATTACGCTCTTCAGTTGTTAGAGGCCGTATTACGATCTTCAGTTGTTAGAGGCCGTATTACGATATTCAGTTGTTAGAGGGCGTATTATGCTCTTCAGTTGTTAGAGGCCGTATTACGATTTTCAGTTGTTAGAGGCCGTATTACGATCTTCAGTTGTTAGAGGGCGTATTACGCTCTTCAGTTGTTAGAGGCCGTATTACGCTCTTCAGTTGTTAGAGGCCGTATTACGATCTTCAGTTGTTAGAGGACGTATTACGCTCTCTAGTTGTTAGAGGCCGTATTTCGCTCTTCAGTTGTTAGAGGCCGTATTACGCTCTTCAGTTGTTAGAGGACGTATTACGCTCTTCAGTTGTTAGAGGCCGTATTACGATCTTCAGTTGTTACAGGCCGTATTACGCTCTTCAGTTGTAGGCAACTGCTGTCCACCAGTGTAGTAGTGCATTGTCTCTGTTTACTAATGGATCGGTATACCTGATATGGTTGGTGCGTACTACGTAGCGCACCACAATGGACGAGCTGCACAGCAGGTTTATCAACAACAATATCCTAATCGCCGTATCCCGCATCATACGACCTTTGCTAGTGTCTACCATCGTCTACCGGGTCATTTAGCAGATTACCTGGACAGGGACGCCGTCGCACGGTAAGAACGCTGCAATTTGAGGTAGCTGCCTTGCAACATGTGGAGCGGGATCCTTCAATCAGCACTCGTGCAATTGCACGTAACATCGGGACGAATCAGACGAATGTAAGAACAGTCCTTCGAGAGCAATTGCTACGTCCATTTCACTTACAGCGTGTCCACAACCTGGAACCAGTTGATTATCCACCCAGAGCACAGTTTTGGCAGTGGAACCTGGAACAGTGTGAAATGCATCCTACATTTCCATCCTCTGTGTTGTGTACCGGCGAAGCAACGTTCGGGCGTGATGGAGTCTTCAACATGCGCAATTCGCATGTTTAGAGTAGGGATAACCCACATGTCGTAGTTACTAGCGCTCATCAAGTGCGGTTTTTAGTTAATGTGTGGGTCGGTGTTGTTGGGGACTGTTTAATTGGGCCGTATCTGCTACCTAGGCCATTAAATGGCAGGCACTATTACAATTTTCTCGCCAAAGCATTGCCAGGATTGCTGGAAGATGTCCCGCTCCCTACAAGACAACGCATCTGGTTCCAACATGACGGGGCGCCGGCACATTTCAGTCGTCGTGTGCGTCGATTCCTGGACGGACAGTTCCCAGAAACGGGGAGGATATTAGTGTTTAACGTCCCGTCGACAACGAGGTCATTAGAGACGGAGCGCAAGCTCGGGTTAGGGAAGGATGGGGAAGGAAATCGGCCGTGCCCTTTCAAAGGAACCATCCTGGCATTTGCCTGAAGCGATTTAGGGAAATCAGGGAAAACCTAAATCAGGATGGCCGGAGACGGGATTGAACCGTCGTCCTCCCGAATGCGAGTCCAGTGTGCTAACCACTGCGCCACCTCGCTCGGTAAACCCAGAAACGTGGATTGTCAGAGGTGGTCCTGTATCATGGCCCACTCTATCCCCAGATATGTCTCCTCTGGACTTTTTTGTGTGGAGAGAGATGCGCAACCTTGTTTACGCAACTCCTGTTGCATCAGAAGAGGATCTGGTTGCCCGGATAGTAGCAGCAGCAGGAACAATTCAGGATACTCCTGGGGTTTTTGCCCGTGACAGACAGAACATGATCCGACGGTGTAACATTTGTTTACGTGTAAATTGAGGAATTTTTGAAAATCTACTGTAATTGAAATTGGGTTGTGTTAATGTGTTGTCTCTTGGTCATAAAAAATGGAAAAATGTTTGTTGGTTTAATTGCCGCCAGAGAAATCTTCCTCTACCGGTTTAAATACTCCTTATAGGAAAAAATGACATTAGGAAAAAATATTTGTTTTGATGTCCCCTACAACCTCCCAGAGTTTGTCTCTTTAAATACATGTCACCTTGTATACCAGCACGGTATCACTCTAGTGGTCGACGTGGAGCCTAAGTCTTGCTGCATCAATGACCTCTCAATTATCCACGTACTGCTCCCTGCTTGAGCATCCTTCTTTAGACCAAGCACATGGAAGTCGGAAAGTACGACATCTGGGCTGCTGGCTGATTGAGGAAGAACAGTGAAGGTCTGCGAGCTCCTCTCGGTTTCGCAAACTTGCTGGTGCCTTGCGTTGTCACAGAGAAGGAGAAGTTCATTTGCATTTTTGTGGCAACGAACACGCCGAAGTCGCTTTTTCAGTTTCCTAAGAGTATCACAGCACTTTTCGAAGGCTGATAATTGCACCCCTTCAGAGAAGTGGTACAGCGCCATTCTATCGATTGCTGCTATACCGAAGTTTCGTTAAAAAATTTCCTTTTTAAAATTCAGCGTAGTTGCAATAAGGTATGTAAACGAACGACTGATGTGGATAGATTTGACAGTGTCTAGCAAGAAAATTAGGATTGTGTCAGTATATTCGCATTGTGAAGGGACAGATCAAGATAAGATGGATACTTTTTATGAGGCACTCAGTGATGTAGTTGTTAGAGTAAAGGACAAGGACAGTGTTCTGCTCATTGGTGATTTTAATGCCAGGATTGGAAATCGAACAGAAGGGTATGAAAAGGTTATGGGTAAATTTGGAGAGGATATGGAGACCAACAGGAACGGGAAACAACTCTTGGATTTCTGTGCCAGTATGGGCTTAGTAATCACAGACTCCTTTTTTAAACATGAGAACATTCACCGGTATACTTGGGAAGGCAGGGGAACCAGATCTGTCATTGACTAAATAATAACAGATCAGGAATTCGGGAAGGCTGTGAGGGACGCACGTGTATTCAGGGGATTCTTTGATGACACTGATCATTATTTAATCTGCAGTGAAATTGGGATTGTGAGGCCGAAAGTGCAGGAGGTCAGGTCCATATGTAGGAGGATAAGAGTGGAGAAACTTCAGGATAAGGAAATCAGGCACAAGTACATAACAGCGATCTCAGAAAGATACCTGTTAGTTGAAGGTAGTCAATTACAGTCATTGGAAAAGGAATGGACAAGGTACAGGGACACAGTACTAGAAGTGGCTAAAGAATGTCTTGGAACAGTAGTCTGTAAAAGTAGGATGAAGCAAACAGCTTGGTGGAATGATACAGTCAAGGCAGTCTGTAAAAGGAAAAAGAAGGCGTATCAAAAATGGCTACATACCAGAACCCAGGTAGACAGAGAAAGTTATGTCGAAGGAAGAAACAAAGCCAAACAGATAATTGCAGCATCCAAGAAGAAATCGTGGGAAGACTTTGGAAACAGGTTGGAGACTTTGTGTCAAGCTGCTGGAAAACCATTCTGGAGTGTAATTAGCAGTCTTCGAAAGGGAGGTAAGAAGGAAATGACAAGTATTTAGGACAGGTCAGGAAAACTGCTGGTGAATCTTTGGATGCCTTGGGCAGATGGAGGGAATATTTTGAAGAGTTGCTCAATGTAGGTGAAAATGCGATCAGTAATGTTTCAGATTTCGAGGTAGAATGGGATAGGAATGATGATGGAAATAGGATCACATTTGAGGAAGTGGAGAAAATGGTCAATAGATTGCAGTGCAATAAAGCGGCTGGGGTGGATGAAATTAAGTCGGAACTCATCAAATACAGTGGAATGTCAGGTCTTAAATGGCTACACAGGATAAATGAAATGGCCTGGGAGTCGGGACAGGTTCCATCAGACTGGACAAAAGCAGTAATCACACCAATCTTTAAACATGGAAACAGAAAAGATTGTAACAACTACAGAGGTATCTCTTTAATCAGCGTTGTGGGTAAAATCTTCTCAGGTATTGTTGAAAGGAAAGTGCGAGTATTAGTTGAGGACCAATTGGATGAAAATCAGTGTGGGTTTAGGCCTCTTAGAGGTTGTCAGGACCAGATCTTTAGCTTACGGCAAATAATGGAGTAGTGTTATGAGTGGAACACGGAATTGTATCTATGCTTTGTAGATCTAGAAAAGGCATATGACCGGGTTCCTAGGAGGAAGTTATTGTCTGTTCTACAAGATTATGGAATAGGAGGCAAACTTTTGCAAGCAATTAAAGGTCTTTACATGGATAGTCAGGCAGCAGTTAGAGTTGACGGTAAATTGAGTTCATGGTTCAGAGTAGTTTCAGGGGTAAGACAAGGCTGCAACCTGTCTCTACTGTTGTTCATATTATTTATGGATCATATGTTGAAAACAATAGACTGGCTGGGTGAGATTAAGATATGTGAACACAAAATAAGCAGTCTTTCATATGCAGATGACTTAGTTGTGATGGCAGATTCGTTTGAAAGTTTGCAAAGTAATATTTCAGAGCTAGATCAGAAATGTAAGGACTATGGTATGAAGATTAGCATCTCCAAAACGAAAGTAATGTCAGTGGGAAAGAGATATAAACGGATTGAGTGCCAAATAGGAGGAACTAAGTTAGAACAGGTGGACGGTTTCAAGTACTTAGGATGCATATTCTCACAGGATGGCAACATAGTGAAAGAACTGGAAGCGAGGTGTAGCAAAGCTAATGCAGTGAGCGCTCAGCTACGATCTACTCTCTTCTGCAAGAAGGAAGTCAGTACCAAGACTAAGTTATCTGTGCACCGTTCAATCTTTCGACCAACTTTGTTGGATGGGAGCAAAAGCTGGGTGGATTCAGGCTACCTTATCAACAAGGTTGAGGTTACGGATATGAAAGTAGCGAGGATGATTGCAGGTACTAGTAGATGGGGACAATGGCAGGAGGGTGTCCACAATGAGGAAATCAAAGAAAAACTGGGAATGAACTCTATAGATGTAGCAGTCAGGGCGAACAGGCTTAGATGGTGGGGTCATGTTACACGCATGGGAGAAGCAAGGTTACCCAAGAGACTCATGGGTTCAGCAGTAGAGGGTAGGAGGAGTCGGGACAGACCAAGGAGAAGGTACCTGGATTCGGTTAAGAATGATTTTGAAGTAATAGGTTTAACATCAGAAGAGGCACCAAAGTTAGCACTGAATAGGGGATCATGGAGGAACTTTATAAGGGGGGCTATGCTCCAGACTGAACGCTGAAAGGCATAATCAGTCTTAAATGATGATGATGATGATGATTAAAATTCAGTCTTGATCACACCATGTATGTTACAAGAACATAGGTGACCGGTTTCAGTCATATCACATGACCATCATCAGACCCATGGCAGCCTTCGAAGATGGTAGGTGGAGCACTCTTCTCAGCTGCTGTGATGTCAACTGTTCTTGTAAGATACGTGGTGTCATCGAGACTGAATTTTAAAAAGAAAAATTTAATAAATTTTGATCACTGTTCCAAAAATGTTTATTAAAATTGGTCAATGTTTCGTTGCCTGTGACAACGTAGTTCCCCAGAGAGCACAGGTTGTACAGAGTTTCAGGTAGAGTATAACTGACAAGAACAGAGGAAAGACAGTAGAATAAGAATGGGTAGCTTTGAGAAATGAAATGGTGAAGGCAGCGGAGGATCAAGCAGGTAAAAATACGATGTCTACTTGAAATCCCTGGGTAACAGAAGAAATATTGAATTTAGTGGATGAAAAGAAAAATATAAAAATGCAGTAAATGAAGCAGGCGATAAGGAATACATACTTCTCAAAAATGAGATCGGTAGGAAGTTCAAAATGGCTAAGCAGCGATGGCTAGAGGACAAATGTGAGGTTTGCTCTGAGCACTATGGGACTCAACTTCTGAGGTCATCAGTCCCCTAGAACTTAGAACTACTTAAACATAACTAACCTGAAGACATTACACATACATACCCGAGGCAGGACTCGAACCAGCGACCGTAGCGGTCGCGCGGTTCCAGACTGTAGCGCCTAGAACCGCTCGGCCACCCCGGCCGGCGACAAATGTAAGGATAAAGAAGCATGTATCACTAGGGGTAAGATAGATACTGCCTACAGGCAAACTGAGGAAACCTTTGGAGAAAAGATAACCACCTGTACGAATATCACGAGCTCAGATGGAAGACCAGTCCTAAACAAAGAAGAGAAAGCAGAAAGGTGGAATGAGTATATACAGGGTCTATAGAACGGCGATCTACTTGAGGGAAGATCAGTTTGGATTCCGAAGAAATGTTGGAACACCCGAGGCCATATTGACCCTACAAGTTATCTTAGAAGATAGGTTAAGGAGAGGAAAACCTAAGTTTCTGGCATTTGTAGACTTAGAGAAATCTTTTGACTATGTTGACTGGAATACTCTCTTTCAGATTCTGAAGGTGGCAGGGGTCAAATACAGGGAGCGAAAGGCTATTTACAACTTGTACAGAAACCAGATGGCAGTTGTAAGAGTCGAGGGACATGAAAGGGAAGCAGTGGTTGTGAAGGGAGTGAGACAGGATTGTAGCCTCTCACCGATGTTATTCAATCTGAATACTGAGCAATCATTAAAGGAAACGAAAGAAAAATTTCGAGTAGGAATTTAAATCCATGGAGAAGAAATAAAAACTGTCAGACAGCAAAGGACCTGGAAGAGGAGTTGAACGGAATGGAGAGTGACTTGACAGGAGGTTATAAGAAGAACAGCAACAAAGGGAAAACGAGGGTAATGGAATGTAGTCGAATTAAGTCAGGTGATAGTGAGGGAAGTAGATTAGGAAATGAGACGCTTCGAGTAGTAAATGAGTTTTGCTGTTTGGGGAGAAAATAACTGATGATGGTCGAAGTAGAGAGGACATAAAATGTAGACTGGCAGAAACGAGGGAAGCGTTTCTGAAGAAGAGAAATTTGTTAACATCTAGTATTGATTTAAGTGTCAGGAAGTCTTTTCTGAGAGTATTTGTATGGAGTGTAGCCATGTATGGCAGTGAAACATGGACGATAAATAGTTTGGACAAGAAGAGAATAGAACCTTTCGAAATGTGGTGCTACTGTAGAATGCTGAATAGTGGATTGGCAGACGACGTAACTAATGAGGAGGTACTGAATAGAAATGGGGAGAAGAGGAATTTGAGGCACAACGTGACCAGAAGAAGGGATCGGCTGGTAGAACATGCTCTGAGGCATCAAGTGATCACCAAATTAGTACTGGAGGAAAGTGTGCAAGGTAAAAATCGTAGAGGGAGATGAAGGGATGAATACACTAAGCAGATTCAGAAGAAGGATGTAGGTTGTAGCAGTTACTCGGAGATGAAGAGGCTTACACACGATAGAGTAGCATGGAGAGCTGCATCGGACCAGTCTCAGGACTGAAGGCCGCACAACAACGAGAATGTTCGATAAAAAATTATCATGATTATACTCGCAACGCCCAAGCAATTCAGCATACTTGGTTCTTCGTTGCTCTTTATGGTCTTCCGTTAGTCTGTGAGGAAACTAGTGGGCACACACCTTTGAATATCCCACATGGTGAACGAGTGTATCAACAATACCAACAGAGACATCTAGTTGAGCAATGAGGTGTTTGTGATCCGTCGATCACCTCAAATGAGTGTGTCCACACGTTCCAACATCGCAGGAGTCACAGCTGCACGTGGCCAGCAGGCACGCGTAAGGTCTGGCAGGTCTGTGCGACCTTGTTGCGACGACAGACACCGCACCCACCGATTGCCCGTCCTTTTGTTTGCTGCCAGGTGTGCGTAGACATTCTGCAAGTGTCTATAAATATCTCCGTTGCTCAGGGTTTCCGTAAAAAGGAGCTCAGTCACAGCTCTCTGCATGGAGCGAACCTCAGTTACAGACGATTTTTTGAAGGTTGTGTGTAGCATTGCCACCTATAGCAACTCTGTGGAGCTATAAGGTATAGGGGAATTGGGGGGGGGGGGGCGGAGCTGAAGCGGGGATATTCCACGAGGTCTTGAGAGGTGGCATGAGGCCCCTCTCATTTTCTATCTTACGATTTCCCTCTCTAATTGCAAGCAGTAAAAAGTCGCTATTCCTTCACACGCGGACTTCCCACGCAGCGTCTCTTGTCACCCGGGTGGTCCGGTGACAGGCGGGCCCTGCTGATCTGGAAAGGGTTAAGCCGACGGGTGTGAGGAAGTCGAGTGAATGCATTGCAGACGCCGACATTGTCAAAAGACACGCCCGGAGGGGTCTGAATTAGCGGCTGGGCTAGAGGTTCCGTTACTTCGCAGAAACTTAGCGAAAACACTTTCTGGCGGGCTACCAGCGAGGCGTGGGAAGGACTTGTGTACCCAGGCAGTTGCGGGGGGAAAATTCCCGCGCTTTCTGCAAAATAGTAACTGTGATTGGCTTGCTCAGGGCATAGCTCCGTGACGTAGCAAAATGAGCGCAGAAATTGGCGCCAAGAATCTCCATTGGTGGAATGGTAGTGCTCCGGCAATAGAGTGGAATTTTCCGCCGGTTTTCGAGTTGCTGGTTGGAACGTTTAACCACGGCTACTGTCGTGGGGGCGGGAATGTTGTGTGTTCGGCCTGTACGGGTGCTCGGGATAGTCGGCTCTCGCCTTTTGGTCGAGGACGTCGAAGCAACCAGCCATCGCCTCCGGTACGCCAAATCGTGTTCTTGCAGTTAAGAAGACGGATTGGTAAGATATGTCCGCAGCACCGGCATACAGGGATTTTCCTAGGTGATAATCAGAGCTCAGCAGAGCGCGCCTGTTCGTCTTTTTCTAACTTTGTTCTGTCTTGGGTAGCAGCAATTAATGTTGGGTTGGCTATGTGTTTTCTCTTAAGATTTGAGTTGCAAGGAATTGGCTCCACATACCACTTCGTCATAATCCTCACAATCTAGTTTAGGGACAACTTCACATTCACAGCGTTTGTTTGAGTATCCAATTTGAGCCAATTTGATGTATTGTAAATGTTTCATGTGTTTTTGTTTATTATTTTGTGTTTAGTCTTAATAAATCATATTGTTATTTTGGACAGAACTTTCATTCTGTTAATCGGTAGAGCAACCCTATCATTCCTCACTATGTTAATGAAACCTTCGTTTATTTAACTTATTTATCAAATTAAATTATTGCAGGTGCCAAACTCTCTTCTACTCCACTGGCAGGGTTGATTAGAGTCATTTCGCGTATTTTTTTTTTTTTTTTTTCATCCTTGTGCAACAGCAAAAGTCGGAGTTAGAATAGGGGGGGCTTAGAGCATCATTTACATATGTAGATTCTGGAAGAATTTAGTGTTAAATACACTGCTAGCCCCGGCACCTCGCAGTCTCACAACAAATTCCCTATTTTTCCAACGGAAATTTGACGAAAAAAATGTGTCTTATTTATTGGACAGTCCCTTTGTGCTTCAGGCATTACCTACTCTTCCTTGAGCTTTTGGTAAGACAGTTAAAAATAAATCTACATGTAACGATCATGGAAGTAGGTTGCTTATTCTTTTAAAATAAGTGCTACATAAACATTCCTCTCCAACGGAAATAGATTTCAGAATCTTTCTCCAGTACTAGAATTGGTAATAGGAAACATACCACACCACTTATTATTCTCATATTGAAACGTGCAGGGTGTAAGAAACCTCTGAACTATTGTACAGTTGCTGTTGTCAGCATAGTGTACGAACTGTTAGAAACATCCTCAGCAGGATTAGCCATAAAATACTGGTATCAGTTCCAGTCGACGAAGTCGTCTTCCGACCAAACAGAAGCTGCACACATTAGGGTCCCTCCCTAACTGTTTATGTTCGAGGCGGATTTCAAATGACACTGGAATCGCCTGTGGTGCTTTTAGACTTAAGAGCAACATATGAAGGGCTTATTTCAGTAGTGCTACAAGTCCATTACCTCCAGTTTTCTGTCTGTAATGCTTCTGACATTAATGATCCAAACAAACAGAAAGAAAGGTTGATCTCTAGCAAGAAGCCATATGCTTGAATATTTCTGGTATCTCAACTGCAGAGTTTTTAGCTCTCATTTAACTTTAGGACTCTATCTCAGAATGAACAAAAATGGACTTGTACCACTATTGAAATAAGCCCTTCATATCAGTGTATTGAGGCTGATATTGATATTTACGTTCTATCGTATTTTTCTGTGCCATGTCATTGCAAGACTGCTGGAAGATATGCTTAGCAGCGTTATAAGTGATTATTAGCAACACATGGAGCAAGCAAATGAAATTGAATAAGGATATTCCTCAGGGCTCAGCCTTAGTTCCTCTGCTCTTTAGCAGGAATATTGCTAAAGTGCCCGCAATAAGCTATCTATAATTTGTAGAGGCTGACGATTGGGCACTAACTACACAACACAAGGAAATTAATCTTATCTGTTGTGAAACCATCTTACAGATGTCACGTGACACATGAGAATGTTATGCACCAATTTAATGTTTTTAGTACAACCTGTTCCTGGACTGTGTTCTCCCATTATCAAATACTTAAAGCTTCTACGCCATTAGCCACCGTTAGTAGCTAGAACACAGCCGCAAATAGGCACTGTCAGATATAAAACTCTTCCTAGAACATCTCATGTTGACAATTATGCCTTGAGGATATTACACATCAGCACGGCATGTTCTAGAAAAAAAAAAGTTTTATGTTTGACAATACAAGTTTGCGGTTGGGTTTTTACTATTGACGGTAGCTATTGGCATACAAGCTTTCACTAGTTTATATAGGGATAACATAACCCCAAAATATGTTGAGTAAAAATATCATACGTTTGGCAACTCAGTACCGACGAGGAAATTAAGAAAACAGACGGTATTAGAGCAAATGATTTGGCTGCAGTGGGTATTTCGGTGAATGAAGGTTCCTTCAAATATGAAACAGAATTCCTTTCAACAGTGTTACAATAATACTCCAAACTATCTAGTAGTTACATTAGACACAATGTTAACTAAAAGAACTTTCCTTAAAAAATGAGGTATTGTCAGTTCACTGTACGCGCAACTGGCCACAGCACTGAAGTTAGCGTAGTTCCAAATCCTTTTGAATGTCTTAGAGAACCTCACCGACACACTTCCTGTACGTGTCTAAGGGGTCCGCACTTCAAAAGATGGCTATTCAATTTTTGTTTAACACAGTCAGTTGTATTAGAAGTGAGAAAAAACTCACTTTTAAGTAAAACTTTAGGAAATTTTCCATGAAAGCAGTTGAAAAGATATAAAAATTGTCAAAAACTTTGTGTGAAGCAGAAGGATAAAAATTTTGTGTGCAATGGGAATGAGAAACAACGCCTGAGATGCCCTTCACTCTCGGGTTCGATTCCCGGGGGGATCAGGGATTTTCTCTGCCTCGTGATGACTGGGTGTTGTGTGCTGTCCTTAGGTTAGTTAGGTTTAAGTAGTTCTAAGTTCTAGGGGACTGATGACCACAGATGTTAAGTCCGATAGTGCTCAGAGCCATTTGAACCATTTTTTTTTTGCCCTTCACTAAAATGGAGCCAGGTGGGAATAACTGCACCAAGACATTGGCTTTACAGCTTCATTATTTATTTATGTACAGATATTGTCATTGACTTCAGTATTACAGGGTAGTGAAACATGGACAGTGGTAATACCGAAACAAAAGAGAATCTAAGCATTTGATACGCGGCGCTATAGAATATTGCAAATTAGGAGGACTGATAATGTAAGGAATGAGAAGGTTCTATCTACATCTACATGGATACTCTGCAAATCACATTTAAGTGCCTGGCAGAGGGTTCATCGAACCACCTTCACAATTCTCTATTATTCCAATCTCGTATAGCACGCGGAAAGAACGAACACGTATATCTTCTACATCTACATCTACATCTACATCCATACTCCGCAAGCCACCTGACGGTGTGTGGCGGAGGGTACCTTCAGTACCTCTATCGGTTCTCCCTTCTATTCCAGTCTCGTATTGTTCGTGGAAAGAAGGATTGTCGGTATGCCTCTGTGTGGGCTCTAATCTCTCTGATTTTATACTCATGGTCTCTTCGCGAGATATACGTAGGAGGGAGCAATATACTGCTTGACTCTTCGGTGAAGGTATGTTCTCGAAACTTTGACAAAAGCCCGTACCGAGCTACTGAGCGTCTCTCCTGCAGAGTCTTCCACTGGAGTTTATCTATCATCTCCGTAACGCTTTCGCGATTACTAAATGATCCTGTAACGAAGCGCGCTGCTCTCCGTTGGATTTTCTCTATGTCTTTTATCAACCCTATCTGGTACAGATCCCACACTGCTGAGCAGTATTCAAGCAGTGGGCGAACAAGCGAACTGTAACCTACTTCCTTTGTTTTCGGATTGCATTTCCTTAGGATTCTTGCAATGAATCTCAGTCTGGCATCTGCTTTACCGACAATCAACATTATATGATCATTCCATTTTAAATCACTCCTAATGCGTACTCCCAGATAAATTATGGTATTAACTGCTTCCAGTTGCTGACCTGCTATTTTGTAGCTAAATGATAAAGGATCTATCTTTCTATGTATTCGCAGCACATTACACTTGTCTGCATTGAGATTCAATTGCCATTCCCTGCACCATGCGTCAATTCGCTGCAGATCCTCCTGCATTTCAGTACAATTTTCCATTGTTACAACCTCTCGATACACCACAGCATCATCTGCAAAAAGCCTCAGTGAACTTCCGATGTCATCCACCAGGTCATTTATGTATATTGTGAATAGCAACGGTCCTATGACACTCCCCTGCGGCACACCTGAAATCACTCTTACTTCGGAAGACTTCTCTCCATTGAGAATAACATGCTGCGTCCTGTTACCTAGGAACTCCTCAATCCAATCACACAATTGGTCTGATAGTCCATATGCTCTTACTTTGTTCATTAAACGACTGTGGGGAACTGTATCGAACGCCTTGCGGAAGTCAAGAAACACGGCGTCTAGCTGTGAACCCGTGTCTATGGCCCTCTGAGTCTCGTGGACGAATAGCGCGAGCTGGGTTTCACATGACCGTCTTTTTCGAAACCCATGCTGATTCCTACAGAGTAGATTTCTAGTCTCCAGAAAAGTCATTATACTCGAACACAATACGTGTTCCAAAATTCTACAACTGATCGACGTTAGAGATATAGGTCTATAGTTCTGCACATCTGTTCGACGTCCCTTCTTGAAAACGGGGATGACCTGTGCCCTTTTCCAATCTTTTGGAACGCTACGCTCTTCTAGAGACCTACGGTACACCACTGCAAGAAGGGGGGCAAGTTCCTTCGCGTACCCTGTGTAAAATTGAGCTGGTATCCCATCAGGTCCAGAGGCCTTTCCTCTTTTGAGCGATTTTAATTGTTTCTCTATCCCTCTGTCGTCTATTTCGATAGCTACCATTTTGTCTTTCCGTACGAGCTCTGCTTTCCCTTATTTTATCGTGGTGATCGTTTCCCCCTATGTAGGTCGGTGTCGTCAAAATATTTTCGCATTCGGAGGAGAAAGTTGGTGATTGGAATTTCGTGAGAAGATTTCAAAAATGGCTCTGAGCACTATGGGACTTAACATCTATGGTCATCAGTCCCCTAGAACTTAGAACTACTTAAACCTAACTAACCTAAGGACATCACACAACACCCAGTCATCACGAGGCAGAGAAGAGAAGATTTCGTCCCAACGAAAAACGCCTTTCTTTTAATGATGTCCAGCCCAAATCCTGTATCATTTCAGTGGCACTCTCTCGCATATTTCGCCATAATACAAAACCTGCTGCTCTTCTTTGAACTTCTTCGATGTACTCCGACAGTCCTATCTGGTAAGGATCCCACACTGCGCAGCAGTATTCTAAAAGAGGACGGACAAGCGTAGTGTACGCAGTCTCCTAAGTAGGTCTGTTACATTTTCTAAGTGTCCCGCCAATAAAACGCAGTCTTTGGTTAGCCTTCCCCACAACATCTTCTGTGTGTCCCTTCCAATTTAAGTTGTTCGTAATTGTAATAACTATGTATTTAGTTAGTTGAAATTACGGCTTTTAGATTAGACCGAAGTTTAACGAATTCCTTGTAGCACTCATGTGGATGACCTCACACTTTTCGTTATTTTGGGTCAACTGCCAATTTTCGCACCACTAAGATATCTTGTCAAAATCGTTTGTTTTGATCGTCTGATGACTATTAGGCGATAAACCACAGCGTCACCTGCAAACAAACCAAGACGGCTGCTCAGATTGTCTGCCAAATAGTTTATATAGATAAGGAACAGCAAAGGGCCTATAACACTACCTTGGGGAACGCCAGAAATCACTTCTATTTTACTCGATGACTTTCCGTCAGTTACTATGAACTGTGACGTCTGACAGGAAATCACAAAACCAGTCAAATAAGTGAGACGATCTTCCATAAGCAAGCAATTTCACTACAAGCCACTTGTGTGGTACGGTGTCAAAAGCCTTTCGGAAATCCAGAAATACGGAATCGATCTGAAATTCCTTGTCAATACCACTCAACACCTCATGTGAATAAAGAGTTAGTTGCGTTTCACAGGAAGGATGTTTTCTAAACCCATGTTGAATGTGTGTCAATAGACAGTTTTCTTCGAGGTAATTCATAATGTTTGGACACAATGTGTGTTCCAAAATCGACGTTAACGGTATGGGTCTGTAATTTAATGCATTACTCCTACTACCTATTTTGAATATTGGTGGGACCTGTGCAACTTTCCAGTCTTTGGGTACGGATCTATCGTCGAGCGAACGATTGAATATGATTGTCAAGTATGGAGCTAATGCAACAGTATACTCCGAAAGGAACCTTACTGGTATACAGTCTGGACCAGAAAACTTGCTTTAATTGTGTGGAACCGCGCGACCACTTCGGTCGCAGGTTCGAATCCTGCCCTGGGCATGGATGCGTGTGATGTCCTTAAGTTAGTTAGGTTTAAGTACACTCCTGGAAATTGAAATAAGAACACCGTGAATTCATTGTCCCAGGAAGGGGAAACTTTTTTGACACATTCCTGGGGTCAGATACATCACATGATCACACTGACAGAACCACAGGCACATAGACACAGGCAACAGAGCATGCACAATGTCGGCACTAGTACAGTGTATATCCACCTTTCGCAGCAATGCAGGCTGCTATTCTCCCATGGAGACGATCGTAGAGATGCTGGATGTAGTCCTGTGGAACGGCTTGCCATGCCATTTCCACCTGGCGCCTCACTTGGACCAGCGTTCGTGCTGGACGTGCAGACCGCGTGAGACGACGCTTCATCCAGTCCCAAACATGCTCAATGGGGGACAGATCCGGAGATCTTGCTGGCCAGGGTAGTTGACTTACACCTTCTAGAGCACGTTGGGTGGCACGGGATACATGCGGACGTGCATTGTCCTGTTTGAACAGCAAGTTCCCTTGCCGGTCTAGGAATGGTAGAACGATGGGTTCGATGACGGTTTGGATGTACCGTGCACTATTCAGTGTCCCTTCGACGATCACCAGTGGTGTACGGCCAGTGTAGGAGATCGCTCCCCACACCATGATGCCGGGTGTTGGCCCTGTGTGCCTCGGTTGTATGCAGTCCTGATTGTGGCGTTCATCTGCACGGCGCCAAACACGCATACGACCATCATTGGCACCAAGGCAGAAGCGACTCTCATCGCTGAAGACGACACGTCTCCATTCGTCCCTCCATTCACGCCTGTCGCGACACCACAGGAGGCGGGCTGCACGATGTTGGGGCGTGAGCGGAAGACGGCCTAACGGTGTGCGGGACCGTAGCCCAGCTTCATGGAGACGGTTGCGAATGGTCCTCGCCGATACCCCAGGAGCAACAGTGTCCCTAATTTGCTGGGAAGTGGCGGTGCGGTCCCCTACGGCACTGCGTAGGATCCTACGGTCTTGGCGTGCATCCGTGCGTCGCTGCGGTCCGGTCCCAGGTCGACGGGCACGTGCACCTTCCGCCGACCACTGGCGACAACATCGATGTACTGTGGAGACCTCACGCCCCACGTGTTGAGCAATTCGGCGGTACGTCCACCCGGCCTCCCGCATGCCCACTATACGCCCTCGCTCAAAGTCCGTCAACTGCACATACGGTTCACGTCCACGCTGTCGCGGCATGCTACCAGTGTTAAAGACTGCGATGGAGCTCCGTATGCCACGGCAAACTGGCTGACACTGACGGCGGCGGTGCACAAATGCTGCGCAACTAGCGCCATTCGACGGCCAATACCGCGGTTCCTGGTGTGTCCGCTGTGCCGTGCGTGTGATCATTGCTTGTACAGCCCTCTCGCAGTGTCCGGAGCAAGTATGGTGGGTCTGACACACCGGTGTCAATGTGTTCTTTTTTCCATTTCCAGGAGTGTAGACAAGGAACAGCAAAGGGCCTGTAACACTCTTCTGGAATGCCAGAAATCACTTCTGTTTTACTCGATGACTTTCCGTCAGTTACTATGAACTGTGACGTCTGACAGGAAATCACAAAACCAGTCAAATAAGTGAGACGATATTCCATAAGCAAGCAATTTCACTACAAGCCGCTTGTGTGGTACGGTGTCAAAAGCCTTTCGGAAATCCAGAAATACGGAATCGATCTGAAATTCCTTGTCAATACCACTCAACACCTCATGTGAATAAAGAGTTAGTTGCGTTTCACAGGAAGGATGTTTTCTAAACCCATGTTGAATGTGTGTCAATAGACAGTTTTCTTCGAGGTAATTCATAATGTTTGGACATAATGTGTGTTCCAAAATCCTGATGCGTATCGACGTTAACGGTATAGGTCTGTAATTTAATGGATTACTACTACTACCTATTTTGAATATTGGTGGGACCTGTGCAACTTTCCAGTCTTTGGGTACGGATCTATCGTCGAGCGAACGGTTGAATATGATTGTCAAGTATGGAGCTAATGCAACAGTATACTCCGAAAGGAACCTTACTGGTATACAGTCTGGACCAGAAAAATTGCTTCAATTGTCTGGAACCGCGCGACCACTTCGGTCGCAGGTTCGAATCCTGCCCCGGGCATGGATGCGTGTGATGTCCTTAAGTTAGTTAGGTTTAAGTAGTTCTAAGTTCTAGGGGACTGATGACCTCAGATTTTAAGTCCCATGGTGCTCAGAGCCATTTGAACCATTTGTACTTGCTTTTATTAAGGGATTTAAGTTGCTTCACTACTCCGAGGATATTTACTTCTGTGTTACTCATGTTGGCAGCTGTTCTCGATTCGAATTCTGGAATATTTACTTCGTCTTCTTTTGTGAAGGCATTTCGGAAGGCTGTGTTTAGTAACTTTGCTTTGGCAGCACCGTATTCCATAATATCTCCATTGCTATCGCGCAGAGAAGGCATTGATTGTTTCTTACCGCTCTCTGGAGAATCGTCGAGAAAAGGAATATACTGAAAACACTGACCATCAGAAAGGACAGATTGGTAGGACATCTGTTGAAATACCAGAGAATGATTTCCGTGATACAAGAGGGAGCCGTAGAGGGTAAAAATTATAGAGCAAGACAGAGGATGGAATACATCCAGAAAATAGTTGAGGACGAAGGTTGCAAGTGCTACTCTGAGATGAATGGCCTGGAACAGGAGAGGAATTCGTGACAGGCCGCATCAAACCAGTCAGACTAAAAGAATAAAATATTGTCCAATTTGTACAGATGTACCTGAAAAGTAAACTGTTTCAATAAATACCCTTCTAATTACTACAGAACTCTAGCTAGCAGGATATTTGCCGCTGAAGGGCGTGGCCGCTCGGAACCAATTATCTCGGAGGCGGTTTATCTCGCAGGCGGTTCGTGTGACTACCTACGTTTATTGGGACGTTTCTGCTGTTAATAAGTCAAAAAAAAAAAAATGTTACTATCGTGTCCTTTTTCGTGTCGATCTCTGCTGGTATGATAGCATACTGAAAAGTCATGTTTCTGAATTGTTAATGTGCAAACCGTTAAAGTTGTTAAATTTATTGTCTTGTATTAGAGATGGGCAAACTGAAACACGTAAATGTTTCGAAACAAATGAAACAGTACAATGGAATGTTTCGATACGGTGTTTCGAAACAGTGAAACAGTTTGTTTTGTAATCTAATAAACCTACACATTTTATCATCTTGAATGTCTACTGTAGAAGTATGTCCATATAAACACAAATGAGGTGCGAGAGCGCTAAACATATCGCAGAAAGTATGAAACTATCACTTAGGCGTCTTGGCAGTTTCGTATTTCCTGCAGCAAATGCGCTGCTTTTGTGTCATGTGACTTTCATACTTTTCAATTGGCTGAGGAAAGCCTTAGCTGAAGACAGAAGAACCACCACGAACGGAACTGGAGGTGGGAGCAAACTGCAGAAACAACAGATATGCTACTGGGATTCCCACATTCCATTAGTATGGCTAATATACCCATCCTGGTAATTTCCATGCACACAAAGGGAATCATTGTGGATAATAGACACAGTGACTATAGACTCACAAATAACGCCAAATAATTCGAATAAATAACAAAATATAACAGGAAAAAAATTCGTGTTTCGAACCGTTACTACGAATTTACGATGCTTCCCGTTCACCATTACACTATCAGTGATATGTCAAACATATTGCTTGCAATTATACCTACATCAAATTTATATACATGTCTAATAACTGTCACTCTACGACTTTTTTTATTTAAAATGTTGTAGTCTTACTTGCGTTTCTTAATATGATTACTGTACATGAACAGAGAAGCGTATGTTATAAAAAAAGTGTAATTTAACTGAATGATTTTCACATATTTATTATTTTGAATGCGAATAGTATGCTTTGTTTTATTGTTTGGTTAGTATTTATAAAGCAGATGTTACGTCATTTCGGAATAGGACAGTCAGCTAGAAACGAAGCTTTATTTTCGGATATCTTGAGCTTCATGCTATTGCTTGTCAAAGTATTTCGACACTCTTGAAAGTGTTTCATGAAGTGGTATGTTGTGTTTCAGTACCTGTGCCGAGCCCGAATCTCGTCCAACACAGAGCGGAATGAAACATCACTGTTTCGATGCAATTAGTCCGTTCCAGGCGCAGGTGGACTGAAACAGTCCTATTTTGAAACAACGATACAGTTTCTGTGTCTGGCTCGAGATCCGAGACACGGGCGGAATGAAACAGCACTGTTTCGAAACAGTGAACCATTGCCGTTCCGAAACACTGAAACAGTTCCAGGTATCGATACACTGTATCGAAACATAGAAACAGTGGCCAAGTCTATCTTGTATAAATCTCCACTCAGTCCTGACTTGGCCGCATCCGGTTTTCGTCTGTTTCGAAAACAGAAAGAACATCTGCGTGAACATTAAGTCGATAGTGAAAGTGAAGATGAGGCTGTGCTTCCGCCAACAAAGTAAAACATCGTACAGTGGCGGTATCAACGAACTGACACATTTTGGGAGTAATGTGTCCGTCAGAGTTGGCGTGTTTTTTGCGGTCTCCTGCAACGCCGCCAACCCGCAACGTAAAACCGCTATGTGGGTTATCGCTCCAGCTTTGCAGGCGCACAGGCCGAAGTTGGCCGAATTTCGCCTAACTTGCAGGAAGCAGACAAGTAGAGGCCGCCACATCTACCGAGCTTTTGCTGCATCCGCCGCACCGCTTTCCTCAACCGAGCCCACTTCGCTAGACCAATAGCTATCTGGTAGTCATTACGCACGCGGATATAATTGCCCTCTCGCGGCAAACAGCGGCAACGGTCCCAACGCACCCTCCAAACCACCTTGACCAGTTCACCACCTGGTGAAACCTGCAACTCTTTCGTGTCAACCCCTCCCAGACCCAGGCAATCGTCATAGGCCGCACCACCCACTCCTTCCATGATTTCTACCTAACCATTTGTGGTCGTCCCATCCAACTCACCACCACCCCGAGATACTTTGGCTTCACCCTCGACCGTCACCTCGCCTGGACACATCTCCTGACCATCCAGCAGAAAATTCATACCTACCTCCACCTCTTTGAAACTGTTGTCTAGCTGGATATAAGGATTGTATCCTTCCAACATCCTCCACACCTACAAATCCCTTATCCGTTCTATCCTCTGTTACGCCTGCGTTGCCTGGATCTCCGTCAGCCCCCCCCCCCCCCCTATAACCACCGCTTTTATAAGACCCTCCAAATCCTAGAACGCCACGCGCTCCGCCTTGCCTTCCGTCCCCCACACGACTCCTTTATCACCTCATCCCCTTCCCCCACTCGCTCCTTTTCCTCCAACAAAAAGAAAAAAAATTGTTCAAATGGCTCTGAGCACTATGGGACTTAACTGCCGAGGTCATCAATCCCCTAGAACTTGGAACTACTTAAACCTAACTAACCTAAGGACATCACACACATCCATGCCCGAGGCAGGATTCGAACCTGCGAACGTAGCGGTCGCGCGGTTCCAGACTGTAGCGCCTAGAACCGCTCGGCCACCCAGGCCGGCTTTCCTCCTCGTTTACGCTGTCCAGAGGCTTGGTCTCCCCCCCCACCCTCCCCACTCGAAAGTTACTGCATCTCTATCGATGTATCCCTCTACACAATCAGGAAGATTTGTCGTCTGAAAAGCATGGATAAAAAAGAATAACAAAAGAAGTTTTTACTGTTTTTAACTAAAACGCAGCACATTAATGGCGTGGATAGAAGCAGTTAAGGCAGATCTGAGGGAAAAGGAAGTAACAGAAGAAGAAACAGGAATAAAGAAACTTCACCTCAAAAGCAAAAAGTTTCAGTGTCTTCCAGCTGAAAAGAAAGAAAACTTCAGGCGCAATATGGACACAAGAAAGTAGAGAACATTCTAAAAAAAGAATGAAAAACTACAGGACAAAAGGAAACGAGAAAATAAATAAGACATGAGTTACTTCACGTTGTCCTCAGTACACCAAATCAATAAAAAAAGGGAATAAAAAGCATTACGAAAAAAAAACATTGATTAGAATATTTGAAGCAGTGAGAACAGAAGAGAGAACGGAAGATGAGAAGTCATTTTTTGGCGGAGGAATATACTTCCAATTGAGGACTCTGCAATGAAGGGGGAGGTAAAAGTGTTGGCGGGTAAGGGAAGTGGGCTAGAGTGAGCTGCAAACCACTATACGCCACATCACTATCGTCACAGTACGTGTACCATTAGATGTGTTTTGAAGTTTCAAAGGAATGTAAATTCCCTCATGTTTTGGCAAAGTTCGTCCCATATTCAGGTTCCCGATACAGACAATAATTTAGAGAAGATGGCTGTATTATGTAGCGATAGAGAGAGGACCTTACTTTGTTGACAATGGGTATTTCCGATTGCTGTTCAGACAGTTGTGTAAGTGCTGAAGATAGATAGGAAGGGATGCAATGTTCGAGGAGACGATAGCGCACACGCAGGGTGTGATAATCTCTAGGCTTATTGGCATCTAGCCATGCCATGTGGTTTGTAGACAGAAGTGATGCTGTCGAAACAGCGAATGTCAAATGTATCGCACACAAGCGTTCATTGCCAGTTTCAGAGAGCATGACCTGCTGCAGCAAAGTCCTTGAGGAATAGGACCATCATTATCAAGTATATGGAGTGTTAGTGGTTCTAAGAGTTTGTATTTAAGCTCGAGAAAAATTTTTATGCGTTTGTAGGGAACGAAGCGACACTGACACCACCTTCAAGGCAGCAATTGTGTGTTCAGTTTAGTCAAAGTGACGATCAAGAACCATCCACAAGTTCGTGGCAGAAGAATAAAAAGTTGTATCTGTACCGTATAGCATTACTGGTGGGAGATATTCCCTGAACTGAGGGTTAATGAGACATTTGCTTGTGTTTTAGTTGGGTTAAGTTCCTAACCTCTGTTCTACTCCTCTTCGACAAGGCAAGCAAGTCAGGATTTACATGCTGGATGGCTGCACAGAGATGTGTTGGATTTTAAATTAGGTATAGCTAGAGATTGTCAGCGTACAAGTGATATTTGCAGTCTAATAACGCATAATGAGAAACGTAATGGACCTGGTACTGATCCTTGTGGGACCCTTGATACTACATCCCTCCATTGAAACCATTTTGTTCCGATCGTTGCAAACTGTTGACGAGATTTAAGTTAAGAGTTTAACAGCTGTACAGTACTTGATTATATTGGTTTACTTTCCTTTGTGTCTTTATTGTCCGAAGTGACATCTTGGTTATATCGACCACTGGCAACGCAGGGAAGCCGTATAATACACTAAACGCAAACAAACTGAACCAAAGCCCTTACAGAGTGATCGGTTTATGACCAATCGTCCACTTACATAACGATCTTTGCTTGTTACAGCTACAGAGGCTGCAGCTGGCCCAGGCGACTTCGCAAGTGCCCCGACCAGGAGCTCCCCTGCACGTAAGAACTGACACTCTTTCTGCATCTACATCTACATCCATACTCCGCAAGCCGCCTGACGGTGTGTGGCGGAGGGTACCTTCTATTCCAGTCTCGTATTGTTCATGGAAAGAAAGATTCTCGGTATGCCTCTGTGTAGGCTGTAATCTCTCTGATTTTATCCTTATTTTACGTTCTCGAAACTTCAAGAAAAGCCCGTACCGAGCTCCTGAGCGTCTCTTGCAGAGTCTCCCACTGGAGTTTATCTATCATCTCCGCTTTACTGCAAGTTTAAACGCAGCCAAAACCTCTCAGACAAACAGAAGCTAAACCATGTCAAAGTTAGCGTAAGGAGGGCTGTGCGTGAAGCGTTCAGTGAATTCGAAAGTAAAATTCTATGTACCGACTTGAGAGAAAATCCTAGGAAGTTCTGGTCTTACGTTAAATCAGTAAGTGGATCGAAACAGCATATCCAGACACTCCGGGATGATGAAGGTATTGAAACAGAGGATGACACGCGTAAAGCTGAAATACTAAACACCTTTTTCCAGAGCTGTTTCACAGAGGAAGACAGCACTGCAGTTCCTTCTCTAAATCCTCGCACAAACGAAAAAATGGCTGACATCGAAATAAGTGTCCAAGGAATAGAAAAGCAACTGGAATCACTCAACAGAGGAAAGTCCACTGGGCCTGACGGGATACCAGTTCGATTCTACACAGAGTACGCGAAAGAACTTGCCCCCCTTCTAACAGCCGTGTACCGCAAGTCTCTAGAGGAACGGAAGGTTCCAAATGATTGGAAAAGAGCACAGGTAGTCCCAGTCTTCAAGAAGGGTCGTCGAGCAGATGCGCAAAACTATAGGCCTATATCTCTGACGTCGATCTGTCGTAGAATTTTAGAACATGTTTTTTGCTCGAGTATCATGTCGTTTTTGGAAACCCAGAATCTGCTATGTAGGAATCAACATGGATTCCGGAAACAGCGATCCTGTGAGACCCAACTCGCTTTATTTGTTCATGAGATCCAGATAATATTAGATACAGGGTCCCAGGTAGATGCTATTTTCCTTGACTTCCGGAAGGCGTTCGATACAGTTCCGCACTGACGCCTGATAAGCAAAGTAAGAGCCTACGGAATATCAGACCAGCTGTGTGGCTGGATTGAAGAGTTTTTAGCAAACAGAACGCAGCATGTTGTTATCAATGGAGAGACGTCTACAGACGTTAAAGTAACTTCTGGCGTGCCACAGGGGAGTGTTATGGGACCATTGCTTTTCACAATATATATAAATGACCTAGTAGATAGTGTCGGAAGTTCCATGCGGCTTTTCGCAGATGATGCTGTAATATACAGAGAAGTTGCAGCATTAGAAAATTGTAGCGAAATGCAGGAAGATCTGCAGCGGATAGGCACTTGGTGCAGGGAGTGGCAACTGACCCTTAACATAGACAAATGTAATGTATTGCGAATACATAGAAAGAAGGATCCTTTACTGTATGATTATATGATAGCAGAACAAACACTGGTAGCAGTTACTTCTGTAAAATATCTGGGAGTATGCGTGCGGAACGATTTGAAGTGGAATGATCATATAAAACTAATTGTTGGTAAGGCGGGTACCAGGTTGAGATTCATTGGGAGAGTCCTTAGAAAATGTAGTCCATCAACAAAGGAGGTGGCTTACAAAACACACGTTCGACCTATAATTGAGTATTGCGCATCAGTGTGGGATCCGTACCAGATCGGGTTGACGGAGGAGATAGAGAAGATCCAAAGAAGAGCGGCGCATTTCGTCACAGGGTTATTTGGTAACCGTGGTAGCGTTACGGAGATGTTTAACAAACTCAAGTGGCAGACTCTGCAAGAGAGGCGCTCTACATCGCGGTGTAGCTTGCTCGCCAGGTTTCGAGAGGGTGCGCTTCTGGATGAGGTATCGAATATATTGCCTCCCCCTACTTACACCTCCTGAGGAGATCACGAATGTAAAATTAGAGAGATTAGAGCGCGCACGGAGGCTTTCAGACAGTCGTTCTTCCCGCGAACCATACGCGACTGGAACAGGAAAGGGAGGTCATGACAATGGCACGTAAAGTGCCCTCCGCCACACACCGTTGGGTGGCTTGCGGAGTATAAATGTAGATGTAGATGTAACGCTTTCGCGATTACTAAATGATCCTGTAACGAAGCGCGCTGCTCTTCATTGCATCTTCTCTATCTCTTCTATCAACCCTATGGGGTATGGATCCCACACTGGTGAGCAGTATTCAAGCAGTGGGCGAACAAGTGTACTGTAACCTGCTTTCTTTGTTTTCGGACTGTATTCCCTTAGGATTCTTCCAATGAATCTCAGTCTGGCATCTGCTTTACCCACGATCAAGTTTATCTGATCATTCCATTTTAAATCACTCCTAATGCCTACTCCCAGATAATTTATGGAATTAACTGCTTCCAGTTGCTGAACTGCTATATTGTAGGTAAATGATAAACGATCTTTCTATGTATTCGCAGCACATTACAGTTGTCTACATTGAGATTCAGTTGCCATTCCCTGCACCATGCGTCAATTCGTTGCAGATCCTCCTGCATTTCAGTACAATGTTTCATTGTTACAACCTCTCGATATACCAAAGCGTCATCCACAGAAAGCCTCAGTGAACTTCCGATGTTATCCACAAGGTCATTTATGTATATTGTGAATAGCAACGGTCCTACGACACTCCCCTGCGGCACACCTGAAATCACTCTTACTTCGGAAGACTTCTCTCCATTGAGAATGACATGCTGCGTTCTGTTATCTAGGAATCTTCAATCCAGTCACAGAATTGGTGTGATAGTCCATATGCTCTTGCTTTGTTCATTAAACGACTGCGAGGAACTGTATCAAACGCCTTGCGGAAGTCAAGAAACACGGCATCTACCTGTGAACCCGTGTCTATAACCCTCTGAGTCTCGTGGACGAATAGCGCGAGCTGGGTTTCACACGATCGTCTTTTTCGAAACCCATGCTGATTCCTACAATTTCTAGTCTCCATAAAAGTAATTATACTCGAACATAATACGTGTTCCTAAATTCTACAACTGATCGACTTTAGAGGTATAGGTCTATTGTACTGCACATCTGTTCGGCGTCCCTTCTTGAAAACGGAGATGACCTGTGCCCTTTTCCAATCCTTTGGAACGCTATGTTCTTCTAGAGTCCTACGGTACACCGCTGCAAGAAGGGGGGCAAGTTCCTTCGCGTACTCTGTGTAAAATCGAACTGGTATCCCATCAGGTCCAGCGGCCTTTCCTCTTTTGAGCGATTTTAATGGTTTCTCTACCCCTCTGTCATATATTTCGATATCTACCATTTTGTCATCTGCGCGATAATCTAGAGAAGGAACTACAGTGCACTCTTCCTCTGTGAAACAGCTTTGAAAAAAGACATTTAATATTTCTTTATGACGACCTAAGCTATGACAACGGTACGGCGCATTGCACAATACCCACAACTAACTGCACCTGCATGACCTGTCGCAGATAGCAAGAAAACCGCTGCTGCTCTTACTTCCCGACCAGCCGATTGCAGAGGTTTTTTTTTCCCTTGATACTTGCTTTGGCACGTATTTTATTCTGCACTTGAAACCGCTACCCATCGTTCGCTTTTCGTTCACTATCTTGTCGAACCGACCGTGTGAGTGGGTAATTCTAACCAGACAACCGGGTAACCTCACGGCCCTACATCCAGTAACTACACTACTGGCCATTAAAATTGCTACACCACGAAGATGTCGTGCTACAGACGCGAAATTTAACCGACAGGAAGAAGATGCCGTGATATGCAAATGAATAGCTTTTCAGAGCATTCACACAAGGTTGACACCGGTGGCGACACCTACAACGTGCTGACACGAGGAAAGTTTCCAACCGATTTCTCATACACCAACAGCAGTTGACCGGCGTTGCCTGGTGAAACGTTGTTGTGATGCCTCGTGTAAGGAGGAGAAATGCGTACCATCACGTTTCCGACTTTGATGAAGGTCGGATTATGGCCTATCGCGATTGCGGTTTATCGTGTCGCGACATTGCTGGTCGCGTTCGTCGAGATCCAATGACTCTTAGCAGAAAATGGAATCAGTGGGCTCAGGAGGGTAATACGGAACGCCGTGCTGGATCCCAACGGCCTCGTATCACTAGCAGCCGAGATGACAGGCATCTTATCCGTATCGCTGTAACGGACCGTGCAGCCCCGTCTCGATCCCTGAGTCAACAGATGGGGACGTTTGCAAGACAACAACCATCTCCACGAACAGTTCGACGACGTTTACAGCAGCACGGACTATCAGCTGGGAGACCATGACTGCGGTTACCCTTGACGCTGCATCACAGACAGGAGCGCCTACGATGGTGTACTCCACGACGAACCTTGGTGCACGAATATCAAAACGTCATTTTTTCGGATGAATTTAGGTTCTGTTTACAGCATCATGATGTGTTTGCGACATCGGGGTGAACGCACATTGGAATCGTGTATTCGTCATCGCCATACTGGCATATCACCCGGCGTGATGGTATGGGGTGCCATTGGTTAGACATCTCGGTCACCTCTTGTTCACATTGACGGCACTTTGAACAGTGGACGTTACATTTCAGATGCGTTACGACCCGTGGCTCTCACCTTCATTCGATCCCTGCGAAACCCTACATTTCAGCAGGGTAATGCACGACCGCATGTTGCGAGTCCTGTACGGGCCTTTCTGGATACAGAAAATGTTCGACTGCTGCCCTGGCCAGCACATTCTCCAGATCTCTCATCATACGTTAGTCACTACTTTTGATAAACTGTGGTATCGTGTTGAAGCTGCATGGGCATCTGTACCTGTACACGCCATCCAAGCTGTCTTTGAGTCAATGCCCAGGCGTATCAAGGCCGTTATTGCGGCCACAGGGGGTTGTTCTGGGTACTCATTTCACAGGATCTATCCACCCAAATTACGTGAAAATGTTATCACATGTCTGTTCTAGTATAATATATTTGTCCAACGAATACCCGTTTATCATCTGCATTTCTTCTTGGTTTAGCAATTTCAATGGCCAGTAGTGTATCAAATACGGAGGTAACAGTTGAACTTTTGAGATGGTCACGACGTGGACGTGGAGGGGCTCCATCCATTGCGAGAAACAGGTTATGTATTTATTCTGACTACTGAATGGCACCCAGCAACACTCTTTGTTCCACGATTAGTGAAATATGCTGATAGAGTATTACCTCCTCTCTTCTCGACGTGCAGTTCACTAACCTTCCGCCGATTCGCACAGACGTGGAGCAGAGTGGTTTCCGCATATAAAGAAATGACCTAGAAGAGTCCAGATTGCAGTAAAAAGCTGTTACAAAATGAGAGCGGGATCACAAAGGCAGACTCAATCTCTTAAAAGTTTTCGTATCTCGCCGCCGAAAGCTCCTCCTCAGAAAGTTTGGAACCGGCACCAGAAAAAGCATAAATATTAATGAAGGACCGGCAGGAAACTTGCCGCTTACCACAGCCGCACGCAGCGCTCTGCCGGGGCTGCGCCACCGTGTCCGGATTGCGGAAAATTATTAAGGAACTCCCCGACATCAAAACAAAAGCGCCAGAAGTCGCGCGAGCGAAAAGATGCAAGTTCTGCGAAAATGGAGAACAGCGCCGAAGTACAATAGCTGGTTGAACTAGTCTCATTTTTCTTCTCCCATCGGCCGTCCTTTTTGCTATAAAAGCCTGAGAATAATAGAACACCATTGAATCCGTATTAAATTTCTCTTATGAAGGTTGAGGATAGTTTGAAATATTGCGCACATTACTAGGAAAGAGGTTAGGTGAAGCTGAATATTTAAGTGGCGAGTGTTAACGTAACTTGCTTTTGAACGCCTGGAAGTATAGAAACAGTTCTCATAGAATTTGCACGGCTCTAACATGAAAACGTGACCCCTTAGTAGAATGAAAATTGTAAGACAACAGGAGCGACTTTTGCTGAAAATTTTGATGTACAATATTCACCTAATTTCACACAATGATTTTATTACAGTTTCTCACGTAATTCCAACACTGACTTAATTACACTTTCTTTTGTGAAGATCAATAAAGCACATTGTTATATGCTGACCCATACTTGGAATCTATGCACTAACTAGCTATCTAACTTACGTATTTGAAACTACAAGTACATGTTAATAACATGTCTATCTAAAACGTGGACTATAGTGAAGTCGTTTCAGCTAGAAGTTTTTATTCTAAAAATATTTACATCTGGTAACAACAATTAAGATTATTTTATAATTAACCATAATTAATAATTAATGGTTCATGGTGTGGGTTCCTGTAGTCATGTCCTAGTTTACGAACCACTGGCAACGTATGAGTGGCCAAGTAAGTGGTCCCAACAGTCGGGATACCAGTTACTTCGGAATAAGGCTGGGCATCTCGGACATATTCTGAGTCGTGGTCACCTTTGTGCTCATACGGCAAAGACTACCAAATCCACCGGTTAGTCCCTCAGCCGTTAGGGGTAAAACCCAATGGGACTCGGGGCAAGTTAGGCTAGCAACCTGCTTCCCTGGTACTTTAAATATGATGCTGGCAACAATCAGAGCAAAATGCCTCGGACCTTTGGAGGTGACGGAGTCCCACCTCTAACTGACAAACCAGGCACTCATAAAATACGACTTGGCAAACAAATGGTAATGAGATGGGGAGCTATTAATATCAATGTGGGCTACTCTGGGAAGAAGGTAGAGCTGGCAGAGGCTGCAAGTAAGATGGGGCTGGACGTTTTAGCTGTTAGTGACATTCGGGTAAGGGGTGAGAAAGAAGAGGAAGTGGGAGAATACAAGGTCTACCTGTCAGGAGTCATAGCAGGAATAGCACAATGGGGTGTAGGGCTTTACATCAGGAAAGAAATGGAACCCAGCGTAGTTGCAATAAGGTATGTAAACGAACGACTGATGTGGATAGATTTGACAGTGTCTAGCAAGAAAATTAGGATTGTATCAGTATATTCGCATTGTGAAGGGACAGATCCAGATAAGATGGATTGTTTTTATGAGGCACTCAGTGATGTAGTTGTTAGAGTAAAGGACAAGGACAGTGTTCTGCTCATGGTTGATTTTAATGCCAGGACTGGAAATCGAACAGAAGGGTATGAAAAGGTTATGGGTAAATTTGGAGAGGGTATGGAGACCAACAGGAACGGGAAACAAGTCTTGGATTTCTGTGCCAGTATGGGCTTAGTAATCACAGACTCCTTTTTTAAACATGAGAACATTCACCGGTATACTTGGGAAGGCAGGGGAACCAGATCTGTCATTGACTATATAATAACAGATCAAGAATTCAGGAAGGCTGTGAGGGACACACGTGTATTCAGGGGATTCTTTGATGACACTGATCATTATTTAATCTGCAGTGAAACGAATTGTGAGGCCGAAAGTGCAGGAGGTCAGGTCCATATGTAGGAGGATAAGAGTGGAGAAACTTCAGGAAAAGGAAATCAGGCACAAGTACATAACAATGATCTCAGAAAGGTACCAGTTAGTTGAAGGTAGTCAATTACAGTCATTGAAAAAGGAATGGACAAGGTACAGGGACACAGTACTAGAAGTGGCTAAAGAATGTCATGGAACAGTAGTGTGTAAAGGTAGAATGAAGCAAACAGCTTGGTGGAATGACACAGTCAAGGCAGCCTGTAAAAGAAAAAGAAGGCGTATCAAAAATGGATACATACTAGAACTCAGGTAGACAGAGAAAGTTATGTTGAAGAAAGAAACAAAGCCAAACAGATAATTGCAGCATCCAAGAAGAAATCTTGGGAAGACTTTGGAAACAGGTTGGAGACTTTGTGTCAAGCTGCTGGAAAACCATTCTGGAGTGTAATTAGCAGTCCTCGAAAGGGAGGTAAGAAGGAAATGACAAGTATTTAGGACAGGTCAGGAAAACTGCTGGTGAATCCTGTGGATTCCTTGGGCAGATGGAGTGAATATTTTGAAGAGTTGCTCAATGTAGGTGAAAATACGATCAGTAATGTTTCAGATTTCGAGGTACAATGGGATAGGAATGATGATGGAAATAGGATCACATTTGAGGAAGTGGAGAAAATTGTCAAAAGATTGCAGTGCAATAAAGCAGCCGGGGTGGATGAAATTAAGTCAGAACTCATCAAATACAGTGGAATGTCAGGTCTTAAATGGCTACACAGGATAATTGAAATGGCCTGGGAGTCGGGACAGGTTCCATCAGACTGGACGAAGGCAGTAATCACACCAATCTTTAAACATGGAAACAGAAAAGATTGTAACAACTACAGAGGTATCTCTTTAATCAGCGTTGTGGGTAAAATCTTCTCAGGTATTGTTGAAAGGAAAGTGCGAGTATTAGTTGAGGACCAATTGGATGAAAATCAGTGTGGGTTTAGGCCTCTTAGAGGTTGTCAGGACCAGATCTTTAGCTTAAGGCAAATAATGGAGAAGTGTTATGAGTGGAACAGGGAATTGTATCTATGCTTTATAGATCCAGAAAAGGCATATGACCGGGTTCCTAGGAGGAAGTTATTGTCTGTTCTACAAGATTATGGAATAGGAGGCAAACTTTTGCAAGCAATTAAAGGTCTTTACATGGATAGTCAGGCAGCAGTTAGAGTTGACGGTAAATTGAGTTCATGGTTCAGAGTAGTTTCAGGGGTAAGACAAGGCTGCAACCTGTCTCCACTGTTGTTCATATTATTTATGGATCATATGTTGAAAACAACAGACTGGCTGGGTGAGATTAAGGTATGTGAACATAAAATAAGCAGTCTTGCATATGCGGATGACTTAGTTGTGATGGCAGATTCGATTGAAAGTTTGCAAAGTAATATTTCAAAGCTAGATCAAAACTGTAAGGACTATGGTATGAAGATTAGCATCTCCAAAACGAAAGTAATGTCAGTGGGAAAGAGATATAAACGGATTGAGTGCCAAATAGGAGGAACTAAGTTAGAACAGGTGGACAGCATCAAGTACTTAGGATGCATATTCTCACAGGATGGCAACATAGTGATAGAACTGGAAGCGAAGTGTAGCAAAGCTAATGCAGTGAGCGCTCAGCTACGATCTCTCTTCTGAAAGAAGGAAGTCAGTACCAAGACTAAGTTATCTGTGCACCGTTCAATCTTTCGACCAACTTTGTTGTATGGAAGCGAAAGCTGGATGGATTCAGGTTACCTTATCAACAAGGTTGAGGTTACGGATATGAAAGTAGCGAGGATGATTGCAGGTACTAGTAGATGGGAACAATGGCAGGAGGGTGTCCACAATGAGGAAATCAAAGAAAAACTGGGAATGAACTCTTTAGATGTAGCAGTCAGGACGAACAGGTTTAGATGGTGGGGTCATATTACACGCATGGGAGAAGCAAGGTTACCCAAGAGACTCATCGGTTCAGCAGTAGAGGGTAGGAGGAGTCGGGGCAGACCAAGGAGAAGGTACCTGGATTCGGTTAAGAATGATTTCGAAGTAATAGGCTTAACATCAGAAGAGGCACCAATGTTAGCACTGAATGGGGGATCATGGAGGAATTTTATAAGGGGGACTATGCTCCAGACTGAACGCTGAAAGGCATAATCAGTCTTAAATGATGATGATGATATAATTAATCAGAATTTAGAACGAGATTTTCACTCTGCAGCGGAGTGTGCGCTGATATGAAACTTCCTGGCAGATGAAAACTGTGTGCCGGACCGAGACTCGAACTTGGGACCTTTGCCTTTCGCGGGCAAGTGCTCTGTCATCTGAGCTACCCAAGCACGACTCACGTCCCGTCCTCACAGCTTTACTTCTGCCAGTACCTCGTCTCCTACCTTCCAAACTTTACAGAAGCTCTCCTGCGAACCTACAGTTTTAATCTGCCAGGAAGTTTTAATAAGAATTTATTTCCCTTCCTATTCGTAGTACGTTAGTGTGTGTAGTTTACTTTCCTCAAAATAGAACCTTGAATTATCTCAGAAAATTTTAGACCTCTAGCTCAAACATATTTTCTGCATGAAACTAAACTTGGTTGAATATTTCACTCTCGCGAATTTTGATTCAGATATTTATTTCGTCTATGGAGCATCTCTGTTGTCCCGAACACACTCCAATTCCATAATCTTCTTGGTTTACATGTTGCACATTTTTTCCCTTTCTCCTTTCTGCTTATTCTGGAGACGTTAGTTAGCTGCCTCAAAGACCCACTTTTCAGGTTCGGCCTCTCATGGAATCAGCTGACAACAGAGACATTCTCATGTTACACCCAGAACACTTTCCAACCAACTCTAGAATTTCATTCCTACTAACTGTCCCACATTAAAGCAAATTATAGGCATAGTAACTTCCGAGAACGACAATATCGCAGCAAGTCAAACTACAGGAAAATTTGTAAGGAAGACAACGCCTTAAAATCACAGATATACAAGGGAAACATTAAAGCATCGCAAAGCTTATCTTCTACCAGAGCTGTCAACTTGAGAAACATATGTGTAGTACAGGTATGTGTAGCTCGAACAGGGTTTTAATGACAACATTGTTATGTGAAACGAGCAGAAACATTGGTGTGGTGTAAGAGGTCCGAGCAGATGTAATTTCGATGTATTGTTCACGCGCTGCCTGCGATATGCAAGGTATAAGAGAATCACTGACCAGAGAGCAGTGTTGACTGAGTTGGAACTGTGTAGCTGTAGCAGTAAGTTGTTGCTAGTGGCCAGTCTGCAGTCTGCTCTGGTCTGGTATAGTGTATCATGTTGGCTGGGCCGGTCGCGGTGCAGCGATGCCAGAGCCTGAGTATTATTGTATAAGGTAAAAAGCAGCCATGCGCATATCTAGTAATGTTATCTGAACTCCCATGTAAATGTTTTAAAAATGTCCTAATAATAATCTTTCTCATATAAAGTAATTTTTAACAATCATTCATTTCAATTTAAAGAATTTACTAATTTCTCCAATCCATGATCATTCCGATTGTTGCAAAAGAAAAATCAGTTGCTTCCTTTCATAAATGACAAATCTATCGGCCAGCATAGCACAGGGCTGTGCTAAAAAAAATTTATTGTAAGAGAAGATATATATGCGTTATCCGGCGACTTCATTGAGGTAAGAATTTTTCTCTTTTTATTCAGTATGATCTTTCAGGGCCATGACGCAGCACTGCTGACGTCCAAAATTTACCAGGTTAAATTCACAGTCAAATTGTTGAAAAGTTATAAGTGAGCGACAATTTAATTGAGAGGTTTAGCAATTTTTCTGTTTTGAGGTTACACTAAAATGGTAACGAAATTTTGTGGGGAGGTAAAAATGGGAAAGAATTTTGTAGGGAGGTTACAAATGTGAAAGAATGAATTTTGTGGGGAGGTTACAGTGGACACAAACCGAAAGGTCTTTAAGATGATTTTTAAACAACTTCCAGATGTTAAATTCAGTTGTTTTAACCACCATTTTCTTCAATAAACTCTAGACATTAACTGAAGGGCTTATTTCAATAGTGGTACAAGTCCATTTTTGTTCATCTTGAGATACAGAGTACTAAAGTTAAATGAGCGCTGAAAAATCTGCAGTTGTGATACCAGAAATATTAAAGAGTATGGCTTCTTGCTAGAGACGAACCTTTCTTTCTGTTTGTTTTGATCATTAATTTCAGAAGCGTTATAGGCAGTAAAGGGGAGGTAATGGAGTTTTACCACTATTGAAATAAGCCCTTCAATTTAAGATTAAAAACAAAAAATCGAATATTTGAAGCTAATTCACAGGAAAGTTACCTTAAGTCTTTGTCTGACAGTGGTTTCTGCGAGAAACCTGCTTTTTTCACATCGACTGGCTGTCTTACCAGCGGTGTGACAGAGAATACAGTCAATAAGTTTATTTGGGTTGGACAACTCCTGATAGCTTTTAGAATATGGATTGTCTGTGAAATTAATTCCGACTATCCCCTGATTTGGAAAACACCCGCTTTCATATACAATGATTGTTAGCACCACCATCGGACAGGAAAATTTGATAGGAAATTACATAGGCAGAGTACAATTACTTTTCATAGCACAACGATGTAAGTGGGCATAGCAAAATGGAAACAGAGTTTTAGTAAATATAGGCAATCTTACCAGATATCTTATTAAGCAAAAAAGTGTTTAAGCGACATGGCTTGTATCCAGTTGCAGTATAGATGGGTATGAAGATCCAATTTCTACGAGGTGCATTCAAGTTCTAAGGTCTCCGATTTTTTTTCTCCGGACTGGAAAGAATAAGAAAAATGCGCATTGTTTTAAAATGAGGCCAATTTCATTGTTAATACGTCCCAGAGATGGCAGCACCGTATGGCAGATGGAATTTTACCACCAGCGGCGAGAATGAGAACTGTTTTAAATACTTAAAATGGCGACGTTTTCCTTACTTGAACAGCGTGCAATCATTCGTTTTCTGAATTGGCGTGGTGTGAAACCAATTGAAATTCATCGACAGTTGAAGGAGACATGTGGTGATGGAGTTATGGATGTGAGAAAGTGCGTTCGTGGGTGCGACAGTTAAATGAAGGCAGAAGATCGTGTGACAACAAACCGAAACAACCTCGGGCTCACACAAGCCTGTCTGACGACATGATCGAGAAAGTGGAGAGAATTGTTTTGGGGGATCGCCGAATGACTGTTGAACAGATCGCCTCCAGAGTTGGCATTTCTGTGGGTTCTGTGCACACAATCCTGCATGACGACCTCAAAATGCGAAAAGTGTCATCCAGGTGGGTGCCACGAATGCTGACGGACGACCACACGGCTGCCCGTGCGGCATGTTGCCGAGCAATGTTGACGCGCAGCGACAGCACGAATGGGACTTTCTTTTCGTCGGTTGTGACAATGGATGAGACGTGGATGCCATTCTTCAATCCAGAAACAAAGCGCCAGTCAGCTCAATGGAAGCACACAGATTCACCGCCACCAAAAAAATTTCGGGTAACAGCCAGTGCTGAAAAAATGATGGTGTCCATGTTCTGGGACAGCGAGGGCGTAATCCTTACCCATTGCGTTCCAAAGGGCACTACGGTAACAGGTGCATCCTACGAAAATGTTCTGAAGAACAAATTCCTTCCTGCACTGCAAGAAAAACGTCCGGGAAGGGCTGCGTGTGTGCTGTTTCACCAAGACAACGCACCCGCACATCGAGCTAACGTTACGCAACAGTTTCTTCGTGATAACAACTTTGAAGTGATTCCTCATGCTCCCTACTCACCTGACCTGGCTCCTAGTGACTTTTGGCTTTTTCCAACAATGAAAGACACTCTCCGTGGCCGCACATTCACCAGCTGTGCTGCTATTGCCTCAGCGATTTTCCAGTGGTCAAAACAGACTCCTAAAGAAGCCTTCGCCGCTGCCATGGAATCATGGCGTCAGCGTTGTGAAAAATGTGCGCGTCTGCAGGGCGATTACGTCGAGAAGTAACGCCAGTTTCATCGATTTCGGGTGAGTAGTTAATTAGAAAAAAAATCGGAGGCCTTAGAACTTGAATGCACCTCGTATAATAATACTCAAAGCATGTAAATAACACAGCTTCTGTAAGAATAAGCACCGCATTTCTGCCACTTGCATCAGCAACATAATCCACGTTGTCTGCTGAGAGCCGGCCAGGGTGGCCGAGCGGTTCCAGGCGCTGCAGTCTGGAACCGCGAGACCATTACGGTCGCACGTTCGAATCCTACCTCGGGCATGGATGTGTGTGATGTCCTTAGGTTAGTTAGGTTTAAGTATTTCTAAGTTCTAGGGCACTGATGACCTAAGATGTTAAGTCCCGTAGTGCTCAGAGCCATTTGTCTGCTGACAAACACGTGCAAAAGTTCGTTCTTGACGTAATTTGCAATGCGAAAATCAGGAAATTATATAGCAAGTAACAAGGTACGGATCAAGTTAACGTTTGCCAAAGTACTGACGAGAAGAACACGGGTGGTGCCATACCCAAATTGTGCTCAGAGGAAGAGAAGCCAAAATAAGCGAACTCATGTCTCGGCTTATCTACATATGCTAGACAGTTTCTGAAAAAACGACCGTAAGAAATTTTCGATCTACTTTGTGTGCCTTTCAGCGAGTAAGTGGTTCAACCGAAGCGGTGCCACAGTGGCCAGCGTCTCAGCTTCACACTTTTGTGCCTTATGTTCGAAACCCGAATATTATTTTTATTTTTCTTCTTCGTTTATACATCCATATCCGCAGAAAATTACTACATGAATTATTTCCCAGTGCGTATTGAAATAACGTTGTCCTTACTCCTCTACCGCTAGTACAGGGTGTTTCAAAAATGACCGTATATTTGAAACGGCAATAAAAACTAAACGAGCAGCGATAGAAATACACCGTTTGTTGCAATATGCTTGGGACAACAGTACATTTTCAGGCGGACAAACTTTCGAAATTACAGTAGTTACAATTTTCAACAACAGATGGCGCTGCAAGTGATGTGAAAGATATAGAAGACAACGCAGTCTGTGGGTGCGCCATTCTGTACGTCGTCTTTCTGCTGTAAGCGTGTGCTGTTCACAACGTGCAAGTGTGCTGTAGACAACATGGTTTATTCCTTAGAACAGAAGATTTTTCTGGTGTTGGAATTCCACCGCCTAGAACACAGTGTTGTTGCAACAAGACGAAGTTTTCAACGGAGGTTTAATGTAACCAAAGGACCGAAAAGCGATACAATAAAGGATCAGTTTGAAAAATTTCAACGGACTGGGAACGTGACGGACGAACGTGCTGGAAAGGTAGGGCGACCGCGTACGGCAACCACAGAGGGCAACGCGCAGCTAGTGCAGCAGGTGATCCGACAGCGGCCTTGGGTTTCCCTTCGCCGTGTTGCAGCTGCAGTCCAAATGACGCCAACGTCCACGCATCGTCTCATGCGCCAGAGTTTACACCTCTATCCGTACAAAATTCAAACACAGCAACTCCTCAGCGCCGCTACCATTGCTGCACGAGAGACATTCGCTAACGATATAGTGCACAGGATTGATGACGGCGATATGCATGTGGGCAGAATTTGGTTTACTGACGAAGCTTATTTTTACCTGGACGGCTTCGTCAATAAACAGAACTGGCGCATATGGGGAACCGAAAGGCCCCATGTTGCAGTCCCATCGTCCCTGCATCCTCAAAAAGTACTGGTCTGGGCCGCCATTTCTTCCAAAGGAATCATTGGCCCATTTTTCAGATCCGAAACGATTACTGCATCACGCTATCTGGACATTCTTCGTGAATTTGTGGCGGTACAAACTGCCTTAGACGACACTGCGAACACCTCGTGGTTTATGCAAGATGGTGCCCGGCCACATCGCACGGCCGACGTCTTTAATTTCCTGAATGAATATTTCGATGATCGTGTGATTGCTTTGGGCTATCCGATACATACAGGAGGCGGCGTGGATTGGCCTCCCTATTCGCCAGACATGAACCCCTGTGACTTCTTTCTGTGGGGACACTTGAAAGACCAGGTGTGCCGCCAGAATCCAGGAACAATTGAACAGCTGAAGCAGTACATGTCATCTGCATGTGAAGCCATTCCGCGAGACACGTTGTCAAAGGTTTCGGGTAATTTCATTCAGAGACTACGCCATATTATTGCTACGCATAGTGGATATGTGGAAAATATCGTACTATAGAGTTTCCCAGACCGCAGCGCCATCTGTTGTTGAAAATTGTAATTACTGTAATTTCGAAAGTTTGTCTGCCTGAAAATGTACTGTTGTCCCAAGCATATTGCAACAAACGGTGTATTTCTATCGCTGCTCGTTTAGTTTTTATTGCCGTTTCAAATATACCGGTCATTTTTGAAACACCCTGTATGTCTGCTGAATGAAGTAAAAAAATTCCTGCCTTCGCCCGATGGTCATGGTGTTCCGAATTTCTGTGTTTCGGATGTTTCTATGATCGGTATAATCCAAAGGAACGCGCAGAATCTGTCTGAAGAATAAACAAAATAATATAATCTGATATACGATGAAATACAACAAACGAATCTTTACAAAGCTTGTCACCCCCGAAAATACCTGTCTGGTTTGATACGGCCCGTCACGAATTCCTCTCCTCTGACGATCTCTTAATCTGAGAGTGGCACTTGCTACCTACGTCCTCAATTATTTTCTGGGTGTATTCCAATCCCTGTATTCCTCTACACTGTTTGTCTTCTACAGCTCCCTCTAGAATCGTGGAAGTCATTACCTAACGTCGTAACAGATGTCCTTATCACCCTGTCCCTTCTCCTTGTCAGTGTTTTCCAAATATTGCTTTCCTCTGATTCTGCGCTGTTCCTCCTCGTTCCTTACCTTGTCAATCCACCTAATTTTCAACATTCGTCTGTAGCTCCACATCTCAAATGCTTCGATTCTCTTCTTTCCCAGTGTTTCACAACAATACAATGCTGTATTCGAGACGTTTATTCTCAGCAATGTCTTCCTCAAATAAAGGCCTATGTTTGATATTGATAGACGTCTCTTGGCCAGGAATGTCCTTTTTGAAAGTACTTGTCTGCTTTTGATGCGGTACTAACTCCGTCAGACATTGGTTATTTTTCTACCTAGGTAGCAGAATTCCTTAACTTTATCTACTTCGTGACCATCAACCCTGATGTTAAGTATCTCGCTGTTCACATTTGTGCTACTTCTCATGACTTTCGTCTTTCTTCCATTTACTTTCAATCCATATTCTATTCTCATTAGACTAGCCTTTCAGCGTATCATGTAATTCGTCTTCACGTTCACTCAGAATAGCAATATCATCAGCGAATCGTATCACTGATATCCTTTCCCCTCGAATTTTAATTCCACTCCTGAACTTTTCTTTTTATTTGCCTGAATGCTTCCTCGATGTGTAGATTGTACAGTAAGGGCGACAGACTGCAGCCCTGTCTTATACCATTTTCAATCCTAGCACTCAGTTCTTGGTCGTCTACTCTTCTTATTCCCTCTCGACTGTTGTGATAGACGCGGACGGGTACCATGCGTCCAAATAATCACAACCACAAATAACCACGTAGTTGATGGGTGGGTAACACAGACTTTACTTAACATTAAGTTAGCCTTGACAGTACAAGCTGGTGATCTTTAACAATTAATGACTTATTTTAAAAGCACTGGTAACAACGTAGCCAGATTAAATTTTTCACACACAGCCTGATGTGGTAATATAAAAAACAAACTGAAACTTCCCCTTTGTATGTAAACAATGACAGTGCTGGAAAAACTCTTCCGTTACTTGATTTTCAAACAGCTGAGCAAAACTGAACGTACTCAGACAGTTCTCTCTTTACTTATTCTGATCATCACTAAACTGACACACAATATTTTTAGCACAACGCAATCTGACTTTCAATAATCCCTACAAAAGAATGGCCCTGGCTAACAATGACCTATATCTTTCGTGAATCACTTACCTCACAAAAATCTTCGTTACTCTAACTACTGCAATACTGCGAGCTAAACAAAAGATTATAACTACTGAAGGCACTAACTACTGATAGGCATAGTTAGCAAAAAAGATTTTGATAGAGAACAAACAATGTATTTATCTTAATAGTGGTCAAAAGTCATTATGTATATATCAGTTCATGACATCCAATCTTACAAATTTTTGGCATCTCTCTCCCCACATCCACCACTGCTGGCGGCTCACCAACTGCACACCGCTACGCGCTGTTCACATCCAACTGCCCAACACTACACAAGCGAATATTCCAACAATGAGTCCAACCAGCCACAGACTGCACACAGCGCAGTCAGCGATTTTAATAAGATCACTACGTGACGTTACCAGCATAAAAACCTAAACCGCCTACTTACAAAACTAAGACGGAAACACAACAAATTCCCAAAGTAAACGCCAGAAGGGGTGATTTTAAGGAACAGGAAACAACCAATAACACCCAAGGGCTCATTTCAGCAACAAACTGCCATCACTAACACCTGAAGGATTGCATTTAAGAAATATCGTCTACGACCAATGATGCCGGAAGGGCTAATTAAAGAAATGCAATTAAAAACTCAATAATTAACTAGTAATTGAAAAATTAATTCTGAAACAGGCCCGAAGGGCTATCTTAAAGAAACGCTGTTTGACAATACATATTTGACTGAATAATTAAGACATTTTATACAGAAGCAAAAAGTTTAACAAAGGAATGACAGTAATACACTACTGGCCATTAAAATTGCTACACCAAGAAGAAATGCAGATGATAAACGGGTATTCATTGGACAAATATATTATACTAGAACTGAGATGTGATTACATTTTCACGCAATTTGGATGCATAGATACTGAGAAATCAGTACCCAGAACAAACACATCTGGCGGTAATAACCCTTGATATTCCTGGGCATTGAGTGAAACAAAGTTTGGATGTCGTGTACAGGTACAGCTGGCCATGCAGCTTCAACACGATACCACAGTTCATCAAGAGTAGTGACTGGTGTATTGTGACGAGCCAGTTACTCGGCCATTATTGACCAGACGTTTTCAATTGGTGAGAGATCTGGAGAATGTGCTGGCCAGCAGCAGTCGAACATTTTCTGTATCCAGAAGGGCCGGTACAGGACCAGCAACAAGCGGTCGTGCACTATCCTGCTGAAATGTAGGGTTTCGCAGAGATCGAATGAAGGGTAGAGCCACGGGTCGTAACACATCTGAAATGTAACGTCCACTTTTCAAAGTGCCGTCAATGCGAACAAGAGGTGACCGAGACGTGTAACCAATGGCACCCCATACCATCACGCCGGGTGATACGCCAGTATGGCGATGACGAATACATGTTTCCAATGTGCCGCTCACCGTGATGTCACCAAACACGGATGGGACCATCATGATGCTGTAAACAGAACCTGGATTCATCCGAAAAAATGACGTTTTGCCATTCGTGCTCCCAGATTCGTCGTTGAGTACACCATCGCAGGCGCTCCTGCCTGTGATGCAGCGTTAAAGGTAACCCCAGCCATGGTCTCCGAGCTGATATTCCATGCTGCTGCAAATGTCGTCGAACTGCTCGTGCAGATGGTTCTTGTCTTGCAAACGTCCCCATCTGTTGACTCAGAGATCGAGACGCGGCTGCACGATCCTTTACAGCCATGCTGATAAGATGCCTGTCATCTCGACTGCTAGTGATACGAGGCCGTTGGGATCCAGCACGGCGTTCCGTATTACCCTACTGAATCCACCGATTCCATATTCTGCTAACAGTCATTGGATCTCGACCAACGCCAGCAGCAATGTCACGATATGATAAACCGCAATCGCAATAGGCTACGATCCGACCTTTATCAAAGTCAGAAACGTGATGTTACTTATTTCTCCTCCTTACACGAGGCATCACAACAACGTTTCACCAGGTAACACCGGTCAACTGCCGTTTGTGTATGAGAAATCGTTTGGAAACTTTCCTCATGTCAGCACGTTGTAGGTGTCGCCACCGGCACCAACCTTGTGTGAATGCTCTGAAAAGCTAATCGTTTGAATAACACAGCATCTTATTCCTGTCGGTTAAATTTCGCGTCTGTAGCACGTCATCTTCGTGGTGTGGTAATTTTAATGGCCAGTAGTGTAGGTAGACTTCAAAATTTCCACAGATAATAGTTACAGTCGGCAATAAGACCACTGAAGATTTGGTTCTCAAATCAGTGCGAGCTGCTTCACATTTCGCTCAAACGTGTACCACTGCAGCCGGCTTGCAAACCACGGGTTTAGCGTGGGAGTGTCTGCAAGTCTATAACAGTCTGACACATCCAATTACCAGCACGTACTGACAAATACAATAATAGCCAGCCAGTGTGGCCGCGCGGTTCTAGGCGCTACTGTCTGGAACCGCGCGACCGCTAGGTTCGCAGGTTCGAATCCTGCCTCGGGCATGGATGTGTGTGATGTCCTTAAGTTAGTTAGGTTTAAGTAGTTCTAAGTTCTAGGGGACTGATGACCTTAGACGTTAAGTCCCATAGTGCTCAGAGCCATTTGTGAAATACAATAATAACAGAAATGAGAACCGCACGTTAAAAAGTTGCAACCGCAAGGAAACATTTTGTTACTGAATACAAGTTCGCGGCTCCAGTCGCCAATTAGACACACGTGAGATACCAACATGCCAGAGAAATTGTACACAGCAAACACCCTCTGCGCGAAACTGTTAAAGAAACAAAATATCTTAATATAGTGAGGGGCAGACTGAGCCGATACAGAGTTGAGATCAGTAAGTACAGGGTTATTACAAATGATTGAAGCGATTTCACAGCTCTACAATAACTTTATTATTTGAGATATTTTCACAATGTTTTGCACACACATACAAAAACTCGAAAAGTATTTTTAGGCATTTTTAGGCATTCACAAATGTTCGATATGTGCCCCTTTAGTGATTCGGCCGACATCAAGCCGATAATCAAGTTTCTCCCACACTCGGCGCAGCATGTCCCCATCCATGAGTTCGAAAGCATCGTTGATGCGAGCTCGCAGTTCTGGCACGTTTCTTGGTAGAGGAGATTTAAACACTGAATCTTTCACATAACCCCACAGAAAGAAATCGCATGGGGTTAAGTCGGGAGAGCGTGGAGGCCATGACATGAATTGCTGATCATGATCTCCACCACGACCGATCCATCGGTTTGTAGCAATTGTAAACGGTAAGGCTTCTGCTTTAGCCTTGTCCGTAAGATTTTCCAAACCGTCGGCTGTGGTACGTTTAGCTCCGTGCTTGCTTTATTCGTCGACTTCCGCGGGGTAGGCGTGAAACTTGCCCGCACGCGTTCAACCGTTTCTTCGCTCACTACAGGCCGACCCGTTGATTTCCCCTTACAGAGGCATCCAGAAGCTTTAAACTGCGCATACCATCGCCGAATGGAGTTAGCAGTTGGTGGATCTTTGTTGAACTTCGTCCTGAAGTGTCATTGCACTGTTATGACTGATGTGAGTGCATTTCAAGCACGACATACGCTTTCTCGGCTCCTGTCGCCATTTTGTCTCACTGCGCTCGCGAGCGCTCTGGCGGCCGAAACCTGAAGTGCGGCTTCAGCCGAACAAAACTTTATGAGTTTTTCTACGTATCTGTAGTGTGTTGTGACCATATGTCAATGAATGGAGCTACAGTGAATTTATGAAATCGCTTCAATCATTTGTAATAGCCCTGTACATTCAGGCACTTCATACTGCGTAACGACTAACTACAATAACTGGCAATAGCGGAAGAATCTTGAGGAGGTGGCACAAACTTTCGAAGTAGTCTGCGGAGGCAAATAATAATAACGCTCATAGTAGCAGCAGACTGTTGATTTCAATGCTGATGATGATGATGATGATGTTTGGTTTGTGGGGCGCTCAACTGCGTGGTTATCAGCTCCCGTACAATTACTCAATCTTTGCTCAGTCCAATTTCACCACTTTCCTGGATGACGATGAAATGATGAAGACAACACAAACACGCAGTCATCTCGAGGCAGGTGAAATCCCTGACCCCGCCGGGAATCGAACCCGGGACCCCGTCCTCGGGAAGCGAGAACGCTACCGCGAGACCACATTTCAATGCTGATCTAGCAAAACCGGAATGGATAGCCTCAAACGAATCCAGCCCATGCGTCTCACACAAACACCGAGGCCGTCATTTCATAATTCCTTACGGGTTGGAACTCGCCCATTGCACCGTGCCAACAGCCCGTACTGGAAACTCCACAAGCAGCGACAGATCACTAACCGTAGATAGGAAAGATAAACTAACCGATCGCTATCAGCGATCCAGCTCATCCTTTACGCCTGTTTACGTAGCTAAACAACACAGTGCTCACCCCATTCTGCGAAGTAAAAAGGCGTTTATAAAGAAAGACATTACACAAAGTATATTAATATGTGTGTGTGCATCGTCTTCGGAACGCAAAAGGTGTATCTGACACTACTCTCGCTTCTACTCAGGCTAACTGATGCGCACAGCACTGTACCTGGGGCGGACACTAGCTCGTATTGGAACACTGCGACAGAAAGCCTGAGGATTCTCCTTAAATAACGTTTCGCATCACCCGTCATTATTCGTGTAGTTTGTGATGCTTTTACGGGAAACCTTTTCTGAAGAATGTGGAATCGATATAACGATACATACAACCCACTTCGTAACGGAGATAAACCCTAAGAAGTTATGGTCTTCTGTTAATGTACCCAGTTACTTAATTCTTGGGCAAGGTAAGCGAGAGCTCGAGAGAGGCAATGTCTGGTAGCCCAGAAACCAAATTTAAAATTCTCATACGACGTTTATTTTAAGCCAGAGTCGTGTTGCTACGAAATTTGACACATTACAACAAACAAAGTGCAACAGATAAAATTATATGCCTTTTGCAAAGTTAAAGTTATAATAAGTTTACTTTCGTTTACACCAAATCTGATGTGATAGTGCAATAAAGCTTAAAAGAATAATGCTTCAGCTTGCTTTAATTTAACTTGATTTTTAATTGATCAAAAGTTATACTGACAGAATTAGAAAGCAAAAAATTATTTTACTGGATCGACAGTCACGTTATACGCAAATAAAAAAACCGTTTCCAACCTTTTTTGACGACCATTACAGTCAATAAACTAACATCTCATAAACGTTAGATACGTGTTTTACAACACTGAAAGCTATCAGAGCAGGACACCACGAATCTGGGCCTTCAAAACCATGTAATGTAAAATCTCGTTTTCAATAAAGGGAAACGCACTGATGATGGCAGAGAGGTGCTGAAACATGTTTAGCTAAAAAGAAAATAACAGCGTGTTTGTAAAAAGGCGGAACCCATAACCTCTAACCCCATAGTGAAGAACCGAACACACAATTTTCAAAGGTACAAACATGACATGACCGTCAAGGAGATCAACTGAAACACTTGCGAAGTGTAAGTACGTAAAATGTTACAAATGTGTCCAGAATTCGAAGGAGAGCTTCTGTCAAGTTAGGAATGTAGGAGACGAGGTAATGGCGGAATTAAAAGATGTGAGGACGGGGCTTGAATCGTGCTTGGGTAGCTCAGTTGGTAGAGCACTTGCCCGAGAAAGGCAAAAGTCCCGAGTTCGAGTCTGGGTCCTGCACACAGTTTTAATCTGCCAGGAAGTTTCATGTTATAAATGTTCTTCGGCCGAGTCAAAGTAACAGAAACTCATCTCTCCAGTAGCTCCGGAATGTTATGTTAATGTGACCGTTCCTATGTTCGACGTCAGTGTGCAAAGTGGTTCAAATGGCTCTGAGCACTATGGGACTTTACATCTGAGGTCATCAGTCCCCTAGAGCTCAGAACTACTTAAACCTGACTAACCTAAGGACATCACACACATCCACGCCCGAGGCAGGATTCGAACCTGCGACCGTAGCAGCAGCGCGGTTCCGGACTGAAGCGCCTAGAACCGCTCGGCCACAACGGCCGGCCGTCAATGTGCAGTCACCACTGAGAACCAACAGGTGGCAGCACTAGCAGTGGCGGGTGTATAAATCGTGTAGGTTGGGGAGGGGGGGGGCGCAAATAGTGCAGACGTTGTCGCATTTCGAAAACGGGGCGGTTTATCTGATGTCCCAAAGTGTATGGTTATTGACAGGGCCAAGAGTGGAAGCATTTACGAAATGGCTAAGTTTGGAAACAGCTTGCGTGCCACCATGGTTAAAGTACACCATGCATGATAAAATGGTGCTATCGAAAACCGGCGCCAAGGCATCGATGGTGCGTCGCCGAAGGAAGACAGGGGTGAAGGACGGTTGCTCAGATGTGCACGGGCGAACAGACATGCAGCTGTTGGGCAACTGACCGCCCACCTGAACCAAGGGAGTACCAACAGTGTCTCCTCAGCTGCCATTCGGCGAGCGTTGTTGCGGGGGCCTCGTTCATGCACCCATGCTGACTACTGTCCATTAGCGATGGAGGATGAAATGTGCACGTCAATACCGCAACTCAATGCCCACTGAGTGGCGATGTTTGTCCTTTTCAAATGAACCACGTTTTACGCTCCATTTGACCCAAAGCAATGCAACAATCGTTGGAACGGTGCAGGCTAGAGGAGGGAGCGTTATAGTCTGGGTAGCATATTGAGCAAGCAGTAAAGGAAACACAAGAAAAATTCGGAGTAGCAACTAAAATCCATGCAGAAGAAATAAAAACTTTTAGGTTCGCCGATGACATTGTAATTCTGTCAAGACAGCAAAGGACTTGGAAGAGCAGTTGAACGGAATGGACAGTGTCTTGAAAGGGGGACATAAGATGAACATCAACAAAAGCAAAACGAGGATAATGGAATGTAGCCGAATTAAGTCGGGTGTTGCTGAGGGAATTAGATTAGGAAATGAGACGCTTCAGGTAGTAAAGGAGTTTTGCTATTTGGGGAGCGAAATAACTGATGATGGTCGAAGTAGAGAGGATATAAAATGTAGACTGGCAATGGCAAGTTCAAAAAATGGTTCAAATGGCTCTGAGCACTATGGACTTAACATCTGTGGTCATCAGTCCCCTAGAACTTAGAACTACTTAAACCTAACTAACCTAAGGACATCACACACATCCATGCCCGAGGCAGGATTCGAACCTGCGACCGGAGCGGTCACGCGGTTCCAGACTGAAGCGCCTTTTAACCGCACGGCCACACAGGCCGGCGGCAATGGCAAGGAAAGCGTTTCTGAAGAAGAAAAATTTGTTAACATCGAGTATAGATTTAAATGACAGGAAGTTGTTGCTGAAAGTATTTGCATGGAGTGTAGCCATGTATGAAAGTGAAACATGGACGATAAATAGATTGGACAAGAAGAGAATAGAAGCTTTCGAAATGTTGTGCTACAGAAGAATGCTGAAGATTAGATGGGTAGATCACATAACTAATGATGAAGTATTGAATAGAATTGGGGAGAAGGGGAGTTTGTGGCACAACTTGACAAAAAGAAGGGACCGGTTGGTAGGACATGTTCTGAGGCATGGACCACAAATTTATCATTGGAGGGCAGTGTGGAGGGTAAAAATCGTAGAGGGAGACCAAGAGATGAATACACTAAGCAGATTCAGAAGGATGTAGGCTGCAACAAGTACTGGGAGATGGAGAAGCTTGCATAGGATAGGGTAGCATGGAGAGCTGCATCAAACCAGTCTGAGGACTGAACACAACAACAACAGCATTTTCGTGGCATTCCTTGGGTGATCTCGTCATTCTGGAAGGAACAATGGATCAACACAACTATGCTTCTAGCGTTAGAGACCATGTCAACACCCACAGGCAGTTTTGTTTCTGCTCGGTAAGGTGCCATCTACCAACAGGACATGTGCTCTTAGAGCACAAGTTTACTGTAGTCCCCTCACCACAAAACAAAACCCAGTCGAGAATCTGTGGGATAACCTCAGTCGGGTTGTACACGCCACGGAAATGAAGCCAGCATGGCTGTACATCCCTGTCTGTACGTTCCAAAAACTCTTTGATTATATCAGCACGTCTCGCAGCTGTCCTCACCGCATAAGGCGGTTATTGAGGCTTTTTTCAGGTGGTCACATTAATGTGAGTGGAGAATGTATGCGAAAACGATTTAATTGTAAAATAGCAAAATAAATGCCTGAAGTTCCAATGTAACAGCCAACTTTCAAAGTATCCCATGTCCCACTGAAGACCCATGGTATCCTATATCCCGCTGAAAACCTATGGTATCCCATATCCCACTGAAGACCCATGGTATCCCATATCCCACTGAAGACCCATGGTATCCCATATCCACTGAGGACCCATGGTATCCCATATCCCACTGCAGACCCTCGTAACACCTGCCTCAGCTGCCACATGAAATTCGACGTGCAGTATTATTTCTCCAGAATCACTTTACAGCGTGTATCAATGCTAAAGTCAACATTATGAGCACTTTTATGACAGATGAGGTAATAAACACGAGAACTTTAGTTGACTTACGTGTTTACTTACATTTTGTACAATTATGTTGGCGTTTGTGGAGCTTTTCTCCTGAACGGGAGAGTGGTTTGCAGCGCTGTTACATTGATACTGGTTGATCAAGTCCCATTCGTATTATGCCGTTGCAGTTCTCTTAGAAGCTTCTATCAAACGCCACAAAGAAAACGATACATTAACTTTAGAAGAAAATGGAAGACGGTGTCACAATTCGGCGACTACGTCAGATGTCCAGCCAGGTTAGTAATTTTGGTGCCAGAGGTAGCAAGTGAGTACTAAAAATTTAATAACTGCACTGTATAAGCGCGAAAAATAAATTTCTTTTATTTTTTTTACATCCTTCACCTGGTGCCGGTCGTAAGGGTACGTGTCCAACGTTGGATTTTTGCGTTTTTGAAGCAGCGTCGAATGGACGACTTACTGAGGGGCTTTTAGGGAGGAAGAGACTCCCCGAGGATGGGTGGACAAGTTTCGGCGATGTCGATCCGGAAACTCTGATCTCCTGCGGAAGCTTTTAGCCGAACGGTTGGACATAAACCTGCGAACGCGTTTACGTAAGGCACTAAACGAATGATCTTTTCACTTAGAGTGTGGATTTATAGAGCGGCTGCAGCCAGAATTACGACCGAGCTTACTACGGTGACTTTTTATGCCATAGCGGTGGCGGTGAACATGTGTAGCGCACCAACCACAAAAAAAAGGTCGAACCACCCCTTCAGAGTTTTACGCGACTGCACTTGCCCAATGAGTTTCGGTACTGAAAGAGTGAAGGTTGAATAAAAGCTTCTCTAAACCTGAAGCTCTGAATGGAGGGGCGAATAAACATGGATATTTGCTACCAAGCGACGCCATGCAGCGGTAATGCGTCTATATTCGCTTCGAAACGCGACCTGACTGTTAGTGTCGTTCTGAAATGCACCTAGCTCAAGTCAGATTGCTGCGACGCCACCGATAGCTTCGATGCCTTAAGTAAAATACCTGGAGATGATTTCTTTGACACAAATGAAAGTATACCAAACGGTGCAGCGAAGAGGAATCTAAAGAAAGCATTAGGAGGCCGAACATAATTTTAGTTGATTTTCTATCTCCTGGCCACTTATTTCGATGTGTGTCATTTTGCCCTTCGTCCAACGATTTAAAGGAGGGATGGATTTTGTTGTGGACTGGCAAGACAGCCAATCCACTAGGAGGAAGCTGAAAGGCACGCGTTTAAGCTCACGCAGGCTGGCGTGAGGTCTGGAACAGGACACGGAATGAGACTAGTAAAAAACATACGTAGCTTCTGGAATACTTAAGGGGCTCCGGAAAGTCTCAAAATCATGAAAAGTTCAATTTTTACTTTTTTGCGTTTTCTGAATCTGCAGACTATTACCTTTTAATAGATATATAATTTATTCAATTCCGAAGACTACAACTATTTTTAAATTTTTTTTGAAATGTGTTCTACATGGGCGTGACCCACTGTGGCGCTGTTAAACTGGTGTCAAATGGTGTTATTATTAACGTCCGTGTTCATCAGTTACATTTTAGTGATGTGAGATAAAGTATGTGTTGTGGCTAACCTGTGATGGTTCAATATATATCGCTGGTGTGATTGTCGATTGTTTCATGTTTATTTACTCTGTCGTTATCTCGAAAATATTCGTAATTAATTCTGTTCCTTGAGTCTCTGTTTTGTTGAAGTATAATAATGAGTAAAAGTAAAGTTGCTGTTGCGACTTTCAATGATGGCAACATTGTAAGGTGCAAGGTATTTAGAAATATGGGAATGAAGATAGGTTCTAACATGGTACGAGCGATGCTTGCTTTAGACAAGGAACGCCTTCGGGCTGCAGACAGGGCTGTAAAGAGTCTAGAAATACAAGCAAGAGTAAACAGGAGGAGGAACAAGAGGGAGCTGGAGGAGGAGTTTGCAGAGGATGAAGATAATCCATCCTATGGACCTGGAATGCACTAAAAAGTTAATCCAATCTTTGTCGCTCGATTCCCAAAACTTTTATTTTCTCATACTAATTACATGTTTTCTAAGGATCTTCCAAACATATTTGTTTCAAACTTTCAGTAAATGTTACACAGTACCTTCTGCATAGTTTAACACAGCCTTTTTCCAAAAAACTGTATATTTTTGAATATATAAATAAAAAATTGCAAAAAAAGTTGTGAATTTTCATTACAATTGAAAAAATCATCTTTAATAACTGAACTAAAATTTTGTAAAATCCCTGTGTTAAGTTGTAGCCCATATTCCAATAAATAATCTGTAAAAAGTTCAACTTCCTACCTCAAATACTTTGTGAGGAAAGATGTAATTTATAAGCGTTATTTTAACATTGCAAGTATAGGGCGTTCCGGAGCCCCTTAACTTTAATCCATAATTGATGAACATCGCTCTTGACGGTACATGTTTTACAGCATCAATAGTAACTGGTAATGGCGCCTTGATAGGTCGTAGCAAATGACGTAGCTGAAGCCTATGCTAACTATCGTCTCGGCAAATGAGAGCGTATTTTGTCAGTGAACCATCGCTAGCAAAGTCGGCTGTACAACTGGGGCGAGTGCTAGGAAGTCTCTCTAGACCTTCCGTGTGGCGGCGCTCGGTCTGCAATCACTGATAGTGGCGACACGCGGGTCCGACGTATACTAACGGACCGCGGCCGATTTAAAGGCTACCACCTAGCAAGTGTGGTGTCTGGCGGTGACACCACAGATTTGAGCAATGGTCGGCTCGGATCGACCAAATTGTATCAAAGTAATCGATCTTTGGGTAGCGTGCTTCGAGAGCTTTGCCTCTGACCGCAGGAGGGCAACGTGGTTTGAGCCTACGGTTGAAGTGTGAGAGTCTTCCACCAGGAGGAGGTTCTGGCGGTCGGTACGGCTGGACACAGCAACGTATGCGCAACCAGTGGCCGTTGGTAGTGGGGCTCTACGTGGATGTGTAGTCTTGACAAGGAATTTTGTTTTCTGTTATGCATGCCCCTGATCGTTTTGGAGTTGATTCTTTGCCCTATAAGGACCATTTTAGACGCCAGGACTACAGCTGCATCAGAGCGACTGCACGCCGGTCATTGTTACTGGTGACGATTTGCGTTTCAAAACATTGAACACTGCGTCCCATGGTATCTAGTTGGCTCCTGGTCTTGCTCCGATTATAGCCAGACGCCGGTTGCGGTTAGAGGGTGAAACGTCCCCTTAGAACAATTTATACATGACTGTGCTTAAACTGACACACAATATTTTTAGCGCAACGCAATCTGACTATCAAAGATCCCTGCAAAAGAATGGCCCTGAGTAACATTAAACTATACCTTTCACAAATAACTTACCTCACAAAAATCTTCATTACTCGAACTACTGCAATACAGCGAGCGCCACTACTGCCAGCTAAATAAAAGATTCAAACTACGGAAGGCACTAACTACTGATAGGCATAGTTAGCAAATGAAAGATTTTTGTAGAGAACAAACAATGTATTTACCTTAATATTCATAATTGACATCCAGTCTTACAAATTTCAAAACTCCGCCATCTCTCTCCTCACATCCACCACTGCTGGCAGCTCACCTCCAACTGCGCAACGCTACGCGCTGTTCACATCCAGCTGCCGCTGCCCAACACTACAATGGCAGACAACAATGCAAACTAGCCACAGACTGCACACAGCACAGCCAGTGATTTTCATATAGAGAGCTACGTAACGTTGCCAATAAGAAAACATAAACAGCCTACTTACATAGCCCCCATGCTCCCCACAAAAAATTTTACAAATTGTTTTGGGCAGTGGCCAATAATGATTTGAAAAAATTTTTCATAATTACAATAACAAAGAAATCAAATGCACACACTTATCAATACAATGTTGGTCAAAGGCTAAAATTTTCTCACAGTCCATAAAGACAGTCCTGATCATTTATCACATTAAAATTGCAGTGTTTTTTTTCTCAAAGTCTGAGTAGTATAAGAGAATGCACACGGAAGTAGTGGATTTCCATGCAGTCTTGAAGAAGTAGTGGTGTCCTTCCAAAGGAAAGACAGTGCTGACTCTTGACATGCTGACAGGTAATGGGCCACAACAGAGCAAACCCACAGCAGAGTCAGTCGAAGTTTTGAAGAATATTGGTAGGTAGGTCATCACAGAGCAGTCCCACTGTAGTCCTGGTAGAGATTGTGGTATTGGTGGGCCACCAGACGTGCAGACCCACTGTAGCCCTTGTAGAGATGGCCAGCAGCCATCTGTTGTGACTGTGCAGGTGCACAATCACCATCGAAGACTCTTGCAGAGAAGATAGCAAGTGCATAAACCACCACTTGTGCACTCACAAAAAATTTGTTTGAAATGTCCTTAGAGCCAGCAATGCTGTTAACTAGTCCCTTGCTGAATTATTAACACACATGCAAACACTAACAGTCCCTGCTTCTCACATATTGTCCATATACTATGACCAACAGAAACGTGTGCAGTGAAATGTAACTAACAAGTTTAGCGCAACGCAATCTGACTTTCAAAAATCTCTACTAAAGAATGGCCCTGACTAACATTAACCTACACCTTTCACAAATCACTTACCTCACAAAAATCTTGGTTACTCGAACTACTGCAATACAGCGAGCGCCACTACTGCCAGCTAAATAAAAGATTCAAACTACGGAAGGCACTAACTACTGATAGGCATAGTTAGCAAATGAAAGATTTTTGTAGAGAACAAACAATTTATTTACCTTAATATTCATAATTGACATCCAGTCTTACAAATTTCAAAACTCCGCCATCTCTCTCCCCACATTCACCACTGCTGGCGGCTCACCTCCAACTGCGCAACGCTATGCGCTGTTCACATCCGGCTGCCGCTGCCCAACACTACAATGGCAGACAACAATGCAAACTAGCCACAGACTGCACACAGCATAGCCAGTGATTTTCATATAGAGAGCTACGTAACGTTGCCAATAAGAAAACATAAACAGCCTACTTACAAGGTAACTGGTATCTCACATCTCGGTGAGCTTTTGGTATTATTGTTTAATCTGAAACAAACTCAAGCTACGCTTCCGTACGCTCAATTACGTTTTCTGGTCGTTGTCTGTTGTACGTTGAAGGGTTGTTTTTGAAATTTCACTCTAGACTTGACGAAATTTTAATAATTGCAGTGATTCAGCTGAAGTTATTACTAACTCTTCTCAACTGCTGTGTCACGGAGAACTTGACTGCAAACGTATTATCGTAATTGGTGTGTTCTGGTGTCAAGAACGGTTCTCACTGTTGTTTGGAAGCGTCGATCTGCTATTTCCTGTACTGTGTTTCGCCGGTCCGTGTGGTGGCGGAAGAATCCACACCTGCCTAATATCGTGTAGGGCTCCCGCAGGCGCGCAGAAGTGCCACAACGCGATGTGGAATGGTCTCGACTAATGTCTGAAGTAGTGCTGGAGAGAACTGACAATATTAATCCCGCACTATTACAGAGACTCCACCAGTTTGAACGGTCCCCTGCTGACATGCAGGGTCCATGGATTCTAGAGGTTGTATCCATACCTGTATACGTCCATCCGCTCGAAACTATATGAAACGAGACTCCTCCTACCAGGCAACATGTTTCCAGTCATTAACAGTCGAGTGTCGGTGTTGACGAACCCAGACGAGACGTAAAGCTTTGTGTCGTGCAGTCATGACGGGTACACGAGTGGGCCTTCGGCTCCGAAACCCCATATCGATGTTTCTACGAATAGTTCGCAAGCTGATACTTGTTGATGGCCAAGCACTGAAATGTGCAGCAATTTGCGGAAGGGTTGCACTTGTGTCACGTTGAAAGATTCTCTTCAGTAGTCACTGGTCCCATTCTTATGGGATCTGTCTCCGGAGATTTGCCGTTTGTTGGATTCCTGATATTCATGGTACACTCGTGAAATGGTCGTACGCGAAAATCCCCACTTCATCGCTACCGCGGAGAAGCTCATAGCTCGTGCGTCGATTGTAACACCACGTTCAAACTCACTCAAAGCTTGATAACCTGCCATTGTATCAGCAGTAACCGATCTGACAACTGTGCCAGACACTTGTTGTCGTATAGAGACGTTGCCTCTAGCAGCGCCGTATCCTGCCTGTTTACATGACTCTGTATTTGAATATGCATGCCTGTACCAGTTTCTTTGGGACTTCAGTGCGCTTGTATACGTGGCGTCGAGAGAGATTTGACTACAATCATCCCTACAATTATTTTCACTTTAAAACATGTATCTTTCTCAGAATTTCAGTGTCGTATAACACGTATCTTATGTTTCTCGGATGTTAGTTTATTAACTGTAATGGTTGCCAGAAAAGGTAGGAAACGGTTTTTTTATTTGCGTATAACGTGACTCTCGATCCAGTAAAATAATTTTTTGCTTTCTAATTCTGTCAGTATAACTTTTGATCAATTAAAAATCAAGTTAAATTAAAGTAAGCTGAAGCATTATTCTTTTAAGCTTTATTGCACTATCACATCAGATTTGGTGTAAACGAAAGTAAACTTATTATAACTTTAACTTCGCAAAAGGCGTATAATTTTATCTGTTGCACTTTGTTTGTTGTAATGTGTCAAATTTCGTAGCAACACGACTCTGGCTTAAGATAAACGTCGTATGAGAATTTTAAATTTGGTTGCTGGGCTACCAGACATTGCCTCTCTCGAGCTCTCGCTTACCTTGCCAACAATTAAGTAACTGGGTACATTAACAGAAGACCATAACTTCTTAGGGTTTACCTCCGTTACGAAGTGGGTTGTATATATCGATTCCCTTTCTTCGGAAAGGGTTTCCCGTAAATAGATCACAAACTACACGAATAATGAGGCGTGATGCGAAATGTTATTTTAAGACAATCCTCAGGCTTTGTGTCGCAGTGTTCCCATACGAGGTAGCGTCCGCCCCAGGTGTTTTTTTTTACAGGGTGTTTCAAAAATGACCGGTATATTTCAAACGGCAATAAAAACTAAACCAGCAGCGATAGAAATACACCGTTTGTTGCAATATGCTTGGGACACCAGTACATTTTCAGGCGGACAAACTTTCGAAATTACAGTAGTTACAATTTTCAACAACAGACGGCGCTGCACGTGATGTGAAAGATATAGAAGACAACGCAGTCTGTGGGTGCGCCATTCTGTACGTCGTCTTTCTGCTGTAAGCGTGTGCTGTTCACAACGTGCAAGTGTGCTGTAGACAACATGGTTTATTCCTTAGAACAGACGATTTTTCTGGTGTTGGAATTCCACTGCCTAGAACACAGTGTTGTTGCAACAAGACGAAGTTTTCAACGGAGGTTTAATGTAACCAAAGGACCGAAAAGCGATACAATAAAGGATCTCTTTGAAAAATTTCAACGGACTGGGAACGTGACGGATGAACGTGCCGGAAAGGTAGGGCGACCGCGTACGGCAACCACAGAGGGCAACGCGCAGCTAGTGCAGCAGGTGATCCGACAGCGGCCTCGGGTTTCCGTTCGCCGTGTTGCAGCTGCGGTCCAAATGACGCCAACGTCCACGTATCGTCTCGTGCGCCAGAGTTTACACCTCTATCCATACAAAATGCAAACGCAGCAACCCCTCAGCGCCGCTACCATTGCTGCACGAGAGACATTCGCTAACGATATAGTGCACAGGATTGATGACGGCGATATGCATGTGGGCAGCATTTGGTTTACTGACGAAGCTTATTTTTACCTGGACGGCTTCGTCAATAAACAGAACTGGCGCATATGGGGAACCGAAAAGCCCCATGTTGCAGTCCCATCGTCCCTGCATCCTCAAAAAGTACTGGTCTGGGCCGCCATTTCTTCCAAAGGAATCATTGACCTATTTTTCAGATCCGAAACGATTACTGCATCACGTTATCTGGACATTCTTCGTGAATTTGTGGCGGTACAAACTGCCTTAGACGACACTGCGAACACCTCGTGGTTTATGCAAGATGGTGCCCGGCCACATCTCACGGCCGACGTCTTTAATTTCCTGAATGAATATTTCGATGATCGTGTGATTGCTTTGGGCTATCCGAAACATACAGGAGGCGGCGTGGATTGGCCTCCCTATTCGCCAGACATGAACCCCTGTGACTTCTTTCTGTGGGGACACTTGAAAGACCAGGTGTACCGCCAGAATCCAGAAACAATTGAACAGCTGAAGCAGTACATCTCATCTGCATGTGAAGCCATTCCGCCAGACACGTTGTCAAAGGTTTCGGGTAATTTCATTCAGAGACTACGCCATATTATTGCTACGCATGGCGGATATGTGGAAAATATCGTACTATAGAGTTTCCCAGACCGCAGCGCCATCTGTTGTTGAAAATTGTAACTACTGTAATTTCGAAAGTTTGTCTGCCTGAAAATGTACTGTTGTCCCAAGCATATTGCAACAAACGGTGTATTTCTATCGCTGCTCGTTTAGTTTTTATTGCCGTTTCAAATATACCGGTCATTTTTGAAACACCCTGTATATAGTGTTGTGGGCGTCAGGTAGCCTTAGTAGAAGCGGGAGTTCTTAACGGGAGCGCCGGTGAGACTAAAGGGATTACGAGCAGCCCTTTGGAGTTTGGAGGATCTGCGAGAGCTGCACCTGGTCTCAGATCCAGGGGATTTCCCCTCACCCTACCTCCCGTTCTCCTCGCCTCAGGGGGCACTGGGACCCATACCGATGTACTTGCTTGCTGACTATGGGGCTCTGGTCAGCAAGGGAAGAAAACGGCTAACAGCGTTATAAGGCGTTTCGGAAAGAAAACAGTGAATGCACGATATGTCACGTACTTCTGACTGCTTCTACGGAAAATATGGCGCAATAGTAGTCTCACCAGGTTAGAGGCATCCTAGTGCCTGACGCGGAAGAATAGAAAACAAAACCGAGACATTGTTAAGTGGCAATGACTTCGGCTTTTCGAAAGGTACAGGCACCAGCGAGACTGTTCTCTGTCCTGATGTTGCGACTGATGATGAAAGCAAGACTTAAGAGAAATAAAGACACCTTCACAGGTTTTGTCAACATACGAAAATCGTTCGACAATGTAAAATGTTGCAAGACGTACGAAATTCTGAGAAAACAGGGCTAAGCTGTACAGAATGAGGGATAATGCACAGTATGTACAAGAGGAATGAAAGCCGGCCGCTGTGGCCGAGCGGTCCTGGGCGCTTCAGTGCGGAGCCGTGCTGCTGCTACGGTCGCATGTTCGAATCCTGCCTCGGGCATGGGTATGTGTGATGTCCTTAGGTTAGTTAGGTTTAAGAAGTTATAAGGTGCGAGGACTGATGAAAATGGCTCTGAGCACTATGGGACATAACATCTGAGGTCATCAGTGCCCTAGAACTTAGAACTACTTAAACCTAACTAACCTAAGGACATCACACACATCCATGCCCGAGGCAGGATTCGAACCTGCAACCGTAGCGGTCGCGCGGTTCCAGACTGTAGCGCCTAGAACCGCTCGAGAGGACTGATGACCTCAGATGTTGAGTCCCATAGCGCTTAGAGCCATTTGAACCATTTCGAAGAATGAAAGGTCTGAGCCAAGTGCTCGGATTGAAAAGAGTATGACAGGGATGTAGCTTTTCGCCCGTACTGTCCAGTCTGTGTGTCGAAGAAGCGTGGCGGATTTCAAAGAAAGGTTCAGGGATGGGATTAAAGTCAGGGTGGCAGGATATCAATGACAAGTTTCGATGTTGACATTGGCGTCCTCAACAAAAGCAGAGAAGAATTACAGGACCGGTTAAAACTAAACACACTGATCAATATAGAATATCAGTTGAGATTGAATTGAAGAAAGACGAAAGTAATGCGAGGTAGGAGAAATAATATTAGAGATAAACTTAATATCAAAACTGGGATCCACAAAGCAGACAAAAGCAAGAAAGACAAAAAATGCAGATTAGCAGAGGCAACGTGGCTACATGTGTGCAGGAGAAGTCTGCTAGAATCAAACATTTGTCCTAATATAAAGAAAAAATTTTTGACAATGTACGTTCGGACCACAGAATTGTATGTAACGGAATCACGGTCCGTGCTAACACCGGAACAGGAAAGAATCTAAACGTCTGACGTGTAGTGCAACAGAAGGATGCTGAAAATTCGATGGTGTGTTAAGGAAAGTGGAGGCCTTTCGCAGAATCATCGAAGAAAGGACTATATGGAAAACTCTGACGAGGAGAAGAAAGGCTGAGTGATCGTACATGTGTTAAGACATCTGGGAATAACTTCCATGGTTACAGACGGAGCTGTAAAGGGTAAAACCCGTAAAGGGTTTTGACACAGATTGACATACGTCCAAGAACTAATTGAGCACATGGGGCATCGCTACTCTGATGTATTAGGTCACGAATTCGTATCGGGTCATGTCAAGTCAGTCAGAAGAGTGACGAAGAAAAAGGTATTACCCGAAGGGGCCGAAAACTTGTAGATGTGACATTCACATACAAACAAGTATTACAGTTGCAGAAAAAAATCACTGATTTATCAAAGAGTAAGTGTTTCAAAAACGAAGCAAATCAATAACGCGTTGGTCCACATCCAGCTTCATGCAAGCAGATATTCGGCTTAGCATCGATTGATAAAGTTGTTGGACGTCCTGACGTCGTCCTGCGCTGCAGAGGTACCATGGATGACAACCAAATGGATCCTCCTACGAAAGTAATGGCTCTCCTGGTATGGCGGAAGACAGACAGGTCGGTACACCAGCCCTGTTTGGGGCTGTCTTCAGCCTGGAATATCACTCACTGGAGTGCAGTTGTCATCAGTGATGAGTCCCACTTCGAACTTTGTCCCGATGGCTCATGACGAGACGACCAAGACGGCGATGAGATACCAACCAGACTGACGCCCGTCATACGGCCCTACGACTAGGAGTGATGGTCTGGGGTGTTGCTCATTCCATAGCATGACTCGTTTGGTTGTCTGTGGCACCCTTACACCACAGCAGTAGCTGGACAATGTTCTACGCACCATTTTGTTGTCCTTCATGGCAAGCCATCCTGAGTTCGCACTGTGGCAAGATAATGTCCGTCCGCACACGGCTAGAGTTTCTACTGCTTGTCTTCATGCTTGCCAAGCCTCTACCTTGGCCAGCAACGTTGCCACATCTCTTCCCAATTGCCAACGCTTGGACCACCATGGGGAACGCGTCAGGGCCACAGTTGGGCCAATGCATTACTGACTCGCGCAGTTTGTGAAGTTCTTGAATAAAGCTCAAAAAATGGTTCAAATGGCTCTAAGCACCAGGGGACTTAAAATCTGAAGTCATCAGTCCCCTAGACTTGGAAGTACTGAAACCTAACTAGCCTAAGGACATCACACACTGTAACGTTCCCTGGCAGCACACACACTATTAATAAAATGAAATGACATTTAATTGTACTATATACGCCGCTATAAAGCAATTCGTATGTACTGTAATTGTTTAACAAAAAAAATATTATTTAATTTTGTATAAAGGACATTCGTTATTATTGTAATATTTTCTGTAATAATATTCTCGATGTATTTATGATTGTAATATTTCTATACTCATAATGTAATTACGAAATATGTTAATATCTGCGATAAAAAAATGTAAAATACAGCCACAGAGGAAAATAATGTTGTAGGATTACAAAGAGATGTTAATGGTCAGCAATAATATAAATAGCACAGCATGGTGTGCGTTCTTTGTCGTCTTCCTCGAGAGCTGAGAGAGAGAGGAACCTGTGACGTAGCATTTTATGAATGAGTAGACTTCTCTTGTCTGTATCTGTCTTTAGCCGCCATTAGAGGAGAAATTACAAAGTAATGTAAGTTTAATTATTGTTGTGGTCTAAATACACTATAATTTATCAAAATTGTGTATTACTAATGTAAATTAGCTTGCCCATGTCATCTATAATATTTCTTTAAATAATTTTCAGCATTTATAGCGATTATCGTTGGTGTTGCTGGGCTGTGCCGCGACCGAACGATTTGCAGCGGCGGCACATTTAAAAAATTGTTCCGATAAAAAAAATTAACCAAACCCGTAAATCGGGAGCAGATAAAATTAGCAGTGAATTATGAAATATTTTTCTTTTACAGCGATCCTGAGTCTGACGGAATTTATTACTGGTTTTACATTTGTGCATTCATAGGTGGATAATTAACGTTGAAGTTGTTAATCTGCTGGTTCTTTCAATTTCTAAAGCAAATAACTTAAACGTATAGTGAAGTGTGTTTTGTCAATGATAATTAAACGTTCAGGTCGGCTTGGCAATATTTAATCATTTTATGCTAACAGAGACAGTCTTGTGTTCCATAGCTAACGCCGGGAAAGAATTCAGTAAATATTAAAAAAAACCACTGCATTTAGAAAATGTGTGCCAAGGCCGAAATACGTAAAAAAAATTAAGTTATACAATTTGCAACTAAATGTTCTTAATCAGTTAGTATGAATTTATCAGCATGAGATGGTTGCTAAGGTTCACGTAATTTTAAATGTGCTTAATTCTGTCTAAATGAATTTTTATTACCACACGTAAATAAGGGGTTCTACAACAAAGTTCGTACTGAAAGAGTAATTAACAAAAATATTCAAACCCATTAACATTTTTAATATTATTTTTTTTACATAATAAATATATATTTTATTTTATTTTTTAAATTTAATTTCATCAAAACACTTGAATGGCCGAGGCAGGATTCGAACCTGCGCCAGTAGCAGCAGTGCGGTTCCGGACTGAAGCGCCTAGAACCTCTCGGCCTCAACGGCCGGCCCTTCAATAAAACATCCATTTTTTCTGAAATTGTAATCGATTGTTTGTCTGCACATTTAGTTACATCTACCAATTTCCGTCCCGTCCGGGTAAGTCCTTCGTGGTGCTTTTTTTCCCCTACCAAGGCTAATGCATTTCGAGATTCTGTATTTATTATCAAATTACATCACGTCAACGATGTGTGGTTTCTTGCAGATATCCCTCTGTGTAGGTAATTTTGCAAATGTAACAACTCGTTTCACCAGCTGCGAAATAGTCGCGTATATGAACAGTGATCCAAATACTGTCAAATTTTTTTTAATTGCCGTCTTTGATCACAATATCAATTCTTTTGACAATGACCGCTTTCAGTCAGTAACGACCATCCTCAGATCTTTTTCTACACCATGTCCTAAAGTGATAAGGCTGTAATGTCATCTGAGGATGGTCATTACTACTGAAACCGGTCATCGTCAAAAGAATTGATATTGTGATCAAATATTGGAATAAAAAACATGTAACAACTAATTCCGAGCAAATTATAAGGAAGTTGAAAATAGAAAACGTCTTCGTCTTCAGGATAATATGGATCCTTAAACAGTGAAATCCCACATACACACTGCCTGACGAAGCAAGTGAAGGACACAGACCTAGAGGAGGTAACTAGCCGGCCGTTGTGGCCGAGCGATTCTAGGCGCTTCAGTCTGGAACCGCGCTGCTGCTACGGTCGCAGGTTCGAATCCTGTCTCGGGCATGGATGTGTGTGATGTCCTTAGGTTGGTTAGGTTTAAGTAGTTCTCAGTCTAGGGGACTGATGACCTCAGATGCTTAGTCCCAAACTGCTCCGAGCCATTTGAACCATTTTTGGAGGTAATTAAATGGAACTTCACAGGGTATCTGATGTTATTTCAGTGATTACAAAATCGAGTCAATTTACGAAGAACTTGTCAGTACGAGCCCTCATATTACTACGACGTGTGCAATGTGATGGGATCGTAGTAAGCCGGCCGCGGTGGTCTAGCGGTTCAGGCGCTCAGTCCGGAACTGCGCGACTACTACGGTCGCAGGTTCGAATCCTGCCTCGGGCATGGATGTGTGTGATGTCCTTAGGTTAGTTAGGTTTAAGTAGTTCTAAGTTCTAGGGGACTGATGACCACAGATGTTAAGTCCCATAGTGCTCAGAGCCATTTGAACCATTTGATCGTAGTAAATATCATCCCAGACCAGCAACATAACCCCTCCATGAGCCGGAATACCTGCCACAGGCGGTAGGTCAAAACGCACAGAGGCATAGTGTGCCAAGTCAATTTGATCGCATGGGCGTCGCTTCGTTTCCTGGAGAGCTATGACGAGCGGACAGTGCAAGCGTAGCAGCAACTTTGTCCTCTCGGTTGGAGCGAATGCCGCGAATATTCCAATGAAGAAGTGCCATCGTGAGAAGAAAAAGAAAAAGGAGAAGCAAGAAGTGGTCACCTCGAAGGCCGCTGAGGGCCTGGCTTCGAGCGAGCACTGCCGCCGCTATCAATAGGCGGAGAGTCATCGTCCATTTGTTCAATAGGTTCGTCGGCCATCTTGTTAAGATGGCCGGGAGGGGGAGCTTCCTCCATCGGTGGACGGCCAGATGTTCGGCCACCAGCGGTGCGGCCAGGCGAAACGGATGACGGCCTGGGGCGGCAACCGCTGGGTGGCGCACGAGAAGAAACGTGACGTGGCGGAGAAGAAGAACTTTGCTTCCTATGAGCCTTCTTGGAAGGTTGTTTAGTCGAAGTACTGGTCGATGGCTGGGAGTTCGAGGTACGTAGGAAGTCTGCACGGGATGGTTCCTTCTTGAAGGCCCGTGCATCTGACTTCGGGGTCTTCGTCTTAGCAGAAGCTGATGAAGGTGCCTGTGTCTTAGGAGTGACGGGAGGAAGAGGAGACGTTGACCGGGCGATCTTAGCACTGGCCGAACGGACGACCGTAGCGCTAAAGGTCAGATCGCATGTCTGCGTCGACACCTCCCTGGTAGTCCGAGGAGAGGCGAGGACAGTACTGTATTTCCCCGCTGGGAGTACCGTGGGCTTCCTACTAGCAAATAGCTTGCGGTCAGCCGTGGTGGACACTTTCTCTTTGACCTGAATTTCCTGTATACAGCGTTCCTCCTTGTATATGGGACTGTCGCGGGAGGACGCTGCATGGTCACCCTGACAGTTCACGCAACGAGGAGACGGAGGTGGACAGTCACCCTCATGGGCGTCCCTGCCACAAGTGACGCATTTAGCCCCATTAGAACAAGACTGGCGGGTGTGATTAAAACGCTGACACTGGTAGCAGCGCGTAGGTGTCGGGACATAGGGGCGAACAGAAATAACCTCGTAGCCCGCTTTGATGCGCGACGGCATCTGAACACTATAAAAGGTCAAGAGAAGTGTCCGGGTCGGTACAAGGTCATTGTTGACCTTCTTCATGACCCTATGGACAGCCGTCACGCCCTGCTCAGCGAGGAAAGACTGAACCCTCTCGTCAGTCAATCCGTCGAGTGATCTAGCATATACTACACCACGTGACGAATTCAAAGTGCGGTGAGCCTCCACCCGGACAGGGAACGTGTACAGGAGTGTGGCCCGAAGCAGTTTTTGTGCCTAAAAGGCGCTCTCAGTTTCTAACAACAAGGTACCGTTACGCATCCTGGCACAAGAATTTACAGGTCCGGCTATGGCATCTACGCCCTTCTGAATAATGAAAGGGCTGTCAGATGAAAAATCCTTTCCGTCCTCAGATCTAGAAACTACGAGGAAATTTGGGGCAGGCGGTAGTACTTTTGTCACTGGTGGCTGGTCAAGTTTCCGTTTTTGGGCAGAAGTCGAGAGAGAAGAAGAAGAGAAATCCATTGCGGAGGAATCCCCCACGATTGCCAGCGTCTCCGATGGCGCGCTCCTTCCTTGTGGGGACCCTCTCAGAGGGCGCTCCTGCCTTAGGTGAATGTTTACACCTCAGCTCACACCTACCGAGGAACGGACGGAGGGACCAATCGGCTTGGTCGGAAGGTGTCAGCTCAGGCAATCACCCCTCCCTGGCCTTTACCACGGAGTACGTGCGTGCCTTACTTGTCTACCCAGGGCGGGGAATTACGCGTTACCCCGTCACCGGCTACGCGTGCGAACGCGTGGGTCGGCCGTCAGGCACGCACAGGGAGGAAAGAAGAAGAGGAAAAGAGAGGGAGAGAAAGGACAGACTGTCTCAAACGCCGAGGCGGAGACCATAGGGTGGACAAGAAGGCAAGGAGAAGAAAGCAAGGAGAAGAAGGCAAGGTAAAAAGTAAGGAAGACAGTGAGAGGGGGGGAAGGACAAAGAAAGGAACCAAACAAAGGAAGGAAGAAACCACAATAAGCGAAAAACCAAAATGACCACAAATGTAAGTCGTGTAACCGTCCATCTCCGGATGCAGGCGCAAACTACCCCCTTGAGGGGGAGGGACTCCTTTTAACCGCCTCTTACGACAGGCAGGAATACCTCGGGCCTATTCTAACCCCCGGACCCGCAGGGGGGGACGAAGAAGCTGTTAAGTAGGTGGTCATAATGCTTTGGCTCATAAGTATAATACTGTAGTGCCTCTCCGAAACACCCTAAGGTCACAGTCATACTCGACGACGATGGGAAACCTATATAATGAAGAACAGCGATTCATCAGTGAATGCGAAGAGTATCCAAGTTCCGTTACGAATACTTGTGTGAAATTCCAAACTGCAATGCGATCTCGTGCTGAGTTACGATCCTTGAAATATCCAAATTTTTGTATCCTCCGTCGTTTGTGGGCGAGGATTAGTAGAATTCGCCCCGAAAAGCTAGGAGCAGGTCCCTCCTCCCACTACCAGGACAACAGCCCAGCCCACAGAGTGAAGATGGTTTGCGAGTTTTTGGCTGGCAAAGGGATCACATCGTGGACCTCCCACCGTATTCGCCGGATATGGCTACAGCAGATTTCTGGTTGCTCCCCAAAATGAAGCTAACAATGAAAGGACACCGTTACGACGCAGTTTAAGATATGCAAGAAGATTTTTGTTTTATTTACACGTAGAGTTCCGTAGGACCAAATTCAGGAGCAAATTTCCAAGGTCATGTAACGTGTCAGTACATGAAATTACAACATAAAAGTAATAACAGATAAAATGTTCATTGACCCAAAGAAAGTCAAGCCGTAAGTTTAAGTAAATGCATTAAACAATATAACATAGGAACTGGCTTCATTTTAACTCCTCGACAGAAGGGGTGACCCATGAGGAACCTCTTCAGTTTCGATTTGAAAGCCCGTGGATTACTGCTAAGATTTTTTAATTCCTGTGGAGGGTTATTGAAAATGGATGCAGCAGTACTCTGCACTCTTTTCTGCACAAGAGTAAACGAAGAGCGATGCAAATGCAGATTGGATTTCTGCCTAGTATTAACTGAGTGAATGCTGCAAACTCTTTGTAATAAGCCGATATTATTAACAAGAAATGACAGTAAAGAATATATTCATTGAGAGGCCAATGCCAGAATATCCAGGCTAGTAAACAGCGGCCGACAAGGGGTTCGCGAATGTACACCACTTATTTCCCGAACTGCCTGTTTCTGAGCCAAAAGTGTCCTTTGCGAATGGCAAGAGTTGCCCCAAAATAAAATAACGTATGACATAAGCGAATGAAAATAAAATGGACTAATTTTCGCGTCGAACGATCACTTACTTCAGATACCGTTAGAATAGTAAAAAACGGCAGCATCGAGTCTTCGAAAAATATCCTGAACGTGGGATTCCACAACAGTTTACTATCTATCTGCACAAATTTGTACTGTTCCGTTTTGCTAATCACATGCCCATTCTGTGTAATTAAAACATCAGGTTTTGTTGAATTGTGTGTTAGAAGCTGTAAAAACTGAGTCTTACTGTGATTTAAAAATCAAATGGCTCTGAGCACTATGGGACTTAGCATCTATGGTCATCAGTCCCCTAGAGCTTAGAACTACTTAAACCTAACTAACCTAAGGACATCACACAACACCCAGTCATCACGAGGCAGAGAAAATCCCTGACCCCGCCGGGAATCGAACCCGGGAACCCGGGCGCGAGAAGCGAGAACGCTACCTTCAGCTCTCTCTGTAGACGATTGAGCAGCCTCCTGGTGGCCTGGTTTCTGGTTATCTTCCACTCTTTTGCCACTCTGTTCTTACGTCGAATTTGAGCTAGCAAGTGTTCCGGGAGCTGTATTTGCGGTGGTGGGCCATCCCTTTGTGGAGGGGTGGCCTCTTCCACTGCCTGCAAGATGGTGCCTGTTAAGTCTTGTAGCGCTTGTTCTTCTGTTTCGGCAGTAGGTGGCGGAGCGCGAGCGATATCAGAGGCGACAGTTTCTCGGTATCGCTCCCAGTCTGTACGTTTGTAGGACATCTGGTACCGTGGGAGTGCTACCCATTCTCAAACATCGACCTCTAGAATCACTGAGTTGTGGTCGGGGGACATTCTGTTGATTGCCCTTGCGGCCACAAACTCTGCGATCCTCCTAGTGAGAGCTATGTCTAACACGTCGGGCGTACCTCCATTTTTTGGAAAATGTGTGGGCTCGACTGGACCCCATGTTTCGAAGTAGTGGGTGAGCGCTAGTTGTTGCAGTTTGGCGCCTGCTCTGGATGTTACTCTAGAATTCCAATCAGGGTGTTTGACATTGAAGTCTCCCCCTATTATGAATTTGCCTTCAATTTGCCCTAGAGCAGCTATGTCTCCCTCATCTATTTGGTCTCGTGGGGGTGGGTAAATTGCAACAATTGTTAGGGGTCCGGTGGCAGTGGTTACTTCCACCGCCACTGCTTCGATTTTGTTGGTAGCTGGTAAGAATACCTGGTGGTGGGGGATACCCCTTTCTTATGTATTTGGCCACTCCCCCGCCTTGGGTTGGCCTGTCTAGCTAACGTAGTTGGGAACTGTCGCTTTTATTACCGGTTTTAGGTGGGTTTCCCCCATCTTGCATATGTCGATAGGGAACTCCTTCATGAGTTCTCTGAACTCAACCTCTTGATTAACAGCGCCGTCTACGTTCAAGACGCACATTGTCAGGCCTTGGATGTTTGGTCGTCTGTCCATGATTGGGTTTTCAAACTATGGTGGAAGTCGCAGAGGGGAGCGACTGCTGGACTGCTGCCTGAAGGGCGACGAGGATCTGGGTGTTCTGCTTATGGGCCTCCCTGAATTCCTTCATTTCCATGACGAGGTTCATGGTCTGCACCATAATGCCTAACACCTGATCCGAGGGTGTGGGCTGTGTGTGGGGTTCCCTAGAGCTTTCTCTGTCATGGTGGACCTTGTCGTTGTTGCTGTGTGTTTCCCGGTGTTGTGGTGATGGGGCTACGTTTCTATGGCTTCTCGAAGGAGAAGCCACTTCCACGTATGTTGCCCTCGGTGTGTTCGGTCTTTGTTTCACCCAGGCCTTGTCTGCGTATGTTGTCATGTTTTGTTTCTTGTGTGACTGGATGGGTTGGTGGTGTTCCGTTTGCGTGTATGGGAGACGGCCTTAGCGCTCTTTGCCTGCTGTGAGTGTCTGGTGGACCTCACAACCTTGGTAACCCGCTGTGTGGTTTTTTCCACACAGTGCGCTCCTTATTTGTGGACCTGTGTGTTTCATTGTGTTGTGCATGTCCTTGTGTCATGGGCCTCGGCGCATTTTCCGCACCTTACTGCCATGGAGCAGTGTGCTGCAATATGATTAAGGCCCTGACACCTAAAGCACTGCACCGTCTTGTTTCTGCGGCACAGTGGTTCAGTGGTCACAGGCACAGCCAGGATCATCTTTTGTTTTGCGGGATATCTGGCAGTGGGACCTGATATAGGGGCCATTTGCTTCCTGTGTTGCCCATCTGCTGGACCGCCTTTACGACGTACCCCTGGGCAGTCAAGTCTGTTTTGATAGCCTGGGGGGACAGTCGTCTCGGGAGGTCTCTGATCACGATGTTCTTATGTTCTTGTTGTGGGGAACGTGTAGTGGGGTTGAAACGACCCCTTAGAACAATTTATACACGACTGTGCTTAACCTGACACACAATATTATTTAGCGCAACGCAATCTGACTTTCAAAAATCCCTACAAAAGAATGGCCCTGACTAACATTAAACTATACCTTTCACAAATAACTTACCTCACAAAAATCTTCATTACTCGAACTACTGCAATACAGCGAGCGCCACTATTGCCAGCTAAATAAAAGATTCAAACTACAGAAGGCACTAACTACTGATAGGGATAGTTAGCAAATGAAAGATATTAATAGAGAACAAACAATGTATTTACCTTAATAGTCATAATATATATATAGCAGTTCATGACAAATTACAAAACTCCGCCATCTCTCTCCCCACATCCACCACTGCTGGCGGCTCACCTCCAACTGCGCAACGCTACGCGCTGTTCACATCCATCTGCCGCTGCCCAACACTACAATGGCAGACAACAATGCAAACTAGCCACAGGCTGCACACAGCACAGCCAGTGATTTTCATACAGAGCGCTACGTAACGTTGCCAAAAAGAAAATATAAACAGCCTACTTACATAGCCCCCATGCTCCCCACAAAAAATTTTACAAATTGTTTTGGCCAGTGGCCAATAATGATTTGATAAAATATTTCATAATTACAGTAACAAAGATATCCAATGCACACACTTATTGATACAATGTTGGTCAAAAGCTAAAATTTTCTCACAGTCCATAAAGACAGTCCTGATCATTCATCATAATAGTAATTACAGTTTTTTTCACAAAGTCTCATTAGTAAAAAAAATTGCACACAGAAGTAGTGGATTTCCATGCAGTCTTGAAGAAGTAGTTGTGCTTCCAACGGAAAGACAGTGCTGACTCTTGACATGCTGACAGGTAATGGGCCACAATGGAGCAAACCCACAGCAGAGTCATTCGAAGTTCTGACATATCTTTCATTTGCTAACTATCCCTATCAGTAGTTAGTGCCTTCTGTAGTTTGAATCTTTTATTTAGCTGGCAGTAGTGGCGCTCGCTGTATTGCAGTAGTTGGAGTAACGAAGATTTTTGTGAGGTAAGTGATTTGTGAAAGGTATAGGTTAAAGTTAGTCAGGGCCATTGTTTTGTAGGGATTATTGAAAGTCAGATTGCGTTGCGCTAAAAATATTGTGTGTCAGTTTAAGCACAGTCTTGTATAAATTGTTCTAAGGGGACGTTTCAGGGTATGTTTTTGTTGTGAAGAAGAGTTTTGACTGTGGTGTAGTGTTCAAGTCTGCGTACTGTTATTTTGATTTTATCACCACCGGCAGGTTTTGCCTGGAAACTGCCTTCCCCGATTTCTGTTTTAAGGGTCTCGAAGAGTTTTGAGTAAACTCTGCGACAATCGGAGGGAGGTGGTGGGTAAAGCGTCGGTAGTGGTGGTGCGGGGATACCCACAGGGTATCGACGCCGGTCCACGCCTCGGCGCTCCCCCCCCCCCCCCCCCCCGCCACTACCGACGTGGTACCCCGCTCTGGAGGAACGTGACTGACCGACCTACAGCAGCGGACGACGGCCCAGCAGCTATATAGATACGCAGAACACAGCATCCCGACACTTCTCCAGAAGATGATGCGTACGAAACTCACTGAAACGTTGCGACAAGAGGACGCCACCACTCGGCTGATAACCCGAGAAGAATTCATCACTGAGGCATTCTAATACGCAATATCTTTCAAAATTAGAAAAAATGGCTTAGCACCTGGCATATTAAACCCAATGCTCAGAAAAGTCAGCTGCTGATTTCAAGACTTAGAAATTTCGTGACCAGCAAATCACAGACACCAGACGAAGTAAAATTAAAACTCTGGGGAGAAGGAATTCTACCACACCCAAAAGCAAATTATTTGTGCCTCATCTAGATAAAATTGTAGCAAACGCAGGAAAAACACTAGGCCTTTTAAAGCTAATTAGAGGAGGTATAAGATGTGCGTCCAACAATAGACTAATCTACACCTATAAAATGTTTATAAGACCTGTCCTTGTATATGGTGCACCGGTTGGATCTCAAGTAAATATCAGACAGAAAGATTTTTAAGTACAGAAAGGAAAATTCTGCAAACTGCCACTAGACTAACTGTATATATTGCGAATTATGATACTTATAAGTGTGCAAACATACTGTCCACCACAGTGTCGACTCATCAAGCTTACCAGCCATAAAAGAAGAATTTACGAGTTTTAACTTTCCACGTTATCAGTATAAACACCCACCACACCCCAAAGCACAACTAATCACAGAAACTAGCGAAACAACGACCTAGCGAAACAACGAACTAGCGAAACAACGAACTAGCGAAACAACGAACTAGCCAAACAACGAACTAGCGAAAGAATTCCACTTAGACTATCCAATAATATCAGCCACTTAATTACTGAAAGCTAAGGTGCAAATACAGTAATAGAGAATTAAGCTAATAGACCCAACAGGTTAGCCGAGCGAGCTAACGCGCTGCTTCCTGGACTCGGGTAGGTGCGCCGGCCCCGGATCGAATCCGCCCAGCGAATTAACGACGAGGGCAGGTGTGCCAGCCAACCTGGATGTGGTTTCTAGACGGTTTTCCACATCCCCCTACGTGAATACTGGGCTGGTCCGAACGTCCCGCCTCAGTTACACGGCCCGCACACATCTGAACACTTTCGCACTCTTCCATGGATTACACTAGTCGCAGACAGCTGGGGTACACTAATTCCTCCCTGGGATGTACAGGGTGGAGACAGGAAGGGCATTCGGCTACCCCTTCAACTAAGATTGCCACATCCGATTAACCATGCCGACCCTATGTATACGCAGGACAAACGGCAGAAGCAAAACAAAGAAAGACAATTAAGCTAATACCACGAAATAAGTATAAATACAATGTAAAGTAAAACAGAATGTAAGACTGCTTAGCCCAGGTGGGGTTTTAGAGGGTGTTTCCCCTACCTAAGATGTTGAGTCCCATAGTGCTCAGAGCCATTTGAACCATTTTTTTCCCCTACCTGTAAGACGAATTTCGGGATAAAACACCACTCCCAATCAGGAAGAAGAAGGTGACAGTAAATTGTAACAGAAGACATGTATTAATGAATTTAATGAAGAATTTGCAGCTACCAGATTGGAGAACCAAATGAAATAGGAAGTAATGCTACCCTGTCACAACAGAATGAAAGTACCTACAGGTGAAAAGAGCTAAGCTGCAGATGCAGCCCACCGTCAGCAAGCCATGGATAGTTATGTCTCATGGCAAGTTAATGGGAGTTGGTGGAAAATATTGCTGAAACCTGAAGCTTTTCATATATGGTACAGTTGCCTATGAGTAAATTCTACCCAGTAAGAAATTACAGGTGGCCTACAAAATAAACAGAGAGAAAATACTTGTGCAGCCTGCTTTACCGTGACATGTAGTCTGCCAGTAATACACACCATCTCTGCGAGTTAACGAATCGCAGGCCTGCCAGCGCTGCATCATTGAGGAGAAACAACAGTCCAGGACAGAAACAACACAAACAGATGGGACGCTAGCAGCAGCCGCTGCCTCATCACCAACAGGTGGCATTTCCGTAGTCAGTCACGGAACTGCTCGTGTCTGCCAGGTCACATGCCCACAAGCAGGGCGCACTGCATTCCTCCGCCGCTACAGTAGATATGCGGATGCATGGCTCCAGTTTTAGCCACTGAAACAGTCGTGTTCAGCACCAAGCCCACGATGCAGTCCTTCCAGCAAGCCCACACGAAGTCTAGCCACCGGTTCAGGACCACTTCGCCTGTGCCGTGCTCCAGAGTAGCCAGCACGTAAACCCAGAGTATTCGCCTCCATCGGTCTGGGACTTCATCTGAGCCGTCCTCCCGAGCTACCAGCAGACTGACCTCCATGCCTTCACCTCACGTACCACTGCTTCTGAGGACTGCCAGCTTCGGTTTTGGTATCAGACTATCAAAGATTTTGAAAAGCGTCAAGCTGTTTTGGCTGGTCACTTTTCATCCCAGATAGGTAGATTTTATTACGAAAGTCAGTCAAACACCTCTTTCGTGTCGGATGAAACTAGAACAGTGTTTGTTAGAGATGATTTCATGAATTTTTCTTTATTGTACTACAAATATGCTAGTGAATACTTTTATAATTGTTTCTTTGGATGAGCTTTTACGCTGTGGTACGGTGTAGTTCATGGAACGGAACACTCAGAGACGCAAGCAAAATGGAAGGCCCCACAGATAAGGTATGAGGTGCTATGAGAAATGGCAGGTGACAAATGTAGGTAAAAATGGCTTGAGTCATCTGCATGAAAGCGTAGGACAAGAGGCAGGCTCAGCGATGCCACAGTGGCAATGCCGATGACCCTGGAATAAAAATAAACCAAGGCGAAAGGCACATAAAAAAAGGAGAGGTCCGCTTGGGGATGACGTTACTGAATGGTCTGTGTCCTGTTAGAGCGGTGCCCTGAAAGCTTTGGCCCTACAGCGAGGATTTCTGCGAAGAGGGCGGCAGTCGTGCCTGTGTCAAAGAAACATTTAGCACGACAGGCATCTAGCCATAAAATACTTTTTGATGTCTTATGTGGTGTGTGTGTGTGGGGGGGGGGGGAGGGGGGGGGGCACCTACTTTGCAGCTCCGAAATTTGTTGGTCGTAAGTAATTGTTTTTTTGGGTCTATTTTTGCTTGGGTTGTAATGTTTCGTGTATTTATTGTGTACTGAATGTGTTAAATTACGTAGGCATGGCTGAGTTTTGAATTTTTGAGGTGGTGTTATTTGGTTTTGTTTTTCGTAATTGTAGGAGTGTTTTTTTTCGTATCAATAGTTGTAGCTGACCTATATAGGTCAAGTGAAATGTCTGATTCCAATTTCCGTAGTTTTTGCGGTAGACAGTGTTTGGGTATCGTCAGCTGTGGTTGACCTACATAGTTCAAGGGAAATGTCCGATTCCTGTTGATTTTTGTAATTTTTTTTGTCGTCTTGTTCGTTTTGGGATCGTGGTGTGTTTTTTTACTGTTACATTTAGCCTATCCCCTCCCTAAAACCCCCGATTTCCAGTGGTTGTCCCGTTAGTTTGATTGTATTTTTGGCGGTGACATGTTATTGTCTTCTTTATACGCATTTTCGTCTTTGTTGCTGTGTGTATGTACTGATATCATAGATGCCATATTGGCGACGCTTAGAATAACCGTTTCAGCCATATTGTGTTAAAGAGGGGTGGAATTACACACTTCCGTAATCCCAAGTGAACTTATTGCAACTGACATTTGCCGGCTCATGGTGGGAGAATTTTGACAACTATACCACTGGTGGTAAACATGAAACATTTTTAAGGTTGATATATGGAGTGAAATACAGATAGTATTCGTTATTATTTCTAAAGAAGACGGTCTTGGGTTTCCGAAGCAGTACGGGACAGTAGGATTTTTTCCCCTTCAGTCTTAACCGCAACAGCAGGCTTCGAAAGTAGCTCTCCACTGTCGTGGTGGAAAGGACAGAGTTCAACGTTCGAGTGTGCACTTGATGGCAGCCGAACTTGGATGGATGTGGTGTAACTTGCAGCGCCGACACGGTAGGACAACACAAAATTGAAGACTCAACATTTTCGTTTTAGGTTTACCGTGTTCAACAGTAGTCACAGTTACATGGAAACTTCAGTTTCTTTCTCAAACCACACAACCACTATTGTTGATACATCGGTAGGTTGCGGTAAATTCGGTAGGAAAGGCATATTATCATTAACAAAGTCCAGTTTCTCACCAATTAAGTTTTTCAATCATTCTGTGAATTACCTCAATTTCTTCATACTCATGGTTTTACGTCGCATCAATTAAGTTTTTGTTACACTTCTATGGAGTCTGTTAAAAGGAGATCTGTATCGATGATGAGCATCAGACTAAATTCAAACGCGGTCCGACAGACACCAATACATTTATTGCAGAACAGTACAATCTATCAGTATTTTCAGTATTTTAGAGATTTTCGAGAGTGGCTCGATTAATAGACAAACTCTGTAGGCTACTAATGGGCAGTTCCTATCCTTACATATAAAAAATTAAATCGCAGTTACAATTACTCGAACACGGACTGACAATGCCAAACCACCTGAAAAGAATAACGAAAGAACTCAGCAGGTGCAGCTTTGCCATTCACAAGTGTTGCGTACTTTACTTCACTTTTACAAAACAGACGCTAACATACGGCCATGATTCCTCGCAGACTTCGTAATGAGGCGCAAAACTTAATAATCCACTCTAACAGTAATCACAAAATACTGATCGATTGCTACGGTAAAAAGAAAAGCATGACCAAGATAAAGAAACTGGGAAATTCAAACAAACTTTTGACAACACAGCGTTAGTCGGGTATTCATTCTGAAAATTTTGTATTAGAAACGAAATCGAAGAATGAAGTGTTCGTACCGAAATATCGAAAAAAATGCGTTCCTATGTATCCGTGAAAATGACTTTGAAAATGTATAACAGTCGCTCAAAGAAATAAGCATGATGTACAAATGTATGAGTAACCAAATTAAGAAACATGATCCCAGACATTTTTTGTGTACTGGGCGCAGCTTTTTCGCGTGTCTATAACGTGATTTTGTAAACGTCTCTATAGCAACGCCACTCCACAGCTCTACAGACGGTTATTGCTTTCGCCTACAGCCGCTTGCGCTTAGCAGTTGAAAGCTGTCAAAAGCGCTCCTAGGTATCAGAAAATTTCGTAATTTTACTCGAGAGTAGGGGTGTCTTTGTAGTAAAGAATAAATATATTAACACTTCGTGCGTGATGCGGCAGTTTCTCACGCATCTCAGTGTTTATAACGTCATGTCTCTTGAACGATGTACTTGTGTAGATATATTCCGGGAGATATATGGATACTGGCTGCAAAATTTGTTGGGAATATAGTAGGAAAGAAGTAATAAATCGAAAAATCACGCACAGTGCGACATTTTTCGCGCATCTCATTGTTTATCAAGGCATATATCCTGAACTACGTTGGGTGCGTAGGTCTTACCCCCACAACCGTTGTTGCTTGACAAAGGATGTGCGTACCAAGTTAGGTTGAAATCGCTCTAATGATTTTTGGCAGACATGTTGTGGGGTGGCGAGTTAACTCGGTAATATTTAAAATTTGCTGTATAAATGTTTGCAATTCAAAATGTTTGAATGTTGAATCAGTTTCAGGCTTTTAGAATGCTGTTAATGCTGTCTTTCGCCGTTCTCAACACTGGCTCTCTATTTACTTTTTTATCTCCCAGAAAGTGATTTAACCAAACGTGAAACCGGTAATTAGAGATCCTAGTGCCCACTTCATCTGAGAATACCATTATAGCTGCAGCTTATAGCTCTGAGGAATTAGGAGATTGTCCGGGATTTCTAATCAAAAACGATTTTCCAAAATAGTTGAGTATATTCTGAAATTCACTGATAAAAAACACAAGTATCCCTACAACCTAACTAACAGGGCAGTTAAGAGTCTAATGCGCTGATGCAACTATAAATGTCCGAATTAAATGTTAAAAAGAATGCTCGCCATAATTTGATGAGAGTATTTCAGCAAACGCCACGCTAAATAATTGGTAGAATGTCTGTCCCGCGACGGCACGTGAAAATACGACAATACGCAAACTGAAGCTAGATAATGAAAATCATCCCAGAATTAATCCTTCACTTGAAATGATTTCATGGTTCCGCGTATCTCTAGTAACTTAATACGGCACCCGAGGCTGTTTGTAGCAGTGCTACCGAAGCGACGCGACTCCCGACACAGCTGACGTGCTATTCACTGTCTGGAGAGAACTGGGGCCTTGCCTTCCTCGCGCAGCGCTCTTATATATATAGCTGCGGTGCGGACGGCTAAGGGAACGCCTGCTCAAATCGGCTCTCCCGACTAGCCGCTGGGCTAGTAACGCACCACTTCAAGTTACATAATAATTTATAGCTTCTTTTGCTGATGGCCGATGAAGCTCTTAATTTAAACGTGCATTCAGCACGCAAGTAAGTATTGATAATAAAATTTTGACGTGGCTAAGTTAAATATTTTGGGCGAGAGAATTAATTAAATTTCACTGCACGCAGCAGATGAGCTCTGAACTGGCGCTTTTGAGATCCGCTATCGCTATAATTTTATAGGTATTCAAAAGAAACTTTTCACATCTTCATAGTCATAGCGGACCTCCAACCTATTTAAATCTAAACATCCTAGCTTTATTTATTAGCCTACTCACAATAACAAGCAGTTCACGCGCACGACTGCTCAGCCCCGACTAACTAATAACGTCATGCTCTACACTACAGGGTGACTGGCTCAGTACACATCCTGCCCCACAGTTCCCTCTTTACAACAGCCTCTTGCCCTCCTTCAAATTCAACTTGCCTACGTTGGCTCAGGTACTCGCTCCAGAGGTGGTCTTTTTTTTTTTGGTCATCAGTCTACTGACTGGTTTGATGCGGCCCGCCACGAATTCCTTTCCTGTGCTAACCTCTTCATCTCAGAGTAGCACTTGCAACCTACGTCCACAATTATTTGCTTGACGTATTCCAATCTCTGTCTTCCTCTACAGTTTTTGCCCTCTACAGCTCCCTCTAGTACCATGGAAGTCATTCCCTCATGTCTTAGCAGATGTCCTATCATCCTGTCCCTTCTCTTTATCAGTGTTTTCCACATATTTTTTTCCTCTCCGATTCTGCGTAGAACCTCCTCATTCCTTACCTTATCAGTCCACCTAATTTTCAACAAATGCTTCGATTCTCTTCTGTTCCGGTTTTCCCACAGTCCTTGTTTCACTACCATACAATGCTGTACTCCAGACGTACATCCTCAGAAATTTCTTCCTCAAATTAAGGCCGGTATTTGATATTAGTAGACTTTTCTTGGCCAGAAATGCCTTTTTTGCCATAGCGGGTCTGTTTCTGATGTCCTCCTTGCTCCGTCCGTCATTGGTTATTTTACTGCCTATGTAGCAGAATTCCTTAACTTCATTGACTTCGTGACCATCAATCCTGATGTTAAGTTTCTCGCTGTTCTCATTTCTACTACTTCTCATTACCTTCGTCTTTCTCCGATTTACTCTCAAACCATACTGTGTACTCATTAGACTTCTTCACTTTCACTCAGGATAGCGATGTCATCAGCGAATCGTATCATTGATATCCTTTCACCTTGTATTTTAATTCCACTCCTGAATAGTGAAACATAAACACTTCCCATGCCGCAGAGGGATATGGGAATCGACCAGCCAGCGGTCGGAAAATGTACCAAAGAATTCTCCCCTAGTCAATATGGAAAAATACGTAATCGAAATGAAGGGTGGCTGAATTAACGAACACCAGAATTCGCTCAGTCATGCTACTGATTCACATAGTCACCAAATCCACTGTCATGATCAGTATTTTTGACTGATCACTTGTGAATACCCCAACTTAAGTTTCGTTGCTAGCGTCCACAATCTTCTAATGCGTTAACTTAATTCGCCGAGGAAAAATTTAATGTACTGATTCTCAAGGTTGGATCTGTGCCGCAGTTAATTCCGACACAGGTTATACTTTTTAAGACTGGTGTTTCACAACTTGATTACTACGAATTCTAGACATGTACTTGTGGTCTGACAGTACATCGAGGTAGGACTGCTACTCAATGTTTGTGTTTCATCAAGGACACCCAAATAAGAAGCGTCACCGATTAACAAAACTAGCAGTGCATACAGCCCATTGGGCCAGCCGCGGTGGTCTAGCGGTTCAGGCGCTCAGTCCGGAACCGCGAGCCCTCAGCTCGTGGTCGTGCGGTAGCGTTCTCGCTTCCCACGCCCGGGTTCCCGGGTTCGATTCCCGGCGGGGTCAGGGATTTTCTCTGCCTCGTGATGGCTGGGTGTTGTGTGATGTCCTTAGGTTAGTTAGGTTTAAGTAGTTCTAAGTTCTAGGGGACTGATGACCATAGATGTTAAGTCCCATAGTGCTCAGAGCCATTTGGAACCGGAACCGGGGGACTGCTACGGTCGCAGGTTCGAATACTGCCTCGGGCATGGATGTGTGTGATGTCCTTAGGTTAGTTAGGTTTAAGTAGTTCTAAGTTCTAGGGGACTGATGACCACAGATGTTAAGTCCCATAGTGCTCAGAGCCATTTGAACCATTTTTGAACAGCCCATCGGAATGTACTGCGTCTTTCATTATGATGTTCTGTATAAAGTCTGTAGTGTTACTTTTCTACATGGGAGCTTGTTATTAGCACATGCACCGTGCCCCTGTAATAACACGGCCCATACTCGGGTACCGCTCAAGTGCATGGAACCCCTATACAGTCTGACTGTCACGGGATATGGAGGCACTTCACAGACGGATAGCGAGAAAGAGTAGCAGAAACTTTGGACAGCCGCAGCTCTCGAAGAAGAACGCTGTAGTTGTACAGGTCGCAAGGTCCTGCGCAGCACACTTGAAAACGCATCTTTCTGTGCAAAACTGCGAATACCCTTCATCTCGCCTTCGTATACATCTCGTGGAGACCCAGCAGATAAAATTAGTCAAATAATAGCTTGCACAGATGCGTACAAGTAATCTTTCCAAGTACCATCTGTGAACTGAGGGGCTGAGAGTACGAGTGGTAGAAGCCCTTGCTGAAGCAGAGTAAATGACTATCTAAGTCAAATGGCTACTTATAAATTCTGTGGGTTACTTTCGTAACATCAGATAGTTTTTCCTAATTGTTAGGCATGAAGTGCACAGCTTTAATTGAAAGAAAGGTTCATGTTTTCATTTCCACTACGGAAGTCTTTCTGCTGACCTACTTTGCTGCTTCCATCCAGTCAGAAAAAAAAAATAAAGTTCAAATGTGTGTGAATTCCTAAGGGACCAAACTGCTGAGATCATCTGCCCCTAGACTTACACATTATTTAAACTAACTTAACCCTAAGGACAACACACACACCCATGACCTAGGGAGGACTCGAAACTCCGGCGGGACGGGCTGCGCAATCAGTGACAAGGCGTCCCAAACCGCGCGGCCACCCCGCGTGGCGTAACATGTCTGAAACGTGTCTGCACACTAGTAGCCATTTTGGATCTTTAGTCTTTCGTTAGTCGTCAAGAAGGTTATACGTATCTTCTTACGCCTATTATTGTTTATTTTAAAAATGGATCAGGGAATATGCATTACATTCTATTATTAAAAATGAAATAAGATGTAACAACGTTTTATAAATGTTTGTGAGTCTGCTATGAGTAAAACAGTGGTTTATGAGTGATCGAAGCGTTTCCAAGGTGTCTGCGGAGAAGGTGAAGCTGAAGGTTCTGCAAGTCACAGAACATCAACAAGTGATGAAAACGCCGAAAAAGTAAAAAAAAAAAAAAAAAAAAAAAAAAGTGAACGGTCTCCGAATTACAATCAGAAAACTTGCTGATGATGATGGCATATCAACTAACTCATGCCATGAAATCTTTTTGGGTGTTTTGGGTATGAAACGTGTGGTAGCAAAATTTAAGCAAAAGTTGTTGAATTTCGAATACGAGGGCAGTTCAATAAGTAACGCAACACATTTTTTTTCTCGGCCAATTTTGGTTGAAAAAACCGGAAATTTCTTGTGGAATATTTTCAAACATTCCCGCTTCGTCTCGTATAGTTTCATTGACTTCCGACAGGTGGCAGCGCTGTACGGAGCTGTTAAAATGGCGTCTGTAACGGATGTGCGTTGCAAACAACGAGCAGTGATCGAGTTTCTTTTGGCGGAAAACCAGGGCATCTCAGATATTCATAGGCGCTTGCAGAATGTCTACGGTGATCTGGCAGTGGACAAAAGCACGGTGAGTCGTTGGGCAAAGCGTGTGTCATCATCGCCGCAAGGTCAAGCAAGACTGTCTGATCTCCCGCGTGCGGGCCGGCCGGGCACAGCTGTGACTCCTGCAATGGCGGAGCGTGCGAACACACTCGTTCGAGATGATCGACGGATCACCATCAAACAACTCAGTGCTCAACTTGACATCTCTGTTGGTAGTGCTGTCACAATTGTTCACCAGTTGGGATATTCAAAGGTTTGTTCCCGCTGGGTCCCTCGTTGTCTAACCGAACACCATAAAGAGCAAAGGAGAACCATCTGTGCGGAATTGCTTGCTCGTCATGTGGCTGAGGGTGACAATTTCTTGTCAAAGATTGTTACAGGCGATGAAACATGGGTTCATCACTTCGAACCTGAAACAAAACGGCAATCAATGGAGTGGCGCGACACCCACTCCCCTACCAAGAAAAAGTTTAAAGCCATACCCTCAGCCGGTAAAGTCACGGTTACAGTCTTCTGGGACGCTGAAGGGGTTATTCTGTTCGATGTCCTTCCCCATGGTCAAACGATCAACTCTGAAGTGTATTGTGCTACTCTTCAGAAACTGAAGAAACGACTTCAGCGTGTTCGTAGGCACAAAAATCGAACGAACTTCTCCTTCTTCATGACAACGCAAGACCTCACACAAGTCTTCGCACCCGAGAGGAGCTCACAAAACTTCAGTGGACTGTTCTTCCTCATGCGCCCTACAGCCCCGATCTCGCACCGTCGGATTTCCATATGTTTGGCCCAATGAAGGGCGCAATCCGTGGGAGGCACTACGCGGATGATGAAGAAGTTATTGATGCAGTACGACGTTGGCTCCGACATCGACCAGTGGAATGGTACCGTGCAGGCATATAGGCCCTCATTTCAAGGTGGCGTAAGGCCTTAGCATTGAATGGAGATTACGTTGAAAAATAGTGTTGTGTAGCTAAAAGATTGAGGAATAACCTGGTGTATTTCAATGCTGAATAAAACAACCCCTGTTTAAGAAAAAAAAATGTGTTGCATTACTTATTGAACTGCCCTCGTATTAACAGCTGAAGTTACCAATGACACAGAACTACTGCAACGTTCATAACAGGAGCCTAAATATCGGTGTACGGGGATAACGTCGAAGCTAAGGCTCAGTTATCGCAGTGGAGGCGTTCCGGATAGCCAAAACTGAAGAAGTGTGGTCGAATGTGAACGTTGCGCTCACTATTCCTTCTATCTTAACTGCAAAGTGTATCATGAGTTCTTGACAAAAGGTTAGACGATCAATCAGGCGTACAACCCACAAATTCAACGCCGTTTGCGTGAAGCAGTGCGAAAGATATGTGGCGAAACAGTGTACGCCTTTCGCACCAGAACAAAGCACGTGCTAACACTTCGATGTTCGTTGACTAATTTTTGACAAAAGACAACAGTTTAATAAAGCCGCAGCCTCCACATTCGCCAGTTATGGCCCTGTCGGACTTTCTTCTGTTTCCAGAAACAAATAGAAACTTAGAGGGCTATCGGTTTACAAGCTTAGATGAGATTAAATGTGTATTGCTAAAAGATCGAGTTCCAGAACTACACTACTGGCCATTACAATTGCTACACCAAGAAGAAATGCAGATGATAAACGGGTATTTATTGGACAAATATATTATACTAGAACTGACATGTGATCACATTTGCACGCAATTTGGGTGCATAGATCCTGAGAAATCAGTACCCAGAACAACCACCTCTGGCCGTTATAACGGCCTTGATACGCCTGGGTATTGAGTCAAACAGAGCTTGGATGGCGTGTACAGGTACAGCTGCCCATGCAGCTTCAACACGATACCACAGTTCATCAAGAGTAGTGACTGGCGTATTGTGACGAGCCAGTTGCTCGGCCACCATTGAGCACACGTTTTCAATTGGTGAAAGATATGGAGAATGTGCTGGCCAGGGCAGCAGTCGAACATTTTCTGTATCCAGAAAGGCCCGTACAGGAGCTGCAACAAGCGGTCGTGCATTATTTTCCTGAAATGTAGGGTTTCACAGGGATAGAATGAAGGGTGGAGCCACGGGTCGTAACACATCCGAAATGTAACGTCCAGTGTTCAAAGTGCCGCCAATGCGAACAAGAGGTGACCGAGAAGTGTAACCAATGGCACGCCATACCATCACGCCGTATGGCGATGACGAATACACGCTTCCAACGTGCGTTCACCGCGATGTCGCCAAACACGGATGCGACCATCATGATGCTATAGACACAACCTGGATTCATCTGAAAAAATGACGTTTTGCCTTTCGTGCACCCAGGTTCGTCGTTGACTACACCATCGCAGGCGCTCCTGTCTGTGATGCAGCGTGAAGGGTAACTGCAGCCACGGTCTCCGAGTTGATAGTCCACGCTGCTGCAAACGTCGTCGAACTGTTCGTGCAGATGGTTGTTGTCTTGCAAACGTCCCCATCTGTTGACTCACGGATCGAGACTTGGCTGCACAATCCGTTGCAGCCATGCGGATAAGATGCCTGTCATCTCGACTGCTAGTGATACGAGGCCGTTGGGATCCAGCACGGCGTCCCTATTACCCTCCCGAACCCACCGATTCCATATTCTGCTAACAGTCACTGGATCTCGACCAACGCGAGCAGCAATGTCGCGATACGATAAACCGCAATCGCGATAGGCCACAATCCGATCTTTATCAAAGTCGGAAACGTGATGGTACGCATTTCTCCTCCTTACACGAGGCATCACTACAACGTTTCACCAGGCATCGCCGGTCAACTGCTGTTTGTGTATGAGAAATCGGTTGGAAACTTTTCTCGTGTCAGCACGTTGTAAGTATCGCCACCTGCGCCAACCTTGTGTGAATGCTCTGAAAAGCTAATTATTTCCATATCACAGCATCTTCTTCCCGTCGGTTAAATTTCGAATCTGTAGCACGTCAGCTTCGTGATGTAGCAATTTTAATAGCCAGTAGTATATTTGGAAGATTGGAGGAACCGCTGGCGTAAGTCTACAATATCTGATGGGATCTACCTAGAATGATAAAACGTTAATGTAGTTGAATAAGTAAAACTACACTCCTGGAAATTGAAATAAGAACACCGTGAATTCATTGTCCCAGGAAGGGGAAACTTTATTGACACATTCCTGGGGTCAGATACATCACATGATCACACTGACAGAACCACAGGCACATAGACACAGGCAACAGAGCATGCACAATGTCGGCACTAGTACAGTGTATATCCACCTTTCGCAGCAATGCAGGCTGCTATGGAGACGATCGTAGAGATGCTGGATGTAGTCCTGTGGAACGGCTTGCCATGCCATTTCCACCTGGCGCCTCAGTTGGACCAGCGTTCGTGCTGGACGTGCAGACCGCGTGAGACGACGCTTCATCCAGTCCCAAACATGCTCAATGGGGGACAGATCCGGAGATCTTGCTGGCCAGGGTAGTTGACTTACACCTTCTAGAGCACGTTGGGTGGCACGGGATACATGCGGACGTGCATTGTCCTTTTGGAACAGCAAGTTCCCTTGCCGGTCTAGGAATGGTAGAACGATGGGTTCGATGACGGTTTGGATGTACCGTGCACTATTCAGTGTCCCCTCGACGATCACCAGTGGTGTACGGCCAGTGTAGGAGATCGCTCCCCACACCATGATGCCGGGTTTTGGCCCTGTGTGCCTCGGTCGTATGCAGTCCTGATTGTGGCGCTCACCTGCACGGCGCCAAACACGCATACGACCATCATTGGCACCAAGGCAGAAGCGACTCTCATCGCTGAAGACGACACGTCTCCATTCGTCCCTCCATTCACGCCTGTCGCGACACCACTGGAGGCGGGCTGCACGATGTTGGGGCGTGAGCGGAAGACGGCCTAACGGTGTGCGGGACCGTAGCCCAGCTTCATGGAGACGGTTGCGAATGGTCCTCGCCGATACCCCAGGAGCAACAGTGTCCCTAATTTGCTGGGAAGTGGCGGTGCGGTCCCCTACGGCACTGCGTAGGATCCTACGGTCTTGGCGTGCATCCGTGCGTCGCTGCGGTCCGGTCCCAGGTCGACGGGCAGGTGCACCCTCCGCCGACCACTGGCGACAACATCGATGTACTGTGGAGACCTCACGCCCCACGTGTTGAGCAATTCGGCGGTACGTCCACCCGGCCTCCCGCATGCCCACTATACGCCCTCGCTCAAAGTCCGTCAACTGCACATACGGTTCACGTCCACGCTGTCGCGGCATGCTACCAGTGTTAAAGACTGCGATGGAGCTCCGTATGCCACGGCAAACTGGCTGACACTGACGGCGGCGGTGCACAAATGCTGCGCAGCTAGCGCCATTCGACGGCCAACACCGCGGTTCCTGGAGTGTCCGCTGTGCCGTGCGTGTGATCATTGCTTGTACAGCCCTCTCGCAGTGTCCGGAGCAAGTATGGTGGGTCTGACACACCGGTGTCAATGTGTTCTTTTTTCCATTTCCAGGAGTGTATTTTCCATAGAATAGGGTTCTTGATACTTTTAGAACACACCTCGTAGCTGCCAAAGCTGACAGTGCAGTCCGCGAAGATCAGAAGTCTCTGACCTGGCCATCTGTCCCCGGTGCAGCAGGGCAGCGGCGTCCGGATCTTGCGATGTCGGGCAGCCTGACGCCTGCCTGACCTGATGCAGCCCGGCCCGCCCGACATCACGCACGCAGCGCCCGCCTGCCTGCTCTGCAGTTATTTATGTTTTAATTAACGGCCGCAGCCGCTGCGGCGTGACGCGCTCGTTTGCGCGACTTTTAATGAACTCCGTGTCTGCTAATTGGCTTTGTTAATCCCGTTACTCGCGTGATTCATCGGCGCCCAAAATGAACCGTTAACTGGTTTAGCGCCGCGTCGGCGGCCCACAGCGCCACGCGTCCGTCTCCCTGTACAGTGGTTGACCACTTGGCCTCCCATCCCAGGCTCCAGCACTGGATATTTCTTAAAATACAGAAAAGCTGTGAGTATCTACGTGGATCCAGAAGTTGCATAAAGTGTACGTCATTTGGTTTCAACCTAAAACATACTCTTATTGTAGTGGACTGACAAGACGGCCAGTCCACAGTGACGGGTAACCGAAAGGCACGCGTTTAATTCACGCAGGCTTGCTTAAGTCTGAAACAGGATACGTAATGAATGCTATAAAGAAAAGTACGTAGCTGCTGGAATACTTAACTTTAATCCATCATTTGTATACAGCATTCTTGATGATACAAGTGAGACTCTCTCTAGAAATGGTTAATGGCGCCTTGCTAGGTCGTAGCCATGGACTTAGCTGAAGGCTATTCTAACTATCTCTCGGCTAATGAGAGAAAGGCTTCGTCAGTGTAGTCGCTAGCAAAGTCGTCGTACAACTGGGGCGAGTGCTAGTACGTCTCTCTAGACCTGCCGTGTGGTGGCGCTTGGTCTGCAATTAATGACAGTGGCGACACGCGGGTCCGACATGTACTAATGGACCGCGGCCGATTTAAAGCTACCACCTAGCAAGTGTGGTGTCTGGCGATGACACCACACTTATAATGTACACTACTGGCCATTAAAACTGCTACACCACGAAGATGACGTGCTACAGACGCGAAATTTAACCGGCAGCAAGAAGATGCTGTGATATGTAAATGATCAACTTTTCAGAGCATTCACACAAGGTTAGCGCCGGTGGCTACAGCTACAACGGGCTCACATGAGCAAAGTTTCCAACCGATTTCTCATATACAAACAGCAGTTGACCGGCGTTGCCTGGTGAAACGTTGTTGTGATGCCTCGTGTAAGGAGGAGAAAGGGGTACCACCACGTTTCCGACTTTGATAAAGTTCGAATTGTAGCCTGTCGCGATTGCGGTTTATCGTATCGCGACATTGCTGCTCGCGTTCGTCGAGATCCAGTGACTGTTAGCAGAATAAGGAATCGGTGCGTTCAGGTGGATAATACGGAACGCCGTGCTGGATCCCAACGGCCTCGTATCACTAGCAGTCGAGATGACAGGCATCTTATCCGCATGGCTGCAACGTATCGTGCAGCCACGTCTCGATCCGTGAGTCAACACATGGGGACGTTTGCAAGACAACAACCATCTGCACGAACAGTTCGACGACGTTGGCAGCAGCATGGACTATCAGCTCGGAGACCGTGGCTGCGGTTACCCTTGACGCTGCATCACAGACAGGAGCGCCTGCGATGGTGTACTCAACGACGAACCTGGGTGCACGAATGGCAAAACGTCATTTTTTTGGTTTGATTCCAGGTTCTGTTTACAGCATCATTATGGTCAAATCCTTGTTTGGCGACATCGCTGTGAACGCACATGGCAAGCGTGTATTCGTCGTCGCCATACTGGCGTATCATCCGGCTTGATGGTATGGGGTGCCATTGGTTAACGTCTCCGTCACCTCTTGTTCGCATTGACAGCACTTTGAAAAGTGGACGTTAGATTTTAGATGTGTTACGACCCGTGGCTCTACTCTTCATTCGATCCCTGCGAAACCCTACATTTCAGCAGGATAATGCACGACCGCATGTTGCAGGTCCTGTACGAGCCTTTCTGGATACAGTAAATGTTCGACTGCTGCCCTGGCCGGCACATTCTCCTGATCTCTCACCAATTGAAAACGTGTGCTCAATGGTGGCCGACCAACTGGCTCGTCACAATACGTCAGTCACTACTCTTAATGAACTGTGGTATCGTGTTGAAGCTGCATGGGCTGTACCTGTACACGCCATCCAAGTTCTGTTTGACTCAATGTCCAGGTGTATGAAAGCCGTTATTACGGCCAGAGGTGGTTGTTCTGGGTACTGATTTCTCAGGATCTATGCGCCCAAATTGCGTGAAAATGTAATCACATGTCAGTTCTAGTATAATATATTTGTCCAATGAATACCCGTTTTTCATCTGCATTCCTTCTTGGTGTAGCAATTTTAATGGCCAGTAGTGAACATAGCTAATCTACATCACTAAATGTGTAAATCGGTAGACGGTGCACACCCAGTTGCCAGCTGCCTATCTTAATGCTTCCAGAGGCAGCAAAATGTTATTTTTAAGTATTCGGTATAGTTATTGTGCGAATTTTAAGATTAAAAATTCTGTCATAATCTTCGCATTAAGACGTATAATCTTACGTCAAACTGCGTACTAAAATTAGAAACTGTATGTGTTGTAACCTTCTCGTATGAATAAAAGCAATATTAAATTATGATGTGTAACCTTCCGAACAGAAAATAAAAATAAAAATAATTAAATTTCGATAATTTAATTGTGACTTATGAAAACTGATTAATCTTAACTCATGAAAACTGATAAATTTTGACGTAAGCAGCGCTACGCCATGGCTCTGTGAAATCAATCTGAAAAATTCTTACCTACTGATGGTGTCGCCAGATAACGCCGTCTATATATCTGCTCGTAAATGGCACAGCTTGGTACATTGCTGGCCTATCTACTAAGACTGGACAACATTTGTCTGAGATCTGAATTTCGAGAAAAACTGACTTGACTTAGTGACACAGCTGCATAGCTGCTGGTCTTATTAATAAAGAGCACATGACTATGATCTGACAAAAATTCTGGAATATTTTGATTTAGATAAATGACTGGATCGGGACTGGCAATGACTTCAGGGGAAATTTTACTTTTATAGTTGACTTGTAAAAACAATTACATTCTGAAAATTTTTTCGTTATTGATAAAGATTTACAATCCATTACACGGGAAAATTGAATATATTACAAATCTGGGTCAACTGGTGCTGACAAATTTCAAAAGAAAAGATTGAAACAAATATTTATTAACATCTCAGACAAGTGACTTAGCTACGCGCATGCCAATAAAAATAATAAAATTTACCTCACAATAGTTGGTTGACTTAATTACACTGCTGATTTTTCATTATATTTGAGTCGTGCTCACTCCCAACTATGCGTTTTCGTGAACTTCGCTGTTTATCTGTGATTGATTTCCCACTGTTGTTGCGGTTACGTCGTGGTTCTTCTTCCTTCCCCGTGTGGCAACAGTGATGTGTATCGATATTTGCGCCGTGTACCGTCTTTGGTTTGGTGCATATTGTTTCCGCCTAGGGAGTGTGGAGGCAGTCGGTCGGTTGTTGCGGACGAGGGAAGTTATCTCCCCGCGGTGCAGTCAGCTGGGGGCGCTGGCAGCCCCTGCGCAGTATCGGAGCGTGTGCAAGGCTGTCCGACCGCTATGAGCTTCGTGGTTCAACGACTCAGGACGTCAACGTTGAGTAGTGGATTCAACTACCCAAGACACGTCCATCCATGTTGTGGTGGTTCGTTTCGGTGGTTTGCTGTTGTGGAGGTTTTCCTGTGATCAACACCGAGTGTTTCTACTACTGAAATTTAGCCGCCATGCGGTGCAGTTAACTATTTTGGTAGACTTCAGTTTGAGTGCACCAGTGGAATTTTCTGTCTTGTGGCCATTAGTGTTGTGGTTACCTGCCCTGGGCACTGGCGTAAATTCAGGCAGTGTTCTTTTGAATGAAGTTAACTATATTACCGTGTTTCAAATGCAAGTGTACCAGCGGTATTTTCTGTCTAGTGGCCGTTAGTGTTCCGGTTACCTGCCCTGGCCACTAACGTAATTTCAGGCAGCGTCCTTTCCTCACCTGTTGTCGCTGTCCAACATGGTGTGTAATTGTGGAATATCACCTTTGTAATCGTTCTGATTGACGGGAAGCAAGTCGTTGTGTCGGTCGCTCTGTGGCTGTCCCTTAGTTGGGTTCCGGCGGATCAAGTATAGTTGGGCTCACCACCTGTCTCACCTAAGTGAACGAGGGCAGACCGACCTCCCTGGAGGCTTCTGAGTGCCAACGTTGTTTAATTATCTATTGTCAGAGGCTTATGGTTATTTTTTATTTTCTTAAAAATTTTGCACAATTAATTTTTAAATGTATCTTTCATGCTTAAACATTGCGGCTTTTAGCCTTTAAAAGATTATGGTAATATATTTTAAAATTTTGAAACTTAATAGTGGCCTTGAGCTATTGGTATTGCAGCTGCTTTTCCTTGAGGATTTCCACATAGTCGTGATATGTTTTTTTTTTATTTTATTTGCCTCTTTAATTGCATTTTAATCTTATTGATTTCTTAGGATTTCTTGTTGTTAAACATTCTGGCCTTCTGCCTTTAAAGGTCTACGGTAATATATTCTAAAATTTCGTAATTTAATGGTGGCCCTCCGCCATTTGTGTTGCACTTTGCATATGTTTGCTGGTTTTTTAAAATTATTTTATTGCTATCTTAAATGGATTCTAATCTTGTTGATTTGTTAAGATTTCTTGTTTGGTGACCTTCAGCCGTGAAAGAGTTGCATTCGGTAAAGATGCTATGTGCCGCTTTGGTTGTAAAGGTTATTAAGTTACAATAAATTACAATTAGAAGGAGTAACTGACCTCAACCTTTGATCCTTTCCACTTGTTCTACGCAGCGGGTTTAGCGGGCGTATCAACATCAACAATTATTCGTTTGCTCATCATCATCTTATTCCACGGTATCATTTAACTCTGCGGCTGATCACAGTAATTATTCAGTTCCATATAGTAAAATTTCACAATATGTTCTGCACTGTGGCTTTAACAACAACTAAACATAAACTTGAAACGTCCCCTTAGAAAAATTTATGAATTACTGTGCTGATAAACCTCTTACATTATTTGCTTTTCAAACAGCTGAGCAAAACTGAACGTACTCAAACATTCACTAAAGTGACGCACAATACTTTTAGCGCAACGCAATCTGACTTTCGGAAATCCCTACAAAAGAATGGCCCTGACTAACATTAACCTATACCTTTCACAAATCGCTTACCTCACAAAAATCTTGGTTACTCGAACTACTGCAATACAGTGAGCGCCACTACTGCCAGCTAAATAAAAGATTCAAACTACGGAAGGCACTAACTACTGATAGGCATAGCTAGCAAATGAAAGATTTTGATAGAGAACAAACAATGTATTTACCTTAATAGTGTTGAAAAATCATAATATACATAGCAGTTCATAATATCCAGTATTACAAATTTCAAAACTCCGCCATCTCTCTCCCCACATCCACCACTGCTGGCGGCTCACCTCCAACTGCGCAACGCCACGCGCTGTTCACATCCAGCTGCCCAACACTACAATGGCAGACATCAATGCAGACTGGCCACAGACAGCACACAGCACAGCCAGTGATTTTCATACAGAGTGCTACGTGGCGTTACCAATAAGAAAACCTAAACAGCCTACTTACATAGCCCCCATGCTCACCACAAAAAATTTTGCAAATTGTTTTGGGCAGTGGCCAATAATGATTTGATAAAATTTTTCATAATTACAATAACAAAGAAATCAAATGCACACACTTATCAATACAATGTTGGTCAAAGGGTAAAATTTTCTCACAGTCCATAAAGATAGTCCTGATCATTTATCACAGTAAAATTACAGTGTTTTTTTTTCTCAAAGTCTGAGTAGTAAAAGAGAATGCACACGGAAGTAGTGGATTTCCATGCAGTCTTGAAGAAGTAGTGTTGTCCTTCCAACGGAAAGACAGTGCTGACTCTTGACATGCTGACAGGTAATGGGCCACAACAGAGCAAACCCACAGCAGAGTCATTCGATGTTTTGAAGAATATTGGTAGGTAGGTCATCACAGAGCAGACCCACTGTAGTCCTGGTAGAGATTATGGTATTGGTGGGCCACCATAGCTGCAGACCCACTGCAGTCCTTGTAGAAATAATGGTAAGGTGGGCCATCAAAGATGCAGACCCACTGTAGTCCTTGTAGAGACGGCCAGCAGCCATCTGTTGCAACTGTGCAGGTGCACAATCACCATCGAAGAGTCTTGCGGACAAAATACAGCAAGTCCATAAACCACCACTTGTGCACACACGAAGTTTTTGAAATTGTCCTTAGAACCAGCAATGCTGTTATCCAGTCCCTTGCTGAATTATTAACACATGTGCAGACACTAACAGTCCCTAATGTCTTCCATTTTTACGTAATTACTAGCTACCGCAGCTGCGTCGTTAGAGTCATACGTACGTTTTGTGGCTGCCAGCGGTATGAGTCATTGCCTATTGTCTCTTTGTTGGCGCGCGTCGTTATTGGGGTTTGGAGACCTAACTTCTACAAATTCACCTTGCTGAGAGGGCCCTGCCCTGTTTAAATCCCGCCAGTTCTGATGCAATTCAGGCCTGTCGTTACGATCACATCGTCTGTCGTCATGCTGGTAGTTCCTGTAGTTTCTTTCTTGTCGGTTAAGTGATGGAGAATTTCTCGCTGAATCGTAACTGTGCGCTGGACCGTTGCGTCTAAAGTTATTCTGTCTCCCGTAATAATAGTTGTTTTGGTTCCAATATTGTCTGTTTCTCTGATTGTCTCTGTGATAGTCATTACCGCGGAGAGGTGATCTTTCCCTGTAATTATTACTACTCTGCCAATGGTTGTCATACAGGTGGTGTCTGTTTTGGTCACGATTTACGTTGTAAGAATAGCCTTGTCGTGTCCATTTATTATTTCTGTCATCGCGGAATTGTGACAGATGTGACCTGTAATTGTTGTACTCCTGTTTTCGCGTTCCACGATTGTCAGTGTCAATTTACAGTTCTTGTAAGATCCCCTGAAAAGCTTCAATGTCGTCTTTGCAACGTCCTGCCAAAATAATATGCCATAAATGTTCAGGTAATTTGATTAAGCAAATGCGGATGAGTTCTGAGGGGCTGTATGGGTTTGACAGGTACTGATTCTTGTGCAACATGTCTTCAAAATATTTCACAGGACTGGAAAATTCAGATTGTTCGAAATGTTTCATCATTATGATGCCATGTTTTACTCGGTCTTGTGTGGCTTGAGACCAATATGCTGAGAGGAAGGCATGGTAAAATTCTCCTTCACTGTGGCAATTGTGAGTGACCGATCGCATTCTTACAGCTGGTTCATTCTTTAAGTAGCCACACATAAATTCTAATCTGTGTTCTAATGACCAGTTGGGAGGAAAACAATGACAGAATTGATGGAGCCACGCTTGTGGATGAATGTCGTTGGTAGAATTCTTAAACGTTTTGAATTTACGTGTAGTAATGAACAGCTTATAGTCAAAATCATCATGTCGGCGAGTCGCATGTCGGTCACTGTTACGTCGTTTCGGCGGTTCCATCTCAAAATTCGTATCTTGCCAATTTATTTCATAATTTCCGAAGTGCCCTGTGTTATTATGTTGTGGCTGTTCCGTATTTCTATGTCCCTCTTCCTGTATTGGAGCGCGAGTGTTCTCTGAAATACGTAATTCTTGTATTACCTGTGTCAGCTGATCTTGTACTTCCCGGATTTCTCTTTGGTGTTGCGTATTAATTTGATTCAGATTTTGTTTCAGTTTCCTAATATGTTCGCACTCTTCTGTGTCATTAAAGACTACCGGTTTTGTGTCATTCAGATTATCATCTACCTTCGTAGATAAATTATTTAGCTGATCGAAAGTTCAACTACTTTCTCTGATAATGAACTAATTTCATCCATGTGTCTTTCTGAACCAATTTTCAGAGCATCTACTGTATCCTTTAAGTTTTCTTGAGTTTTTGCAAGGTGCGTAACCGAATCGGTAGATGCAACTGAGTCAATTTTAGCTTGCAGGGTCTCATGATTTTGATGAACAATAGTTTGCAGTTCTTTTATGGCTGCTTCGTGATTCTGTAATGCATTTTCATGCCGCGAAAAAATAGGTTGAAAATGCTCAAAAATTTGTGTTTTTACGTCATTACAGACTTTTTGACATTTCGATTCAATGTTATGTAACTCAGTAGTTAAATCTTCACGTGTTTGTTCAAGTGTGGTGTCTAACTTTTGAAGCTATTGCTGTGTTTGTCTCTGATTTTGTTCCATTGTGTCTAACTGTTGCTGTGTTTGTCTCTGATTTTGTTCCATTGTGTCTAACTTTTGAAGATTTTGTTCCATTGTGTCTAACTTTTGAAGCTTTTGTCCCATTTGTTGCATTAATTGTAATAACAATGCACTGGTGTCTGAAACATGTTCCTCAGTGCTATTCGGCAATGCATTTGAACCGGCAATATTCGCAGTTTGGAAAGCAGAAAATGTGTCTTGACTTATTTGAGAAAACGGTTAGGACGCAAAACCTGAATCTACAGTATTTGCAAGATTGTGTCCTGTCATTTCGGATTCCTGAGGCAAGCTGTTGCCGACCGATCGATCGATAATGCTTCCCTGTTCACTAATTGTTTCACTGTCCACACCATTGTTTGCAGCCCGCTCCATTTCCCTATGTACAATTACCAAATTACTACTTTGAACATTAGTTAATTCATTACTCGGTGGCGCTAACACACTGCTTTCGTCTTCACTGTCATTTCTCAGTTTATTATGTAGCCTAGAATTAAGTTTTTCACACGCCATTATTGTCACAGTATTTCACACGATAACACAGAAAAACACAATTTGAAGAGCAACATTAAGAGAATACATTAACATAGCACTGAAAATAATATCTCGTTAATTGCAAGCGCAGCTGCTAAATACTTGGTGCAAATCTACATGCATGCCACAACTGTTTTACTGTACAACAATGAAAGGCTGCAACTACGAAGGAGATTCTCTCTACAATTATGCGCTAGCAATAAACAAAAGCTACACTAATTACACAAACTACAAGAAAAAACCAGAAGATTCCAGTGAGGTATCCTCGGCTAAGGGTTGACATATAGAGAATAAACAATGTATTTACCTTAATAGTGTTGAAAAATCATAATATACATAGCAGTTCATAATATCCAGTATTACAAATTTCAAAACTCCGCCATCTCTCTCCCCACGTCCACCACTGCTGGCGGCTCACCTCCAACTGCGCAACGCTACGCGCTGTTCACATCCAGCTGCCGCTGCCCAACACTACAAAGGCAGACAACAATGCAAACTAGCCACAGACTGCACACAGCACAGCCAGTGATTTTCACACAGAGCGCTACGTAACGTTGCCAATAAGAAAACATAAACAGCCTACTTACAAACTGCGCTCCACCAGCGACAGGCTACAACTACACTGTAGCACCGAGCGACTGCAACTGCGGCAGAGGCTGCTCTCACCTGCGACTCTATGGCAGCTCTCTTTTAACAGGGCAGAGATATTTTATGTCTGAGGCAGCGCCTGTGAACTGTCGTACTAGCAAGTGAGCAATACATCGAGATTACATTTGCTCCACCAGGGTGGTGAACCCCTTACAGTGTCCTGAAGCAGTGTAACCTATGGTGCGGAAATTACTGACTACTGAGTGGTTATAAGAGGTTCGATCGGAAAGTAAGGAACGATCGCTCGCGGAGTGGGAACCACAGTGAAAATCAAAACTGTGTTATTTGCAACATATGGTTACACTTTCTAGCTACTTCCCTGCGTAGCAGGGGCTCCGATTTAGACATCTGTCGTTGTAGCGTTGTACGAACTTTGCGATACCCTCGACAAAGAAGACAGCCTCCTGTGCTTTCCTACAATTTTCTGCGCTGAAATGCAGCTCGTTGTATGTCCCAAAATGTTGTCTTCACAGCCAGCGGTTGGTGTGAGCAGAGATGAAAATCGGAGGTAGCCACGTCGGAGCTGTATTGTGGGTAATCACCGAAAACGCTGCTGTAGCGTGCTGATTGCCCCTGCAGCATGCGGTCGAGAAATGTCATGAAGAAGAAAACGCAAGACAGTTACATTATGTGAGGTTGCATGAATTCAGGCAAAATCTCTCTGCAGGCGCCCATAATTGGCGGGAGATACTATTTTCTAGGCATCTTCAGGTGCTCACTGTGCGCTCAGGACTGAGAAGAGCAAAGTGACGATATTATTTACGGGCGTTCTAGAGACACTGCCCAACACATGTGTTCACAGCTTCAACGGATGTTCACTGTGTCTTCCATTTCCCAAGCGATCGTTCCATACTTTTCCGGATAGCCTTCGTAATTAAACTTTCGCTATTTCAGAGGGCCTCCAAGAAAAGCGAGTGCTCGTATTGCAATGAAAGTTTGTGGAAACATTTTTAAGGACATACGTAAGAGAAACAACGAGGAAACCAACTGAAAGAAACACATGGTACAGTAACATTTGTTAACTGTGTGCCATGTTCTACGTTCCAGTTTAGAGACGTTGCTCTGTGTGACCACCATATGCATGCACTACATCTACATCTACATCAACATCTACATTCATACTCCGCAAGCCACCCAACGGTGTGTGGCGGAGGGCACTCTACGTGCCACTGTCATTACCTCCCTTTCCTGTTCCAGTCGCGTATGGTTCGCGGGAAGAACGACTGTCTGAAAGCCTCCGTGCGCGCTCTAATCTCTCTAATTTTACATTCGTGATCTCCTCGGGAGGTATAAGTAGGGGGAAGCAATATATTCGATACCTCATCCAGAAACGCAACCTCTCGAAACCTGGCGAGCAAGCTACACCGCGATGCAGAGCGCCTCTCTTGCACAGTCTGCCACTTGAGTTTGTTAAACATCTCCGTAACGCTATCACGGTTACCAAATAACCCTGTGACGAAACGCGCCGCTCTTCTTTGGATCTTCTCTATCTCCTCCGTCAACCCGATCTGGTACGGATCCCACACTGATGCGCAATACTCAAGTATAGGTCGAACGAGTGTTTTGTAAGCCACCTCCTTTGTTGATGGACTACATTTTCTAAGGACTCTCCCAATGAATCTCAACCTGGTACCCGCCTTACCAACAATTAATTTTATATGATCATTCCACTTCAAATCGTTCCGCACGCATACTCCCAGATATTTTACAGAAGTAACTGCTACCAGTGTTTCTTCTGCTATCATATAATCATACAATAAAGGATCCTTCTTTCTATGTATTCGCAATACATTACATTTGTCTATGTTAAGGGTCAGTTGCCACTCCCCGCACCAAGTGCCTATCCGCTGCAGATCTTTCTGCATTTCGCTGCAATTTTTTAATGCTGCAACTTCTCTGTATATTACAGCATCATCCGCGAAAAGCCGCATGGAACTTCCGACACTATCTAGTAGGTCATTTATATATATTGTGAAAAGCAATGGTCCCATAACACTCCCCTGTGGCACGCCAGAGGTTACTTTAACGTCTGTAGACGTCTCTCCATTTATAACAACATGCTGTGTTCTGTTTGCTAAAAACTCTTCAATGCAGCCAAACAGCTGGTCTGATATTCCGTAGGCTCTTACTTTGTTTATCAGGCGACAGTGCGGAACTGTATCGAACGGCTTCCGGAAGTCAAGGAAAATAGCATCTACCTGGGAGCCTGTATCTAATATTTTCTGGGTCTCATGAACAAATAAATCGAGTTGGGTCTCACACGATCGCTGTTTCCGGAATCCATGTTGATTCCTACATAGTAGATTCTGGGTTTCAAAAAACGACATGATACTCGCCCAAAAAACATGTCCTAAAATTCTACAAGAGATCGACGTCAGAGATATAGGTCTATAGTTTCGCGCTTCTGCTCGACGACCCTTCTTGAAGTCTGGGACTACCTATGCTACAGCCTGGAACCTCACCAGAGACTGCTCTACTGCTGCCAGAGAGGTGGGGTGTTGTCTACCTCCCTCGCTTTGCTCATCTTCAGCCTCCCACATGTGTCTGTGTCCCTTTGACAAACCCTGTCCTGCAGGTAACTCCACAGCCAGAATTCACACAAGCTCAAATATGGTGATCTCGGAGTTTAGCGTGATCGGCCGGAGACTCGGTTCTCTCCAGATGTGCTACAGAATAACTGAATAGTCTCACGAGCAGTGTGAGGTGAAGCTCCATCACGCATCAAAACAGCTGAGTCCGAATCACCTCTGTCCTATAGAGAAGGAACCACAAGTATTCGAAGGTTTTCACAGTCTCGGGTGCCATTCAAGCTGCATGTGGTTGGTCCTTAGAGTCCAAGTTCATCAAAGAAAAATGGGCCAACCTTGAACCGTATTGTGAAGCCTCACCACACAGAGACGTGTTCGCTGTCCAGGGGAAATTCGCAAATATCCGTTCGCAGTATTTGTATCCAAACGCCACAATTGTGAGTGTTAACTGAACCCGAGAGCATTAAGCATCCTTCAACACTCGGAAAAATACTCCAGTGCCACACGTCATCAACTCCAGTCCTTGCAAGAAACGTAAGAGCAAAATGCACCCGAATGTCTGCGTAACGAGGCGAAAGTTGGTGAGTAATCTGAAGTTTGTGCGGACACCATTTCACGATTAGACGCTGCACTTTTCGAATGGTGGATCTTGGAATATTCATCTGTCGTGACACAGCTCGATCACTGCTTGAAGATCGACCTTGTGTCCAGCATTCTCGGCCATGCCAAAAGTGTCTCCTTCAGAAATTTTGGCGCAATTGCCGTCGGCTTCTCCCAGGAGCAGTTCCCTAACACCCAGTTAATTCGAACTTCAGAATCGTGTCCTCCAGTACAGACGCAGAAAGAGAACCTCTCCGTCTTCCTTAAATGCGTCGATACTCAAAAAGAGTAGCAGCAGTGTTAAGAGGTTCCATGCCCTCTTCTGCTGGTCGCCTCTCTTTTTCATCAATTTTATTAATGTTTTATGTCACTGCACGGTGGTATTTATTTTTATTTAGCGTATGGCAAGTACAAATCACGTATGAAAAATCTAAAAGTACATAACACACAAAACAGTTACAATATCACAAACAAACATCTAGGTTAGAAATATAATCGATTGCACTGTTAGTCGCATCCATGAAGTCCCTTGTTGGCCCAGGGTAGGCCCTCAGAGGGCATTCTACCACGATATGGTGAATTGTCTGCCTGTCGGCGCCGCAGTCGCACTGTGGTGATGGCACTATGCTCCATTTGTACAAGGAGTCCGCACAGCGGCCGTGGCTCGTCCTGATCCTGTTAAGGGTAGACCAGATTTTACGGGGCAAGTCAAAGCCCCGAGGTCTGTTAGATGTTCCCAATAAGGTGTTAACCTGAGGCGGTGTCTTTTCCTCCCATTCTTCTCTCCAGCGGTCCTCAAGAATAAAAGCCTTCTTTACCAGATCTTTGGCACTTGCGAGAGGGGGGTGCCTGGATTTCAATCTATTTTGCTCAATTCCATTACTGAGGGTGTGGATAGGAAGATCTGGGCTATTTTGGATTTTTCGACACTCCCTGACAAGTGCGTGTTCTCTGCGCAAATGCGGCGGCGGGATATGGCTCAATACAGGCAGCCATTGGACAGGAGTTGACCTGATCGTTCCAGAGATAATCCTCATCGTTTGGTTCAAGACTGCATCCACCTTCTTGATGTGAGCACTATTTAACCATATTGGGGAACAGTACTCTGCTGCAGAATAGACAAGTCCTAGCGCAGAGCTACGCAGAACGGAGGCAGTGGACCCCCAACTAGTGCCACAAAGCTTTTGGACAATGTTGTTTCTAGTTCTGACTTTTTCAGCAGTGTTTACAAGGTGTTGTTTGTAGCTCAATGTTCTATCGAGTGTCACGCCCAGATACTTTGGTGTTCTATTATATGGAAGAATGCCGCCATCAAAGCGGATCTTGACCTCTTTGTTTGCTAATTTGTTATTCAGGTGGAAACAAGTGGCCTCTGTTTTGGATGGGCTGGGTTGGAGCCTCCAGTCACGGAAGTATTTTCCTAGAGTGGTCAAATCGCTGGATAGTGTGATCTCAGTTTCCTCCATCACTCGATGTTGTGTGGCCAAGGCCCAGTCGTCCGCATATCCGAACATTTTGGATCTCGTCCTAGGCATATCGGCTATATACATGCTGAAAAGCAGTGGAGCCAGTACTGAACCTTGGGGCAGGCCATTATTAAGTTTTATGAATTTACTTCTGTTGTTACCGATGACAACCTGGAATGGTATATTGCAGAGCATTTCGTTGATAAGGTTAGCCGTTTTTAGACATGGCACGATGCGGAGGAGCTTATAAATCAGGCCCTGTCTCCAGACAGTGTCGAACGCCGCCGTCAGGTCAACAAATACCACTGATGTTTTTTGCTGTCTTTGGAAGCCCGCCTCGATGTAGGTTGTTAGAACTGCACGGTGGTAACTGGACGAATAAGGTTATTGTAATGAGAGTATTTGTACTGAGAGCTCAAAATACTTTTCAATTGATTCCTTTGCATGTTGGGTAACTTCCCTGGGTGGCCTGTGTGAGGCGAGCGTCGGAGGACACGGCATACTGCGTTTCCGGTTGGGGGCTGCATTTCTCCGAACACTGAGAGGTTTGTACATAAATAGGCTTAAGTGCTTGGCGGAACGACTGACGTCAGTCGAGTTTCACCTGTTGTATACAGGCGAAACGACCTGCGAGACGTTTGATTGTCGCCGCAGCGTCCGGATCTGTATTTTCCTCATGATTCTGAGAATACTTGTGGACGGTGACCTGCTGAGTGCGACTGTCTGGCGCAAGATAGGCAGTGGTCTAGGCAGGTTGTTTTCATAGCCGGGCAAACGGCAAGTTCAGTGCCCTCAGCTGAATAGCAGAGTCCAGCCCATGTGGCCGAGCGGTTCTAGGCCCTTCAGTCTGGAACCGCGCGACCACTATGCTCGCAGGTTCGAATCCTGTCTTGAGCATGGATGTGTGTGATGTCCTTAGGTGAGTTAGGTTTAAGTAGTTTTAAGTTCTGGGGGACTGATGACCTCAGATGTTAAGTCCCATAGTGCTTAGAGCCATTTGAACCATTTTTGAATAGCAGATGCATGATTGGTCAACTTAAACTGACGTTAGTCGACGTGATAAAGCCCTGCTCGAAATTGGAGGGAAGGGTCGCTATCGGCGCGAATGATGTTCTGAGACAGTATGGGAGAATTTTGGAATCAGCATCGAATGCTGATTCGTGGTTTTCGAGAATGGTAGGGAGTTGAGCAATGTTGGCTTCCCTCTTGCTTTGCGCGGGCGCTGGATTCGGACGGTCTTGCGACTTAGTCGCACTTTTTCGGCAGACCTTAGAATCCTCGCACAGCCTTCGAGGCCAGGGGTTGAAACAGAGCTGCTGCGCAGCAGAAGTCGGCGCCTACATCATTAGAACGCTGCCTACCGACGACTTGCTGCAGATTTCAGGTCTGGTAAAGTATTTTACGGCTTTGGCAACGTTGGACCCATCATTTTTATACTGAATCCCTCAGCAGCATGCAGCCTCGCTTTGCTACAACTCCACCTTGCTTGTTTCTCCATGTGATCGCATTTGAGCTGTCACTACTAATCGCGATACTGCAATATAGTCGGGAGAGTAATATTTGCTTCATTGGGACCTCCAGCCATTATCGTCAATCTACTGCATCACAGAGAGTAGGGGCCCATTGTTCTCAAGCCAGCGCTTATTCTCATGTTCATTATACCCTATCCTTTAACCTACTGTTTGCGTCGATAATCACGTGGCTTTATGTTCTGATGTATAATAAATATTGTAATATTTAAACCGCATATCATTTCGTAGATATATGAGGAATCCCATTTCCTCTTGTTTATTATGATAAGGTTCTCTTTTTTTTCTCTAAGTAGATTACGATTTTCATTAAATTATTGTCAATGTGCACTGCTTATTTTACCAACTAGCAGGGTCCGGCATCATTTCCTTTCGTTACCGTTGTGCGCATAATTGATGAGGTGGTAGGTAAGGAGAGGGTCGAGTGCATGTGACGTTCTCATGCGAAATTCGTCAGAATTAAAGAGGTACAAACTCTTCTCCACACCAGCCCCTCGCACTGTTGCCACTGTTTTGATGAAACAGCTTTACGAGCAAAGCTCTGCGTACCTCGTCCAGACCCACGTTTACTGTCTGCAACTGTAATGGCCGGCCGCGGTGGTCTCGCGGTTCTAGGCGCGCAGTCCGGAACCGTGCGACTGCTACGGTCGCAGGTTCGAATCCTGCCTCGGGCTTGGATGTGTGTGATGTCCTTAGGTTAGTTAGGTTTAAGCAGTTCTAAGTTCTAGGGGACTGATGACCACAGCTGTTAAGTCCCATAGTGCTCAGAGCCATTTGAACCATTTTGCAACTGTAATGTGCAGTGATGCTGCTGTTTCAGCCCTACATCACCGTACCAGTACCGGCGCCTAACGCTAAGTCTTACACTAAGGCATCTAACAACACAAATCCTGGAGCGCACAGTCTGTACATCATTATAGGAATGGTACCAAAGCGGTAAATAATTTTCCGTCTACGCTGGCTCAAGCAGCGTAAGCGGCGAGAGGTTTCGATAAGTAGTGTAAGAAACTTTGTTCTCGGCCAACTTCGGTTGGTAAAAAAGCACGGAGAGTCGTTGGGCGAGGCCCTTGTCATCACTGCAACAGGCGTGTTGCAAACCAGTCTGATCTTCCCGCCTGCCAGCCGGCCGCACTCTGCTGTAACGCCTGCAATGTTGGAACGTGCGGACACTCTCACACAAGGTGATCGATGAATCAAACACCTCACTGCACAACTGGACGTCTCTGTTGGTAGTGCTGACACATACAGCGGTTCAGGCACTCGAAGGTGTGTGCCCGCTGCGTTCCTTGCCACCTAACACACGACAATAATGTGAAACGAAGGAAAGCTGTGCGGAACTCCTTGCACATTACGAGGCTAACTGTGACAATTTTTTGTTGAGCACTGTCGCGAGCGATGAAGCATGGATTCACCACTTCAAACCGGAAACAAGACAGCAATACTTGGAGCACTTCAAACCATTTCTCCTCAGAAGCAAAAGCTCAAAACCGCACCCTCGTCCGGTCAAGTCATGACGAAGACCTTCTGGGACTCTGAATGGGTTATTGTCATTGGTGTCTTCCATCATGATGCCTCGACCAACTCGGAAGTGAATTGAAGAAATGGCTTCAGTGAGTTCTTCGCAACAAAAATGCAAATGAACTTTTTCTCCCCCCCTGCCAACGTAAGACTCCACACAGGTCTGATGCACACGACAAGAGCTCACAAAACTTCATTGGACTGCTCTTTCTCATCCATCCTATATCCCGGATTTCGCACCATGAGAGTTCCATCTGTTCAGCTAAATGAAATACGCAAGTAAGTACTACTTGTGTGATGGACAGGTTACTGATGCAGCAAGACGTTGGCTCCGACGTCGACCAGTACAGTGGTACCTCGTGGACTTAAGGGCCCTTCCAGTAAGATGATGTGCGGTCGATGCTCTGAATGAAGATTATGTTAAGAAATCGGTTTTTGTAGCCAAAAGAGTGAGGAATAATACTGTTTCTATGAATCCTGAATAACACGGGCCTGATTTCAGAAAAAATGTTTTGTTTTACGTATTGAAAGCTCCTCCTGAACTATAACGACCATGTCTATTCATTCACTACAACGTTCGCACATAATTTCAAACAATTTAGAAAAATTTTGTCCCTCACACTCCGCTGTTTATGCAGTAAAACAGCCACAGGAAGCTCGAAGTTTTAATTTATTGCTTATTTTATACTGAATTTGTTCACGACGTGATTTACATACCATCCACATATACTACTAAATGTACCTGGGAAATAATGTTACTATATGAGACATAGTTCGAATTCCTTGAAGAATGGCAGAGAGGGGGGGGGGGTGAAATTAATGGTTACCCCTAAAACTTGAAATTTCGTTACTAGGCACGGTCCTTTTGGAGGTGCCGGCCGGTGTGGCCGTGCGGTTCTAGGCGCTTCAGTCTGGAACTGCATGACCGCTACGGTCGCATGTTCGAATCCTGCCTCGGGCATGGATGTGTGTGATGTCCTTAGGTTAGTTAGGTTTAAATAGTTCTAAGTCTAGGGGACTGATAACCTCAGATGTTAAGTCCCATAGTGCACAGAGCCATTTGAACCATTTTTGAACCTTTTGGAGGTGATATGCTGTTAAATTCCTCCAACCTTCGAGATGACTTATACAGCGACTTACTGGAGGACCTGCAGTTTAACATGAACACCGAAGCATGGTGCAACCTAGCATTTGTGTCAAAAAGAGACATTGCCAGAAGTGAAAGAAGTGATAAGAGACGGATACACAAGGCGTGATTCAGAAGTTTCAAGACGGACTCATTTCTGAGTAGGGGAGCGAGCCCGGTGGGGGAAGTAGTGGGGGGGGGTTCTCAGGGAACAAACTGATGCTGCGGCAGTTGCCTCTGGAACCGTGGAGAGTGTGCATCGCTTTTAGCGTAAACGCATGTCATTGACCTCGGTCGAAGAGTGGGACAGGCGAAAATGGAGCAGCACGTGGAGCAGCGTTATGCGATTAAGTTTTGGAGAAAGTGGTTACTGGTGATGAGACCTGGGTCTACAAGTACGATCCTGAGTCGAAGCGTCAATGCTTGGAATGGCGCACTGCTTCCTCACTGAAGCCCAAGAAAGCTCGCATGAGCAAGTCGTGTGTGAAGGGCATGCTGTTTTTTTTTATGCTAAAGGAGTGTTTCACAAGGACTTTGTTACTCGTGGACAGACTGTCACAGGAGACTTTTACGCTGGATTGGTCCGCCGCTTGAGGGATCAAGTTCACCGCGTCCGCCCGTCGATCAAGCGCGATTGGATTCTCCACCACGACAACGCGCCCGCTCACACGTCGCGCACCGCCGCCGAAGTTTTGGTCAACTTCAACGTGACAACACTGCCGCAGCCACCCCACAGCCCCGACTTGGCTCCAAGTGACTTTTTTCCTCTTCCCCCGAATCAAGACAGGCCTAAAGGGGAAGCGATTCGACTCCCTCGACGCCATCCAGCAGGCTTCGACGAGAGCCCTTGACTGCATGACGCCCGAGGCCTCCCAGAAGGGCTACGAACGTTGGAAGACGCGCTGGCAGCACTGTGTTGATGCCGAAGGATCATATTTTGAAGACTTTTAGTCCGCTGTACTTAAATGTCCAATAAATTTCTAGTTTTGAGTTAAGTCTTGAAACTTTTGAATCACACACTGTGAACACAGAACTGACAAGGGTTGGAACCAGAGACTTCTGGATGCACAGTCTGGCTTTTTAGCACTGATCATATTCCCCGGTTTCACGGTTATTACGTCGCTCTAAAATTTCTCAGCCGTTAGTTGGAAAGGGTCGGTATGATCAAGAAAACCTCTTCAGATGTCCAGTGCAGCTCTGGCCGAAACGTCAAGAACAAAAACTTTCATGGACCAAGACTCTACAACACGGAATACTTACCAGCAACTTTACCATAGAGGCGCCGAGCCACCACGCTAGAATGAAACAAACGTCTCAGGTATAAAGTGGCAGTATTGTGCGTAGCAGGTTGCACTGACAGTGAAGCCCTTGCAGCCTGGTGAGGCACATCCCTTGACTCCAATTGGCGGATGTGGGGTCACACTACCGTCTTACAGGGAGGTGTAGGTTTCCCTGCCTTTTGGTTGGCTGGGTTGGGGGGTGGAGGTGGTGGGGGCACACAAAGAAACGTGATCACTGTTACTCTCAAGATACTCAAGAAAGACACCAGAAATGGGGGTCATGTGGTGCAAGTATATCAATAAGGAGATCATTTCAGAATGAAATTTTCACTGCAGCGTAGTGTGCGCTGATATGAAACTTCCTCTACCTTCAAAACATCACAGAAGCTCCCCTCCAGATAATATACAATACGTACAAGAGCCAAGATGGAATAATAGGAGTGGACGACCAAGAACGAAGTGTTCGGATTAAAAAGGATGCAAGACAGGCCTACAGTCTATTAACCCTACTGTTCAGTCGAGGAAGCAATGAGAGAAATAAAAGAAGTTTTCAAGAGAGGAATTAAAATTAAAGGTGAAAGGATATCAGTGATACGATTCGTCCTGAGTCAAAATGAAGAAGAATTGCATAATCTGCTGAATGGAATGAACAGTCTAATGAGTACAGAATATGAACTGAGAGTAAATCGAAGTAAGACGAAAGTAATGAGAAGTAGCAGAATCGAGAGCAGCGAGGAACTAATCATCAGGATTGATGGTCGCAAAGTAGACGAAGTTAAGGAATTGTACTACCTAGGCAGCAATATAACTATGACGGACGGAACAAGGAGGACATCAAAAGATGACTAGCACTGGCTTTCCTGACCAAGAGAAGTCTACTAGTATCAAACATAGACCTTAATTTGAGGAGTAAATTTCTGAGAATGTGCGTTTGGAGCACAGAAATTTATGGTAGTGGAACACGGACTGTGACAAAACCGGAATAAAAGAGAATCGAAGCATTTGAGATGTGATGCTGCAGACGAATGTTGAAAATTAGGTGGACTGATAAGGTAAGGAATGAGGAGGTTCTGCACAGAATCGGAGAGGAAAGGAATATATGGAAAACACTTGACAAAGAGAAGGGACAGGATGAATGAACACTTGTTAAGCCATCAGGGTATGGTTTCCATGGTACTAGAGGGAACTGTAGAGAGCACAAACTGTATAGGAAGAGAGAGGCTGGAATATGTCCAGCAAATAATAGAGGACGTGGTTGCCAGTGCTACTCTGAGATGAAGAGGCTGCCACAGGTGAAGAATTCCTGGCGGACCACATCAAACCAGTCAGAAGACTGATGAAAAAAATTATTATTATTTTGAGCTTTTCCTCAGTACAGAGGCTTATCTCCAACATAATAATTTACTTGGAAATCACAATACAAACAATAAACGTTCTTAACAATATTTTCAAAATATTTCTCCAGGTGTTTCTATCTTGCGTGTCCTCTTCCTCTGCGCCCATTCTCCTCATTGTGTGCTGTACATTTTGGAGCCAGGTGGTCACAGGACGTCCTCTTCTTCTTCTCCCCTCCGGTTCCCACTCCAGTATCAATTTTGGTATTCTGGCTTCCTCCATTCGTCGTACATGCCCGTACCACTGTAATTTATTCGTATCCATTACGTCATATATTCTTTCTTTTATTTCCATTCTCCTTATTACTTCGGTGTTCCTTATCTTTTCTTTCCTGGAGATTCTTGCCGATCTTCTCCAAAAGTCCATCTCTAGAGCTTGTAATTTTTTAATGTGCTTCATGTTAATTGTCCAGGTCTCCGTTCCATACAGAACCACACTCTCTAATATGGATTTGTATATTAATTTTTTAGTTCTGCTCATTACATTCCTGCTCCATAAGACTGAGTTAAGCATCCCAATGACCCTCCGTCCGCTACTAATTCTTTTATTGATTTCTGACTCATGAAAAATGAAAAATGAAAAAAATAAAAAAATAAAAAACAGTACAGTGTGGCGGCACTCTCCATTACAAAATTACCCAGAGACCATGGTTCAGCATTTCACGGACGGGTTGCAATAGCCGTTTGGATGGTTTCACTGTGACAACCATGATGTATCAGCTTAAAGGAAAATGGGATATTTTTTAAAAAGTTTAATTATCGACTCTGAACCAAAATGTCATTTCTGTTCGTCCTGTTTCTTTCAGTTACCTTCTCTATTACAATGGCCATTTCATAAATAATGCACACGACTACTGTGGATCTTTGGATGCAACAACAATGAAAATTGCGATAGATGTAGTTGGGAGCTTGAGGAAGAAGTGTGTGCTTCTTTGGTTTTTCGCTGTTTACTCTAACATAAAATTGGTGAGAGATAGAAATGGACTCTGCAGGGGTCTCGGGTACTGCTACTATTTAATACCAACGATGGTACATCAAGATCGAAACTTGTAGCAGAAATTAGACAGAAGTCCACAGCGTGTTAAGTGAAGTTTGTGGTGAGTTTACAGTGGACCGTTGTACATTTTCAGAATGGGTTGACCGTATTCGTGGTGGCTGTATGAGCATAATGATAATCAAATACCCGGAAGGCCAAAAAACGCCGACAGATGAACGAATTGCGGAACTTGTGGCAGTGCGATTTGTGAGGAACTCTCTGAAGCCACGAGAATTCCCTCCATATCTGAAGGGCTTATTTCTTTAGGTGTACAAGTCCATCACCTCCACTTTTCTGTCTATAATGCTTCTGAAATTAATGATCCAAACAAACAGAAAGAGAGGTTCGTCTCTAGCAAGAAGCCATGTGCTTGAATATTTCTGGTATCTCCACTGCAGATTTTTCAGCGTTGATTTAACTTTAGGACTCTGTATCTCAATATGAACAAAAATGAATTTGTACCACTATTACGTCCTTCATCTGTATTCCGTGTCCTGACAACTGATTTCAAGAAACGAAAAAGTTCTGAGAGATGGGATCCACACGGTTTTGCTGTTGAAGAGAAGCAGAAATACCTGGATATTGCAACCTTGTTGAAGCGATTATTCGACTGTAAAGATGGAGAATTCTTAGGCCGAACTGTCACTGTTGATGAAACGTGGATTAGGGACTTTGAACCTGTAACCTCCCCCCTTCCTAATCGCCCAACTTGATTGTGATATAATTGACCGTGATCGCGTATCATCATCATCATCATCATCATTTAAGACTGATTATGCCTTTCAGCGTTCAGTCTGGAGCATAGTCCCCTTTATAAAATTCCTCCATGATCCCATATTCCGTGGTGCCTCTTCTGATGTTAAACCTATTACTTCAAAATCATTCTTAACCGAATCCAGGTACCTTCTCCTTGGTCTGCTCCGACTCCTCCTACCCTCTACTGCTGAACCCATGAGTCTCTTAGGTAACCTTGCTTCTCCCATGCGTGTAACATGACCCCAACATCTAAGTCTGTTCGTCCTGACTGCTACATCTATAGAGTCCCAGTTTTTCTTTGATTTCCTTATTGTGGACACCCTCCTGCCATTGTTCCCATCTTGCAATCATCCTAGCTACTTTCATATCCGTTACCTCAACCTTGTTGATAAGGTAGCCTGAATACACCCAGCTTTCGCTCCCATACAACAAAGTTGGTCGAAAGTTTGAACGGTGCACAGATAACTCAGTCTTGGTACTGACTTCTTTCTTGCAGAAGAGAGTAGATCGTAGCTGAGCGCTCACTGCATTAGCTTTGCTACACCTCGCTTCCAGTTCTATCACTATGTTGCCATCCTGTGAGAATATGTCCACGTGTTCTAACTTTGTTCCTCCTATTTGGCACTGAATCCGTTTATATCTCTTTCCCACTGACATTACTTTCGTTTTGGAGATGCTAATCTTCATACCATAGTCCTTACATTTCTGATCTAGCTCTGAAATATTACTTTGCAAACTTTCAATCGAATCTGCCATCACAACTAAGTCATCCGCATATGCAAGACTGCTTATTTTGTATTCTCACATCTTAATCTCACCCAGCCAGTCTATTGTTTTCAACATATGATCGATATATAATATGAGCAACAGTGGAGACAGGTTGCAGCCTTGTCTTACCCCTGAAACTACGCTGAACCATGAACTCAATTTACCGTCAACTCTAACTGCTGCCTGACTATCCATGTAAAGACCTTTAATTGCTTGCAAAAGTTTGCCTCCTACTCCATAATCTCTTAGAACAGACAATAACTTCCTCCTAGGAACCCGGTCATATGCCTTTTCTAGATCTATAAAGCATAGATACAATTCCCTGTTCCATTCATAACACTTCTCCATTATTTTCCGTAAGCTAAAGATCTGGTCCTGATAACCTCTAATAGGCCTAAACCCACACTGATTTCCATCCAATTGGTCCTCAACTAATACTCGCACTTTCCTTTCAACAATACCTGAGAAGATTTTACCCACAACGCTGATTAAAGAGATACCTCTGTAGTTGTTACAATCTTTTCTGTTTCCATGTGTAAGATTGGTGTGATTACTGCTTTTGTCCAGTCTGATGGAACCTGTCCCGATTCCCAGGCCATTTCAATTATCCTGTGTAGCCATTTAAGACCTGACATTCCACTGTATTTGATGAGTTCCGACTTAATTTCATCCACCCCGGCTGCTTTATTGCACTGCAATCTATTGACCATTTTCACCACTTCCTCAAATGTGATCCTATTTCCATCCTCATTCCCATCCCATTCTACACAGAAAAATATTCGACTGTAAAGATGGAGAATTCTTAGGCCGAACTGTCACTGTTGATGAAACGTGGATTAGGGACTTTGAACCTGTAACCTCCCCCTTCCTAATCGCCCAACTTGATTGTGATATAATTGACCGTGATCGCGTATGCCTAAAGAAATTTTACACTGAATAAGACCATCGTTATCGAAGGAAAATATTACCGGTTAGTAGGAGAAAAGTGTACAAGAGGCCCTTTTAAAGGAAGAATCTATTCTAAACCTAATCTAAATACTAGTAATTTTGAAATGGGTGGAATGCAGTGCAATCGCTCACGAACCACACACGTAATATTTTAAATAAATACTGATCATACAAAAAATACTGATTAGCAAAAAAGGTATAATTAAACGGTGGCCAGCACACTAGGGCAACAAATCTCTAGAATCTAAAGAAAGGTAATGGCAAAGAAAATTAAGCAAATAGTCACTGACGTGGAAACAGAAGGTTGTCTCGATTTTCCACAACGCAACAGTTCACGAGAAAATAAATGAATCAGAAAGCACTGAATTTGCAGTTACTTAACCTGAAATACTAAAATTTGAAAGCAAAGTTAAATGAAGTTACTGGTTAAATAAATGACTGGCTGAACTTGAAATTTTGTTACGTAAAAAGATGATTTTCAGAGACGTCAGCGTAACGTATCGCAAATTCGGAAAAGGGCAAGCAATTTATTTTTAGTTATTGAAAGATTGATCTGAATTTACTTTAAGCAAATCAGCAACTGAATAATTTACTTTAAGAAAATGAGCAATTGAATTAACTTTTAACGTAAGAGCAATAAGATATCAAGCCAGCAGAAGTCACTCGCTAATACAAAGTAAATGAAACTGTGCACACTTAACGTGTGCTGCAACTTTAAGTATTAGTTTTTCAAGTGAAATTTTACAATACTTTAAGTGAGTGAAGTTAATATTCAAAATAGCAAATTCGTGAAGCCTCTGTTATGCAATACAAGAATGGATAGTTAATGAGGCAGTAAAATTCAAACTGAAACTGATCATTAGCAAACAAACAAAACTGGCAGTAAATTGTTAATCACTTTTTCATATTTTCACGACGCTCGGTGATTGCGTGGGAAGGAAAGGGACGCTGCTTGGTAATGATGTCTGAGGACAATGACAGCAGAGGTGCCCTACAAGTTTTAACTATTGCAGGTTACTATTCAAGAAAATAAAGTCTGTGAAAGAAATGCCACTGGGTAAATCCTGTATAATGTTAGTAATACTCTGTCAATTAACAGGCTTACGATGGTGTAGCTGCGCGGACGTTGGAGAATGTAGCCGACGACAATGCTGAACTGCTGCTGTTGGTGAACCAGGAATCGTTTCCAGTGGCACGGATAATTATGAGAGGGACAATAGTTTTGAGTGCAGCTTCCTCCTCCTGTCCACTCCTACCGTACCCTCAACACTTGCGGGTTAACGAAGTAGCTGCACCCACACCGGCGCGATCATAAGCATCGCACCGCGTCTGAGGGAGCACTCAGCACACACTCCCACACTCCTTTATGACTTAAGCTCCTCTGGCTCCTCTCTGCTCGCAGTGTCAGGGAGACTCTCCATACCCAAAGATAAAGAGCGGCACAGCTACTGCCATTTCGTCATTGCTAACGACACATTTAAAGAAAGTTTCCTTACAAAATTGTTAAGGCTTTCGTGGCCACTTGTTGACAAACTGCCTATTGGCTTCTGTCTCGGGTTCTTCGGCCGACGTTCATCTAATGATTTTTCTGACGTTTCGCCAGCACGAGTGGCTGACATTGTCAAAGCTTCACCCTCCATTGCCAGTGGTGAACTGGAGGCGAGCTCGCGGCCGCAGACTATATGTACCTGGCGCGCCAACATCCGAGGGCTTCTCCGCGGTCATTTCCGGTGCGGTTCTCCTCTTGCTACCTGCGACGGTCGTTCGCTGCAGTACGGTAAGCCAGGATCCGTTTACCTTAAGGCTTTCCTCTTTCTTGTTGAAACTGTTCGCGTGTTTTTGGATTTCTACAGCTTCTCTGAACAAGCGCGTGTGATAGTGCTTCTCTACAGCCAGAACTTCCGTGTCGGCGAATTTTATTACGTGGTCGGTCTCATTCAGTGCGTGCTCTGCCACGGCCGATTTCTCCACCTGCCCCAACCTGCAATGTCGCTTATGCTCTTTGATCCTGGTGTTAATGGATCGTCCAATCACTCCGACATAAACTTTTCCGCATGTGCAAGGTATACCGTATATTCCCGACATTGCAAGTGGGTCTCTTTTCTCCTTCGCCGATCTAAGACACTCTTTGATCTTCCTTGTCGGTTTGAAAATCGTCTTTACGCCGTGTTTGCGCAATATACGGCCGATTCTGTCCGTCACTCTGGGAATGTATGGCAGAAATGCCGCACCCGACATTTCTTTTTCTGGTTCCTTACTTCGCCGAGTGTCTCGCTTTGTTACACTTCTAATGTAATTTGTGGAGTACCCATTGCTCCTCAGAACAGTTTCCAGGTGTTGCATTTCTCGTTCGAGGTGTTGAGGCTCACATATTCGTCCTGCTCTCGTTACGAGCGTACTAATCATGCCTCTTTTCTGGCTCGGGTGGTGGTTTGACAGTTTGTGCAGATATCGGTCCGTGTGTGTCGGTTTTCGATACACGCTGTGTCCCAGGTTTTCGCCGTCCCTTGTGACCAGCACATCTAGAAATGGCAGTTTCTTGTGCTTTTCTACTTCCATGGTAAATGTTATGTTGGCATGGAGGCTGTTCAAGTGTCTCAGGAATTCACCGAGCTGTTCTTCACCATGGCTCCACACCACGAAAGTATCATCGACGTACCTGTACCACACCTTAGGTTTGCAAGTCGCCGAGTCCAGTGCCTGTGCTTCGAATTGTTCCATGAAGAAGTTTGCCACCACTGGACTGAGAGGACTACCCTTCCAGATGTTCATAGAAATCACCATTCCACGTGAAATAGCTCGTGGTGAGACATGCATGGAAGAGCTTTTTGATTTCTTGCGGGAACATGGAACCGATGTGCTCCAGAGCGTCGCTGAGTGGCACTTTCGTAAATAACGAAACAACATCAAAACTGACCAGGATGTCGTTTGGCGCAAGTTTCAGTTTCTTCAGCTTCTCAATGAAATGTCCTGAGTCTTTAATGTATGTGTCGGTCTTTCCCACGCGTGGCTGGAGCAGAGAGGCCAAGTGTTTCGCCAGTTTATACGTTGGTGAGCCAGGAGCGCTAACGATCGGTCTCAGTGGAACGTTGTTCTTATGGATCTTGGGTAATCCATACAGCCGAGGTGGTAGGGCTTCTGTGTTGCGCAGGTTTCTCTGTATGTCTGCCGGCAGAGAAGACGCCTTGATTAATCGATTCGTATTCCGAGTGATACGTTGCGTCGGATCTGCGCTTAGTTTTCGGTACGTCGTCGGATCTAATAGGTCTCGGATCTTTTGCTCATAATCTTCGGTCTTCATTACGACGGTCGCATTCCCCTTATCAGCAGGCAGTACCAATATACTCTTGTCGGCGTTGAGATTCTTAATGGCTTGTACCTCTTCTTTCTTCAGGTTGCAAGCTGGTGGTTTTGCTCGGCGCAGTATCCTGGCTGTTTCCTTAGCTATTACCCAGCAAATTACAATATTTACATTATAAGTACAATGGATTATATACAGTTAAAAATAAATACACTATTACATCTATTACGTATTAAATACATTTGCTGTAATAAAGTTTACAGATTCAGAATTAGAAGTACAGTACAAGTTATCAACGGATATTAAACAACGAAAAATTTTGGATGGTACCGCATATTGGCGATGTTTTGCCAAAAACCTGCGCAAATGATGGGAAGTGTTGCCGCATCCTGCCTACAGCCCGGACATGAGTCCACCAGAGATCGACTTGTTCTCAAAGTTGAAAACACCTCTGCATGGTTAAAAAATGGTTCAGCTGGCTCCGAGCACTATGGGACTTAACATCTGAGGTCATCAGTCCCCTGGACTTAGAACTACTTAAAGCTAACTAACCTAAGGACATCACACACATCGATGTCCGTGGCAGGATTCAAATGTGCGACCGTAGCAGCAGCGCGGTTCCGGACTGAAGCGCCTAGAACCGCTCGGATGCAACGGCCGGCCCTCTGCGTGGATGTCGTTAGGTTTCTCCGGAAGAGCTTTCTACCACCGTTACCGGAGCCATTGGGCAGCTGGACAGAAGTGATATCCTGAATGTAATAAGGAAGGTTCCGGGGCGTTGGTATACATCATACAGAAGCAGGGAGACTATACTGAAGGGCTGCAAAGATACATTGGTAAAGAAGTAAACGTGTAAGTAAAAAACTAGTAGTGTGCATTATTTATGAAATGTACCTCGTGTATTGGAGCAACTGTGTATGGTCCATGTTTCATCACGCTATGTTACCCGACTGTGATACATCATGCAAAAGTTAGTTTCGTCCTCAGCCATACCAGTGTATTATCGTCCAGCGGGATTGCGCACCGCTGTGCAGGTATTCCACAACGCCTGAGAGCAGGCCACCCGTTAGACGCCGGTGTGCTGCGGAAGCTGTCCAGTCAGGGGTAGGTGCGGAAACCCCGTAATGAACACACGCTGTGGATTGAGTGCAAAGCAAAAAAGATAAAATTAAAGAAGAGTAGCAGAAACGCAAAGAAAGAAGAGTGTAATGAGGAGGATAATAAATACAACTAACGATAAAATTAACATAAAAACTGGGTACCACGAAGTAAGTTAAGGAACTCTGCAACATTGGAAGTGAAATAACACACACACTGGATGACTCAAGGAGGAAGTTAGGTGTAAATGCTGCTCCGAGATGAAGAGGTTGGCAAGGAACAGGAATATATGATGGGCTACATCAAACTAACATGAGGAAATCATATACATATTGTAAAAATGGAAGTGTGTGCGTGTATGCGTGGCGTGGTGTGTGTGTGTGTGTGTGTGTGTGTGTGTGTGTGTGTGTGTGTGTGTGTGCGTGTGATGCCCCACATCTCCTCCTCAACCACTGTAGCGATTTCAACCAAAATTGTTAGACGTATCCTGTAGTGTCAGCGAACCAACGCTGTGGAGACAAGAATCACCTAACTGAGATAGTTCAAGAGATACAAACAATGAGATGTACGAATAACTGGTGCATCATGCATGACGTTTAAACGGATTACTTCTATAATACAGTATCCACAGTAAGACAGTATCCACACATGCAACTAAATCCATCTCCAAAAATCTATCATGGTATCACACATAGTTAAAGAGGTATGACGTCATGAACACAGAGCCGCATAGTGCATGACGTTTAAATTTATTACAGTATCTATTATGTACTTACTCCATTTTCAGCACTTTTTGCAGACAGTACCCACATATGACGCTGAATGTACCTAAAAAATTATGTCATTGTACGATCCAAAGATCAGGAGACATGGCGCTATAAACTTTGAGATGCACAAAAAACTGTCGCATTGTGCCTGTCGTTCAGATTTATTGCTTATTTTCTGTTAACTCTATTCTCAACACGTTTTGGAGACAGTATCCACAAATGTCGCTGAATGTACCTACAAAGTTCAACACTTAGACGTCAGAAATCTCGAATCATGTAAAAAATTGCGACATCATACATGATGTTTTTTATACATTTATCCCTTTCTAATAGAACACTCCTACATTCGACTGAAATTAAGGTAATCCTTGACACATGGCAGCGCTTCTCACAGCTGTCAACGGCGAAGCACAAACGGCTGTAGGCGAAAAAAGTGTCCGTCTTTACAGCTATGAAGAGCCATTGAAACGTCCCCTTAGAAAAATTGTACATGACTGTGCTTAAACTGACACACAATATTTTTAGGGCAACGCAATCTGACCTTCAATAATCCCTACAAAAGAATGGCCCTGACTAACATTAACCTATACGTTTCACAAATCACTTACAAAAATCTTCGTTACTCGAACTACTGCAATACAGCGAGCGCCACTACTGCCAGCTTAATAGTGTTCAAAAGTCATAATATATATAGCAATTCATGACATCCATTCTTGCAAATGTACTGTTTCTGATGGACACACGTCCAGATCATCCGCTCTCAAAAATCCGCCATCTCACTTCCCACATCCACCACTGCTGGCGGCTCACCTCCAACTGCGCAACGCTACGCGCTGTTCACATCCAGCTGCCCAACACTACAATGGCAGACAACAATGCAAACTAGCCACATACTGCACACAGCACAGTCAGTAATTTTCATACAGGGCGCCACGTGGCGTTACCAATAAGAAAACCTAAACAGCCTACTTACACCATTTACACAGCAACGTTTGCAAAATCTCGTTTTAGATGTACGAAGCAGCTGCGCCCTGCGACTGAAAGTGCCCGCGATCATGTTTCTTAATTTGGATATGGTACTTATACATCTGCACACTAGGCGTATTTCTTTGTACGACTGTTTCATAAAAAAATGGTTCAAATGGCTCTGAGCACTATGAGACTTAACTGCTGAGGTAATCAGTCCCCTAGAACTTAGAATTACTTAAACGTAACTAACCTAAGGACATCACACACATCCATGCCCGAGGCAGGAATCGAACCTACGACCGTAGCGGTCGCATAGTTCCAGACTGAAGCGCCTAGAACCGCTCGGCCACACCGGCTGGCGACTGTTTCATAACTTCATGGTGTTTTCACGAATACATGGAAATGAATTTTTTTTCAGTATTTCGCTACAAACATTGATCTTTTTTGCTATCGTCAAGGTTTCCAACTAATAATAATCAGTGGACGCGTCACAATCGGTCGCACGTCCACGGACAAAGCAAATGAATGTAAAGAGATTTACATTGCGTAGAATAGTACTATAAAATATCGTTTGTGGACCTGTCAAAGTCTCGTAATGTAATTCGCCACATTGTACACGGCTTTATTTAGTTTACAAATCAAAAGCAATAACAATATTTTCTCATTCTAAACTGGAATGTTAGATACAGGCTCCCAGGTAGATGCTATTTTCCTTGACTTCCGGAAGGCGTTCGATACAGTTCCGCACTGTCGCCTGATAAACAAAGTAAGAGCCTACGGAATATCAGACCAGCTGTGTGGCTGGATTGAAGAGTTTTTAGCAAACAGAACACAGCATGTTGTTATCAATGGAGAGACGTCTACAGACGTTAAAGTAACCTCTGGTGTGCCACAGGGAAATGTTATGGGACCATTGCTTTTCGCAATATATATAAATGACCTAGTAGATAGTGTCGGAAGTTCCATGCGGCTTTTCGCGGATGATGCTGTAATATACAGAGAAGTTGCAGCATTAGAAAATTTTATCGAAATGCAGGAAGATCTGCAGCGGATAGGCACTTGGTGCAGGGAGTGGCAACTGTCCCTTAACATAGACAAATGTAATGTATTGCGAATACATAGAAAGAAGGATCCTTTATTGTATGATTATATGATAGCAGAACAAACACTGGTAGCAGTTACTTCTGTAAAATATCTGGGAGTATGCGTGCGGAACGATTTGAAGTGGAATGATCATATAAAATTAATTGTTGGTAAGGCGGGTACCAGGTTGAGATTCGTTGGGAGAGTCCTTATAAAATGTAGTCCATCAACAAAGGAGGTGGCTTACGAAACACTCGTTCGACCTATACTTGAGTATTGCGCATCAGTGTGGGATCCGTACCAGATCGGGTTTACGGAGGAGATAGAGAAGATCCAAAGAAGAGCGGCGCGTTTCGTCACAGGGTTATTTGGTAACCGTGATAGCGTTACGGAGATGTTTAACAAACTCAAGTGGCAGACTCTGCAAGAGAGGCGCTCTGCATCGCGGTGTAGCTTGCTCGCCAGGTTTCGAGAGGGAGCGTTTCTGGATGAGGTATCGAATATATTGCTTCCCCCTACTTATACCGCTCGAGGAGATCACGAATGTAAAATTAGAGAGATTATAGCGCGCACGGAGGCTTTCAGACAGTCGTTCTTCCCGCGAACCATTCGCGACTGGAACAGGAAAGGGAGGTAATGACAGTGGCACGTAAAGTGCCCTCCGCCACACACCGTTGGGTGGCTTGCGGAGTATAAATGTAGATGTAGATGTAGAATCATTGGTAAATGCCAGATAGTACATTCTTCTTACTTTCAACGGAGTATCAATGACGAGGGAGCAACCAACACAGTAACTGGCGACCACGTGGTGCGTAATGCGGCAAGGGAGACCGAATGGAGATTCAGTGTTAGCGCTAATCAGAACTGCGTGAGGAGTGCCTGATGAACATACGTCCACCTGCGACACACCGTGAGAGCTGTAGAGGTGTCGATACCAGCCGCACTGTCACTTCTTCGGCAGTGATGTCATACAGAGGACTCCGTTTAAAACTGTCACACCGTGTTAGCAAGGGAGTCTCCTTTTTTTCAGTGTTGTGGTGTAGTATCCTGCGACTTCCTCTCCTGAACCAACCTATTCAACTCAGAGTAGCACTTGCATAACCAGATCTTCATTTCTGCAGCTCCTTTGGGTACCATGGAAGTTCTAGCCTGACTTCTTAACATATGTCCTATCATCCTTTATTCCTGTCAGTCTTTTTCCGCATGTTTCTTTCTATACTGATTCTGAGGATAAATTCCTCATTCCTTATCAGCCAATCTAGTTTTTATATCCCTCTGCAGCATCATATTTCACATGTTTCGATTTTTTTCTGTTCCAGTTTTACCACTATCCATCACTCATTACCAAACAGTTCTGTGATCAAACCGTACATTCTCTGAAATTTCTGCTTCCAGTTAAGGCCCATGTTCGGCACTAGAAACCTATTACGTCCACGAGTACCATTTTGCCATGCTAGTCTGCTTCTTATGTCCTATTTGCTTTTTCCGTCATGCGTTATTTTACTATCAAGGTTGCAGAATTCCTTAACTTCGTCTAATTTGTGATCATCAATTTTGGTGTTAAGTTTTTTGATATTCTCATCTTTGCTACTCCTCAGTACTTCGGTCTTTCTTCTGTTTACTCTCAGCGCACAGACTGTTTTCAGCAGACTTCATTCCGTTATTCATGTTCTGACATTCTTCCTCATTTTGCCTTTATAGAAATGTTATCAGTGAATCTAATCTTTAATATACGAGGGCAGTTCAATAAGTAATGCAACACATTTTTTTTCTGAAACAGGGGTTGTTTTATTCAGCATTGACATACACCAGGTTATTCCCCAATCTTTTAGCTACACAACACTATTTTTCAACGTAATCTCCATTCAATGCTACGGACTTACGCCACCTTGAAATGAGGGCCTGTATGCCTGCACGGTACCATTCCACTGGTCGATGTCGGAGCCAACGTCGTACTGCATCAATAACTTCTTCATCATCCGCGTAGTGCCTCCCACGGATTGCGTCCTTCATTGGGCCAAACATATGGAAATCCGACGGTGCGAGATCGGGGCTGTAGGGCGCATGAGGAAGAACAGTCCACTGAAGTTTTGTGAGTTCCTCTCGGGTGCGAAGACTTGTGTGAGGTCTTGCGTTGTCATGAAGAAGGAGAAGTTCGTTCAAATTTTTGTGCCTACGAACACACTGAAGTCGTTTCTTCAATTTCTGAAGAGTAGCACAATACACTTCAGAGTTGATCGTTTGACCATGGGGAAGGACATCGAACAGAATAACCCCTTCGGCGTCCCAGAAGACTGTAACCGTGACTTTACCAGCTGAGGGTATGGCTTTAAACTTTTTCTTGGTAGGGGAGTGGGTGTGGCGCCACTCCATTGATTGCCGTTTTGTTTCAGGTTCGAAGTGATGAACCCATGTTTCATCGCCTGTAACAATCTTTGACAAGAAATTGTCACCCTCAGCCACATGACGAGCAAGCAATTCCGCACAGATGGTTCTCCTTTGCTCTTTATGGTGTTCGGTTAGACAACGAGGGACCCAGCGGGAACAAACCTTTGAATATCCCAACTGGTGAACAATTGTGACAGCACTAACAACAGAGATGTCAAGTTGAGCACTGAGTTGTTTGATGGTGATCCGTCGATCATCTCGAACGAGTGTGTTCGCACGCTCCGCCATTGCAGGAGTCACAGCTGTGCACGGCCGGCCCGCACGCGGGAGATCAGACAGTCTTGCTCGACCTTGCGGCGATGATGACACACGCTTTGCCAACGACTCACCGTGCTTTTGTCCACTGCCAGATCACCGTAGACATTCTGCAAGCGCCTATGAATATCTGAGATGCCCTGGTTTTCCGCCAAAAGAAACTCGATCACTGCCCATTGTTTGCAACGCACGTCCGTTACAGACGCCATTTTAACAGCTCCGTACAGCGCTGCCACCTGTCGGAAGTCAATGAAACTATACGAGACGAAGCGGGAATGTTTGAAAATATTCCACAAGAAATTTCCGGTTTTTTCAACCAAAATTGGCCGAGAAAAAAAATGTGTTGCATTACTTATTGAACTGCCCTCGTACTTTCACCTTTAATCCTAAATCCATTCCTGGAACTGTCTTTTATTGTTTCCATCCCTTTACCCGATTGTATAGACCATGAGGGTCGAAGACTGCTTTCCTATCTCACGCCATGCTTTTCCTTTTTTAACCGAGCATTCCTTTCTTTGACTGCGATCCTTATTCTTGATGTGTTTCTAATACATATGTGTACTGGCCGGATGTCCCTACAGCATACACCGCGAGAAAATTTGATCAGTGGACACTCCCTTGAAGCGAATCTTCTCATGCTCCTTAATGATTCTCCATTAACGATTAAAAAAAAAAAGAAAAATAAATAACAGAACACAACAAAACCGAAGGCGCAAAATCTTGAACACCTTAAATGAGCTGAACAGAACTGAATGTCTCATCACGCGGTAATCTGTCTGCAGCTTGTATCCTATTCAAAAACTACAAAAAAGACGGCTCCATTTGTGTGTGGTATAAGAAATACATGTTCTTTTGCGGTTCGTTTCGGAGTTTGGTTTCTTGCCCCAATTTGTTTCGTATCTCTATTGTACTGAAAATAATGCAAACACTAGAAATGTTGACTTCTGAAATTTTCCCGGCGTATTTCTTCTTCTAATAATTTCCGGGTATGCAGCCGGATCCCGTCGACATTCTGCCACGATATTTCGGCCCAGAGACGTCCGGCCATCATCAGGTGAGTACACAACTACTGAAGAGCCCAGGTGCAGTCGCGGTATTTATGCCGAATCTCGCGCATGTGAAATGTACTGGCATCCTACAGCGCATGCGTCAGGTGTTGACATGCGCAGCATAGCCGAGTTGTACGTGCTGCCCTCGGTGGTGGAAATAAAGGTTCATCTAGTCATTGAGTATCGAATGACACTGTCGATTCCGCTGTGATTGTATAATTTTAATAACAGGATTCCAATTTTTATCCAGCTGAAAGCCGTTGTCACGATTTATAAGATTATTGGCAAGACGTATTTCCACTGATTCCTTGATTACGGAATCCCAAAAACCGGAAACCGGGGATAAAATTTTTGTTACATTGTATTCCATTGAATGTCCCAAAGAAATACAGTGCTCTGCTACTGCCGATTTTGACGCGGTTGCCGCAGACGGGTGTATCTTTCATGTTCTATACATCGTTCATGGACAGTTCTTGTCGTCTGGCCAATATATGCAGCGCCACATTCACAGGGAATTTTGTAGACGCCTGCCTTCTTCAGTTGTAAATCGTCTTTAACGGATCCAACCAGGGCCCGGTTCTTAGCTGGTGGACGAAAGATAACCTTGATTTTATTTTTCTTCAGTAATCGGCCTATTTTCGACGACACATTCCCGGCGTATGGAAGGAACGCAGTTGATTTAAAGTCATCATCTGCGTCCTCAGTGCGTTGCTTCTTGTTATGATAGTTGCGCATGGCCTTCCGTATTTGGCGAGAAGTGTAGCCATTCTCTTTGAAAACCTTCTCCAAGTGTTCTAATTCTGCGTGGAGATTTTCATCATCCGATATTATATGCGCTCGATGTATTAAGGTACTGAGAACACCGGCTGTTTGTGCTGGGTGATGGCAGCTTGACGCCTGGAGATACAGATCTGTGTGAGTCGCTTTCCTGTACACAGAATGTCCTAATGACGAGCGCATATAATATCGGATGATGAAAATCTCCACGCAGAATTAGAACACTTGGAGAAGGTTTTCAAAGAGAATGGCTACACTTCTCGCCAAATACGGAAGGCCATGCGCAACTATCATAACAAGAAGCAACGCACTGAGGACGCAGATGATGACTTTAAATCAACTGCGTTCCTTCCATACGCCGGGAATGTGTCGTCGAAAATAGGCCGATTACTGAAGAAAAATAAAATCAAGGTTATCTTTCGTCCACCAGCTAAGAACCGGGCCCTGGTTGGATCCGTTAAAGACGATTTACAACTGAAGAAGGCAGGCGTCTACAAAATTCCCTGTGAATGTGGCGCTGCATATATTGGCCAGACGACAAGAACTGTCCATGAACGATGTATAGAACATGAAAGATACACCCGTCTGCGGCAACCGCGTCAAAATCGGCAGTAGCAGAGCACTGTATTTCTTTGGGACATTCAATGGAATACAATGTAACAAAAATTTTATCCCCGGTTTCCGGTTTTTGGGATTCCGTAATCAAGGAATCAGTGGAAATACGTCTTGCCAATAATCTTATAAATCGTGACAACGGCTTTCAGCTGGATAAAAATTGGAATCCTGTTATTAAAATTATACAATCACAGCGGAATCGACAGTGTCATTCGATACTCAATGACTAGATGAACCTTTATTTCCACCACCGAGGGCAGCACGTACAACTCGGCTATGCTGCGCATGTCAACACCTGACGCATGCGCTGTAGGATGCCAGTACATTTCACATGCGCGAGATTCGGCATAAATACCGCGACTGCACCTGGGCTCTTCAGTAGTTGTGTACTCACCTGATGATGGCCGGACGTCTCTGGGCCGAAATATCGTGGCAGAATGTCGACGGGATCCGGCTGCATACCCGGAAATTATTAGAACTAGAAATGTTGACGGAATAGCTATGCGATCAGAAGAGATAGATCTAATACAGTTGGTGGTGGAGTGTTTCTTGCTGTCAGGATTAGTTAACCTCGTAGTGAAATCGAAATAGTTAGTTCCTGTGAATTAGTATGGATAGAGGCTATACTCAGCAACCAGAATAAATTAATAACTGTTTACTTTATCGACCCCGATCCCTCCAAGGTCAGCAGATACAGCCACTGAACAATTCTAAGAAAATTTGAGTCTCTTTTGAAATATATACCCCAATCATACAATTATAGTTAGTGTTGACTCAGTCCACCCTCGATAAGTTCGTAGGCATGAACATCGTTCGAAATCGCACTAAATGCTCCTCCAGAATATTATTTTCGATAGTTAGTGCAGGAGCCGACGCGAAGTGAAAATTGTTGCAGAAATATACTTCCGACCTCTTAGCAACAAACAGTCCTGAGCAAACAGGGAGTATCATGACTGATACATGGATTAGTGACATCAAGAATATTGTAGCGAGACTGAAAACTGTAACATCCAAAACCACCAAAAATGAACGGAAAATACATCTGTTTAAAAAAGAAGACAAAAATTCGCTTTACGCCTTCCTAAGAAGAGTCTTCGCTTCTTCCAATCTGACGATGTAAGCGTAGATCAGATTTGGTTTAAATTGAAAGAAATAGTGTCGACGGCTATTGATACATAGCAAATAAATTAATAATAGATGGTATTGATACCCCACCGTACACAAAACAGTTCAGAATAAAATGGCTCTGAGCACTATGGGACTTAACTTCTGAGGTCATTAGTCCCCTAGAACGTAAACTACTTAAACCTAACTAACTCAAGGACATCACACACGTCCATGCCCGAGGCAGGATTCGAACCTGCGACCGTAGCGGCCGGGCGGTTCCAAGCTGTAGCGCCTAGAACCGCTCGGCCACTCCGGCCGGCCAGTTCAGAATACTGATGCAGAACTAATGAAAAAAGTATGCCAAATACAAAAGGAAGCAAAATCCCCAAGACTGGAAAAGTTTTACAGAAGCTCGGAATTTAGCGCAATATTCGATGTGAGATACTTTTCATAGTTTCCACAACGAAACTCTTTCTCGAAACCTGGCAGAATATATAAAGGAAGTCTGATCGTGTGTAAAATATACGAGCGGCATGGCGCAATCAATACCTCCTATGCACCGCAGCAATAGAAACGTTACTGATGAAAGTGCCACAAAAGCAGTGCACTAAAAAGATTTTTGGAAATCCTTTGACAAAGAAGATGAACTAAATAGAGAATTCGAAACATTAACAACTGCCGATATGAGTAACTTAGAAGTAGGTGTTCTTTGTGTAGCAAACCAGCTAAAGACATCTAATACAGCCAAGGCCTTCGGTCCAGATTGTACGCCAGTTACGTTCCTGTCAGTGTATACTTATAGAATGGTTCCATACTTAACAGTTATGTACGACTGCTTGGCCGACGAAAGATCCGTACCAAAAGACTACGGAGTAGCACAAGTCACACCAGTACTCAAGAAAAGAAATATGAGTAATCGGTTGCATTAGAGATCCATATAACTGACGTCGATGTGCAGTAGCATTGTGGAATATACAGGGTGGTCCATTGATAGTGACCGGGCCAAATATTTCACGAAATGAGCATCAAACGAAAAAACTACGAAGAACGAAAGTCGTCTATCTTGAAGGGGGAAACCAGATGGCGCTATGGTTGGCCTGTTAGATGGCGCTGCCATAGGTTAAACTGATATCAACTGCGTTTTTTAAATAGGAACCCCAATTTTTATTACATATTCGTGTAATACGTAAAGAAATATGAATGTTTAAGTTGGACCACTTTTTTCGCATTGTGATAGATGGCGCTGTAATAGTCACAAACGTATAAGTACGTGGTATCACCCAACATTCCGCCAGTGCGGACGGTATTTTCTTCGTGATACATTACCCCTGTTAAGATGGATCGTTTACCAGTTGTGCAAAAGGTCGATATCGTGTTCATGTATGGCTATTGTGGTCAAACTGCTCAACGGGCGTGTGCTATGTATGCTGCTAGGTATCCTGGACGACATCATCCAAGTGTCCGGACTGTTCGCCGGAAAGTTACGTTCTTTAAGGAAACAGGAAGTGTTCAGCGACATGTGAAACGTCAACCACGACCTGCAACAAATGATGCCCAAGCAGGTGTTTTAGCTGCTAATCCGCACATCAGTAGCAGACAAACTGCGCGAGAATCGCGAATCTCAAAAACGTCGGTGCTGAGAATGCTACATCAACATGATTGCACCCGTACCATATTCCTATGCACAAGGAATTGCACGGCAACGACTTTGAACGTCGTGTACAGTTCTGCCACTGGGTGCAAGAGAAATTACGGGACGATGACAGATTTTTTGCGCGCGTTCTATTTAGCGACGAAGTTTCATTCACCAACAGTGGTAACGTAAACCGGCATAATATGCACTACTGGGCAACGGAAAATCCACGGTGGCTGCGGCAAGTGAAACATCAGCGACCTTGGCGGGTTAACGTATGGTGCGGCATTATGGGAGGAAGGATAATTGGCCCCCATTTTATCGATGGCAATCTAAATGGTGCAATGTATGCTGATTTCCTACGTAATGTTCTACCGATGTCACTACAAGATGTTTCACTGCATGACAGAATGGCGATGTACTTCCAACATGATGGATGTCCGGCACATAGCTCGCGTGCGGTTGAAGCGGTATTGAATAGCATATTTCATGACAGGTGGATTGGTCATCGAAGACACCCTACCGTGGTCCGCTCGTTCACCGGATTCTTTCTGTGGGGAAAGTTGAAGGATATTTTCTATCGTGATCCACCGACAACGCCTGACAGCATGCGTCAGCGCATTGTCAATGCATGTGTGAACATTACGGAAGGCGAACTACTCGCTGTTGAGAGGAATGTCGTTACACTTATTGCCAAATGCAGTGAGGTTGACGGACGTCATTTTGAGCATTTATTGCATTAATGTGGTATTTACAGATAATCACGCTGTAACAGCATGCATTCTCAGAAACGGTAAGTTCACAAAGGTACATGTATCACATTGGAACAACCAAAATGAAATGTTCAAACGTACCTACGTTCTGTGTTTTAATTTAAAAAGCTTACCTGTAACAAACTGTTCGTCTAAAATTGTTAGCCATATGTTTGTGACTGTTACAGCGCCATTTATTACAAAGCGAAAAAAGTGGTCCAACTAAAACATTCATATTTCTATACGTACTACACGAATATGTAATAAAAAATTGGAGTTCCAATTCAAAAAACGCAGTTGATATTCGTTTGACCTATGGCAGCGCCATCTTGCGGGCCAACCACAGCGCCATCTGGTTTCTCCCTTCAAGGTAGACAAGTTTCGTTCTTTGTAGTTCTTTCGTCTGACGCTTATTTCATGAGATATTTGGCCTGGTTGTGAGGTGTCAGGCAAATCCAACACCTTCCATGAAAACCCGGACATGATAAGCAAATCCAGTAGTATGTCACATAGCTCCGAATAAATCGTGACATTAAATTAACCAAAGTAATACGAGTAACGAGTGAGCAAATGGAATACCACAGACTAACACAAGAATGCCTAAATGCATGTCATACCTTCCCACCGTGAGGCAGACGCAGTTCCGAGGGGAGAAACGAGAACAGAAGCCGAGAGGAGAACCGTGTTAAGCGAGAAGGCCCTGCGATAAGGCACGGACGGACACCCACGTCGCCAGCTAACTGCTAGGACCACACCACCCGCAAGTTTTAGCGTGAGACCTTTTCGCGTCTCTGTTACGTTAGGACCACCCCCCAGCCAATGTTAAAAGCTAGAGCCCTCCAGAGGAACAGTATAGATCTTACGATAACGCTAAAAGGACCACACCAGCTGCAAGTTTTAGCGTGAGACTTTTTCGCTTCTCTGTTACGTTGCAAACTTTAAAAACATTGCCCCACCACGAAAAGTATAACGTTTCTCATTGGATAGACAGAATTTTTGTAGGCAGAGCTTAAGGTTAACATCGAGACCCTGATTGGTCAGATGAAAACACAACCAGATAGTTTTTTTTAAACCAATTTCGGTAAATTATAGTAAGGAGAAGTTAGGAGAGAGTGGCTAGCGAGTTACTTCCGAGACGGCGAGCTGGATGGAGCTGCGCCGGCCGCCGCCCCTATTATACCTCTTAAAAGAAAAAATAATGTAATGTTATTTATTTATTTAGCGGAAACTCTCTCCTAGTAAATTTGTTTGAAAATACAAAAGAGATATAATAAGCAAAATTATGAATTTCGTAGGTTGCCAACTACGTATTATATCTGGTTTTATCGAGCGCCAGGCTCCCTACAAATTACTGTAAATGCAATAGCGTAGTAGTACTCAGCTCTGAAATTATTACTATCACAGAAAATAGACAAGTTCTAATAAAATTATTTCACTGGATTACTTCAATTAATCTCACAGAATATTTTTACATAATTTCTTCCGCTCCGGCTATTAGATATTGTGCTGTGAAAAAATATTTTTAAATGTACCGCGTAATGGCGGCTAATTGTTAACAGTCAGAGATCACTGTTACTCGCTCCGCAGTAGCTGGAAACATGCTAAATAGTTTTCATTAAATATTCTTTTCATAAGATAAATGTGGCGTAGGTTCTTGAAATAACACACGGAGATCACTTTATACTAATATATTCTTACTAGGACACAGTTTACACCATTAAATATTTGCAATTACGTTACGACAGAAACAAACGCTAGCGCAGCACAATAGCTTGCGTACCTTATTCCAGCTAACACCAGAACGAACAGAACAAAACAGACTAGACAGAAGAATGAGCATTGCATTGTATTTTATACTCTAACAAAGATAATCACATTATAATCTCATACAATAAAAATAATGTCTTTTCTGCATTTATAGATATATATATTGTATATTTTTACAGTTAAATCAATGTTTGCAATTAATTTTGCGTCACATACTGTCTGTTTTATTTATGTTTCACCTTGATGAGGGTGAATATCGCAAAAGGGACACTACACCCCCTGACGAACACCGACAAGGTGATGAACACACGCGATGCCGCATTTTTGAGCCCATAAGGCTTCACTCAGAACTGCAAAAGTCTCATCTGTTACATCCCCTTTACGTAATACTAGTGTCGATCGTCAATTAAAGCTCATGGTGTTCACATTTGCCACTTGAAGTAAAAATCTGAAACGCGATGATTTTTCTGTTATATAGTTATTGAGAAGCCAAATCAGCCACTGTAATTTACGACAAGTTAGATAAGTAATTAAAGATAATTGAGGGTCACTGAAGACCATTTTGATAGTTTTCTCTTTTGTGAAACTTAATTTAAACCTAGAGTATAGATGTGATATGGCATAGGTCATCCTTCCATCCATTATAGAACTTGGAAACCCATTCAGGGAATATTCGTTCACATTTTTGTTGAACGCAGTTGGTTTTTACCATCCTGTATTAAAACATTTCCTTTTATCAATAGTGCAATTTATAAACGATGTTTTGTGAGTAGAATAAAATTTCCAGTCGTAAACTTAACTGCTTTTTCGACGTTATTTTACCAGCTAACTAAAAATAGGAAAGCCTTGAACCCCTTCCACTAAATTTAGTTAGTATTAAGATTCTTTTACAGGGAGTGCAGTGGAGCTGACGCTGAAATCATTAAGTATTTGGTTATATCATCGCTAGTCTCACTGAACTCTTCTGAATTCTACATGTCATGTGTGGTCTGACGTCTCCTTACCAGCAAAAGGTCCCAGGTTCAATTCCCTGAAAAACACGCTTGGAGCGTCGTTGCGCGAAAGTGGTAGGGAGACACGATATAGAACAGACAGACACCACGCAGAATGTTTAGACGGTGACGATCAATGGACCACTCTGTATATTGTAGCCGAACGTTGTGGATTACATTGAAGGTAATGGTGTATTGACACATTGTCAGCACGGTTTCAGAAAATATCGTTATCGTGGAATGCAACTCGCTCTCTATTCGCACGAAGTAATGAGTGCTATCGACGGGGCGTCTCAGAGTGAGTCCATACTTTCAGATTTCCATAAAGCTTTTGACACTGTTCGTCACAAGAGGTTTATAAACAAACTGCGTGCCTTGGAGTATCGTCTCAGTTGTGCGACTGGATTTCCTGTCAGAAATGTCACACGAGATTGGCGGAAAAGTCATTGAGTAAACCAGAAATGATATCTGCAGTTCCCCAAGAAAGTTTTATAGGCCCTCTGCTGTTCCTAATTTATATACACGATTTAGAAGACAATCTAAGCAGCCTTCTTACATTGTTGTAGTCGGCCGGTGTGTGGCCGAGCGGTTCTAGTCGCTTCAGTCTGGAACCGCGCGATTGCTACGGTCGCAGGTTCGAATCCTGCCTCGGGCATGGATGTGTGTGATGTCCTTAGGTTAGTTAGGTTTAATTAGTTCTAAGTTCTAGGGGACTGATGACCTCAGATGTTAAGCCCCATAGTGCTCAGAGCCATTTGAACCTTTCTTACATTGTTTCAGGCGATGGTGTCAGTTACCGTCTACTACAGCCATCAGAATATCAAAGCCAAAGGCTCTTAATTCAGTCTGATATCTTGGAATAACAATGAAGAGTAACTTAAACTGAAAGATCACATACTTCACGTTGCGGTAAAGGCAAACCAAAGACTGCGTTTTACTGATAGAAAACTTAGATGCAAGGGGCCGACTAAGGAGACTGCCTACACTATGCTTGTCCGTCCTCTGATAGACTACTGCTGAACGGTATGGGATCCTTACCAGATTTGATTCACGGAGGAGATGCAAACAGTGCAAAGAAAGGCAGTGTGTTTTGTATTATCATTAAATAGGGGAGAGAATATCACAGATATGATAAGCGAGTCGTGGTGGCAATCATTCAAAGAAAGGCGTTTTTCGTTGCGGCAAGAACTTTTCACGAAATTTCGATCAGCAACTTTTTGCTCCGAATGGGGAAATACACTCCTGGAAATGGAAAAAAGAACACATTGACACCGGTGTGTCAGACCGACCATACTTGCTCCGGACACTGCGAGAGGGCTGTACAAGCAATGAGCACACGCACGGCACAGCGGACACACCAGGAACCGCGGTGTTGGCCGTCGAATGGCGCTAGCTGCGCAGCATTTGTGCACCGCCGCCGTCAGTGTCAGCCAGTTTGCCGTGGCATACGGAGCTCCATCGCAGTCTTTAACACTGGTAGCATGCCGCGACAGCGTGGACGTGAACCGTATGTGCAGTTGACGGACTTTGAGCGAGGGCGTATAGTGGGCATGCGGGAGGCCGGGTGGACGTACCGCCGAATTGCTCAACACGTGGGGCGTGAGGTCTCCACAGTACATCGATGTTGTCGCCAGTGGTCGGCGGAAGGTGCACGTGCCCGTCGACCTGGGACCGGACCGCAGCGACGCACGGATCCACGCCGAGACCGTAGGATCCTACGCAGTGCCGTAGGGGACCGCACCGCCACTTCCCAGCAAATTAGGGACACTGTTGCTCCTGGGGTATCGGCGAGGACCATTCGCAACCGTCTCCACGAAGCTGGGCTACGGTCCCGCACACCGTTAGGCCGTCTTCCGCTCACGCCCCAACATTGTGCAGCCCGCCTCCAGTGGTGTGGCGACAGGCGTGAATGGAGGGAGGAATGGAGACGTGTCGTCTTCAGCGATGAGAGTCGCTTCTGCCTTGGTGCCAATGATGGTCGTATGCGTGTTTCGCGCCGTGCAGGTGAGCGCCACAATCAGGACTGCATACGACCGAGGCACACAGGGCCAACACCCGGCATCATGGTGTGGGGAGCGATCTCCTACACTGGCCGTACACCACTGGTGAATGTCGAGGGGCACTGAATAGTGCACGGTACATCCAAACCGTCATCGAACCCATCGTTCTACCATTCCTAGACCGGCAAGGTAACTTGCTGTTCCAACAGGACAATGCACGCCCGCATGTATCCCGTGCCACCCAACGTGCTCTAGAAGGTGTAAGTCAACTACCCTGGCCAGCAAGATCTCCGGATCTGTCCCCCATTGAGCATGTTTGGGACTGGATGAAGCGTCGTCTCACGCGGTCTGCACGTCCAGCACGAACGCTGGTCCAACTGAGGCGCCAGGTGGAAATGGCATGGCAAGCCGTTCCATAGGACTACATCCAGCATCTCTACGATCGTCTCCATGGGAGAATAGCAGCCTGCATTGCTGCGAAAGGTGGATATACACTGTACTAGTGCCGACATTGTGCATGCTCTGTGTCTATGTGCCTGTGGTTCTGTCAGTGTGATCATGTGATGTATCTGACCCCAGGAATGTGTCAATAAAGTTTCCCCTTCCTGAGACAATGAATTCACGGTGTTCTTATTTCAATTTCCAGGAGTGTATTTTGCTATCACTAACCTACATAGGGAGAAACGATCACCAGAATAAGGGAAATCAGAGCTCGGACGGAGAGATTTAAGTGTTTATTTTTCCCACGCGGTGTTAAAATCACAGCGCGGACGAAGGTGTGTCTTGTGGTTGAAGAGGTTTCTGACGGAAAATAAGACGGCGACAACTGGAAAAGTCACTGCAGGAGAGAATGACGCACTCGCGAACCCTGAATGCACCAAAACAACACGAACGGAGCTCCATAAGCATAAGCAAGGTGGTACATGCGTGTGCTTGCGTTATTGCATTAGCAGGCGCTGATGCCATCACTTGGGAATACTAGTAATTTTAAGGAGTGTTCAATTCTAAAACGACTGAAACCTAGATATGCAAATGCCCATAACCTGGACTATGGAGCAATGGAAGGTCGTCATTTGGCCAGATGAATGTTGTTTCACACTGTTCTCAACTTCAGACCGAGTTTTCGTCCAAGGTTGGGTGTGGGGGTGTGGGGGTGTGGGGGGGGAGGGGACATGGGGGGATGGGTCAGTAATGATTTAATAATTTGGAAGCCATATCGAGGAGCGGGATTAAAATTCAACGTGAAAGGTTATCGATAATAGGATTCGACGATGGCCTTGCTGTCCTCAGCGAAACTGAAGAAGAATTACAGGATCTGTTGAATGGAACGAACAGTTTTATGAGTACAGAATGGGCCCAATAGTTACTCTTCAATGTCACATTATTATCAAGGATTACGTGGCTGTTTTAGCTGCTTAGGTATTTCCTACTGTATAACATTTGTTCTTCACTGATGGTGATGCCTTCCAAGAAGAGAACGCCCCTGTTTGCACGGCTAGCGTTGTGCAGGACTGGTTTTTTGGCCACGAGGATGAATAATTGCGTAGGCTTCCGCGGCCAGAGTCAGTCGAAATAAAAGTTTTCTGGGTTTGGTACCGCGTCATAATGTATAAAACTACTGCTTACTGCAGAAAAACCAACGTTTCGGCCACGGTTGCAACGGCCTTCTTCTGGGTCTAACGGTGCGTTCTAGCTATGCAGTGTCCTTTATATTTTGTTGTTAGTGTTCACTGCGCATGCCATTACGTCATAATTTCAAAAGGTGGTTAGTTTCATTGATCAGTTAAGGAAGAAGGAGAGGGAACTTTATTTTAACAGGTTATTGCGGTGGAGGGAGACCATAACCTCTGTTGTCTATTGGCTCCTGTGTTATGTGCCATGATTAGTGGTCACCGTCGAATGAGAAGTTGGCTGCTGTTTACCAACTGCTGGACGTCGGCCGCGCGGCGGCAGTTACTCGCCGTCAGTGCTCGTGCCTCGTGTTGACAGTGCGGTCTATTGGGCTATAATTGCTGGCAGCCAAGGTGGAAATACTTAAACACCCTAAAGACATGAACAGGGAGGATGGACTCAGGCTTGCCCCATAGCATAGCTAGAACGCACAATTAGACCTAGAAGAAGGCCGCTGTAACCGTGGCCGAAACGTTGGTTTTTCTCCTGCAGCAGTAGTTTTTTACGTTATGACGCGGTACCAAACCCAGAAAACGTTTATGTCCACGAGGATATAGTGTTCCATCTACCCAGGCCACCACAGACAACAGATCTCAATATTACTAGGCCATCGTGGTCTACTTTGGAGAGAAGAGTGGGCGATTGCTACCCACCTCCATCATTTTCTCATTTTCACCGCTAATTGCCACCATTTTGCAGGAGGAATGGTGTAAGATTCCCGTGAAAACCATACAGGATCCGTATTTATCCATTCAGAGACGACTGAAAGCTGTTTTGAAGGCCAAGGATTTTCGTGCACCGTTTTGTGCATTGTGATATGTTGTGTATTTGGTGTCTCCATTTTTTGTCCCCTCTCCCCTGTATTTACACTATTAGCTTGCACTGTTCCAGCTTCTTGGCCTCACATAGTGAGTCTTTGTGTCTTGAAATGAAATGTCGTGTGGCTAGGGCCTCCCGTCGGGTAGACCGTTTGCCTGGTGCAGGTCTTCCGATTTGACGCCACTTCGGCGACCTGTGCATCAATGGGGATGAAATGATGATGATTAGGACAACACAACGCCCAGTCCCTGAGCGGAGAAAATCTCCGACCCAGCCGGGAATCGAACCCGGGCCCTTTGGATTGACAGTCTGTCACGCTGACCACTCAGCTACCGGGGGTTGACTCTTTGTGTCTTGTCTCTGCACTACTTCACTGCTGTTCAGTGACATTCCTCAATCGTGTCGATGATCCCAGTACGCATGCAGGCTTCCAAGAGTGGGATTTTGGCTACAATCGTTAGGCATCACAGGAAACAAATACAGGGTGTTTCAAAAATGACCGGTATATTTGAAACGGCAATAAAAACTAAACGAGCAGCGATATGCTTGGGACAACAGTACATTTTCAGGCAGACAAACTTTCGAAATTACAGTAGTTACAATTTTCAACAACAGATGGCGCTGCGGTCTGGGAAACTCTATAGTACGATATTTTCCACATATCCACCATGCATAGCAATAATATGGCGTAGTCTCTGAATGAAATTACCCGAAACCTTTGACAACGTGTCTGGCGGAATGGCTTCACATGCAGATGAGATGTACTGCTTCCGCTGTTCAATTGTTTCTGGATTCTGGCGGTACACCTGGTCTTTCAAGTGTCCCCACAGAAAGAAGTCACAGGGGTTCATGTCTGGCGAATAGGGAGGCCAATCCACGCCGCCTCCTGTATGTTTCGGATAGCCCAAAGCAATCACACGATCATCGAAATATTCATTCAGGAAATTAAAGACGTCGGCCGTGCGATGTGGCCGGGCACCATCTTGCATAAACCACGAGGTGTTCGCAGTGTCGACTAAGGCAGTTTGTACCGCCACAAATTCACGAAGAATGTCCAGATAGCGTGATGCAGTAATCGTTTCGGATCTGAAAAATGGGCCAATGATTCCTTTGGAAGAAATGGCGGCCCAGACCAGTACCTTTTGAGGATGCAGGGACGATGGGACTGCAACATGGGGCTTTTCGGTTCCCCATATGCGCCAGTTCTGTTTATTGACGAAGCCGTCCAGGTAAAAATAAGCTTCGTCAGTAAACCAAATGCTGCCCACATGCATATCGCCGTCATCAATCCTGTGCCCTATATCGTTAGCGAATGTCTCTCGTGCAGCAATGGTAGCGGCGCTGAGGGGTTGCCGCGTTTGAATTTTGTACGGATAGAGGTGTAAACTCTGGCGCACGAGACGATACGTGGACGTTGGCGTCGTTTGGACCGCAGCTGCAACACGGCGAACGGAAACCCGAGGCCGCTGTCGGATCACCTGCTGCACTAGCTGCGTGTTGCCCTCTGTGGTTGCCGTACGCGGTCGCCCTACCTTTCGGGCACGTTCATCCGTCACGTTCCCAGTCCGTTGAAATTTTTCAAACAGATCCTTTATTGTATCGCTTTTCGGTCCTTTGGTTACATTAAACCTCCGTTGAAAACTTCGTCTTGTTGCAACAACACTGTGTTCTAGGCGGTGGAATTCCAACACCAGAAAAATCCTCTGTTCTAAGGAATAAACCATGTTGTCTACAGCACACTTGCACGTTGTGAACAGCACACGCTTACAGCAGAAAGACGACGTACAGAATGGCGCACCCACAGACTGCGTTGTCTTCTATATCTTTCACATCACTTGCAGCGCCATCTGTTGTTGAAAATTGTAACTACTGTAATTTCGAAAGTTTGTCCGCCTGAAAATGTACTGTTGTCCCAAGCATATTGCAACAAACGGTGTATTTCTATCGCTGCTCGTTTAGTTTTTATTGCCGTTTCAAATATACCGGTCATTTTTGAAACACCCTGTACCTATTATGATGAAGATGATGAACTTCAAGTAGAAGGAAAATGAGGACTCGTGGACCGCACTACGCATCTCCTGTCAGCTACTGTGCAGTTCTTATATTGCTTCTCCAGTCGAGACGCGCTGCTTATGTTTCGTTGTGAGCAGTGAGCAGTGGCGTTTCGGGAGGAACTCTGGAACTCTACTCCCAAATGTCCTTTGCATCAAGTTTCCATGGAAATCTTCAGTGGGAAATGGCATGACATGAATCTGCATTGAGTGACAACAGCAGTTCCTGTCCGGATTGAAACAGATTACCATTGACACGGTGCAGCACTCCACGCTGATATGCGTCAGCTTGAGTGTTTTTATGTCCACAAATCATATGACGCGTTAGATGGCCACCAGTGGTACACCATTCCTTGTAGATACGCAGCACAGTCCGCATTGATACACCAACCGACCGAGCATCTTCATTCATGGTGCAACCACGGTCACGTCTGAATGAGAGCTCCTTTTCGATTTAAATATTGTGTCACTCATCCACGTTGCCTCCTCTTAGTGTGCTGTTTCCATACAAGCCACTGGCACATTCACAGCACTTCACTACCTTGACTAATTCAGCGTAGAGTCCACCTGACAGTTTGTTACCAGCTGTACGAGGCGCATTCAAGTTCTAAGGCCACCGATTTTTTTTCTCCGTACTGGAAAGAGTTAGAAACATGCGCATTGTCTTAAAATGAGGGAGCGTTCATTGTCAATACGTCCCAGAGATGGCAGCACCGTACGGCAGATGGAATTTTACCGCCAGCGCCGAGAATGAGAACTGTTTTAAATACTTAAAATGGCGACGTTTTCCTTACTTGAACAGCGTGCAATCATTCGTTTTCTGAATTTGCGTGATGTGAAACAAATTGAAATTCATCGACAGTTGAAGGAGACATGTGGTGATGGAGTTATGGATGTGTCGAAAGTGCGTTCGTGGGTGCGACAGTTTAATGAAGGCAGAACATCGCGTGGCAACAAACCGAAACAACCTCGGCCTCGCACAAGCCGGTCTGACGACATGATCGAGAGAGTGGAGAGAAGTGTTTTGGGGGATCGCCGAATGACTGTTGAAAAGATCGCCTCCATAGTTGGCATTTCACTGGGTTCTGTGCACACAATCCTGCATGACGACCTGAAAATGCGAAAAGTGTCATCCAGGTGGGTGCCACGAATGCTGACTGACGACCACATGGCTGCCCGTGTGGCATGTTGCCAAGCAATGTTGACGCGCAACGACAGCATGAATGGGACTTTCTTTTTGTCGGTTGCACAATGGATGAGACGTGGATGCCATTTTTCAATCCAGAAACAAAGCTCCAGTCAGCTCAATGGAAGCACACAGATTCACCGCCACCAAAAAAATTTCGGGTAACTGCCAGTGCTGAAAAAATGATGGTGTCCATGTTCTGGGACAGCGAGGGCGTAATCCTTACTCATTGCGTTCCAAAGGGCACTACGGTAACAGGTGAATCCTACGAAAATGTTTTGAAGAATAAATTCCTTCCTGCACTGCAACAAAAACGTCCGGGAAGGGCTGCGCGTGCACTGTTTCACCAAGACAACGCACCCGCACATCGAGCTAACGTTACGCAACAGTTTCTTCGTGATAACAACTTTGAAGTGATTCCTCATGCTCCCTACTCACCTGACCTGGCTCCTAGTGACTTTTGGCTTTTTCCAACAATGAAAGACACTCTCCGTGGCCGCACATTCACCAGCCGTGCTGCTATTGCCTCAGCGATTTTCCAGTGGTCAAAACAGACTCCTAAAGAAGCCTTCGCCGCTGCCATGGAAACGTGGCGTCAGCGTTGTGAAAAAAGTGTACGTCTGCAGGGTGATTACGTCGGGAAGTAACGCCAGTTTCATCGATTTCGGGTGAGTAGTTAATTAGAAATAAAAACGGAGGCCTTAGAACTTGAATGCACCTCGTACATCATGTACAGCGCTCGAGAGCGATCAGTGTACTCTTTCAATGATATGACAAAAATTTAGCCGGTCAGATTACCTCTCAGACGTAACTCACCAGACAATCGTGACTGAAGATGAAGACGTGTCTTCGAAATGCATCCAAAAATACTCACACTACGTGATCACCACCAGACGAGCAATAACATAGTGAGGTCGTCGAAGGCACCGACAGCGATGTGGAGGCATGCAGACTCCAATTCTGTGGCCATCTGCGCTACGTTTGCCGATTGCGGATCCATGGAGCGAATACCCCGGTCCCGCAGATTCGTGGCTGGGTTTACATCCGGGGACTTTGGTGGGCAGAGAGAACGGTAAATTCACCATGGTGTTCTCCCAACCGTGAACGCACACTGCGAGCTGTGTAACACGATGCATTCAAACGGTTCTGAGCACTATGGGACTTATCATCTGATGGCATCAGTTCCCCTAGACTTAGAACTATTTAAACCTAACTGACCTAAGGACATCACACACATCCATGCCCGAGGCAGGATTCGCACCTGCGACTGTAGCGGTCGCGCGGTTCCAGACTGATGCGCCTAGAACCGCTCAGCCACAGTCGCCATCCACGATTCATTGTCCTGCTGGAAGATGCCATTATGCCGAGGGTTCCCAAAGGATAGATACATACTTGTTTTGATCCACTGTTCCTCCAGAGTGACGTGATCACCAATGGAATGCCACAAAAACATTCTACAGACCATAATACTCCCTTCTTCAGCCTGGATCGTTTCGACGATACTTACAGAATTTTGCTTCAAGACATGCACGCAACGGCCATCTGTCCGATGAAGCATCTGAAAAGTACAACTGTCGCCTCAGAGTGGCAGTATTGGCATGCAAAGTGCAGCCTTCGTCGATACGTAAACCAGGCACCTGTTGCGGATGTTTGGACAACATGGTATTGCAATAACAGCGATTAAATATAAATTAACTTAGTACACTCCTGGAAATTGAAATAAGAACACCGTGAATTCATTGTCCCAGGAAGGGGAAACTTTATTGACACATTCCTGGGGTCAGATACATCACATGATCACACTGACAGAACCACAGGCACATAGACACAGGCAACAGAGCATGCACAATGTCGGCACTAGTACAGTGTATATCCACCTTTCGCAGCAATGCAGGCTGCTATTCTCCCATGGAGACGATCGTAGAGATGCTGGATGTAGTCCTGTGGAACGGCTTGCCATGCCATTTCCACCTGGCGCCTCAGTTGGACCAGCGTTCGTGCTGGACGTGCAGACCGCGTGAGACGACGCTTCATCCAGTCCCAAACATGCTCAATGGGGGACAGATCCGGAGATCTTGCTGGCCAGGGTAGTTGACTTACACCTTCTAGAGCACGTTGGGTGGCACGGGATACATGCGGATGTGCATTGTCCTGTTGGAACAGCAAGTTCCCTTGCCGGTCTACGAATGGTAGAACGATGGGTTCGATGACGGTTTGGATGTACCGTGCACTATTCAGTGTCCCCTCGACGATCACCAGTGGTGTACGGCCAGTGTAGGAGATCGCTCCCCACACCATGATGCCGGGTGTTGGCCCTGTGTGCCTCGGTCGTATGCAGTCCTGATTGTGGCGCTCACCTGCACGGCGCCAAACACGCATACGACCATCATTGGCACCAAGGCAGAAGCGACTCTCATCGCTGAAGACGACACGTCTCCATTCGTCCCTCCATTCACGCCTGTCGCCACACCACTGGAGGCGGGCTGCACGATGTTGGGGCGTGAGCGGAAGACGGCCTAACGGTGTGCGGGACCGTAGCCCAGCTTCATGGAGACGGTTGCGAATGGTCCTCGCCGATACCCCAGGAGCAACAGTGTCCCTAATTTGCTGGGAAGTGGCGGTGCGGTCCCCTACGGCACTGCGTAGGATCCTACGGTCTTGGCGTGCATCCGTGCGTCGCTGCGGTCCGGTCCCAGGTCGACGGGCACGTGCACCTTCCGCCGACCACTGGCGACAACATCGATGTACTGTGGAGACCTCACGCCCCACGTGTTGAGCAATTCGGCGGTACGTCCACCCGGCCTTCCGCATGCCCACTATACGCCCTCGCTCAAAGTCCGTCAACTGCACATACGGTTCACGTCCACGCTGTCGCGGCATGCTACCAGTGTTAAAGACTGCGATGGAGCTCCGTGTGCCACGGCAAACTGGCTGACACTGACGGCGGCGGTGCACAAATGCTGCGCAGCTAGCGCCATTCGACGGCCAACACCGCGGTTCCTGGTGTGTCCACTGTGCCGTGCGTGTGATCATTGCTTGTACAGCCCTCTCGCAGTGTCCGGAGCAAGTATGGTGGGTCTGACACACCGGTGTCAATGTGTTCTTTTTTCCATTTCCAGGAGTGTATTAAGGAAACAGTCTTAATCGCGTTTTTTATTTATTTACTGCCGACCAGTTTCAGCCCATCGCAGTGGCCACCTTCAGGTCGAACGTACCACACCTTGGTAGATGTGACCCCACCAGCAGTCGACCAATGGTATGTTCTCCCTGAAGATGGCCCCTGCGATGGACTGAAACTGGTCGGCAGTAAATAAATAAAAATCGCGATTAAGACTGCTTTCTTAATACTAACCTGCTGCGGAGCCCAGTACAGCAAAGTTCGCTGCGAAATGAAATGCTGCTGATGAGACACTGCTGGTAGCTTCATGGTTCACCTGCCGGGCTACTTGCTCAACAGTTGAACGTCTATTCTCTCGTACGCATCCCTGCAGCCGTCATTCACCCCAGACATCTGTGACCGGCCGGCCGGTGTGGCCGTGCGGTTCTAGGCGCTTCAGTCTGGAACCGCGTGACCGTTACGGTCGCAGGTTCGAATCCTGCCTCGGGCATGGGTGTGTGTGATGTCCTTAGGCTAGTTAGGTTTAAGTAGTCCTAAGTTCTAGGCGACTTATGACCTAAGATGTTAAGTCCCATAGTGCTCAGAGCCATTTTCGTCTGTGACCAGTGATGCACCACAGCTGCTTCGGGGTCAATTTTGCATAGCGCCATTTTGCCACCCACAGAATATTTTGTCCACGGCGAAACGCAAGCAATTTACAAATTTAGACGTTTCAGAAATGCTTCCAGCCTTATATTCGTAACATCTACATCTACACTTATATTCCGCAAGCCACCCAACGGTGTGTGGCGGATGGCACTTTACGTGCCACTGTCATTACCTCCCTTTCCTGTTCCATTCGCGTATGGTTCGTGGGTAGAACGACTGCCGGAAAGCCTCCGTGCGCGCTCGAATCTCTCTAATTTTACATTCGTGATCTCCGCGGGATGTATAAGTAGGAGGAAGCAATATGTTCGATAGATACCTCATCCAGAAACGCACCTTCTCGAAACCTGGGCAGCAAGCTACACCGCGATGCAGAGCGCCTCTCTTGCAGAGTCTGCCACTAGAGTTTGCGAAACATCTCCGTAACGCTATCACGGTTACCAAATAACCCTGTGACGAAACGCGCCGCTCTTCTTTGGAGCTTCTATATCTCCTCTGTCAACCCGACCTGGTACGGATCCCACACTGATGAGCAATACTCAACTATAGATAGAACGAGAGTTTATTAAGCCACCTCCTTTGTTGATGGACTTCATTTTCTAAGGACTCTCCCAATGAATCTCAACCTGGCACCCGCCTTACCAACATTTTATATGATTATTCCACTTCAAATCGTCCCGTACGCATACTCCCAGATATTTTGCAGAAGTAACTGCTACCAGTGCTTGTTCCGCTATCATATAGTCATACAATAAAGGATCCTTCTTTTATGTATTTGCAATACATTACATTTGTTTATGTTACGTGTCAGTTGCCACTCCCTGCACCAAGTGCCTATCCGCTGCAGATTTTCCTGCATTTCGCTGCAATTTTCTAATGCTGCAACTTCTCTGTATACTACAGCATCATCCGCGAAAAGCCGCATGGACCTTCCGACACTATCTACTAGGTCATTTATATATATATATATTGTGAAAAGCAATGGTCCCATAACACTCCTCTGTAGCACGCGGGAGGTTACTTTAATGTCATTGAGAACAACATGCTGTGTTCTGTTTGCTAAAAACTCTTCAATCCAGCCACAGAGCTGGTCTGATATTCCTAGGCTCTTACTTTGTTTATCAGGCGACAGTGCGAAACTGTATCGAACGCCTTCCGGAAGTCAAGGAAAATGGAATCTACCTGAGAGCCTGTATCTAGTATTTTCTGGGCCTCATGAACTAATAAAGCGAGTTGAGTCTCACACGATCGCTGTTTCCGCAATCCATGTTGATCCCTACAAAGGAGATTCTGGGTTTCCAGAAATATCATGATACGCGAGCAAACAACATGATCTAAAATTCTACAACAGATCTATGTCAGAGATATTGGCCTATAGTTTTGCCTTGCCCCCGCAACGAATGATCAAGCCCATTTGGACGTCAGAAGAATCTTTCCGTTTCCTCAATACGACAACGACTGCGCTGTATTTCGCGTCCCCTGACACGCATTACATACCTCCACTGCTTGTGCTGCCACGTGCCGTCTGCCAGCAGTTATTGTAAACTGTCGTGGGATGTAGATCGTGGTCATATTAATATGACTGGCTCCAGTAACTAATTATAAATATTGCGGGTACCATGTCTTTTACCTGAAATAGAACGGAACGTCCAAAAGGGAGGCAAAGGTAAAATGATCTTTGATACGGCAGGGAGATCTGGATATCGTTGTGGGCTCTGTTGTGCTGAATTGCTTAAAACTCTGTTCCAATGCTGGTGAGTTGTCACCGCAGTAAAGGAATGCAGTCGGCATCATGGATTTATGTAGTTGCAGGCCAGGGCTGTATTTGGCATTGCCCCAGCCGCATCTGTCTCTTCCGTACCATGAAATCTTATCTGACACGCCGTAAAATATCCGCTCTGCGTTACGCAAGGGAGTTACTCCTGCTGGGGCGTAAATCTTTAGTTACCCTGTATCAGCGGCCTTTTTGCAGGATCCAAGCATGACATCCGAAACAAAACAGATCTCGGCTAATGTTTACTACGCTTAAAAATTTCATTAATTTCTGTCTTTTGTATCCGAAATCCTGTATTGTGCTTTGATGACAACAGTGGCCAAACTTACATGTCCACTTAAGTACTAAGCTAAATCTTACATGTTTATAATAACAATGTGAGACGTAGTCAATGTTTTAATTATCATCTAGATAGAAATCAAGCTCAGACCATGAAAACTGGTGTTAATCGCGCTCATTGCATTCATCCTTCAAAGCGAGGCGATGGATGATCTAGCGGGAACCATGGTTGTAGGTCTGGTGTTTGGCTCTTCAGTAAATTTTCTACCTCAGGAATCATTTCGCCTTCGTTCTGGCAATGCCTGCCACTTAATACTTCGTCCATCCAAGGAGAGAGGAAGACGTCACACGTCGGGAGAGGTTGGTGAGAAGGTAGGGCGAGGCAACATTTGAGAGTCCGTAGAAGCATTGATTGCGTCTGGACATGTGCGCAACGAAATGGGTTGTTATGGAGTAAAAACACCCAATCGGTCAACTTTCCTCAATCCTTCATCTGAACAGCCTCCCGTCAGGAAATTTCGGTAATGTGCACCTGTGATGGTTTACTCCTTACAAGTATAAACTGCTAGCACTGTTGTACTGTAGACTAGTAAGTAAGAGCAGGAATAAAACTTTGTTAGAAACCGACAGAGACATCGACAAGTTCAACTCGTCTGCCGGCTAGGCAACGGTGTTGTAACAAAATGACAAAGTAGAAGGCGCGAAGTAGGATGGGTGTTCAAAAGTTTTGCACAGTCGTCTCTACACTTTTTTTTTTTTGCAGGAGCAGAATTTTCCAACCAATCTTCCTGATATTCTTCAGCGTTATCAGAGCTGTATGGGGTTTGGCATTGTCACGGTGTAGTCTGATGAGCTGACCGTAAAGCTGTGGTCTGTGGGTCTTGACGGCACGTCGCAGCTTGTCCAGTGACAATCAGTAACGGTCGCGGTTAATTGTGGAGTCAGGTTCGTGAAATTCTTAGTTTCTTCTTCTGCAGCGAACTCGATGACGCCACTCCATGGATTGGGTTTTGCTCTCAGGTTAGGACAAAAACAACCACGTTTCATCCTGGGGAATGACGCCGTCAAAACACTGTTTCTAGTCTTCAGTAAAGGTCTTCATAACCTTCTTTAAATCTCTGCTGCGATCCACTGTGGCCTCCCCATAAACAGGAAGCAACTTCCTGTGAATCGATGTGGCAGAGTCATCGCTGCTCTTGAAGAGGACACCGTTGTCGCAAACTGACATTTACTTCACGGCCCATTATGGCTCACCAGTCAATAAAAGAAGACATTTTTATACAAAAACTTACAGCTAAATGTTCCAAGTATGTACACAAAAAATTTCATTCTCCCCCAGAAAAAAATAAAAAAAAATTAGAGACGACTGTGCAAAGTTTTTTGAACGCCCTTTGTACAGGGTTATTACAAATGATTGAAGCGATTTCACAGCTCTACAATAACTTTATTATTTGAGATATTTTCACAATGCCTTGCACACACATACAAAAACTCAAAACGTTTTTTAGGCAATCACAAATGTTCGATATGTGTCCCTTTAGTGATTCGGCAGACATCAAGCCGATAATCAAGTTCCTCCCACACTCGGCGCAGCATGTTCCCATCAATGAATTGGAAAGCATCGTTGATGCGAGCTCGCAGTTCTGACACGTTTCTTGGTAGAGGAGGTTTAAACAATGAATCTTTCACATAACCCCACAGAAAGAAATCGCATGGGGTTAAGTCGGGAGAGCGTGGAGGCCATGACATGAATTGCTGATCATGATCTCCATCACGACCGATCCATCGGTTTTCCAATCTCCAGTTTAAGAAATGCCGAACATCATGATGGAAGTTCGGTGGAGCACCATCCTGTTGAAAGATGAAGTCGGCGCTGTCGGTCTCCAGTCGTGGCATGAGCCAATTTTCCAGCATGTCCAGATACACGCATGAAACTTGCCCGCACGCGTTCTACAGTTTCCTCGCTCACTGCAGGCCGACCCGTTGATTTCCCCTTACAGAGGCATCCAGAAGCTTTATACTGCGCATACCATCGCCGAATGGAGTTAGCAGTTGGTGGATCTTTGTTGAACTTCGTCCTGAAGTGTTGTTGCATTGTTATGACTGACTGATGTGAGTGCATTTCAAGAACGACATACGCTTTCTCGGCTCCTGTCGCCATTTTGTCTCACTGCGCTCTCGAGCGCTCTGGTGGCAGAAACCTGAAGTGCGGCTTCAACCAAACAAAACTTTATGAGTTTTTCTACGTATCTGTAGTGTGTCGTGACCATATGTCAATGAATGGAGCTACAGTGAATTTATGAAATCGCTTCAATCATTTGTAATAGCCCTGTACATACAAGCTGAGACCTAGTTTCATCAGACTATGAGAGGTAGGCCAAGGCAAATTGATTTGGCACTGTGAGAACAGTGTGGAGAGGACAGTAGAGATGTCACAATAACGCGCCGAGCATTACGCTAACTTTGCATAAAGGAACGCTCTGAAAACCTGAGCAGCTGCCCCCGTAGCAGGTTCGAGTCCTCCATGGGGCATTGTAGTGTTTGTTGTCCTTGGCTTTAGTTTAAGTTAGATTAAGTAGAGTGTAAGCTTAGGGAACGATGACCTCAGCAGTTTGGTCCCATAGGAACTCACCACAAATTTCCAAAAAAAAATTTGAATACCTGAAGTTCAACAGTGCACCGGGTGAGAGCGATGGCAGGCCCGGGAAACTAGGGCATATTCGATTACCAGTGTGGAGTGGAGGGGTGGGGAGCGTAGCAGGGTGCGAAATCACGTCATCACCCAGTATAAAACTTCGAGATTCATCAAGGTCATTCTCAGAGTTACTCGGCCGGCCGCATGGGCC